>NC_141933.1:30847899-32047899 GCF_057802395.1 Ceratotherium simum simum
AGGCTTTACGTACAAGAAGAAAAGAGAACCAAGATCTTGGCAGGACAAAACGTGGCTGACTGTATTATCCCAGATTTCAAAAAAGAGGAAAGGCTAGCTAACCCAAATCAAAACCCCAAATGGATATTCTCCCAGAAAAAGTCCTGCCTGTTGATGGTTTCTAGACATTCTTGTTCATCTTCCTCTTTTTCTTTTAAATTTTGTTTATTTATTTATGTGTGTGTGTGTGTGTGTGTGAGGAAGATCAGCCCTGAGCTAACATCCGATGCCAATCCTCCTCTTTTTTGCTGAGGAAGGTTGGCCCTGAGCTAACATCTGTGCCCATCTTCCTCCACTTTATATGGGATGCTGCCACAGCATGGCTTTGACAAGTGGTGCGTCGGTGCCCGCCCAGGATTGAACCTGCGAACCCTGGGTCGCTGAAGCAGAGCATGCGCACTTAACCTCTTGTGCCACTGGGCTGGCCCCACACCTTCTCTTTTATAAGTAGAATCCTTCAAGAGGTATCACACCATTCCATGGTTGAAGCCAATTGTATTGTCCTTGATGTGTTCATCAATTTAATGGAATCTCATCAGTTCATCAGTATGGGGACTTAATATTGATTCTGAAGCTATTTTACTGGCTTGGTTTTCCACCATGGATATCATCAGAGCCTTCAGCAACCATGTGCATAAACATGCATACTGGGGCTGCATGTGGCACTTCAGCCACGCAACATAACGGCTCCAACCCAGCCATTCAAACTCATCTTCCTTTAGGACAAAAGAGAGCCACTCACTCTGACAAACTCATTCCTTGGCTTTCCTTCCTTTGTGCCTCTCCTTACGTGAGTCTCCCTTCTGGAAAAACTTTCCCTGATTTTTTTTCTCTAACTACCCAGGTTTTTTCCCATGTTTCAAAAACCGGATCTAATCCACTTTTCTCTGATGCTCTCTGGAGGGTCCTCTGAATTTCTTTGGTGTTTATTGTTGGCAACATTCATTTGACATCTATTACTTACTGTCTCGTATTGTTAGATATATTTTGATGCTAAATGTTTACTTTTCTTAGCTAAATTTTAAGTTCCTTAAGAGCATGGACCATGAATTGTACATTGTTCTGTCTCCATAATGCCTTGCACATAAGCAGATATTTAATACAATTGTAGTTTGAGGGATATCTGATCACTAATATTTGAGTATGACACAGTTAGGATGTTCTAAAGAAATGAAACCATCAAAAATTCTGGATTCACCTTGGAGATAACTTTTTTCAATTCAATACCAAGAGATATCATCATTGTGCTGTTAAAACTCATTTCAATAAGGATCATGTTACACAGACCCTTGGCAGTTTGGATCCAGATTATGTAGTTTATGCTATGACTGAAAATTCACATCCCCATATTGGTTCTTTTGGTTTGTCTCCCTTTTTGGAATATTACATTTCTGTGACCAAGACATCTTGTTCAAAGAAAACCAAACCTGCGTAACTATTCATGGGTATAGTAAGAAACATGGATTCTTCAACTTGGTAAAGACTGAGAAAAGAGGGGTACCTCCTACTACCAACTCTTCAGATTCTCTAAGGAAAATTGTCTTCTGTTCTGGAAGAGGGAGAATTCTTTTTAAATATAAAAATTGGTCAAATAAAATCACAATCTTCCATTCTTGCAAAACTACAACTAGTATCTTTTTACTCTCTCTTGTTTAACTGTTTTTGAATTGCTTATAGACAAATAAGAATGACATTTAAGAAAATAGGGATTCCATCCTGTGTAAAAGTTGTCCATTCTTTAAATTCACAAACATTTACTGAGGCCCACGAGTGATCTAAATCCTAATTCACTGGGTACCGTATTTATTTCTAAATGTGGCAAGAGTAAGTAATAAAGTTTTCTGAGCTTTTTACTTACTCGTTTGGAATGAGTACTCACAAATTTTTGACCTCTAAGATTTCTCTACCAAAGATGAGTTATATCTTCGGGTCTACAATGGAAACAGTCATGGAATAGAATCCGTCACTTCACTCTTTTAAAAACCCTGCCCTTAGAAGCAAATGGAAAAGAAATCTTGAGACTGCTCCTTCTTTGGAGGAAATGACTTCCACTTCATCTTAGAACTAATTCTTCTTTAACCCTCCTGCCAAATTCTCCCCTCACAGCCCAGGGCTTCATATTTAGATGAATGTACATATCACTTCTACCAAGAAAACTAACTTTGAAGAAACTTCAAGTTCCTTAGGAAAGAAGACTGGTTTAAAACCAAAGGCATATTTCTAGGAAAATAGCCATTTGGTGGCTTTCAAAAACACAACATATAAAGAAGCTCAGAGGCTATTACCCATCCATCTTTCCGTTTGATGACCTTGTCCCATTGGATGTGAGATTGGGTCGAAGAAGTAAGTCCAGGAACTGTCCTCTTGACTCTGCGTTGTCATTCTTTGATCTGGATGGCTGTCATGGGCTGGGGCTGTTGTGACCATGCAGTTCAAGCAATTGTCAAAGTGTTAGTGGACATTTGGCCAGGGATATACCCACTTTTCAAAAAGACTTTATTATCTAGACAAGACAATGAAACCATCTTCTTGGTATAGAGGGCCAGGAAGTTGCATAAACGCAGAATGTTTTAGCACGTATGGGTTCACTCATGCTCATTTTCTTAGCAATCAGCATGTGAACTAGAGGACACAAAAGCATTAATGACTTTTTCAGTGGATAGAAGATGAGTTATAGACATCAAGTGAAGATGAAGGAGAAGTAGTTCTTGACCCATGCCATGTTGCCACTGTCCCCAAAAGAAGGAAGTGTAAGAGTCCAAGCACATGATGTCATTCTGAGACAACCACATCCCACTGAAATGCACATTAGGCTGATGGTGATTTAGAGAAGAAATCAGATAATAGCTTCCCATGAGATAAACATGAAAGTAAATGCCATTCATCTCAGAAGCATGAATGGAATCCATTAGCAGCATTACCTTCTAACAATGGGATTTATGGCATAAGTGACATATAAGAATGCAGCACATGCTTTTGCTTCATTCCGAGCCAATGGAGAAATATAGGTGGAAAAGATTACAACAGTGGCCCCTTAGCAACAACCACACCACATAGCCAGTCACTGAATCCATTGCTCTTGCCAGGAATGCATTCAGAAGTTGCCACATGCTAGAAGGGCATTACGCATTATATTCTATATTGGAAATGGAAATATGGGAATATTTCTCACTGATACCAAATGAGAATATGCAATTCACATTCTTTTACAAGGCAACATGCATCTCAATGTTTCTGTCACACAGACAAAAGAATCATGGATAGAAGCTTGCAAAGCCAAGTTATCTGGTATCACTTAGAGAAGATGACAAGACTTGCGTCCAATTTCCACAATCCCACAATTTAGTTTTTTTTAAATATAAAAAACAATTGTACATTCAAGGAGAAATCACCAAACAGACATGACAAAAGGGCCAAATGACATCAGACAGGTATTTTTCTCAAAATGTCTGGCTCTAGTTCTTGAAACACTGGGGTTCTGACAAAATGCTAACAAGCCCAATATTTCATAGAACCATGTTGTAAAGTCTGGACCTACATTACAGAATAGATTCCTTTACAAAACAAAAGAGAGTATTTTATAAGATCAGAGTATCTGCACAGTCTCACTAGGGGATGCCCAAAACTCGATGTGAGAGTGACGCACTCCAGGGCGTGTTCTAGTCTCCGTGTCTCCTTCATGTGCGTATATCTATTCCTGTCCAGGTGGTTTGCTATGAGCATTTAAGGGTTGGCTGTGTGTTGACTGCATTATAATTTATTAAGGAACCTTAACATCTTGTGACAATTCCTTCAATGTCTTTTTGTTCGCTGTCCTCAACGCCCAACATGGAACCCAAGGGGAAGTTTCCACCCACATTTGCTTTTCAAACCATTACCAGTTGTCCCTGCTGTTGAGGGAGAGTCTTCCTTTGGCGTTTGGGGGTGTTCCCCATGCCATCCATTCTCAAACCACTGCTCTTTCTGGGTAGCTGTGTCTTCTGCTGTACTACTAGTGATTGCCCGGGCTGTGAGAAGAATGTCAATTGTGAGCCATTATTGTTCAATTTCCTCACCAACACATATCTCTCTACTTTGAGGGCATACACATGTGGGAGCGAAGGTAGAAAAGAAAAGCAGCAAGGAGATATTCTGAAAGGGATCTTAGAAATCAAGTGGCCCAAAGAAGTTTTGATTTACTTAAAATCATATAGCCAGATTGGCACAAAGTTAGGACTAGACCACAGTCTGTGAATCCTCAGTATTATTCTTATTTTACTATCGTTTATGGCCTATATCCTGCGTGAGAGAACTGTTTGTTCAAAGAATTAACCTCTTTGCTCTGGTGGTTTTCGGGGGAAGGAACATATTATATAACAATTTATGACAGGATAAGCGTGGTAGGAGGCCTTCTCAAATGGTGGTCATGTCAGCCATACCCACACGCACTGGAAATGCACCAGGAGGGGATCTGCCCAGCATGAAAGACATTGGGAACGCCTAGGATGCTACTTCACTGACACATATGACGTTATGTCTATGTGGCATCTAAAATTGCCAAAATTACTTTTTAACAAAATTAATCCAGTGGAAGAAAAACTATCCTAGCCAGTGTTTGGCATTATATAAGCAATAGCAATGTGTGACAGGCTTAAAATTTCAGCCACTCCGGGTTGTAATTGCCCAGTTTTAAAAAGGACAAAATGAATGGAATAAAATTGTATCAGAGTTATATCTGGGAAAAATCAGAAAGCCACTGACATTTTCATCTATAGCAACTAAGAGCAGATTTTTAGTTCATCAAGAAAACAAGAGCCTATAAACTTGCCGAACTGAAGTATATTTTGCAACTTGTAATATTGGTTGTATTTTACTATTTTAGAAAATGATATGTGTGATTTGAGAATAGCAAAGACATTTGAAAAATAAAACTTATTTTCCTTGTTTTACCCTTGCATTGGCCAAAACACTCCTGGGGTTAATTGGTTATCCAGAGGGAGGAAAAAAAACCCCAAATCTTAAGTGTTACCTCCCACTGACTAAATCACTACCTCTTGACAAATAATGAAGTTAGAAAAACCATTGATTATAATTACAAAAAAAGAAAAACTAATCCAAACATAGACTGCCTATTCAAAGTCTAAAAAAAAGAAGAGAAATACATGCACACACACACATGCTTGCAAGCACACACTACTCTATACTCCTTCTATCACTACCTATACAAACGCAATTATCCTTTCAATATCCAGTAACCTCCTGCTGCTTTCAACATATGAATTAGCAGAGTATAGGATTTCCCTTGTAAAATATGAAGGTTGACTCTCTTCTGCAAGTTGTAATGCTCTTTTGATAAGGCCCAGAGGTCACCAACCAGAACCCTTTGTGTTTTGCAACTACTAAGGAGAGAACTGCCGCAGCTCATATGCCTCCTTCCCTCTTTTAGGTGCTGTCATGTCTAGTTTTTCAACTACCCTCCAGTAATGATGTCCCTCCCCTACCACCTTTTGACAACAGGCTTACTAATTCTAAGCCTCTTAAGTAACTTTCTGCTTTTTAAGTACAAATTATCTTAAATCACATCAGAGTTATACTGTTAGGACACAAAGGGCTTGGTATGGAATCCCATGCTGAAGAAACTTTTGCTTCTCATTTCCTTCTTCTCGCAGAAGACTCTTTTTTTTTTTTTAACTCAGCCCATAATCCTCATGCGTTATCAGATCTATTGGGGTAAATAATGAAATGTAAGCCTGTTGGACAAATTCAGTACAAAGCCCAGGACTTAATAGCTGATGTCTGAAATGTTTCTTTTGTTGTCTGAAGACATTCCTCAACCCATGGATTCCCAAACCCCTTTGGCTTCTCCTTTTGGCTTCTAACTAGCTATTTCTTACATTTTTCCTTTAGGAGTATCCAAGACTATGAGAATGATGGTTGAACCATAGTTTTAAAAATGCTATAAGCTGTTATCCTAAATTAAGCCTTTTTAAATTCCAAACGTGATAGGCGTCTCTCCAAGAGACAAATGATAGAAGAAGAGTATATATTTCTTACTTTCTTTGTGTCCTATCCTCATAGCCCAGTAGTGAGACTTGAGATTGTTTTAGAAAACCTGAGATGTTTGCACATAAGTGGAAATAACAGCATCAAAGCCTTCCCCAAGTTACCCTGGGCTCAAAAACAGAAAAAGACCATAGAATTCAAATACAGACCATCTGAGCTATTGACTGTCCTCCAAAAACTACAAGGGATGCCTTTGTACAATGCAGTGAGGAACAGAATGTGAGAAAGAAATTGGATTCATCAAAGATCTTCATAGAACATAAAAATTCCAAAGATCGCTGCATTTGTCAAGCTTTCTTTCCAGATCCCACTACTAAGCGCCAAAAGAACCCACTCTTCATCATACATTTCCATAAACACACTCAAATCACCCAAATGGAACCTCTAGGAATCTTTGACACAAAAATGTATCTCAGATCTTTGTAAACATTTTATCTTTTTAAACATTTTTGCCTTTTGGGCAACCTGACAAATAAGCATTTTTCTTTCAATTTCTAAAAATTGCGCGCAGATTTGGCGGCTTTTTGTGCTGGAGGGATAAAAGAAATTACTGTGTGGAAATAGAAGATGTGGCCAATGTCTAAAAAAAAGTCTTCCCTGTTCTTTAGAATGCCTTCACTAACTCTAAACCAGAACTACTGACTGCCATCCTTCTTACTTGTGCTTCTGGAATGCTGGGTCTCCTCTTCGTCATGATGCTCTTGGTGAATGAGAGGAGAGTGTGGTTCCTGGCTCCAATTTTCTCCATAAGCACTGGTGCCACTTCTGTCCACATCTGTCGTGATGATGGTTATATACACTGTGACTTTTTATCAACCAACCTTTGATGGTTCTATTCTTCCATTAAAGTACATGCTATTTAATGGTTCTATGCCTAAATAGTACCTCTGAGCATCTTCTCTCAATACTTTTGAGTGACTTCACTAATCTCTCTCAAAAGAAAACCAATAGGCACGGAATTTTTAAATGATTACCTGTTATTCTACTATAACCACTTTGTCAAGGGCAGCACCATAATGTATTCATTTTTATAATGAAGCAACATAAAGTATCTTATGTCCAGATGGTATGATTGATAAATGACTCCTAAGTCACATTGAGTATTCTCACAAAAGTTCACTAAGAATTTGTGATGAGATATTAACTAAATTTCCCACTGTGTTCTGATGAGTGACCTTTGCAGCATCATAGGCTTCAAGGAAAAAAATCTTTAATTAAGTGTGCATAACCCATTACCAGTCATCCTTGTGGTTGTCTGAAGTGATCTGTCTGGATTCAAATGGACAGGGTACCGCTGCAGCCAATCATGATTCTCTTCTGGGGATCTAAAAATCCGTGGCGTGGTTGGAACTGTGATAATGATGATTGAAGTAATTAGGAAAATGTTATTTCTCAAGCCTTCATCACTTGTTTTGCACATTTCTCCCTTCTTTAGTTTATAGAGTGAATCATCTATAACAGGTTGTATAGATGGTTGAGTGGAAAGGGAGGGAAAGCAGAAAGTGCCTTCAGCTTGATTCAGCCGTAGGGTTAAGCATCTCAGTGTCCTTTGCATTCTGTCATAGAATACGTTGGGGTCAGAACATGAGAACTTTCGGAGACAGCAGCCAAAGAAGCTGCAGCAGGAAGAAGAACAGCTGTGAAAAAACACCAGCCCTCCACCGAGGATAACCAAGGACGCCGGAGCTTTGCCCGTCCATGCAGTCTGTAAAGGCCCTCTGCACTTGAAAGCCCAAGGAATTTGTATCGCTGGCAAGTATGCTATATGTGGATCTTCAGGCTGCAGAGGGAGATACTTGAAATTTATACTATGATGATCACTTTCTTTCGTTAGTAGTTTTGGTGGGGAAACAAACACCTTGAGCAGCCAGATGCTCAAGGTGAATGAGAGGAGAGTGTGATTCCTGAGTCTTTCCCATAGGTGATTCTAAGAAGGAATATCTACCCAGAACAGCCATATGATTTAGCTCTACATTTCTGAATATTTATCAAACACCTATGGTATTCCCATCAAATACAAAGCATTTCACGAGCAAGCCACTCATAGCCAATGAAAGCAAAACAAGACACATACATTCAGTAGAAAAACACCATAGGTAACCAACCACCATCACAGCAGCTCCCTGGAAAAAAAAGAGGCATACATCCACCAGTGCCCTGATGCTGTCACCCAAAATGAGAGGGCTGGAATGGGAGATGCACCTGACAGAGGGATCATGACAAAATCAGAATCAATATCATTTGTGAAAAGGTTATTTGCAAATCCATCCTAATTCTTTCAAACTTTATTTTGATACCCAAATAATAGAAAACTCTTTTCAGAACTGTAATACTATCAGCTCTATTTCACAAGTTAAGAAAACCAGGTTTAGAATCCTGAGCCATGTTCTCAGTAAGCATTAAAAAGTGGCAGTTGTCATACCCCTACAGAAGAAAGAGGGCATCCTCCTGAATTATGTGCATAGGTGCCAAGCAGAAAAGTGAACTGAAACTGGAAAATATGACACAGAGATTAAAAATGCCAAGGGAAGTTTTCCCTGGAGCTTGATCATACGAATCATCTTCAAGTTAATCTGTTTGGGTTGCCACCCAACAGAGTTTAGTTTCTTGAGTATCAAGACCACATCTTTACTGATGGCCCCGCCTGGAAGATGGGGCCACATCCTGAACCCAGGAGATGGTGTAACAGTAAAGCTCCAGTGTTTCTGGTTATTTGGTTTTCTTTCTGAAGTTAATAAAAAGAGTTTCCTTTTTCTATAGACTGATCTTTTCTGAGGTGTCCAGACTAAGAAATACACCACTTAAAAATTTAGATATAAAGCATCTAGTTCATCTCAAGTGTTTGTTGTCTAAATGCCATATACTCAGATGCCTTCAAGATCTAAGCTATTTTTTGGACACTTCCCACCTCCCTGGGTGGGATAAAACCCTCAGGTTTCAATGGGACGGACAGACTTGAGTGACCCGAGAGAGCTCATGTAGCACCCCAAAGGTGCACCTCCTCTAAGGAAAAGCAGAGTTGTGATGGAGTCACATCTATGAGGTTCAGGATTCTCATCTCTGTTCAGCAATATCGTAGGTCATTACAGGTATTTATAGGAAATTCAGTCATCCAGCAGACTATTAGGCTAATCTTTGCATGTTTTTTTTAAGGACATTTTTCAGCTCAATTTCCATCTTTGTTCTCAAAAAGTTTTATAATTGTCACAAATTCAGATATTATTGTGCAGTGCTTTCACTATTTGTTTTTAATAATTGGCACTGTTTTGTTAAAGCTCAGCTGAGATTTGTCCTTCCCTTCAATGTCTTTCCGTTACATTGATGCCCAATTTGTTTTGTTATAACTCTGGATTCGTTCCCTTGACCTCAACCAGGTTTTGATTAAGTAAGACAATTCTTGAGTTCTGGTTCCCATCTTTTAAGCATTTCTAGGGTCTTCTAAGTCTTCAATGTAGGATCATCTATAACTTTTAATTAATACCCTCCCAAGCATGTTCTCCAAGTCTATTGCTTCAATACACCATGAGTTCCCTGAAGACAAGGGCTCTGGCTTTTTTCATCTTTGCGTTCCCAGCACCTAGCACAGTAGGAACACAATGCTTATTTGTTGTAGTGTTTTACTATGCCCTTCTATGACAAAGCTCAATAATTAAAAGGGAATCTGTGGCAGCAGATCATATAAATAAACAAAACCAGAAGAACATGAGGCATTAGAAATTTTATAAAAGATATTTTTCCTATTTCTCTTCCAAATATGTTTTGGCTTCCATTCAAAAAACTATATTTCTTCCTTCATAATCTCATCAAGGTATAACTAAGGTATGATCATAGGCTCATGCTCATTTTTCATATTAACTATTTCCCAAGATCGATACTATTGGGCATCACTCAGCTTAATCGGTAAACCTTGCATAAATGATTCCACTGTAATTGATTATTCTTACTGGTGCTGGAGATAAAATCTTCATCATCATCAATGCCTGATCCAGAATAACTGGGGTGTTTGTCTCTTTCATCTTCATTTTCTTCAGTTGGCTCCCAGCCTGCTGAGATGATATTTGAATCCGTACCTGTTGTGGTGACTCATGTTAGTGGCTGAGCCGGATGTCAAGCAACCCATTTGACAAAGGAATAAAATCAGGCACAGGGTGCATAATGGAATTCCCCAGATTATAAGAAGAAAGCAAGACATTTGACTTGTATACCACAAATCCTTATATCCTGGTCTCTGAAGCTAGTACATAGATCTAAAAACAATAGGCCATGATTTTTATAACTGAACATTCTCTTCCAGGAAGTTAAAACAATAAATATGGACATAACCCCACCAAAGTAGTAAAAGAAAAAAAGGCCAGTGAACACCCCCCATGCTTTCAGATGCATTTATTGTTGACTTACTAAGCGTACACCATTAAAGCTAGGATGTCAAGAATAGGTTTCACATGTGCCTATTTGTTGTGTCAAGCCACCTTCAGAAAAACCTTGGAATCTAAACACATGTCGATCATTTCTAAAATTCCATAGTTGAATTCATAATTTAATAATTCACTTTTTGATCTTCTCTAGCATCCAATTGTTGTAGCTCTGAACGCAAATGAAAGCTACACTGCTGTCCCCAACAATACTTTAGCACAGAGCAAAAAAAGTTAGTCGGTTAACAGAGAAATCATGCTTGGCATTTATTAATCAATCAGAAGTGTTGACTAAAGTGGACTGTAGCCAAGATTTTGAGAAATGCTCACTTTTTCCCTTTTGGATGCAATCATAGGAAAGGAGATGGAAATCCTCCAGCTCTTCTCAGTGGTTACTGCAGAAGATGTCTCTTTACTGAAAAGGGGTTTTCTACATTTTGAGTGAGATTCACGATCTTTTGGAATGACCATTTGTCTTTTCATACTATTAATGTCTACCCCAAGAATAGTTCCAGTGATGGAGATTTTCTATATTTTGTTATCTCTAGCTCTGTTATTTTATTTTCTCATGAAAAGTCAAGAACTTTTTATGACTTTGGTCATTTTAGAGTATCTTTCAGAGTCAAAAGTTTGTCCTGTCATCCAGAAAGACCTGGCTCCTTTTCACAGCTCCTCCAGGGTTATATTAATTCCATAGAGTAGACAGAAGAAATCTACTTATTAGTGCTATAAAATCAAACACACAGATCTCAAAGTCATTTTGTCATCAAAGCTATCAAAATCTTTTGTGAAACCAGAATGGACTTGACTTTGACAACATCCCAGAGGTCAATGAGGATTATTGAAGAGTGTCAAAAAAACATATGGAATGAGATAATCACAATTCATTAACAGCCATTTTCATTGTTGTGTGAAGATAATTCTTGGACTATGATGGTTGAAAACACCATGCAAACCAATCCTGGGCTTCTTGCCTGTTGGTTGCTGTTTTGGGAGTTATACCACTAGTGCTCATCAAAGCCATTGTAACCATAATTGAATTGATTGCTGAAAGGTTAATTATCAGTTCCTAAGAAATAACGTTGTGTATGCTTTAACTCCTTTACTATCCAAAAGAATTATCTGTAGTTGATACAGATGGCAGAAAGAAAAGGAAAAAGCGTAGAAGCTCCATTTCCTTCAGGGGCCAAAAAGGAGTCCATAGAATGTCAAAGATGGAAGGACCTTAAATATCAACTGGTTCATGCTCCTCATCTTATAGATGAAAAAATTGTGCTGGACAGACCTTGACTTGTTTAAAGTCAGAAAGCTAAACAACAGAGAGGTATCGAGAGAACATGAGAGCAGTCTTTGAATTTTAAAAGGCTATAACATAAGAGAGAGATTAGATTTTTGTCTGTGCTCCCAAAAGGCCAAACTAGGACCTGTGGTGTGAATTTCAGGGAAATGAATATTCTTCCAAATATTTAATTTAAAAAGGTAATAATCTGAGCTATCCAACAATGAGCTTCTTCATAAAGTATTATGTTCCCCACCATCAGAAAGATCTCTTAGCAGGAAAGTTGTGTAAGAGATTAAATGATTACAAGCATTGATTGAACTAGACCATCAAAGATCTTCTCCAAATCTAAGTCTATGATTCCAAAACCTAGCTCTTCAGAATCCTAGCCCTTCATCTTCTACACACTCTATCTTGGCCAACCAATATCATTCTCCAAGAATTTAGGATATGACATTTCTGCCGGGAATCCCAGACACATAATCCCAGCTATCCCCAAAACATGGGAGAATGACACAGGAAGCAGAAGACTAAAAAAAGATGCCTTTCCACTTTTCTTCACTTAGAATCCAAATTCTCTAGCAACCTTGCTCGTAGTCACTTTTTATATAAACACTATATTTTGCAAAGCAGAACAGGACATTTTGAGTCTAGTTTTTGAAAATAGGATAATCAATCAGGAAAGACAGACAGAGATACAGTGACCCTATAGTCTCAGTAATAAGACCAGAAGCAAGAGTCCTGATTTGAGGACTTCCAAAGACTGCCATTTCTGCAACTGTGACGCGCATCAGAAGAATATTAGATATTATTAGGTGAAAAACTGAAAAAAAGTTCAGAGAGGCTGGAACCATCTTTAAATTCCCCAATACAAAGGTAAGGTGAATTAGATATTTTTTTCAGCTATCAAGAAAGCCCAGAAATGACCCAAGATGAAACACCAACAAGACCATTTCCTTCACAATGTTTGTGCTATGAAGATAAACAATGTAAACATTTAAAAATAGCATATCTGTTATTCTGCACTCTCTCTCTCTCTCCAGAATTATCTTAATCACTATGATATGCAATCATAACATCAGCACTATTTTTATTACTTTTCTAATAGACTTCTTTCTAGAGGACATGTTCTGAGTGAATCTCCTAATTGAAGTCTCTGAAAGAAAAATAACTCTAATTCTATGTGCCTATTGCCAAAAGGAAAACAAGTAGGATATTTAGGAGTATCCAGTCATATGCCCAGATCCATGGGCCTCTCTGATAAATGAAATGGTACTAGACCTTGTTCTCACTGAGGATGCTGACGGAGCATCAATAGAAAACTTCAGCATGATAACGGTCGCCCTTTTCCTTAACACTGAAAGACTTGGCATTCAGGACAACGAGTAAACAAAAGGCATCACAGTTTACCTGTCACTGCTGTTGTTGTCCGATCTGGAGTCTTAGGCTGTGAATTACCAAACCAGGACCATATCCAATTATTTTGCACGTGAGCTGCTGCATGGCTGTTTGAGTGCACAGTTGAAGTAACTGGATCAATTATGAAATTATCATTCAGTAAGATCTTTCTACAAAACCTTTACTCTCAGTTCTGTCTATGTATTCTGTCTGTATCTATTATAGAATGAAGATCAGAAAAAACCAAGGCCTGATTTTATCTTTCCAGTCTCCTAAAGTCTCTTAGAACCTTAGGATAGCATCAGAAATGCAAATTCTATATGGGTATCAGTTAAGTGCGGCTCATTCTTCAGACTGAACCCCCTGAATACAGGCTCAGAGCAAAATCAAGTAGCAACTTAATAACCTGTGATGGAAAAGAGATTTTATATCTACTTGACTGGATGACCCTGCCATGAAATGAAGGTCTTTGATGTAGCATTTCCTAAAGTTGCTTTCATTAATTTATTTTTGGAGCATCTTTAGAGGTGCTTGCCTGTATCCTTTGGGTCTACCATTTTATCTGGGTAGCTTGTGATGACAATCAGCATTTCAAACCTCCACCCATACTTGTTAACTTCAAGTCAAGCTTTACACTTGAGCAGGAACTTTGCAAAGGGCGTGTGTTCAAAGTGTTGAAATCAGATCAAGCTTTCTCAAGTATCCACCTATCACTTTCTGTCACTTTTAATTCTAACTCAGAATGTGTTTCCAGAAAAGAAACACAACTGCCCAAGTTAGAGAAATTCTGGACTCTGTTCAAATTAGAGAAAGGACAATCAGTAAGATTTTACAATTTGAAATCACTCATTTGATTCTCAAGTTGGACTTGAGTCCAGAATGTTTCCCTGTAGAAGAACAGCAAAGATCATCAAGATAAACATCTAAACAGTTGAGATTTTTATAAACCATTTTGAGTCATACACCTCTTTCAAAATCGGACATGTTACAGCTTCTCTCCTCAAAAAAGTGATCCCACACATACACGCTCTCAAAATTTTGCATATTATTTCGGGTGGCTCTTGACTACCTTATGGTCTATCATTGAACCTACTGGAAGTCCACACACTCCAGGTTAAAAACTTAGACTCTATACACATCCAACGTCAACAACCCGCACAAGACGTTCCATGCGACAAAGGACACATTTGCACAGAATAGAAAGTAGAGAGATAGGAGCCAATTTCACCAGTGACAGCCCCAGATAAACCCGAGCAGCCCCTGGAAAATTCACAGCACTCCGTTCTCACCTCAGAAACTTTATTATAAAGATACATAGCTCCTGCCACCCTTACCCTATAGTACATCAGGAAGAGACCAACAAGAAGCAAACATACAAGAAAGAGCAAGAGAGAAATTTGTATTATTTCTGTCTTCCTGAAACGAGTTATATGAGATTCTGGGAAAATGGAAAAAGCTACTGCCTAGCCAGCAGTTTCCAATTTTCCCCATCCAAGTAGGCCATGCCAGACCTATATATATATATATATATATATATATATTTTTTTTTTTTAAATAATATATATGTTTCTTTGACACCCAGAAGACAAGCAAGTAGAGCATTCCAAGGCAGGAGTCTGCTTCCTGAATTAGTTTAGGTTTCTGGATTCCAAAGAATTCCAAATCACCAATAGAAAAGAGGCTGATGACACGCCTCCAGGAAGGCTCTTCCAAAAACAGCATTTATAATAAAAAGTCTGCGGGAAGTCAAAACCTCCCCAGATGGTTGTTCTTACTGGCTTTCCCTATCGCCACCCACTAAGGACCCTTAAGGAAGGAATGTGCCAGCTGAGCCAAAGACAGGCTTGTATGTACTCAGCCAGCCCTCCTCTTGACCTCTGCCCTCCTGTGCGCCTTAGGGAGGATTTGCAATCACCCCGTCTTGCTGAGTCCCAACTCTCAGTCCAACAGTCCTGAAGTTTCGGGTATCTCCTCACTGGCCTTAGAACATCTAGTCTCTTCAGGAACTTATCAATTGTAACATTTTCTAGTATGCCATAGGCTACTTTCAAGTTTCCATCTGCTTGCTTTCTTTGACACCCTTCTGCACATGAATTGATGAATTTGGAGCTGCAACGGGCCTTACTGGATCCTACAGCACTTCAATGACCCTCAGGTTAGCCCTGGACTCATTTTGCTGGACAAATGAGTCTCTCTTTTCCTAAACCACCAAAAGAAACTCAGCTAAGTACTCTGAAAGAGGAACGCACAATTCTTTTCTCAACCCAAGTCCTGAACTATGTTTTAATTAAGTCTCATAGCATTCCTTTTTCCCCTTGATTTCTGAACGGCATACAGGCTCTGTGAACACGGGTCCAACTCTGAGTCCTCAGCAACCAGAGCAACATCTGGCACAGAGAAGAGCTCAAATATTGCTTGAATGAATGACTAGCTTACTTCTCTTCAATATTACTTCTAATGGTGTTACCACTGGATCCCAAGCCTTCAAATAGGCTGGTACATAGCAGGTCCTCAAAACACCTTTACTGATTAACTTAGGCAGGAAAGGTGTAGCCCTTAAAAGATGTGCTAGGAATATTCATAAAATGTGCCAATTGCCTTTTCTAAAGCACATGTGAGATACTCATTATTTAATATAGGCTATTAGCAGCTTGAATGTTAACTTCATCTAATTCCCATAAGATATATTTTGTCAGGGTTTTCTTCTTTGGTGGGAAATGGTACTTTAGGGTAGACCTGATCTGCTTTTTGCTGAGACCACTAATTGTTGTGTTTGCCAACACCAGACAAAATTGCATGCCCTGATGATAAACACCTTCAACATGGCTACTTTTAAAAGTCAGGGAACCCAAGGAGTAGCAAGTAGCCAGCAGCACTGCCTGCTTGGTGGAAGCTTCTTTCATGAAGGGCTGTCCATGGGATTACAGACAATGAGGTGACACAATCTCCAGAGAGCCAATAATCCAGGAAAGCATGGGCAATTTGAAAAAGTCTGCGTCAAAGAATCTGCAGAGGATGACCAGAACCCTGAGCCTATTTGCATCAACCCCTCAGCAAGCTTCTACCAGAAATTTAACCCCCTGTTGAGCACGTAACCTTCCATTAAATCAGAATGCTCTGGAGGTTGCCCTGGCTTCTGGGTGACAAGGGATAGAAAAGTTCCCCGACTTCACATTCACAAACCAGTAGATTTCTGCCACACTCTTTGGAGACCAGAGTTCCACCTGCCAAGAGGCGCAGCCAGGAAAAGAGAAAATCCACACCATACTAGGAAAGCTGCCCAAGAGGCAGATGCCCTATTTGAGTTTGAATAATCCTCCACAGAAGGAATGCAGCCAATCTGGAAACCTGTTTTAAAACAAACCACAGGGAAAAAGCAGAGGGAAGCAAAGAAAGAGACAAGAGGGAGATGTAAACGCTTTCCAATGAAAGTGGAGCATGAGGGGCAAAGACCCAAAGCAATCTGACGCAGTGTTTACATATTTCCACTCTCGCCGTCCCAAGTCCTGAATCGCCCACACAGACTGAGCAAGTGTTAGGAGCCTTCCCCGATAGGCCGGAAATAAAACTCTTAGGCAGATTTAACTTGATCAGGTAACTCCTTCAGATATGCTTCTTTTGACCAAAAACAAAGGAATTGTTTAGTAAACCATGGGTGATGAATATAACTGAATACTATACAATCAATAATATGAATATAAATCATGTCAAAACATAAAAATACAAAGTTAAGTTGAAAAAAGTAGCAGATGGAATGGTATGCATATGCTATGATCCCAACTTGATGAAAAGTCTTATCCATACGGGGATAAGAGCAAGAAGGAAACATGCAAAACAGAAAATAGCTTCTGTATCAGGCTCGAAGTGTCACCATATCCCAGGGAGAAGAGAACAAGGGAAGTTCTTCTAAGAAACTTCCAATAGGCACCTCTTGAAAACAGAGTTGTAGATGGAAATAATTGTAGGCAGTAGCAGTCAATGCAGACAGAGCACTGACAACTGCCAGAGCCACCTCCCCACGTGATGTCACCTACTTCTAGAGACAGGAGACAATCAACACATAAGTGCCTATCACTCAGGAAAATCAGAGACATTTTTGCAAATGCATTGCTATTGGAAAGCACAGTGATTCATTCTCCTTACTGGTAGTGGGAGTGTTCTCTGAGTGGTCAGACACCCAGGGACTGCCTTGGTCTTGGGTGGGGCGTGTGGTGGGAAGGTGGGTGTGGAAGATGCTGTAACCTCCTGAAGTGCTTCTTTCACTGGAGGATCCACTGCTCACGTCCTCGTCAGCCTGGGTGCTGGGGTTGATGTCTTCAGGGTTAGTTCTGTACTCGCCCTTCTTGCTGTAGCGGGTGCCATCACGGTTCACAATAGCTGGGAGAGAGAGAAGGCACTTTCAGAACAGGACAGCTGACATTCCCAGAGTACAGGGAAGACTGGAATATCATAGAAGACAGTGACTTCAAAGCTATCTTTTCTTTTTTGTTAAGAAAAACACACCTAACTACCTATCTAGTGGGGGACAGAGTGGCTGAGGCACTAAGAAAGTGCACCCTCCTCCACCCCCGCAACACACGCTGGAAACGGGGAGGGGAAAGAGGATGTGTTTGGGAGTCTCCATGTTTGCATCCCAGCTTCGTGTGGCTCTAGACAAGGTAGCTCACTGAGCTTCAGTTTCGTCATTTGTAGACGGGGACAATACTACTTTCTGTTATGAGCACTATATGATACCTTGTAAAGTGCTTAGCATAGTATTCAAAACATAGTTGGTGCTCAACAAATGGAAATTCTCCCGCCTGGTCCCTACTCTCCCTTCTGAAGTACATGTAAAATTTGTTGCTATTAATTCCATCTGTTTCCAGAAAGGATCTGAAGTAGAAGACAGAAAGCAGTCTTGGCAGGAAGACACAGTGGTAAAGCCATGAAGAATTAGACGTTCTTTGTAGGGAGCAAATTTTGTCAGTTTAGGCGAATCCTTACTTCTGGCTAGGAAATCAGAATGCTTAAATATTGACAGAGCCTCTGCCATCCTCTGTGAAATTCAGCCTTGAAATTAACAAGCATGGATGTATAGAAAGATCAAAATCTTCGGTTTAAACAAGCAAATGACTAGAATAGACAAGAGGGGAAAAAGCCAGAAGGAATTTGTTTGTTGTTCCTTCCTAAAAGTATTTGCTGCCTTCATGTCTGGCCACTCACTACGTAAGTGTGCATTTAGCTGAAATTATTTTCCGCTGTATTGTCTTGGTAAGACTAAAGATTCCTTTTGTCTACCTATATAGCTTGCTGAAGTGCAACTATTAACAAAACATAAATTAAAAAACAAAGTCCCAGTCATCCTGATAATCACTGCAAATGAGATCTGATAAGGGAATACGACCAAACTTGTATAAGTCTGGACGTCAGAAGAGATCTGTGGGGACCACAGAAGTGGAGGATTTATTGAGCAGCTATAGACATATTATTGTTCTGAATTTCCACGACAATTCTCAGATGTTGTTCCACTACCCAGATGAGAAAACAGAGGCTCAGAAAGAGTAAGTCATTCCTCTAAGATTCAAATCAGACCTCACTGAAACAGCACATCTCACACTGCAGGCCTCTCCTCCCTTTTGCAAGGGATAGGCCAGGGACAATTCCTTACATAACACTGCGGGCTGGATGTGTGTGGTCTGGGCAGATTCTCGTCCCCCTGCCACCGCCACCACCTATGCACACTGAGAGGTCTGTTCTCAGGAGGCGGAAGGCAGGCCTCCTCAATACCGTGCTACTTCTCAGAGAAACGAGGCTCAGGGGCAATGAGATTGGGGCTAAGAGGCTGAGCTGTTTGAAAGTTCTGCTTGAGATATTCTGTTTTCTACAGTGCTGATACCTACCTCTGTGGATGATCGGCACGATTTCAGGTGGACGTGGTATAAAAATGTTGAAACATATATCAGGAAGTTTATACTCTTCAAAACTATCTTTCAATACTTCAGTTAAATCAAATGGAAAATTTGGTGGGCTGGAATGCCCCTACCAACACTTATGAATCTCCTTCTATTAGAGCCTTCAGCAGGTAGAATTTAAGGACATTATTGAATACTTCTTGCATTTAAATTTATTTTTAAGGTTATCTACTACTTATGACAAGGGATGCTCTTTTTCCATTTGCAGTTTCTTTTTTTAAAATAAACGTATTTTGAGTAGAAAAGAATGGGTCACTTAACCGAAAAATATCAAGTAAATGATAGTGCTGTGTACAGAGATATGCCCCCAAAAATGTGAAAGTTGTTTTCAAATGACTGAAGTTGGAGGAACAATGTGTTAGGGTAAACCAGAGAGCTGTTTCAAGCCATCGAGGGAAAGGGGGAGAAACACTGAGCTGTAGCCCACCATCCCTAGCCTTAGGGAAGTAACATTCAATATTCATTCAAATATAAAACAGAAAATGCACCTGATCCCTTTCCCAAGCACAGGGAAACTCAGTCAAGGTGAGAAGAGATACGTACTTATGGTAATGGGTCCTTCAAAGGCGTTGGGCAGGTCTGTGACTGATGAGCAGTCTTCTTCTCCGGGTGGAGCTATGGGGTAGAAAAGAAAAAAAGGCATGAGATGTCTTAAAAAAATATGAGCAGGGCCGGCCCGTGGCTTAGCGGTTAAGTGCGCGCGCTCCGCTGCTGGCGGCCCGGGTTCGGATCCCGGGCGCGCACCGACGCACTGCTTCTCCGGCCATGCTGAGGCCGTGTCCCACATGCAGCAACTGGAAGGATGTGCAGCTATGACATACAACTATCTACTGGGGCTTTGGGAGAAAATAAATAAATAAATAAAATCTTTAAAAAAAAAAAAAATATGAGCAAAATCATGTCTATTAGTTAGCTAGGACTTATATATCCCAAACTTATAACTTATCCCAACTAATTTTCTTTTTCTGAAACTTGGTTAAGTCTTCTAGGAACTTCTTTGATCTTTGTGATGCATTTTCCATATTTATTTAGCTTCATATATTTCTGGAAGCCTACTTGTTCCCCTACTCACCCCAACAAATTCATTCGTTAACAAACACACGTGTTCTATATCAGGCCTTGTAGAAGGCTGGGGGCACAATGGTGAATAAGATAGACAGTCCTTCTCTAACGAAGCATACATTAGAAATTATCTTTTTCATTTGTTATTGTAAAAGTAACGTGGGAACATTGTAAAACCGTTTTAAAATAAAGAAATGTATGAACTATAATGAGAAAATCATGTGTAATCCTAATAACCTACAGAAATGATGGAAAAACATGGCAGACTAATACAATCAAATGTTTACCAACACGAACAGCATGAGAATCTGAAGATTAATATAAAATAATCCACAAAAAATTTACTTGATAGAAATATTTAAAAACAAACTTATCTTAGTCTTTTTATTAATGTAACAATTAATTTATTAACTTTAATCTATTTAGATGCCTACTTTGTATAAGCTGCTTCTCAGCATGTAGTCTCCGAGGGCCTTGGCACCCAGAATATCTCCTGAGACTGCTGTTTCAGCATATCTCACTATGGGCACCTCTGGCTTCTTTCTCTTTTGTCTTTCATTTATCTTTTACTTTGCCCCCTTCTTCAGGAATAGATTTCTGACTGTGCCCTGGGCCTGCCTGGTCACTCACAGGCATTCCTAGTAGCCCTCAGAGTAACACTGTGTAAAGCCTCTGAAAACAGATCCTGAAAGTTCCACCCCGCATGCCATCCCTTGAGTCCTAAAAGAAAACTGCAGAACGTCTTAGACAACTGTTTCATTTGTGCCCAAACACCCTATTAGGTAACTAGACCTTGTGTTGAGTTCTAAAAACTCAAAGAGCTTGAAATTGGCTTTGCTGTTCTAGGAAGGTTGGATCCATTTGTGCATTATAGCTTTTATACTGTGTGTGTGTGTGTGTGTGTGTGTGTGTGTGTGTGAGTTTTAATGTAAAACGGAAATTTGTTAGTTTGGTTTCTCCAGAGTTGCTTCTTGGCAAAGAGGAAGGAAGAAAGGAATGGATGGATAGATGGACGGATGGATGGATGGAGGCAGGCAGGCAGGCAGCCTGCTATCACAAGTAAGGCTGTTGTCACAAGTATCTTAAGTGTCCTGCCATAACACTGGACAAAAACACAAGTTGAACAAAACAGGTTTTGGTTGCGTCCAAGTTCCTAGGAGCATCTTTTCCCACAGATAAAGGGGATGTCCTTTACAGGCCTATTTCTTTGGCCTCATAGTGAAACTAACTGGCAGCTTTATATTCAACTAGAGAAAAGCAGGGTGTTAGGAAAAGCCATTCTTGCAAAGCCTGATTAAAATATTTCTCAGAAGAGAGACTCTTCAAAGAGAAAGTCACCTCCTTGGTAAGGCCATTCCTCACCATCCGATCTAAACCAGCCCCACACCACACCCCCACACCCATCACCATCACATATGACCCTGCTCTCATTTCTTCTTCAGGCTTACCTCTATCTAAAATTATCTTGTTCATTTTACCTGACGGCTGTTCATGGCACATCTCCCAACCCCTACCCCCTGCTACCCACCCACCTCTATAGAAATACGTAAGCTCCATAAGATGAGTTGTAACCTTATCTGTCTTGGCCAGAAGACAGATATATGTGGCCATCACCATTTATGTGTGATGGAAACAGAGAGACACAATAAATATTTGTTGAATGAATGAAAAAGGAAAAAAGTAACAATATAATTTTTCAAGGGTCCATTCTTCCTGTAAACACACCTAAGATGTTAACCCCCCAAATGATCTGGAAATATAAACAGGTCAAGAAGCAATTAGATAAACTGAATGGCAATGCCATAAGAAATAATAAAAGGAAGTTTGATACATCAGTTCATTTATTCATTTTAAGCATTTACTCAACACATGCTAGATCACATAATAAAAAAGGAGCAAAAATATGAATACGTTCCTGCCTCTGCTTTTGAGGAATTCACAACGTCATGGGGGCAATAATAATTAATATTTCTTTTGGTTTTTACAGTTAAAAAAAAAATTTTTTCCCACTGATTTCCTCATTTGAAAATCAGGGCATACAGCCAATCTGGGAGATCTTGATGAATAGCTACTCTGTCTGTCTCGGGGACACCACCAGAAACTGACCTGATCGTGAGATGCTTCTGATATTGTTATGTTGCACAGACCCAGAAACGGGCCTTATTATTGCTTCTTAATTGCAGGGATGAAATAATCTCCCCCAAACTCAAACACAACTGCAGGTAACAGTAGTGCACTGGGAAGTTCCAGGAGCTAAGTTGTAACAGAATGGGGCATGATGCCAAAAACACAAAGTTTTGTAAATGATTAGAGCATTTGTTCAAATGGACCCCCTTCATGCTCCAATTCACCTTAACCTTATGAAGAACATCAAATCTGGCAAGCATACTAAGATGGATGGTGACCTAAATGTGCAATTAATACACTCATGCTCCCATGTCAGAGAGCAGAGCCTCATTAGACAGTGTTTCAGTTCATTTAACGAGCTCAGCACTGCCGGGAGAATCAAGCCTGGTGAGGTTTTCCTGAACTCACGGATTTGTTAGAAAGATTCTGAGGTGGGCTTCCCAGTGGGCTATATTCTCGGCTCCACTGCACCAAAATAGCCAAAAGAAACTAACTCTTCAGTCTAGCCAATCACTGGTGCCAAATAGAAAGGCACCTTCTTAAATGCCTAAGACATGCTAGATAGCCAATAAATATTTGTTGAATAAAATACTGAATGAATAAACTAATGAATGTAGACTCTTCCCCTAAATCGTACCTGCAGAAGAGAATGAAGCACTGAAAGCAAACAAAAATGAACTAAGTCACGTCAGCTCTCTGTGTGGTGAACACAGAAGTCACAGGCTTGCACTGAGCCCTACTGCCAAGGGATAAGGCAGTCAACCTCAAGAAGCCTTCTCAGGGTCTGCTTTATGTTTATTTGTAAACCGCAGGCTGTGTTTTACAAAAATACTCCTGAAACTGTATGCATCCAAAGCTATCTGCTAAGATCGAGCTGGCTTTGGTCCCAGTGGTCAGTCTGTGGGGGAACCCGACCACCTGCTTGTAGTTCTCAGGCTAAGCCAGGTTCAAGGATCTTTCCAATGAGAGCCTTTGCGTGAAGCAGATGGTATCAACATCTGTGTCTCACTCAATACCCCATCATCTGACTCTAAACCAAGGTACCTAGAATTTGTTTATCCTTAGATACAGGTTCTTCTCCAGCTCCTTCATTTTTTGTCTTATTGCTTTAACAAGACTGTTAACTCCCAAGACAAGAAATACGGCCTCCAGTTCTTTCTCGCCCCACTCTGCCCAGCACAGTACTGAGTGCACATAACTGATCAATAAATACTCTCGTTAAAACTTAAAGAAAAACTTATAAAAGCAGCCTATCCACATTGAGCAAATTTGGAAAAGGGAAAAGGAAAAACATCACTTTGAACTTTCTACTTGAATACAGCCATTTTGGTATGCGATACACCCCCCGGGACTTCTCAAACTTATCAACTGAACTAACCTCCCCAGAGAAGAGGAAAGTTAATTAGTACTGTTCACTCCCTTCTCTGAGGATAGGCCCAACCTTATGGGCAAAAATAAGGGCGGGCAGAAAAGTCCCAGTAGTGACTTGCCTAGATGGTGTCAACTCCAGGCAATAAAACAGTGTGAGCTTCTACCTTTGAGAGCTAAGCTTCTTTCCAGCAACTGATACCAATTTGTAAAACAGGTGAGACAATGCAGATACACAACAACATAATTTATTGCCTACATTCACTCGACAAGATTCAGCTGGAGACGCAACAGCCAGTACCTGGAGACACTCAACAGCATGTCGTCTCGAGCTAGCCCTTTCCCACGTGACCAACACTTTCATCTAAAGCACAAAGTCTTCCTTGACCTCTGGCACTGAGAGGAGCTGGCTAGACCATATGTTGCTCTGAGTCTATTTCCTGTTTATTTGCATTTAGTTTTTCTCATTGTCATGTCATTAGAATGGACATCC
This sequence comes from Ceratotherium simum simum, assembly GCF_057802395.1. NCBI lineage: Eukaryota > Metazoa > Chordata > Mammalia > Perissodactyla > Rhinocerotidae > Ceratotherium > Ceratotherium simum. The sequence goes on from NC_141933.1 coordinate 30,872,071, forward strand.
TGGGTGTGGGTATCGGCCATGTACTGTTTAGCCTCAGTTAGACTCTCCTCCTTTTGGTCAAACGCCATTTGTGTTCTTCGCTCATATGACAGGGAGGAGCAAACATTCTGCAGTCTTCTCCTTCTTGTTTTGAGTGTCCCTCCATAGGTTTGGTGTCCTGTATATATTTGACATAATTTACTGGCTTCACACACTCCATTCCAACTAGCCAGCCCTGACACTTCTCTTTCTCCTAAACTCTAGATTTCCCCTCTGAATTCCCACTCTGATCTCTACTGCTCATGCAATAGTAGGTGGATGCCATAGCCTAAAGCTACTGATGTAACCTCAACATTTTTTGGATGTCCCTACTTTAGCTTAAAAACTCATGCAGATTTTATGTTCTACTACCATATATAATAACTACTTGTCTCATAAAAACAATGCCTTAAGCCATCATATAATCATATCTGTTTGTCTCATACAGATAATGTCTTGAATCACTTTCCAGCTAATTTTACATCCCTGTCCCATCTTGAAGGAAAAATGACATGCCAGGAAGACGTGTCAAGTTTACCTTGTGGCTTCATTTTCCCCTTCACACAATCTCAAACCTTTAGGGGGAACAGAAGGCCCAGTTTGAAAAGTAAAATATTTGATTGTTGGCATCCAAAAATTTGACATTCATGGGTTCGACCTTTCTCAAAAGACCCTGAAGATTCATGATGCATAGAATTCTTTAATTTTACTGAATTAGACTAGTAGTCATGAGTTTCTAGGCTAGTGGTTGGAAGCAAGTCCCAAAGACAGGGAAGGGGCCTGGCCAGCAGCCCTGCATGCACATAATTACTTGGCTTTCTTATTCTCCAATTATGGGGTTCTCAGTTGTTGGGGAAGGACACTCAAGAAGGTCAAAGGCCTCTGAGCCTTCTCTCTGGCCCCAACATATAATAAACACCTCGAAGCTAAGCCATTGGCTTGTGCCCCAATGCTTTCAGTAGATTCATGTCACTCCTCTATTCAAACCCTTCAATAACTTCCCATCACACTGAGAATAAAATCCGAACTCTACCGCGGCCTACAAGGCCCTGCGTGATCTGGCCCCTGCTTACCTCTCTGACTCCATTCCTTGGCATTCTCCCCTCTGATCACTGGGCTTCGTCCACCCCAGCCTCCCTGCTGTCCTCAGAACAGGCCACGATGCTCCACATGCCCACTCTGCCCATGGCTTTCCTCCCTCCCTTCAATCAGGTCTCTCCTAAATGAGCCTCCTCAGAGGCACTTTCCCTGACCATCTTCTCAGAGAAAAAGGCATCCCTAGTACCTTGTAGCCTCTTGCTCTGCTTTCTTTTTTACAGCGCTTGTCACCCTCTGATTTCATATAAAATATCTAATATTTATTTGTTTACTGTTGGCCTCCCCAACTTAGCAGGGAAGCACCCTGGAGGCAGGAGTCTTGTCTCTGCTGTAGAGGTATTCAGGGAACATCTGTTACGTGAATGGAAGCTACACGAATCTCCCTTGAAGCCCAGACTGAACAGCTGTCAGCCATGCTGCCGAAGGCTTACACGCCAGAAGCAACCCCAAATGCAGAGACCATCCACTTAGAACCAACCTGAAGCGTTGAAGCAGTAGGTGTCGTACTGGGAGGTGTTGGACGTGAGGATGTAGACCCCTGTGTTGTTTGCTGCACAGATGGAGTTGGGGTGGATCCGGGGGATCACCACGTGCCCTTCTATGAACCCGTACCTGCAAAAGGAAAAGCAGCGGTTACCCCCCTGCCAGGCTGTGACAGGGATTTCATAACGTCCCATCAAATGACGCCCCACACAGGGCAACGTTCATTCAGTTCACCCCCAGGGCTATTAGAGCTTTCAACAACTGAGTTACATGAAATCCAGAAATAACAGCGGACAGAGAGCGAAAGGGATCAACAAGGCTAACAGAGACAAAGTCATTTTATTTGGAGTTCTACAAAGAACTTTTTAAAAAAAATAGATTCATGAAAGAAAAAATTAGTTTCAAATAAAATTTGTGATCCAGTCTCAGGTCAGTGTGAGCAAGCAGAGGGAAGCCTGCGTCACAGAAAACAGAAGAATGACCACTTGATCTTGTGAGATTAACTGTGGCCCTGCATCACCTTTGTATTTTTCAGAAAATGCAGAAAGTGACCAGCTCCCATAAGCCAGGAAGGGGGCTCTTCATTTCAGTCTGCAAATGTCAAACCTGCCTGACTTCTCATCCCTGCCCTTCTTTCCCGGCCTCATCTTTTCCTGTGATTCCCTCACTCCAGACTCCAGTACTCTAAACTCAACTCCCTGTTTATATGCCAGAGACAGGCGCATTTTGCCTCATGAGCATCCCAGGCATAATTCCATTGCCAGTGGTAGTCGATTGACCGTCATTAAAATGGGAGTAATAGTGATTGAGTAGATAGCAATGCAACATTAGACAAAATGTGCAAGTAGACAATACACAGCACCCAGCCCCTTCTATCAGCGTCATGGTGGCTAAATTCTCACTCACTGCACAATTTCTCCCGAATATAAAATTAGATGTGGGCTGAGGAAATACCATTTGCAAGGGATGACGTGGTGGCAGAGGAAGGGCAGAGAGGGAGAAGGTAAATCCAGCAAGTTTTTGAAAATGCAGAGCTGGCTAAAATGCACAGCGTAGATCCTTTTCATCTTTCTGCCAGGGGCAACAGCTCACAGTGCATTGTCCTACAAGATCCATGGAAATGGCTGTGAGTTTGAAATTTCTGAGCATACAAAATTCATTAGGTCTATGTCGCAACTATAGCTTGCATGACTAACATCATCTGCACGGACAGACTGGTTTCTCCAAGGACTCCTTAGCTTGGTCATAGCGGTGGGGGATGCAATTAAACGTTAATAACTTTCCAGATATCTGAGAATTGCTACTAATCAGGGTGGGGCAGACTGAAGAGAGTAGCTGCTCAGGGTTAATGGCAGCTTATGAGACTGCCGTCTGTCCTACAGCGGATATCTGATTCACAGCTGCCTCAGTGAAATGAAGCAAATGAGTTTTGCAACACTTAAAACCAGCTATGGGTGGAACAATAGATTTCTTTGGCACAGTTTTTCTTTTCTTTTTTTAAAAAAAATAATAATACTCCTTGGCGAGCCTACTCCCCGCCCCACCCCCATCACAGTCAGCAAGTCTGTATAACACTGACATTCTAGAATCTACATTCCCTTTGTAAATTATTCCTGAGATTTTGCCACATCACGTTGACCGCCAGTTCTGTGTGTCACACTGTACACGAGTTGGGGATATTAAAATTGATATGTGTGTATACCGCACGAGGAAGCTGCTGTTCATGAGGAGAAAAGAAATACTCAGCAAATCCATGCGGAATACGCCCACCTCCCTCTTGCTCTCAGTCCTTCTGGAGGCCTTGGTCATTAAACTCTTGCCCTGGCCTCAGATGAAACAGGCCTGAACGGCGGACTCCTCCCTGTGCAAGCAATGTGGCCCAAGGCAAGCTGCAGGACCTCTCCAAGCCTCAGCTGCTTCTACCATAAGGTGGAGGGATATAACGGCCCCCGGGACAGTCTGAGGATTCAGCGAGGGGATGTGGACCAGTGATATAACGGCCCCCGGGACAGTCTGAGGATTCAGCGAGGGGATGTGGACCAGTGATATAACGGCCCCCGGGACAGTCTGAGGATTCAGCGAGGGGATGTGGACCAGTGATATAACGGCCCCCGGGACAGTCTGAGGATTCAGCGAGGGATGTGGACCAGTGATATAACGCCCCGGGACAGTCTGAGGATTCAGCGAGGGGATGTGGACCAGTGATATAACGGCCCCGGGACAGTCTGAGGATTCAGCGAGGGATGTGGACCAGTGATATAACGGCCCCGGGACAGTCTGAGGATTCAGCGAGGGATGTGGACCAGTGATATAACGGCCCCCGGGACAGTCTGAGGATTCAGCGAGGGATGTGGACCAGTGATATAACGGCCCCGGGACAGTCTGAGGATTCAGCGAGGGATGTGGACCAGTGATATAACGGCCCCGGGACAGTCTGAGGATTCAGCGAGGGATGTGGACCAGTGATATAACGCGGCCCCGGGACAGTCTGAGGATTCAGCGAGGGATGTGGACCAGTGATATAACGGCCCCGGGACAGTCTGAGGATTCAGCGAGGGGATGTGGACCAGTGATATAACGGCCCCGGGACAGTCTGAGGATTCAGCGAGGGATGTGGACCAGTGATATAACGGCCCCGGGACAGTCTGAGGATTCAGCGAGGGGATGTGGACCAGTGATATAACGGCCCCCGGGACAGTCTGAGGATTCAGCGAGGGGATGTGGACCAGTGATATAACGGCCCCCGGGACAGTCTGAGGATTCAGCGAGGGGATGTGGACCAGTGATATAACGGCCCCCGGGACAGTCTGAGGATTCAGCGAGGGGATGTGGACCAGTGATATAACGGCCCCCGGGACAGTCTGAGGATTCAGCGAGGGGATGTGGACCAGTGATATAACGGCCCCCGGGACAGTCTGAGGATTCAGCGAGGATGTGGACCAGTGATATAACGGCCCCGGGACAGTCTGAGGATTCAGCGAGGGATGTGGACCAGTGATATAACGGCCCCGGGACAGTCTGAGGATTCAGCGAGGGGATGTGGACCAGTGATATAACGGCCCCCGGGACAGTCTGAGGATTCAGCGAGGGGATGTGGACCAGTGATATAACGGCCCCCGGGACAGTCTGAGGATTCAGCGAGGGGATGTGGACCAGTGGGCAGCAGGGCGCCCAGCATCTTAGTGTTCCGCGATCGGCCAGTGGGAGTGGTAAGAACTTCCCTTGTTTTCGGCACATGAGAAGATTTCTGTATTTCATAAGCATACCTTGTCTGTATTTCACAATAAAAATTCAGCTTACCAAATCCACTTTCTTAGGCTACCGGTCTGGTCAGGGCTGTATTTAAACACTTAGCCTTGGGAAGAGAAGAAATGGATCTGCTCATTGGCCTTCCCTCATTGCAGCCTACAGGTCAGGCTCCGTGGCTACCAGAGCTATCTCCCTTTCTCTGCTCCTTTTCTATTCTCCCAGACTTAGCTCTGAACACATACAGAGGTCCGCATACATCTGCTCTTTGTCTTAGAGCAGAGCTTCTCAATAGAACTTTCTGCGATAATGGAAACGTTCTATAATCTATGCTGTCCAATACAGTAGCCATTAGCCATTTGTGGCTAATTGAGCACTTGAAGTGTAGCTAGTGCCACTGAAGAACTAAAGTTTTAGCTTTATTTAGTTTTAATTAAGTGTAAATCACCACCTGTGGCCGGTGGCTACCATATTAGACAGTGCAATTTAATTTAATTTATTTATTTTTTTGTGAGGAAGATCAGCCCTGAGCTAACATCTGCTGCCAATCCTCCTCTGTTTTCTGAGGAAGATCCGCCCTGGGCTAACATCAGTGGCCATCTTCCTCTACTTCACACGGAACGCCACCACAGCATGGCCTGACAAGCGGTGCATGGGCGCACCCGGGATCCTAACCTTCCAACCCCAGGCCGCCGAAGCAGAGCGCGCGCACTTAACCGCTGCACCACTGGGCCCACACCACAGACAGTGCAATTTGAGAGTAAGATTTTCCTTTTCCTTTTCAGCAAGAGTCTCCGCTACCACTCATCATGTAAGTGACTTACTCTGCAACCAAGGATAGGGGATAGACATATTTACCTTACATTTAGTTCTGCAGCTTGACTTTTAAAAAGCAGTCGTGTTTGCACGTATGTGCAAGGAAGAGAAAGGGGAACCACATTTCCTAATGACATGACATTGCAAGAGCACAGAGGAAGTGACGGCAGGCTGGGGTGCAAACTTCAGAGCGGTTCTTCAGATGACCCAGAGCTCTTCTAACGAAAGCAAACCAAACCTAACACCTCAGCAGGGTCCTCACCGCTGCTGCTCTTAATGCGCACCACTCGCCACAGGGCCACGGGAAATTCGAAGAAGTACAGGCCCTTGTCTGCTGTGATTGTCCTGGAGCAGAAGGCCTGAGGAGGGCTCCACGGAGCACTGTGATGTCAGGTCAGAAGCATCTCAGGAGGCCTTCCTGGGTCCCTCCAATCGCTTCCCAATCACTCATAATAATAGATCTTAGTAACTTTCACGGCCTTTTGTTTACCCTCCCAAACCAGAGCAACATAGAAGAGAAACAAAGAGAGAGAGAGAGAGTTTTTTGAAAACTCTGCTTTGAGCCAAGTCTGCAGCGCCAAGACTCCACCAGGCACATATTTATTTTAAACTCTGTTATTTGGTTTACGTTCTCTTGTGGTTCTGACAATGATATTGCAGCTTCTTCAAAGCCGGAGAGCCCAGTGGAAGCACTTGAGGCAAGAGGAGGATTCCACCCCATGACCCTTAATGGCCTGCTCTGGGCAACCCCACTATGATTCACAAAGGTATCTTTAGCAGGCTTTAAATTCCAGCCGTCACCCAGGTTCCAGATTGACTTGGCCAAATTAATAGGTGGGGCTGACCCTTCAGGCAACCATCCATTCAGCTGTCAGGGAGGAGCCTATTCCACGCTAAGCCCCACCCCCTGGAGCCAGGCAGCCAGCTTTCTGCAGCGGAGGTTCTGGTCTCTTACCTGCAGGTCTCAAACCCGATGCTCAGGGCTTTCTCCATCTGGGCCATGGTGGGCAGTGTGCTATTGAAAGCCTGGCAGAGGTCAGCAGCCTCCGTCCGCGAGATGCTGTAGCGACCATTTTTCTCCACATGGAATACACCCGCGTATCGGCAGGTTATATTCAAATCTGTGAGATGAAGCAGAAATGTTAGATTCTTCTCCATAAATAATTTGGGAAAGGTAAGTGCGTTTTAGGGTAGAGTCATTAAAAAAACTCATTAAAAAACTTCTGTACTGGCCAGAGCCTTCAGCATTCATGCCAGCATCCCAAAGCACCATTAGAGCAAGCTCCAAGCTGAGATAAGACATGATAGACAGCGGCGCTCTTAAATGCTCTCCACCAATGGCGCCACAACAGAGTTCTAAAAAAGCATAGGATTTATTTCTGATTATTAAAGTAATACATTTTTATAATTATTAAAGTAATAACTTGTGGAAAACTGACAATATTCAGGGAAGAAATGAAGGGAAAGTGAGTTCACCACTAAGAAAGCTATTGCAAACATTTTTCATTAAATATTTTGCTGTATCTTCTTTCAGTTTGTTTCTGAATATATGTGTGTGTATGTATACGTACATATGTGTGTACGTATATATGTACGTGTGTGTATATACGTGTATATATGTACTGTGTGTATACGTGTATATATGTACGTGTGTCTATATATGTGTGTATATGTACATGTGTATATATGTACGTGTGTATGTGTATATATGTACATGTGTATATATGTGTGTGTGTATATGTGTATATATGTACATGTGTGTATATACGTATATGTGTATGTGTGTGTATATATGTGTATATGTACGTGTGTGTATATACGTGTATATGTACGTGTGTGTATATATACGTGTATATGTATGTGTGTGTATATATGTATATATGTACGTGTGTGTATATGTGTGTATATATGTACACGTGTGTGTACATATATACGTATATATATGCTTGCATAGTTAAAATGGTACTGAATATACAGTTTTAGATTTGGGAGTCTTTTTTTCCCACTTAATCTTATTTTATGAGCATTTTTCCACAATCACGTGGTGTTTCTCCCTTGCTTATAACCTTCAGTGGCTTCTGGTTGCACCCAGAATAAGTTCAGTTAACTGGCTGATAAGACCTACATGATCTGGCTCCCGTCTCCCTCTCGAACCTTTAAGTAGCTCACTCTGCTCCAGGCACAAAGCTCTTCTTCAGTTCCTCTGGATATCCTGAGCTCTTTCCCACCTTAGGACATTTATATCCGCCTTCCCCTCTGTCTGGAATGTTCCATCCTCAGATCACTACATTTCTGTCTTTCAACTCCTCATCACCTCATCTTAGAGTCCTCCTCTGAACACTGAATCCAACCCGCAGCGTCTCCCTCACCTCTCCCCGCTCTCGTGTCTTCACGGCAACTGGGTGATTCATTTGTGCATTCAGTTATTACCCATCAGCCTTTTCTATGATGGAAGCTCCAAAAGAGCGAAAGTCTTCTGCGGGTGTACAGTTGTTTCTCTAACAGTCACAACAGTGGCCGACAGAGAGCAGGTGCTCAACAAGTATTTGTTGAATGAATAAATGACTCTGAAATTTCCTCAAAAACACACTTTTAACATATTGACAGATACATCCAAGACCTATTGTTTGTTCCCAAAAGTTAATGGCATTCAAAATGAAGCTCAAATGCTATCAACTAGTTAAAGAAAGACTTAATCCAAGGACTTCTGTGCGTTTCATAGACATTAATCTGAAATCTCAGTGAGGAGCTGAAAAATCATCTGGTTCTACCTGATCCTGTGTAACAATCTCAAAAGTCTTCAAAGACCTTAACTGAAAACTCATTATTCTCCTGGGACTGCATTGTCTCCAGTTTGCACTCGAGTAAACTCCCACACAGAAAGGTTGGGTCACTGAGGCTGTCCTGGTGAGGCGTGATTTCCCCTGAGCACTTCCGGGAGCCTCAGAGACCGTCCTCTCTAAAGAAGCTCGCTGACATTTACTCGGGGCCCACCACGCGACGGCCCACGCGCCAGGCCGGGCACCACCCTGTTAGCTATGAACCAGGTCTGGATTCAGACGGAGCTGGCTTTCCTTCAGACTCTGCCACTCACTCGCAAAGGTCCAGAGGTAGTCAGGAAGACTCTGCTTATGCATCAATGAGAAAATTGAGGCTCAAAGAAGTGAGTTGCTCAAGGAAGTCAGAATTTCTGTCCAGAGCCCGTGGTTGGCTTCCTGAGTTCCAGTTGATTTGTTCTACATTTCTGAGCTGATAGCAATGGGGGGTGTGGGGAGGGCCTGTTACTGCAGTATCCCTGAGTACTAGCTGTGTTGCATCATCTTCCAAGAACCCTGAGAGGCGAGCTTTATGCATATATGTATGTATTATCTATAGGTGAAGAAACCAAAGCTCAGAAAGATTGAACACCTCCCCAAAGTCGCCCAGCTATTAAGTGGCAGAGCTGGAACCCCATCTCAGGTCTGTTTAACGCCAACATCCGTGGTCCGAACCACTTTGCTGTGTGCCCTAGGATCCTTTCATGTCATTAGAGCAAGGCTTCGCTCTAAAGGAGAGAGGTACACCTCAACAACTGTTCCCTAAGGACAAAGAGAGCGTCAGTATTACTGAGCTGTCCAGGCAACACCTGGTTTCTTATTTCCGAGCACGAAACAGGTTCCAACCACTAGAAAAGAGTGCCTCACAAGTTCAGACGAGATGAGAAGAGAACTGTTAAACTCCTGCAGGATCTTTCTTGACTGAAAATAGTAAAAGAAGACACAAGAAATGGAGCTTGGAGAAGACATAAGCTAAGATCAATTGGTTTTCTTTTCTTTTCTTTGTGTCATTCACGTCGGTGCTTTAAAAAAGCATTAGAGCTAGGCAAAATAGACAATATGTGTTTTTGTGCAATCAATTCATTTTTGAGTCTAATTGTGTCCTTCTGAAGCATCTCCCACAACACCTGTCTGACGAGGCAAGGGGAGCAGAGAGGAGGAAGACTCATAAGGCCCTTTTGAAATACTGTTTGTTTTTACTGACATTTTCAGCTTTGGCGTTGGTTATCCAATCTTAGCAAAGGGAAATGGTCTCTCTGGGTGACAGCCCTTCCGGAGCTCTCCTTGTCTAGCATACAAAAGACAAACACAGCTTCCCAAGCAGCTTCTTGGAGGCGAGGCTGGTGGGAGAGGCTTCAGCAGAGGCGAGGCGAACCGCCTGCCAGTGCTCCGCCAGGTGGCTGCTGTCACTCCAAGTTAAAAATAAAGTCTGAGGCCTGGACGGTGGTTTGGAGCTGAATGGCAGTTTCTGTCTTATTAAAATTAATTCTAGTTCGCTACTCGGCACACAGAATATGCGAATGCAAAAGGAACCAATTCAGACTGAGACTTTTGAATAAAATTCCCTCAGTTCCCTGTGCAGCAGCCAACGTAACTTTGTAGGCAATACATGCATGCGTTGTGTGAGCACATCTTTATGTGTGTGTGCAAGCAGTAAGTGTGTGGTTGTGTGTCCTTGTGGTCAGCCAAGAGAGGAGGAAACAGATAAGTTCAACCTTCAGCCTTCCTAGAGGCTTACAGAGGGCCTGACATACAGTAGGGATCAGCAAAGGGCTGCTGAATGAATGAAGAAATTCTGAGCAACCTGAAAATTCCACAGTTTACATTTATCTTAATCTCACAAAAAAGGTCCAACTCCTAACCGTGATGGCATTTAGCCATCTAGGAATTGTGAAGATGGTGCCAAAAACTTCATTTCAGGTCAACTATTGCACGAGTGTTCACAGGCCCTCCCCTCTGAGCCCCTCTTGCCTTAAAAGGGATCAAGCCTTCAGGACTGTGTATCCTTTAAGTCCTAATAATTTATGAAGATTTTCCAACAGGCATCCTTAACACTTCAAACCGAAATTATTACCCCAAAGGGTATTAATAATACTAACAGCAACGATGGTAGCTAATATATACTGTGCCCTCATTCTGTAGATGCCAGGAACTCTTCTAAGCACTTTATGAGAGGTAACTCACTTTATCCTTAAAACAACCCTAGGAGATAGATAATACTACTATCCCCACTTTCTGGATACAGAAACTGAGGCACGGAGAGGGGAAGAAACCTGTCCAAGTTCACAGAGCTAGTAATGGTGGAGCCGGGATTCCAACCCAGCCAGTCTGGGCACCATGAGTCCACAGGCTTAACCACAGGCTACTGCCCCTAGCCCTGATCTAAGTAATGTAATGACCTCTCAGTCTCCCCATGTATAGCTGAGAACATTCCCGAGGTTTAGGTAAAGTTAGCATGAGGCTGGGGCATGAGTAGCCATGGACCACAGGTCACTGGATAGGGCCCCAGTGTCTATGGTGATGGCATTGGCCATGCTGCAAACCCCTGTGGAGAGGCAGGACTCGCCAGATGTCTGTGCATCTCTCCCGAGAAACAGAGACCTCTGTGATCAGGGTCTGCTGTGACTCAAGAGGCTAATTTGAAATGGCCAATTGCATCTCTCCAGCAAGCCTGTCCAACTGGAAACAAATCAAGAATGTTTTCCGTTGAGCCCTCTGGTCTCCAATAAATCTCCTGTATCATGTAATAAACTGTCCCAAGTCCCTCCCTCTGAGAGACTCACTGGGCAACATTAACTGTTTGAGGCCAATTTTAGATCCAGGGAGGAGCAAGGAGGGAGAAATGACCCCCGGCCAGTAGAGTGCTAGTTACTATAGAGTTGCCAGGAGGACAGAGAGGTCACAGGGCCCAGTCCCCAGAGATCTTGTGGCCCACAAGGGAGGAGGTCTGCCAGTGACCTGCCAGGAAGATTAGAAAAAGGAGCTCTCCAAGAGGGTGTCTTTACTGTCTAACTACTCTCTAGTACCCCACTCACATGAAGGTTGGTAGTTCAGCTTAGTTTGGACCCACCCAAATCTGGGTTCAAATCCTGACACTACCTCCAGTGTCTACGCTCCAGGCTACACAGCTAATTAGTTCCTTAACCTCTGACACTCAGCCTTCTGGATGGGATGACAATACCAACCTGTCAGGGTTGGTGGGACCATTAAACGAGATGAGGTATGTCGAACACTTGATGTGGTGTCTGGCACTTCTTTAGAGCCAATGAGTGTGGCATACATATCAGGTGGCTTATATGCTTCAGCTAATTTAATTCTTACAAAAATGCTATGACGTAGGCACTATTGCTAAACCCATTTTAGAGACAAGGGAACTGAGGCACAAAGGTGAAGTAACTTGCCCAAAGTCATCCAAGTGGGACAGTGAGGGCTCTAAGCTCTGTGCTATGCTGCCAATTATGCAGGGTTCTGGGCAAATTCATTCTTACTTGGATAAACCATAGCTGACCCATAACATCATTAATCTTACCTATATTTTCCACTAAGCCTCAGATCAAGGAAAACAAATCTCTCTAGTAAAATCGCCCCAGCACATCTCAAAACTCTGCCTAGATTGTAAAGCCTGACAAATAGTCATCTCCCAAGTGGTAGGAAATCACAACAACATCTTCGGAGAGTAGCACAGTGTAATTTTTACCCAACTTGCCATTATCTACATCTTCCCACTCTTTCCTGGGAGGTGAGTGAGGGGGTCACACAGCTGGCTAGCAATGGAGCTGGGTAACAAGAGATTTTCAACCTGGAATCCACAAGCTGGTCTTCAGAGGGTCCATAAACCTGTGAAATTGTATGCAAGATTGTGTGTGCGTGTATACGTGCGTGTATATGTGTGTGCATGTGTGTGCATATATGTGTGGGGGGGTTGGTGAGGACAGCATTTCTGAGTTTCATAAACTTCTCAGAGAAGTTTGTGACACAAACGGCTAAAGAATTATAAGAAATTATTATCGCCAAGTTCTCTTCAGTAATCAGAAATTCCAGGATTCCGGAAATTTGAACTTCCCTGTGGGCTTTATGACAGCAGGGACTGCGTCTCTCCCTCATCGTGTCCCCAGTACCCAGCACAGCACCACACGGTGTAGGCACATGTTGAACAAACGAATGAATGAGTGAATGAGTAAATATTCTCTTTATCCCCGCTGCCCCATGGGACAAGCAGACTTGTGGGATGCGAAAAAAGCATCTCTCGGGGCCATTCCCCACATCATGTCTCAAGAATCACCAGCTGGGCTTTGCTGAGAATTCCCCATTAGACACTTAAAATGTCCTTAACCCGAAGCGTTTGCTTCTGAGAAACTTTGCTGTTTTCCCTGAAAGCAAATGTTTCAGAGACCAACTTAGATTTCTAACTGGTTTTGTCTTTCTAAAATATGAAGCCGTCCTCTCAGCCACGGGCATGGCCTGTTCGCATCCTGTCTTAGGGCCATTTCTGAGGTCAGATCTCCTGAGAGAGGATGACAGACACCGTGAATCCCACGTGGAGACCACCAGAAGACCACCTACAATCACTGTGTGCCCAGAGACTCTCAGTTCTCCAAACCAGACTGCTCCAGATGGTCCCACGTGAATTAATTTATTTTCTAACATGCCACCCAGATGTGCCTGGTCCCTATTTGTCATCCCCTCAGGAGGGATGAGGCAGAATTAGATTTTTTCTACCGATTTGGTCCCAGAGTAGGCCCCGTGTCTGGGGAAGTTGCTTTTCCTTGAAGAAGGGAATAAGGCCAGCTCCTGCAACTCGAGGACTTGTCAGCTCCCACGCTGTGACAGTAACTCCAGGCATTCACCGAGTGCCTGCTCTGGGCCACAGGAGATGTTCAACATCTTACACCTAAGAGTTCATTTAATTCTCACGACAATCCTATGTGGTAGGCACTTTTATTATCCCCGTTTTGCACGGGAGGTAACTGGTTCCTTGGGAGGACCTGAGAAACCTGAGCTGGGAGCCAGCGGACCAGGTTTCAGCCTGGGCAGCCCAGCTCCCGACCCTGCAGTGCTAGGCTGCACCGTGTGCACGGGACAGACGCTAAAACCACAGGAACCCACTTATTCCCCATGTGGTTCTTAAAGTGCAGAGAGGTGAGCATTAAAAGAGAGTTCTGGAGAGGGGAATTTGAGTTAATTGAATATTACTTGAAGATCAGAGGTCCCTTGATTTTGGGCCATAAGGCGTAAAAGGGCAGGGCCCTGTGCTCCAGAACTTTGTAAGGCTTTAGTGGAAAAACCCTTGCTAATGGAACTTCCACCCTCTCCCTGGGGGAAGATTCCAAGGTCTCCTTGTTCACTGGCTTTCCCCAAAAGCGGGCGGCTACCTCTTTCTGGTTCTACCTCTGCTCCTCCCACGATCCCCATGAAAATCAGCAGTCCAACACGAGCTGCAGCCTCAGGCCTACTCTGCCCTTTACAGCCCAAGGGCAGTCCGGCAGGGCAAACAAAGAGAAGACCCCGGGACTCAGGGTTGGCCCAGGGCTGGGGTCCCAGACCACAGGCTGTCCCTGTGACATTTCGAGATGTTGGCTGCTCAACCTGGAAATCTCAACAGACCAAGCTAAGATGCCAGGCCACTCTGGCTGGCGAGTGGTCCTCTAGTCTGACTGCATCTGACTCCATCAAGCTCCTGGGAATCAGCCACACGCAAGCCTCTTGGCAGTGGCAGGCAAAAGCATTGGTGAGCTCCCCACATTTTTTCATTTTTATAGTGTTTATCATGAAGTAGTCAGGATTCTGTTTCTGTCTTTTGATTTGCTGAGCTCACGTCTGAAAAAGATTATGCAACTCACCAACCTAATTAAACTGATTCTGATCAGAATTAGGCAGAGAAAAGGCCAGGTTTTTTTTTTAAAGCATTATTGCTGATTGGATCATCTGTGTTTAAAGTCAGGCAGGACAATAGAGAGCTGCTGACCAAATTCGCTTGCAACACGAGAGAAAACAAAATCCAGAATGAGCCTGGTCCCTCAAGCCAGTTATGAGAAAAGCAGAACCTCAGGGGTCCATAATTGCTAGACTCCTCAATCCTAGTCCAGTGCTCTTAAGATTGCACCATTTTTATAAGAGGCCTGAGCAAGCCGTTCCCAATAAAGCCACAATCCACTGCCTTAACAGGACATGAAGAAGCCAATCTGTTCTTCATTTCTTTGATTGATTGACATCTTCAAAGCCCAGAATTTTCCATCTGGGAGTCTTCCTAGCCATTATAGCCCCTGCTGCCACCCAGGCCTGCCAGTCCAGAGGACTGGCAGCCTTCCTGCTGCCCCCATGTCACTCGCCCCCATCCCCTGATGCCCATGTGATGAGTGCCCGATGAAAGGGACTATTGTTCAGCACCCACTTCTGAATGAGGCCAGAATCACACTCAGAATCACACTCAGATCGCCTTTGGCTGCCTAGTGCAGACCATGAGTCTTGAGTGACTCAGTCTCTCCCGGAATTGCCCCGGAGGCGGGTGAGGGCTTAATGAGCAGAGAAAACAGTCATACAACATTATACCCAGAGAATTTCCTCCAGAATGTGTCCTGGGTTGCTTTCAACTGAGCTATTCATCTCTTGGCACTTAGAAAGGAAACGCACCCCAACTTCTTGGCGCCGGGCTGTACCCCCTGCCCTCTCAGCCTTTTGTCCATGGAGCACAGAGCTTGCCATGGCAGCCAACACTGAACCACAGAGGCCTATCACATCCACTCTGTCAGAGGAGAATCCGAAGGGTTCTCTCAGCCACCGATCTGGCCCTTCAGTCGAGGCCTCCAAATGACCCAGCCAATGAAGTTCTTGGGTTATTTTCAGAATCTGAAAAGAGACCCCCACCCCTGCCTCCTAGTGGGGTGATGGAACTGGGGGAGGGGAGAGACGAGAGTCCGTTTAGGCGCCACTCCCGATCCTGGTTCCAAAAGAGTCTTTCTGGCAAAGGAGACTGTGTCCCAGAACTGTCACCTCGGTGCACAATTCTGAAAGGCCAAGTGGTCTTGGGTGAGCGAGTCTCCAGGAAGACAGCTGAGGTACAGAGATGACAGTGTGGACCCGTGTGTTGCCATGGTGATCAAGAAATGCTCGGCTCTGGCCTTGGAATCTTTGTGTTCTTCTTTTTCGGATCATATCAGTTGATCAGACTGACTAGCACAACCCCAGGAAGGTGGTAAATGAAATGAAAAGCCGTCTCAGGGGCTCACATGGAGTTTTCCCCATTGCAACTAGAAAAAAAAAAACAGGGTCCCACTTTGTGTTGTAACTAGATCCTTTTTCCAGGCTTGTTACAGTGACGGCTACCTCAGCTAATCCACGTCCAGCTTTTGCTCAGGTGTGTCGCCGGCACGCTGAGGCACGGGCTGACTTCAATTTGAGGGAAGTGTTTCGTGAGAGTGGAGGTAGGCGAGACTGTTGCTCACGGGTAACGGCTGCGTTTCGGGGTGGTGAGGGGGTCACTGACGCGCTGATGAGCCCAGGGCCCACATGGAGAAGGACGAACTGGTTTTAGCCTAAATCCTGTTCATTAAAAGCCATGTGACTTGAATAACTCAGTCTAGCTCCCTGGTTCACACCTAGCCTTCCTCCCTCCCAGGATGAAATAAAGAGTTAGAAAATGCTTGGAGCTCGGGGGACAAAAGGGGGAGTGATAGGTACCCCGGGACAGTATGAAAACCTCAGAAAGCTTCTCAAAAATCCAATATGAATTAAGACACGTTTCAGCTCCAAGCCCTGCAGAACAGATGGGTCAAAGTACAAGCAAGCTTCAGGAATCTGGCCACATAGGAAGCTTCCTTCTCCGATTATGAGGCACTTCCACAACCAGAAGAGTTCTGTGAGGCCCATCAGGTTGGTGCTATGGACCCATTTTACAGATGAAGAAACTGAGGAACAGAGATTCAGAGACTCAGAGTCTTACAGAGTTTGAGTAGAACACAGACGTCAGCTCAGGTTGTTAAGTCTGTCTGTGTTTCTCCACCACGGTGCTGCTGCCTGTCCATGTCAGGTTCTCACCCAGCAGAGGGAAGTGGCAGCTCTCAGAGAGGAGTGACGGCTTCCAGACTTTTCTACCCCTCCCACCCCATGAAGTCTGAGGCAGAACCTCAGTATTTAGGGTGGGTGAAAGCACAGCTGCCCAGTGGGAGCTGGAGTAAGGGTGGAGGGGCAGACCCCAGACCCTCGATCCACCATCTGATCATTCCTGTCCAGCCCCCGCAATGGTCTTGACACCCTCCACAATGCTCTGGGAGGCTCCATGGAACACTCTGGAAACCACTGCAGCAGAGGCCAACCACAGCCCTGATAACCACCCCTCAGCGAGGCCTGCAATGTGCCAGGGGCTCCAGATGCTGCGGAGCCCTAGTAGGGCTAGTCACTCCCCGTGACAGCTGTGCAAACAGAGGGTCAGAGCACTGAGCAGTCAGCACAGGGCCCCGCAGCTCAAGGGCTGCTGTCCAAATGAAATGCATTGTGTGAAAATGCTTTACGATGACGCAGGATTAGTATTATTATTTTTGTCTTTTCTCCCTCGGTCTCAAAAATAAAACTACCTTACCATTTCAAGTTCTTCATGAAGATTGTCCCTAGTTGACCTTGTAGGGAGGAGATGGCAAAGTCTGAATTTCCAATCCCATTCTACAGGGATGGGGGCTGGGACCAGTGGGCAGAGGTTACAGGATCAGAAACTGAGGTGAGGCTGTTGTCCCTCAAGATGGGGCCATCCAGACGGAGGGGAGCAGAAGGCCACCACCAGTTCCCACAGAGCCCAACACCACCACACAGTCCAGGGTATCTCTGACTTGGATTTTATTTCTTCTTACCTACCTCTTTTAGCATCTTCTCAAGGGATAAAGAAAAGGTTCTGGAATTTCTGGAGTGTCAGACACTAGTCTAGGTGCCATAACAGATGTTAGGCCATCTGGAATCCCCAGAACAGCTTTGAGAGGTCAAATTAGCATCCCCATTTCGCAGATGAAACAAGTGAGTTTCAGAGCACAAATGACCCAATATCCCACTGTGACAGGGCAGAGCCAGGAGTCAGACCCTGGGGTGACACCTCGTCTCTGACATGAGTCAGCCAGGACTCAGTTTACCAAAGCCACACCTCCCTGCTTGCGGCACGCAGATTCTTATGCTGGGGGCTTGAGGTGCAAGTGCACTGCGGGGTGTGGCTGGGACATTCAAGCTCCTACAAATCCTACTGATGAGCCCCTGGCTGGGCTGCCAGTCATATCAACACTAACAAAGCACCTACTGTGTGCAGGGGCCTGTGCTAAGTGCTTCACACTGATTATCTCATCTAATCCCCACAACAACCACATGAGGTAAGTGCTATTATCTGCATCAAATGTTTTTACGAAAAGAAAACAGAGGTGCAGAGAGGCTGAGAAACCTGTACAAGGCTGCCCCATGAGGGGTCAGGCAGCCTGGCCCCTTCTCCTAGTCACCACACAGGAATGCTCTCTCATTGCTTAACTTCAGGAGATCCAGGTGCGCTGCAGAATAACACCTCTTTCCAGAGAGTGTGAGCACCACTGAGTTAATACTTGCTCGTGCCGTGCACATAGACTGGTGCATGGGAGCTGGTTCCTGCTCTCTCTCCCAAGCGGGTAACTAACAGACCAAATGAGATGGGGGACGCTTTACAGAAAAACAGTCCTGCACTGGGACTTAAAAGGCCTGTGCCCTAGACAGAGCTAGCCATCTCAGGACCACAGTCAGAGGGAAAGCTTGGTGAATGGAGTGGAAATCTGTCCGGCTGGGATGGTGGACAGATCACTACACCTCTGCTCTTCCCATCACAAACGCTGGTTCTTCCCATGATGGATGGTACCTGGTTCAGATACCCCTTAGATTGATGGTTTTTAGCCTCTTTTCCCCACAGCACCACTTCAATTCACAGAAAGGACAATGCCAGTCACACTCTGAGGAGCACCAGGTGCCTTACAGTCCCCAGTGGCTCTATCTCTGTCATTCAAAAAATCTCATCTGAATGCAAGTGAGTAAGCGTGCAAGTTCTTCCAGGAATAGCTGCGAGTTTGCTGCAGTTTATTAGAAAAGAAAGTCCTTCACAAGCCCTGGCGCTTGGTTGCCAGGAGCCCTGTGCTTACAATTCACCTATAACCAATCTTGACCTACAGGTGGACTGAGACAGAACCGGAATCACGCCTCCACGTTACCCCTTTCCTCTTCAGATACACCAGCAGCGCAGTGGTGTAGCCGCAAAAGCATTTGTGTGCAACAGCAAGTACTGCCAGTGACTGAGGAGAGTTCTAGATTTCCACTGATTCCGAATTTGGAGAGCTCAAAAATCATCAGGTCACATTGTAGTAACTCAGTCTCTCTCGTCTCATTCTCTCTCCATCTCTCTCTCTATCAGTGAAGAGGAGTGTGTGCATGTGTGTGTGTGTGTGTGTATGTGTGTGTGTGAGGCAGGGTTTCCTTCCCAGTCCAAGAACTCTATCACTATTCATTCTTCAGATGCTTTTAAGAGCAACACATGTTTCAAAGCAGAAGCCCTACAGAGGGAGAGGCTGGATTGTGGGGAAATTTTTAAAAACCTGGGCCAAAAGATTTCCAGGATCAGTACGGTTCCAACTGCCCTGTGAGCCAATAGCTTGTAATTCACACCTCTTCCCAAGCTCTAATTCTGTGAAATCTCCTCTGTAACGACAGATGCCACTCTCGAATACCAGGCTCCAGAGAATCCATTCTGACAAGCTTTTAAACCTGACTCAATCCACAGGGTTTGGACCAAAACCTTTGCCATTTCATATTCAGCTGGAGTGGGCCAAACACAACTTCCTGCTTTTAAGGAACATGGCCCATGCAAAGATCGAGGAGGCTTAGACACGGAGGAAGTTACAAACGATGCTTCTGAGGAGTTGTCAAAGAAAATAAGGGCGTGATTTTCTTTCAAATAAATGGCATTGGACACGGCAAGAGACCACGCCTGGTGAAGGCCTAAGACCCTTTCACCATGGACATTCAAGAGGCGCTCTAGAAACATCAGGGTGAAGACAATGGGCCTCTTCCTACAGAATCTGTGCCTCCCAGATCGCCATTAGTCCCCCTAGGGCATGGCACAAGGCGTCAATTCAAAGCACCTTCTAGAAGATACAGATGTAAGGTGCCAGACATGACGCTGGGTGCTGGGGAGACGTACAAGGTCCTTGCCCTCAAAGAGCTTGTATTCTGGTGTGGGGAGACAGACAGTATACAGGTAAATGATTAATATAGAAATAAGGCGTGTTCAGGTAGTGATAGTCTACACAGAAAATAAAAGGATGCTATGACAGAGAATGGCAGGGGACACCTTGTCAGGCAGTTTGTGTGGTCTGATGCTCACCCTTCCGTGAACTTATGGGCACATTTTACTTATTTCTTGTGGGGATTTTGGCGAGATCAGATACCCAGCCAAAGAAAATAGTCCCCCACCCCCAACACATACACACATACACACACATACAGATTAAGTCAGATTTGGAATTCATCTTTGCCTTCCACGGTCCATAAGGAGATGTCTCTAGAATTTGGACTTAGTAGGGTAACAAGACAGACTTGAAAGGAAAAGCCTATGGCATCTGAATGACCTGATTTCTGGGAGAAAAGTTCCATTTGGGTCATAAGTTGGGTACAGTTGGTGGACCTGGGGTGCATCTGCCCCGTCTGGGTCTTGGCCTGAACTTCAAGGAGGCAAATCAAACAGAATGACAGAGCAGCCCATCAGAGGGAAACTGTGATGTGTCTACTCACAAGCCCTCTGCAGGCTTATGAGAATCTCCTGGCCACCCTCATCCTCCGCATCCCTTATTTTACGGTTATTGGTAACTGGTGACTGGAGCGATTCACCTCCTGGGCATTGTAAGATGGCGTAGTGGCTGTGCTCACAGTCTTTCATATCAGAGAGACTTGAGTCCAAGTCCTAGCTTGGGCTCTTGTGGAATGCTGGGCATGCCAATGTTGTCTTAACCTTTCAGCCTCAGTTTCTTCATTAGTACAGTGAAGGTAATGCCTACCTCACAGGGTGCTTTTCAGGATTCAGTGAGGAAATTCACCTGAAACACTTAGCAAAGTACCTGACACTCGGCAAAGTGACTGGTACTCAATCAATCTTAGCCAGTCATCTCGAAGGTTAAAGCATATTTAGGGTCAGCCTGGTGGTGTAGCAGTTAAGTTCGCGTGCTCTGCTTCAGCAGCCCGAGGTTCACGGGTTCATCCTGGGTGCAGACCTACGCACCACACATCATGCCATGTTTTGGCAGCATCCCATATACAAAATAGAGGAAGATGGGCACAGATGTTAGCTCAGGGCTAATCTACCTCAGCAAAAAGAGGAAGATTGGCAAGAGATGTTAGCTCAGGGCCAATCTTCCTCACCAAAAAAAAAAAAAAAGTGTATTTAAGGCAGCTTAAATATAAAGTGCCTCTTACTCTGACTTAATTATTGATGAACTGGTGAGCCACTCACTGCATCATTGGTAACAGCCACTCAAGACCTCAAGTTAGGGGCCAGGAGCCTAATTATCCAGATACATGAGCTCTTACTCTGAATAATATGTGTTCTCTCTAAATAGATAGATAGATGGATGGATGGATGGATGGATGGATGGACAGATTGACAGATAGATAGATAGACAATCTATAAAACATCATTCTAGGAAGAAGCTACCTCAAGTGATACTAACCCATATGATCAAAGTGGGTTCCACTGGGACCATGCCTTACTCATCTTTATATCCCTGGTGTCTGATGTATAGTATGGTGCCCAATAGATGTTTCTTTGGTTTAGTGGGAAAAGCATTAGGTTGAGTCCAGTGACCTGGGGTCTAGTGCCAGCCTTCCTACTGATAGGGCGGCAGCACTTGGAGAAGGCTTCAGTTTATTGACCAGACCAGGGAGAAGTTGGATTTGATGATCTCTGGGTCCCCAGCCAACCCAGCCTTCTGCCTATAGAAGGAAAAGTCTACGTTTCCTTGTAACTTGTTCTCTAAACACTCCGGGAGCTTGAGCGGCTCCCTGCCTGCAGGGTTGTGGCACTTCCCGCTGGAATCAAGGCACTGGTGGCGTGATGCATGCATCAAGCGGGGTGGATGGGCCAGCGAAAAGAAACAATAGACAAAACAAGAGTGTTCCCAGCATCCTGCTCTCAGATTACACCAAATAAAGGCCTTCCAGACACAGAGACTAGAACCTGCCCATCGGAGCTGAAGGGAAAGAACAGTTTCAATTAAGAGAAACATGGCAGAACTGCTATTTCCTTAGGGACACTCCTCCCAAATTACTACCAACAGCCCCAGTGCTCCCTGCAGTGCATTTCAGCATCGCGGGCCAAGTCAGTCCATTCTTCAGCGGTGATACAATCCTCAAGCGAGGCCCTGCTAAGCAGCCCCCACCTGCACGAAGGGGAGCCCGGACACCCACCTGCAGCCGACTCCCTGATCTTTGGTGGTCTTGGAGGTCCCACCGCCCCTGTGAAGAGCGGAGAGAGGGAAGTTCCCACCACCTCCTTTCCTGCAGATAACTCCCAGGAGTTCTAAATTGTTTCAAGGAGGCAGAAAAATCCAGATTCTTGGGAAAAGGAGATGCCTTGAATTTTCAGCACCCCCAGTTCTGGGGATGGAAGAAGAGGATTAACCCCATAAAGCTGAATGGGAGCTTGTGGTGTAACGTTAAAAGGGAGAGAGGAGCTCTGAATTGAATTCCAGCCCCACTACATGAGAGCTGAGCCATCGTAGGCAAGTTACTTCACCTTTACAAGCCTCAGTTTCTCAGCCTGTAAAATGGCTCTGATGAAATTCAGTCATTCATTTATTCAGTGGATATTTGCTGTGTACCTCGAAGAGAAGTTTACGGGAGTTTGATAATAAATATACATAAAGCACCCACATTGAGGGTACTTCATAACAGATGCTTGATAAATATCAATCTTTTTCCTTCTCTCATGGGAAGATAAAACTTTGGACGACTGGCCACAGCCCTCCCTGATACCAAGGGGACCCTTAGATTCTAATTACCATGTATTTACACTGTGAAAAATCATTTGTGCTTTGATACTCTTCCGTTTCAGCCCGAACAAAAGTCCGCAGCCAGCTCTCAGGAAATTAAAAGAAAATGAGAACCTGACACAAATGCAAACAATCCTATTAAAAGGTACAAAAGCCTTACTCACTTCTGAGGTGTGGCTGGGAGTGGCCAGATCTTCCTTTCTTTAGAGGAGAGCTGAACTAAGCAGTTAAAGGCAATTAAAGGTGTTTTGGAGATAAGAGCATTGAACACCCCAGTGATGGATGGGTGGGCATGGTATGCACTTAGAAGCTGGTCTCCCATTCACAACCAAGAAATTCCAAGCTCAGGCTTCTGGGGAGGAAGTGGGCTCTGGGAAACTCCAAAATTTCCAGAATGAGAAGGAAGCTACTGCATTAAACTGCCCCTAAGGGCCCTTCTATACTCTGAGGCCAGGGCACAGCACTGTAAAGAAAGACTTCTACCAGGAGGCAGGAAAATGCCTCTTGCTCCTCCGGCCCCACCACCAACTGCCAGGACAGAAGGCAGGAAGAGGCTGATCCTGCTGAGACAAGCAGCCCAGGACACTGACTGCCATTGTGCAAGTAAAGACAGGACCTGGAGTGTTTCGCCACTCGTCTTCACGAGTTACTGCAATAGCCAAGGTTCCGGGAACAGCCCATGTTGCTCTATCTGCTCAGCAACAGTTGTTCCAGTAAGCCCACGTGGTGTCAGCACTCTGGCGTGCCCTGCCCGCCAAATTAAATGAGATTTCATTGGCTAATGTTTTGCCCAGAAATGGAATGAAAATCTTCCAAAAGCAGCTGGAAGCATTTCTCAAATGCAGCAGGAACAAAGTTAGGGCTGAATGGTGGAGGGAGAGGTCCCTGGGCTAATAATAACAGTGATCACAATTGATTACTAATGAACGCTTACTCATGCCAGTCATTCTGTCATGGGTTTCATGCACACAATCACATGAGTCTTCACACAACCCTATAAGTACGTATTATTACTCTATTTTAAAGATGAGAAAATTGAGGCTCAGAGACATTAAGTAAATTGCTTACGGTCACATAATTGATGAGTGGCAGGACTCAGGCCTGGGTCTAATCCTGGGACCTACACTTCTAGCTGAGTGCCCGGGACCCCAGACTCAGACCCCCTTGTGCATCCCTGACAGCCTGCACTTGGCCAGAGGCTGAACTATATGGCCTTGAGTAAACATTCTCAAATCCAGCCTTTGGAAGAAGATAGAAAACCTGACTTTGAGAGACACTCTTCCCAGCTGGCCAATTTGAAGTGAGGCCTGTTTCTGAATGTCTTTCAGGGAGTCTGGGAAGCTCATTTGGAGAAGAAACCAAAACCAAATGAGTTTTCCAAGTTTTTAACAACACAAACAATGCAGAATACAAAAAGTGGCTGTTTGTTGACTTTAGCCTTCCAAACAATATAAAGAACAGGAAGCTCGAACAGATAACGGGGTACTTTTCCTATACCCTGAGAAACAGTCCTTAAGGAAGCCTGGGCATTATCTGATGATGCTTGTTTGAAAAAGAGAGAGCTGCCCCACACATGACCCAGAAGGGAGCCAAAGGGAGCCCCTCCCTCTGCCCCCATGCAAGAAGAGTCTAGAGTATCCAAGGCTTGCTTCTCCAAACCTTGCCCCCTCTTTCCTATCCTGAAACAGAAAAGGTTTCCTCCTGGTCTTTCACATCCATCCTGAGTGGTCAGACATTGCACATATTCAGTTTCCCTTTGGTGCCCTTACAGGAAACCATGGAGGAGACTTGTTTCCCAGATGACATCAGCCAAGGAAAGGGGGTGAGAATTGGGGTGGTAGACAGCCACAAAGAGGAAGGAGAGAATGACAGAGGATGGCACCTGCTTGCTGACCCTCCCTGCTTTTTAAGCACTTGTTTCTTATTCCAATTCCAAATTCCAAGATGATAAATACATAGATAGATAGACGACAGATAGATATAGATAGATGATAGATAGATAGATAGATAGATGATAGAAAGTTTTTTTTTAAACTTGAATTTGGAGCTCACAACTTGAATCCACCACGGTAAGCCCACAGTTCCACCACAGCATCCCAACATTGAAATGGATACAGGCCTTCAGAAAGAGAATCCCAAAGCCAACTTCATTCATTCAACAAGGCTTCGTTCAGTGCTCCCACGTACTGGGCACTGTGCTAGGCGCCGGGACCAGGACACTGAACAAGGTAGACAAGGTCACTGTCCCAGTGGAGGTTATGGCCCAAGGGAGAAGACAGACATTCAACAAGTCAACAACACAGCATGATAAATGTTGTAACAGAAGTATGAGATGCTGAGCACTTAGTCTAAAGGGGAGCCTTTCCTTCCCGAGGTCTTTGCTATCCCCAGGGGAAGTCTCCCTGAGGACACGCCATTTCAGCTGAGAACTGAGGATGGATTGGGAACTAGCAGGCCAGTCTACTGCTCAGCAAGCTTCGTGGTCAGGAAATTCACCCTCAGAATAAACCATAAATCATTTTGGTTTAACAGAATCCATTTCCTCTAGCTCTTTCATCATTAGATACCAAAAACAAGCGGCCCCCTTCCTGCGTAAGAAACAATCATATCTTTGAGATCCACATTAAACATCCTTTGGGCTTCTCTTCTCTGGAAGTAGTGGTCATAAATCCTTTAATGACATTTAGGTGATCAAAAGGAATGGAAAACAAATAAACAAAAGAATCCTCAAATTTCCCCCCCATGCTGTTAGATTTATGAGCTAACTGCATGCAGGCAGGGGACTGGCCCAGAAAACTGTCTTGTTCATTTTTGGGCTTATTAAAATGTTAAGATGGTGGACCCTTGAGCTTTGGACTCAAAGAAACTATTAGGAAGTTGTTTTCCTGCTAATGAAAGAGCAATTGTTAACAGGAAATTCAATAGTTCATTCCAGACTCCTTGAAAGTAAATCAGGTCCATGGGGAGCCAACATAGTGTGGTGACATGGCCATCAGCTCTGGGAGTGGAAAACCAGGGCTCAAATCCTGAATCCATGCTAATTAACTATACGACTTTGGGAAAGTCATTAAACTTCTCTCCTATACAGAGAATAATAATGCTAACCGTGAAGTTAATGGGAGGGCTGGATTAGATAATGGAGCTGAGAATACTTCACGTTAAAACATTAAATACACATTAAAACACTCTAGGAGTGCAGTTATAGAAAACAGAAGCTGCCATCTCCCTTGGGGGTCATCATCTCATAATTTACAGGAAGAGATGCTCATCCAAGGTCATAGCAATTCCTTTTAAAGGAATCACTGCACAGTAGCGGTCCTCATGTGCGGTGCAGCTCTGGCAGCGCTGAGATGGGTTGCAAGCAATGAGTTTCTAGTAATAAAGTGCTCAAGCGTGCAAAAGATTGACTGTTTCTTGTAAATTATAACAGATTTAAGATTATTCCCTAATGCTCTTTGTTGGGGAGAGAAAAGGATAAAATTATAGCTATTATGATTGAGTATAAGCCACAGACCACCTAAACCTCAAACTGTAGTGTGCCCCCCATGTGAACGCTATCCATAAGATGTGTCCTCTCAGGAAAAGGTTGAGGGTGTGGCTTAGGCACACAAGAACTTAGCTTCACCTTTTTTCTTTAGCCTGTGTAGAGTCTCAAACCACAAATCTACCAGGTGAGTGGACACCCTTTGGGGCCTTGCTCACTGTAACAGACATTGTTACCAATGCAGCCAAGTTCTTCTAATTGAACCTTGATTTTGTTCAAAATCCCAAACTTGCGCTTCAGGAGAGGTAAGGCCCCAATTCTCAGTGGTGCATCATGACTGGTCTAAGTCAAGCACTGTGGTCAGAGTTCTCCTTGCCAATGATTGGTTCCATAGAATGTGACCCCATTCTTCCAATGAGAAGTAAAGGAAAGTCAATTAAGCACTTCTGGAAAAAACCATTCCTTCATTTTTTAGAAAAGACATTCATGAGTAAACATTTTTTCTTCTGCTTGGGGATATTGATTTTTTTTCCCAGGATGCTTGGAAGGAAGGTAGGAAGACACTGGGAGTGGCAAAGCGGAAAGTTGAAGAAACCTGGGTCCTTGATAACGTCATTGAGCTCCTGGAATGGTCCCACCTCGATACTTCTTGTGGGAGATAATATTTTGTGAGGGTTGATTCTTCTGTGACATACAGAGATAATTAGCCGGCATGCATTGATATGGGTATACCAAGAAACACGTGACAGATCATTACACGGGGGACACATCACAGTTTGATGCATAGATGGGTTGTAGTTTATGTTCAATCATGACAGCTATAATTCCATCCTTATCTCTCTTACCCAAAAAAGTGCAGCTGAGTAGAAGTAGGGATTTATTATCAGCATTGGGGGGATAACTTTGAATCTGTTTTCATTTACAAGATACAGTTGTTTACATTTGGATTACATTGGATTAGCTGGTGCTACATTACATTACATTTGGATTAGGTGATGCCTATACTCTATGAATTGATACATATTTTTATTATGATCTGTGCTTTCATCTGAAAGCATCTTAAGTGATGTTTTCTCACCACATCTGTCTCACTCTCCTGATAGAGTCCATTCTGATGATCTCCAAGAAGTTACCAACAAAGCAGATAAAGGAGTGAGGCCCTTTAGGTCAAATGGCTGGACATCCATATCCCAGCATTCTTGCTTGTTCCTCCTGCCTGGACTCGAGAGATGCACCTTCATGACCACTGGAAGTGATCCTGCAAACCAACCCCTACACACACACTAAGCAAACCCTGGCCCAGGCTCTAGTCACCAAAGTGCTCAAAACGAGACCAAGAAACTTCCAACTGGTGGGGTTGAGAAGTCCAACAAGTAGTGTCTCTGAGGAACTATGGGGATCCTGCAAACATAGTTACTGCTATTCATCCTACGGGTCTTGAGAGGGCTTCCCTGATGCTCTAGATCAGATGAGGTCTCCCTGTCTTATGCTCTCAAAGACCCTGTGCTTGTCCTTCATAGCACTTAGCACAGTGCAGTTAAATAAGGGCGTAATTAGTTGTTTACTGTCTGTCTTCCCAGATAGACTGTGAGTACCGTGAAAGCAGAAACTGTGCCTTGCTTGTTTAAAGTTGTGTCCCCAGCGCCAGGCAGAACACTTGGCACTTATTGGTATTCAATAAATATGTGTTGAGTGGACAAATGAATCATTTGAAAACCATTGATTGTTGGCTTAACTCACAGAATTGTTCAGAGAGGCTGGGTGAAAGCCACGCTGGGTTGTGCTGGGCCTCTGGTTTCCAAATGTTCATAAAGTCAAAAAACATCAAAATGAACGCCAAATATGGACATATGAGATACTGCAAAGGAAACCAGATTCAAGTACAATGAAGTACTCCAAGTACTCCCCCAGTGGAGTCTAAACACCTATGCTGTCTCCCATTGTGCCACAAAAAAACAGTACCCTTTAATCTTCCTCTTTTTGTGACTCACATCTTTTCGCCCTGGTGGGCCCAGTGTCCTCTTGTTCAGGGCTCTTTCCTCTATCATCTCAAAGGTAAAATGGAAAGAATGCTGGACTGAGAGTCAGAAGACCAGGCTTTTGACTTGAACTAGTTGTGGCCTTGGGCAAGTCACTTGTAGTCTTTGAAATGTCCTTCCCTTATCTATCCAATAAAACAAGTGGGCTATGTAATTTCTAGCACCTTTTCCAATTCCAACATGCCATCACGTTTGGCTTTTTGTCACCAGCCCTTGGTAACTTCTGGCATAGGGTCCTCTCTCTCTCCTCTTCTCTCTCTTTGGATTCACACTTTGGTGCTGCTCTAAGGGCTGGGCTCAGCCTGCGCCTTCTAAGCCCCAGCAAAGCATCTGAAAATCCTCCCACCTCTGCCGCCAGCACTCTCACTGAGTTACCCCAGCAAGGGCATTGCGACTCAGCTTGGCAGGGTGCCCCAGTCCCCTACCACCCCGACTGCAGCTGCAGCCTCAGGAAACAGCACAACCAAGAAGCCGGGGCACATACCAGGTCCTCCTAGATAGGCACTGCCCAGGAGGGGACGCAGCCTCGAGGAGATCCGTGAGCATTCCAAAGAATACAATTTCAATGATTGGGGTCAACCAGCGACAAGAGTCAGAGATAAAGGTGAAAGTCACCTTGGATAATAATAGGACCTTGTAGTTCTACATCACGTGCTTCTGCCTACCAGCACAAAACACTTTCACACTAGCAGGCAAAGGTGAAGAGGTCTCTGGGAGGCAGAGGGATTACTATTCCCATGTGGTTCGCACAGTGTATTGAAGCATTACACAGATAAAGTCC
The DNA here is from genome assembly GCF_057802395.1 of Ceratotherium simum simum. Classification (NCBI taxonomy): domain Eukaryota; kingdom Metazoa; phylum Chordata; class Mammalia; order Perissodactyla; family Rhinocerotidae; genus Ceratotherium; species Ceratotherium simum. The sequence continues at coordinate 30,900,879 of NC_141933.1, forward strand.
AGTAGCCCAAGGTCACACAATTAGGCCTTGACAGGGTGGGAATTAGAGCAGAGTGTCCTAATCTCGCCTGGGGGCTATTTCTAGTAGACTCCTGATGGAGCCTTTTGTTTATACCTTGGTTCTCTCTTATCTTACCTGCCCAGGTACTGAGCTTGCTTTTGCCCTTGGGGATGAGTAATGGGAAACTTAAGCCTCTCAGAGTGGGCTGGCCAGCTGAGTTCAGAATCTAGCCTTCTTGACTTGTATGCTCCAAGCAGGACCTGGGGAGGCAGTCTGTGGAATACTGCTACTGTTTGCATTTGGGAGGCACGGGAAGAGCCCAAGTGGCAGCTGAGAATGCAGAGGCTCCAGGGCTGATAGAAGTTGTAATTAACGTGCACATACAACCCTTTCATCTTCAGAGGCTATCCTCACATGAGCTGGTTGGTCCTCCTGTCACTGCCATGGGGAGGCATCATTTTTGTCTTAGTGTGCAGATGGAGAAGGTGATGTGGAAAAGGGGCCCTTTGCCAGGAAGTGTGGCCCTTGTTCAAATGGAGGAGATTCCTGGCTCCCAGCATCTAACTTCACTCAGAGTGACAGGAAAACAGGGTGGGAATGAATTATAAGGGAAGGCGCAAGCGACTAAACTCCTCTGGGTAAGACACTGTATTTATACTGTTCTGGAAAGAGGTGGAATCTACAGTACAGCTAGCTGACTAGATTCAAGTGGCCAAACTCCCAGAGCTATACACAACCAACAGAAAAACCAGAAAAGCCTGCTGCTCCACTGTGGCGATAACCATGTGGTACGTGGGGATTAAATCCTCCATATTGTGCCCATGGCAGACATCGCTAATGGGTCACAGCACTCTCGGTGGCCAGCCAAGGTTTGGTTTCTTAGCACAGCCCTCCAGGCAGCTTCTAGTAATCAACGGGAAATGGTACAGGAGCTGAAATCTGTTTGCAATTGCTGCCATAGGGCTTGTCTGGGATTCTCTTAAATCGCCACTCTCCAACTCAGGCATAGTTGCCAAAGTTCTATCTCAACCAATATTGGAGCTGGCCTGCTTCTGAACTCTGTCTAGCACTGTCTGAAGAGGGTCCTGAGAACTTCCAAATCTCTGGGCAGAAGACTTGGATCTTACAGATGGTGCTACTGTGACTTGATCGTCTGGAATCTGTCCAAACTCATCCCTCCCTTTCTTCAACGTGGACTCTCCTCAGGCAGGCTGAGCCTGCTGCTGACCCCAATCATACGTGTCCCCCCACACTTTCAGCTTGTGCTTTACACTCCCCTGGGTGCTCTCTCCTCTCCTCTCTCCGTCCTTTTTCTTTTCCATACTCAACTCATCCTCAAACTCCACCCCTTCCGTGAAGCCCTCTCATACTATTGCCACTGGAAGAGATATCTGCTCTTCCTGGGCTCTTCACACTTGACGCTATGCAGGCTTATATGTTTCGTCCATCTATTTAACTTTTCTGCCATCAAACTATCAGCTCTCTGAGGACAGAAACTACACCTTTTACTCCCCTCACCTCTTTCCACAGTGCCAATCACACAATACTGTTTTATGAATTGAACTGGTGAGTTTATCACCATTTTACAACTGGGGAAACAGAGGCAACCAACAAGGGAAGAATCTTGCCCACAGTCACTCTGTGACAAAGAGGGAGAAATGCTAAACCTCTGCTGGCTACTATGTGGGTTCTCACTTCTCCTAGAATGCTGTGTCTATGGGATTGCCTGGAGATGACAGATGACCGAACCACATCCAGCAATAATCGAGGGCACTGCATATGACATGCGAACTGAACCTATCTGGTATTTCCTTTCGACTTCTGGCCGGCAGATTCCAGGTGGGTGTGAAACGGGCATACCCAGGATGGAGTGTGATCTAAGAAGGACTGTTGGTGGCTGATAGGAGGTCAGAACCCCAACAGGGGATTTAGTCTATGATCCACTTTGGCAAACTCCAAAGTAATGCAATCTTTATGACTTCCTTTTTTTTCTTTCCCTGAGCAAGAGCTTCTCTGGTTTCATGAAAAAAAAAAGAGAAATCTTAGGAGTCTGGAAGGTTCTCAGGAGAAGCAGCAACACACCATCTCAAAGGCCTGCCTTGCTCAGTGCCTTGGTTTCTGTGTCTATCTATCTATCTATCTATCTATCTATCTATCTATCTATCTATCTATCTATCTCTCATCTATCTGTCTATCCATCTGTCTATCTATCATTTATCTATCTATCTCTCATCTATCTGTCTATCTGTCTATCTATCATATATCTATCTATCTATCATCTATCTATCACCTATTTGTTTGTTCTTTTGTTTCTAGATTCCCATGGCCACCCTAGTTATTTTTCACAGGACTCTAGAGCTCATCCTCTAAGCATTGCTTTGGCTGAATACTGTGGTTCATTTGGCACCAATGTGTTGCAGAGTTCCTTTGAGGGAAGCTGAAAAATCCACGGTGCTCATGAAGCTTTGACAGTGAAGGACGTCATCGTTTCTCTTCTTCAGGGGTTTACTTTTCTGGCCACTTGAAGCTATGATTTTAAAGTCTAGTTTAATGTAAAGGGTATTGCATTCAGATCCTGCAGGTAATCCCAGGACTGGCCTTCCATAGTTGTAGCTGTGTGGAGACATGTTGCTAACTTCTCTGGCCCGAGCTTCTTCATCTGCCCAGCCCCAAGTGGTCGAGAGGATTTGGTGGAGTCCTCTGAGCCAAGAACCTTGTCCCTAGGAGTCATTCTTGCCCATTGGAATTTAGAGTGTAACTGGGGCCATGTGCCTGTTTCTGGCATGGATGAATAATTCGCTTCTGACATTTAATACAAACCAAGTCATCACTATTTTTTTTGGCACTGCATTATAGTTGTGTTATTCTTTCCATTAAGTTGTTTGAGGCTTAGGTGTTCATCGGCCCACAGAGTGGTGGAATTTTAGAACATAAGCCTGGAAAGGACTTTACAGATCAACTAGAATTCAACTCTCTCATTTTACGCATGGAAAATTGGAGGCAAACAGGAGTGAAATGGTTTTCTCAGCATTACATACTGAATCAGAAATAGAGAGGAACTAAAATATAATAGCCATTTCTATTCTTTGAGGCACCTTCTTTGTGCTAGACACTTAGCTCTAGACACTACGTGGTAAACACTGTTCTAGGCACTTCATGTGTGTAACTGCCCGAGCTCACGCTGCTCTTAAGTGGCAGACAGGGGCATCAACCTGAGATCTGCCTTGTTTCACAGCCGTTACTCCTACACAACCCTCCTCTAAGCCGAGCCTCCTCATTCCCATTACACCACACTAAACGTCTGGTTCGGCAGAGGTGGTCTTTTGGGGATGGAAGATCTTTAAACTACTGAAAGAAATAACCACTCCTTTTTTAGTGACCCAAAAGCCAACATCTTTTCTCTGAGTAGAACTGAGAACATGATTTTGAGGCTGGGGGTTCTTTACACAGGAGGCCAGATTTGGAAGTAACTGCTGGGGCATAGAGCAGACATACCCATAGGAAATCAAGACCCCTGTTTTACTGGACAAAACCAAATGAACCCTAAACTCCCCCTGCCTTGGCTGACATGTCAAACCTCAAGAAAGAAACACTCAAGTTGGAGAGAGTGCGGAGAAAAGCAATTTCAAGGTTTGAGGATCACGACAAGAGGCACTAGAAAATAAATAAATAAAAAGGTTTTTATAGACCAGGAAAAAAAAGGATAAAAAAGAATTAACCAGAACCTATACAAATCACAAAAGGTAAATGTTAAAAATGGCTTTGCTAGCCAAACCTAGAAATTTCATTCATTCAGTCAGTCATCCAAATATTTATTGAGCACCTGCTATAACGGGAATTGCACTGATGGCTGGGAGCCATAGTGACACAAAAACATACATGAAACATGAGCTTTTCCCCAAGGAGCTGACATGCTCACCAGTGAAAGAGAACAGATGGCCGTAACACAGCTCAGAAGCATCCTTTGAACGTTTTCTTAGATAGAGATATGGGGTGGGGTTTTTATGATCTATCAGGGAGAACCAACTAGTAAACAACAGCGGAAAGTAACAGGCACTCAGGAAAGTGCAGAGGGATGTCCCTGACCTCCAAGGCTCACACTGGAAGACAAGTCCCACCACAGAAGACCCATCGTACAGACAAACTTCTGGGTGGGAGATTTCTATGACAGCGTCACTACCCTCTCCAAACTCCTGTCTGCATCTGTGTGACCAGCACTTTTGGGGGTACCTGAACCCCTGCTCTCTCCTTGCAGGGAAGGGTGGCCCTGCAACTCATTGGTGCCTGTGGGGCTGACTCGACATCAACTGGTCTCCCGCAGGCTGTAAGATGACGGTCCACACTGCTGGACTCTGCTTCTCAGATGGGACACACTCAGCCATAGCAACATGTCTGACTGGCATATAGTAGATACACATTTAGTACTTCTGGAGTGTACAAAGACTGAGGGGAGGGGCCTGGGCAGAAACGAGCTTCTAGGCCAAAGGCGGGAGACCAAGTATTGGCTGCGTGGAATTGTTAGTTTCCCCCTGGCATCTTAGTTTGCATAGTGGTGAACATTCATGAAGAGGCTTTACTATCATCACTCTAATATCTTGTTGGGTTCTTTGAGAGAGGAAGTAGAAAAGATACTGCCTGGACCCATGACTGCTATGTGGGCTCTTCTAGAAGGCTTTGTGGACCTGCTCAAGTGCAAAGAGATGCACTGAAATGGAAACCAAAGGGGGGAGTCTGTGATGAACCTCTGTCCCTAGGGCAAAGGCCTGTGTCTCTTTCTGCAGACTGAGTTAAGTGTCCCCAGGGGGCTCTGCCTCTTCCCTTCCTGGGTGGCTTGTTTCTCAGCAGGGGCACCCAGAGAAAACACTACCCCCCTCCCCACCTCCCCATGCAATGGTCACCGGCTGGCAAACAGAAGCCAGGCCGCTGGTGTGGGCCAGGCCTGGGAAAAAGGGCTGCAGCACACTTCTAGCTTTTGCTCAAGTCCATGTGCCCTGGGCAAGTGTAGCCTGATCCTGACAGCCTCCTCTCTCAGAGTTTCCCTCCCTCCTTCATCAATTCCAGCTAGTAGAGACAAGGCCCTGTCACCAAGCACCCTTAAGTAGAGGGCAAACATTTTGCTGCTATTTGATTGGCTCATTTCCCTGCTTTGTCCAATCGTGAGCCAAAGTCCTAGATGATGGAGAAATACCAAAATACCAATCAGCACACTTCACCTTTCATCCAGGTGACAGGTAATAAAGAGAAAATGAACAAACAACTCAACTCACCATCCCATTTGGTCCTACCCCCTCCCCAACTTCCCATCGCATAGAAGAGGACAGAACTTCTATCCAGAGACTGGAATGAATGACCTGCTAAGAGCATGAATGGGAAGAAGTTTCCCTCACAGCTTCTTTCTCTTTCATTTTTGCAATTCCAGCCCCCTCCTCTGACATGGTGTGTAAAAAGGGAGAGCAAAGCCAGTTCTGTGGACCCTATGACCCTACCTATACCTGATTCCCAAATGGAGTTTCTAAAAACAAGCAGAGTCCTAGCAGGCATCTTCACTGGGTAGTGACTGAGAGCACGAACCCAGGAGCTGGACCACCTGGGTTTGAATCCCAGCTCCATCACTTACCAGCTCGGTGGCCTTGGGCAAGTTACTTAAATTCTCTATGCCTCAGTTTCTCATAGGTAAAAGAGAGATAATATTAGCACTCCTTCTTAAGGTTGGTATATGGATTAAACAAGTTAGTGCGTACACAGGAAACTATTAGAATGGTGCTGGCATGTGCCAGGACTCTATAAGTGTTTGTTATTATTACTAATATTTGTGACAGTATCTCAAAAATATACAACTAGAAGCAAAGAAACAAGTGCAAAAGGTACAAGAGTTCCAACTCTCAAGAAAATTTATGGGGAAGAAAAATGAGCTTTCAGGCGCTGCCAAGGGAGACTTGCAATGACACCACAGCAAACACTCTAAATTACTGGTCTATGTGAAAAATCTCTCTCCCCACTGGAATTTTGCAATTAACCTTTACACTCAAAAGCTGAAAACTGGAGTAAGGTTTTTGGGGCCTGGATTTTGCAAATCTCCTCCTTGGTGACTCAGCCCCTCCCCACCCACCTGGAACCTGTCTGCCCACACTTGCACATAGGAGGGACATTTGCCTCAGGAGGACACACCCAGGCAGCCAGTGCACCCCAAACTTAGGGAGATCTGGCTTCATGAGGTTCTGTTCCCCCAAGATACCCATCCTCTCATTCTGTGTTTGACTGAGACCCTGTCTGAGTCTCACTGGGCGGATGATCCATGGCTAGGCAGGACCTGCCCCAGTTGTGGACAACTTCAGACTTGGCAAGCTGTGTGGAAAAGAAGCACGGTTTGCCATTGCCAATGTGGCTCCCCATCAGATGTCAGGCTTCCCTGGAGACTTGCCCTTTTAGTAGCTGCAGGAGGCCCAAAGAGAAGGCAAGAATCTTCTGTGAAGCGCTTTTGCTTCCCTTCTGGCTGCCACCACCTTGCAGAAGCAGGCATGGGGGCTTGGAAGGGTGTGGGCCTCTCGCCCAAGGAGTCCAACCTCAGATCAGCATCTACAAAATAACCAGCCTTCCAAGTGGGCTGCTGCTGGGGCGCATTTTATTTTGAGGCTTAAATTTGAGGGTTAGTGTCATCATCCTGCCTGGCTCCCACTCCCTTCTCGGCCCAAGAATCTAGTAACTCTGTCCTTAGACAGACACCCCCAGCCACAGCAAGCAGCCACCAAAGCCACAAACAGACAGGAGATCTCCGGGCTTGGGCAGACCCAACACGAGCCCTGCCATGGGCAGCTGGCCAGCCAAGCTCCCCCTGCGGCCCTGCCCTGAGGAAGACAGCCATCACCACTGTTACCATGTACACATAAATGCATCTGCGTCTCAGGTACACTGTCCCGCGTGCTCCCTACAGACGGATAGAGTTATTTCTACATTCTAAACATTCATTTCAATTCAATGGTTACTGGTAACTATGGACCAGGACTGGGATCTGGGACCACAAGAATGAATGTGATATGATCCCTGATGTCATGGGACTCCCATAGTGCTGCAGAAGACAGACAAGAGAAGATATGTTGGGTTTTGGGTTTTCCCCCTTTGAGGAGCACGAAAGTCATTAGAACCCTTGATAGCACCTCAAAAGATAAAAAGGCCTCCCTGCATGATTTTACTGTGTAGCTTTAAGGCTAATTAGCTGGAGACCTACGGGAACCAGATACCACATTGTCAGAGATGAGGTTACTGGGACGGCCATCATCTTTTTACACCAGAGATTATCAACCGGGGCTGACTTTACCCACACCCTCTATCTTGGTAATGTCTGGAGGCATTTATGATCGTCACAACTGGGAGGATGCACTACCAGAATCTAGTATGTGGAAGCCAGAGATGTACATTCAGCCGTTATCCAGGAAACCCTACACCTGACTGTGAGCCACTCAGGGGCGAGGACTGTGTCCTTCTGACAATGAGTTCTCCAGTACCTAAGCACTTGGTGCACTGAGTAGGCAGTGCATAAATGTGTGTGGAATATATTGTCTAGTTAATTAACTTATTCGAGAGTGGGTAAATTAACAGCAGGGGAACAGAAGTATACACGCCCCTTTCCCATTCCCTCTTCTTCATGTTCAAATCCTGTCTGGCCTGCATTGCCACCTCCTCTCCACCATTGGTTCCTCTAGCCCCCCTTGTAGTGGCACAGCTTGGCAATGCTGTTAGCCTGACAGTCTAGACTGGCCAGGCTGTCACTCAACTGCACTGTGTTACACATGTAGAACCATAAGGTTCCTGGACGTAATGCCCACATCTTACATGTTTAATTCCCCTGTAGTACCCAACACAGTGTGGGACCCACAGAAGACACCTTATAAATGCTTAATGATTGATCAGCAGTACCACATTATGTGTAGACACATGCGTTCAGATGCATATATACTTATAGGAACACCCACAATGTGTATATGTCCACATCTAGCAAGCAAGAATCAAATACGTGGGCCGGCCCAGTGGCGTGGTGGTTAAGTTCACACGCTCCGCTTCAGCAGCCTGGGGTTTGTGGGTTCAGATCCTGGGGACAGACCTACACACCGCTCATCGAGCCATGCTGTGGTGGCATCCCACGTACAAAAAAAAATAGAGGAAGATTGGCACAGGTGTTAGCTCAGGGACAATCTTCCTCACCAGAAAAAAAAGAGAATCAAATATGTGGCTTTTCCTGGCACTTCACATATTGCGGTGATCAAGAAATGGAGAACAGAGGAATATTAAATATTTCTCTGCAAAGTACACATTTTCTGACCCAACGTCAATTTAATCAGACTCTTGACTGATTAAGGAGTAGTAAAGATGTAAATTTATCTATGTAAAAAGCCTTGCAAAGTTTTTGACTTCTAATCACAAGAAGCCATGCATTTATTTGTAGAAAAATATATAAACGTTTAGTCAAAATATACATTATGCATCAATTGGTGGACTATTTACATATTCAAAATCCTGAGTCTCCTGGAAAATCTGGAATGTCAAGCCAGATTCCACAACCACGAACTTCGGAAAGCACTTCTTCCTTACTCTGGCAAATTGGGCTGGCTTCCCAAAACTTTGTTGGCCAGCTTTGGGGAGGTGTACTTTTTAAGAAAAATTTCAACTTGCTAAGTGAGTGGAGAGTGGGGTTTAAATTTAAGGTAGAAGACATTAGCCTACTCTGGTAATTCTAAAGAACACCGTGTGCTTCCCATTCGAGCAGGACACAAAGGAAATTGAGTCATCAGCTTCTTGCTGTGCAAACCCCCAGAATTTCTCTCTGGGCAGGGAAGATCCCCTTGAGAACCACACTGTGTCTAGCAGCATCTGTCACCTGCCCCGGCCCATTCTTTCACAAGAGTCACTTCCCCTCCAGGCACTAGGTGGAGGCGGTTAACATGGGGGTGCTGAGGACACAGAGCTGCTGCCCCAGCCCAGCCGGGACAGACTGCTGGGGAGGCCTAGCTTGCCTCCCACCACCTCTGCTCTGCCAGGGGACCCCAGCCGGGCACCATCCGACTCTGCAGGCTGATCTGAAATCTCGCTTGGGTGGCCCCTGTCACTTAGAGCTCCACATTGCCTTTCAGTTCAACATCCTTGACTTTTCCAGAGAACCGTGTCAGCCCACTGCCTGGGATCCTCAAGACTTTCCCTCGCTGGGGCACAGAAAACCAATCTGCTAAATGCCAAGGGTTTCCAAGGAGCATGTGATAAGCGGGCTTTCTGGGTCAATGCATCTAAATTGCTTGCAGGGTTAGCATGAGAGTCTCTGCAAGGCCTCTTTCTTAATTTTCAGGCGGAGGGCATTGCCCTAACTTGTCTCTTGGACAAGGAGCAGCCTCTCCCTTTTTTCCAAGCCTGCAAATGAGAGCATGTCTAGAAGGGCAACTGGACCCTGATAAGGGAATTGACTTATTTTCGTAACAAATAACTAGGCTGGCATCTCTTGACAGCTGTGGCCAAGCCTGGGGAGAGACAGGCCAGGGCGGAGCAGAAAAGGGCAGCCAAGAGTCCACAGCTTGCCAGGGGGACAGAAGGCAAGCCAGGCTTCACATTAGCCGGCCACAAGGGACAGGGAGGGTGGGAGAAGCACACACAATTCCCAAAGTTCTCCAGAGGCAAAGTGACGCAGCAAAGGAGCTCCGGCATGGAGGCCAACACAGGGGTATGTTAGACCACGGGGTCCCACCTCCACCACTTACTAGCTGTGTGTCCTTGGACAAGTTACGCCTCCCTGAGCCTCCATTTCCTTCTCTAGAAAATGGAGTTAAGAGAGTGCTAATCGTATATAGGGCTATTGTGAGGCTTATACATACGATGACCTATACTAGCCCCCTGGCTGAACGCGTAGTATAGAGTCGGTGCTCGCTAGATGGTATTTCTGGGGTCTTCGGACCTGGCTTTGCACAGGAGCATACAGTGCAGTAGCAGAGGGTGAGGTTTTTAAAACTGGAGTGCTCTTAACTCTGAGGGATCCAGCAATGTTCCTGGAGGCCCTGGGAGCCCCAGGACAATACAGAGACTCTTCCTCGAGCAGCAACTTTGCTTTCTGGTAAGAAATATATATTATTATTCTTATATTAAACTCAAACTGGGTATATCGTGGAGTAAAATACAAAATTGTAATGAGTGTTTAAGCTAGTATTTAAGGCATGAAACAAATACTGTTACACCAGTAGACCTCAACCTGCTTGCCCACTGCAGGGAGTAGACATGGGGGTCATTGTAGTCCTTGGTGACAGGGGTGTTTCAGAGACCCAGCGTATGTTATGGTAGGAAAGTGTCCACCCAAACACTCTGTCTAGGAGAGAGGAAGTCACTCCTCCCTCTCTGTCAGGCTCTGTTTCCTCCTTGGGAAAAAGAAGGGGTTTTTCTGAACGATCCTTGGAGTCCCCGTCTCTGAGTCTATAACAATGAGTCAAGAAATATTTCCTGAATGAATGGACTAGGATCTGTCATAAACTAAGAATTTCGTGCTATCCAGCATCCCCTCTTGCGTGGGGCAATTTGGGGGAAAATGGAATTTTTCCTATTGGCTGCCAGTCTCAGACACACCTACTTGGCATGGCACCTCTGCAGGAGATGTCCAATGTGTATCTGGGGAATAACTGAACAAACTGATACCAACCTCAAGACGGAGCTTTGCTTCTTCACCTGGGAAAACACAGCCAAAGCTCTAACTCCTAGCAAGAGGGGTCTCTAATGCTCAGTGGGAGCAGAAGGGTGCATGGCACCCCCAAGCCCTCAGATGCACCACTCCTTCTCAGATGCACCCCTCTTTCTCAACACCAGGGGCGCAGTTCCCTAGCAATGACCTGCTCACAGAGGAAAGGAGGAGCTGTGAGCAGTGAGGGCTCGTCCCACCTGCCCTCCACCCACGGCCACTTGCTTGCTTCTACATATGACAACTGGTTCAAGGTATCTGTTCTCCAACTCAGGGTTTCTGGGTCCAACGTTGCTTAACTACATTTGTCCATTTCTCTACCTTTTGCTTTCCGAGATGAAGATTGGACCCTTTCTTCCTCTGCAAAGCCTTGCCCCTTTTCAAAGTTTCCTCATTGTCTTCCCGAGTGCCCCCCCCCAGCCCAATGGGGCAACAATAGCGCCTTTCCCTCTGCCTCCTCTTTCTCTTCCCCCATCTGCTTGCCCAGCCCCGGCTGAGCCTGCTGCTAAGTCGTGTCTCCTTTCCAAGTCTCAGTTCCTTCCAAACAACTTTACAAGCACAGGAAAGCCAGGGCCCAGGCAGTTATTGCTACTGGCACTTTTTTGTGCTTCCTCCAAATGACGCTGCCCAAAGGGACCTCAGAAACACGGGACAGAGTGAGCCTCCTGCTCTCTGGGAGAACCTCAAGAGTGAGGACAGTGCCTAACATTTGGGGGTGAGGCCCTTTAAAAGAATCAGGGAGACAGGTTGGAGGGAGTCAGGAGTCAGGATCCTCAGAAACAAAGCAGAAGACTTCACCAGAAGGTAACATACAAATCCACTTCCCTAGAGGCCACAGGGAAGCCAGCAGCACCCCTCTTTCCTAAGGCCAGGCCCAGGGCTCTCCCTGGCCTCAGGCTTCCCTCTGCTCCTCCATCCCCAACGTTTGTCCATGCCATACATAGTCGAACATATTCTGACTAAGCGCAGGCAAATGGGCTTGGGTTCACATCCCGCACCAATGCTTCCGCTGTGTGAACACGAGCAAGTCACTTAACCTCTCTGAGCCTCGGTTTGTTTCCCTCCTGTAAAACAGGGCTACTAACAGGACACTTCTCACTGCGCCATTGTGAGGGTAAAATGAGATAACACATGTAAAGAGCTTAGCCAGATCCTGGCACAGAGAGAGCGGGCAATAAATGGTGGATGGTGCTGTTATTCCTGTTACTATTATTATTTCTGTCTCAGGAATCTAAATCCTAGATCCCACTTATCTTCAGTCTAAAGTACTGAGGTGGGACTGAGTCTTTTGCTTTCTTGGTACCCCCAGAGTTCTGTTTAATAAATACTTGCTGAGTAGAATTAACCACAGGCTGAGCTGTCTTAATGACCCAGCTGGCACTCCTTAAAAGAAAAATTAATTTTGCTGGCGATAAGCAAATCGGCCATGTAATTATCTGTACATATATAGACAAAGAAAACGAACGCCTGGAGTTCAGCCTTGCCGGAGTACCTCACACACAGCCGTCCCTCCCCAGAGGGGCCCCTCCCCACAGCTACCAAGAGGCACAGACCCTGTTTGGGTGGGATATTGGCAGCCCCAGTTCCAGGTCCCTATGCAACCCCAGTGCCCAGGCCGCCCCTGAGGCGGCCGGCAGGGACTGTGACCGACTTTACCCTCGGGATTTCCCCCAACTGACTGGCAGAAGCAGGAGGCCGCGAGGGTTGAGCAGCTGGCCCAGTCACTACCTTTCCTACTCACCCTCTCTGCCCCAGGCTGGCACCTCGTGGAGACCAGGAACCTGGCCACAGAGCCGGTTCAAGTTCCCACAAGCGCTAAGACAGTGACTGGAACCCAACTGCTTTGGAACCCGGCGCGCTGGGGGGCGCAGGAAGCCAGGACCCCCTTCTGGAAAGCTCACTGCCACCAGCTCTCACACATGCAACTGTGCCCACCTCTCTGGCCACCCTGCTGACAGCCCCAGCTCCTGCCCCTGCCGTGTTCCTGCCCCGCCCCGCCCCGCCCGGCCACAGCCCAGCAGGGCGTCGAGCGCCCTTGGGCACTGGAGCCTGTTAGTCCAGCCCGGGCTGCGCTCATCCAGAGTACAGTTACTTTCTGCCTTGTGCTCCGGCTCTAGGGACCGGCCCCAAAGTGCGCGCCGGCAGCCCGCTCTGCACACTTTCTTCGTTCTTTTTCTTTTCCTTTCAAACAAACTGTGCTTCCCATCAACAAACGCGCCAACAGCTTAGCTCAAGTCCTAGCCCCGCTCTCCCGCACCAAATCCAAGCCGCCCGCCGTGCACTTGACTCCGGTCCCCAGGGCCAACTCGGCCGGCCGCAGGGTCAGGCCCGGCCACTGCAGCCGCCCCTCCCGCTGCCGGGCGGGACTCACCGATCTGCGCCAGGCTCAGCTGCACGAGGCACAGTCCCCAGGCTGCGCGCCACCAAACCTTGTCCATGGTGCGGGCGCGAACCGAGCGAGCGGGCGAGTGGAGCCGGGGGTCCCGTGCGCTGGGCGGGGCCCGGGATCGACGGGACGGGGCGAGGAGGGGCCCGAACCTGTCGGAGGCTGGGGTCGGGCTGGGCAATGAGGGCGCCTCGGAAGTTGGGTGCAGTTTTTATTTGAGGCTGAAAGAGTGACCTAAGAGGGAGGGAGCGAGCGAAAGACACACCCAAGCGAGGGGCTGTGACTAAGCAGCCGGCTGAGGTTTAAAGACGTACCAGCCCTCCTCCGCGCCGCCCCGCCGCCGCCACCCGGTTCTCGCCGGAGACGGTAAATGGGGGCGCCGGGAGGGCCGCGGGGTGTCCTGCGCCCAGGACGCACCAGCTTTCTTCTCTCGCCAGCTCCCCGGGTTCGCTGAGAGAGCGGCGTCAGGACAGAGGAGAGGGTGATTGAGTCCTGAGACCTCACCCCGTTGGGTTCAGCCCCTGGCCTGTCCTCTCCGCTAAGTTTCTCTTTGAATCTGACTGGGGAATGATTCTCTCTGTGTTTACAGGCAGCTGGGTATTCTGGGAGAGGAGCTGGAGCAGTGGTGAGATCCTGCCTGTGGATAGTGGTGCTTCCCTGCCCGGGCGAGGAGGGGTGGGGAGCTTATCATGCTTTCCAGGGGAGAGAGGAAGACCTCATTCTTCCCTTGAAAAAGAAGCCAAGTCCAGGGGACTTGGCTCAGGGGATTTTTGCTTCTTATCAGGACTGCTCAGAGAAAGCTAATGATGGCCAGTCATGAGGCTGCTATTTGGCTCCACTAACCCGTGTGTCATCCTCCAGTCCCGGGCTGGCACCTGAATCCACCCACCGCTATTCATCCATCCACTCACCCAGCCTCTCGTTCATCCTCCCAAACATCGTTCCATCCACCCGTTCTCCTATCTACCCATCTTTCCTTACATCCGCCCCCCGCCCTCCCCGCCCCCGGCTCACACATCTATCTATGTTCCCGGCCATCCATTTATCCAACCACCTCTCCTTTCATCTATCCATCCACCCAACCACATATGCTTCCAACTACCCTCTCAAATAATTTCTCATCCATCTTTCCACACATCCTTTTGTATGTCTTTTCATAAACCCACATCCATCTATACACTATCCTCTTCTCCATCCATCTGTCCACATATCTGTTCGTCAGTGTATCCATCCATGGTCCACATATCCCTCATTTTATGCACCTAATCATCCACTCACACATCTATCCTTTCTTTCTTGCTCCCCTTTATACTCCTATCTACACAAACATTAATCCACTTTCCCCCATCTATCCTACCTAGTAACTCTCAGAAAGGGGAGGAGATTGTCATATTCTTCAGGGGAGGCATTTTGAGTTTGAAAAATCATACTTTGCATTATAATTTCATGTCTTCCTATAATATACTGTGGTTTAATATTTGAAAATCAAAAGCAGTGTTTATTGTTGATGTGGACTGCTGGGAGTAAATCCCAACAGACTTCTTGCCTGGTGAGATAAACAGAAAATGACAGTGGTTATTGGTGACTGTGTGGCAAGACCCTAAGGGAGCACGCCAGAATTTCTGAGGGCAAGTAATTCCCCTTTGACTTTGTTATTTATTGAAAGAAATTGAAAAATTGAGAGAAAGTGCACCCAGCCATCCTTTCATTCATTGAACATGTCGTGAGACCTCAGAGGGATCAAGGTAAAGAGGACCTGCTCTGTCTTCAGGGGCCTCACACTTTGGTGGGGAATCAGAGCCACAAGCAGGCTTTTACCACACAATATGAAATGTGCTGCAAAACGTGTGTGTGCAGAGAGCTACGGATCCTGGAGAAGAGAGCCGCACCCTTTCCTGGGGAACACCCAGGGGGCTTCGCAGTGGAGGGGACATCTGAGCCAGGTCCTGAGGAGGAGGAGGAATTCAGAAGAAGCTGTGGGGACAGGGCGTCCGCAGGCAGGGCTCTGTGATACCTAATAGCGAGTGTTCAGGATGCCTGTGTTCTCACCTGCCTCGGCTGCTTACTACCTGTGCGAACTTGACCACGTCAATCAGCCTTTCTGTGCCTCGATTTCCTCAAGTCTCAACTGGGGTAAATCACAGTATCTATTTCACAGAATTGGTGAGGATTAAATAACTCAAAAGTCCTGCGTATATTAAGCACTAGATATATGGGTATATATGCATATAGTAAGCACTATTATATAAGTATTTGCTATTATTACTAAAAGCAAAATCGTGAGTGAGCATGGAAAGGTGGAAGCACATACCTTGTTCAGGCGATGGAGAGCAGTTTGGAATGCCTTGAACATTTGATCAGATGAAGAGCTTGAGGGGGACAGCAAGACATGAGTCTAGAAAAGTAATGAGCCAGCCCTGATGGCCTAGTGGTTAGAAGTTCGGTGCATTCTGCTTTGGTGGCCCAGGTGCGGTTCCCGGGCGTGGAACCACACCCCTCATCTGTCAGTAGCCATGCTGTGGTGGCAGCTCACATAGAAGAACTAGAAGGGCCTACAACTAGAATATACAACTATGTACTGGGGCTTTGGAGAGGAAAAAAAAGAGAGGAAGATTGGCAACAGATGGTAGTTCAGGACTAATCTTTCCCAGCCAAAAAAAAAAAGATAGGTAAGCAGGGGCCAGGGGGCGTTAACTATACTAGGAAGTTTGAACTTGATCCCCAGAAAATAGGGAGTCAATGTAATTTTTATTATTATTGTTGTTAATATTATCATGCTAAAATACACATAACATAAAATTTACCGTTTTAACTATTCAATAGCATTCAGTACATTCACAATTGGGCAGCCATTACCACTGTCTTAGTCAGTTCAGGCTACTCTAACAGAATACCACAGACTGGGTGGCTTAAACAACAGAAATTTATTTCTCGAAGTTCAGGAGGCTGGGAATTCCAAGATCGAGGCGCCAACATGGTTGGGTTCTGGTGAGAGCTCTTTTTCTTGTTTGCAGATGGCTGTCTTCTCCTATCTCCTCAGGATGGGGGCGTGCAGAGAGAGAGAGAGTCTCTTCTTATAGAGGCAGTAATCACATCCATGAGGGCTCTACCCTCATGACCTAATTACCTCCTCGAGGCCCCACCTCCTAAGACCATCACCCTGGGGGTTAGGATTTCAACATATGAATTTTAGCGGGAGACAAACATGCAGTCCCTAACAACCACTGTCTAGTTCAATGTCAGTTTTTGAGTTGGGGACAGCCTGCTTGACAATAGGCTACTCTCTTGTGTTTTCAGGGAGAGTGTTTGGGGCTGAAAAATATCTAGACCTACTCTCCAACCATTCATCGGCTGGTGTTCCATGACTCAAAGGGTGGCCCATCTGAAACAAAGACAGTGCCCCTGAGCCCCACCTGAAGAGAAGGCTCTTTGAAAAGTGCTGCCACTAGTAGCAGAGTTGGCCCTGCTGCTGTCTGTGACCAAGAGGACACTTTCCTCGAACAACTGGGGGCACACTGGCTCCAGGCAGATCTTCAGGCTATAACTCCTGAGAAACCCGCGTGGTGAGTTCCATGGGAAGAGCACTGGATGAGGAGTGGCCTTGGGCAGACTCGTGCTACCTCCAGGGCTTTCAGCTTTCTCTGTTTGGAGAACGGGAGAAGGGGAGTGAAGCAGGAGGGGTATTCCCTGGAAGCAACGTTTGTCTTACTGTGTTTCATGGAACTTGGAGGTTCCTTGGAGGCCCCTTAGAAAAGATACAGAGGACAAAACAAAGGCTTAAGCGTGAGCTGTGCCTTCCCCACCCCTGTTCCCATCCCAACCACAGAAGTTCCACTCACATCAATTTTATACACTAGACCACTGTGAGATTTCATTTTGACAAAGGATTTTACTTTTAAAAAAATATTAAAAACCACTAGACTAGGTCATCTCGAACCCTGGTCCCTTCCTCATTTGTGCAGTAAACAATCAGCAAATGAAGACACTGGTGTGAAAATGCTCTGCAGATTGTACAGGACCATGCAAATTCTAGGGATTGTAATTAGGATTATTCTCGCAGGGGAGAACATTTTGTCTGCCTGCTTCCTGATAGTTTAGTGAGGGAACTGAGGTTGTTTGCCCCCCTGCCACAAATGACTCATTTCAAATAGCTGACCTGGTGACTTGCTGAGTCAGGGCCAGCCTTTGGGAATTCCTGGATCACCTCTCTGAGCTAACCTTCTCATCCTCTCCAGGCACCGCTGCCCACACCACTCGTCTCGAAAAGACTTTCCCATGCTCTTCTTCATGCCTCTGTGAAAATTAAATCCTGAGCGAGTTACTCATTTTAGACATTCACTATCTGTTGCATCTTTTTTTTATTTATTTACTTATTTATTTATTTTTGTGAGGAAGACCAGCCCTGTGCTAACATCTGCCAATCCTCCTCTTTTTTGCTGAGGAAGACTGGCCCTGGGCTAACATCCATGCCCATCTTCCTCTACTTTATGTGGGACGCTGCCACAGCATGGCTTGACAAGCAGTGCGTCAGTGCGCGCCCAGGATCCGAACCGAACCAGCGAACCCCAGGCCGCCGAAGCGGAACGTGCGCACTTAACCGCTTGCGCCACCGGGCCGGCCCCCAGATACCTTTCTAAGCCAAACCTTGGGATGTGGGAAACTGAAAAAGAGAGCTTGAATTGATCTGGGTTGACATGAAACCACACTATTTGGAAAGAATCCACGGCGCAAACAGCAGCCTTGGACTAAGAGAGCCGGAGTCTGAGCACCAGCTCACTTCCTTATCAGCCGGGTGACTCTACTCAGGTCTCTTAAGCTCTGGGAGTTTTGGTTATCCTGTTACAAAATGAGGTTAGTAAGACCGTTCTTGCAGTTTGTTATGAGCAGTAAGTGAAAGAGGCATCAAGACCCTTTACTGGGGTGCCTGCCTCATGGTGGGATTTGATGACCCACCAACCTCTAAGCTACCTGAGGACGGGGACATGTCTGTCTTGGGCAGCAGTACGTAGTTCTCAGTGCCTGACGAGTCCCTGTCTCTGGCATGTGCACCATGGTCAATAATGAGCAGTACATGAATGCATGAATGGCTGTGGTTCTTGTTCCTCCACCACACTCTACAGGGTGACTTCAGGGATCACGCGAGCCGATACGTGGAAACATCTAGACAACTTGACACTTTCTAGACAAATGCAAGCCACAGTGCCATATCTGGGGCACCACTTTCAGAAGACCCAGTGGAGCCAGAGCATGATTCACTCTGGCAGACCAGCATTTGTTTATTTATTTTTTCTAAGATATTGGGCCTGATGGCTTCTGACTAGTAATAAATCTTGTTCTTCTTAAGCAAAGAAAAGTCAAATCTAAACCAAATGTGAGCAGGAGTGTGTGGTGCAAGGCTGAGAGCATGGGACTGAATCATGGGATTTGAGGATTATACACATAGCAGGCCGTGGGGCTCTTTTAAAGGGACAACATTCAATTCCTTTCCGGGGCTTCTTCCCAGAGAAGGAGCAATGTGGCAAGGTAAAGAAAAAGTGCCATTCCAGTTCAGTTTTAACTCTGAAAGACATCCATTCTTAGTTCACACTTGCAGTGTGAATTCTACACATGCAAATGAGCAGTGGGGAAAAAGCTGTCGTGAAATAACTGTTAGTGAAGTCCAAGTAAACAGGTAATTAGGGAAGCAATCTTCATGATATGCAAATGACGTTGGATAACTAATTAGTCTCAAGCTAACCAAGTGTGATTGCAGAGCTGAGCTTTTAGGATTATTAAGGCTTTCAAATTATGGCAAGTAAAGTAGTCAGTGTGGCTGCTGCACCGTGAAAATGCCAAAGGGACAAGGTGCCACTGGATTCTAGATGTGTCCATGTCAGTTACAAAATGGGTTTTACACAGTCCTTTGGAAGTGAAAATAGTGTGCTAAGAGACCCAATCCCATAATTGGATGGTAACTAATTTAGAAATGGGATTTTTGGGTGTGTGTGTGAGGAAGATGAGCCCTGTGCTAACATCCGATGCCAATCCTCCTCTTGTTGCTGAGGAAGACTGGCCCTGGGCTAACATCCGTGCCCATCTTCCTCCACTTTATATGGGACGCCACCACAGCATGGCTTGACAAGCGGTGTGTTGGTCCGAGCCCGAGATCCACACCGGCGAACCCTGGGCCGCCAAAGCGGAGCTCGCGCACTTCACCACTACGCCACTGGGCTGGCCCCTTAGAAATGTGATTTTTTGAAGACAAAATTTGAATTAACGGTGTGTGACTTTATGTAGCAGGCTAATTGGGAGGAAGACAAGTGAAAGAGTATATTGTATGCACTATTATTTAATAGAAATGTAATTGTATTCCTTTTAAGTACATGTTGTAACTAAAATTCTTATTTATTCATCTGCTCTCCACTTCATACCAATTGGTTATTTAAACATTTATTGGAAGGCTTTAAGGGATCTGCATTAATGAACATTTAAGCATGATCTGTATTTGTCACATCCCTGGTTGTATATATAAATGGTGACAAATATCCTTGGAGTTGTCTGAAAATTGTTTTTTCTCTTCATTCATTCACTTCGTGACTACTATATGTTGAGCAAAATTTAAACATTCTTGATTCTGTCATAATTAATCATCACCATCACCACCACCACAACCACCGTTATTGTCAACATTGCAGCTAACCACCAGTACTTAGTATTTGCCAAACCTAATGTCATTTAATTGTCACAACAACCCTATGAAAACTTCATTCTTATTTTACAGATAAGGAAACTGAGGCTTGGGAAGGTTAGGTGACTTGTCCAAAGTCACATCTTTATTTTACTTAAAGGAAATCTTTCTTGCCGTTAAGAGATGTAGGGGTAGAAAATTTTGATCCCTTCATGATTCTTGATCTAGTAAAAATGCTAAGCCAATGGAGTCTTAATTAATTAGTTTTCACTGAATTTTATTCCAGTCAATTTCTTTTCAGAAGGAAGATCTCCTTCGGAAGCTTTTGTTAGATAAGCTAAGGTAGATAGTGGAGAATGTTGATCCTCATAGCTCATTGCAACCTTAGACTCCTAGAGTCAGGTGACTTTAAATGCACAGACTCAGACCTTGATTGTTTGCTAGAAAACTTTAGATTTGCATAGGACTGTGCCTTCCTTCCTTATAGTATCCTTGTGAGATAGCTGTATGTCCGGCCTAGAAATAAGCACCGTTCTCTGTTTATAGCACCTGGGGGCTTATTCAGTGTGTGCCTCACAAGGCACTTTTTGGTTTGCTGGCCCCACTCGCAAGTTCTATAACTCGCAGAGCTCCTTCTCAGAGTATTGCATCTAGATCCTCAAGGTAGCCCCCTGGCAGCCACTCTTTTACTATGTGACCCCTACCGTGCACGGTCGTGACTGGACTCAGTGCTAGACACCTGATGCCAGCTGGGCCAGAGTCTTTGTCCTGGAAATTTGGAATTGGAGTATGGCTAAACCTGTGAGATTTATAGGTGGAAGCTGTGGGGTAGCCACACACCTCCATATGGATGGAGATACAGGAGAAAGCAGAATAAGGCAGAAGCTCAGAGAAAAGCAGAAAAACTTGAGTTTTGACACTTTTCGGGTTCCCTGTTCTAGTCCATTCTTGACAGCTGACTGCACTCATGCCCCTGATTTCTGTGATGCACCCTGATATCCTTTAATAAACCCCTTTATTCTTCTTGTGTTAGCATAAGCTGGTTTCTGTTGCAACCCCAAAAGACTTGAATATAGGAGGGCATGACTCCATTTTACAAAAGAATAAACAGAGGCTCAAACGGATGGGGGATGTGCCTGCTATTGGGTCTTGAATTCAGGACTTCTGACTCTAAATCTCAGCTCTTCTGATTCTAAGTCCCATGTTCCTTTCACTACCTGGCCTCACCTACAACCCCTCCCCCACATCATTCAATGATCCCCAGAGGATGCAGTCATTCCTCCTTCTCTGTTATCCACCCTCAACATCCCTGCTGATTTGCCCACAGCTGTGTGGCAATCCAAATGAGTGGTGGGTTTTCTGAGTCCTGTGTTCCCAGGCCTTCTCCAGAAAGCCCCTTTCTGCCTGAACATGCCTCACAGTCTATTTGAAAGGCAAAACCTTTCAGCTGGCAAATGGTAACAGCTGCTTCTCTTCAAAACACCCACAGGGTAAAACTTCTGGGCTCCAATGTACAGGTATAAGGCTCCAGCCAAGTCTGGATGGGGCTTAGTGTCAGCTCCTGCAGAAAAGGGAATAGGTACTGAACTTGGACGTGAGGCCAGGCCAAAGCACCTTTATTGCTGGTTACTGTTTTTCAGCCAGTAAACCGCCGCTTTAGAAGGCAATGCGTGGGTGAGGAAGAGGCTTGCACTGCACTTAATTGGGAGAGGATGTGGTGAGGGAAGGGGAGGGACAGAGAAAAGAAGACACATCTTGAGAGACCGTAGGAGAAGTGGAAGAAGGACAAAAGGCACAGACATGAATCCACCATGATATGAAGGGAAATAAAAGTCTTCTAACCATCAATCAGGAATTTAATGGACACCTACTGTATGCCCTACAAAAGCCAAAGGTGAACTGGACCTGCCCTCTCTCCTCAAAAAGATTATGGTCTAGATCAGGGTTGGCAGATCAATTGCCTTTATTAGTTCCAGAAATATATAGTAAGCACCTCTATGCACTAGGTACTTCTCTAAGTACTAGAAATACAACAGCAAGAAAATGCAGAGGAATATTTTATTATCATTGAGGAGGTGGGTAGAGGGTGCACTGTAACTTTAATAAAGTGGACAGGAAGATTTGTCTGAAGAGGGGACGTTTGAGCCAAACGTGCAAAAATATGAGAGAATTTCGAAAAAGAGGGCACAGCAAATGTAAAGGCTTGAGAAGGGAATATTCTTGGTGTGTTTAGGGAACAGAAAGGCCAGCATGGCTGCAGCATAGTGAACAAGAGCATGAGTGGTAGGAAATGAGATTGTCGAGGAGGGTAAGGTCCAGCTCTTGTGTGGTCTTACAGGCCATGGCAAGAAGTTTGGGTTTTATGCCAACTGCACTGGAATGATTTTGATGGGTTTCCCTTCATTCTCCAGCTCTGATTAATTAGTAGTGGCTCATCTCACTGTGATGAGAAAGATTCTGAGGCCTTACAGCTCAATGGGTGAGAGTTCACCCATTGGGTTAATAATGTATAACACGTCTCCTGGATGGGGCAATGGTGCCATTAATGATCATTATTTGCCATCTCTGATCAGGATGGAATATTAAGTTGTATTAGTCAGGATAGTCTGGGTTATGCTGCAGTAACAACATCAGCCAAATCTCAATGGCTTAACACAATCACCCAGTGGCTTCTTACCATGCTAAATTCACTGTGCGTCCAGACATTTCTTCAAGTCTTCCATGCAGTGACCCTAGGTGTTTTGATTTTATGGCATCTCCATTTTCACACAATCTGGGAAAGAGAATAGTAGAGGACCTCATACCAGTGGTTAAATGCCTTGACTCAGAAATAATACATGCCATTTCTGCCTGCAATCCGTTGGCTAGAACTCGTCATATGAATGCAGCCCAATTTAAATGCAAGGGGGCTGGGAGAGGATAATTCTCCCATGTGCCTAAAGGTAGAGGAGAACTGAATGTAAGTAAGCAGTGAAAATCTAGCATAAGTCAACTTTGAAGAAAGTCCAGTAACTCTCCAAGATGATTTGTAATGAACTAGATGAAGAGCAGTAAATAATAAAGGAGTTCGAAGAGTAGTGAGATCAACTGGTGTAGTTCAGACAGGCTCTGTAGAAAGGGGTACCTGAGCGAGATCTTGATAGATAGAGTTTATTAGATGGTCACCCTCTAGCTCAATCCTCCCACCTCCAAACCCATTAAACCCTTCCCTTTCCCTGGTCCATCCCATCCACTATTGTGTGATGGGCTCTTTGCACTTACCTGGCTCTTTAGACTTCTCATTTTGGAGGCAATATGACATGATGCAGAAGAGCATTATTTATTTGCTGTGTAACCTTGGGCAATTTACTCAACCTATTAGAGCTTAAGTTCTTCATTTAATGTTTTATATAATTATTGTGAAAATTAAAATTTCAGTTTCCCAACCCTGGGCATACACCAACGCACAGCTTGCCAGGACAGCTGTGGTGGCGTCCCATATATAGTAGATGAAGATGGGCACAGATGTTATCGCAGGGCCAAACTTCCTCAGCAAAAAAGAGGAGGATCAGCATCGGATGTTACCTCAGGGCTGATCTTCCTCACAAAAAAAAGAGAATTCTCTCCCATATAATGCCAGCAAGTTCTTGCTTAACTCTTCTTGCAAGTACGTTTAAGGAGCATGTACCTCCTTAAAATTAAAGTATACAATGTAACAATGTATCTATTTAGCTTAACATAGGGTTTGGAACATAGCAGGGTCCAAAAAATTGTAGTTACTACTATTTTATTTTTTTTTAGAAAAAGGCTTTATTGTTTTATTAACAAAAAGTACAGAGAAAAGTAGTTCCAGGGTTGGTTGAGTAGTTCAGTCATAGCGTCACACAAAATTTGTTCGTGCTTCTGTACCACTCTTAGCATGCCAGTTTCCATTCTCGTGCTGTTTGCCTCATCTCACAATGTAGTTGCCACAGATCCAGGCATTAAATCCTCACATGACAATGTCCAAAGCTGAAGAAAGGAAGTAGGCAGGAAGAAAAGGGTCTTTCATCATATGGTTTTCTCCTTTAATTAAAAAGAAAAATTATTCTCAGAAGCTCACTGTCCCCCAGCCAACTTCCTCATGTCTTAAGTTCTAAGTGTTCATACCCAGGTGTGTTTATTATTCTTGTTGACCCACCTTTCCTTTAAATTCTACCTTCTCTTGACTGTATATGCCCTAGCCCATCTTTTATCCTTCCTTTCAGATAGATTTCTCTTTTTGTATTTTGTGGTGTAATTTTAGCTACTAACAGATTAACTCAACAAGATATAATGGGTCAAACACATAGAAATTTATTTGGGGGGTCATCTAACACTCATAAGGGTTTTTGGGTAAATAGGATGGTAGGGAGTGGAGAAGGATTTGAGCTGATGGAAGCTCTGCAATTCTCAACACATGATTTCCAAATTCTCTGGGGTCATTTCCACTCAGTTGGTGGGAGGAAAAAGAGCATGGAGGACCACTGTTTGTGAGTTTTTATGAGCCAGGCCTGGAATGGGACCATCACTCCCACTCAGACTCCATGGGCCAGAAGCCAGTCTCACAGCCACACCTAACTACAAGGAAACTGGGAAATGTAGTCTGGCTGTGAGTCCAGGGGAAAGAGAATGTGGAGTTTAATAAGCTCTTGTTGGGACCAGCCCGGTGGCGCAAGCGGTTGAGTGCGTGCGCTTTGCTGCGGCGGCCCGGGGTTCCCCAGTTCTATCTCCGTGCCTGGCTCCACCTCTTAGTCCTTTCCCCCATTCCTTCTCCTGGTGTGGATGTTGCGGTCTGTATCTGCTTCTTCGCTTTTTCCCTAGGCTTACTCCATCTACGATGCCACAAACAGTGATGAAAGAGGAGACACCAGCTCACCCTCACTCACTGAGCATGCCACCCTTCCAAAGTTCCTGCTCCCTTTCCTTCTTCATCCTCCATCTGAACACTGGGTGAGTCCAGCTGCATACATCGCGAGACAGTTTGGGCCAAAAGAGAGAGAATGCGGTGCCAGCGTGGGTTTGATTCTAAGACCATGGTCCGTGTAGTCCTGGACTATGAACCTGTGCCTTTCTCTGCCAACTCACTGGGACCATGTGAGACTGGTTTTAATACAATTTATAAAATGCTTTGAGATCATTTCCCAAAATACTAATTTCAAGGGATGTTAATATAAGGGTGCTCCTCAATAAAAGGCTTTCAAAGACAAATGTGTTTGGGAAACACTAGATTAAATCTAGGTTAACAAGTTTCCTTACTACAGAGCCTGTGCTTGTCTTTTCATCCATCCACCATTTGCTGAGTGTTTGCTGGTGACAGGCCCCGTGCTGGGCCCTGCGGGTCAGTGTGGACAAGCCCCCATAGTCTCTGTTCTCCCGCAGTGTATAATCCAGCGCTAATGTATGTTGTAAGTTTCCAAAAGGGAGCCATGGTATGCAGCTTTTCCCAAAATTATTTGACCACAGACACCCACCTTTATTAGAAATTTCTCAAAAAGTTAGTGCAAAACGTAATTTTGAAATCCTTGAACTAGTGTGCAAAATATTAATACTGACCAAACAAATAAGGTCTTATTTTCAACACATCATTACAAATCCTGAGAGAGTACAATTTCTCTCTACATATGTCCATGTATAGAAAAAGGACTGAAAGAATATGGGGTGAGATTATTGATGATTTTTTTCCCCAGATAAGTGAATGAGAGTTTAATGAAAGGATATATATGGTACCAAAGGAAGATGGAAATCTTTAAGAAAAATTTTTTGGATTATGGAAAATTTCAATTATAAATACATACACACACACACACACACACACACTGGTAGTGAGAAAAGTATAATAAATTCCTATGTATCCATCACCTAGCTTCAACAATTACCAGCTCTCACGGCCCATTTTATCTATCTGCACCTCCTACTTCCTTCCTCATCACTGGATTATTTTAAACAAATCCCAGACATCATATCTTTTTATCTGTATATACTTCAACATGTATCTCTAAGATATAAGGACTCTTTAAAATAACATGTTTACAATAATATTATTATAGTATTGGTGATTTAAAATTTTCACCATTAGAGGTTAGTATATGTATTATAAAATACATATATATATTACTTTTGCGTATATATACATATATATATATTTTGTGTGTGTGAGGAAGATCAGCCCTGAGCTAACATCTGTGCTAATCCTCCTCTTTTTTTTGCTGAGGAAGACCAGCTCTGAGCTAACATCTATTGGCAATCCTCCTTTTTTTTTCCCCAAAGCCCCAGTAGATAGTTGTGTGTCATAGCTGCACATCCTTCTAGTTGCTGTATGTGGGACGCGGCCTCAGCATGGCCGGAGAAGCGGCGCGTCGGTGTGCGCCCGGGATCCGAACCCGGGCCGCCAGTAGCGGAGCGCGCGCACTTAACCGCTAAGCCACGGGGCCGGCCCTATATATTACTTTTGAATCAAACAATCTTATTTTAAAAACATACCGAGCGGCAGTAAACATAAGTGGTGTATTCAGGTGCACACACACAGACACACACAAGGGGCGCTGACACCACCCCTAGGGAAACGCCCTGGTCCTGAGGGCAGTCTCCACCACACGTTGGGTAGACCTGTTCTGCCTCCGGTGGAACTGGAAAGCAAGTCCCGCCCATTCTTAGCACAGTCCTGTGTGAAATGGTGCTGAGGGGGATCCAGCTCCGTCTTACAAGTGCTGTGAGGGGCCCAGTCAGGTGGCCTCTGAAAAGTGATGGGAGCGAGGGAGCAGCAAGAGGCAGGGCCACCATGTGACATTCTTCAGAGAAGGTCCTGTCAGCCCTTCTTCTGCCAGCCAGCTGATGCCCCAATGTCAACCATCTGAACTTTTAAAGTCTTATCAGTCACTTTAGCCTCGGGGTCAATGAGTTTAGAAGGTCATTCCTCACCAGCAAGTCTGGCCCAGGGATGGTGGATGTGGGTGAAGCCACGAGCACTCTGAGCACTCAGGAAAAGCCAGAGGGAAAACCCGGGAAGAGCGAATGTACTAAAGACATATGTGGCTTTTGTTCCACTTGTACCTAGTCCGGCCTAAAGCTTTGTAGTCTATAGTGCTTGGTTCTCAGAAGCAACCACTGTCCCCCTTCTCAGTCCAGACGCAGCTATGCCACTGAGGGTTGGCACTATTCAAGTCATGGCTTGTCCAAGGATGGAAAACTTTCTTTATTCTGGCCTAGCCTTGTGGGACATGGGGACCCCCAGGTCAGGGGGTCGTGTATCTCCACAGACAAATCAACCAACAATGGCGCTTCCACTGCCTCATCTCGTGGAGAAACAGCCCCACATCTAGTGACCGGTGCCTGCCCCACACAACGTTCTATTCATAACGCCCCAGGGCTGGGCATGTGTGGATGATGTCTGCAGGATGCAGAGGAACGATGAGAATCATCATTTTCTCAGATATATTTCATCTTTCTCACCCTGCATTCTTTCTACCTTCTTTTAAGGTCTGTTCTCCTCTGTCCTGTCTCCCTTTCTCTTTCCCCTGCCCTCCTCACATCCTCCTTGCTCAACCTCCCCCATTTCTCTTCCTTCCTATCTCTTGACTGGCTTCCCCTCCCACCGGCCACATACATGCCCTTTCTTAGAACTTCACTCTCTCTCCCTCGACCTTGGATCTGCCCGGCTGCCACCTCCTCAATCTGGGTTTGTCCCTTTCTCTTTCCCCACCCACAGAAAGTCAGCCCCTGGCAGCCTGACTCAGGCCTTCCATGAGTTTCCATTCTCATCACACACAGTCTGGAAACTCACCTCAGAGCAGAAGGATGGCTCTGCGTTGCAGCCCTCAGGACATCCCCATGTCACACCTCTCCCTGCCTGCAGGAAAGCAGACAGGCTTCTCTGATCTCTAGCTGGAAAGAAAGACAGCATGACAGGGAGTTATCCCACGGGGCGGGCATGGAGAGCACAGGAAATGCTTTGCTGTCTCGCTGGTTATGGAGACCCATCCCCTTGGGGAGAGAAGTGGAGGGCGACAGCAGCACTGTTTGTGTTATCCGGCAGGCACCGGGAGAAGGGCTTCCTCAGGACATCTCACTGAATTCTGTGTTGTAGGAGTGGCTGTTGCCACTTACAGATAAGAATCTGAGGCTCAGAGAGGGTAAGCGGCTTGCCGCATAGTCACACAGCCAGGAGGCAGTGGAGCCAGCGATGGAAGCGGTCTCACGCCAAAGCCTGTGTTCACTCCGCTGTAACGAGGGCCTCTACGGACTGAGGAAACCAGCTAATGGTGCTGTCGGTCTTAACCATCCGAGAAAGTCTCTTACCACCCAACACCTCAGCATTTGTTTCTCTCCTTCCTGCCCTTTACTTATTTGCATCTCGCTTCCTCTAGAAAAGTTCACGGTGTATATGTCCTCACTTCCTCCCTGGTCCTGCCCCACGCGCCTCTCTGCCCATGTCTGGGTGATGTCACCAGCACCTTGGGCAAGTTTCGGAAAACCTCCCCAGTACGTGGATCTTCAGGATCCAAGCTGTCTGGAGTCAGGGCTGAAGTCTTCCTTCCTGGTGGGATGCTTCGAGGAGCCTGCGCTCATGGCTTCAATGTCTGCCTCAGGTAGAAAGGAGACCCGGATGGGCTAGGAGGAGAAGCCCACTGCAGCCTTCCCGAGGCCAGGCTGACACCTGCACGTCGGGTAGAGGCTGAGCCATGTTGACTCCCCCAGATCTGCCCAGTGACCCCTCTCCCCACCCATGAACCAGCTGGTGCCAAACACGTGCTTCTGCCCATGGCACCCCATGCAGAGCTTTTATTGACAAGATAGAGCCTCTGCAACGTTGAGAACACTACTTTCGGTTAAAACAAAAAAAAAGCTCACCTAGATCCCACTTGTTATTAAAAGTTATTTTTGTTTTTGTGTCTTTCCCTTCAGTTTTGATCACATGTGGGCAGATGCTTTGTCACACTGTTGCTGTCATGGTGCACACATCATTTTCTCTTCCTCTGTGTCCTCTTAGCTTTGCTGTCTACAGTGCTTCGTCTTCAGTGTAAGCTCCAGAGTTACCATCTGAAATTATGCCTAGCACTGCACTGATCGGAGGTAGCACAATGTGTTGAAATAGTTCCCCGCTGCTGTTCGGTTCTTTTGCTTCCTCTGGTCACAATTACATAAAACATTCTAAGGGAAATTTTTATGCATGTAACTTTTTTGCTTCTATTGGATTATTTCCTCAGAAAATTTGTCAAGAATGGAATGGTTATGAACAGTTCAACTGTCATTTCAAGAGTGAAGTCCCAGTGACCGGATTAGAACACAGGGCTGGCACTGGCTAGCTGTGTGACCTTGGACAGACGACCTAACCTCTTTAAGTCTCAATCTCCTCAAATGTAAAACAAGGTTAATATAATCCTTAATCCATAGGGCTGTAGTGAGGAGGAATAAAATGATTGAATAAAACAAAATAGCACATATTCCATAGATCTTAGCTCTCACTAGAGTTACACTAACACTAACACGACTTCTCTGTCCCTTTAGACTAAGGTGACTCAACGCCATGTGGCTGAAACCCAAAATGTGTTCTAGAGGCAAACGCAGCCTGCTTTGCAGTAATCCAGCAGGTCAAATTATTTTAGACCTTCTTACTCCACTCATATCACTCACCCGCGCCACCGCTCCTTCCCAGATCCACTGACCATCTTGAATCTGGGACTTTAGTCAAGTCTCAGGCCTTCCCTGACCTCTTTAAATACTCTTTCAAGGCCTTTGTGGGACCCTGGCCCTCTTAATTTTGGAAACCACACTCCAGATCACATAAGGCATGTTAACTCTCCCCTCTGCACCTCATCCTGCAGGAAATATAATTATACACGAGCAGCAGACATATAGGAGCAGTAGACTCATGGATGTAAGGTGAGGTTTTGTATTAAATTAAATTCTTACTGATTTTGATATTTTGGCTTGAGTTAAGGTTTCGGGGTCCAACGAATGCCTTTTACTTTCCTTCCTGAGTTCAGAACCAAATAAGAAATATATTCAGAAGTCAAATAGATGGAGATCAAGATATCGACTTTATTACTAGGAAAAGCCTGAAGAAAAGAATATTTTAAATATGTAACCACAGGGATCTTTCTAATACTTCCCCTGAAATAAACTTGAAGCACCCCCCCTACTGAAAAAAAAACCCTTCTGGCTTCCACCACTTGCCACAGAGCGGATGGTAGTCCAGAATGGACCCTCGCTGCAGACAGGCATGTCTGAAAGAGAGGGAGAGGGAGTAGCCAAATGGAGAATGTTCATTTTTTCTCCAAACTCACTGTCAGAAAAGAGGGGGCAAAGGGTGTCAGAGAGGTCAGGAGGATTTTTAGCTGCAATTCCTCAACATGACACTACCAGGCCAGGGAATGACAGGTTTCTTTCTGGACCTGATATGTGACCCCATGCTGACCTGCTGTACATGATGAGGGCAGGCTCAGCCTCCCCCTTTGGACCCTGTTTTGTCTCACAGCCAAGGTCAGACCCACTCTCTCCTTCCCCTCTCCTGTCCTTCCCCATAAGCCCCAGCCAGTCCCTGTCCCTGGCACCAGCGTTGGCCCACGGCTGGCGCTCCCAAGACAATGATGCAGAGCTCTGACATCTGATTCTTGAATCATGTTCTCACACTGCCTTCCTGTCGGTTTATAACTCCATCCACCATATAATAGAACTATGTCAGTAGCAAACAAACAAACAAACAAAACAAAATTCCCAATTCAAGTTGACCCAAGCAATAAGGAAATTTCTTATTTCCTGTCGCAAGAAGGGAAAATCCTAATGACGTATTATCAATGACTCAGGGCTGTTGAACCCAGGTTCTTCCTATCTTTCTACTCTGTCAACTGCCCCTTGGCTTCATCCTAAGACTGGTTCCTCTTGCCGTCCTAAGATAGATGCTGCAATTCTAGGCATCCCATCCAGGAACCACCTCTTCCAGAAAAAGAAAAGTGACCATGCTGTCTCTGTTTTACCTTTTTTAAATGAAGAAATCTCTCCTAAAATCCCCCTCGCTCTGCACTGGCCTCTGCTAAACCAATCTCTAAGCAAGAGGACGGAACCACCAGTAATGTCTTAGACCAATTCATGGAGTTAGGACTAGATAGGTGGATACCCTCACAAAACCGGGGCTCTCACAAAAGGAACTGGGGAGGACGGATGCAGGGTAGGGAGCCGCCACATCTGCTGTGCATCACTATGCGTTCGCTTTCAGTGGTTATGATTTTAGAGAACCAGTTTCTTTCTATCTCTGTGTTTTTGTCTCTGAACCTCAATTTCCTCTTCTGCCTTCTGCACCTTGCGAGGCTACCGTGATGATCAAGTGAGATAACAGTATAAACTACAAAGTGCTGTGTAAACCTTGCATCTGATGAGCATGGTGCTCAGAACATGAGCTATTCCTACTAGTACTGAGGCGTAACTCATTCCAGACTTGAGGAATTGTTTGCAAAATCGGGGTAGTCCTCGTAAGACTGGAAAGTGGAAACATCGCATCACTGGCATAAGAGGTCCTCTTTGACCTCCAAATATAATGAAAAAATGTAGATAAAAACTTAAAGCAGACTAAACCAACAAATATACAAAGAGATGCTCAATGTCACTCATTATTAGGGAAATGCAAATCAAAACCACAGTGACATATCACCTCTCATCTGTTAGGATGGCTACTATCACAAGTGTTGGCAAGGTTGTGGAGACATTGCAATCCTTGTGCACTGTTAGTAGGAAGGTACAATGATGCAGCCATTATGGAAAACAGTATGGTGCTTCCTCAAGAACTTCAAAATAGAATTACCATAAGATCTAGAATTCCACTTCTGGGTAGATAGATAAAAGAATTGAAAGCAGGATCTTGAGGAGATATTTGCACATCCATGTTCATAGCGGCGTTATTCACAATAGCTAAAAGGTAGAAGCAACCCAAGTGTCCATTGATGGGTGGGTGGATGGATAAACAAAATGTGGTATATACAAACAATGGAATGTTATTCAGTCTTAAAAAGAAAGGAATTCTGACACAGGCTACAACATGAGTGAATCTTGAGGACATCATGCTAAATGAAACAAGCAGTCACAAAAAGACAAACACTGTATGATTCCACTGAGGTATCTAGAGTAGTCAAATTCACAGAAACAGAAAGTAGAATGGTGGTTGCCAGGGGAGGGAGGGAGGGAGAAATGGGGAACTGTTGTTTAGTGAATAAAGAGTTTAAGTTTTGCAAGATGGAAAAGTTCTGGAGATTGGTTTCACAACAACGTGAATGTACTTAATGCCACTGAACTGTACACTTAGAAAGGGTTAAGAAGGTAAAATGTATGTTATGCGTTTTTTACCACAATAAATTTTTTAAAAAAATTAAAGTTTGATAATATGCAGTGCTGGGTAGTATATAGAGAAATAGGCACTTACCCCTACCCCATAAATAGTTGATGGGACTTTAGATGGGCTTATTTTCTGTGGATGGTAGTTTGACAATATCTATCATAGTTAAAGGCAGAGGAGAGAGGAGAATCAGAGGAGCACTACCAGAAAGGCGGTCTATGCGACCTGAAAGAAGGGCCATCATATAATAGGACCAGGCAGGACCCCAAGAACAGGAGTAGAGTCAGTGTCCAGAGACTGCCGCCTCTGCCCAGCAGGTACCATTTGCAGCCAACATTAGTAAACTTGGCAAACCATCTCTTGCCTGTTGAGTGAATACCAAACCTTTCCAGTGTTGAGGGCCTCTATCAGTTGTCCTTCTCCTGGCCATCAGGTGAAGGCCTCTTACTTGTCACTTGCTGATCATGTTGGTAGAACTGCCATCTACCTATGCCCTGAGATTTTGCTAAGCCCTCTCTTTACTACCTATATTAGGCGGGGTTGGCTAGCAAATAACCTCAACATTTTGGTGGCTTAGCATAGTAGAACTTTCTTTCTTTCTTATAAAGGGTTCAATGCATATGTTCTTGGTTGAGCAGCTCCCCGGGGCAGTGTTCCTCCAGGCAGTGACTCAGGGATCCAAGTTCATTCCTTCTGGTGGCTTTGCCATGTCCTAAAACCCCCTGAGAGTCTTCCACTGGACCTTCTGCATTCAGCCAGGCAGCAAGCCAAGAGAGAGAGCGGGGAAGACTGCATGGACCACTTTAGGGGCCAGGCTTGGGAGAGGCATACACTATTGCCACCCACATTCTACTGGCAGGAGCTGGTCACATGGCAGCACTTGGATGAAAGAGGTCCAAGAAACATAGTCTTCTTATGTGACCATGAAGAAAATGAGACAGTTGGTGAATACATACCAATGTGTCTGTCATAGTACCTGTGTGGACAACTCCCCTTGGAACAACCTAGAACACATAAGCCCACAGAGGGAGCATCTGGGTACCTAGAGGAACGGTGGTGATAAGAGAAATATCCTCTCCCCACCCCACTCCCCTAGCCCATACTTGGTTGGGCTTACAGAGAACCATCTCAAGATACTCCTACTTCATTCCCGACTATCACTTCTGTTTTATTTATTTTATAATCATAGAAAAAAATTAAAAAGACATCATTTCTACTTGGACAAAACCTGATTTCCTTCTCTTCCACCTACCAGAATTCAATTTACTGAGACCACATTTCCCAAGCACTGAAGAGAACCTTTCAAACCCACTGCAGTGACTAGAGGAACTGAGAAACAGAACCCTTGCACCTGTTCTGCCCTCTGCATGGAGGAATCCCTCCAGCCCTGCCTATCAAAATCTACCCGTCCACATCTCAAGACCTAAGGAGCCTTTCCTCACTCCTCAACCAGCAGACATCTTACCCCTTTCTGCCTCATAGAACAGTGATGGTTTTTGTTGCCATCATTTGAGATTTGGTTATCATTTGTACTGAATTCCACATCTTAATGCAATGAGTATCTACTAAGCATATCCAGTTTCAGACTAAGGGATTCAAGGATGATAAAAGGGAAACAGCCCCCGTGGAATATGCAATACAGTGGGGGAGACAAGTGAGCAGACCGTAAAGCTGAATGTTTTAGTGCTATCAGGCAGATACAAAGCATCTTAGAGATTCAGAAAGGGAGAGTCCTTCTGAATGAGAGGATGAATTGGTGCTTTGGAATGCAGGCTTTGAAGAGTGAAAAAGACCTTAACAAGTAGAGTCTGGGGAGAGCATTCCAGGTGAAGACAAGAATGAGCAAAGGCAGCAGGGTGGGAATGTGGGGGGCAATTTCGGAACAGGCAAGTTATTCTGTATGGCTGGAGATAAAGCTGGAAAGGTGGGTGTATCAGTAATGAAAGTGATGAAAGTATGTGTCCGAGAGGCTTAGACAATAAGGAAATGCATTGCACACGCTGGAGATCCAGGGGCAGGGGAACTCCAAGAGCAGTTTGATCAGGGCTCTGCATCTGTTTCTCTGTTCTCCTGGTTCTCCTCCGCTCTGTGTTGACACTGCCCTCCTGGTGGCCATCCTCATGGTTACAAGATGGCTGCCAGCTGCATCCAGGGTGTAGGTGGTTCATGTTGAAAGGGAGAGAGAAAAAATAGTTCTCTTTCCCAGAATCCCTGAGCAAATGTCTCCTCAGGTCCTAGTGATGCAAAGTGGCTTAGGATTACCCATTCCTGCACCAATAAATGACAGGGGAATTACCGTGAATGGTATAAAGTAATTGCCTGAGCAAAATGCAAGGCAGGGAGTCAATGACAATGACTCCTGTCGGGCTTGGGCTAGACTGTGGAAAGTCTTGAATCTCAGCCTCAATAATCTGTACGTGAAATAAAAGGCATGAGGGGGCCGGCCCGGTGGCTTAGCGGTTAAGTGCGCGCGCTCCGCTACTGGCGGCCCGGGTTCGGATCCTGGGCACACACTGACGCACTGCTTCTCAGGCCATGCTGAGGCCGCTTCCCACATACAGCAACTGGAAGGATGTGCAACTATGACATACAACTATCTACTGGGGCTTTGGGGAAAAAGAGGAGGAGGATTGGCAACGGATGTTAGCTCAGAGCTGGTCTTCCTCAGCAAAAAAAAGAGGAGGATTGGCAAGGATGTTAGCTCAGGACTGATCTCCCTCACTAAAAAAAAAAAAAGGCATGAGGAGTCACTGATTGTTTTTCAGCAGAGGAGTAAACAGAACTGAGTTCAAGAATATTTTGATCAGAAGTAACAAAGCAGAGGAGAGTGAGTGTGGAAGAACCGTGTGTCCACTGCCATCACGTCTTCTCCTTCTCCCCACATCAAACACGGCTCCCAGGAAAGGAGCTGATACACCCATCCACATCAGGTATAAATGACTGATAAGGTATGATGCCAGTGGAATGGAATAGAAAGGGAATGGAAAGGAGAGCTTTAAAGGAAAACACATTCAAGACAGGACTGACAAAATGATTGCAAATGGGGAAAGAAAAATCAAAAATGATGCTGCCGTTGTGAATGTGGTTGACTTAAACATGTAGTGCCATGAATAGAAATATGGTCATCTCGGAGAGTCAATGAGGTGATGCGGAATCCATAAATCAGATGCATGACTAATAGTAACAATAATAACAAAATGATGGTAATGAAGAAATAATAATTGATAATAAAAATTAGCATATATTGAGCAGTTAATCTGTGTCAGGCACATAGCAGATACTTCGTAAATACTTGCAGCTCTGATATATATGTGTGTGTTCATTTACTCCTTACAACAGTCCTATAATTATCGCCAGTTTGCAGAGGAGGAAACTGAGGCACAGCATGGTAAAAGTAAACACTCCAAGGTCACATAACTGGTGAGTAGAAGAGGTGGAATCAAACTCAGCCTGTCTGACTCAGGACCCTGTTCTTGTATAATATATATAATATATATAATGACTCTGTCATTACAACAATCGCTAACATTTGTTAAATGCCTACTATGCGACAGGGCTTTATATGCATCTCTTTAAGCCTTAAGAATCAACGTGCATGTTTTATGGATGAAGAACCTGAGACACAGAAAGGGTAAGGGACCTGCCCAGAGTCACACAGCTAGTAAGCGGCAGAGGTGGGACTCAGGCTGCAGTGGGTACAGCTCTAAACCATGTGCTCTCGCCAGGATACCATGACAAAGATGATGCACCCTAGGACCATGGGATCTATAGCCCTTGACACATCCATGAAAATTTAAACTTCTGGCTTGGGGACGAAGCCTTACACATTGGGGGCACACGCTTGGTGAGCACGGGACCTGGCCCAGAGGTGCCTAGAACCAATAGAATTCGAAGTCTCTAGGACTCTGTGTGTAGGAAAAAGCTGAAACTACGGTGGGAGGATCCTGACCAACCGAGGTATGAAATTCGAGGAGGCAGAAGTGTGGGTGCTCAAGAGAACAGGCTGGGATCAGACAGTCCTAAGTCTGGTCATAGCCCGGCAACTCATTTGCTGGGGAGCCTTGGGCAAATTGCTTAACCTCTGAGCTTCCATCGCCTCATCTGTAAAATGGGGATAATGGTAGCTGGGCCTCACTCTGAGGAATTGTCTAATGAGGACTGAATGAGACGAAGCAAATGAAACATTTGGCTCATTGCCTGGCATGTGGCAAATGCTTATTACACGGTAGCCATGTTGCTATGATATTGTTGATGTTACCATTATTATTTCTACAAAAGAATGTGAAAGGCAGAGTGCCAGCCTCTGGAGAGGGATGCTGCTGCTTACATTTCACAACGTTCCTGCCCCTTTGAAGCCTCCACACAGCAGCTGCCTTGGCCTCCAAGTTTCACAGCAGGGCCTCTTCCAGCCAGATCCACAAAACCCAGCTGCTGCTCCAGGAGCAGAGGACTAAGGGAAGAAGGGTGCAGAGATAGGAGAAAGGAGGAGAAGAAGCCTGCCCACCCAAGGAGCCTTCCCCTCGGCCCTTCTCAGATGCCCCCGCCCTGCAGTGTGGCCCCCCAGTGAGGCTGTGCTTTCTCCCCAGTCACAGGGTTTGCATTTCAGAATGTAAAGCAGCGGCTGTTGGCGGCTGGTTCGGGCTATTAATACCATAACCAAGAAGCGGCAGAGCCGCGAGGTCGGCGCTGCCACTGAGCGCTGCTTCTCTCTGCACACGGGCGGGATGCAGGAGGGTGGAGGGAACCCAGCGGCCCCGGAAGACCTGGGAACCGTAGCTCAGGGTACTGGCTACCCCAGAGCGGTTTTCAGATCTTCTAGACCGAGACCCCCAGCTCCGCTAGCCTAGAGCCAGGCTCGCTCACTGGGAAGAAGTAACTTCCCCTCAGCAGCCAATGCTCCCAGAGGTTTCTGGAATCCCGTAGCCTACAATTGCTTAGTCATGGGACATTAGAGCTGGCAAAGCCCTTAATCCAACCATCCCGTTTTACAGGTAAAGAAACTGAGGCCCAGAGGGGCAGTGACTAGTCCAAGATGGCCCCATGATTCAGGGCGGGGCTGGGGCAGGAACTCTTGCTGCAAACAGCGACCCTGGGGCCTTTCCATTACTCAACACCACAGAACCCGCCCCAGCACTCCTACCTAAAAAGGGCCGTGTCCTGGGATCCAGCTGGGACCTGTGACCCCACTCCAAGTGCCACACACCTTCGAAAGAGGACTTACCAAAAACAGATGACAGGCAAAAATGATGGCAGAGGAAAATGTATTTTGACATGGAAATGTGCTCATCCTACAGTGAAATGAAGAAACAGATTCTCCAAGCAGAATTTATCCAATGATCCTTTTAGATAAGGAGCATGTGCATGCACACGTGAACCATGGAAAAAAGACTGGAAGGAAAAGTAAAGCCAACAATTCTGGGAGGCAGGATTATGGGTGGTTTTCATTTGTTTCTTCTTTTTTCTTATCCATATTTTCTAAATTTTCTACTTTGAGAGTGTTTATTTCTGTAACAGCAATGTTAAAAGGATACAAAATAAATAGACAAGTGCCAGGGTCCCCAGTCGCCTCCCTCAGTCAGGCTTGGCTTGCCAAATCTCCCAGAACAGACTGCACCCATTGCACAGGGCGGGGGCATTTTCCTTTCCGGAGAAGCCTAGACAAGCTCAGACCTGAGGGCAGGCAGCTGCGGTTCTGCTGCAGTCTGGGAACAGCAGCACCGGCTCCAGGCACTCCTGGGTCTCCCGTGTGCCCCAGGGAGGAAGGGCCAGACGCCAGCCCCCAGCCTCACAGCTGGCCCAGCTGAGCATGTCTGGCGGGCTGCGGCAGAGGCCAGACTGAGGTCTGATGTGTAGAGAGTGGGGAAGAGCCAGACGAAGGCCAGATGGCCCTCTTGGGAGCCTCCCGACACTCGGGCCACACCCTCCAGGAAACCTCAAGGCCCAGTTTTATCTTTCAGACACGCACATCTCACTCACATTTTGCTGCCACTTGCCTACTGTGAGGCCAATGTCCTTGAGACCAAGCCACCTTTCTGGGTTATCCCATGAGGGCTGCCTGCTGTGTAGACCTCCCAACCCTCTTCTTGCTGAGTACAGCCCAGGGAATGGTGGGTCCCATCACCAGAGCCACAGAGCTCAGAGAGGGATTGTTTAGACAGAACCATTGCCCCATGCCGCATACCAAGTCAGGCCTATGGCACCTGCCCCGTGCCCTGGCTGGACCTGCTGCTTCCGAAACGTCAGCCGATTGATGCTTCCCCGAAGGGCCCAAGTACTACGGGAAATGCCATCACACATCGCCTGGGAACCTCCATTAGGACAGCCTCTCCTGTCCCATAAGGGTGCGTCTTACAATGTCTTCACATGGTGGTGACAAATGCAGAGGGAACCTGAGCAGCCAGGTCCCAGGGCATCACGAAGCAGATGGGCAGAGCAGAGGAACTGCACCCCAGCTCTGCTCTCACCAGCCTGTCTCCTGGTCGTTATGGAACCTTACGGAGCTTCGGCTTCCTCATGTGTGAAACGAGTCTCAGGGGTGCTGGCAGGATGAATGGCCTCTAGACCTCAGCTCTGGGGGCAGCAGATGAGCGTTCTCGGGTGTGTGGTGTGCTGCTTGTTTTTGTGTGGCCCTCAAGCTGAGAATGGTTTTTACATTTTTAAATGGCTGGAAAAAATAAAAAGAAGAGTAATATTTCACAAAACATGAAACTTATATGAAATTCCAATTTCAACGTCCATAAATAAAGCTTTATTGGAACACAGCCAGGCCCTTTTATTTACACGTTTCCTGTGGCTGCTTTGTGCTACAGCAGCAGGGGTGAGTAGCTGCAGATACCAGCTGGCCCACGGAGACTAAAATATTCACGCCCTGGCCCGAGACAGAGGGAAGTTTGCCGACCCCCGATCTGAACCACCTGGTATGTGGCGCAATGTTAACAGGCATTACTGTTCTTTCTCACCACCTTTTTAATCTTCTCCACCGGGTACCTTCGTGTCCTGTCTGAAAGACGAGGAGCGTCACTGTTTGGGGAGGATGGGGAAGGATGGGGACTCCTCACTGTGGATCATCAGGCTCGAAATTGGAAGGTAAAGTTATAGAGATTCAGTCTTCATTCTGCCGCCAGCTGGTTGTGTGACCTGGGGAAAGTCACTTCACCTCTCCGAGCCTCAGTTTCCCTCCCCCATAGAATGGGATCATGATACGGCAATGTTTACCTACTGCCTGCTGCGTGCCGGGCCTGGTTCCAAACACGTCAGCCATTTATTGAATCATAACAGTTCTATAAAGGAGGCACTATTATCACCCCATTCATGGGCAAAGAAAGCTGAGGCGAGGGGTGAGGAGTGAAGGGGTTGCCCGGGGTTCTGTAGGGAGTCAGAGTGGGATTCACAGTCTGTGTGGGGTTCCAACAGCCTGCTCACTTGGGCGCTTCAACAACTACATTGTGAGGCCCCGCGTGCTTCATAGACGTGCTGAGAGACGCAACTGAGGTCAGGAATCGAATGCTGTAGTGACCTGTGAGGTCTACGGCCATGTAATCCCCTTTTATCTAGAAAGAAGAGGAAGGGGTAACGTTTCCAGAGCTCTCACTAGTGGTGGCATTTCAGAGAGTGTGGCAGCCCTACGTGGAGAGGAGACAGTGGTGGGCGACGGCAAGCCCGACCTGGATGGTTTCTATTTCCCGGCTCTCTTGGAGTAGGAGAGAAACAACCCGCCCTGTTCCAAGAGCCAGAGCAGCCTCTCGTTGAGCCCTGTTCTTGCCGGATGAACAGACCCTTCTCCTCAGGCGCTGGGGAAGCTGCGGGCACCTGTCCCCCCTGGGCTTTGGGTCTCTGCCCAGGCACTGCTCCTGCCCCCTCCCAACAGGATGGCTGAGGAACGGCCCACGCTCCTGAGCCACGAGTGCTGCCCTGCTCCTCCGTGTCCCCACAGGCTGGAGCCCCACGCCCCTTCTCTACAGAAGCCTTTCCCTCCGGCCCTGGCCCCAGCACTCCCCGCTCTCACCCCCACAGCAGCATTTGGATGAGGACCGAGTGCTAAGGGTCGAGGCAGGCCGCGACTTGCCTCTTTGTCTAATTGATCCCGGACGATGTCTCGAGCATGCTGCATACGGGTTCCTGTGTGGCTGGGAGGGTGGGAGCTGGCACCAAAGACACAGCGTGAATGGTCAAGGTCAACAGCTCCTCAGCTGACATCCCTCTACCACTTTCTGGCTGCAGGACCACGAGCAAGTCACTCAGCCTTTCTGTACCTCTGTTTTCTAGCGAGCAAAGCAGGAGAGCGCACACCTCCTAGGCCGTGGTGAGCATTCAATGAGATAGTGCTGCAAAGAGCCTAGAATACTGCTGGGCATACTCTAAGTGCTGTTACTATTTCTCCTCTTCTCGACAACCACTTCAGCTTAAGGTAGGTACCTCAAGGATGGCACAGAAGCTTTTTCCACATGCTTCTGTAATGTTCTGCACCATAATGCCCCCTTGATTCACCTAATACGTATTGAGGGTTTACTGAGTGCCAGGCACTGCTTTAGAGCTGGAGAACGCAAGGATCTCGCAGTCAAGGGGAGGGAGGAGATAGACATGTAAACAGATCCGTACTCTGGACCCAGGGCTGGACTGCTCTGAGACCTGTGGGCGGTGAGGAGGGCTCCTCCAGCTCTGCTGAGCTGTGGTGGTGGAGGGAGCAGGGAGCAGGGAAGAGCTGCCAAAGGAGAGGAACCGGAACTGAGTCCTGAGTCCTATGTATGCCTCCGTAGGAGCAGGGAGAGCATTGCAGGCAGCAGGAACAGCGTGGAAAGGCACAGCCCAGCACCCTCCATGCACACAGCCCCCTTCATGAGCCTCCACGAGGACCCAGCTTGGTGCCCAGGCGTTGGTCCATGGGGGAAGCACGAAATTTCCTTGTAGCATCTATGTTAGGGCCATGGCTGCCAAGCTAAGCAGGAAGAGGGAACCCGTGCGACTGTCTCAGCTGGGAGGGTGTGTTGGAGAAGTGAGAGTGCTGGGCTGGCCTGGTGTCTCCTTCCCAAGGGAGGTTCAGAGTGACTCCACACTGAACCAAGTCACAGTGCTACTGACAGCCAAGGAGCCCTGCAGGAACGGAGCGAAGGAGGCACAGCAACACAGCCAACCTTCCCAAGCCCCGTGAGGAGGGCAAGGAACCAGCAGAGCCTGCCTGGGAGAAGAAGGAGAACTAGTCCAGGGAGGGGCCATCCTCGCAGGCCAAGAACAGGAACTCCTTCTCGAAGCCTCTGTTTGTGGGGAGAGCCACCACTGTTTCCCTTTGTAAGCACTGGAGGAGGACAGGGCAGCAGGGACTAATGAGACCTCCTGGCAGGTGACAGGTCTGACTGCTCTGATGCCTGCGACCCCAGCACGTCCTCCTTCTCCTGTCTTCCCTCCACCAGAGTGAGGCTTTCAGCTCCATCCCGCCCAACACAGGCGGCTCACAGGCACCCGCGGCTGGGTGCTCCAGGGCTCCAGGGCCCTGGAGCGGAGAGAGCTGGTCTGGGCAGCAGAAGGCCTGGATCCTGGTCCAGTATCTGCCCTTAACCAGCAGCATGGCCTTGGGCAAGTGTCAACCCCCTCTGGCCTTCTGTTCCCCTTACAATTCGCTGGGAGGAATTAATATGACGTGAAAAAGCACTGAAATGCTTTAACCAGGACGGCTGTGTTTGCTGGCTTCTTCACTCAGTGTGAGGTCTCTGGGGGCGGGGACTTGTCTGGTTCACTTCTGCCTGCCCACATCCAGCACACCCAGCATGTTTGGGGGCGGTTCTCTGAACGGCTGGAAGGGAGTCATTGGGGCTTCAGTGGGTCCCTCTCACCGGCTCCAGCCCTGCGATCGCCTGCAAGTGCTGCAGTGGCCAGGGCTATGGAAGGAAGGAACTACTGGGGCAGGAACAAGGCGCCAAGGAACGCGCTCGCCTCCCCCGCCTCCCTGACCCCGGGGCAAGTTGTCTAAGTGCCTCCCCAGGAGCTGCTTGGCCTTCTTCCTGATTAGCAGAAGTCCACTTTAGTCTGAGTTGGCAAAGTTTAGAGCCAGAAGCTGTATTTCTCGCCACTCTTGCATGTAGAATAGCCATGGGACACAGTTGTGGCCAAAAAGATGAGAAGGCGTTAGACTGAGATTCTGGAAAACCTCCAACAGGTTCATCTGGCCTTTTGTCATCTGCTCTTCCCCTTCTTACTGCCTGGAATGTAGCACTGATGCCTGGAACTTTAAGAGCCATTTTGCAACCATGAGGACAAGATCCACATGCTAAGAATGACTGAGCACAGGCCCTGATGACATCTTTGAGCTGCCATGCAAACCTGGACAACCTACTTCTGGAAATATAAAATTCCTAATTGCTAAAGCTGCTTTTTTTCCCCTGCAGGGAGATTAAGGTGGGGGAGCAGAGCCTGCTATTTGTAGACAAGCACAATTGTAACTAATACACCCTTTCCTCCAAGGACTAGGTCAGCGCCACTGTGGGTATCTTCTAAGACCCTGCAAAGGACTTATCACACTGCACTGTAAAGCCACTCACTCACACACAATCACCACCAGACTGGAGGCTCAGGGAAGGCAGGGTCCGCACATTCTGTGTGGATCACAGCGCATCCACAGGGCATGACAGCTTCCGGCAAACATTAGCTTCTCTATATGCTTTTCCTGAATCAATGAATGAAAGAACACTTTAAGTTCTGATTCCAGGAGAGCAGCTAACTTGCCTGACACCTAGGAACCATCGTCTCTGGCCAATATTGAAACCTCTGTTGACACCTCTTCGAAAAGTCAGCTTTTAAAATGTTTTGCCTAAAATACCCAAAGCTTTGTAAATAACTCTCCCAGCCTCCTACAGAAGCGCTGCCTTTTCCTAACCACCCACAGCCCATCATGGCTGCC
Organism: Ceratotherium simum simum; assembly: GCF_057802395.1. NCBI lineage: Eukaryota > Metazoa > Chordata > Mammalia > Perissodactyla > Rhinocerotidae > Ceratotherium > Ceratotherium simum. The sequence goes on from NC_141933.1 coordinate 30,943,847, forward strand.
CTCAACTTGCCACTACATGACCCAGAAGGCAACTCACGCAAACTCTCTGGCAGATTCTGATGCCAAGTGATTATCATAGCTGAGAAATGGCACATTCCACAACATACGGAGAGCTTGGTGGAATATACACAAATGTGTATATGGAAACATTCATAGACATCTTTCTCAGGTTGTTTTCCTATCATAAACACCTCAGTTATTTTCAGTAAATACTCAAAAAGTATAAATTACTTTCTCCGTGTCTTCCAGAAGGTTCTAACAGTCTCCTCTTCCTCTTTTCTTTATTGTGACTTTCTCCTCAAAACCTGCTATTTTCACTATGTTCCCAAAACATTCACACTTTTTCTGTATCCAAGTTATTCAGTTTGGATATCCAACTGTATAACTTCTTTGTACCTTCTTTTTGAAAAGCATGGGAAGTCCATATATTACTGATGAGAATGCAAAGTTCATGTATTGCCAACAAACTTGGAGTTCATTTGTTTAAGGTGTCTGTTGATAGTCACTTGAAGAAAATCACAGAGGATGCAGCAGGCTGCTTGCTAAAGCCCTCTCAGTTTCTTCTTTCTGAGCTCACACTCTCCTGTGAAGTTCGAGGGGGCCACACCACCCGAGACCCTTACTCTCCTTCCTCGTCCGCCAGCTGAATGGGGAGGACATCAAGGCCCTGGAGCAGGATGGAACCGTAAGATAGAGGGAGCTTAGCCTCTTGAGTGGCTGCGTGAAGCAGAGACCTGCAAATCTGCACTAGGCTGTTACAAGAGCAAGAAATACACATTATGGTACCAAACCAGTGCTTTGGAAATTTATCCATTATAGCAGCTAGCATTATTTACAGATTACGCCTTACTTATTCACGACACTTTTTTAGTGTCTCTACTCTAAAATGCTGTCACAGTTTGCTTTGTATTAGAGCTACTCGCAGTCCATAAGCACACTGAATGTGAGTATTTAGATCAATGGTTCTCAACCTTGGCTTCTCAATAGCAATAACTAGGGAGCTTTTAAAATTTCCAGTGCTTGGGCCTCACCCCTGGAGGCTGTGATTCAGGTGGTCTGTGGTGGGACCCAGCCTTTGTATTTTGAAAGAGCATCAAGGTGATCCTAAAGGGCAGCCAGAGTTGAGAGCCACAGTTCTAGAGCGAGGGTTCTCAAACTTGAGTGTGAATCAGAACATGCGAGAGACTTGTTGAAACACGGATTTCTGGGCTCCACCCCCAGAGTTTCTGATTCAGTAGGTCTGAGGTGCAGCCTGAGAATTTTCACGTCTAATACGTTCCCAAATGAGGTTGATGCTGCTGGTTCGGGGACTACACTCTAAGAACTACTGGTCCAGACTTTTAAATCCCCCTCAATAACGACAATCACTGGTGTCACACCTAGAAAACACTAGTCACTCAAGAACTGAGTGTATAATTGAATTGAAAATGAAGACACACAGGCCCTCGTACTTGGTAAGGCGACTCTTCTTACTTTGTTTTTCAATAGGTTCAGATCGAGTTTGCTTAGTTGTGCAATCCAACCGAGATGCTTTGTAGGAACAGGAAGAGGGGAGAATGTTTGGGCAAGGATGAATTTAATACTTGGGTTTGAGCTGGCATGTGGAAGCAAATATTTATTGAATACCTTGTATGGACATGGCACCATGTAGACCTCTCCCTATTTTTATCCTTCAGCGAAGGAAGATTTATGGAAGAGAGAGGGACTTCCAAATATCTGTGACTGTGAGCAATAGAACTCAAAGAGATGAAGGCAGGAGGGTCTTGGTAGAAGGAATGACCTAAAATGTGAACACACACACACGCACACACATACACTGGATTTATAGGGAAAGTGAGGGAATTGGATTTGGTATCTCGAGGAGGCACAAAATAAGTGGTGGGTGAAGTAAGGAAGTCTGATGACCCAACCACTATCACCATTATCACTCCTTGATGACCTGGAGCTCCTCCTTCTCCCCAAAAGGAGGACACTCCCCCAACCAATGCTCTAAATGGAGCATCTTCCATAGTCTACAATCTTCTTCCAAATAGACCTCATTAACTTACAATTTTATATTTGTGATATATATGTGCATACATACGTATATGTGTACACAAATATACATAAGACACACATAAGATATAAATGATTCACATGGCAGTAAAGCTTTTTAAATTTAGTGGAAGTGACAACTTTGCACTTAGCATCACTACCACTATTTATTCTAATCTTATTAGTTCCACTAGAAATTTTAATAATTATTTTTATAAAATACTATGTATGTGTAAAGGGTATCAGTGAAAACCTCCTTCTTGTTTGAGGGTACTTGTTCACAAAATATCGACACTGATTCTGGCTACTATAGGGAAAAACAAAGAAAGGAGGGGAAGAGGAATTTATTAAAAGGCATTGATTTGCTCAAAAAACTGCAAGGGCCAATGAACCGGGGTCAGAATCAACATAGCCAAGGACGGCATCCAAGATCGTGCCCAGACTGGTCCCAACCAGACGCCTCCACTGCCAACGCTGGCAACACTTGTGCTATTTCCACCTCCAATGCTGGGCATAGAACGTTGCTGCTATGATTGAGACACTGCTGCTTTGAGGAAATGGATGAAGCTGTTCCTGCTGCCACCATCTTTGCTACAAGGATTCCTTTCCCTTTGCCCCACTAGCCCTCTCTCTGGGGAATGCCTGGTGTGGGTATGTCTGATTGGTAAAGCCTAGGTCACATGCAAATACTCTTGCTGCAAGGGAGCCTGGGAAGTAGTCTCTCCTTTCCACCAAGAGTTATAAGCTGGGAAATTCTCCAAACATAGCAAAGAGGTTTAGATGCTGGGAAGTCAAACAGAATGACAGATATCCATTTTACTAGTTTCAGAAAATTAAACATTATGTGATTTTCATTTCCTTAAATTCTACTCTTCAGATATTTCAAAGTCATACAGAAATTTTTTTAAATAATTTTTAAAAACTGTGTGTTTCCTTGGCATGAAAAGTGATTTCTCAAAATCTCTGGATCTTGAGGAGCCGGAAAATTGATTCTGTGGCTCTGAACACTTCAATAAGGAACTAACACATGGATGGTGGGTGGCTGTAGAAACACTGAACCTTGCCTCGACTAGCTGTCTGGATTTTAGCTCATCGTATGTTCTCTTCTCAAGACTCACTCATTCTATCTGTTAGAGTTTTGGCATAAACAGGTGGCCACTCAAAAGGATAACTGAAGAGAGTTTGAGGAGGGGCTGTTTATAGAAGTGTAGGCTCCTTAGTGGAAACAAACAAGACATAATGAAGCATGCTGGGGCTAGTAAGGGTGGGAAGCTGCTATGATGATGAGGTCTGAAGGGGCAAACGGAGGAAGAAGACCCGGTTCTGTAGCTGTGGAAGAATGAAAATATGCTGGTGGCCTCCTACACTCTAGACTCTCAGTCCACCTGATTTTAGCGCCAGGTGGTGGACGGTTCCATATGCCTTACCAGGGACCTGCATCAGGGACAAAGAGAGACTGTTCAAGGAATTTCCCTGCTTCACTGCTTGAGGCTTCCTGCTAGGCTACAGAAGGCCACTTAGCCGACACAGGTACAACACAGATATTCGTGGAGCTGGTGTTCGCAGGACAACGTCAATTGGTAGTGAATAGGAGGAGATAAATGGCCAAACTCCTCACCCTCCACGGAAATCCTCTGGGGCACACACAAACAGTTCCTCAGCGAGTCCCCAGAGTAACTGAGCCTCCATTGCCCATGGCAGTAACCAGATTATTAATAGACACTCCATTGACTTTTCTCCCTTCCGTCTGCTTCCTGGATCCACTCCCAATGCTGAAGTTCTTCTCTCAGGGGCTGCTTTCCAGGGAACTCAGCTAAGACACAGAAAGCCAATCTTGGCCAGAGAAGCACAATCACTGCCAATCTGAAACTTGACATGGAGGGAACTGGAGGAATAAATAACCCTATCTATCTCCTTCCACTCTACAATGTCCTGCCAGGGTCTCTCGGAAACCAGAGGTGAGAAAACCCAGTAGATAACGGCCTATAAAGATCAGTCTCACAGGGCACAGAGAAGGAGAGACGGAGAAGGGCAGAGAGTGGATTGGATGAATAGAAACTATTCATCTAGTCCACCCCTTTTGCCCCTCAGCGGTTTCAATGTCCCTCAACTATTGTATCATTTCAGAGTGATGAATTCTGTCACACTCTTACCTGAAATCTAAATCTTTAGTCACCACCAGAGCTCTTCTTATAAGGCAGTGTGCGAAAACAGAGGCAAAGAAACAATTAACATAAAATATAGCTTCTACAAACCCCACCTCTCTACCTAGCCATTAGGCCTATAGTGATAACCATAGCTTCCTTCTTCTTCACCCATTCGGTGCTCCCCACACCTTCTGCCAGCACCTTGGTTGGATGAGGTCATTTAACTGTAGTGACCCAAACCTTTATTACCACAAGATCTGAGTGCTGAGTGGTCTTCATTTGGATGCCAGTTTCCCAATGATCAGGCCTAAAGGGCAAAGAGTACTAGGAGATGGCCCTGGTCTTCCATGTTTGGAATCCCTCACGTTCCAAACATAGTCCTTCTTGCCCCCATTGTGTGATAGCACTGTAATTTTCCCTTAGTGATATAGTGACTCTCTCCTCTATCGATTCAGGTATATGAGGCTCTCATAATGGCCAGCAACACGCTCAGCTTATAATTTGTTAGAACCACGGCTGTGGTCCCTGGTGGAGCATTCTGCATTTGGGTGCTAGGACCTCCAAACCCATTAAGCTCAAGGACACAGAGAAAGGAGGTAAATTTTTTCTAGGTAGGTTACTTCTTGTAAGAGTGAGAGTGCGTTCTTCTACTTCTTTCCAGACCTGTGCATTCTCTGGATGGGGGAGATGGTACCATATGTTGGCTGTTGGTCATCTATTGCAGATGGTAAGACAGCACCCTAACATACAGGGTGTTGTCTGCCAGGTAGAACCATAACTGAGGCTTCAGCAGGCTGTCTTACTGGTTTTTTTTTTTGTGTGTGTGTGTGTGTGTGTGTGAGGAAGACTAGCCCTGAGCTAACATCTGTCACCAATCTTCTTCTTTTTGCTGAGGAAGACTGGTCCTGGGCTAACATCCATGCTCATCTTCCTCCACTTTGTATGGGATGCCGCCACAGCATGGCTTGACAAGCAGTGGGTCAGTGCATGCCCAGGATCTGAACCCCGGGCCGCCACAGCGGAGTGTGCGCACTTAACCGCTATGCCACCGGGCTGGCCCTGTCTTACTGTTATTTCCAGTGCAATAGGAAGCCTCTAAAATGGCTCCCAATGATCCCTGCCTCTAGGTATTCATGCCCTTGTGTACTCCCCGCCCCCTGAGTGTGAGCTAGACCTAGTGACTTTCTTCTAATGAACAGAATGTAGCAAAAGTGTTGCAATGTCACTTCTCAGATTAGGTTACAAAGAGACTCTGGCTTCTCACTTGCTTGCTTCCTCTTGCTCTCTTGTTTCCTTGCCCTGACGGAATCCAGCTGCTCTGTTGTGAGCTGCTCTCTGGGGAGGTCCGCATGGCAAGAAACCGATATCTCCAGCCAAGAGCCAGTCAGGACCTGAAGCCTGCCAACAGTCATGTGAGTGAGTGAATCCTCCTCTAGTCATGGCTTGAGATGACTACAGCCCTGGCTGATATCTTGCTTGCAGCTTTGTGAGAGACCCTAAGTCAGAGGTACCCAGCTAAGCCATGCCCATATCCTGACCCACAGAAACTGGGAGATAACGTTTGTTGTTTTAAGATGCTGGGTTCTGGGATAATTTGTTATGCAGCAATAGATAGCTAATACATCCAGCCAGCTCCCTCTGGATGATAGCATATATGGAAACACTGGTGAATTGTGTCATCATGAGCCCCATGCTATACTTTTGTTGTTGTTATAAAATGAGTTCCTTGCTTGGAGCCAACGTTGTATGGAACACCATTGTAGTAGATAAAGTTCTGTACACATCTCAAAAGACAGTGCTGGTGAAAGCATTGTGGAAAAGGAAAGCAAATTCTGTAAATGAAATAGGTATCTTTTCCTATGAGGACAAAATCCTGCCTTCTCCGTAATAAAAGAGATCCAATGTAATCATCCTGCTACCAGGTGGCTGGCTAGTCCCTTGGGGAGTGGTGCCACATTAGAGGCTTATATTGGCTTCTTTTTTTGGCAGAGTAGTCGTGACAATGATGGTAGCTAGATCAGCCTTGGTAAGGGGACATCTATATTGTTGGGCCTGTGCATGCCACCCACCTCTGCTGCCATGACCACTTTGTCCATGGAGCAAACAGGGTCATCTGGAAGGAAGACTGACATCCCTCAGACAGATCCTCTTGTCCATTTGATTATTTGGAACCTCATCTGCAGTAAATGTCCTTGGTGGGGATGTACATAGGACACAGATATCTTTACCCTTTGTACCCATTCCAAGAGACCCATCCACACACCTCTCCCCAGATCTCCTTGTCACCAATTTTCCAGTCCTGCTCTTTCCAAGTCTTTGCACTGCCAAAAGTTTTACCCACTTGGCAGATTTCCCATCACCACTATTTTTTTGGGCCACCACTGAGTAGGTCTGTGATAGTGGTCGTCCACTTCTGGTTGGTGCCAGGATACCATGTAGACCCATCCATAAACCTGGTCTGTCATTGTCTTTTCTTCTTTAACTAGCCATGAGAAACTTCCATGAAGACATAGTGTGGTTGCAAGGAGAAGGAGCAGGTGCCATGGCATCTGAGCCAGTGGCTTATGCAGGATACTTGTGCCTTTCAGACCACAGAGGCTTGCTGATTTTCTACCTGCATTCTCAGTTGGCTATTCAAAGCTTTTAATTTGTTCTTCTCTCTGTGAATACTCTTTAGGGTCTCCAGAGGTAGCCAGCCTGCACCACAATCTTTATAATCACAGTTGTCACCACTAAGAACCACAGCCATTGATCTCAAAACATAATACCCACCACGTGCATTCCATTCCATCCCCTGCAACAACTGGTGGTGCTTTAAGTAATCATGAGGCCACTGCAAACCACAATTACCAGTGTCCCTGCCCCCATAGATAGTTATATGTGTGCATAATAAACGTGTTAGCAACCCAGTCCCAGAATCCCATTCTGAGGGGCTGTTTCCTTGGGCGGCTTCTGGTACTGTTTACTCTTCGTGTCCGGGCAGGAAACAAATGGCACCCTGCTCAAGGGAATTGATGAGAGTCTAGTGAGGGCACTACTTACAAATGTGTGGCTGAGATAGTGACGTGCTCTGGGGTTGACGAGTGAGGAAGCCACCACCACTACTCGTCTAAGAGGGAGAAGAATGGAATGGTTCCCTGAACCTAGTGGGACCTCTAGCTGTAAGGGGGAGCTGGCTTCCGTAGAGGAGCACAGCTATTGTCAACCTGAGGTCTGGCAAACAGGAGCTAGGGAAATAAACACCTTGACCACTCTCTCATCCCATTCTCCATTACCCTGCCCTTACCTGCCATTGGCCATTGACCAGAAGTCAGAGAGCAAGAGGCACTGGTGATGCAGTGCACAGGTCAGCCTCCAGGGTCACAGAACGTGTGGAGAAGGGTGGCAAACAGAGACCATTCAGCACACGTCTAATCCCGCCACAGAGTAACTGATTTTCCAAGAAGGTAGGAACAGAGTCGGCTAAAGGTCAGGCTCCATTTCTATTGCCATTACTGTTGAGTCTTCAATTTCTTCATCTGTTAAAGGAGACGTTGGATTTATTTCTGTGCTTCCCAAGCTGTCTTATTAGTACCAGTGGGGGTGGGGGCATAGGCCAGCATGTGCTAGGGATGGATAAAGCCATGGTATGGATCACAATTTTTGCTTGAAGACTTGGAAAAAAATCATTATTTCTTTAAAAATCTATTATGAAGTATAATACGATGTTCTAATGAACTGTTGAAATAAAATGGATTTAGGGAGGTGAGGTTTAAGTACCACCCCCATTCCCTGCTGGGGAATGAGTCACTGTCACTTGTCACCAGGTGGGCTTTGGAGAACTTTGAGAAGCACTGGATGATTGTGAAGAGCTTCTCCACATCTGACAGCCAGAGCTTCTAGATTCAGATTTCTCCTGGCCCCTCCTGGCCCCTGAGTTCCATTCCCCAACAGCCCGGATTCATTTTTCAAATAGCCCCAAATAGAAAAGCTCAACTGGGGAAGGCATGAGGCTCTTTCAAAATGTGTCTGAGTTTGTGAGCCCATTACACCTTACAACCCCACCCAGAAATATCTGAGAGGAATGCAGTGTTGCCCTTCCGTCAACCTCTATGCAGTGAGCCGCTCCCTGGAGGGCTGCTGGCTTCACTGAGCTAAAAATGTATGCAGGGTGACAGGCAGCTGGGAGTGTCAGAGCAGAGCCAAAAAGGGACAAAATAGAGGTAAGAGGTTCGAGCAGAGACGAGCTTGGCAGTTGGCCATGGGAGCATAGTGACCACAGAGGTGGTGGGGCTTATCTTAGATTTGTACTGAACTTCATTGTTGCTGCAATAGAGCAAGAGGAAATAGACCTAAATCCATCCACGCTGCTGTTATTTATAGGCTTTGTGTCAGGCTATGTGTTAAGAACTAATGAAAGTTCCAGACCAAGATAGATGAGTCCTTTGCATGGCACTTACCTTCTAGGGGGGAGAAAAACAGAACACAAGGGAGCAGATCGATCTGTCAGTTCAGACACGGACAGGTGCTGTGAATAGAAGAGGTCATGGGACAGGCAGGGGTTGGCAAGCCCTTCCTGTCAAGGGCTAGATGCTAAACAGTTTCAGCTCTGCGTGGCCTCTGTTGCCACTACCCCTACATAGTACTCAATTCTGCTGTTGTAACACAAAGGCAACCATATGCAATACGTAAATAAATGGGTGTAAACAGATTTGACCCACGACCATCCTTTGCCAAGCCCTGGGATAGGACAAGCTGAGAGGAGTGGGGAGGATGTCAAGCAAGGCACCCTGGGGACCTCAATGATGAGAAGGGCCAGTCATGGGTGGCTTGGGAGAAGAGCTCTCCAGATAGGACAATCCGCACGGGCAAAGGCCCTAGGGTAAAGGGCCACAGCAAGTTCCAGGGGCGGAACAAGGCTGCTGCATCTGGAGTGTATTAAATAAGAGAGAAAGAAGTATGGCGTGATGTCACCAGTGCAGCATGCCACTGAGTCTGGAGTTTTTCTAAGTATGACAGGAAAGCACCACAGGGCTTTAAGCAGAGTGATAATGAGAGGCCTGTGTTTTGTCAGAGAGAGGAAAGAAAAGAGCAATTCCGTATTTACAGAGTACCTGGCCAGTGCTTAGCACATGGAGGTAACCAATGTCTTCTCGTGTATTGGTTGAAAAGGCACTGTGCCTCCGAACCGTCATTAAATTCGGGAATAGAAGGGACTGTAGGAACCAGCTAGCACATCTTCCATATTTTACAGACAAGTAAATTAAAACCCAGAGAGGTTAAATGCTTTGCCCAAGATCACTCAGCAAGTCGGCAGCAGAGCCGGGACTGGAACCCTAAGAAGAGAGAGAGAATGTTAGCAGAGAAGCTTGGCCTGACAACAAAGCATTCACTGTGGGAAGGGCGGGCTGACTCTGGATCCAGTATGGTGACGTCACTTGGCTAGTCCCACATCAGCAAGCCTAGTCCCATATGGACTCAGTGTGAGAGTTCTAGGAGAGACAAGCTGTGAGAAAACCTGAGCAGCCAAGACTTTCAGGTGCTCCAGAGCCAAGTGGTGCCCTTGCGTGCATGGAGGAAGTCTTGGGCACGAGCATTCTTCCAGTGCTGTTGACTGAAGAATCGTGGACGTGGAACTCCACTGGAAGAGGCCAGAGGTGGACAAGAGGGCAATGGCAGGCGCCAAATGGAAGTGACAACAGCTTGTTTATGAGTACATTTGACATACTCCCAAGAAAGCTCAGAAATACTTGAGTGACACTGAGAAGAGCTGAAATATGTAATGGCAGGTTAGACAGTGAAACATGATTTACTGCTGTCAACTGCGTCCCATTTTGCCACCCTATCTGGAGTGCTCTCAGGAAACACAAGTCATGTTTCAAATTCATGTGAGAATATATGGACCCATATCCTTGTCCATTCAGCAACTACACTGGCACCACCTTAAGTATCTATCTATAGCCTCTTCCAAAACACTGGTTTTTCTTAGAGCTAGTACAAATAGTATTAATGACCCCAGACCTGTGCCAATGACAAGCTTTGGCCACCTGGCATGCTGGTCTGGGCAGGATGGTGAGAGATGAAAGGGTCACACTTTTCATGTGGAATACAGCAGGGCTGGGCAATAGCAGGGCCGTGCTCAGGGTCTTGCAGTCAGATCCCAGGAGATGGGGCTCCTCTGCAAGCAGGAAAGTGGGGTCTCACCAGGTTAAGAGGGCAGCCTTCTCTGCCCTCAGCAAGGGCCGCAAGTTCTGCCTCTTGCACAGCAAAGCTACCTTTCTATTTTTAGGGGGAAAAACGGCCATGACATGTACTTTCCAATTTTAGGGCTCTTGCCTGGGCTCTATTTCTAGTGACCGACTGGAAAAATATCTCTCATTCTGCATGTACATATTTGAAATCTGGCCAGTGGTTTCAGAGTCTACTCCCTGGAGATGGCTTGCAAGAGAGAATCGGTTCCAAACAATGACGGGGCCATGCTCTTAGGAAAATGTCAACCTGCATTTTGCAGAGAAGCTGTTAACCCCCATGGCACCAACCCTACTATCTTCAGCCACAGGGACATTTGAGTCATGTTTTGTTTCTCTCAAAGATTCACTTATGGCCTTGGAGCTTTCTGCTAATGAAGATAACGAAACTTCAGGATATGTAAGTAAAAAAATGTCAACATTCCAAGAAAAGAGTGCCAGCTTATTCATGACTTTGTCCCAGGGGGTACCACTCCCAACAGGAATTACAGATCACGATAGAGGGGAGCTTCATGCTGTAAACAAAACTGGACATGAGATGTGCTGGGTGGACCTGAATTACCTTCACTAGATGGGCTCTGGACCCGCACAGGAAAGGGTGGATGGAAGCAAGCCGTGAAGACCAACGTCCATGGAAACATTAGGAGATGATCTTCACTGTGGGACTAGTGACTCTAACGCACTTAAGGGGGATCAACCTTGTTGGTCCAATATGATAGTTCTTTAGCGGGCATTAGTCACATTGTTTCGAACGTGCTTCCACTTTCAGGATGTGGAAACTGTGCTCTCTTTCTGGGGATGATGGCTCCCCTCTTTAACTCCAGGTACAGCAGGTAAGGCTGGGCAGTGCCTCCAGAGAGCCTGGCTTGTCAAACTGTAGTGCCTGTCCCCCCGAGATTACAGACTGTGACAGGCACACAAAGCTTAGGAAAACAGAATGTATGTTTCTGGAACATTCATTTCACTTGCAGATTAGTCATTAAAAAGTAATGTTGGGGCCAGCCCTGCGGCTTAGCGGTTAAGTGCACGCGCTCCACTACTGGCGGCCCGGGTTCAGATCCCGGGCGCGCACCGACGCACCGCTTCTCCAGCCATGCTGAGGCGGCGTCCCACATACAGCAACTAGAAGGATGTGCAACTATGACATACAAATATCTACTGGGGCTTTCAGGGAAAAAAAAAAAAGAGGAGGATTGGCAATAGATGTTAGCTCAGAGCCGGTCTTCCTCAGCAAAAAGAGGAGGAATAGCATGGATGTTAGCTCAGGGCAGATCTTCCTCACAAAAAAAAAAAAGTAATGTTAAAATATATAATGTATAGATGAGGCCTATTTATGACCACTTGGTATGTTCTGCAAGTCTTTCCTCTCTCGGGAAAATGTCCTACGTTGTGAGTCGTGCCGGAACTCGCTCTCCCATCTTCCCTTGTAGGCTGTGTCTTAGGCGGTGCCATGCAGACACACTCACATAAGACTTCACTTTGGCAGAAAGCCACACGAGGAAGGGGCTTTGAGGAATCTAAATTGCAGCAGCATCGGGGCTGAGGCACTGTTTTCCACATGCAGCAGGGGTAGAGCCTCGGTGTCCACACCCCAGTGGGATCAGAGCGAGCAGCTCTGTCTGGGGCAAGCTGTGGTGTTTGTGTTAAAGGCCAGGGCCACCGGGGATTCCTGGGGGCAGCCCCCGAGGGGTGGTTTGGGCATGTTGCCTGCGTGTGGAGAGCATGACTCTCTGGCTCACCTACAGAATCCACAGCGGCCCTTAAATTCTTGTTCTGCCTGAGCTCACGGGCATGGGCTCTGTTGCTTTCAACCAAGAACTGTAACTGCTACACATGGATATGTTATGGAACCAAATGCAGGACTCACATGAATCTCAGAAAGAAACATGAGATGCCAATGAAATGTCCCACTCGTATTTGGCATTTTAGGCTAAATCCTTTTTATTATTTTCGGTTGTTAGGGGCATTTTGGTGGAAATGTTTGAAAATCCCTGGCCTAAGGTATAAGTATGGGAAAAAAGAAGTAAATGAGAGATAGGAAGGAGACAGGACAAAGGCAAAAGCAGGCACAGGGAGGAAGACAAATAAGCAAAGGAAATATTTGTGTACATACTGCCTGCCTTAAAAAGGTTGAGATACACTATCCCACGTGATCCTCGTGTCAACCGTGTGATTGTCCCCTTTTACAGATGTGGAATTTGAGGCGGCACAGAGACACTACATGATTTGCCCAAGAATATGTAGGTGGAAGGCAGCTGGGGCCAGTGTTGAGGCCGGGCCACCTCTGTGGAATTCCATGCTTCTCTCACTCTGTCACACAAGGGGGCAGGTGCTCTGTTTTCTTGTCTTGTTTTACTGAAGAGTAAAGGAAACTGAAGCTCAGAGATCAAGAAGCAGAGAACATCTTTCTACTTCCCTATCCAATATCCTTTCTCTCTAAAGCTTGCCACCACAACCTGGTACATGCCAGGTGACCGGATCATTGCAGCTCAGCGGGGCAGTCTGACAGGTGTGGCCCTGCTTGGGCCATGCGGCTTCAGGTGTTGAAATCTTCTGCAGCCGAGGGCAAACAGCACTGGGCCAGGAGCACTTTGGCTTCCAGGGTGCTGTTGGCTTTGGCTCGACCCACAGCTCCGTTTCCTCCTCCCCTGCCAGTCCCCCTTATTCTGCAGTGTCACAATAGCCCAGGCCTCACATATACACTGGGCTTTGTCTGCAGTGACACATGCCAAAAGGTCCCTGGAAATAGGAACTGGGCTGCTGAAAAAAAATGGCCTCTCTTTTCGGAAACACATGCACCACCACATGTCCTGTGTTTGCAGGGTGGCTTGAGGTGCAGCTGGGGAAAAGAAGAGCGGAGACTTCGCTCCACTGGGGGCCTGCGCCCAGAGCTTCTGGCCATGGGGAGTTAGAGCCCATATCACTTGTGAGTGGAAAGGAGAAGCCAGAAAGGGGATGAGGTGCGGGTAATGCTCCAAGAGCCTAGAACTTACTTGCTAATGATTATGGCTATCAGTGATTGAGTTCTTATACATGCTAGGCTCTCTGTTGACCATAGTCATTCAGTCTTCACAAAAATCCTAAGATAGCTGCTATTATTGTCCTCATTTTTCAGATGGAGATCCTGAACCTTAAGGCATTTACCTGAAGCCACACCAGTAGAGAATGGCAGAGCAGAGATTTGAGAACAGGCCTTGCAGATTTCAAAGCCATATTCTAGTAAGTACTGAGCATTAGGTACTCAGCCTTTTGAGTTCTAGATGGCTCACAAAACAGGAGAGTAGAGTGAATTTCAAATCTTTTGTCCCCCACAGCTGTCTGAAGACTGTGTATCCAGTCAGGCTGAGCTCCTCAGAGAGGCTCCTGACGAGTCGCAGCAGTGTTCACTAGGTGCCCACTGGGAGCTCTGCCCATCACGCTCTGGTTCCTGCAGGCCTGCCAGGCTGCCAACAGATTAACCACACTCATACCAGATAAACACAGGAAACCTGACTGGTGGGATTTTTCTTCACTTTGTTGCCCATAGAACACCAAGTCAACATGGGCTGGTACTGTTCTAGTGCTTGTTTTCAAGGCTGTGTTACGGTGTCTCACACCCCAAAGCCCTATTGCTCTGCTGGAGGAAGGTGGAGTACTTTCTGTCACTGTACGTGGGTTTCCTCTCCACACCCCATCTCATCCCCGATCTGAGGATTATGTTTCTGACTGATAGGGGAGGAACAGAAATAGATGTGGAGAAAATGTCACGCTCCTTTGTGTGTCAAAAAAGAATGCCAACTCAGAGCCAGCTTCTTCAGGATTAGTTAACCCCTGCCACTCAACCAAGGCAGGAAGAGGCAGTGGGAGACGGAAATTACATATAATTCACACAAGAGGCCTAGTTTATGGGTCTACAACTGAATGCTGCTACGGAGTAGGACATAAACCTAGACCACCAGGATTACAAATATGTGGCCAAAGCAGACATTGCCAGTCAATCACAGCACTCCTCTGAATCAGGGTGTAGCTTCTCAATCCTCCTCAAGAGAGTGCTCTAGGCAGCCATTACCAATCAATCAGAGCTCAGAAGATGAAACCTATTTTTTTTTAATTTCTTAATTTATTTATTTTGGTGAGGAAGAATGAGCCCTGAGCTAACATCTGTGCCAATCTTCCTCTATTTTTCATATGTGGGATGCTGCCACAGCATGGCTTGATGAGTGGTGTGTGGGTCTGCGCCTGGGATCCGAACTTGCAAACCCTGGGCTACTGAAGCAGAGCACACCAACTTAAACACTATGCTACTGGGCCGGCCCCAAAACCATTTTTTTTTTTTTTTTTGGTGAGGAAGATTGACCCTGAGCTAACATTTGTGCCCATCTTCCTCTATTTTGTATGTGGGAAGCTGCCACAGCATGGCTTGATGAGTGGTGTGTGGGTCCACACCTGGGATCTGAACCTGCAAACCCTGGGCTGCCGAAGCAGAGCATGTGAACTTAACCACTATGCCACTGGGCTGGCCTCCCAAAACCTAATTTTTAATGTGAACCAGTCTGTGGGCTCCTTATGGACAGGAACTCGACCTTATGAATGAATTTGTCTCCCGTCAACATAACCTAACACAGTGTAATCCAGATAGCCCTCAATGTTTGTTGAATGCATAAATTAGTGAAATAATGAGTTAATGTAGCTATTCAGACAGATGTGACTAAGTCCTCCTCTTTGGGTATCCTATCTTTGCTCTATTTTTGACTGAGAAGCTAGAATCTTCTGGGTGCCAAGTTTATACTTTGTTCACAAAGATGCTGTGATGCTGCTTTAGCTGTACAATTTTCTACAATGATCCCAAAGTTGGGGAGCTTGCACCCCAGTGTCCTACAGAGCTGTTAGTGACATAATTCTTTCTACCTAT
Source organism: Ceratotherium simum simum (assembly GCF_057802395.1). NCBI lineage: Eukaryota > Metazoa > Chordata > Mammalia > Perissodactyla > Rhinocerotidae > Ceratotherium > Ceratotherium simum. The sequence goes on from NC_141933.1 coordinate 30,959,146, forward strand.
ACCTTCCCTGTACCCTCAACCATAAAAGTCAGACAAGAATCTGTTGAGCCTAAACAAGAAGACCCATTAGAATGACAGACACTGTGGTGGATTGTCTCAGCCTCTGATGACTAAGTCTTTGTTCCCAGGCCAAGCTCCTCTGCTTCACTTGTTCTTCCCTTGGGATGAGTTTTCTCCTGGGAGGCACCTCAAACAAATAGCCTTCTAACAAACCTGTGCCATCAGTTCCTCAGAGTTTCCTAGTCATGACTGAATTCCAAGAGTGGACACAGCTTACGCCCTCTTTACCCCTACATGTGGGAGACCATATGTAGCAGTTAGTTATCACTATAAAAAAAACCACCCCAAAATTTAATGGCTTAAAATAACAACCATTTCTTATTTCTCACAAGTCAACAGGTCAGCAAGGTAGTTCTGCTGGTCTGGGTTGGGCTTGACTAATGTCGACTGTGCTCACTCATGTGCCTATGGTCAGTTTGTTAGGTGATTGGTGGATAAATGGTCTAGGAGGGCCTTGGTTGGATGATGTGGTTCTCGTCCATGTGTCTCTGACTTCCTCCAGCAGACTAGCCTGCTCATGATGAAAGCTGGGGTAAAAGAGAGCAAGCAGAAATGAACAAGTGCTTTTCAAGCTTCTGTTGAGGTCAAAGCCAGTTACATGACCAAACCAAGAATCAGTGTGGGAGGACACTACCAAACGGGTAGGTGCAAAGAGGCATGAAAAAGTGGGACCATTGATACAATCAACCTACCACACCATGGAAGAGCCTTCACCAGTGGGAAACATTTGAAATGGTGCCTGGGTGTGACCCTGATCCCCTCTTATGATGGGAAAACTTTCAAATCAGTGACAATCATACTTCAGATGATCAAAGGCCTCAACTGAAATCTTCTCTGGTAGTAAGAAGGATTTGGCCTTGGTCAGTTTGCCAGTTTTTCCTCAAGGACCTCAGCAGAAGAAACAAAAAGTAAGGACTTCCCTGCATAGTGCAATCTGTCTTTAAGGTCCCTAGTCACTCCCACTCTGTGTCTTGAAAGTACTTCCTTTGTATCCAAAAAGACACAGACAGCTGGCTTCCTGTCGTTCCCCATCTTTCGGTTCTTGTACCAAGCTTGGCTAGCTCAAGCTGGACATCCTCCCACTTGCTTAGATTTCCACAGCAGCTGTCATCATCTGGTGGTTTTGATGCTGTGGGTGTCAAGAGTGGGAGTGAGGATTCATTTTTGGTGCTTCTAGAAGCTCACTTCCTGTCTGGTTCCAGCTGCAACTCTTCAGCCAAAACAAGTTTTCAGCCACACAGGGAATATATTCAGCAAGCCCAGACTGATTATGTCTTTCTGAAAGTTTAACTCCCTTTTCCCATCATGGAATAGTTGAGTCCTATTGGAGATCTGATCATTCAAAATGAATACACAGTTCAAAGAGAATCTCACCTATGGAGCGCAGATTACCTCTAGGAGGTTCAAAGAGTCAGGCAATTTTAAGACAAAGGCAACTTGGAGATCATATAGACAGTGTTTCTTCCCCCCACTACAAACCCATTTTGTGAATAAAGAAACCAAAGCCCAGAGAAGTTATGGGGCTTGACTAAAGTCATTGAGTCAGCTGATCAGAGCTGACACTCAAGGTTAGGTCTTCTGACTGTCACTCCCCAGGCCTGATTTCCAAGCACACTTTATTTTAGTCATTTGCTTACATATGTATCTCCTCTAATTTACCATGACACCTTGAAAGCAGAGACTATATGCCTAAAATCTGGCATGGTGCCTCACATATAGCAAGCCCTCAATAATATTTGTTGGTAATTAATAACAATTAACTATTAGTTAATTATTATTAACTAATTATTATTAACTAATAGTTACTAATAGTTAATAATAATTAACTAATAGTTACTAATAGTTAATATTTCCAGGGTCTTCTACAGGGTAATCTTCATGTTGACCCAAGAAATGGTGCTTTTCTGAAAGCAATTTCTATGCGAGAGAGAAAACAGGATGCCAGGCTCTCCATGTGTCAGGCTGTGGACAGCAGCTCCCAATGGCCTGTAAGCTATCAAGCCCTGTCCACGGTCAGCCTGGGCCAAGCACCCCTCTGCTGACAACACGGTGCTCAGGGTGGAGTCAGCCGCTAGGAAAGGTCTGCCAGCTGCCCCTGAGCTCTTGGCCAGATCCCTTCAGCAGCTACAAAGTTGTATCTCTCCCCCAGCTGAAGGTCATATATGCTTTTAGAGGCAGCGACTGTCTTATTTATCTCTACATCCTCCATGTTGCCCAGGGCCCAGGGTTCGTGGGCAGACGCCCAACGAATGTGTGTCAGTTTGGATCAGCCTCCTAGGCAGACACCTGGCTGTGGAACACAAGGAGAGGAAATTCTACGAGATGTTATTTTGCTAAAAATGTACCTGTGAGGGGAATCTCATGCCTTGTTATTTGTAACTCTTCCTTTCCAAAGCTGGAAGAGCGTTGAAAGAAATCGTCATCAAAATGACGCTTTTCAACACTTAAAATGTCTGCCCAAGTTTGGAGAACAAAGCTTCAGTCAGTCCCGTCTCTGCAGGAAAATCTCCCACGAGGCACACTTCTGTGTAAATTTCACACTGTTCCTGATTTTCCATAATAGACAAATGCTTGTGAGTCTTAAGATGTGGAACACATTGCATACAGATAGTAAGTTCTGAAGATCATGAATACATTGTCTATTATATATATATCAAATATATTAAATATATTTATGAAGTGACTTCATCGTACTCACGTCTGACTGTCACAATCAATGTTGGTATTTCTATAGTTGAAATGGGTTCTGAGGAACAGAATACAATTTGTTTTTAATTGAACTGATAGGAAATCAAGATTGGCTTCCACAGGCTTTATTCATGGCAGGTGTTCAGGACCTGTGTAGATTGAAAGGAGGGAATCACTGCAGGACATTCGGTCCAGGACCAGAGCCGGCTACGTGATTATGGGGCTCAGGTGCAAAATCTCCCCTTCCCACTGCTTGCCGCTTCAACCCACCGAGCTCCCTAAGGGATTGCAACCTCCATGCCAGGACATGCTGGGTACATGGATAGGGGTGAGTGAGAGGACACTACCAAGTCAATTGCCAAATGTAGCATAGCACTGCCAGCCCAGGGCAGGGACAGCACTGCCGCGCTCCTCCCCAAGATGTCACGGGGTGCATGCCCTACCACACCCCTCCCTGTATCCACTCCCAGGTCTCCCACAGGAGGCAGAAGGTAGAATGAGGCCTTCGTGCCTGCTGACAAGACCTGGTAGCCACCCTGGATGAAGGATAGCAGCAGTCATGGAGCAGGAGTGGGGAAGAGGAAGTCAGCTGAGGTCTGGGACCCCAGGGACTAGGGGTTGGGGACAGGATTACCAATGAGATGAGTTCCATTGTCCTATCAGACTTCACTTGAAAAACACTAATTCAATGATAAATTATGAAATGCAAGACAGCGATGGCAGTGCATTAAACCCCAAGCAGGGCCTTCTGAGCGTGGGTCTTGGGCAACTGCACCAGTTGCTTGCTGGTGAATCCCGTGCCGCCTGAGACATTTGCATAGGGGCTGGGTTTTTCGTATGGACTTTAATTGATGTGTTGGTCATGTGTTGAGTGTGTAATACCTCGTTCAATGCTATATAAGAGCTTAGCTAAACTAGATTGTAAGATCTTTGGGGGTCAGGAATTCTGTTATTCTTATTTCTCCCAAAGCACTTAGAGCAGTGCTATTGACACACCATGCACTAACAAATACCACATGAATCACATATTATAAGTTACAAACTGAGATGCTGAGAGATAAAATATTCTGTTGCATCTATGTGGAGTCGAATTACAGTTTTGTTTTGTTTTGTTTTTTGTGAGGAAGATAAGCCCTGAGCTAACATCTGTCGCCAATCCTCCTCTTTTTGCTGAGGAAGATTGGCCCTGGGCTAACATCCGTGCCCATCTTCCTCCACTTTATATGGGACGCTGCCACAGCATGACTTGACTAGCGGTGCATCGGTGCACGCCTGGGATCCGAACCTGCGACCCCAGGCCGCTGAAGCAGAGCACGCGCACTTAACCCCTACGCCACTGGGCTGGCCCCTGAATTACACTTTTAATCTTAGCAACGCAGACTTCATTCCTGACCAAGGAGACCATGCTGCGTTCGAGGTAGAAACGGTAGAAGGGTAACTACAAGGTGCAACGTGGGAAAGGGGACTGAGGAGGGAGGTTTCTGAGAAAGATGCTGTTTGCTGGCTCAGAGCCTCAGCTCACATCATTGATGCGTATGCATCATACAGCAATTTCGGTTCTTCAGGGAAAATTAGGTAATGATGTGCACTTGGAAACTATAAGAAAAATGGAGACACGCCTTAGATGTTGTGGTTAAAAGCTGGAAACCACAACCTCTCAGCTCCTTGCTATTGAGACTTCTTAATAACAAAATCCCTTCCTGACCATGCGTAATTGCCTGGAAGAGGGAGCAGGAGACGAGGCCTTTCCACCCGGTAAGGTTCAAATGCCTATCGGATTGATTCACTGGCTTCCTGCTGTTGGAAACCTTCATGCCAAATGGCTGTTGGGAGAAAGTCGTGAAGCCAGTGGACTGAAATAGCCCTGCCCACTGGGAGAAAGGAAAAAGGATCTTGGAGCACTGTCTTCTCATCCTCTTACAAATACCGACGAAGCATTTTTGCACCACTGCCAGTTGCTATAGAGACAGTGTGGGGAACACATGTAAATATTCCGCGTGTGTGGGACACGGTGAGGTCCTCCAGTGCAGTGCGCTTCCTCTTCTTGACTCTTCTCTTCCTGGCTGAGAGCTGCAGTTTGCAGCCACATCAGTAGGCCCTGTGGTTTCAGGCCTCAGACTCGTGTAGCTCATTTTTAAGGAACTCATCTACCAGGAGGGACTGGGAAACACCCCACATTTAGGGTCATGAGGCCTGAGTTTGAAATGCTTTCCTGCTACTTTTTTGGTGACAGAAAGTTACTCTACCTCCATCTTTTCATCTCCAAAATGGGGAAAACCAAGCCCTCCTGCTGTGGCGAGGAGAATGAGAATGCACACGACGAGCTTTGTAAGGACGAAAGCACTGGCGTGTTTGGTAGCGTTATTACGTAATGACTGTGTACGCCCAAGGCCTGACAGAGCCAAGCGTGGTCTTATTGAGGCATTGGCATGTAGAAACGGGGCGGCTCACCGTCAAAGTTAGCTGTTAGATGGCATTGTTCCTTCTCAAGTGTGGGTGGATGTCTCCATGCTGTGCACTTTGTTCTGCTGAAGGCTGGTGAGCTCAGAGGAGGAATCTCAGACCTTAGGACCTTGGGGTTTTGATCCTGGCACCTCTCGTTCCAGCTCACCAGGGCCTCCGTGATGATCAAGGTCCCCATCCCATAGCCTTACATCCATGAGAGACAGAATAGCTCAGCTGCTAATCTCTTCTGAGCCTTGAAAAAACCCAGGTGTTTTCTTATAACACAAATACACCCTCAAGGCGTAGGGAAGCCAGCAGATCCAGCAGTAAGAATGTCCTCCTTAAAGAGGCACAGAGGATCAGAGAGTATGTGTGGGCAAGTGCTGGTTTGAATTCCAAAGGCAGCACCTCGAATTCCAGATCCTTGTGTGTCTTCTTTTGGGGTGTGGGAGGAGGGGCAGAGCCAAGGGTTAGGGTGTTGTCCTTGATGACTGACTACTGCCACCCACGCTTTGGGGAGCGTCTCATCAGAATGTTCCTTTCTATCTCCTTGGTAACCCAACACAGAGCCGTGGTGACAAGAGGAAACGGCGCAAACAGAATCAGTCAGCCCTGCGGAGCTGGACCTGCTTGCTCCATGGACCATGCGCACTCTCCATTCTGGAGTTGTAGATTTGTGTGTGTGACTTATCATTCCATCAAATGTGACAGCGGCTCCAAATTCTGGCCCTCAGAAGAAGCACACGTGTTTCTTGTGCTACATACCCGGTCAATGAGAGGATGCTGGAAACGCTGAGCCTGCGGGCTCCAGCCAGCCCAGCCCACACGCAACAATTTGCTGAAGAGCGGAACTCACCAAGCAGGAATGTGAGAAGAGTGAGCAGCAAGGAGCGGAGGGAAGAGGAATGGGGAGCTGGAAGAAAGGCAGAGCCCAGCCAGGCCAGGAATTCTCCCCAGTCTCCTCCCAACACTCCACACCCCAAATCTCCCACCTGGAAGGAAAAAGAATATATATACATATACACATATCAGAATTGCCATGAAGTTGAGAGGGGGGAACTAATAGCATCTTGTATTTTTTTTGTTGTTTGTTTGTATTTGCTTTGCCAGGAAAGGAAGGAGAATGAAAAAGGACACATGAGAGGGAAGACATTATATTGACAATAACAAGTAGGAGCAGGCTGAGAATTCATGTATTCAATTAGTAAATATTGCGTGAGCATCCACTATATACCAGGCCCTATTTTAGATGTTGGGGATACAGCAGTAAGCAAAATAAGCAGGAATTCTTGACCTCATGGAGCTTACATTCAAGTGAGAGAGGCAGGAAATAAAAATGTCAATTTATTAAAAAATGACAAAATTACAACAGAAAATTATGAATAAGTAAAATATATTGTGCCTACACACATCCATACAGCAGAATGGAGAATAGGGAGTATAGAGAGATTTGCAGTCCAGCGTAGGATAACCAGGGGAGTCCTCACTCTGAATGTGGCATTCGAGTCAAGTCCCAGTGGATACAGACATGAGCTGTGCTGGTATCTGGGGAATGACCATCCCGAGACCACTCAGGGGGACACTGTCGCTGAAGCAGAGGGAGTGACGGGGAGGAGAGAAGGGGAGGCTGGAATGTGAAGTGTCAGGTCAGGTAGGGCCTTGAGGGCCACTGAAGGGATTTTGGCTTTTCCTCTGAGTTAAATGAGGAGGCACTGGAGGGTCTTAAGCAGAGAAGTGGCATGATTTGACTTCTGGGCAAGGACCACTGCGGCTGCTTCATGGGGAATAGATGGGGGCGGGGGCTGCTGATACTCAGAGTCTGAAGTCTGCTCTCACTGTGTTAAAAAGGGGAATTGGAAAGTGTTAGCGAGGTTAGAGACGAGAGCACCACCAAAACTTTCTCTTACATGATGAGAAGGGCTGAGAGATACTGGAAATGGGACACATTGGGTGTGATTCAGTGTTAATTAATGGTGTTCACATACAACCTAAAATCATCTCAGCTATCGCCAGTGGTTTATTTTCCACCCCTTGGAAAATGTGGTCTAGAGAGAAAGCAAACATTCACCACACATGGATGCTGTAATTTATCCAGCCCATGGGGGTTCTCTGCAGGAGGCTGCTATTCGGATATGACTTAAGAGGCACTAAACCTGACTCTCCTTATCCATAGCTTGGAATAAAATTCAAAATGTAAAATGTTTTGTAGAAGTGTAGTGGTGTCACTAACTGTTTCACACACACTCAGACATGCAAAAATATGCAGCTCCTTTGTTCTCCATCACATCTTTCTTGTACCCCCCAACCCTATGGAGCATGGAGAAGAAGACTGGACTTACATGGTCAGTCAGCATATCTTGGCCTCTTCTTGTATCCCCTGGTCTCCTAACATTAGCACCTGGGACTCTGGTTGGTGGGGGTGTCATTACCATGTGGCTGTGGGTGTGGAAATCAGCATGGTGACCTCTGGTCTTGAGGGGCTCCCCTGCTGGGTATCTGGGCCAGTTTAGGTCCTGTGCTAATACCCCCAGTCTAGTCTGTCCATTGGCACGCAATGGCATCGTAGCCATGAGACATTGACATTGCCATTGCCTCTGGAAATCAAACAACTTGATCTCACTGGCCTCTGCTTCCTAACCTCAGGCCTCTGCATTTCCATCGGTCCCACTTGAACCTCCCTGACCTTCACCAGGGCACATGGGAATACAGGGATACATTGCCTCACTATCTACCAAGGTCCTTCCGTCTGCTAATGCTGCACTGTCCCACTCAAGCTATGTTAGACACGATGCCAACACAAATGTGGGGCTTTTCCGAGTTGCTTTCAGCCTCCTCCAGGCTATGTGTGGGAAAGTAGGTCACTTGCCCCAATATTCTTAGTCTCCCATACCTCTCTGAATGCTTCTGTAGTTCCCTCCCCCAACAAGGCTTGGCTCCAAGGAAGAGGCAAGACAAGACCTGATATGTGAAGGTCTCACCCTGCCTCCACCTCTCTTCTCATTCCTGTACTCTCCTGAACAGGAAGGAGTATGCCCTTTTCCCTCCTTCCTTTCTGGTAAGAATAGATCTCATTCAAAGAATGTATCACCTCCAAATATCTTTTTCCTTGGTCGAGTGGCACCTGGCCTGCCCATTTCCCTGGGGCCATGATGGTTGTCTCAAGTGTGCCCTCAGAGAAGCAGACACTGAGGCAGAATTAAGAATGTAAGAAGTAAACACTTGTCAAGATAAAAGAGGGAGAAAGCAGAATTTGACAGGGAGAGCCTCAGATCAGAATGCAGATCTGAGTAAGCTTTGGCCAACCAAATGGGGAATTCTAGAACAAAGATTGCTCATTAGAGAAGTCCCATGTTGAAAAGAAATGGCCAGGCCTAGCACCAGCTCTGTACGCAGTCATTGGCTGGGGGCTGCCCCAGGAAGGGCATAGTCACAGCTCAAAAGGTGAGGTGGATCCTAAGCCGCCAAGAGCTGGAGGCTGTAAGCTAACTATACTTATTACAGCTGAACTGCAAGTTCTTTCTCGAAGGGAGACCAAAATGGGGTTTGGCACCTCCAATAGTGCCACAATGGTGGAAAGGTTGCTGGAGAAATGATTGATGGCAGATTAATGAAAATCCTATCAGTCTAATATCTTCTACATATTTTACATAATATCCAGCTCTTAAAGTCATCACTGAGCATAATCTCAGCCCACATCCTTTTCACTGCAGGTGAGGTTTATCCACTGGGACCACAGCATACAGCAAGTCACACAGATTTGACTTCTCTTGGACCTTTCCTGAGAACACCTTCACAGTACACAGTGCTGGCATGATGCTTGAAATCCGTGAGCATGGCCTTCACGGAGCCTTCTGCTCTTTAGTATCTAACGGGCTTTCTGTAAATCCCAAAAATGTCCATTTTAATTCAATGTTTGGAGCCAGCAATGCCCAGCAGTTAATCTAAACCCCAATTTTTTTACCAAGACTCTGTGCTGCCAGGGAAATTTCAGTGGTTTGTTGATAGCAAACTAACAGTAAGAGATGGCTACAAATCTCTAGCAAAGAAACCTCCTATGAGTCAGAAGCCAATCACCCAACTGTCTGCTCACCACCAGGTTTCCTTCCTGTGAGTCACTTTAAGAAAGCTGACTTCTTCTTTCTCAGTTTTCAGCCCTTTTCTGGTTTAATCATTGGCAGTTGAAGCCATATGATAATTCTTGGAAGTGTTGATAGATGCTATTGGTCCTCTCTTTTGGACAGCCCTTGCAAGGGAAACGAGAGGAGCTGGAAGAAGCTGAGAAAGAAGTCTATATGTGGAGGGAGGGAGAAGCAAAAAAGACTAGAGAAGAAACCAAAGGACTAGAAACTTCTTGCTGTCCCAGGAGTCAAAACATTGCTTACGTTAGTCATGATTTATCACAAAGGTGGCCAGGTTCCTGGGAAGGAGGTTGCCAAACAAGATGCAGGACTCCAGTTAAATTTGAATTTCAAATAATGAGTAATTTTTTAGTATAAATTGTCTAATGTAATATTTCAAACATAATGATATTAAAATTTTCCTTTGTTTATCTGAAATTCAACTGAACTCAGTGTTTTGTATATATATATTTTTTTGGTGAGGAAGGTTGGCCCTGAGCTAACATCTGTGCCCCTCTTCCTCTATTTTATATGGGATGCTACCACAGCATAGTTTGATGAGCGGTGTGTAGGAGCACACCTGGGATCTGAACCCAAGAAACCTGGGCTCCAAAGCGGAGCACATGAACTTAACCACTACGCCACCGGGCCGGCCCCGAGTGTTTTATATTTTTATTTACTAAATCTGGCAACCCTACCCAGGGGGACATTTCAATCTCATCACCTTGTGTTGATGAGGGTGATAAGCTACCATAACGAAGAGGAAATAGAGAGGATAGCACCATCCTCCTACTTTCTAGTAGAAAGATCCGGGTTATTTGGACTTGATAGTTTCTTCCTTCTAGGGCAGCCTCTGCCTTCTCAGCTCTGCTCAGCTCTGAGTGCTTCAAACTGATCATCGGTTCAAACCCACCAGCAAGTCACTGAAATTGGACTTGCTGTCCTAGACTTGGTATCTTCCATCCATGACTAAGGTAAGCCTGGACCCCACAAGCCGACTGAGCCTCATTCTTGCCTTTATCCCCACCACGTTTGTCCTGTCAACAGGATTGAGCTTTTTCCTTGGTTTCTGCCTATCCCTGTGGTCCTGAACTCTGAACCATTCAGTTGTGGTTTTGATACCTTGCCTAAACCGTACTATTTCCCTCTTTTCAGAGATTCCACTCAGCCCATACCTAGGGTGTGTCTCCAAACCAAACACCTTGCCTGGGACCACAATGCTGACTCCAAGCCTTACCACCTGTAGGACAGGGGTTGCCAAACACTTTCTATAAAGTGCCAGATAGAAAATATTTTTGGCTGTGTAAACCCTACAGTCTCTGTCACAACTACTCAATTCTGCCATTGTAGCATGAACAGACATGTGCTCCAATAAAACTTTACTTACAAAAACGGGTCGTGGGCTGAATTTGGCACACAGATCATAATTTGCTGACCCCTGTTCTAGAAAATCCTGTGATCTTGCTCTTCCTGCCCAAAAGGTTCCACTTAGATATAGATGCTAGCCTTTTAGCCCATGGGAGACTTTCCCACTTGATGGAATTTTGATGGCTGCTCCATTCTCCCATCAGGAGCCAGTCCTGTTTGACAGTCTCGGTGCCCTAGTGTTGAGCCTGGAAGTTCCCAGCTTCCTTCTCTTTCTCTCTGCCAGCCTCTGAAGTCCCAGCAGGTCTAGAAGAGGAGCACACTCAAGTGAGCCACTTCTGCTTTTGTTTCCACACTACAGCCAGGATCCACCCTCTTTCTTTCCGTAGATGCTATCTTAGTTCAAGGCTTGTTTGGACTGCTTCTGTCACCTCTTTGGGCTTCTGCCTGAGGAATCTTCAGCTGCCTATGCCGGTTGCCTAGTAAGTCAATGAGACTACCCACCAGGAGTAGGAATCGTTTGCCTTATAATAGCTATGGATTTAGAGAAAACCCTTCCCCCCTAAAAACCCTGGCAGAACCGGGTAAAGGCAGCCAGTGCATGGCTTCAGGGCTACACGCGTAGTGCTTCAGCAAGAAGAAAAATCTACAGTGTGAGTTGTGTTGATGCTGTGATTAAAAGTAACAATATGACCTTAGAAAGACCTTATTATGGTATGAAAATGCAAAGTAGATGTCACAAGCAGCTCAATATATGTATGAATAAATCCACTTATTCACAAGGGTAGGACTTTGGGACCTAATTAAAGAATTTCAAAAATAAAATTTTAAATTAGAAAACAGCTTTGAAAGAACTCCACACAAACCTTTTCAAATAATGTTGGTTTGACACTGGCTGCTGCACCGGGTCAGCTTGACTGCCTTGTTCTACGCATCCTTTTACTTTATGGGAGAAGTACTTCTCTCAGAAGTTGAGTGCACTTGAAGGTTTCGTAAGCTAAATCCTATTTTAAATAAACAGAGCTCACTCTTTAATTTTGGAGCCTTCCTTCCGTCATTTAAAAAAAATTTGTTTTCTATTTATTTTTCTCTCATTGTCACAAATTTCCAATAACCATTATACGCCTAACTTGAAGCTCTCTGTACTTGCTTAGGAAGAATGCTTTTTGAGTTATCTGAAGTCCTTTAGACCAGTCACCTATTATAATTTAATTGTGATGACTTTGGAAGAAATCTAAAACGATCAGACCTTTACATTATTGCTGTTTGTGGTTTGATTATAGCTGATTGCATTAGACAGGTGCTCAACAAATACTAATTGGGGTAAATGTTTCTGTAATAATTGTGATCAATGGTCAAAACTTTATTAACATAAACTTTTATAACAGGTGTACTTTTGTATCATTGTTATACATTAACTGCACATATTTAAAGCATACAATTTGATAAACTTTGAAGTATGTATAAATTTGTCATGAAACTATCATTACCACCAAGATAATGAACATATTCATTACCTCCAAAAATTTCCTCATGCCCCTTTGTAATCCGTTCTTATCCCTCAATCCCCAGACAACCACTGATCTATGTTCTGCATTTTCTAGAATTTTATATAAATGAAACCATACACTATGCACTCTTTCTTGTCTGGCTTCTTTCATTCAGCAAAATCATTTTGATCTTCCTCCATGTTGAAATTTGCATCAATAATTTACTCCTTTTTATTGCTGAGTAGTATTCCAGTTTGATAACAGCTTGTTTATCCATCACCTGTTGATGGACACTTGGGTTGTTTCCAGTTTGGGGCTGTTAACAATAAAGGTGCTATGAACATTCGTAAATAGGTCTTTATATGGTTGTATGCTTTCACTTATCTTGGGTTAATACCCAAGAATAGAGTGGCTGGAACCTATGATAGGTCTGTGTTTAACCTTTTAAGAAACAGTTGAACTGTTTTCCAAAGTGTTTGTACTATTTTACACTCCCACCAGTTGTATATGAGAGTTCCAGTTTTTACTTTCTCACCAACACTTGGTATCTACAGTCTTTTTAAATTTTAGCCATTCTAATGTGTGTGTAGTGGTATTTCGTTATGATTTAATTTGCATTTCCCTTATGACTAATGATGTTGAGAACGTTTTCATGTCCATATTTAACATTTGCTATTTTTCAGATCTGAACATTTTCATTTGCTTATTTGACATCTGATATTTTCTTTGGTGAAATGTCTATTCAAATAGTTTGCCCGTTTTTTTAAATTGGGTTTTTTGTCTTCTTGTAATGAGTTTTGAGAATTCTTTAAATATTTTGAATCCAAATCATATCACAAATATATAATTTTGAACATTTTCTCCCAATCTTTTCATCCTCTAACAAGTCCTTTCACAGAGAAAAAAAGTTTTTATTTTTGATGAAGTCCAATTCGCAAGTTTTTCTTTAATGGATAGTGCTTTTGGTGTCATGTCTAAGAACTCTTTGCCTAGTTTTAAATCTTGAAGATATTCACTTACCTTTTTTTCCCAAAAGTTTTATAGTCTTATGTTTTACATTTAAATCCACAATCCAATCCATTTTCAGTTAATTACTGTATGAGTCATGAGACTTAAGTAAAAGTTCCTTTTTTTTATTTTAAATGTCCAATTGCTCCTACTTGTTGAAAAAGCTATCCTTCCTGCATGGGATTGTTTTTGCACCTTTGTCACAAAGCAGCTGGGCACACCTGCGCAGGTCTATTTGTGGGTCATATTCTGCTTCGTTAACCTATATGTCTGTCCTTCCAGCCATATCACACAGTCTTGATTACTGCAGCCACATAAGAAGTCTTGAAATGGGTAGAATGACTCCTGCCACTTCTTCTTTTTTTTTTTTTGTCTTTTCATAGTTAGTTTTTTTTTTTTTTTTGAGGAAGATTGGCCCTGAGCTAACATCTGTTGCCGATCTTCCTCCTTTTTACCTTTTTTCTCTCCAAAGCCCCAGTGGATAGTTGTATGTGATAGTTGTACATCCTTCTAGTTGCTGTATGTGGGACGCGGCCTCAGCATGGCTTGATGAGCGGCGCGTAGGTCTGTGCCTGGGATCCGAACCAGCGAACCCCAGGCTGCCAAAGTGGAGCGTGCAAACTTAACTGCTATGCCACCAGCCGGCCCCACTTGGTTTTCTTTTTAAAAATTGTTTTAACTGTTTTAGTTCCTTTGCCTTCCCATATAAATTTTAGAATAATCTTGTCTATATTTATGAAAAATCTTGCAGGAATTTTGATAGGAATTTTGTTAAACCTGGATGTCAATTTGGAGAGGATTGACATCTTTACCATGTTGAAATTTCCAATCCACAAACACAATATGTCTGTCCATTTATTTAGTTCTTCTTTGATTCCTTTCATGAGCATTTTGGAGTTTTCAGCATACAAGTCCTGCATATGTTTTGTTAGGTTTACATCTAAATACTTCATTTTTTTTGAGCGATTATAAATAGCAGTATATTTTTATTTTTTATATCCACATTTTCATTGTTAATGTATAGAAATGCAGGTGACTTTTCCATGTTTATTTTGTATCCGGCAATCTTGCTGAACCTACTTAGTTCTAGGAGGTTTTTGTATATTCCTTGGTATTTTCTACATAAACATTCAAGTCATCAGCAAATAAGGCAATTTTATTTCTTCCTTTCTAATGCATATGCCTTTTATTTCCTTTTCTTGCCTTAAAACCTGGCTAGAACTTGCAGTACTATATTGAATAAGGATGGTGTTGAATAAGGGTGGACATCCTTGCCTTGTTCCCGATTTCAGGGGCAAGGCATTCAGTCATGCACCACCATGTCTGTTGTAAACTATATGTTTTTCATAGATGCTCTTATCAAGTTGAGGAAGATCCCTTCTATTTCTATTTTTCTGAGAGTTTTTATTATGAATGAGTGTTGAAGTTTATCAAGTGCTTTTTCTGCATCAATGGATATGATATGTGGTTTTTCCTCTTTAGCCTTTTAATATGGTAGATTACATTGACCACTTTTGAAATATTGAAACAGCTTTGCATACCTGGAATAAATCCTACTTGGTCATGGTATGTAATTATTTTTATATATTGCTGAATTCTATTTGTTAATGTTTTGTTTGCATTTATATACATGTGGGATATTGGTCTCTAGTTTCTTTTTTTGTGCTGTCTTTGTCTGGTTTTGGAATCAGAGTAACATTAGCTTCATAAGACAAATTGGGAAGTACCCCCCCATCACATCCCATTTACACACACTTCTATTTTCTAGAAGAGATTGTATAGAATTCGTATTATATCTTTTTAAAATGTCTGCTAGAATTCTTCAGTGAAATCATCAGTGCGTGAAGATTTTTTTGGGGGGTGAGGAGTTTTTTATTACTAATTCTATTTCCTTAATATTTATAGGGCTATAAAAGTTATCCATTTTATATTGGGCAGTTGTGGTGTTGGTGTTTTTTGAGGAACTGGTCCATTTCAATTCAGTTGTTGAGTTTATGTGTGTAGAGTTTTTCGTAGTACTCCCTTGTCCTTTCAATGTCTGCTGAGTCTGTAGAGATAATCTCTGTTTCATCTCTGATATTGGTCACATGTGTCTTTATTTTGTTCCTTGTCAATCTTGCTAGAAGTTTGTTGATTTTATTGATTTTTTCAAAGAACTAACTTTGTTTCATTGCTTTTCTCTACTTTAAATTTCATTGATTTATGCTCTTATCTTTATTATTTCTTTCCTTCTGCTTGCATTGGATTTATTTTTGCTCTTCTTTTTCTAGATTTTTTTTCTTCGTGAGGAAGATTGGCCCTGAGTTAATATCTGTGCCAATCTTCCTCTATTTTGTATATGGAATGCCACCACAGCATGGCTTGATGAGCGGTGTGTAGGTCCATGCCTGTGATGTGAACCCACAAGCCCCGGGCTGCCAAACTGGAGTCTGCAAACTTAACCACTACACCACCAGGCCAGCTCTCTTTTTCTAGATGTTGAGGTGAGAGCTTAGATTATTGGTTTGGGAATCTTCCTCTTTTCTAATTTATGCCTTTGGTATCATAAATTTACCTCTTAGCGCTGCATTAGCTGTGTCCCACAAATTTTGATATGTTGTATTTTCATCTTCATTCAAAGTATTTTTTAATTTTTAAATAAATTTTTTATTTTTATTATTTTTTAAAATTTCTCTTGAGTCTTCCTCTTTGACCTATGGGTCACTTAGAAGTATGTTGTTTAGTTTCCAAGTTTGGGGAGCATTTTCTGTAACATTCTCTCATCATTGATTTCTAGTTTAATTTCATTTTGATCAGAGAACACGCTCTGTTTGATTTAAATTCTTTAAAATTCGTTAAGAGTTTTTCTTGTTTTGTTTTGTTTGAATGGATCAGAATATGATTTATCTTGCTATATGTTCTGTGGACACTTGAAAAGAATGTGTATTTTGCTATTGTTGGGTGGAGTGCAGTATAAATTTCAATTAGATCCTATCAGTTGATAGTGTTGTTGAGTTCAATATCTTTGCCAATTTCTGTCTAGGCATTCTGTCAGTTGTTGAGAGACAATGTTGAAGTATCTAACTATAGTTGTGGATTAGTTTATTTGTCCTTTCAGTTCTATCAGTTTTGCTTCACATACTTTGCAGCTCTGTTGTTTGGTGCATACACATTTAGGATTGCTATGTCTTCTTGGAGGATTGATCTTTTTATCATTATATAATGTCCTTCTCTGCCTCTGGTAATTTTCTTTGCTCTGAAGTCTACTTTATTTCATATTAATATAGCCACTCCTGCTTTCTTTTGATTAATGTTTTCATGATATATCTTTTCTATCCTTTTGTTTTCAGCTTGCCTACATTATCATATTTGAGGTGAGTTTCTTATAGTCTGCATATAGTTGGGTCATGTTTTTTAATCCACTTTGCCAATTTCTGTCTTTTAATTGGTCTATTTAGACCATTTACATTTAATATAATTATTGATATGTTAGGGCTTAAGTCTGCCATTTTGTATTTTGCTTTCTATGTCTTTTCTCTGTTTTCTTTTTCCTGCCTTCCTGTGGATTACTTGGACATTTTTTTAGCATTCTATTTTTATTTATTTATAGTGATTTTTCAGTATATCTCTTTGAATAGTAGCATTTTTAGTGGTTGCTCTGGGTATTGCATTATATATATATAATTTATCATAGTCTACTAATGTCAACATTTACTAGTTCTAGTGAAGTGTAGCCACCTTACCTCTCTTTATTTCTTTTTACCACTCTCTCTTTATAATTGTCTTAAATATTTCCTCTACATATAGAACCACATCAAACAATGTTATAATTTTGCTTCAACCATCAAACATAATTTGGAATCCTCTTTCTCTTCTTCTGGGACTCTGCTCTCACAAATGTTAGATCTTTTGTTATAGTCTCATTGGTCCCTGAGGCTTTGTTCATTTTTGGGTTTTTTCCCCTAAATAATTTCTATTTTTCATCCTCCAGTTCACTGATTCTTTCTTCTACCCTCTCCATTCTTCTGTTGAGCCCATCTACTGAGTTTTTATTTCAGTTATTACATTTTTAAGTTCTAAAATTTGTATTTGATTCTTTATATTTTGTATTTCTTTACTGAGACTTTCTACTTCTTGGCTAAGACAATCCATTTTTTTCATTTGTTTCAAGTACGTTCCTCATTGCTCCTTGAAGCATATTTTTGACGAGTGCTGTACGATCTTTGGCAAATAATTCTAACATCTCTGTGCTCTTGGGGAGGGCATCTATTGATATTCTTTTTTCATTCAGTTTGAGATCCTCCTGGTTCCTGGTATGATGAGTAATTTTTTATTGAAATCTGGACATTTGGGTATTATGTTATGCAATTCTGGATCTTATTGAAGCCTTCTATTTCAGCTGGCTTCCTCTGACATCACTCTGGCAGGAGAAAGGGTGAAGTCACTGCCTCATTTCTGCCATGTTTTCCACTTGACCTCTGTTGATACCCAAGGGGGCTCCTCATTACTGCTGGCCAGGGGTGAGTGTTCCAGCCTCCCACTATGCCTCTACTGATATCTCCCTGACTGGGAGGAGTAGGAGTGCCTCATTACTCTTTCCCATGTGGCCTCCACTGATGCCAGGGGGAGGGTGGCCACATTACTGCTGTGGTGAAAATCCTTACTCTCCACTAGGCCTCCTCTGACACCACACCTGTTTGGGTGGCGGGGAGCATGGCACCTCATTACTGCTGAGTAGGGTGAAAGTCCAGGTTCCCCACTGGTCTCCACTGATACTGTGATGGGAGTCCTAACTACCACCTGACAGGATTAAGTCTTGATTCCCTATGTAGCTTTTTCTAACACCATCTTAGTGGGAGGTGGGGATGTTGGGGGCAGTGTTAGGGGACCTTGTTACAGCTAGTGAGGGTGGAAATCTACATTTTATATTAGGTCTTTGCTGACATGAGTGGGGTGGGGCCACACTTTTTTCTGTGGTGTTTGGCTAGAGTAGAACAGTTATTATCTAAAAGTTCTTTTTCTTGCTAGGCTCCTCATTTCCTACAACTTTGGCTAGAGAGAGCAGACTTTTGCTGTGATTTTTTTGTCTGGGCTTGTTGGCATTTCCAGGTTGCTGGCTTCATCAGTTCCAAGTCTGAGATATACGAGGCAAAAAGAAAACCCGGGGAACTCACCAATGTTTTGTTCTATGGATCCTAATGTCCCTAGCCAATCTGCCTTCTTCTCTCCCCTTTCAGAGTCTTCTTATGCTTGTTTTATATATAATGTCCAGGGTTTTTTGTTGTACTTAAAGGGAAAAGGGGAAAGTACATCTACTCCACCTTCCATAAACGGAATCACCCATTTGTTTTTTTTTGGAGTTATTCTCAAATTTTATTGTGAAAAATAACATATTCCAGCAGGTAATATTTTTGTTCCAGGTTTAAAAGAATTACCTGGTACTCCTGTTTTAAAAGTGGAGATGGATGGTGGGGATGGCTGCACAACAATGTGAATGTGCTTCATGCCACTGAGTTGTAATGGTTAAAAATGGTTAAGATGGTAAACTTTATGTTACATATATTTTATCACAACTAAAAAAATTAAATTAAAAAGTGTAAAATAAATAAATAAAAGTGGATAGTTGCTTTCCAGTTTACTAATTATTTTTTTTCCTGATAAAATCTTTCATATTGGGTTTTCTTAAACTGTTACACGCCTGTGTCCAAAAAAAAAGTTCCTTCAATGCCAATATATTCTAGGAGGTCATTTAACATCTGCATAACCTCTTCCCAAGAAAATTCTTTAAATGACAGCTGTTGTTCAGCCGTGGGCTCATCTCTGGAAGTATTATCATAGTTCAGCAGCAGATCCTGGATGAGATTATAGTTGACCAAGAAATACAAGGAGATGCTTCTATCAAGACACAAAGTTATTGCAGTGGAGAACCAGCCCCACTGGCCTTTCCAGGTGGATTGGCCACTGGCTGCTATATTATCTACAGTGCTCAATGGGCTCTTTCTTCATTTCTTTCAAACACAGAGCCTATCAAGCCCAATCCTATTCTAACCATTTCTACCTGGTTTTCACCAATAGAGGCAGGATTGTGTACTGGTTGAAGTCTGGAGTCAGATAGATTCAAATTTGAGTTGTATGATTGTCCTCACTCCCACTTTTGTAGCTGGAGGTGGACTAGACACTATGACTGAGCACCAACAGGAAGAGAGAGAGAGGAGTGAGAAGAGAGGAGTGGTTTCTCTCTAACAAAGGATGCTGAGCAGCTAAGCACAAAAGCCCGTTGCACTAGGTGAGGAGGGAGAATGTTAGTCTAAGTCTGAGATGCAGAGCAGGCGGGTTGAGGACCAAGTTAGCTGAATAGGGAGTTTCCCAGGACAGGACTAGTAGAAAGCAAAGTGGTAAGGAGACCATAGAGATGAGGGGAGAAGTGGAAAGACTGAAAACCAGTTCAGGAACTAACTTTACAAACATGATCCAGCCACTGTGGCAGCCTTCTTATGCTCAGCTGGATGTGTGTTGTTAGGGGAAACACCACCCCTATGATCCACACTTGTCAGTGGTGGTATAGAACCTGGAGCAGGTCAGCAGGTGGTGTAGACCTGGAGCAGGTCAGCAAGTCCTGTGCTAAGGGAATTTGTGTCCAGCTGGGTCAAGTATAGAGCTCTATCTCTAGAACGAAACCAGGGAGCTAAAAGAAGGGCAAGCAGAGTCAAGGAAGAATAACAAATCAGGAGGGGCCAGAGAGGGGCTGGCGACTGAGGCTGTAGGACCACGTGGGGATGGGATTCAAATGGAAGCAGGCTGAGGGTCATGGTCAAATTGCTCAAACATCAGAGGTGCTGCTTGTTTGGATCTATGGAAAAGCAAGAATAGAGATGTGGTTTGAGCTGGTGAAATGGTTTTAAGGAGAAGGAAAAGGGCAGAAAGAAGGTGCATTTAGAGGCTATTCCTACTTTAGCAGAAGAAAGATTTAGTTTGGCTTTCTTACCCTGATTTACCATAGAATCAGCTCCATGCACTTGCTGGGGATCTAAAATCAAGTCAGGTTAGACAAGGTCTTTGAAGAGCCCTTTGTCACGTGTAGGATCCTGACTGCATGAGGTCAGATATGGGGAAGCTTGGGGAAAGCAACCAGGGTTTATGAGTTTCTGTAAAGTATGATTACTCACCTCCCATCCAATAGGCAAATCCTTAGTCGTAAATTATCAAAGATTAGGAAAACGGCCACATGTCCAGGTTGCCACAGAAAAGGATTGGTGGCTCTGGGACCTATTAAGAGGAACTGAGAAATCAGAGGGCTATGGTATAGATTCCATTCTCTAAGTCCAGGAAAGCAACATTAAGAATAGAAAGTGTCAACCCACATCACTTCCTTTGGGCTCCGTAACATCCTCTCTCTCAAGGAGATGACATGATGCACTTTTCCCCCAAACAAGTGCCCAATAGCGAGTTTTAGACGACTCTTTCAGGGACACTGTCACAAAGACCTCCCCAGATATTACATAAGATCATGGAAAAAGGGAGGGCGAGTAGAGAACAGCTGTTGGGTAGACAACCAGTGGTGCCTGCTGTGGGGGCCATTGGGTTGTCCCCCTAGAGGCAAAGCCACATCATTTGAAAGGCATTTTAGGAGATGTAATCTGCCTTCATGAGATCATGGATATTGCTGATGTTCTAGTTCAGGGGCAAGCAATTCCATTTTAAAATCCTGCTGTGACTCTCCAAAGAACAGTTCCTAAGTTACATGTAAAAGCAAGTTATTAAAAAATGCAACTTTCTCTCATTTCTATGTTTAGCCTGCAGATCATCAAACCTCACCCTCTGGACTAGCAGCCCACAGATATCTCATAGCACTTACTAAAATGTGTAATGATTTGGATATTTGTTTATTTCTTTGCCTCTCCCAACACTTTTACTGTAAGACTCATCTGCCTTGTTCTTCATTATTTCTGAAGCACATAGCACCAAACCTGGGGCATAGGAGTCATTCAATAAAAGGACGTTGAATGAATAATGAATGAATGAAAATCTTGGATGGGTAAATTATGAGGCAGATCTTTAGAACAGAAAGAGCACTCAGTACTATCAATATCTTGACCAAATTTTTGTTAAGCACAAAAGATTGCTTTTAATGCTTGCCTGACACCCAATAAGGAACGTTACGGGGAGGAGAGCCAAGGAAGCCGCCCTTTCCGTTGACTTCCATCAGAGTTTGCATGTGGAGTTTGGATACAGCAAAAACAACTGCTTTCTCACCAGCTACAAAAGCAGAGAGTGAATTGTAATTCATTTTTGTGTTCTAGTACCCTGGTTGGAGGTAAGAGAAAGAGAGTTCTGTCTTTCCAACTCTCCAAAGATCTCAAACTCCCCAGTTTTTATTGCTGTATGCTGCGTTCCCAGAGCTGACTCAGAGGGAGACCCATCCTGAAACAGGTGGGCACTAGCTGCATAAACACAGCCCCCGCCATCAGGTGGTGGGCTCTTTGGACCACTTTCTCTCTCAGGTGGAAAAGCAAAGAGTAGAGTCCTAGTGAGTGTGCGAGGAGGGGAGGATGGGAGGTCTCAGACAGGCACCCGCCAATTGAGACTTTGAAGACCATGGTATAGCCATGTCTGTCCACTGCTCCTTTACCACAAAGAAGAAGAGAGAAGGAAAAAAAGAATCAAGCTGAGCGTGGGAGGGAGTGGGTATGGCAACCAAGCTTATGTTAGAATCATTCAGAAGAATGACAACAAAGGTGGTGAAATGAAGGAGCCTCTGGAAAGTGAGATGGGGGGCCGGGAAGTTTAGGTCAATAAACACCACCTCTGCTGCTGTTGTTTCTCCAAGTGCCCTCCTCTTGGCAGTGTTTTTCTTGGCTGGGACACCCTTGGGCGAGTCCTGGGGAGCCAGAGAGGTGACAGTAAAGCTGAGGAAGGAAGAAAACTGGGAGGCATTTTAAGAGCTTCTTCTCGAACACTCTTCTTCCTTTCCCTCGTAATCTAGTTTTAGAAATAGAGAGCAACTCTGGAAAGAGGTTATGATTGCAGCCTTCATGGCCCCAGGCAGCCATTTCTTCTCTTTGTTTGCACCATAAAATCCTATGAGGTTTTCAGGAACTTTCTAGCAGGGGCACTGCTCATTCAATGATTCCTTATGAGGGCAATGGAAAACGTGAGGAGAGATTTTCAGCTAATGGGTAAAATGTGTAGGACATCTCCGATCCAGGTCCCTGCTGCCTCGGAGGCGGCCTCCTCCAGCCCCCAGTCTCCGGCTCCATGTGAAGGCTGCCTGCTGGCCCAGGGACTAAGCACTCTCTGGGAGAGCAGAATGCCCTGCGCTGGACTAGCACACAGTCAAAGAACTGTGTGAACAGAGAACACCAGAGGAGAAGGCCATGGGTGATGGCAAACCAGTAGTAGCATGGAGAAGCTTGCCCTCCAGGTCACTAGTTCAAATCCCAGCTAAGCTGGGGACAAGTTGGGGCGGGGATGTTAAGTGAGGATGTTTGCTGTTTCCCTCACGGAATGGTTGGTCTCCACTGAGGTCCAATTTCCAGGATACGGTGTTGCCTCATTTATCCTCACACCTGTAAGGCATCAGCCATCTGGCACAAGGGGAAACAGGGCCAGTTCCTCCAACATGAGGATATCCCCTTCCTGCAGCGGAAGCAAGATTTAGGGCAGGGCTGATCTCAGAGGACCATTCCTTGGACGACTCCTCTTTTCTGTCTGTCTCCTCTCCCTAGGTGATCTCACCCAGTCTCAGGGCTTTAAACACCACCACCCAAATTTACATCTTCAAGCCCGACTTCTCCTTTGAGCTCCAGCCTTGTTGTCTCCACTGACTCCTTACAATCTGCACTGATTGTCTAATAGACATCTTGCACCAAGCATGTGCAAACAGGATTTCGGAACCTTCCACCCACATGTCAGTTGACAAGAACTCCATTCTTCCACTTGCTCAGGCCAGAAACCCTGAGTCCTCTCTTTGTCTCACCACTCACATCCAAACGGTAAACCTGCTTGTCTCTCCCATGGAATACGTCCGGGTCTCGCCGTCTCCACCACTGGTCCATGCACTGAGGTCTCTTGCCTGTCTCACTGTAGCGACTTCCTGATTGGTCTCCTTGTTTCTGCCTTCACCCCTCTTCTGTCTATCCTCCCCCATCAGCTAGAATGACTCTTCAAACTGAAGTCAGATTGTGTCACTCTTTCCACTCAAAACCCCCCAGTGGTTCTCATCTCACTCAGAGGACAAGCCACAGCCCTTACCATGGCCCGAGAGGCCCTCATGATCTCTGATTCTGTCTCCCACTGCTCTGGCCTCCCGGCTGTTTCTCAAACACAGAAACTTCCATCTCAGGCTCCCTGGGCACGGAGCACTGGTCCCCAGACACCCATGTGGCCGGCTAGCCACCCCTCTTCTTCCAGTCTCTCAAATTTGGGTGAGGCCTTCCCTGACCACCCTCCACACAACAGGGAAATCTTATCCCAGCACCCCCTTCCCACAACCCTGCCTTGTTTTCTCTGTGGCATTTACTTGTTTATTTGCCTATTTTCTACCAGAAACTTACAGAAGGTAAGTTCCATGAGAACAGTACCTTGCCTCTGCTCCCTGCTGTATCTGAGGTGTAGTTGCTACTCCATAAATAGTTCTCAAGTGATGAACTTCTGATCCACTTTCACCCTCTGATCCCAGGGTAACTCTTGTTCCTGGACCCAGCAGTTCAGTTTTCCTAACCATAAAGGGAGGAAGGGTGAGGTTTGATGGTTTTATTTGAAGGTAGAGTTTTTTAATGACCTTACAAGGAAGACATTACACTTAAAAAACATCTGTGAAAATCCATTAAATATTTTCCATTGTGTCTGATTCATTTGGTGAGAACAAGTTCACAGGCAGTAGGCAACTGAATTGGGGGTGTGGTCTCAGAAACAAGGTGGGGAGAAACATTTCATCACTTACTAATACGAGGATCACCCCCTCTCATTTCATTTCTTTAGATAAACCTTTCTTTTTTTAGTAGAGCATACATACAGAAAAGTCTACGAACCTTAAGCAAATTGTGGATGAATTATTGCATGGAAAACACACCCATGCACCCACCTCCCAGGTCAAGAAATAGAGCATTACCAGCACCCAGAGCCCACTCATGCCCCCTCCCCCTGCTGCCTCCTTCTTGCTCCTTAAAGGGACCACTCCTCTGACTTGTAACACCATAGATGAATTCTGCTTGGTTCTGAACTTTATGTGAATGGGATCAGACTATATGTATTCTCTTCTAACTAGCTTCTTTCATTCCATGTTATATTTGTGAGGTTCATCAATGTCACATGTGGTAGTGGTTCACAATTTTCACTGTGTGCAGTATTCCATTCCATGAATATATCAAGTGTATTTGGCTGTCCTACTCTTGATGGACATTTGGGTCATTTCTATCTTGAGGCTATCACAAATAATGCTGCACTGAACATTTTTGTGTATGTCTTTGATGAACATAAGCCCTCATTTCTGTCAGATAGACACCCAGGAATGGATTTGACAGGTTTTGTACACATTATGTTTAGATTTAGTTGCTATGCCAAACTTTTCCCCAAATGGCTGTATCACTGTAAATTCCCATGGCAGCGGACACGTTCTAGTTGCTCCACATCCTCACCAGCACTTGGTATTGTTCGTTGTTTTCATTCCTGTGGGTGTTCAGCGATGTCTCACTGTGGTTTGCATTTGCATTTCCGTGATGACCAGTGAGACTGAGCACCTCTTCATGCATTCCTCGGCCATTCTATTTTTGTGAGCTGCCAGTTCAGGTCTTTTACCCATTTATTTTCAATTGGAGGGTCTGTCTTTTCTTTTGTAAGAGTTCTTAATATATTCAAAATTTGAGCGCTTTATCAGTTACGTGTGCTGTAACTATATCTTTTCTCACTCTGCAACTTGACTTGTTTTCTTACATTCTTAATGGTATCTTTTGATGAACCAAAGTTTTTAATTTTAATAAGATTTAATATATAAATATTCTTTTTTATGGTAAGTACTTTTTGGGTCCTATTTAAGAACATTTGCCTCCCCCAAGGTCAAGAAGCTATTCTCCTATGTTATCTTCTAGAAGCTTTCATATTTTTTTTTTAATTTTTTGTTTATTGCAGTAACATTGGTTTATAACATTGCAAAAATTTCAGGTGTACATCATTGTACTTCTATTTCTGCAGGGACTACATCATGTTCACCACCAAAATACTAATTACAACCCATCACCACACACATGTACCGAATTATCCCTTTCACCCTCCTCCCTCCCCCCTTCCCCTCTGGTAACCACCAATCCAATCTCTGTCCCTATGTGTTTGTTTATTGTTGTTATTATCTACTACTTAATGAAGGAAATCATACGGTATTTGGCCTTCTCCCTCTGACTTATTTCACTTTGCATCATGCCCTCAATGTCCATCCATGTTGTCACAAATGGCTGGATTTCATCGTTTCTTATGGCTGAGTAGTATTCCATTGTGTATATATACCACAGCTTCTTTATCCATTCGTCCCTTGATGGGCACTTAGGTTGCTTCCAAGTCTTGGCTATCGTGAATAAGGCTGCAATGAACACAGGGGTGCATGTACCTTTGCAAATTGGTGTTTTCAAGTTCTTTGGATAAATACCCAACAGTGGAATAGCTGGATCATATGGTAGTTCTATCGTTGATTTTTGAGGAATCTCCATACTGTTTTCCATAGTGGCTGCACCAGTTTGCACTCCCACCAGCAGTGTATGAGAGTTCCCTTCTCTCCACATCCTCTCCAACACATGTTGTTTCCTGTCTTGTTAATTATAGCCATTCTGACGGGCGTGAGGTGATATCTCATTGTAGTTTTGATTTGCATTTCCTGATAGTTAGTGATTTTGAACATCTTTTCATGTGTCTGTTGGCCATCTGTATATCTTCTTTGGAGAAATGTCTGTGCAGGTCGTTTGCCCATTTTTTAAGTGGGTTGGTACTTTTTGTTGTTGAGATGCATGAGTTCTTTATATATTTTGGAGATTAAGCCCTTATCAGATGTATGGTTTGCAAATATCTTCTCCCAATTGTTAGGTTGTCTTTTCGTTTTGTTGATGGTTTCCTTTGCTGTGCAGAAGCTTTTTAGTTTGATGTAGTCCCATTTGTTTATTTTTTCTATTGTTTGTCTTGCCCGGTCAGATGTGGTGTTTGAAAAGATGTTGCTAAGACCGATGTCGAAGAGCGTACTGCCTATGTTTTCTTCTAGAACTTTCACAGTTTCAGGTCTTACATTCAAGTCTTTAATCCATTTGGAGTTAATTTTTGTGTATGGTGTAAGGTAAGGATCTACTTTCATTTTTTTGCATATGGCTATCCAGTTTTCCCAACACCATTTGTTGAAGAGACTTTCTTTTCTCCATTGTATGTTCTTGGCTCCTTTGTCAAAGATTAGCTGTCCATAGATGTGTGGGTTTATTTCTTGGCTTTCGATTCTATTCCATTGATCTGTGTGTCTGTTTTTGTGCCAGTACCATGCTGTTTTGGTTACTATAGCTTTGTAGTATATTTTGAAATCAGGGAGTGTGATACCTCCAGCTTTGTTCTTTTTTCTCAGGATTCCTTTAGCTATTCGGGGTCTTTTGTTGTTCCATATGAATTTTAGGATTCTTTGTTCTATTTCTGTGAAAAATGTTGTTGGAACTTTGATAGGGATTGCATTGAATCTATAGATGGCTTTAGGAAGTACGGACATCTTAACTATGTTAATTCTTCCAATCCAAGAGCACGGAATATCTTTCCATTTCTTTGTGTCTTCTTCAATTTCTTTCAGAAATGTTTTATAGTTTTCGGTGTACAGATCTTTCACCTCTTTGGTTAAGTTTATGCCTAGGTATTTTATTCTTTTTGTTGCAATTGTAAATGGGATGGTATTCTTAATTTCTCTTTCTGCTAACTTCGTTGTTAGTGTACAGAAATGCAACTGATTTTTGTATGTTGATTTTGTATCCTGCAACTTTACCATATTCGTTTATTACTTCTAAAAGTTTTCTGGTGGATTCTTTAGGGTTTTCTATATATACAATCATGTCATCTGCAAATAGTGACAGTTTCACTTCTTCCTTTCCAATTTGGATCCCTTTTATTTCTTTCTCTTGCCTGATTGCTCTGGCTAGGACTTCCAATACTATGTTAAATAGGAGTGGTGACAGTGGGCATCCTTGTCTGGTTCCTGTTCTTAGAGGGATAGCTTTCAGTTTTTCACCATTGAGGATGATATTAGCTGTGGGTTTCTCATATATGGTCTTTATTATGTTGAGGTACTTTCCTTCTATACCCATTTTATTCAGAGTTTTTATCATAAATGGATGCTGGATCTTGTCAAATGCTTTCTCTGCATCTATTGAGATGATCATGTGATTTTTGTTCTTCATTTTATTAATGTGGTGTATTACGTTGATTGATTTGCGAATGTTAAACCATCCCTGCATACCTGGAATAAATCCCACTTGATCATGGTGTATAATCTTTTAACGTATTGTTGTATGCGATTTGCTAGTATTTTGTTGAGGATTTTCGCATCGATGTTCATCAGTGATATTGGCCTGTAATTTTCTTTTTGTGTTGTCCTTGTCTGGTTTTGGTATCAGGGTAATGTCAGCTTCATAGAATGAGTTAGGGAGCTTCCCCCCCTCCTCAATTTTTGGAAGAGTTTGAGAAGGATAGGTATTAAGTCTTCTTTGAATGTTTGGTAGAATTCACCAGGGAAGCCGTCTGGTCCTGGACTTTTATTTTTGGGGAGGTTTTTGATTACTGTTTCGATCTCCTTACTGGTGATTGGTCTATTCAAATTCTCTACTTCTTCTTGATCCAGTTTTGGAAGGTTGTATGATTCTAAGAATTTATCCATTTCTTCCAGATTGTCGAATTGGTTGGCATATAATTTTTCATAGTATTCTCTTATAATCTTTTGTATTTCTGAGGTGTCTGTTGTAACCTCTCCTCTTTCATTTCTGATTTTACTTATTTGTGCCTTTCTCTCTTTTTTTCTTGGTGAGTCTAGCTAAAGGTTTGTCTATTTTGTTGATCTTTTCAAAGAACCAGCTCTTGGTTTTATTAATTTTTTCTATTGTTTTTTTGGTCTCTATTTCATTTATTTCTGCTCTGATTTATATATTTCCATTCTTCTACTGATTTTGGGCTTTGTTTGTTCTTCTTTTTCCAGTTCCTTTAGGTGCATTGTTAGATTGTTTATTTGAGAGTTTTCTTGTTTGTTGAGATAGGCCTGTATCGCTATAAACTTCCCTCTTAGAACCGCTTTTGCTGTATCCCATAAATTCTGGCATGTCGTATTTTCATTTTCATTTGTCTCCAGGTATTTTTTGATTTCTTCTTTGATTTCTTCGTTAACCCAGTCGTTGTTCAGTAGCATTTTGTTTAATCTCCATGTATTTGTGGCTTTTCTGATTTTCTTCCTATAGTTGATTTCTAGTTTCATACCGTTGTGGTCAGAAAAGATGCTTGGTATTATTTCAATCTTCTTAAATTTATGGAGACTTGTTTTGTGGCCTAATATGTGATCAATCCTGGAGAATGTTCCATGTGCATTTGAAAAGAACATGTATTCTTCGGTTTTTGGATGGAATGCTCTGTATATATCTACTAGGTCCATCTGTTCTAAGGTGTCGTTTAAGGCCAATGTTTCCTTATCGATCTTCTGTTTGGATGATCTATCCATTGGTGTAAGTGGAGTGTTCAAGTCCCCTACTATTATTGTGTTACTGTCTATTTCTGTTTTTATGTCTGTTAATAATTGCTTTATATATTTAGGTGTACCTACATTGGGTGCGTAGATATTTACAAGTGTTATATCCTCTTGTTGGATTGTTCCCTTGATCATTATGTAATGCCCTTCTTTGTCTCTTTTTACAGTTTTTGTTTTAAAGTCTATTTTGTCTGATATGAGTACTGCTACCCCAGCTTTCTTTTCATTGCCATTTGCGTGGAGTATCTTTTTCCATCCCTTCACTTTCAGTTTGTGAGTGTCTTTAGGTCTGAAGTGTGTCTCTTGTATGCAGCAGATATATGGGTCTTGTTTTTATCCAGTCAGCCACCCTATGCCTTTTAATTGGGGCATTTAGTCCATTGACATTTAAAGTAGCAATTGGTAAGTATGTACTTACTGCCATTTTTTACCTTTTTTTTTTTTTCTTTAGTGTTTTAGTTGTCCTTCTCTGTTCCTTCCTTCTTCTATACAGAATTGATGGTCACTTTAGTTTGTCCTCTGTCTGAAAGCTGTACTCTTTAACTACCCTCCTCCCTCCTTTTATGTTTTTGATATCATATCTAACCTCTTTTTGTGCATTTGTATCCATTACGTTCTAATTGTGGAAATAGATAATTTTTCCTATTTGTGGTCTTCTCTTTTCCCTTAAATCAGTCCCTTTAACATTTCTTGTAACACTGGTTTCTTGGTGACAAACTCCTTTAATTTTTGCNTATCTGTGAAAATTTTGATCTCTCCTTCCACTTTGAATGATAACCTTGCTGGGTAGAGTATTCTTGGCTGTAAGTTTTTCCTTTTAGCACTTTAAATATATTGTGCCATTCTCTTCTAGCCTGTAAGGTTTCTGCTGAGAAGTCAGCTGATAGCCTTATGGGGTTTCCTTTGTATGTAACTTGACATTCTCTTGCGGCTTTTAGGATTCTCTCTTTATCTTTAATTCTGGACATTTTGATTATGATGTGTCTTGGTGTAGGCCTCTTTGGGTTTATCTTGTTTGGGGCTCTCTGTGCCTCCTGTACCTGGATGTCTGTTTCCTTCCTTAGGTTAGGGAAGTTTTCATCTATTATTTCTTGAAATAGATTCTCTGCCCCCTTGTCTCGCTCTTCTCCTTCCGGGACACCTATAACACGGATGTTAGTGCGCTTGATGTTGTCCCAGAGGTCCCTTAGACTGTCCTCACTCTTTTTAATTCTTTTCTCTTTTACCTGTTCACCTTGGGTAATTTCTTCTAGTCTTTCTTCCAGCTCACTGATCCGTTCTTCTGTATCCTCTACTCTGCTTTTGAGTCCCTCTAATGAGTTTTTCATTTCCAGTATTGTATTCTTCATTTCTGTTTGGTTCTCTTTTATATCTTCCATTTCTTTGTTGACATTCTCACTGAGTTCATCTATTCTTCTCCCCAGATCAGTGAGCATCCTTAACACTCTTAGTTTGAACTCTCTGTCAGGTAGGTTGCTCATTTCTGTTTCACTTAGTTCCTTTTCTGGGGTTTTGTCCTGTTCCCTTACTTGGAATGTATTCTTTTGCCTCCTCATTTTGCCTCTTTCCCTGTGCTTGTGTCTACGTATTAGGTAGGTCAGCTACGTCTCCTGCTCTTGGATAGGTGACCTTATGTAAGTGATGCCTTAGGAGGCTTCCAGTGTGCTTCCCTCAGTTCTCAATGTTCCAGGGGGGGCCCCTATGTGGGCTACGTGTGTCCTTCTATTGTGGCCTGTTAGCTCTCCCTATAGGTGCCCAGGGAGGCTGAGTTATGCTCCTGGCCAGCTGTTGTAATGCTCAACTGCTTGTAGTTGTTGTGGGCCCTTCAGTCTCTTTATCAGGTGTGGGGAGCCCCAGCACAGTTGGCTGTAAGTTCTAATACCACATTTGTGTTGCAGTATTTCTTTTAAGTGAGTAGGCCCCCAGTGTGGCAGGTTGTTAGGCTCAGGGCCTTAGAATTGCTGTAAACCTCTAGCCTATTAGGTCTCTTGTCAGCTCTCTGAGGATTGCAGCTGGGTGGGGCTGCCCTCAGGCACAGGAGCACCCAATTGTTTCAGGCTTTGGAAGGTGGGGCAAACCTCCTATGTGGGTCTTTGAGAAGCACAGTCTTCTGCAGCTGACAAGCCCTGTTGCCCACAGGTCCACACACACAGTCAACACAGTCCTGCCCCGTGTGAGTGCCCCGACCTCCCCAAGCGGACCCAGTCTCTCCATGGCGGGAGCCCCACACACTCCGCCACCACCCCACACTCTCCACCCGCTCCTTACGCACACCCTGCCCCGCTCAAGTCAGCTCAGTTGCCAGGCTGCAGAGGATCCAGTCACTAATCTATGCAGGCCCACACGTTGCCTGAGGGCTTGTTGTTGGGTGGGGCCAGTCTCTAGGGTGGGCTGCCTGCCCTGGCTGAGCTGGATTAAATCGGTGCTCTAGCGGGTGGGGCAGACCCTGGGCTAGCAGGCCCCAGGGAGAACTCCAATGGCGTCTGTGTCAGCACGCTCACACCAGGCCACAACAATGGCCACCGCCAATGTCCCAGTCCCTGGAGAGGTCTCACCCCTCACCGAGATGCACTCAGGGCCTATTAGGTGAGTCTCTTGTCCCCGAAGCACTGTGCACCTTTCTTTCTGGTGATTTTAGGATGCTTTCTGGAACGGGTGAGTTTGTGCGTGGGCCCTTTAAGAGCCAGTTTTAGTTTCTTTGTGAACCGGGTTTTCTGGGGGTGCTCCCCAGTGTTTTAGTAGCAGGCACAGTCAGATATTATGCCGCTGGCTTTGATTGTGCTGGGTCCACAAAATGCCCACAGCGGGGGCGCTCCCCAGCTCAGGGCCCCGCGCCTCCAGGGAGGCTGCGGACCTGTGAGCTGCTCCCGGCGGCCGTGACGCTGGCGGCTTGTGAAGGCGGCGTTTTTCCTCTCCAGAAGGGAGTCTCTGCCTCTTCTACCCCAGTTAGGATTGTCCGTTGTTGCAGGAGTTCCTCTTATCCAGTTTTCAGTTCTGTCTCAGGGGTAATTTTTCCACGAGTAGTTGTAAATTGGCTGTGTCCACGGGAGGAGGTGAGTTCAGAGTCTGCCTACGCCGCCATCTTGACTCCGCCCTCAGCTTTCATATTTAAATCTAGGGACCACATAGAATTGATTTTTTCTTTTTTTGTTTTTTTGCTATAGTATGAGCCAAGGGTTGGGTTTTACTCCTAGTTTTCCATTTGGATATCCATTTGACCCAGCACCATTTATTGGTAAGATTGTTTTTTGGTAAAGTTGTACCACTGCTGAGAGGTCCACCTTTTTCATAAATCAAGTGCCTATATATGCATGGGCCTGTTTCCAGACTCTTTACTCTGTTCCACTGGTTTATTTGTCTATCGTTGTGCCAATGCCACCCTGTCCTAATTACCATCACTTTATAATAAATCTTGATATCTGGTTGCGGAAGTCCTCCGACTTTGTTCTTCGTTGGGGTGGTCTTGGCTATTCTTGGCTTTTTGCATTCTTACCTTACTGTTACATGGAATAAGAAGCATCTTTAAAAGTAAAATATCTTTTAAAGATTTTAAAATATTTAAATATTATCTTAAATAATTTAAAACATTTTAAATCTTTATTTAAAGAGAAAATATCTTTAAATAAAATATCTTTATTTTGTTTAAATATTTATTTAAACTTTAAAATATCTTCCCATTTTGGTGGGCCCTTCCATCATCCAGTCAGCAGCTCTGAGCTGAGGTCATCGAGTCCACACCCACATTTCATTCACAAGCTGCTCCTCGTGTGGTCCTCACTGCCACGCCGGGACTGCCTGGCCCAGCCCACTCCTCCTCCCGCTCGTCTTATCTCCAGTGGCACTTCCTTGGGTTGCAGCAGAGCAGTGCATCACAATTCCCTGCAAGTTTCTGCTACTCATGCCACCCCGTTACTTCTCGTAATAAGCGTGTTGCGTTCTTGCTGTCGTGTCAGGCACTGTGCCAAGGGCTCTGCACGTGTCATCTTATCAGTCCTTCCTACTACCCTAGGAATCATGACTGCCCCTCAAGGGCTTACCCCATCCTCTCAGGGGTCCTACTTTAACCACTCGCTGTTCCTTCTGTCAGCTTCAACATCTCCGTAGAACATAGTTTTTCTGCACTAGAAGGGACCTAAGAGACACTTGATTTGACGAATGAGGAAATTAATGCTCACATAAGGAATTTATTTGCCTAGGGCTTCCTCAGCTGATTAATGGCAGAAAAGAATTAGAACTTAGGTTTCTTGACTCCCAGACAGGACGCTTCTCCCACATACACTTCCCAGCAAACAGACTGTCCTGCAGCTACCCAGTGTATTTCCTCCCCATTTCCATTTAAATATCTTCAGACTTGTCTGTGATGTTAGCTATTTCCACTTCCTCACCTCCCTTCTCTCGTTGACCCACTCCAATCCTGCTTCCGTACCGAAACTGCTCCATCAAGGCCATCTGCCGCTTCCGTGTTGCCCGCCCTCTGGTCTCCTCTGTCTTGTGTTACTAGACCCCTCAGCCGGCTGTGACCCACCCCATTATTCCCATCTTTCTTGCAACACTCTCCCCATCTTCTGCCTATATCACCACACCCCCTCAGATTTTCTTCTACCTCATGGACTGTTCTTTCTCAATTCTCCTCTGCCGGGTCGTCCCCCACCCCCTACCGCCATTTAGATTTTAGAGTGCCCCAGGTTTGCTCCGTGACCCACTCTACCCACACACTCTTGCTAAGTGACTGCACCAGTCCTAAGGCCCTAAATACTGTATATCTTCGGCGGTTTCCCAAGTTAGTAGTTCCAAACCTGACTTCTCTCCTGAGTTCTAGACTTTAACTTCTTACTTGACATCTCCATTTGGTTGTTGTCTTAATTGCGTCCTCTATAAAACAGAGCCTGAGGCAAGGATTACAATACTAACTGTTTAACTGGGAGGTGCAAGTCCAAGGTTTTGGGCATAGGAGGAAAAGGGAAAGGAGCTAAAGGAAGGTGTGATGTACTGTGATGAGCTGCATCACCCTCCTGGCTTCCACCTCACAGAGAGCGGCCAAGAGACCCGCAGGTCACTCAGAAGCTGTGTTCACTCAGCATACGGGACTTCTCTGGAAGAGTCACTTGAAGATACTGTACCTTAGAGTAGTCCATAGGAGAGGGAAAAATGAAGACTTTGTCTGGCTCCTGTTTAGCTCCCAATTTCCCTTGTTCAAGGTTCACCCTCAGGTTGCTAACCCTATACTTCTGGGATGCATAAGCTGGACCCTCGCTGGCATGTGGGAAGCCAGCTTGCAGAGCAATATTCCATTTATGTCTGCACGTGGAGGAGTGACCCAGAGCTGATGGAGCACTGGCCCAGGGAGAGAAAAAGAAGGAGGCTGACAGTGTTTGTGACCCAGTGCAGATGTCTGTTGGACATCTCAACATGAACATGACTAAACACAGCCCTTGGTTTCTTTCTCCCAACCAGACTGATTCCCTCCTCCACCTTTTCATGTTGAAAACGGCAGCATTGTCTCCACTGCTGAACCTTAGTCAAAGAAACCATCGCCTCAGGCACAGGCCATCGAAATAGCCTGTGAATCGGCTGCCTCCCTCCCATTCTTGTTCTTTTCCATGTATTCTTCACGCCACAAGTGACCGTTTTAAAGGTAATGCAGCAACGCTCTTCTCCCCAGCTCTGGGGATCTGTGCCATCATTTAGCTCTCAGATCAAATCACCCCCTAAGAAAGGCTTACTCTGACTCCCCTCCCCTCACACTGTCTACATTACCCTGTTTCATTGCATCCTTAATACTTAACCACTCTCTGAAATTATCTTGTTGTGTATGTTATACATTGTCTGTCTCCCCCACTATAATACAAGCTCCATTCAGGTCCAGAGTCTGTTATCTGTGTCCCTGCATCCATAGCACCTAGAGCATCTTTGGTACATAGGAGGGACACCAGACGTGTTTGTTGAAGGAATGAGTGACAGGATAAACTGTGTGGGCGAACTGTGAGGGCTGAGCCGTGTGACAAGGAATATGTCTGTTTGCCTGACTTTTTATCTTGTTTGGTCTTTCTACAACTACAAATTATTCTTTTTTTTAATTATTATTATTATTATTTTTTTTTTTGGTGAGGAAGATCAGCCCTGAGCTAACATCCATGCCAATCCTCCTCTTTTTGCCAAGAAAGACTGGCCCTGAGCTAACATCCATGCCCATCTTCCTCCACTTTATGTGGGACGCTGCCACAGCATGGCCTGACAGGCGGTGCATTGGTGCACGCCCGGGATCCAAACCTGGCTGCCAGCAGTGGAGCACGCGCACTTAACCGTTACACCATGGGACCAGCCCCTACAAATTATTTTAGAGCAGGGAATACGGGAAAATTGAAGGGCATTACTTAGGTCCTGCTAGAGTTCAAAGTGAGTTTGGGGATCAGTTAACAGTCTTTCTCCTGTCCCCGTTTTTTAAAATGAAACTTTTATTTTAAGATAATTATAGATTCACATCTAGTTTTAAGACATGATTCAGAGTCTGCTATACCTTTACCCAGTTTTCTCCAATGGTGCATCTTGAAAAGTCTACGGTACCATATCACAACCAGGATACTGACACTAATGCAGTCAGGATGCAGATGTCTATCACCGTGAGGATTCCTCGCGCCATCTTTTTATAGCCACAGCTATGACACCAGCTACTTTCCTCCTGCCCCACCACCTCCTTACTGTCTGGCTCTCCTATTTGTTCTCCATTTCTACTGTTTTCTCATTTCAAGAATATTATATAAGTGGAATCATACAGTAAATAATCTTTTGGGATTGGCTTTTTCACTCAGCATAATTCGCTGAAGATTCATCCAGTTTGTTGCTTGTACAATAGTTCATTCCTTTTTCATTGCTGAGTAGTGTTCCACGGTGTGGATATACCACAGTGTGTTCAACCATTCACTCATGGAAGGACAGTTGGGTTGCTTCCAGTTTTGAGCTATTATAAAGTGTGAGCATTAAGTTTTCATTTCATGGAATAAACAGCCAGGAGTGCAGTTGCTGGATGTTATGGTAGAAGCATATTTATTTTTTAAAGAAACTTCCAAGCAGTTTTCCAGAGTGGCTGTACCATTTTACATTCCCACCAGCAATTTGGGTATGATCTAGTTTCTCAGCACCCTCACCACACTTGGAAAAATTGAGAGGCATTCTTTAGATCTTGCTAGAGTTCCAGGTGAGTTTGAGGATTCATTAACAGCGTTTCTCTTGCCACGTTTTTTTAAAAAGCTGATGGTCTGTCCCTAGTTTGGCACAGGTGGGGATTAATGATAAAAGCCAACTGCCATCTAGATGAACAACCCACCAAGCATTTTGCTTTAAGAAAGCGTGACAAGAAAGGAAACTTACACATTTCCTGGACTCCCCAGGCAATTTTAAATAATGTCAGAAAAGATGAACTCTCTCTTGAGGCTTTTGAGGAGGAGTCTGTGGCCAGATTTCAGTTGAGACCTGGATCAGCCAGTGGAAATCACGCGCTCAGGCCAAATCAGGTTGGGGGCGGTGGGGCACCTTAACGTGTCCCTTGTGAACTCCAGGTGGAGAGATTCTGCGGATGGAAGCAGCAACAGCAGAAATGCGTTTTAATGCATGTTACCTTGCTTGAGCCTTACGTGAATTAAAGGCTGCTTCTCAGAGGGGAAAACTTAGCTGTGACGTTCTGGACTGAGGCCATCCTGGAATTTTCTTTCTTTGGCTTGACAAGACAAAACCAAGAGGCAGAAAAGCCTGTGTTTGGCTCCCGTCGTGATTGCCCCTCCTGTCTTACTGTTTCTGCTTCCTCCAGAGGCCCAGCCCCTCTTCCGCCCTCCCTCACCTCCCTGGCCTTGCCCTCCCTCACCTCCACAAAACCATCTGTTTTTTAACACCTTAATCAACACATACCTACATAGTGGTTACTATTTCTTAGGCATTGTTTTATGTTTTTTTTTTTAATATGTATATGTATTAGCTCTATTCAAATTCCTAACAACCCTATGAAGTAGGAATCACTCATGTCCCAATTTCACAGATTAGGTAACTTGGGTACAGAGAAGTCAGGTCACTTGCCCAAGGTCACACAGCTCATAAGTAGGAGAGATGAGCTCAAACCCAGGCAGCCTGGCTCTAGAATCCTTGCTCTTAATCACTACATTATGATGGCTTTCTATTATTGACAAATACGCTTTAAAGTATTCTCTTTTTCAAATGCCAATGGTATTTCAGTAAGGAAAAAGCCTTCTGCTGAGGGAATGAAATGTTTAAATGTGAGACTTCAGACAGCAATATCTGGGGGCACCACTGCCTTCCAGGGGCTCTGTATCCACATTATATACTGTCACCTAGCCTAAGGGACACACAGGACCCCCACAACAAAGAATTTATAGTGTATAACAGCTCTATCTTCGTACAGGTCATTTCAAAGAACTGCAACTAACATTTAGGAAATGGAATTACTGTGTGCCAGAAGGGGGCTAGGAGCTGTTCACACTGTTGTCAACAGCGCTGAAGGACAGGCAGTATTAACTCCCTTCTGGAGATTAGGAAATTGAAGCATCAAGTGGTGAGTGGAGAAGTGATTTGATTTAAGTCACAAACTTGAAAACGGCAGCCCCAGGTCTGCCTGAACCCAGTTCTAGGTCTTCCTGGTCTCCTTTTACTGCACAAAAATGATTAAAGAGTTAAAGCTTCTATTGTTGTGTTCTTTATTTTTTGTCAGAGTGTCAATTTTGGGAAATGACAAGGTAAGAATAGAACCTTCCATTTTCCTACCCATGAATCAGTTACTCCCCCAGAGTTTCACATCGTAGAACACCACCATAACGCAGGTGCTCAAATAAAAAAACCCAGGACTTGGCCTTTATTCTCCCTTATCCTACCTCCTTTTTACAATTTACCAGCAAATTCTGTCAGTTCTATCTCCGAAATGCATCCTGAGTCCATCTGCTTCTGTCCACCTGAGCCCAGTTCACCACCATCCATTGGCCCAGTTACCTCAACAGTGCCTTCCTGAGCACAGCCTACTTCGCCCCACAATCTATCTCCATACAGAAAATGTGCATGTTCTTAAGATATAAACTGGATCTTGTTCCTCTCTTATTAGAGATGCTTCCAGTTGGATTGGATGCCCCTTCCTGCTGTCTCACGAACCCTCAACCATGGCGGAACAGGTCATGTGCTCCCTCACTTGGGACCTTAGCCCATGCCAGAGCCATCTCCCCCTCCCTCCGTGGCGCTCACTTCCTCAGGAAGGGCCGCTGAGTCTGCGGCAGACATCCCCCTCTGTTAAGATGAGATGCATGGATCCATCCACTCGAGGGCTTAGAGCAGCGCCTGGCGTAGGTAAGCACTCAATTACTGATAGTTCTTGTTTTTGTTTTGATCATTGTTGTTCTAGTAAATACTCTAAAAATGCATGCCTGGGTGATTAAATAAATGGAGTAGGAAAGAGGAACAGTATCAGGAGCTTCTGATACTGTTCCCCCTGGAGCTTCTAAGAGAGGAAGTTTAGATCTTTTTAGAGGGAAAAAAATGTGGGCTTGTAAATCCTCTTCTCTGCCTTCAAAAGAATGTTATTATTGTTATTGTCACATACACGATTACTATGTGCCTAATGGAAACACGTTTTACAATAGCAATGTAAACCATATTTTGAAAAAATGTAAGAGCACTTAATATATTTTTTAAAGCAGTGGCTAGACCTCTCTGACTGATTTTCCTAAATGAGTTTCACCCTGGCTCCTACAGCCCCCCATCACGTTTTTTCTATGACTTAGCAATAAGTACTTAAAACAAAGTTTGTCCTCTTGTTAATTTTCCAGCATCCTTGCTACCAATCTAGGAAATGACTTCCAGAGACATGAAAAGAGGAAAAAACAATGAAGAAAAATTGTGTTAGAATAAGCTTTGAACTGGGTAGACTTCATCCTATTAAAAGCCGCCTTTAACAGAGATAAAGGCGACCTCACACCCAGCAAGTTGTGAGGCTGGACTCTTCTTTGACAAACGGTACCCTGGTTTATGCACAAAGATGTCCATCCAGCCTTACTTACAATATTTCATGTCCAAGGCCAGGGGCCTGCTTCAGTGAGTTATGGATTGATGGAAGATTATAAAGCCATTCAAATAATACTGGCAAAGACATTTTAAAACATGGAGAAAGCCTTGTGTTATAATATTAAATGGATAAAGGAGGCCTATGAATGACATGCATTAAAACCTATCATGGGGCTAACTACAGTTATGAAACTTTCACTTTATTTCAAGTGTCATTCTCAAGCAAGAGCGGGTGGGGCAGGCTTGGAAAGGAGTCAGGGGCGGCACAAGGCTATTGACCCCTAAGCTTCCTCCCGATCTAAAAGCCAGGATTGGAAACACACCAAAATATTAACACTGTACATCGCTGCAGGCTTTTCTTCTCTGTTCCTCTGTATTTTGCAAATGTTGTAACACTTTTTAAAAAACACTTTTGTTCTCCTTTAAAGTTTCCCCAGAAACTTCTAAAAGGCAGCTGCTGTGGTCTCACATCCCCTTCCCCCTGCAAATGTGTAAATAAAGAAACACCTCTTTGCCTTTAACTCACAACAGCCTAAACTTTCCCCTGCAAGCGGATATTCTGACCAGAAGTCTGTGGGTGGGTCGGGTGTTGTGTTTTTTGTCGTAGCTTCTTTTGGCTGATAAACTAGCACTTAAGTGTTTCCCTTTTCCAAACCCCCAAATGACAAGTGTCTTTGTGGTGAGGTGGCAGCCCAACCGTCAGTGCCAACACGAACAGTCCTGGGGACGCTTATTTTTAGGTTGCTGTCTAAGCAAGAGCTAGGCTGAGCATGGAGAGCATGCTCCATGCTCCAGAGCATGGAGCTATAAAGAGAAAGCAAGGTGCAGCGCGCAGACCTCCTGAGGAAGGCCCAAGCCCCGCTTGTCTAGGCGGGCCAGAAAGACAAGGCAGGGATCTTACCTTAGGCGAGAAGACCGTACTCCACTTTTTACATGGTTTAATTTTATTAAGGATAAAACAGAAACATGTTGACTCCATCTGGTTGAATGCAAACACAGGCAGCCTTAGCGAGCTAATTATAGCAATGAGGCTGACGATAAGAAGCAGAGACTGGTAGACATCTGTTCTATGGCCTGCCCTCCGTCCTGTTCTCCCTTCTCACAGAGCCTGAAGCAAGGGATCTCACCTGCTGCTCGTCAAGTAGCTGGCATGTCATCAAGCAAGGCCAATTCACTCTTTCCAGGGAAGAGAAATCCTGAGTGAAGGGACAAGGGGTCCCTCGCTAACGGAGAGTCTGTTAGTTTCTCCTGTCTGGGTCCTTCCATTTCCTGTCCTGGACAAAGCCAGATTCTTTAGCTTTTTATTTGATTCTGTGAGCAACTCTGTACGTATGTAATATATATGTGTGTGTGGTATGATTTGTACGTGTATTTTTTATTTTTTTTTTTTTTTTTTTTTTTTTTTCTTGCTTAAATTAGCTCAGGTTGGTTTCTTTTGCTTGGAACCAAAGAACTCCCCCTAAAATGAGAGCCCCGACCTATTTTACCACACATCTCTGCCTGGCTCTGGACAGAGGGCAATTTCTCTCCCGCCCACACCCCAGCCCAAATATTTCCAACTTAGGGAAAAATGAGTCCTTCCCCTTAAATAGGAACTGTGACATTCTGGCTTTTATGAAAGCATCGGTGATTTTTTTCCTTCCTTTTTCCACGAATGCAAGCTTCTCACTATTTCCTAACCAGAGGCAGCCAAGCAACTCCAGCCTTAAAAGGACCCTTCAGACAGGAGAGGGAGCGTGGCCGCCCACCACCCCAGTCTCGTGTATTGCTGCTGTAGGCCCTGGCTTTGCTCATCAACCAGGCTCTGGCCTCGACCTCTCAGAGGCTGACAATCCCTAACAGAAGCGCCTCCGACTCCATGGTAGAAGCGTTGGACGTCAAAAAGCAATATTCTCTACAGCACGGGTTCTGTCAAAGCCTGCGAAGTAAGAACTAGCCCCACCCCCCAACGAAATCTGGCTCCTCAGTCAGTCACACGCAGAGGCAGCGTCAACATAAGTGACGACAGGACGGACAATGACACTGCTACCACCACCACTGCAGCTGCTATTACTTGCACAGCACAGACAATGTCTCCCACCTCCACAGTCTGTCTTTATTCATCAAGGCATCTCTTCCTTCATTAGATGCATTTCCTAATCCAGTAAGGTAGGAGCAGCCAGCAACATTAGTCCCATTTTATGGTTGTGGAAACTGAAGTACCTGCCAGTACATTACGTTGGATCTTGTACTATTATTGCTGACAACAACAGTGGTCATAGATGTCAAATTATTGGACTTCTCTCCCAAAATCTCTTTAAAGCACAACAAAAAAAATAATGGTTCATATTTATTGAGTGCTCCCTATGGGCTTCAGATTTATTGAAGTAGATGCAATTGTCCTTATTTTAAAGTCAAGGAAACTGGGGCTCAGAAAGATGAAGGAATCTGCCTACAACCACATAATGAGCGAGTGGTAGAGTCAGCACATGAACCAGAGCAGTCTGACTCCCGAGTCATGAGCTGGGCTGGAAAGCCACTATCTGCTCTCTCGTTTTGAAGAAAAAATCCATTAGGGCAAACTGGCCAGACCCTCAGACTTTGTTCTGTTCTAATGTGACCCCGTTTACAGCACTTCTTAATGTGAGAGTAAACATCCCATATCCACGAGGGGCAGAAGTGGCTCTTCACTCATATTTTCAGCTCGGAGTGAA
Organism: Ceratotherium simum simum; assembly: GCF_057802395.1. Taxonomy (NCBI): domain Eukaryota; kingdom Metazoa; phylum Chordata; class Mammalia; order Perissodactyla; family Rhinocerotidae; genus Ceratotherium; species Ceratotherium simum. The sequence continues at coordinate 31,000,781 of NC_141933.1, forward strand.
AAGGTAGAAGAACTCAAGGGAGAAGGTATCCAAGTCCGTTCCATAGGCCCAGATGGCTTAAAGGACATAGGTAAACACCCAGCTCAAAAATGCTAACAAAGCTGCCAGCCTTGGCAGGTTACCTCAGCCCACGTGTGCCAGGCCAACGGAAGTAGTAGCCCGGAAAATGTCAAGGATCAATAAATCAGTTCATGTTGAAACGAAGCTTGACTTCCTCCTGCAGTGAGTGTCTGCACCATTTCAGTCTCCACAGCACTGCAGACACCAAAATGTGGCAGGAAACCCAATAGTCTAGGCTAACAACACATTATTTTCAAAGCTGTGTTTGGGGACTGATGAGGGAAGGCAGATTGAAGACAAACAGATTAAAGGTTTGATAAGACTTGGTATCATTCAAATCACACCCACAGACATTTGAAAGGCGCTCTGCTCACGTGGGCAACTGGGGCAAACTGGTGAATTCAAGGAAGTTGGTCCTGGGCAGCTTCTACCATCTTTCAGTGGAAAGTCTTCTCCTTCAGACACTCACTGTCCTCAACCACCATCCATCTCCAGAGCTGGGGCTCCCAAGTGCCTCCCACACAACGCTGTTCTGCCTGGTCAAGCCCCTGGGCTGTTTTTTATTAAGAAGGGATCTTAAAGTATGTTTCTTCCATAGCTGTTAATTCCTTCAAAGTATTAGTTTGATCAAAACTGATCAGCTAATTCATAGTTTATATGCCTTTGGGTGATAATGATTTAATAAGTTAATACTCTCAGAGAACTTTTGAAATTCGCCCCAACAATAACTAATGAAATTGTCTGGCATTCTGGGAGGCTGGTGTGGTAGGGATGTTTAGTGCTTGCTTTTATCCAGCTCTCCTCTCCATTTAGACAGGGTCATGTGACTATGGCCTGTGTGTCACATATGGACTGAGGCATTTAATTGCCAGTGGGAGACCATCCAGCTCTTCCTCTGGCAACTGTGGAATCATTTGTTGAAATGGGGGTGTCATAATAATCAAGTAGCCTGGATCCCTAAGGCACCATGTGGACAAGTTTCCTAGAAAATTATCCAGACCTACAATGGACTTTGGGTGAAACCATAATAAACTTCCTTTATGTGAACCCACTGATGTTCTTGTGTTATTTGTTATAGCAGCATAGTCCAGAACATCTTGACTGTTAGAACAGGTAACTTTTGATCACCTCAAATCATAATCCATAGTTTGGTTCCTCTATACTGCTAAGAGAGACATGTGTCACCTATTAGCCGTGCGGCTTTGGACAAGTTATTAAACTTCCCCAGGATGAGTCTCAGTGTCTCCTCTGTAGGATAGGGTGGCTAGTCTCTTTCTGGTGTCAGATTCTACCTAAATGGCAATCCAAAATTGTATGGTACCTGCTCCCTAAAGATAACTATTGTATGATAAACAAGGCAACATGTCCCCCCCAAAAATGGAGATGTTTAACCCAAGTCAAACACTTTTTCCCGACTCATCTCTCTGAACAGGAGGGTCGAGATCCCAAGTTGCAGCATATAAGCGCATGTTTTAGGAAGTTTGAGACTGTACTAAGAGGCCATACAACATCTCATTATCCTCTAAAATTGGCGATCCTAGCACCTTTTAGCTATCAGTATTTGTCACAGTAGAGCTGTTCAATTTGGGAATCAGGCAGCCTTTCTCAACGTTTATTTGTCTTTGGGAAAATTCCCAGTTAGTGTCTGAAGAGAAGAGGGTCATATTGTCTAAAACAGTGGTTCTCAGCCCTCTTAACATGAAGATACCTCTTCAATGCAAAAAACTTACCTGGATGTACGTGTGCACGTGTGTGTGTGTGTGTATAACTATTAGTGCCCACTGATCTAAAAATGCACTCTTTAAAAAACTATTTCAGTAAATTGTTATTTGTATATTTGAAAAATAGGACATACATTATTCAAAATATTTAGACACATTATGTATTCAGGCTCCAGGCCATGTTGGGCATGTTGTATATATGCAGACCCCTGGCAATAACTCTGAGGCTCCCCAGGGTCCGTTCATACCCACAAGCTGGGAATAGTAAACCTAAGGAATCTATGAGAATATTGCAACCTATATTTGGTTCTCATTTCCTCCCTCTCATCCTTAACTTCTCATTCTCTGGGAAGCAGATGCTAAGACAGAATGAGGAGTGCATAGGTTTAGGGGAAAGTAACACCTGTGAAAAAAATGCGAGGAAGTGGGATTGACCGTGATACAGTCTCTGTCAGCCCAACAGGGTGCTCCACAGCAAGACAGCCTGCTGGAGCCAAGTCCCCCTCAGACAGAAATGGCCAGCTCTTCATTCCAGGGCCCTGCTCAGTTATTGGCTGGGGCCACTCTCAGCAGAGTGTGACTTTGGCTCAAAAGTTGCTGCAAGGGAGGCTGTCAGCTAGCCAGCCTCCAAGTAGCTGGGCAGTGGGTCATTTCTTGAAGGGGGCTCTGAGTGGTGTATCTCTACCTGCTGCATTTTCCCTAATTCTATGAGGCAATTTTGCTCCTCAAGGTTATTCATGAAAACAACATAACTCTATAAATAAAGGTGTGAAGTGCCCTTGGGAAATAGGCCATCTTTAAACTAGCAAAGTCAGAAAGAAAATTATGACCATACGTAAGCACAATTGCATTAGCTAAAGGGTGAGGTGCTCCTAAGATATGGGATTGCATTTAGTTTAAGCAGGATCTCCTTCTGTGGAGAGAGATAACTGAAAATCTGAAACATGATCAGAGAAACGCTTGCCGCAGAAGTCTGGTCACACTCTGCGATGACCATGAATACTCACGAATACCGCAGTATCGACCGTTTACTGTGCGGCGGTCACTGCAGAGAGCAATGAAGCAGGGATAGGAGGGCGGGAAACGGCCTGGGGAAGGCAGCTCCTCTCAGGAGAAGGAGGGAGTCCGTTCCAAGAGTTTTCCCTCAGCCTGGGCTGTGAGGGGGTGTTGAGCCTGCGGCATGAAGACCAGGCTGGGATGGGAAATATCTACAAGATCAATGCTGAGAACAAGGCCCACGTCCTGCTAGTCTGATTTCAAACATTGAACCAGTTAATCTCCAAAGAGGCATCTTTCACAAGCTACTATGGTGGTTTCCAAACGGCAGTTTACACAGGCCAAGGAGAGCAGAGGGGAGAGCAATGAAAGGAAACCCTGGGGGGCTGGACCATCACCTACCCTTGCCTCCAGTCCTCCTGCAAAGGAGCGGTCCCATCTTTATCTGTTTTACATGTTAGCATTTTGTGCAAGGTTACACTTAAAAGGTTTCTTAATGAAAATAAATGAGTCGGATAACTACAGTTTTCTGGTCTCACTTGAAACCTACTGAAATAGAATCTCAAGGGATTTGTACTTCCAAAAATGCTGTTCAATGTACCTCTTGATAGAAAGATGGATAGAAAGAGCAGAGATGAGACAGATAGATGATAGATGGTGATAGATAGATAATATACATTTACCAATATACCAATGTATAACACAAATTATAACATACACACAAAATTAGAAAATTTATAAGGATAAGGTAAAAAATAAATATAATAGAGGCTCTATTATTTTGTTTTTGAACCGAAGGGATCATCTTGATTTCCTCTGATGTAGGCACACCTCACCCTGAAGCATTCTCATAGTCTTGTCTGTGATGGAAAGAATGAGTGGGAAATAAGGGGATTACCTACCAGCACGCACAGATGTCAATCCATCCCACTATTTTTTTAATGGCCTCTGAGCTACCGAGATAACGGGACTCCCCACCCTGGCCTATTCCTTCCTCTGACCAGGGCTAGGGCCTGGGGCCAGAGGGGATAGTGATCAGAGTTGATCACTGCTAGTGGGAAAAGGGTACACATCTTTTCCAAACCAGATGGATCTGTCATTTCCCTTCCTTCCGAGCACAGATGAAATCCAATTTAAGCAAAGTTGAGATTTCAAAACTGAGCTCTCTTCAGTCACCACTGTTGAGAACAGTGAGGGGTACTGCCAACGCTTTAGCTGGTGAAATGCCTACAGCTCACTCGGACAGTCACTCGGAGCACAAACATATGGTCACTGCTGTCTGGGAGAAGAGCTAGAGAAGGTTCAGTGTGAGGGGCATCACCCCCGACAAAGGGGAGTGGACATCAACGGACAGGACACTTCGAGGCCTGAGCAAGCAAACAGAAAGCTTGTCAACACCCTGGGGAGTCAGGAGGTATGAGGCAGGCACCAGATGTGTTTGCGGTCCGTCTGTGACTCAGCTTCTATTTCAGCTACTGATAAATAAAGGACCGTTTCCAGGTATGCCACCTAAACTTGGACATTAAGTATAGCCCTAAGCTTACCAGGACTACATTGCTCTAAACCACAATTATTTCACACACGTTGGATTGAAAAGAAATGAAAATTAGAAGCATGAAAAAGATGAAATAAATGTCTGTGGGTTTCCCACAATCTGCAAATCTCCCTTCACTATCAGCACAGCGCAGGAGTCCTGCTTCTGTTTTCACAGCTCTTCCCGCCTCACAGAGACCCACTGTCAGTACTCGTTTCCCACCTTTGGTTCATTCACATTCTCTCTCTCCCCACTCCTTTCCCTCCAAATTTCCGTGTGCCAGTCTGCCTTCCCAACCCCGCCTCCAGATACATGCACAGGCTTTGCCCAAGCCTCCCCAGTGAGCAAGATCTTTTTCTGGGGATAGTAAGCACTGACTCATCGCCTCCTTCTTACCACAGTTTCCAAAACACAGTCTGATTTCACCCTTGTCTCTATCCAGATCTCCGTAGGTCTAGGCCACCATGTGCGTAAATAGACTCTTACTGGGGGATTCCCTCCCCACCTTCCTAACACCCTCTCCCTCTCTATCCCTCTTTTGATGCATACCCTCCAAAAATTCTGAAGAAAGCAGAGCTTAAGAAAGTAGGACCCTTCAGGATCCATTCTTTTCTGTATTTCAGACTTTTGGTCAACAAAGGAAAACACACTTCTGCTGTTAAAGTAAGACTCAGAGATCCTTAGAGAAATGGCTCTGTAAAAACAGACAGTACTACAGTTAACTCCATCTTGGCTTCATCACCTGAGCAGGAATAGTATAGCCTAAAGATGAGCCAAGATCTTCTCTGAGTAGCTGAGTTTTACTCCTGCTCTCCCAGCCCCAGTGAAGAGCAGTAAGAGATTTAATTGTGGGTAGTTGGAGATGAAAGTTCTCAAATTTTTATGTCAAATAGAAATGCACTCATCCCTTTATCAGATCCACGCAGGGCATCACCTTTAAGATGCTGATTTGAGGGTGGCATGTTACAAAGGAGAAAGATGCATTTCAGCAAAATCGTTCAGATGGCCCTCTGAATTATTCCAAGATCCTATCTCTTGAACCAGTTTAAGCTGGGTGTTCTACCTCCCGACACTCTCTTTTCTCTGGATCAATTATTTAGAGCTTCCCCAGCTGGAGTATCAGTCTCCAGGTGACTCAGAATTAGTTCAGGATGCTCTCCCACACTCCTACCTCTCTGATCAAGACCAAGCCTGTTCCTATGGATTTCCAGCACTGACCCCAGCATGCCCTCAGCTTTCGCCTCCACCAAGAGGATCTGGGAAGCTGAGGGAAGCATGGGTAGCAGCCTGTACCTTTAAAACTCCTCAAAGCTGATGAGCAGTTCTGCACCGGCTTTCGTGGAGGAATTTATTGAGAAATTCTTTAGTCCACCACACCTTCATTTTTCAGAAGAGAAATACCTTCTTGTCTTCTGGAACTTCTTCATGTCTTGGCTCAGTGTTTCGAGAAAATGTTATCTATAGCATATAGTAAGAGTTCCCACACATGCCCAGTATAAGACCACTGAAATAAACAAACTGAACAAAAAGAGAGGGTGTGTGAAACAGTTCCCTGTGATTAAAATGGAGACGGTTCACCTGAAATGACGCTGGTGAGACTCTTGTTGGGACAGGGCCTCTGGAGGTAGTCTGCTTATCTAGTCACCAGGTCTCAGAGAAGAATTTGCATTCCATGTGGCTCCCAGATGGTGCACTGCAGATCATCTGATGTCCTTTTACAACATGTTCAATCACATTTAGGAATTAACTTCCAACTGGGGAGAGTTTCCCAATAGGACAGAAGCCTGTTTCAAGGTTGACCCATGAATACGACATAAGCCCAGTGGTAGACAATTACAATGATTCAAGTAACCATAGGCAAATCGATCCCTCTTCTGATGTCTTCCTTCCAGAACATATGAAGGAAGCAGAACTTAAGGAATCAGGACTTCCAGGATCCAATTCTTTTCTGCATCTCAAGACATTTATCAGATAAAGAGTATTTTTGCTGTTAACTAAGACTCTGAGGCTCTTAGTTAAATGGTACTATAAAGATATATAGTAGTAGGTACAATCATTTCCAATTTATGTTCTCCACATGGGCAGGAAACTCAAAGATGAGCCAAATTTTCTCTGAAGAAAGATTTCACTCACTCTCTCATTCATCCATTCATTCATTCGTACAATTAATATTATTTTTGTAGTCATGTGGATCTGAGGACAGTCATCGATGTCCACAATGCCCTGCGTCTCCTTGGAGAGCAGAGATCCTATAAGCACCTCTCTAATTTTGTTTTGTTCTTTTTCTAAAACAAGTGACTTAAGTGTGCCATTGAGAATCTCCAGTATCCCATATAGAAGAGCTCTGGGGAGGGTCAGTTCACCTCACCTACATTGTATGATCCAGAGTCCCTAAGCACAAGCAACAGAAATCAACTCTGGATTACCTGAAGCAGGAAAGAAATTTATTGAAAGATTTTAGGGAAGTTCACAGAATAGACAGGAAGGCAGGAGAGTGAGGCTTGGAAAAATGCAAGGACCAAAGCAGCTCCGGGGCTAACGGGAACACTAAGCACCGTCAAGATCATGTCTTAGGAAGAAATTGTTAGAGTCATGCTGTGGATATGGCCAGTGGTGTAGCTATCACCTCCTGCTGCTGTTGCAGCATTTCTGCTGTGATAAAATTATTTCTATGTGTCCCCCAGCCTTGTATCACACTCAAAAGACTCCATGTCCTACGAGGAGCCTCTGATTGGGTAAGTGTAGGTTACAAGCACACACCGCCAGAACTCAGAAGCTCATCTTTCAACTTCTATAGGAAGAGGGAGCGCACTGGGTTCTACCAACACAAAATACATTGTGGGGGGGACCCCCCAAACAGGGGGAGTAGGAAGGTGGACAGCCAAAAAAAAAAAAAACGTAAATGTCCACCACATATTTCAATCTTCTCCAAAAAACCAAATCTAGAGTTCATTCCTATACAATTCTCTGTCCAATCCGATCTTTTAAAGATCTGATGTTGCACGTAAGAAAAACCCTTAGCTCAAAGGACCCAGTTTCAAGCTGTAGAGCAGCGCCCTTACCTCGCACTTTATTTGGTCCCCTTTGGAAAATTCTGGCACAGTTAATACATTGTCTGTGCTCACACCAGGGAAGGGGGAGGCCATCGAGGAAGGCGGGGTCAACGCAGGTCAGCTCTTGTATTCTCTTGGTGGTCAAGGAGGTGCTCTGGGCTGATAGGCAAGTATTAAGAAAAGGGTTCATGGGTTGGTTGGGTCCACAGGTACTGAGTGTGGCTAATATGTGTTCAGGACAAGCAAGAACTAGGCCAGTTAAAGGGGCTGGAGTCACAGCGAGGATTGGCCAGGTGGCTAAGGCAGGACCAGGGACAAGGGACTAGAGGAGGAACTCCAGCAGGCCAGCTGGTGGTTGATAAGTCACGGCTGAAACCAAAGAACCAATAGGGTAAGGACACAAAGGTTGGGTTGAAGTCAGCAGACAAGGCCAGCATTTCACCCAGAGATGGGCTCCTGTTGACAATGGCCTCTGCCAAGTGCTGCCTCCTAGAAGGGAGGCTGGAAGTGGTCCTTCTAAGGGTTAACCGAACCCACAGCATTCAGAGGGCCAGTTCTGAATCTTCACCTGCCTATGACTCTATAATCAGAAAAAAAATCAAATGTGTTTTCAAATGAACCTTCCAGACAGTGAGATATGGTGGGAGGCCTGACTTTCGTTTGAATCCAGCTCTTCCGTTAAGTAGCTTGGTGGCATTAGGTAAGCCAGATTTCTCAGGGCCTTGATTTCCTCCTATCAAATGAGAAGGTTGGGCTAAATGTTGCCTAAAGACTTTTCCAGCTTTAGGTAGGAATAGTCCACTTCACGTGGCCAAGTGCACACACGTGCACCTGCACACACACACACACACACACAGCCCAGGGGTGAGGCTGCAGTGCGCCCAGAGAAGGGGACCACCGAGCGCTGTCCCTGCCGTGCCTCTCCTTGCCCTGAAGCTGCGTCCGGGAGAGGCAGACTTCCTTAAAACCCACCGCTGGTGAAACGGCCCCTGGGGAGTTATGCTTAATTCCTGTTTCCTAACATCCCGAGTGTGGGGCCCAGCAGAACTGATATTGGGGTACTTCCCCCAATTACTAATTACAAACCGAAGGGGGAAAACCATGCTACCCGAGGACTTCGCCAGTAAGGGGTAACTCGGGCAGGCCAGAGATCACAAGGCTGACTGGGCCAGACCAGGTCACGGCTGGAGAACGCACAGCGGAGGCCCAGCCAGGATCTCCTTTTTCCGAGACTCACCGCGGCCGCGCTGATGAACCTCCGCTACGGCCACATTCCCCTTCCTGACTCCTGTCCCATTCCCAAGACCGCGTTGAGCTCCGTCATGGGGGCTTTTTGGGAAGTCTTTGAAATGATCCAGCCATTCCAAAGTGCCGTGCATTTGTCAGCTGCTCCATCGAGTGATGTGTCGAGTGTCTTTATGTGCCAGGAACACCACAGCACACAAGACTGCCGTGACCCCGCAGATACATACATAACCACAATGCGTGACAGCGAAAGCAGCAGAGCGCAGTGCAGTGAGGAGGATAACAGGAGGCGCAAAGGGCAACACGTTTGCAGACTGGTTAAAGGAGGTCTCTTGTGAAGGTGACCTTAAAGCAAAGCCCTAAATGATGACCAGGAGCCAATTGTGTGACATGCAGGGCCAGGTGCGAGTAACATGTAGGTGTGTGTGGTGTGTGTGTGTGTGTGCGGGGTGGTGGTGGTTATGGGGTGTATGGTGTGTGGGGTGCGGGGTGTTGGGTGTGTGGTGTGTGTATGTNGTGTGTGTTNTGTGTGTGTGCGTGGTGTGTGTATGTTTGTGATGTGTGTTGTGTGTGTGTGTGTGGCGTGTGTGGCATGTACATGTGTGGTCTGTGTTGTGTGTGTGTGATGTGTTTGTGTGTGGTGTGTGTGTGGTGTGAGTGTGGTGTGTGTGGTGTGTGTGGTATGCATGGTGGTGTGCCTGTGTGGTGTAAGATGTGGTGTGGGGGTGTGGGGTGTATGGTGTGTGTGTGTGTGTGTTGTGTCAGGTGTGGTGTGCGTGTGAGGGTGTGGTATGTGTGTCTGTGGTGTGGGGTGTGTGTGTGTGTGTGTACGTGGGGTGTATGTGTGTGGGGTGTGGGGTGTATGTGTGTGGTGTGTATGCACACACACACGCATGGAGGGGTGGGGGCAGCCGGAGCTTTACTGGCAGAGGGGAGAGCGAGGTGGTGGAAAGCTCAGCTGATGGCAGGAGCTGAGAGCAGCCCTGCGCGGGTGAAGCGAAGGGGGAGAGAACGTGAGATGAGACTGGTGAATCTGGCAGAGGCGGGATCACTCAAAGCCTTTTAAAACTCCGATATTTTTCCTTAAACTTTTTTTCTAAATTCAATAGGAAAGCATTAAGGAGTTTTAGTCAGAGGAATAACAACCTTGTTAAAAATAGGAATCAGATTTGAAGCAAGAACTCCAGGTAGGAGCCTATTGCTGTGCTTCAGTCAGGAGATGGTGAGGGCTTGGCCCGAGCCAGTGGCTCTCAGCCCTCCGGGGGACACTTGGCAACGTCTGGAGACACTTTGATGGGCATGACTGGGTGGTGCTACCAGCATCTAGTGGGTGGAGGCCAGGGATGCTGCTGAACATGCCAAAAATGCACACGACAGCCCCAAACGTCAATAGCGCCACGGTAGGCAAACCTGGACGAGGCGATGGCAGGAGAAATGGAAAGCAATCGGATTCAAGATGCATTTTTAAGCTGAAATGACCAGGAATTCCAAAGAGATTAAGTGAGGAGAGTGAGAGAAAATAATCCAAAATGCCTTTTAGATTTCTGTCTTGAGAAACATGTCATGAAAACATGTTGGATGGAAAGGTATCAAACTTTCTGTTTAATAGATAGACTCAACTGCTAAGTTTAAAATTCCACATCTACTATTTACCAATTGTGGCAAGATACACAAGCACTCTGTGTCTCAATTTCTCCATCTATAAAATGGGGTGACAATGTACCTACTTCAAAGATATATGATGAGGATCAATGAAGCATATAAAGTGCTTCCAACAGGACCACCATGTGGCCAGCAGTAGAGTGTTAGTTACTTTTGTTGTTGTTATTGTTATAGTTGTTAATAATATTATTATTATTAGAGGCTGGACCTCATGAGAGCTATCAAGATGGGACACATGAATTTGCGAGCCATCAGCATAGAGATGGCTATGTCCACATAGATATTGACATGATATCAACTCAGCGTTGAGATGAGTGTGCAGCTAGAGAAAATGTCCAGCACTGAACCTGCAGTACTTGATTGCTAGGATACAGAGGGGTTGAGAAGAAACCAGCCAAGGAGACTGAGAGGGATCAGACAGTGATGTAAGAGGAAGTCAAGAAGGAAAGCATCTCAAGGGGAGGATGCTCAGCTGGCTTGATTAAGAAGAGGATAGAAAGGTACCTCTTGAACTTCAAGGTCATTGGTAACTTTGACGAAAACAACTTCAGTTTAGAAGTGGGGATAGAAGCCAGTCTGGAATGAGTTGAAGACTGAATGGGAGAAGATGCGGGAGAGAGTATTGGGTAAAAAGAGCAGAATTGTAGAGGACTGTTAAGTTAATGAAGGATGGGATTTTTTTCTTTTTGTTTTGTTTTTAAGATAATACAATTACCTTTTATTTATATACTGATGGGAACAACATGGTAGAAAGGGAAACATTAGTGATCTAGGAGGGAGAGGAGATAGGTCAATTATCAAAATCCTTGAGAGGATGAGAAGAGACAGGACAGAGTGGCCTTTGGTTAGATGAGAGATACTGTGTGCTTTGAAACAGGAGGCTAGTGGAAGATGGATGCCATGTAGACAGGTTTGCAGTTTTTATGTTAGCAAATGAAGTAGTGCATGTCTGGTCACTTTTATTTTCTTCAAGAAGTATGGGCGGGGGACCCCCAGAGGAAAGTAGAGGAAGAGAGAGTGTTTTAAGTACAAAAAAGTCACCTTGGAACTGGGAAGGCTTCTAGAGAAAAGTTGTAGGATTGCTACACACATCTTTTGAGACTCCTGATCATGAATTTTAAGTGAAACCAGTGAACTTCATTCTTTGATTTTCTCCTGCAAAGTCCAATTGCTCAGATGTAAGTGTAGAGGAGGTAGAAGGTAGAACATTGGATTCATTGAGGAGTTGGAGTTTTGCCAGGTGAATAGGACACCTTATGAGGAGAGGGAGTTGAGGGTATTTGCAAGAGAGCCCTTATAATGGAGGGCCATGAAATCTAAGTTGGGCTAAGATGGAATGTGAATAAAGAAAAGAGCTGATGTGCAGGGAGAGAGTGGTGAGGAGACAAAGGATTTGTCTCTGAGTTAAAGTAGATGATAGAAGAGGTGAGACGAAGATAGGTGTTGGTCAGAGAGAGGGGTACTGACATCCAGATTCTAAAGGTGGTCTACTTTCTGGTGATGACAGTGTCCAGGGTCTGGACCAACGAGCGGGTGGCTGAGGTGGAGTGGAGGGGTGGTCATTGGACATGAGAGGATCAAGGAATTAAGAAGCTGGATGACTGTCCACCTGAAAGTTGAGTCACTGAGAATGACAGTGGGGTTTCACTTAGAGAGGAGGCAGAGGTTTAAGTCCTCAGATAACAAAGTATGACCAGCTGGTTGGGTACTGAGGAGAAAGAGAGGAAGAGAAAGAGAGAGAGGGAAAGAGTAGTTAGCAAGAGAGCATACATCTTAAAGGGACAGGAGGGAACAATAGGACGCTTCCTCCCCTCCTGGACCTGAAGTAAAGGGATGTGAGTGAATAAAGAGCCTCTGAAAAAATTAAAAATAAAAATACCACATGATCCAGGTATTCCACTACTGGGTATTTATCCAAAGAACATGAAATCAATAATTCAAAAAGATGTATGCACCCCTATGTTCATTGCAGCATTATTCACAATAGCCAAGATGTGGAAGCAACCCAAGTGCCCATCAACAGATGAATGGATAAAGAAGATGTGGTATATGTATACAATGGAATACTATTCAACCATGAAAAAGACAAAATCGTCCCATTTGCAACAAAATGGATGGACTTCGAGGGTATTATGCTGAGTGAAAGAAGTCAGAAAGAGCAAGACAAACACCATATGATTTCACTCATATGTGGAAGGTGAACAAACAAACACATAGACAAGGAGAACAGATTAGTGGTTACCAGAGGAGAAGGGAGTAGGGGGAAGGCAAAAGAGGTAAAGGGGCACATATGTATGGTGAGGGATAAAAATTGGACTGTTGGTGGTGAGCACAATGCAGTCTATACAGAAACTGAAATATAGTGATGTACACCTGAAATTTACACAATGTTGTAGGACAATATGACCTCAATAAAATAATATTTTAAAAAAAGGGCCTCTGGTTGGAGGAGAGTGGTGGACTCACAGGCTGCCAGTCCTAGTAGGGCAACAGACGGCGTTCAGAGAAGAGGTCACGCCCCCTTCAACCCCTGTCTGCACACTCGCAGTCTGCTACACAGCATGAGGGCAGAGCCCACTTGTCAAGCCTCTTCACTCCCATCCCCCCACTCCCTACTTCCAGCACTGAGGGAGGATTTTCAAAAGTCTGCAGACTGAAAATAACCATGAGCAAGCTAATTAAGTGGCGTGAGTGGTTTAAACAAAAGCCCACACTTAGCACCAATGTGGATTAGGAGAAGGCTGTTTTTTATGAAATCCACATTGTTCTGAGAGCATCCCCCCCCAGCATTCACGTTCAAAACAAGCTTTTAAGTTTTGTTTTAAATACTGTAGACTCAAAACACCTTATAAGTATTGTCAGAAAAAACAGCAGTTGTCCAATTAACCCCATGTTTGCACTGGCCTTTTAATCCGATCCTCTTCTTACATATGGCCAGTACCCCAAGCAGCTACAGCAATGTCCGAGATCAGGGATGGCACTGTAATAGTAGTTAACATTTACTTAGTGCTGGCTGTGTCCCAGACATTGTTCTAGGCAATGGTCCTTTGTTATTGCATTTAATATTCATAAAACCTTTATGGGGTTTATCTCATTTTAACAAATTGGGAAAACGAGACACTGAAAAGCCTTGTCCAAGGTTGCCAGCTGGGAGGTGCGGAGATGAGATGGTCTGCAGAGCTTGTACTGGTAGCCATTTGGTAATACCACCATATACTGTAAATACCAGTGCGTTTACTCTTGCTTTGTGGGCCAGAGCAGACATCACTAGTCAATCACAGAAAAATCCACCAAGCTTGATCCCTAATCCATTGCTCTGGAGCTCTGACGGTTGACGAGTGCTGGCCCTAGAAAAGAAATCTCCCTGCCCTTCCCACCCTAGACCCTCCTCCCTTGCTTGCTCCTGTTCTCCTGGAACTTTGTCTCTGCCCTGCTCCCAAGTTTGGTTCTACTTTGCCTCCAGCCCTCTACACTTGGCCTATGGTCTTGGTCTCTCTCAAGTCTGACTCAGGCTGTGACTTGCCCCCAGGTCCCTCTGCCCTTTCTCTGGTTCCTCCTCATCCCCACCCCATCGTGAGCTGTGTCAGTAATTCCATCAGTGCTGATGAGGCATCCGAGCTGCAGAGGTAACATAGCAACAACAGGCAGGACAGAAAAGGAAAGGTCTCAGTGCAGGTTCATCCTCGAATCCTGGGCTCCAAGCCCTCTATAAGAATTTCTGGGTTAACAGTGTAGACACAGACTTCAGATGTGGTGTCAGGTTCTGAAGATCCTACAGCTGGAAATATACCACTGAACTATGCTGTCCGTGTCTTTTAAAATGACCACCCAGCTGCCTGCAACTTTAGTCAACTAAATTGTAAATACACAAAAATCTTTTAATTTTGGAGGAAAAATTTAGACATTTGTTGTGCAACAAAGATGCCAATTGGAGATTGAAAACTAGTGGGTTCTAACGAGCTGTGTATTGCTGGAAAGTCACTTAGCCTCTCTGAGCTGTGGTTGGTCTGTAAAGTGTGCTAATTAAACATAGGGCCTCTCTGGCCCCTTTCAGCCCCAGCGTTCTGTGTCAATGCAGCCTGAGTTTCAGAGGCTCTTGTTATATGCTTTGCAGGGCCACTAACTGCTGGCAATGTCTCCCCACTTACTCCAAGAGTCACCAGGAGGGGCCCCACACGGACCGCAGGAGTTCTGTCGGTGTCCCCAGGTCAGATGACATCTTATCTCTTTCCTGGTATGGCTTTCGCCCACTGATATGGCCTGGTGTTTCCTGAGTTGCTGGCTCTGTGGGGTGCAAAGTCCATCACCCCTCACTACCACCACAGCCATGGGGTATAAATGTCCTCATGGTGCCAAAGCTCTTCGAGGATTTGCAAACTGTAGTGTTGAAACCTGAAGCAGGACTGCCACACTCCACCACTGACACACGACCCCTGGGAGCACTTGCTAAGAGGCATTGTCAACTTACCGTGAAAACCTTAGAGGCAAAGCTCAAATTCTTGACTGCATGTCAGTCTCTTCTCTATTTCCACAAAGAGCAACATGAAGTGACTGAACACCCAAGATCCACAAAATATAGGACTGATCTAATCTGTCCCTGGAAACCATTAAGACAAAGCCATTATCTGAGAAGCCAGAACAAGTTATAATTAGAAGCCAGTGAGTCAGAGCTCATGGGAGTTAGCTCAGAAGCCCTCGCTCATGACATGACACACGGCTTGACGTCTGCTGAGGCTCATCCCGGGCGTCAGAACTCAGCCTCATTCAAGGGCTGAGGCAATATATTAGAGATGGAGCCTCCAAGATTCATGGAGCACAGCACATGCATGCCGGGCCAGCCTCACCGTGAAGACAGCATTCGACACAGGAAGTACAGACAGAATGATAAAAATTTTCACTAGAAAAAAATTCCCTTCACCACACACAATTTCTCTTTAATTTTTCTTAAGGTGGTGCAGTTGCTAATTTAAGCCCTTCACATACTTTCCCAGCATTGAATTGAATTTATAACTTTACTGTACATCCTTCCAGGTCCAGTGGATTCAGAAAGAATATGAGCTTTAAAATCCTAGCTCCATTACCTACTTACTGCTTGTGCGACCATGAACAAAACTGTGAAATTTTCTAAACCCTAGTCTACTTATTTATAAAATGGGGTTTTCATGAGGATTAAAAAAAATGTATGCAAAGCACCTGGTTCAGGATCCCACACACAATGGGTGTTTAATCAATGCCAGTCCCCTTCCTTCCTAGCGGAAGGCATCAGATGACAGCAGCCCCAGGTCTTCTGTCAGATGGAACACTCCCTCCAAAGTGCTAACACCATCCAGCTCAGCAGACACCTCGTCTCAGGAAAGCCATTAGAAACCTCCAAAGTACTATATTTTTCTCCTGGTAAGTAGTTCACTTCCCACAACTTCCCACCACTTCATATTAAGTGAGCCCAGCAAATGAGTCATGCTACTTACAGAAGCAAATTCGGGAACCACACCCAAAACAGAGGCTTCTTGACTTTTCATGAGAAGCTGTCAGTCCCACCCAAAAGCGTGCTTGCAGGACTCACAGTCAGAAAACCCCAAACTCCCGGGGTACCCCAAGCTACCTCTGAATTCATATGCGAACCCAAGACATTAGGTCATTTTCTTAGTGAATTTCTATCCACAGTATTCAATGACTGCTGAGAGCCACTAGACAACATTCAAACTTTTGCTGAACTTGCTGCTTTGTAGGGGAGAGGGGGGAGGGTACAGCAAGATGGTCCAATCTTAGGGAAACAGGCAATACCAAATTAAACTTAAAATAATACCCCATTTATTGGGTGTTTAGAAGGTGATTATTTACTTTTTGAAAACATCTACCATAGCATTTAAAGTATGACTTTGATTTTCACGAAAATTTTCAAGAATTTATCCATTGTATAAAAATGGGCACATCTTTATCTATCTCAGGCCTCTCTGGCCTCCATGTGGCAGGGGAGAGTAGAAAGTGCGTGGAGTCACAGTGAGAAAACCAGGACTTAAGTGCTGTTCTGCCACTTACTGTAGGATTTGGGGCAAGTTTCTGAGCCTCAGAGGTTTACCTATGAAGGAGGGGGAATACCTGCTCTACGTACTGCATAGGGTTCCAGAACAACGAAGTATATGAAAGTACACGGAAAATTGTAATGCATTATAAAGTGTTAGACTATTTTTTAAAGTAATTGTTCATCCTTTGTGTTTGCCCAATAGTCCTATGTGTTTGCCCAATAGTCCCAATACTAATTGAATTAATTTTGTTGGTCTGTCTTTGCATTCCCTCTAAATTAATGTATTTTTTAAAGCTACAGCCTTTCAAAATGAATGCAAAAGTCTACATTCATGATTGGTTGGCTAGAACAAAGATTGTTACATAGTGTCTAATGATTATATGTCTAAAAATATGGTTTTCCTAGGTGAGGTATGTTGTTTGCAAAAATGGTTACAATTGTTCCCTCTCCTGTACCAAGCTCTTTGCAATGCTACTTTGCAGCTCCTCCTTTCAGAAGGTGGCATCTATTTCCCTCTCCTTGAATCTGGGCTGGCTTTGTGACCTGCTTAGGCCGACAGAGTGCTGAAGAAGTGACAGTGGGCCGGTGCTGAGCCCTGGCCTCAAGAGACTGCAGAGCTTCCGTTCTTACTCTTGGAACCCTGTCACCACCGTGTTGATGAGCCTGGGCTAGCCTGCTGGATGATGAGAGACACACAATCCACACCACCCACTTTTGACCCAGACAACAAACAGCTAACAGCCATACCATGTGAGTGAGGCCACTCCAGACCAGGCAGCACCCAAGTGACTATCAGTTGAACATAGATGCATGATTGAGCCCAGCCAAGATCAACTGGGCACGGCCCAGAGAAGCAGAACCACACACTCACTCTTAGACTTGTGAGCAATGATAAAGGATTGTCGTTTTGAGCTACTAACTTTTTGAGTGGTTTGTTACACAGCAATAGATAATTGGTACACGAGTTTTCTATATCGTTAAAAAGAGGACTCCTCACAACACAGCAGACTGAGGTAACAGAGTTGAGTTCCCTCCTAATATAAAACCAAAAAAATGCTGGCTGAAATATATGGCCAAGTTCAAGAGAAAGAGGAAATCTCCAAGTGTGAGTCAGGAAAAACTCAAAGACAGAGCAGTAAGCAAGAGCTGATGTTGTAGCCTATGGACACATAACTTTGAACACAGTTACAGGCATTAGGGACTGAGGACCAAAGGTTGAATGTTCACCCAGGGACAGGAAATTTGCCTGTGGAGAGCTAAAACTGAAAACCTTGCTGTGTTAAACCTGGAGCCTCAAAAAGCCGCCCTTTCCATGAAAAGACGACTAAAAAGCTTTTATCTGCTGACCCAGGGAAGGATAAAGGAAGGCTGCCATTTGCCAAGATCGTGGGTGAAGAAAAAAATTGCCTTAAGATGAAGAAAAAAATTGCCTTAAGATATAAACATTCCAAGCCTGTAGAAAACACAGGTGTGGTGATTGAATTTACACTACTTGTGTTGTGTGGAAATCATCTCCAAGGAATTAATATTAAAACTAGTGTAGAACCATTGAAAGCTCTGGAAACAGAAACTAAAACAAAACATTTCTTCACAGACTCTTCCAAAATCCAGGGTACATGGGGCTTCTGCTGAAGATAGGCTCACAACATCAAAAGCAGCAAAATAATAAATTACGTGAGTAAATGCACTACCACAAGAGAGAGTCATCAGGCACCATAAACAAGAAAGTTAGCACCCTAGGAGCTAGACCTAGAACAATCTAAAAGAAACAACAAGATAAGTATGTTTCAAGTAATCAGGGAGCTTTAAGGGAGGGAGGAAGGAGGAAATAAAACTCATAGTGAAAGAAGAGGACAGCACGGTGAAAGAAAAGACAGACATGAAAAAGAACCAAAGGGAAATGCAGTCAATAAAATAAGGAACTAACAGAATAGTAGGCAGAGCTGCAGAGAAAATTAGTGAACTGGAAGATAAAGCTGAGGAAACTACCGAGAATATGTCACAGAGAACAGATGACAAACACAAATGAACGGATACAAAATAAGGAGGTTAGATTGAGAAAATCCAGCAGATATAAAATCAGGCTGCCAGTTGCACAACTCTAAAGGCTACCATTCACAAGGAATCCAATATAAATGGTGCTTCTTGGATTTTTATAACATGTCAGCCTTTTTAAAATTATAATTCCAGAAGGTGAGAATAGAGAAGATGGGGATAAAGTGATAATTTTAAAAAAGACAATAGGCAAGAAATTTTCAAAATTGAAGAAAGACACAAGTTCTCAGTTCTCAGACAGAAAAAATACACAAGAGTACTGGTCAGAATAAAAAAAAATAAATGCAGACCTAAACAATTTGTGAGGAAAATGAAAAACATCAAAGACAATCAAAAACAACCAGAAATAACAGAGATTACCTGAAAAGTAGTGAGCAATCAAAATGACTGAAGAGTTTTTATCAGTAACGATGCATGTCAGAAAATAATGAAATGATATCTTTAAAGTGCTAGCCAACAGTTCTGTCATTTAAAAATTCTAAACCCAGATACAATTTCATTCAACAATAAAGTATGGTTCAGTTACACAATGGAAGCTCACAATGGAAAGAGCATCATAATACATTCTAAAAAAAAAAACAAAAGGTACTTTTTGGTTAGAAAGGAGGGAAACTAAGTATATATCTTCAATTTATAGTAATAGTACATAAAACACTGGGAGACTACCCGAGGAATGAATATAATTGGTTACCTGTGGAGGATGGGAGGAACTGAATGTATGAAGATAAGAGTGAGAGCAAAAATTTTCACTGGTTATATCACTGATTATCCCTTAAAATTTTTCGTTTAATGGGCAAATTCCTAGAAACACACAACCTACCAAGACTGAATCATGAAGAAATAGAAAATCTGACAGACCTATAACTAGAAAGGAGACTGACTAAGTAATCAAAAACCTGTCAGCAACAAAAAGCCCAGGACCACATAGCTTCATTGGTGAATTCTACCAAACATTGAGAGAAGAACTGACACTAATTCTCCTCGAACTCTTCCAAAAATTGAAAAGAAGGGAACACTTCCAAATTCATTCTATGAGGCCAGCATTATTCTGATACCAAAGCTAGACAAAATGCTACAAAAAAAGAAAACTGCAGACCAATATCCCTGATTAATACTGATGCAAAAATCCTTTACAAAATACTAGGAAACAGAATTCAATAGCACATTATAAGGATTACACATTATAACCAAGTGGGATTTATTTAGGACTGTAAGGATGGTTCAACATACAAAATGCAATCAATATAATCCACCACACTAACAGAATGAAGGGAAAAAACCCACATGATCTTCTCAAATGATGCAGAAAAAGCTTTGACAAAATTTGATACCCTTTCATGATAAAGAAAAAAGTCTCAACAAAGTAGAGATAGAAGGAAACTACTTTAACGTAATAAAGGGCATAAATGAAAATCCCACAGCTAACACTATATTAAATGGTATAAGACTGAAAATTTTTCCTCTAAGATTAGGAACAAGACAAGAATGCCCACTTTTTCCACTTCTATTCAACATAATAATGGAAGACCTAGCCAGAATAATTAGACCAAAAAAAAAAAGAAAAGAAAGAAATAAAAGGCATCCAAATTGGAAAGGAAGAAGTGAAATTATCTCTGTTTGCAGATGACATGATCTTTTATGTAGAAATCCTAAATGGTAGAACCTAGGTGGTGGATAGACAGTGATCACTATAAATTATTTCAATTGACTGTATGAAAATGCTTATAATAAAACTGTGGGATTTATTTCTGGAATGTAATCCTAAAGATTACACCACACACATGCACAGCTGTTAGAATAAACAAATTCAGCAAAATTGCAGCACACACAATCAATACACAAAAATCAACTGCATTTCTGTGTAATTAACAATGAACAACCAGGAAGGGAAATTAAGAAAAACAACTCCATTTACGATAGCATCAAAAAGAATAAAATACTTAGGAATAAACTTAACCAAGGTGGCAAAAGACTTCTACACGGAAAACTACAAAATGTTGCTGAAAGAAATTAAAGAAGACACAAATAAATGGAAAGACACCCAATGTTCATGGACTGGAAGACTTAATATTGTTCTACCATTAATATTTTATTATGCTTATTTTATCACATAGATATTTATTCTTCTCTCCATCTATCAATCCACGTTATCTTGGGATGCATTTCAAAGTAAATTGCAGATGTCAGCACATATCACCCTAAATACTTCATTGTTCATATTAACTTGTGTTCATATTTATGGTTTTTTCTTTTGTTATACAGTTTAGGTACAATGAAATGTATCCTTTCTGGTGTCCAATGATGGTGGGACACCCATTTGATGCTGCTGCCACCCCTGCTGGCCACTTCATGTAGCAGCTAGTTGTATGTGGGCCTTGCCACAGCCTGTGAGACTGACAAAAACGCCAGGCCACCCGTCAGTGGGGTCAGAGGAAAAGTGGAAACCATAGGTTAGGTGTTAGGAAATCAAGTACAGGTTAGGTGTTGATGAAACATGTGCAGTAAATAGAGACTGCCCGATCCCACTGGGGAGTGTATAGGGAGCAGTCAGAATAGTCTTGAGTAGTGGTTTTGTCATTAATTGTATAGTATAAATCTACAACTATGTGTTTATTGTGTGTGTGTATATATATATATATATATATATACTGTATATATACAAATAAATCTACATATATACAATATATATAGATTTATAGTATAAATCTATGACCATTGTTTTATTGTTTGACAACACTTTTATTTTGCAATAAATCCTTTAGGCAACAATGAGCCATAAAATTTTTAACTAAATAAAACTTCTGTTCTCAAGACAATTGATGATGAAAGTGTAATGTGCACAAAATACGTTTGAAATCTACTATTCAAATCTCCTACTACCAAGGGTAATATCCCTTATTTACTAAGGGTGTCATAGTGATGTCACCAACACCTGAAACCAGAAGGTACAAATCTGCTTTGAAGAAGCATCAGCACCAACGGAACAGTGAGCGGGCACTGAAGGAAGAACGTGACCACAAAGGTTTCAGCCACAGGAAAAACGTGCATTTACAAATCACTTCATAAAGAATGCTTTTCACTTAGATTAAATGTGTTCTCCGAAATTAATTTTGCTTGTTTTCAATTTAAAGTTTCTTGTGCACATTGGAAAAGTAACGTGGTAGTTCTTAGCAGATAGGGAAATTTGCAAACAGTTAAAAAATGCCAACTTTACATTTCACTGTCACTTGATACTTCAAATCGAAAATCAGTTTAGTCATTTTCTGACATTGGATTGGTTTTTTTAATCCAACTCAAGGAATCCAAGGAAAGCTCTGGAAATTCACCCTGTCAAAGTGGAACACTCAACCTTATTCTGAACGTTACCATAAATTCAATTTAAATGCTCCACAATGATGATAAACTTATTCGCTTTTCCATGGATAATGCAAATGGGAGCTTTGGAGAAGCACAGCCACATGGTAAAGACAATGCTCTTACTGAATGAGAACAGCCCATGGAGCAAAATTGTACTTAGAATTGGTTGGGTGCACACATAAGCCATAATTTTGTACAAACAAGCCACAATTTTTTACCAATAAAAATAGAAGCTAGAGGGGGCCGGCCCGGTGGCGTAGTAGTTAAGTTCTAGGGCTCCACTTCAGGCGCCTGGGGTTTGCAGGTTTGGATTCCGGGCGTGGACCTACCCACCGCTTATCAAGCCATGCTGTGGCAGGCGTCCCACATAGAAAGTAGAGGAAGATGGGCACGGATGTTAGCCCAGGGCCAATCTTCCTCACCAAACAACAACAACAACAAAAGATAGAAGCTAGAGTTGTCAAAATTTACACACACACACACACACACACACACACACACGGTAACTAAACTATCACATTTGTATGACAGGCTAATGATGAATTTAAAAAAAGATTAACCTTGGCATAGGCAACTTTTCTCTTTGCTGCCCCTAAGAACTCTGTTTTAGACATTTTTAAGCCTTTGCATTATTATTTTGTAAATCAACCTAAGTGTCCTACAGTGTATTGAACTTTTGTTTATTTAGATATGAGAGTGCTAAAATTTGAATTTCATTTAAAATCAGCTGGAAATCTTATTAAAGTATACAATGAATGGAAAGCTCCCTCATGCAGCTTTTCAAGCTTTTGGAGAACTGTGATGAATGAAAACAAAGCTTGCAAACAAGAAGACATTGAAATATATTCTTATTAAAGCAAAAATGGAAGTAGACAAATAAGATGATGATCACTCAAATGAGATTTGATTTGGAAAATCAGCAATTGACTTTGGAATATCTCAACATGTAGGAAGAATATTTTGATGGGGCTTCTATTTTGAATTAAATAAATTGAAATTCTGTGCCAGAATGAAGTAAAAACAAAAAACCTATGATTTTTCAGTATTTAAATTTGGTGAAACATTAACAATAATAATAAATATAGGTAAACTTTATGGTAAATTTTGTCTTTAAAAATATTTGTCAAAAAAGTTACTCTGAATGACAGCTGAAAGACAGTATCTGTGAAATATTTAGGCTGAAATATTTTATTTCAATGTAAAAACATAGAATTGAGTATATCCTCCATCTGGCAGAAATTGCCCTGATCTTTCCAGATACCTCAGCATCTATAAAATATTTTCTCATTTAAAAATATTTTTTTTACTATAAATAAAAGTTATTTGAATATGCCAAGATTTTCAAATTTATTAGCTATAAATTACGACTTTGAAGCTCTCAGGAATTTTATGGAAAAAAACCCACAAAAAAATACTGAAAAAAAATTCTTCAGAAAAATACTAGCGACAGTTTTAGAGTTAACAACAGCTAAGAATGAACAGCAGGAGCACAGAGGATTTTTAGGGCAGTGAGACTACTCTGATATTATAATGGTGGAAACATGTCCTTATACATTTGTTCAAACCCATAGAATGTACAACATCAAGAGTGAACCCTAAAATTAACTACAGACTTGTGGTGATAACAATGTGTCAATGTAGGTTAATTAATTGCAATAAATGTACCACTCTGGTAGGAAATGTTGATAATGGGGAGGCTGTGCATGTATGGGAACAGGAGGTATATGGGAAATCTCTATACCTTCTGCTCAATTTTGCTGTGAACCTAAAACTGCCCTAAAAAAATAAAATCTATTAAATAATTTTAAAGCATAAAAAAATGAAGTTGCTATAAGTATGATGACCTAATAAATGAAAAATTTATTCAAGCCAGAGAAATTTTATGATAAATCAAGATACCACACTAATAAAGTATTACTTATTGTATTGCATAGAGTTTTGACACCAAAAATAATATTTTTCTAAGTTTATTTTGTTACTTATGTATCACGATTACCTATAATACATTTTATAAGTAATAAACTATTTTAAAGGGAAAAAATGGCTAAGAAGTTGATTAAATAACAAGATGTATCAGAATATTCTGATTATGTTATTTTAATGGTCATGTAATCAATATATAGACATTTAAAATTGTTCATATTAATGTACATGGATATATGTTATTTTCAGTTTATCAGAAATAATTTTTGAAAAATTCTTTGAATAGAACAAGAGTTTTTGTCATTTCATCAATATAACAAAACTTTTCTCAGTCAACAAATATTTCAAAAATGTACAACAAATTATTTTAGCATTCTTTTCTACTCTCAAAAGTGTGCTGTCACTTTGAGGGCAGTTAAAAGAATCCTATGTGTTCTGAAAGCAGTTTTAAAAAGGGAGTCATAGAATGTTTTGAGCAAAGGCAATGGAA
Organism: Ceratotherium simum simum; assembly: GCF_057802395.1. NCBI lineage: Eukaryota > Metazoa > Chordata > Mammalia > Perissodactyla > Rhinocerotidae > Ceratotherium > Ceratotherium simum. The sequence goes on from NC_141933.1 coordinate 31,024,902, forward strand.
GAACCATGGCACTTCTGAAGGAAGACACTTGAAAAAGGACAACTCAGTAGACTTCCCAGCATAACACAGAAAACATAAAGAAAAAATCAGTTCCGTTGACTCAGTTCCCCTGTATGTAAAAGGAAAGCGTTGGTCCTCAACTAGATCCCACAAACCAGTCTAGAGAAATCGCTTGGAGTGCTTTAAACAAACACTGAGCCCAAATCTCTGCGAGTAATACCCAGAAATCTGCGTTTTAAAAGTCTTCCAGGAGATTCTGATGGGCAGCCAAGCTTGAGCCTGCTGAACCAACTGACCACTACATCCCTTCTTCAGATGACTTTCTGCGAATCCATAAATGACTGGTCTACCGTGTCTTGGGAGAACCAGGACATTGCTGCCATTCAACAGCACTCCTGGGCATCTGCTCTGTGCGAGAGAGCACCCTCGATTACGCTGTCCTGCCCTCATGTTGCTCAGTGTGGTAAGAGGAGATAGTTTTACTAGACTTGCCTGTAGACTTCTTCCTTTTCCTCAGGAAGCTTCCACTCATCGAGGTCTTCCCTGGGGAGGAAGAAATTGTCTTCTTCCTTCACCAAGTGAGCCATGAGCCTTGAGACATTCCGTCACCAGACACGGTCTAGTTGGAGCAGTAGCTGCCTATTCCTTTCTTTTTCTTTTTTTCTTGGCCCTTAAACATTTATTGTATTTTTTCTCCTGTTAAACTAGTTATATAGGCTTGATACAGAGAAGTTTGAAAACACAGAAAAGTAAAAAAGTAAAATCAAATAAAGATCATCTAAAATATCATCTTCAAGAGAAAGTTAATCACCAAGAACATGGTAGTTTGTCTATTCTTCTAGTCTTATTTAATTGCATTTATATATATATTTTAAACAGAAGTGGAATTATATTGTATATATGGCTTTGATTTCCTAGAAATTAATATTGTGAACATGTGCAAGGAGTGTTTCTTAAAATGCTCTTTCTATCAGCACTTTTCCTGGAGATTAAAGTCTCAAAGTAGATTTCTTAACTTAGCAGAGGGGGTTGAGATGTCTCACTAAAAACTTGGATGAACTCCCTCTGTTGCAGCTTGTTTCCATAAGCAGCTTTCTTAGAATCAACGTCTCCCACTAACAAGACATACATTAATGCCCCACAGCCAAATACATTGAGATGTAAACGGTTACTACTTCCTTCTGTATTGCACGCAAAACAAATGTTGGCTGAGATGTGTCAGCTGCTCTGAAGTGCAAGATTAGAAAGTTCAATTTCATTTATAATTTCCATGAACCAAAGTCAAACTCAAAGCACAACCATCTGTGTTACATTTGAACTGGGAAGTAAGTATAAATAAGATAGGCCCTGCTTTACACAAAAGCTGCTAGAATCTGGAAGAGTCTTCTCCAAGCCAAGGATTGCCTTTGAGGTTCACTCCAAAAACCAGTCGACCACTGGGGACAGCTGGTCTCATAATTTTGAGTGTTTAAAGTGTAGCAATTCCAGTTCATGGGCACTAATATAATTTGTGAAAACAATACACCCGCAACTGGCCTCATACTAAAACTTCACGAGATCTCTTTTCTACGAGAGTATATTGTTGGCTAACTGCTCTCAGTCAGTACGCCGGAAGAGACACAGTAGGAGAACGCTTTGGAGGAGCACAGAGCAGCAGAGCAGAGAGAACCAGGCATTTAATTATTTCTCACATTTCTCTTTCCTTGGTAGTTAACTAGCAAACATTTCTTTCTCCACCTTCTCTCTCTCCTTTTTTTTTTTTTGAGGAAGATCAGCCCTGAGCTAACATCCATGCTAATCCTCCTCTTTTTTTTTTTTTTTTTTTTGCTGAGGAAGACCGGCTCTGAGCTAACATCTATTGCCAATCCTCCTCCTTTTTTTTTTTTACCCCCAAAGCCCCAGTAGATAGTTGTATGTCATAGTTGCACATCCTTCCAGTTGCTGTATGTGGGACGCGGCCGCAGCATGGCCGGAGAAGCGGTGCGTCGGTGCGCGCCCGGGATCCGAACCCCGGGCCGCCAGCAGCGGAGCGCGCACACTCAACCGCCAAGCCATGGGGCTGGCCCCATCTTCTCTCTTTCTTGAGGTCATTCCAGCAATTACCTGCTCTCCAGTTTATGCAAAGCTACCTGAATAATTCATAATGCAGGAGATTTTATTAGCTTTCTTCCATTCCCTTTGCCCAAGAATGATTGGCAATGAAATATTTCAAACACACAGAAAAATAAAGAGGTAACTAAAACCACCCACATTTAACAGAGGTTGACAGTCTACTGTACATGCTTAATATATTTTTAATATAGCTTTTTAGTCATCACTGCCATATTTACAAGAATATTGGGCCTTTTGCTATAACACGTCTTATGAACATACCCTTGTATGGACTCTCTTACACGTTTCTCTGCAGCAGCTGCATAGCTGTCAGCTCCACGGCCTTTATTGTTCCAATATGGCGCCCTGCACAGGGCGGGGGATGAGACCAAGTAGTGCATGGGTTGCAGCACGGCTGTCAGGCCACACAGATCTGAGTGCCAACCCCTGCTGACTAGCTGAGTGAATGTGGACAAATGTCTGCACCTGGTTTCTCGTTTATAAAATGGGGACAATAACACCTGCCTTGTGGAGATGTTGTGCAGTGATGTAAGTGCAGCATTCCAAGAGTACCTAGCTCAAGGGAAGTGGTTATTAGCAGCTTGTGTACCTGTTGTGTATACCCAACAACTCTCATAAAGCTTGGGTCCATCTCCAACTGAAGCTGTATCTACCAGGAACCAGCCAACCATGATCCAGATCATTAACAGCTCCTTATATGTGGACTCACTAACATGTATCACTTTTCTAGGTAAGGCCCAATTTAGCCCAGTGAAATGATGGTCTTTTTTTTTTTTTTAACAACTGGAGGTGACTTGTTCCCATGCTTCTGATTTCAAAAAACATGATGGAATTTCATAGAGCTTTATAGCACTCACCTTTTTGTGAAGTCAAATTAGCCCATGAGATAAGGGAGCAGTTGGTTATAACCATGAAGCAAGCCCCTTGTGATCATAACACTATTTGACTGTCTTTATTTCTGTGAGCATCTCCTTCTCTTCCTATCCTTAGGTTTATCTATTATCTGTCATTAAAGCAAATTGCCTTTAAAAGATCACGTTGTTTAACTCAGTGGTTCTCAACCATGGCTGAGCCTCAAACTCACCCATGTTAAAAAAGAAAAAAATCTGTCTGTCTGTCCGTCCGTCTGTCCATCCGTCCCTCCGTCCGTCCATCCATCCATCCATCCCAAGGCCCCCACTCAAGACATACTGGAATCTCTGGGACTGGAAGTGATGGAGGTGGATAGGCCGAGGGTGGGAGCGGTTAATGTTCCACGCAGGTGAGGCTGTTATAGACCCAGGGCTGAGAATCACACTGCCTTAACTACTTGAAATGGTACATATCTGAAGAGCAGTTTAATATTTTGGAATTAATTAGAAGTCTTATTTTTCTTCAATAATTTTGCAAGCAGGATGCTGCTATTCCAAGTCTTCTGTTGCAAATTATGTCTTCCATAGGAATAAAGCAAACACATGGTCCATCCAACCACAATGTAAATCAAAACACATGTCCACAGCTGGTGCAGAAGCATTAGGACCATCTAACTGGATTCCATTGGAATAAGTTTGCGTGACACCATGCTAAAGTAATTGTAAACAACCTCCCTAGAGAAAGTGACATGAAAGATAGCCAAAACACAAAAGACATTGGGGTTAACTCACTTTTCTTAAAAAAAAAAAAAAGTATAATGCACACACTGTATCCTTTTGCAAACCAAACCACGCCAAATGTCAGAAACTGGCAGAGAGGACACTGTTGTCCAGACAAGAAGCCCCAACTTTTATTGACCAGTGCTTCCAATACTCACCTTCCTTCTCCCCCTTCTTGATTCCCATTAGCTGTATGTTCTCTCAGCTAATCGGGCAGAGAAGTGCATCTGAAGAAGGAGACCATTAAGAAGTCACGCTTCTCATTATTTATTAGTTTCCATGGCAAGAGAAAAACAAAACCCAACTGTGTTTCAAAGAAACAACAATAAAAGAAGCAACATCTCTTTCAGGCAGCAAACCTCAGAGGGAAAGGAAAAGTTACACTGCCCTGCGTGAGATGATGCTCCTGTGCTGTTGCCCAAACCAAGGGCAGGACTCTTAAGGGGGCTTGCTACACCTGAAAACACCAACTCCCGAGTCAAGAAGCCATTCCTAGAAGGTGCTAACATTTATATTTTCTTTGGGGATCTTCTTGCTAAGTTTCTCCTTCAATTGACTTCCAGAAATCAGACAGTGAAATCTCTGAGGCTTTCCAGGCCACCAAATCAAAGTAATCACCAAATCAAGTAAATCTGAGTGGGGTCAGAATGCTGGCTGACTTCTTGCAACAAACAGGGACCTAGCATTTGGGCTACTGAGATATTTAGCAAGTTCTATCCCTCAGGACAGAGTCAGCAGGGAAAATGCCCTAGATGGTGGGTTTTCTAGTGCCTGAAGCACCAGGGATCTAGCTGGACCCCTCTCCCTCTGAGAAGTGAGGGCCACCACGCTTATTAGTAACTTTCCCCTCCCTGCAATGCATCCTTGTCACCTTTGTCTTGCATTCAAGTGCCTTGGCCCACATCAATTGTGGCAGACTTGGAATAGCAATTGAGCCTTCAATAAAGGCTCCACATATCAAACCATTAGTTTCCACAACGATCTGACCCAGTGACATTCTTCTTCTGATTAACCTCTGTGGGCTCCTCTCCGAAGAGTGGATAATTAGGCACAGCGAGAACGAGGAACGCGATAGCTTCTAATCACTCGCTTTCATTTTTTCTAAAGGGAGGAAATTCCCTCAGTGGATTTACTTAGGGCAAACATGGTGCCTCGGCTTTGGACTTGCCCCTGCATCCATTTGTGTTGGTCCTTTCTATTTAAGTTTTTATAGTAGGTAGGTTCCCCTCTGCCTAAAAACCCAAGGGGAAACACCCAATTCTTTAATTTACTCACATCCTGCTGTGCTTTCTCAGGCTATTCATTTTCATACCGAGCCTTGTCTTCAGCTGCAACATCCTAGTTTGAAGGCAAGGGGAGACAGGTCCGCTGGAGGCTGTCTCGACCTCAGAGGGAGAGAACTCTGAGGCGCCTCTTCCCGGCAGCCAACACCAGGGCTGCCCTAGGCTATTTCACAATGTCAGCAGGCTCAATTCTAGAAGAAAAGACCACTTACTTCCCAACCTGCCAGGGCTCAGTGAGGCATAAAGAATAAATTAAGTAAATTAACTGACAAAATCTGGTAACTGCCAGTTCCTGAGAACCCGAGAGATAAACAGTAAGAGGTATCTTCAACCTTCAGGGGATGAAGAGACTATCTTGATGCAACAAAGATAAAGGAATGAGGAGCTCTGCATTTGGAGAGCATCTCTCCTGTCCTGGGGGTGGCCCTGTCCTGGACCCTGGCTCTAGGAGACCACCCAAGCAGCAAGGTGGACAGATGCCCACAAAAAAGCATAACGCTTGTTCCACTTACAACTTGAGCCTGTGGATTAGTTTTATTTGAAGGGTGATTTTTCATTTTTTTCTTCCTGTCATGGCCGGTCACACTGCACCTCATCCCGACCTTTATATGGAGGGTTCATCACATTGAAATGAGCTTTGAGGGTTGTCAAGGAGAAGCCACAAATGGGGGAAGGAGGAAGAGGCCGTAAAGAGGGGCCATAAGGCCTACCTTGTCTGGTTGATAAGGACAGTCATGATCTTGGGGAAGGCATGGTGGAGATTTTGTGTAGCTATGTGAGACGTGACTATAAAATAAAGGTATCTATTTACTGCATGGCTGGTGAAGCCAATTGCATTACCATGCTGCCATACTGGATATGCATATGAACCGCAGATCTTTTTATTTTTTAGTTTTTTAGCCCTAGTTGGAGAATCCACTTTCACCTCCTCCCACGCAGGCCCCCTCGGTGGGTACGCAGCCATCAGTTACCGCCACAGCCAAGTTCCGTGGCCCTCCAAGCACGGGAGCTCTGGCCAGTGGCGATTTGTCATTCTGCCCTCTGAAGCCCTTAGATCTCCTTTGGAGTTCACACACTCAGACTTTGGCATTATATTCTTAAACTACAAACTTATGCCCATTCAGAAAGCCTAAGCAAGCACGACTAGTTAATCTAGAAAATGACCAATTTATTTTAAGGAAATCTGATCTTTTCATTGCTCAATAACCATGGACCACTAAAAAGTCACTTCAGATGGAAGGGAGCTCAATTCTCACTCTATTCCTAATAGCCATTTGACTTTGGGAAAAACCTGTCTTTTCTCTGGATTTCAGTTGTCTCCTTTTTACAAATGAGAAGCTGGCTAGACAGTCCTATCTCTTTCAGCTATATGGTCTATATGCTTTGCAGCTACAAGGTTGATCTGAGAACCTGTGCATGCTAAAAGGGCTTAAAAATAATAGTACTTAACAGTCATGCACTTTACCTGTATTGACTCATTTCATGCTCTCTAGAACCCTATGAGGGATTCTAAGTATGACTCCTACTTTTTAGATGAGGAAGCAGGCAGAGAGGCTCAGCAGCTGGGCCTGTCATACAGTAGTGGGGGAGCGGGGCTGTGAACTCAGTCGCCTGGCTCTATGCTTGTGCTCTTACCCCCCAGAAATACAGGACAATAGGCAGATCTGAGGGTGGAGCTTCCTTGACGTTTGCATGCGCAGAAGGTGAGAGAAGGAGCGTGAGAGTCCGTTTATCTGCCGGTCAACAGCATTGACAACGAACCAAGACTAGAGCCAGACAGGGCCCTCTTTCCCGCCTGCTGGATGTTCCCGCATCTAGTGCACACGTTACCATAGATAAATATGAGCACTTCGTGGCAATTGTATAAATTGGGGTGATTCTGGCAGCAAAGCCTAGAATCACTCAGTGATAAAATGATCAGCTTTGGATCTCTTTGCCACCTACTGACCTGTCAGTGTAGTGACATGGTTTGGGGTGGGAAATATTCAGATGATACTGGATGAGGGAACCCAAGAGGCCAGGCAAAGAGAGCCATTCTCAAGACTAGTTCAGAGAAATAAGCCGTGCCCCCGGGTCATCAAAACACCGCCACTCTGAGGTCAGGACTGCCCTATTCTGACCTCCCAGCTTTAGCCTCCTGCAAAGCAAATGCCTGTCAAGTGAGTCCGACTAGCCCAGCGAGATCTTTGCAGCGGAAAAGACAAGATGCGGTTCATTTTTAAAATAGGTCCATTAAGAACCCCAAACCCAAGAAGACTCTACCAGGAAAGTTCCTGCCAGTTCACTAGAGAAAGGTAGTGATGAGAATTCATAATGCTATCGCGATTCCAAGCTCATGGCACCAGGGCCCAAGGTCCTGAACTGGGCCTCTTTTCAATGTTTATTTACCACATAAAAGTTTCATTAAAACATTATCGAGTGTTGTTCAGTTCTGTGCCCTTCGGGTTTTTTCCATCATTAATCCTCCCAGAGCAGGGTGGGGCTGAACTGAGAACAGCACAACCTAACTCTGGTTGCAGCAGTCCTTATGCAACCCAGCACGTCCACAGGTAGCGCCACCTTTTGGGGGAAACACAGTGGTGCACTCTGATACAGCCTCAGGCGGCTAGTGGTCACTGAGAGTGGTCACCATCACCAACTTGGGAAGAGCTCTACACATTGATACTTCCGTTGACCTTATCAACCACACGGCTATGTGGCACACATGCTATCGTAAGGAACGAAATCCGTTTCTTCCCTTGAGCTAAAAGCGCACCACAATAAACAGCTGTAGATTCTTTGCTACCGCGTCATTGATTTACCTACTGTACTTTGTAACCCAGGAGAGCTATGAATCAGCCTCCTCAACTTTTCAGCTAACAAAAATACATTCCTTTTGATACAATCTCTTCTTTCTCTAGATTTATTTGTTCTGAATCCCAAACATTCTTAGGGCATTATTTCTTACTGAAGACAGTTCTCCCTCGATGTTTGTTTAATGATAATTTTTAATTCAAGCACTTCCTGCATAGTATGCTTGACTTTCTCAAGGCTCCATATTCCCAGGAATACCTGAGTCACACGTTGACATATTTCCAGCCCTCATCAATCACAGACAGATGGGCTTATTTTCTTGCCTCTCTCTTCTCGCCCATGGGTCACTGAATGGTGTTAAAATTCTGATTTCATTAGGAACTGAGCTCAGAGACAATCTCTTATCTTTCCTTTTCTTGCCTCTCTTCACATTCATTAGTTTTAATTTCTAGGTAATGCAACAGATCATTTAGTCACTCAAACACTGGTTGAGGAATTACCATGTGTTGGGCACTTTGCTGGGTGCTGGAGATGCAGAGTTGAAGAAAGGGTCTGCTCTTAGGAAGCTCACAGTGTGGTGAAGGAGGTAAGAAAGGTCATGATTGACAAAGCAGGAAGTGCTCTAAGGCGAGACCACAGGGCATTTAAAGGTGTGCAGAGGAGTGCTTCACCCAGCCTGGAAGATCCAGAAAAACCCATCCAAGAGCCAAGAAGTGGTGCTGCTTCACCTGAACTTAACTTTAACAGACAAGTAGCAGTCATTTTGGGGGAGTCCAAACAACAGGTGGATTGACGTGGATGCAGCAGAGGGACATAATTAAAGGGGATACTGGGGAGTGCTGGCCAGATCAGGAAGAGCTTTGTGCCTTGGCCTAAGAAATTTGAACTTCATCTTAGAGAGGAGCCCCCGAAGCGGAGAAACAGCAGAACTGTAGTGTAGAATGGTGTCAGGAATGAAGGACAAAATCTTGGCTAAATTCATAAACATTAGTACGATTCTGTGTCCCCACTTGCTTCATCTGACACTGCTTCTAGGCCCCAGTGACAGCATACAGAGCACGGGGAGTCAAGTCAGGGCTTAGCACCAATTCACGGCGTCAGTCTACCTCTCCAGACTCAGAGCAATGCCCTTCCTCAAGCTCTCACAGAGAGTTGTGCTTGTTCTGTACTCTAGTCTGCCGAGGGTGACAGGATCATGATCATCCTGGAAGCCTTCCTGGAACAGGATTTCTTGGCATAAGGTCATGAAATGAGGGATCCAGATGGCAGTTGTGGGCTGGAAGATAGTGTGTGCACAAAGGCAGACACCAGTCAGCAAGCCCACGTGTGCCATGTCAAATACAGAGGGGTCGGGAAGAGATGGAAACGAGAATGTTGCTGTACAGAATACTACACATCTCCACGCTGGAGAAGCTCAAGTAGAAAGAGTCAATTGTCTCAGAACAAATGTGAGGTAGCAGCAGATTAATAAAACAAATCACACGGGCTTGCTTGCTTCTGTTTCCAATCTCTGTTCTCCATGTCCAAGAGCAGCCCGCCCGTCATATCAAGTTAGACTTTTTCCCTTTGAAACCATGCACGCACAGAGCTGAAGGAAGCTTTCAGATGGAAATGTCATTACTCAAAAGAAAAGCTCAAGTAGTGCCCTATCCTCTCCCCTCGCTGCTCGTATCTGCAGCATAGCTCATGTGCACTAACGTACTCAAGGCTCATCCAAGGACTTGGAAACTGCTCAGCAAAACGATCTGACTCCTAACGATCCCTGAACAATTCTTTTTATTTTTTCCTCTGGACAGTGGCTTTTTACATTTTCCATGAGGAATTTTGGGTAAAGTTAATTAATAAATAACAGAATTTTATGAGTGTATGGAACTTTAGGTTTATCTGATTTCATGCACACTGGCCTCCCTGCTCCACAACCCATAATTTTTTCCCTCATATATATATTTTATGATGGATTTCTCAGGAATTTAAAAGTTTAAACTTTCACTCAAGCTAAGGTTCCTCAATTCTCGTTAGTAATTTCACTGGCCAGGATGCGCTGCAGGGACAAGCAGCAGTTTCCAACTCGTGGGCTCAGTCATGTTGCCTGCAGGTGACTCTCAGCCTAGCAACGAAGGGAACGATCTTTGTGTTGTTACTGTCCCCAGACAGACGGCTATGCTGGTACGTAATCCCCCCGGTCCCTCCCTTTGGGTCCTATTTCCTAATACAGCCATAAGGAGACACATTCTGGATACTTATTATGAGTGTAGGTTCAGTATGCTTAATGCAACAGGTGTTATTTCTACAAACATATACATAAATGAGGATTTTTGTAAGCACCATTTAAAACTATCTGAAGGGTATTTTCTGTGGATCTTTTCATAAAGCAAAAGCCCTTTTGAAAAAATAATACTATTCCCTACTTCATGGCTTCTAATTTCAGGTTTTCATAAGTTAATTTAAAAAAAATGATGGAGGCTCCATTCTTTTTCATTTGTTGAGCAAGCTTCACACTAACACAAGAGCCAACCATGCTTTGCCGTTGAGCTTTTCTAAACAATGACATTTGAAAATGTGGGCTTCTGAGACCAAAAACTTCCCCATGAGTCAGGAGCCAACTCAGAAACAGAGCTCATGGTTCCAACTAACTAGCCCACAGCATTTCATATCCAGTTCTGCTTTTTCAGTGGTCTCTAAGAGGTTAATTTCTGGTTAGGAACTGAGAAACTGGGTTGGTTTCTAACTCCGCAGGATAGTAGCGGTGCTAGCCAAGGTATCCCATGTTAATAGTGGTAGAAAAAGTGGCTGAGTCCCAGGATCTCAAAGACAGGAACCCTTTCTCCTCAGTCTCCATTCTTCCCTCTACCCCATGAGGTTCCCAAGAGATACAATTCATAAGAGCAGAGAACAGGGCCAGGCAAAGACATATTGTTAATGGGACTCCTGCCTCCAACCCTGATGTGGTGGATCCTGGCGAGCTGGCTTGGACTGGAAGAACTCTTGCCAGACCAATAGTTCCTACATCTGGTCACACACCACAATCACCTGCGGAGGGATGGTTTTGTTTTGAACCATAGTTCCAAGTCTCACCCCAGACTTATCTCCAGGGGTGGGCCCTAGAGTTTGCATTTTAAAAGCCTGGCATATTGGCCTGTCTCCCCTGCCCCGCCCCACCGACACTAGAAAACCAGCCATCTGAGCAGGAAGGCGCAAGGCCAGCAGTGTGCTGACGCTGGCTTGTACAAACTTGAGAGAGCCGATGGTTAAATTTTCAGGAATTTTGCAAGCCTTTATTAAAAGTTAAATTATATAAGCTTACTATTAAATAAATTATAACAAAAACAAAGCTAATACCCAAAGCTCATCACCTCCTAATCATTTACTACACTTTACTATTACCCATGTTCTTGAGGGTTTTTACATCTATTGTATGTGTAATGATGGGAAAGGCTGTTGATGCAGGTGAGCTTCTCTCCCCAACTCCGTATTCAGTGATATCACATTGGGAGCCTGAGATCAGAGCATTTATACCATGAAAATCACCAAATGCTAAAAATCAGGGCTTGATTTATTGTTATCTCTAGACTTAAAAAAGTGATGGAAAAATATAAACAATACATATTAACTTAAAAATGTCATGTCTGCAGCCAGTACACTGTGAATAGCACATTTGAGAAATATTCTTCCAGTATTCAAAAATTGTCTGATTTCAGTCAAGTTGTTATTCTCTTCAGTGACAAACAAGTGAAATTCCAACATGTCTTTGTTGTTTTAACTTCCATCTTACTCTTTCAACGTAAAGGAGAATATCAACCAACATTCACACTGGGAACCAAAGTTAGTCATCAATTGCAATCATAGTTTTGCTACAGGTACAAGAGTTCCATAAAATCAATGACAGCATTCGTGTGAATCAATGAACTATATAAAATTTACAATGAAGAGTACTGTATGTTCTATTATCATTTGTGAATTTTATTGGATTATATTACACTATTTATACATTGATTGTATTTAATAGTATTGTATATTCTATTCAATTTGTAAACTGCATATCTTATTATTTGTATATCAGTAAAATTTCTAATGGACTTAAATTTGATTATACATGCATATGCATTTCTTATCCAGAGAGCCAGGTGTTAATCATTTACCAGCACACCAATGCCTAAGCCAAGAACAAAAACAGGTTGAACAGCCTCCATGGCTTCTCTCCTATAGTTCCATGCCCTCATCTCAGCCCTTTAGTCTACCATGCTCATCAAGAAAAATACAGGGGCCAGCCCAGTGGCATAGTCGTTAAGTTCTCAGGCTCAGCTTTGGTGGCCTGGGATTCGTGGGTTCGGATCCCAGGCGAGGACCTACTCACCACTCATCAAGCCACGCTGTGGCGGTGTCTCACATACAAAACAGAGGAAGACTGGCACAGATTTTAGCTCAGGGACAATCTTCCTCACCAAAAACAAAAAACCCAAAGAACTGTGAAGAACACAAACCAAAAGAAAAAGAGATTTCCCTGAAGACGCAAAGCAGATAATTTAATCCACCTAATCTAGCCCTTCCTAAAAGGGCTACCCTCCAAGGAGGGCCAGCTACAGGCTGATCTGACCACACCTGCCATGTGGAAAAAATGCGAGAATCCTAACAGATGGCAGTCTTGGCACCATAGCCTAATAAATGTCCTCCCTGAATCCACATCAGATGGCTCCCTGGGAGCAGAGGAGAGGGAGGTTAGAGGCGTCAAAATGGGGGACTAAAGGAGTTCGAATCTTCTTGTCGGATTTGGAACACGTTTGGGGCACACAACTAAAGGATCAGTGAGCATTTCACCTTCACCAAGCAGAGTGCGCAGGGACATTGTGGTTTCTTACACAGTCACTTTTAAATTGTCATTGCTTGTGATTTAAAAATGTCTTCCTAAAGATGAAATAAAACAGTTACCAAACCAAGATGTATAGAAATTTAAAAAATTCTGTTACTTGGTAGTCTTGTTGTTTGGTAACTTCAGGCCAATGCCAATAGCCAACACTCACCATAAGGAGTTTCTTTCAGTGCTGGAAAGAAAAACTGAAACGAAACTTAATCAAATCAGACTTCTGATTATCCATGTTACTCTCGTGTCCCTGTCCACGCATCTAGTCAACACCATGAGCATTTTTCCATTCGTTAGTCTTATTACCCCCACCTTCTCCTTAATGATTTTTCTCTTAAAAAACAAAAGAAGCAAAACCCCACCAAATATGTTATTATTATCTAAGTATCATGAGGTAGAAACCTTTGCTAAAGAGTCATCCTCGAATTAAAGGGAATGTAATATTTCATTTATTAAAAAACACAATTGATGCAGATAAGGAGTCTTCAGGTAAGTGGCTTTTGAAAGTCTTCTTTATGGTATTACAAACATAAGCGCACAAAAAGACTTCTCTGACCTCCAAATGAGAGATGAGTCAACGCTATCATCATAAAATGTTTACATATCCACCCACCCTAAAAGGGAAACTGGCCTCAGAACACATTACAGAAAGCATGGCTAATCCTGACAAATGGTAACATTTTTGCTTAATCGGTATGTTCTTGAAACTTAGGCACAGAACTGCTCGAATGAGATTCCCCAGGCCCTTAAAAACAGAATGTGTTTGGTGAAGGTCAGACTGACACATTTAGGGGGTTGGGAGGGGGAAGAGTGAGAGAAACCCAATCAGTCTGGCATCCCTTACGGTATGAGCCTTGTGTTATATTTTACGAATTAATAATTGTATCGGGGCTAGTAAGGGCGAGGGGTGGAGAACTGACATACTTCACACAGAAACCTATCCAAGAAACCTGCAAAACAATCTGGGAAAAACCGAGAAGATATGTCTACTTATCAAGCTCTGGTATCCGCATAGAAACTAGCACATGTTACTTTCAACCACAAAGACACTTATTAAGTTTTAAAGAATTTTTATTACACATTTCTTTTTCCATAACTCACCTCAGAGCAGAACTAAAGAACTCTTTGGTTATCACGCAATAATTTGCCCTCTAGATAAGCACATCGAGGTGTTTTCCTGTTTGATTCCTAATTATTAATCCATACCAGCTACCAGCCCTTCACGAATCAGAATGTTAAAGGAAGACATCACTCATTAGTATTAAAATCTAGTGGACACTGAATGTCAGATTTCTATGCCTGTAGCCAGGGATTTATTTCCATGATGATTTCTGTAGGAGATGCTCCCGAGAAGAGCAACAAGCTGTCTTCGCTGCATCAAGAGGCACTTCCCCAATCATAAATCTGTTTACAGTGCTAAACTGCAGCATCTCCTAATGAATTGATGTTTTTAATTGAGGAGTCTTTCGTGAGGCTCTGGGGCCAGACTGCCCGCCTTGAATCCTGTCGTTGCCACTTGCTAGCTGTGTAATCCAGGACAAGTTACTTAATGTGTCTTCTGTGAAATACTGATAATACTAATACCTATCTTGGCGGCTGTGGGGAAGACTTAACGAGTTAGTACATACGAAGCATCAGGAGAGTGCCTGAAACACGGGAAGGCAGCTATGAGAATCGTATTATAATATTTTCAGGGTCACCACGCATAGTTTGAAGAGCAGAAAAGGCCTCATCTAGTTAATGAGAACAAAGTAATTAGATAAGTAGAGAAATTATATTGAAACATCTACCTAGAAAATAAAAGTCCCATCGAGAATTTCCCAAGTAAAATGATAGATTCTTTTAAAAATTAACTTTTCTTTTACAAGATTTTTCATTTTTAAGACTTTCTGGGAAGCCATTCTTCCCAATATTTTCCAAAGTTGAGATGACTCATTCAGGAAACGAGGAAACAAACATACAAAACCCCTATACCCCATTGCATATTGAGCTTCCATTTTGTCCAATTCATGGGCTCATACACTCAGATTAAAGGAATAACTTTAAGCATTCTCTGAAAAACAGCTAAAATCAAAAAATTTAGAAAGAGGGCTAGACTCTACCCTCAGGACTGCATACACCTATAAAACTTAGCATCCACGCTTATTGTTCTAAAGCTGTATCAAAGCATTAAAAGGGTAAAGAGAATACCTAAAAATTCATCATGATATTCTGACCAGTATTTAAGTAACAGGTTGAGATAAAATACCTTTTTATTAATTTACCATTAACAGATGATTTGATGTCAAAGCGAAGCACCCACAAATATCATCATGTATTTAGTGAGTAATGAAGTCTGGTTGACTGCGGGGCTGCATTAACAAGAGCTCCATGGTGCTAGTGGGTGACTAAAGCTGGCCTCCCCATCTCAAAGGTTCACTCTGAACGAATAAAGAACATACTAACTTGGTATTTAGCATTAAAGGTACTGAATGGTAAAAATAAAACTAGACTCTCACCTGCTCCGATAGTCTTGCTCAACTAGCTGGAAAGCCCCAAGATGATTACGATTACCTGAAAATAAATTTTACAGATGGCCCCTAGAGAAGGAAGACAATGGGCATGAAGATACCTACAGCAGCAGCTGTCCTGGCAGGTGATGCACTTCATTAACAAGGCACACTTGCACACACAAGAACCCTCACAAAAGGATGAGCTGGAGAAGACGCAGGAGAGTGGAGGTGTTAAAGTACATTTCAATTAAACAATGCATGGGCATTTATTCTTAAGTTAACCTAACTTTCTTTAGGCATGATGACCTGGCAAAGAACATTTTCTTTGTGAGTAGTAGGTTGTAAAGCTGTCTCTACTCACTCAACTCCCCACTGAGTAGCTTTTCTTCCAACTAAGTTTCTAAGCTGTGTTGGAATTAAGGTTATTGTAGTGATGTACAGGTACTGAGTCAAGGTCATGGAGAATGAATGGCTGAGCTTGTATATTAGGTGCTACAACAGGTGCTAAATATTTGGCTATGGAAATTAGAGAAACCAGAAACAAAAGGGCACTGGTTATAACCAGTAACGTAAAAACCTAGTTGAAATATTACCTCCCTAGGAAGCTTTCCTCTCAAATCAGGCCCTGTGCACATACTCTGATTACAGAATTCACTGAACTGCATTTCACTTATCTAATCGATGTGGCCTGGTGGCCACCTTCCCGTGGCCCTCCCAGTACAGATACCACATGCCCCAGGCCTCCCACCTGCATTAGCACCCTGACCACCTCCGTGCACCAGCCCCCCAGCTGAGGCTCACCTGTGCCCTGGAGGGTTGCTTCCCATTTCCCTGGGGACTGTAGACAGATCTGGCCTGGGCAACCCAATGAACTTCTCTGCCACCCAGTGGGCTGCAACCATTGGACCCTAACTGATAATGCTGTCAGTACAGAAGATTGGACCCTGACTGATACCGTCGTCTATGTAGAAGCCTGGAGCCCTCAAAAGAAAAACTGAGGTAACTACTTTTGGTTCTGAACCTGGGTCAGATTCAAAGCTATTTATTAAAAGTGAAATGTTCTAGGGCCAGCCCAGTGGCGCAGCAGTTAAGTGTGCACGCTCCGCTTTGGCGGCCTGGGGTTCGCAGGTTTGGATCCCGGGCGTGCAGCAACGCACCGCTTGTCAGGCCATGCTGTGGCGGTGTCCCGTATGAAGTAGAGGAAGATGGGCATGGATGTTAGCCCAGGGCCAATCTTACTCAGCCAAAAAAAAAAAAAAAAAAAAGAGGAGGATTGGCATCGGATGTTAGCTCAGGGCTGATCTTCCTCACACACACACACAAGGGAAAGTTCTATATCATGTTTTTATCTCTAGAAGCACTAAGCCTCTAATTTTTTAAAGCTTATATTCTAGGCCTTCCATTCACAGGTACAAGTTATGACACTTAACGTCAGCATTTCAGGTTAACAGCAGTTGTCCATAATGAAAACAAAACATCTCTCAGTGCTTTCTATGTACAATTACCAGAAAGGCACAAAGAGAACCACTACAGAGAAAACACGAATTAAGAGCGGTCATGTAGTAAACACATTAGTGTTATTACTGAAGAACAGAACCTTCAGTTATCGTGAGCTGAAAACGCTGTTAATACAGAATTATGTCAGCAGCAGTAACACAACTTAGAAAGCTGTGAACTCCGATGAGCCAAGCTTGAGTGCTCTGGTGCTGCACAGACCATGTTCAAATCCCAGTGGTGACACTTCCGTGCTGTGTGCCTTTGGCCAAATTCCATAATCTCTGAGTGTGTCTCCTCATCCTACCTTGCAATGATGACTGTCAAGTGGGATATACTTACTTTACAGAATGGAGAGGATTAAACAAAAGTAACCACCACGGGGGTTAACTTTCCCTCATTTTATAGGTAAGAATATGGAGGCACAGAAATAAGGTTTTTACTGAGAGTGCAGTAACTTATAGCTGAAACTAGGCTTAAAATATTCTTGATTTAAGTATGCAAAACTGGGGAAACAAAGTATATACTAAAGACCAGTAGTTCTACTGAGAAGGATGGTAATTCATTAAGTACTATCCTAGGGTTTCCTGATAAATGCCCTTCCTTATCACACAGACTGCTGCTGAGCCACTGAGGGGAAGTGTAGGATACATACAATTCATGAGATTAAAAATCTAACATCTTACATTTACGTAATACTTTACGCTTTATACAGTGCTCTAATAGCTATGACTAATATCATTTCATTTCATCACAACAGTCTTATCTTTAAAAGACATTTTTTAGTGATAGGAGTAATAAAGAATTTTGTAAACTAAGAAATTTCAGAAAAAATACATTATTTTAGGTGTGAATAAAGGCAAATCATGACTAATGATTTTGTTAATAATTTCTCAACTTTTAATAAAAGTCCAAGTCTCCCCTAATTGTATATATCATATACAGAGGAGGTTAAATTAAGGGTTTAAAAAATAGCCACTTTGTTTGGAGGAAAAACTTGAATTTGTTACAAACTGCTTGAATTTGTTACAAAAAACATAGATAAGTGATAAAATGTGAAGTAAACTTTACATAATCAAAGAAACAAAAGATTGCCACTAACAGATGTACTTTTCAAAATACATCTTTATACCTTATAATTTCAATTAAATGGGGTCTTCAATATTACAAGTCTAGACAAACCACACCTTCCCTCCAACCCTGCCTGTCCCCATCTTTCAAAACCAATGGAGACACTAGAAAATAAATTTTACAAATCCACAAAACTATTTAAAATAATTTTATTGGAAAACGATTGCTTTCACCGTTCATAAAAAGTTCAAATGTCTTCTGAGATATACCGCTTGCTGAACATAACTTATCAGAATCTTAACCTGTTGGATACTGGTTATGTGGGCCATGGGGAATTGAGTTTGGACTGGGAAACTGTATCATTGTTGCAGCATTATCTCACAGCACACACCCACCCCGTATATTCATAATACACCCAGCAAACTAACATGTCCAGTAGTCTTCATTTTCTCCCTTCTTTAAAGCCGCTTGACCTACTACAGAATCTAGTTAACTTACGCTTTCTCTGCAGCAAAAGCTTCTAGCTGGTTCCTGCTGACTGTCATCCTCTCTGTTTCAACCTACCTTGCAATATTGTGGCCAGGCCGATCTTAAAGTAATGCTGCATTGTTACTTCCTTCTTCAAAAATCAACGAAAGTTTTCCATTAATAATATCATATTCAAATTAAAGGTTAATTCTTACCTGCAACACACTTGGTTCTTTTATTTCTTCTTTTCACCTGAGACAAAGTCTATCATAACGCAATGTGTAATGAGGACGTTTTCGTTGAAAACTAAGATTTAAATGCCATTTTTATTTTCTCCCACACTCTAACTACAATATATTAACTCACAGCACCACCTATCTTTCAGTAAAAGGTTAGAACACTAGGTTTACTTCTAGCATAATGCCCAAGTGACTGGCCTATATAATTTAGTGTGAAATTATGTCCAAAATGAAAAAAAATAATCTAAAAACAGAAGTTCCATTTGATGCTATATATAAAATACTTGTACCAGTATACATAAATTTCTTAGTAATGTTTCAAACAAAGGAGTCTGGCCAGCAGTATACTGATGATTTTAACCTGGCACAAGATAGTTAGTGAGCAAACTGTAAATGTTAACTAGAAGTTGTAAGCAGGGAGAGGCAGGGCCATTGGACTTATAAATTCTAACATTCATCGATATTTTCATGCCCAAGCGTTAACTGGAATGTGTGTGGCCTTTTCCTTAGAAGTCTTCCCAATGTTTTAGTCATTTACCCTGTTTAAATGAAAAAAAGATGACCAGGTATAAAATTTCATTTTTATATCCTCTCAGCACTACAAAGAAATAAATATATCTGAAGTGTGGAGAGGAGCCTGCCCATGCAGCACACAGTTCATTCTCTGTAATGACCCAAACCAAGTGTCCCATACTCCTTTCTCGAATCAGAGTTCTTCTTTGACCTCATGCAGCGATAGAATTCTTTTTACAAATGACAATTTCCTTACATAAACCTAATCACTAGAGAAATATTAGAGAAAATATTTTTAGTCAGAATGAATGAGTATTTGTGCCAACAGCTGAGAAGTCAAACCACAAAAAGTCAAACCACGAGAAGCAACTGATACGTGAAAAGCCTGGTTGTGATGTCCACAAAGAAGGCAAACGCCGTACATTTACGCAGCGTTTCTCTGTGTGGCTCACAACATCTGTAAGGTGGGCTAGGGTGGGCACCAATGCTACTCCACCACAGGCAGACACACACTATGGTTCACGCACGCCATTCCACGGAAAACAGAGCTCCAAGACATGGCTTATTTATGGCTGTCTCACATTCTACTCCTCAGACATAAAAATTCAAAAAAAAAAACCCAGATAATTTCAGTTATAAGTGAATGAGAATAATGTAACATAAAAGTTATTTTACAAGTAGCACTTGGTTACAATTTTCAGTGTAACCGTTAATATGGCAAAAGTTTTACAGACTATTTAAGAAGGGCTTGTTAAAGCTGAGTCATTGGATTAAGCGTCTTCTTAACAACTCATACGCTGGGCTCCAGTTATTCTAGAAAGCTCTTCTGCTGAAGTGCACGTATTTCACCATGTCGCCCCATGAACTTGTAGCACAGTCTTTCTTCTGGTGGTTCACGTCAACAGACACTAACACGAG
Organism: Ceratotherium simum simum; assembly: GCF_057802395.1. Taxonomy (NCBI): domain Eukaryota; kingdom Metazoa; phylum Chordata; class Mammalia; order Perissodactyla; family Rhinocerotidae; genus Ceratotherium; species Ceratotherium simum. The sequence continues at coordinate 31,044,774 of NC_141933.1, forward strand.
CCTCTCTGTGACTTGTTAACTAAATTACCCTCCAATTCCGGCACACTTATCCTGCCAGTCGTAGCAGAACTGTTAAAAGAGAACTAAGCTCTTCTAGCCTTTAAAATAATTAGTGAAAATCCCACATTATCAATGCAATAAAAAGGACAGTTCTCACCTGCTTCACAAGCCTTCTCTTCCACTCTTTCCAAAGTTTCACATTCCATACCCGTTACTTTCCTAATGTCATATTAATTTTAAATTCCTTCTTTCCTTCTGTTGAGTTCCTCTTTAGCTGTTCCAGGAAAATCACTAATCTACCTCAAAGTTTTACTAAACTTCTGTGTCCTATCATTTAAAATACAATAGAAATTTTTATATTTTTTCACATTTTATTGTACAATACAAACTTGATTAAAATGCACTAAGAAACAACATTTTGTGTTTAAATCAACACTAACTTAAAATGTTTGGTAGGAAATAGCATAATTTATTTTAATATATTCCAACTTAGTGTGAAGGTGAGCAGTTTATTTCTGAAGGTTTAGATATTTTAATTATAGTTTATTATTAAAACAAATTTTTTGGTCTCTCTTTCTCTCTCTTCATTTTTGATTTTTATATTCCTCTTTAGTTCACAGTGTCATAGAAGTGAAAAATAAGACTGATAGAAACCACTCTAAAACATATGGCTTTATATACATAAAAACGTCAATAATGTTGCCACAACCCCTAATACAATGTGATCCTTACTTATTTACTACCATCCAGAATAAATTTCTGTACATATTAAATTGTTCAAGTATATCTAGAGCAGTGCTTGTAAAACTGAGGCCCCAGTGCGAAATTAATGGGATCCTCTTTGAAGATCACTTCTAATTTCAACATAATTAAGGTAGAGTTCTAACAACTTTTTGATATTATAATTTATGATACATTCTCAAATATTCTAAAATGCTCAAATGAGCCAAACATATAATTTAATATACATCTAGTTTAACACCCTTTTGTACAGCACCAGAGGTTAAAAATGGATCTGACTAACCAAATACTCTCTCTCTTTTGTTAGTTACAGTGTGTAATCCTTTATTTCTACAACCTTAAACCCAAATTGAAAATGAAGACAACTCAGGTCAAACTCTCTCACCTTGAATAAACAAACACTTCATCCACTGCACACTTAAATTTCTAACTGTTCTCCTAATAGCGTATGTCTCTGAGTAACAACTATAAGATTAACTAAGCCAAAAACCAACTTCTTATCTTTGAGGACTAGATAAGTCGGACAGGATTCTCTAGGTTTGCTTTAAAGCTTTCGAGAAACCTGGTAGCCAGTTCATCATCTACTGCCCGGCTGTCACTGGACATGGTGACCTTTATGAGCTGGTGCTGCTGCAGGCTGGCGTTCCCCTCTTCGTCTCGAGTGAGCCTCAGCACAGGCCGGAATCTCCCAACAGACAAGATGCAGGCTTGAGGAGGGTTGATCACTGAAGTAAATTCATCGATGCCAAACATCCCCAAGTTGGAAATACTAGAGGAAAACAAAAAGCTCTGAAGGTGGCCCATCCTTTATCAAAGTGCCCTTTCCCTGAATCACGCATTTTTACTTTACTAAAACACTACGTTACAGAACCTTATACCAAGTTACTCAAAAACTAAAGACAAACAGAACCATTTATAATAGTACCAAAAAATAAATATTGACACACATACAAACATTATGTCTAATATAAAGATTTATTCAGCATTGAACTGGAAGTCCTAGGCAGTGGAATATGGCAAGAAAAAGAAATACAAGGTATAAGGACTGGAAAAAAAAAAAAAAAACTGTCATTCACAGATGAACTGATTGTATACATAGAAATTCTAAGACTACAGATAAAACTAGTAAGATTAGTAAGTGAATTTAGCTAAGTCATTACATAAAACGTCAATATAAAAATTCATCTTGTATCTATATACAAGTTGTAATTAAAGAATGAAATTTAAAAGAATACCATTTACAACAGTATAAAAAAAAATCAAGGAATAACTGTAATGAAACATATGTAAGACCTCTATCCAAATACTACAAAATAACAAAGAGATCAAAGAACTGAATAAACAATGGTTTATACCATGTTCATTGACTAGACGACTCAATGCTGTAAAGATGTCAATTCTCCTCAACCTGATCAAAAGTTTCAATGCAATCCCAATCAAAATCCCAGCAAGGTTTGTATGTGTGTGTGGGTGTGTATGAAAAAATGACAAGTTGATTCTAAAATGTATTTGGAAAGACAATCTTGAAGGTGAACAAAACTGGAAGACTTTCATGACCAGAGATCAAGTTACAGCCTGGTGGTACTGAGCAAGGAAGGGACAGACAAGCAGGCCAATCGCAAAGAAGAGAGGACACAGAAACAGACCAAACAGACACATGGTCACCTTCTCAATGCTGTGGAGAAGGAATAATCTTTTCAGTAAGTGATGCTGGGTCAACTTAATATCCACATGGGCAAAAAAATGAGAATCCTGACCTCTATCTTTACACCATACACAAAATCCAATTTCAGATGGATTGTGATCTACATGTGAAAGGTTATAAAGCTTCTAGAAGATAACACAGAAGAATCACTTCATGATTCTGGGACAGGCAATAATTCCTAACATAAAAGAAACATTACCAACTATAAAGAAAAATACTGATAAATAGAACTTCATTAAAATGCAGAACTTTTGTTCATTAAAAAAACACCATCAAGAAGGCTCCAAAGGCAAGGTAAAGAGTGGGAAATGGTATTCAAAATAATGTATATCCTACAAAGGTCTGTGTATCTGGAAATAAGAACTCCTGCAAATCATTTTCAAAAATGGACATGAGATTTCAACAGGTACTTTTATCTGATTAGTTACTAGATACCCAATGGCGGAGAGATAAATGAAAACAATATTCAACATCATTAATTTGCATTCTTCTGACCATAGGGTACCACTACAAACACCCCAAATCATTAAAATGTAAAAGTTAACCTTACTAAGTGTTGGCAAAAATATGGAGCAATGAAAATTCCCACACACTGCTGATTGAAGTATAAATTTATATAACCATTTTGGGAAATTTTTGCCAGTATCTATTAAAGCTTTCAACCCAGCAATTCTATTTTCAGGTCTATACAAGAAAAACTATGTGCACAGATTCACCATAAAACACAAGAATGTCCATAGCACCATTACTTGTAATAGCACCAAGCTGTAAACAACACAAATGCCCAACAACAGTAAAAGGGATGCTCGTATATTTATACAGCATACCATGGAACACTATGCTCTGCAATAATAACAAGTAGATGACCCTTCACATAGCAACAGTTAATGTCACAGACATCGGTGCTGAGTGAAGCAAGTCAGACACTACAGCATAGGTATGTACATAAAGATCAAAGCTAGCAGAACAAATCTACAGTGACCATTTTCAGAACAGTGGTTACCTTCGAGGGGGATGATTAGGAAGGGGAGAGGGAGTATACCTTGCCTTGGTTGGTTAGTTTTCTTCACTTTGTAAAACATTCAAGCTACACTCAGTGTACTTTATTGTATGTAAGTGACAAACAAAAACAAAGCTGATAATAACTGAAGGGCCTAAGTATTAACCTTTTTCCCTGAAGTATCTTAAAACGAAAGAACACAAGTAGAAAAAAAACAGTTGAGATTTATAAATCTATTGCATTTATAATTTTTAAAAAAAATTTAAGTTTCAGGGGCTGGCCCGGTAGCGCAAGTGGTTAGGTGTGCGCGCTCCGCTGTGGTGGCCCATGGTTCGCCAGTTCAGATCTCGGTATGCACTGATGCACCGCTTGGCAAGCTATGCTGTGGCGGTGTCCCATATAAAGTAGAGGAAGATGGGGATGGATGTTAGCCCAGGGCCAGTCTTCCTCAGCCAAAAAAAAAAAAAACAAAAAAAAAAAAAAGAGGAGGATTGGCAGATGTTACCTCAGGGCCGATCTTCCCCACAAAAAAAAAAAGGTTTCAGACCCTAAACATCTTTCTATGAACATGTGAATGGGTTAAAACGAGCTAACCCTACTAACTTTGACATGAAAGCCTAACTAGTCTGAAGAATATTTTCTGTTGTCTAAATAAAGTATGTGATATTTAACTTAAATTAAAAAAAGTTTCAGAAAATAAATGAAACAGGTTGACATAAGCCTTATATCTGTTCGATGCTACTGATAAGTAAGAGTTTAAATTTTACCTAAAAGATCCTCCTTGGTATTCTTCAGGTAACAACTTTCCATCTCTTGCTTTCTTTGATAGAGCCTGAGACAAATACAAACAGAGCATGACAACCAACACTACAGTCCACAGTTGATTTTGTCACCTGAAATGGGTGCATGCTCATCTCTGATACGCCCTGATTTGATTTTATGAGATGTTACACGTCAAAATAATTTTTTCTAATACAATTAAAAAATGAACAAGGTAGATCACAGATAATACAAGAATCTAAAGCTGTAAATCAAAACTAAAAAAAAATCACTTCCCTTTAAAAATTCTTCAAATGTTGTAATTACTCTATGCACCATCACTATGCAGAATGTTTCAGTGTTTTCTTATACATATAAAGCAATTTTCTATTTTCCCTATAAAATTTTTTCTTGTAAGACACAGTATTAGGTGAGGCCATTCCTGTCAATCTGGCAGCTTTTAAATAAATTATCCAATAACAACAATTCACAACCAACATATCAATTTTCATTTTTCAGTGTTTGCTTCTTTTTTACCCATAACATATATGTCAGTTATAAAAAAACAGAATTTTATATATCCCTTCTCAATATTATAAGCATCTTTTGTGTTGTTAGTCTTTATAAATGATTTTTAAATGTCTGCTTAACATTCTAAAAACTGCATCTTCAACAATTTAGTCATTCCCCCAGTGTTATAATTTGGTTCATTGGTTTCTTTTGAATTATTTCATATAAATTCTCAGAAATGGAATATAGCTCTAGAAAATGGACATTTTTTTGGTTCTTGATCCTATAGCTGAAGCATTTCCTGAATGAGCTAGTCCAATTTACACCGCCACAAGGAATATAAGAATGTAGCAATTTCATATCATGACTGACAATAGTGATTTCTAAAAACTTAGAGGGAAAGACAGATGACACTCTGAGAGTAACATTAAGAAAAGAAGTTAAATTTCCCCCACCTGCACTTGCAACCAGCCACACTTATGTTCATTTTTATGTTCGATGCTTCCAAAGCAAAGGAACAGAGGTTGAGTTATTACATAAAAAATTAATAATGAAGTACTTTATGCAGGGAATAGTAGAGAAAAATGAAGCTATATCATTTGGGTAGATGAAATAAATCTGGTGCTTACTTAATTTTCTGTATTATATAGCTAGCATAGGTAAAATCACCACTGGTAACTATTTCGTTTTAAACCACAGATAATTAAACTGTTGAAAAATGAAACAATCTTTAAACATCTAAAAATGATCTCAACATATCATTGTGACTTACTGCCAACAGAAACAATTAAATATTTATATTAGCTGGATATAGTTACTTATAAAACTGTTTGGATCCAATATGAAACACAAAGAGAAATTTAGACTTGTATAGTCCCTGGAATATGAGAAGTAGAGAGAACAATCTACAAATGTGTTTTCCTGCCTTAAGCAATGTAACTGCTCACATGATTTGAACAGGCACATATCACATGAACTTCAAAAGGCATTTCTTTAAAGGCAGATGATCTCAACATATCCTGATGAGTTACCAGGCTAAAACGAATAAAAAACATATTCATTTAAAAAACTAGGTTGCAAGCACACATAATACACTTAAAAGAAAATCTCTGTAGACCCTAAACACATCAGCAGGATATTCCTGTCAATGAACTCTGAGAGCCTGGAATAAGAATAGATTCTGAGGAGGATCATGGATTCTGAAACTTTCAAATTCTCACTGGGATTTCCTGGCAACGTGAACTTAAAATCAAAGCACATGTTCCCTGAACCATCCAGCTGACAGGATATAATACAAGACGACTAGCAAACATTTCTCAACTATGTCATGTGCCTTACTAATTCATTCAAAAAATTTACCGGGTACTAATGAGGTAAACTTTGCCTCTGCCTTTTAAGACTGTCACGATTAATGAAGAATTAGGAATAGCATGGGATCTAAGGCTCGTTACTATATTACCTTCTTAGGGAACACAAACTTGAACTTGGCTGAGGCATGCCTTTAGCCCCAAACTTGAACTTGGCTGAGGCATGCCTTTAGCCCTGCACGTTGACATCCTTGGGATTACTGAGGGTCAACAAGTAAATATTTAGTGCAGGTGTTATTAACCTGGGGTCCACGGATGATTTCCAGGGACCCACAAACTCCTTGAAAAAATAATTTCAATAAAAACAGTTTTTATTGCAAATTAAAAAAAGAAATTCACTGAGCAACTACCATCTTCCAAGCACTCTTCTAGAACTGGATATATGGCAATGAACAAGACAGTCAACATCAGACAGCAGGGGGCATAGAAGGGTCAACAATCAAAGGTAATTTCAAAGGCTTTACTGCATGAAAACAATAAAACAGGGTAATGTCAGGAAGCTACTTTAGTTATGGAAGCCACAGAAGGTCTAAGAAAGTGGCATTGGAACTGAGAAATACCTGGGTTTAAATAAATCCTCACCTCCACTGCTTTCTAGATACATCACCTTGGGCAAATTTCTTAAAGATGCTAAAAATCAGTTTCCTCAATTTCAGAATGGGGAAGTTAAGGTTCCAACTATAATATTGGGCTAATAGGATGAAATGAAGTGCTTAGCCTGGTGTCTGATATATCACAAGAACAAGCGAGAGTGGAGTGCTGATCACAGAGAGCAGGGTGGGAGAGAAGCAGGGACAATGAGGAGCAGAGAAGCAGCCAGAGCACAGCAAACCTGAAGAGTGGGTGGGAAGTACAGGAAACGCTCAGCACCGCCAGAGGCCCTGGACACTCCAGAGGGTTGGGACTGCCCTTCCCACCCCTGGGAGGCTGCAGACACTGCTTCCTTACCACGCCAAATTAGGCTCTTTCAGGATGCAAGGCCCGATAACATGGCTACTTTAAGAACGACGCATTACAGTAGTAAAATTGGTAAATTGGTCAGAATCAAAGAAACCTCCCTATAATGGTTAACTTTAGGAATTTAATATATATAAAGATAAGGAAATTCTAACTCTGTAGTTAAGTTCAATATCATCTGAACGTCACAAAACACTAAAATATATGTATTCTCACGGCTGCTGAAAAGGCTTGATGAATAAAAGGCACGTGCTATCCTAGCAAGCCAACCTCTCTGACTTTGACTTCCCAACTGGCCACGTTAACAACACCTCTCAAGAAAAACAGTTACATTTTTATCTGTAAAAATACACTCTGCAAATCTTTTCAAAAAGGAATGAAACAAGACTTAAAAGTGTCAATCCCACGAAGGTCACCTTTAATTACAACTAACTCTAAAATTTCAAGGGTAGGCTTTTTATTTTTCTTTTATTTTTTTGTGAGGAGACCAGCCCTGTGCTAACATCTGCCAATTCTCCTCTTTTTGCTGAGGAAGACTGGCCCTGGGCTAACATCCGTGCTCACCTTCCTCCACTTTACATGGGATGCCGCCACAGCATGGCTTGACAAGCGATGCATCAGTGCGTACCCGAGATCTGAACCTCGGACCCCGGACCGCCACAGCAGAGCGTGTGCACATAACTGCTTGCGCCACCGGGCCGGCCCCTAGAGTATGCTTTTTAAACTAAATTACCTTGCATTCACTTATTTATTTTAGGCAAGTAGGTCTATGCATTTATCTACCGCCAGCTCCCCCAAGAAGTCTTTTTTTTTTTTAAAAGATTTTATTTATTCAGTTTTTCCCCCCAAAGCCCCAGTAGATAGTTGTATGTCATAGGTTCACATCCTTCTAGTTGCTGTATGTGGGACTCGGCCTCACGTTGGACGGAGAAGTGGTGCCTCGGGGCGCGCCCAGGATCCGAACCCGGGCCGCCAGCATCAGAGCGCGCGCACTTAACCGCTAAGCCACGGAGCCGGCCCCTCCCCCAAGAAGTCTTATCTTCTACTTTTATCCTCATAACTGTTCCACCACTATACATAAAACAGGTCCTTGGTAAAAGAAAAGAGAAAAGAACCCTCATCTAAATGAATCTGAAATTTTCAATGCTAACACTTCAAGACCTGCCAAAAAATACACTTGAAAATTACTGAGGCTGTCAAAGCTGACCTACTGCCTATGTTCCTGCCTACTCAATGTGATGCTTTTGGTGAAATCAGATTCTTCCATATTGGAAGAGCTACAAAAACTGTTTTTAAAGAAACCCAGGAAAAATAAAGTACCTTTGCTTCTGGAATGCTAAGTGCTTTTAGGGAGGAATGGAAGAAACTTTCTTTTAAGAATAAAATGCTGTTAACAGTGAGGTCTATCTATTACCACTTTCACAGAAATACAGTTTCAACTTTAAAATCTATCTGAAATATTTTTAGAGGTGAATTCTAGACTTTGGGCAATAAAGCATTTGTCTATAACTTGAATGCAGCTGGCCCCAATTTACTTGTATATTATACCTGAATTTTCAAATGTTAAATGTTCTTAAAATGGGTTGTACCTGGATAAAAACTTAAATCACACAATTGACACATCACTTGGAAATACCAAAAAAAAAAATATATGTATGTATGTATGGCTGTCTGTCTCTACCACAGTGTGACCAGGCCATGTGCAGACTTCATCAGAAAGGCAATCCTAACATCCTGACAGCACAGACTTCCCCTAAAACACACCTTTACTGAGTCAGCGATTTCCCGTATACCCTTAGCAGCAGCATCTTTTATGACTGGTGTCATTAAGCCTCTATCTGTTGCCACAGCCACTGAAATGTCAATAAAGGGCAGTTGCTTCGGGCCCTCTCCATCCCAGCTTACATTAACATCTGGCATTTGCTAGGAAACAAAAACAGAAAAAATATGTTACTAAAAAGTAGCTTGAGACCAAGGTGGTTACAGAAAAATAACACTATTATGCACTTTTGAAAGTGAATATAGCCAGACAGAAGGAAATAAAGACAAATTCAGTTTGAAAAAATGGTTTGGATCTCTGTGTTAAATATTTTTTATGTTTGAGAAGAATAAACACACCATCTTTTTTGAAGCAAGCTTGAGGAAATTCTGATGATATACACATTTTGATCTCTTTATATCATGGTTAAAAAAAGGGCTCCCTTTGTTAAATCTGATTGCAAGAAGGCATTTAACGTTTGCTGTACTTCTTGCCTCATATGATGACTGACATGACCTTGAGGAGAAGAGGGCAGGGGCGGGAGTGGGGCAGTGACAGTCACCCACATCATTCCTGTGACATGAAGGAAGCCTGATTTTCCAGTGCAGCCCTAGGAGATATTAGCAGGCCCTTAATAAAAGACTTCCCTATTTAAGAGATTCCCCAGACTTCATAAACATATGATATACAGTATATATAAGCACGTATATATTTAATATATATACCACAGCACTGAGGATGAAAAAAACAGATGAGATGACTAATTGCCTAGAAATAGTGTGTATTGATAATGTTGCCAAACATCACAGGAGAAAATGATGCTGAAAAATAGAAATCAAAAACTAATTTCTGGGTCGGCCCCGTGGCTTGGCGGTTGGGTGCGCACGCTCTGCTGCTGGCAGCCCGGGTTTGAATCCCAGGCGCGCACTGATGCACCGCTTCTCAGGCCATGCTGAGGCTGCATCCCACATACAGCAACTAGAAGGATGTGCAGCTATGACATACAACTATCTACTGGGGCTTTGAGGGAAAAAATAAATAAATAAAATTAAAAAACAAAACAAAACAAAACAAAACTAATTTCTCTTCTCAAAAACTCTTTCTATAGAACAAGATCCAAGCCTCCCAGCACATCATTTAAGCATGGCAATCCTTGATTTGATTCCACCCTACCTATAATTTTACTTCTGACCATGCCCCTAAGATGAACTTTCCACTTTACAGATTTCTCACTGTCAGGCTATGCCCATTTCCCTTTCATCCCTTTTCATTGGCTTTTCTCACTCTCCATCTTTCAAGGCTCAGCTTGTTCATTCACCAATGCCACTATGTCAAAATAATAAAGTCTCAACTCTTCAGAAGATTTTTTTTTTTTTTTTGTGAGGAAGATCAGCCCTGAGCTAACATCCATGCTAATCCTCCTCTTTCTGTTGAGGAAGACCGGCTCTGAGCTAACATCTATTGCCAATCCTCCTCCTTTTTTTTTTTTTCCCCAAAGCCCCAGTAGATAGTTGTATGTCATAGTTGCACATCCTTCTAGTTGCTGTATATGGGATGCGGCCTCAGCATGGCCGGAGAAGCGGTGCATTGGTGTGTGCCCAGGATCCGAACCCAGGCCGCGAGTAGCGGAGCGTGCACACTTAACCGCTAAACCACGGGGCCGGCCCCCAGAAGATTTTAAATTCTTCATAGCCAACACGAAAGTAAAAGAGAAAAAAAAAAAAAAACCCTCTCACAAATGAATAGCTGGCAAATAAATTTAATTAGAAAGCTATGTAACAGGGCCAGCCCCATGGCTTAGCAGTTAAGTGCGCGCGCTCTGCTACTGGCAGCCCGGGTTCAGATCCCAGGCGTGCACTGAGGCACCACTTCTCCGGCCATGCTGAGGCCGTGTCCCACATATAGCAACTAGAAGGACGTGCAACTATGACATACAACTATCTACTGGGGCTTTGGGGGGGAAAAAAAAGGAGGAGGATTGGCAATAGATGTTAGCTCAGAGCCGGTCTTCCTCAGCAAAAAGAGGAGGATTAGCATGGATGTTAGCTCAGGGCTGATCTTCCTCACAAAAAAAAATAAAATAAAAAAAAAAATAAATAAATAAATAAAAGCTATGTAACAAAAACCTATGGGACATAGCCCAAGTTGTATTCAAAGGAAATTCATAATCTTGATCCTTTTTATTAACAGAAAATAATTATAACGAATTATACATGCAAATTTTCTAACAAAATATTTCTAACCAAAATAAACCAAAGGAAATGAAGGAATACATAAAGAAACAATCAATATAAAAAGAGTGAGAATACAAATATGCAATAATAAAAGCGGGACACCATTCAGAAACACCCCAGGCACTGAGGACATTAAAATAATTAGAAGAAACAAATTTAAATGACTCCAGGCTAATAAGCTTAGGACTCTAGATGAGAAAAACGATTTTCCAGGAATATATATGTTTCTAAAACTGATTCAAGGAAAAGCCGAGAATTAAACAGCTCAATAATCATGAGGAAAAAAGGGGAAAGTTACCAAGGCCCCTCCTCAAAATAGAACCAGGCTCAGATATTTTTACTGGTGAATTCTATACAACTTGAAGAAATAAAAATCTTTATAATATTGAAACAAGCACAGAGAAAGGAAATGGAAAGAACATCAAAATTCATTTTATTAAGCCACCGATTTTAAAAAAGGAAAAGCCTGACAAAGCTAGCACAAAATTTAAATCACAATTACTTATGGCTTCTAATATAAAATTATGAAATGAAATGTTAACAAATAGCTAACGACCCCTAAAGATTCACTTATAGAGGGCAAGAATGATTCATAATTAGAAAGTCATCAATATAATTCAAAATATTATCTGGTCAAAAGAGAAAAGCCACATGAACATTTAGATACCAAATGGTTGGAAAGGCATGCCTTTAAAACTCTCTATCATTGTAGTGTTGAGAAATAAAAATAAATTCATTATAGATGCACTTTAAATACAGCACTTCATAAGCAGGGATCATAAAGTAGCCTAGTTCTGGGAAGAAGGCATGACAGAAAATGGTGCTGAGCAGGGAGTCAGGAAGCCTGGGTTAGGTGTAAATCCAGACACCTTCACTGAAGTGGAGGCTCGTGTGTTCACCTGCCTCCCTGTTACCCCACTGGGACACTATTAGGCTTCTGAAACCTAAATTGTCCCAAACCAAACTCCAGATTCCCTGCCTCAAACCTGGTCCTCTCCTATTCTCCCAATCTTGGTACATGGAAAGTTCCATTTTTCCCACTGCGTGGGCCAAAATCCTCACCCTTCTTTCTCTCACACTCCGCATCCAGGCCATCAGCAAATCCTGTAAGCTCTACTTTTGAAAGGTAACCAAAATCTCTCCTTCACCCCGCTCCACTGCTACCATCTCCTGTCCAGCCACTGTCATCTTCTACAGCCTCCTGGGAGAGCTCACCACTTGCGCTGTTGCCTCTCCACAGGCTATATTCCACACAGGACCACGCAAGTCGCTCCTTTTCCCTCTGAAGTGTAAGTCAGATCCTGCTAGTCCTTTGCTCAAAGTCCTCCCAAGGCTTCCTTCTTACTCATAATAAAATCCCTAGTCCTTACCACGGCCACCAAAGCCTCATGTACTTTGGGCCCTCTTCAACTCCTCCCTCTTTTTTTATGGTTCATCTCATCTCCGAGCCTCTACTCTTGCTAACTCCCCTCCGGGCATGCTTGTCTGAATGATCAATCCACTCCTCACAGCCTCTGTGCTGCTGTCCCTCTGTCTGGAGCACTCTTCTACAGATATCTACTTGGCACACTCTCTCTTTCACAGGCCTTGTCTCAATTATCACCCTGCCAGAGAGGCCTTCCTTGCCTAACCTTTGAAAATAACACCCCTAGTTATCCTGTCCCCTTATTCTGCTTTCCTTTTCTCCTCAGCACTTTCACTATCTGACATATATTTGTTTGTCTCTCTCAACTAGAATATAAGCCCCATAGGAGCAGAAAATATGTAGGCTTTTCGTCAATACTATATCTCGAAGGCCTAGAATGTATTTAATATAAGATAGGAGATCAATTAGTATTTGTTGAATAAATGGTCTTTATTCTGCTATTATTAGTTGTAAGCCCTTCTGATTCTCAGTTTCTTCATCTGTAAACTGAGGGAGTAAGATTAAATGATAGAATATTTTTAGCAATAAAATTATAAAATTTTTGTGACTTAAAAATAAGGGTTCTATTTATCATTAGAAAGAACCCAAGACATGAGACTACTTTAGAAGCCAAAATTATCTGGGGTTTGCTACTTACTTTAAGGGTAACAGCTGCTGCCTTGATGATAAAATCGTTTACTGATACTTTAATGTCATCTGAAAGAAAAACAAGCATATTAAAGTGAGTCTTCATAACAAAACTTCAGTGCTGACCACTATGATTTCATACTTGCAACTTACGGACTGCACTGACAAACAGTGATAAAAAATATTACAGGTGTGTGTTTGTTTGCTTAGTCAATAACGTTCCCCTGTTTAGAAAAACTTGCATTATATCATTATATGAGGTTGAGAACCAACTCTCTTGTCTCTAAACAGACAAATGGTCTCTCTGTGGTGTGGATAACCAGGAAGTTTATCAGATGACTCATTTTTTCTCATTCTTTTCAAATGTCCTTATTCTGTGTGTGCTTTATAATATATTGATTATATTACAACAGTGGTATATGTAGTCACTTTAAAGAAACAAATATATATAAAGAAAGGAGGGTGTTCAAAAATTTCTTTTTACTAACGAGGTGTATAACAAAAAAATTTAAGACCACTGCATTAAACAAGAGCTGCTTTTTAACTTAACAACACAGGACATAGCAAATGTCAGAGATGAAGCAATACAAGCAGAGTTCCTAGTGCAATGAATAGAATGAAGGCCTCTGTCTAGTTTTATGGTCAATCCATCTCCTTCCAGTATACATAATGATTTTAAGATAAAGCTGAGGTGCCCTCCCTTCCCACAGAGCTGATCATAACTAAAGTATATGACTTATACCTTTGCTTCCCCAGTGGGTATTAAAAAGTGTTGGAAAATGTAAAGAATACTTGATTCTTTATTGTAACAAGCTCTAGAAAAAGACTTTAAGACCGAGATCTAGTCAATGGTATGCAGCAGCATACACAAATCCTGTTACTATAGTATCATGGAATTTTATGTGAACAACAGCTCATTCCAAAGGCATGCTGGAGATTTCAGAAAGAGATTAGATGAATTACCATAAACCTAAATACCGCCCGAGTGTCATGGTAACTGTCAGCTGCTTTTCTAATTCACAACTCTTCTGATTCATACTTCCAGGAACACGTACACATTTTTGTTTGTTTAAAAGCCCTTTAGGAGTAGAAATATAAATGGATTTCCAGTGCTTAGAGACTTTTAATAGTAACCACATACAAGACTTGGTGCAAAAATTCAAATACACAGACATAATATTTTATGGACTCATTATGCTTATTTCTCATGCCTCTCAGCCTCCTCCTGACTTGATCTACTCTCCATAGGTCTCCGCCCAAACCACCTACCAACTGATGATTTCCAAACCTGCCACCCAATCCACAGCCCTCACCTAAAATCTCTGTCCCCATCATACAGTATTCTTGAGTGGACCACTGTCTGCATCCTGACTGAAACGTTGTCTCTTTCTGGCGTCTATGTCACTTTACTCTCTGGTTTTCTTCCACTCTCTGCTCACTCACTCATTTTCAGTCCCTTCCTCTCATTGTTGGCATCTCCCCAGGTGAGAACTTTCAGTTCCATGGTTTTGATACCATTTATATGATGATGATTTGATGATTCCTCCAAATTCTATCTCTAATCCTGATGTATCTGGAGCTTCAGACTCATATCCAATTTCTCACATAACATTTCCACTTACATGTCTAATAGACATCATTTCAAACTTAACATGTGCAAAGGAGAGTTTTTTCAAGTTCCTCTTTTTGTAACTCTTTATTATCAAAATTTTCAAACATACAGAAAGGAGGCCACGGGTGACATTTATTAAGAAGAGAGTAGGAAATAGTTTCTAAGGAAATATCAAACATTCTCACTGGCATATTGTTATAAAACAAAGTGTGGAACATGCTTATAGAATATTATATATTATAACCTTATATAGTAAAGGGGAGTGCAGGGCCGGCCTGGTGGTGTAGTGGTTAAGTTTGCGCGCTCTGCTTTGGCGGCTGGGGTTCGCAGGTTCGGATCCCGGGCACGGACCCATGCACTGCCACCTAGCCATGCTGTGGCAGGCGTCCCACAAATAAAGTAGAGGAAGTTGGGCATGCTCAGGACCAATCCTCCTCAGCAAAAAGAGGAGAACTGGCAACAGACGTTAGCTCAGGGCTAATCTTCCTTATAAAAAAAGAAAAAAAAGAAAGAAAGAAAGAGGAGTGGAGATACATAGATCATGTGGGCTCTTCTAATCCATACCTCCACAGAAACGGTACTGCTTGCTGCCTCATGAGAACAAGGAACTAGGAAAATTATTCTATAATTTTATAGATTTATAAATTTCCATGATAACCTCTATGTCACAACTAAGCAAGCATGATTTGAGACCTATAAGGGGAGCTTCCAGAGTTAACTTTTTGAGTACTGATCACTTTCCTTAAAATAGCTTTCCATTTGCTTCCTTGAACTTTTAAAAGCTGTCAGGTTGCCTTCATCTGAAATCTTGGAAGTCTGTATCTAAACTGACTCATCAGTCCTGCTTTCACTTAGGATGTAGAAAGCCACAAGAGAAAGCTGTTTCCATCCTAATAAGTGGGAGAAAAACCAGGATAAACTGCAAAATCATAACTTTTTGGAGTTCCTTCGGGAGCTGAGGTTACACAGCAAACAGGTGAACATAATGTAAAGGGTGATGATGCTCTCTGGGGACAGGCAGACACAGGAAGTGATTAACCACAGTCAGATATGGGAAGGTCTAGAACAGAGAGTGGGACAATGTGTATGAACAAACGGGGAATATCTGTAGAGAGAGATGGAAACTATAAAAACTCTCAAATGGAAATCCAGGGGGAAAAACCATGCTATCAAAGAAAGAATTTCTTTTGTCAAGCTTCACAGACTTAATACAGCAGAGAAAGAATCAGTGAAATTGAAGTGAGGTCAACAAAAACTTTCCAAATTGAAACACAAAGAGAAATCAGGGTGAACAAAAAAATAACAGAGCATCTAAGAGCTTTGGTCAATTTAGTCTAACACTCATAATTAGAGTCCCCAGGAGAAAACACACAAAGCAGAAGATACAGGTAAAAATAATGGCTGGGAGTTCCAAAATTAATGAAGGACAACAAACCATGACTCCAAGAAGCTGAGAGTAACCCAAACAGGATAAATGCAATAGAGAAAAAAAAACACTTTAGGCACATAATAGTCAAATTGTTAATGGAGAAAATCTTGAAGGCAGC
Source organism: Ceratotherium simum simum (assembly GCF_057802395.1). NCBI lineage: Eukaryota > Metazoa > Chordata > Mammalia > Perissodactyla > Rhinocerotidae > Ceratotherium > Ceratotherium simum. Next base: position 31,061,018 of record NC_141933.1, read on the forward strand.
CAGAGAGGGAGGAAAACATCAGATACACACGGGAACAAAGATTAAGAATGGTTGCAGATATTTTGCAAGTCAGAAGATAATGGAATGGTATCTTTAAATGGAAGGGTATCTTTATTTAAAGTACTGAAACAAAAAACTTGTTTACTCAAAATTCTATACCCAGCAGAAATACCTTTCAAAAATGAAGGAGACACACTCATTAGGATGGCTACTATAAAAAAAACAGAAAATAACAAGTGTTTGCGAGGAGGTGGAGAAACTGGAATCCTTGCGCACTACTGATGGGAATGCAAAATGGTACAGCCACCAAGGACAACAGTACAGCAGGTCCTCAAAAAAATTAAAAATACAATTCCCATATGATCCAGCAGTAATACTTCTGGGGATATAACCAAAAGATTTGAAAGCAGGGACACAAAGAGAGATTTGTATATTCATGTTCACAGCAGCATATTCACAATAGTCAAAAGGTGGAAGCAACCCAAGTGTTCATTGACAAACAAATGGATGAACAAAATGTGGTGTATTTATAAAATGGGATACCACTTTGTCATAAAAAAGAAAATTCTGATACATGCTACAATATGGATGAACCTTGAGGACAACGTGCTAAGGGAAACACGCCAGTCACAAAAGGACAACTACTGCATGAGTCCACTCATATGAGGTTCTTAAAGTAGTCACATTCCTAGGACAGAGAGTAGAATAGTGGTTGCTAGAGGTAGGGGGAAAGAGGAATAGGGAGTTATTGTTTAAGGGGTACAGAGTTTCAGTTCTGCACAATGAAGAGTTTTGTGAATGGATGGTGGTGATAGTTGCATAACAATGTGAATGTACTTAATACACTTGAAAATGGTTAAGACGTACATTTTATCTTATGTATGTTTTACCACAACTTTACCAAATAATTAAAGAAAGGGAAAAAATAAAGGAGAAACAGATTTTCTGGACAAAAGCTGAGATAATTTATTGCCAGCCAACCTGTACTACACGAAACATTAAAGGAAGTTTTTCGGACAGAAGTATGATACCAGACAGCACTCCAGATCTATACACAAAAATGAAGAATGACAAAAACAGTAAAAATATGGACAAATATAAAAAGGCTTTTTTCCCCTCATTTTTAAAACTCTTTAAAATATAGTTGATTTGCTAAAGTAAAAAACATTATATATTCTAGGGCTTATATCCTATGTAGAAGTAAAACATGAGAACAACAGCATAAAGGACGGGAGGGAGAAGTGCAGGTATATTGTAAGGTTCTTACATTATACATGAAGTGGGGTAAGAAAAACGTGCAAGGAGACTGTGATAGGTTACAGAATTACATTGTAAACCCTAAGGGAATCACCACAGGAAAAAAAAAAGAGAGAGAAGAGACAGAATAGAAATATAATGGAATCATAAATAAAAAAGTAATCCAAAAGGAGTCAAGAAAAAAGGAAAAACAGGAAGAAGAGAGGGGACAAATAAAAACAAAGGACAAAATGGTATAAAGGACAACAAATGGTACAAAGCAAAAACTAAAGACAAAATCACTAAACGTGAGTGGTTTAAACACCTTACTTTAAAGACAGAGACCACAGGACTGGATAAAAAAACCAGACCCAACTAGATGTCACCTGCAAGAAATCAGTTTAACTATAAAGACACAGATACATTAAAAGTAAAAAGATATAATATAAAAACACTAATCAAGGGAACCTGGAGTTGCTGTAGCAACATTAGATAAAGGTTTGAGGATGAGGATTATTATACCAGGAACAGACAAGGACACTATGTGACAGGTCTATTCATCAAGAACACACAAAAATCTTAAATGTGTATGCCTAATAACAGACCTTCAAAATATACAGAGCAAAAACTGACAGAACTAAAAGGGGAAACAAACAAATCCACCATTACAATTCGGCATTTTAACACTCCTCTTTCAAGAACTCATAGAACAAATAGATGAGAAATCTCCTATATCTAAGGATATAGAAGACATGAACAATACTATCAACAAACTCCACTTGACATTTATACAATACTTCTCAAAACAAAAGTAGGAAAAAAAACCCCCACAAAAGTAGAACATGCATTTTTTTCAAGTACACATGCAACATTCACCAAGATAGACCCCATTATGACTATAAAATAAATCTCAAGAAATTTAAGACTTAAATCATACAAAGTGTGTTCTCTAGACACAATGGAGTTAAACTAGAAATCACACAAGAAAGTTAACTGAAAAGTCCCCAAATATTTGGAAATTAAACTTATACTTCTAAATAACTCATGGATCAAAAAAGAAATCACAAGGGAAATTAGAAAACATCTTGAATTGAATGAAAAGGAAAATAAAACATATCAAAATTTGTGGAATACAGCTAAAGCACTGCTTAAAGGGAATTGAAAAGTATTATATACTTATGTTAGAAATAAATAAAGTTTATTATATTATATTGATCTCAGTTTTCACCTTAAGAAATTAGAAAAAAACCCAGCAAATTAAACCAAAGCAAATAGAAAAAAGGAAATACTAAAGGTTAGAGCAGAAATCAATGAAAACAAAATTACGGAAACAATAGAGAAAGCTAGTGAAATCAAATGCTGGTTCTTTGAAGAGATCAATAAAATTGATAAACCTCTAGCCAGCCTGATCAAGAAAGTCAGAAGACACAAACTACTAATATTGAAAATGGGGTCATCACTTCAGGTTACATGGATGTTAGAAGTGTAATAAGTTAATATTATGAACAACCTTATGCCAGCAAATCGATAACTTAGATAACATAAACAAATCTGAAAGACACAAACTACCAAAGCTCATTCAAAAAGAAACAGATAACTCATATCTATTTAAAAAATCCAACTCATAGTTAAAAATCCCCCTATAAAGAAAACCGCAGCCCTACATCGCTTCACTGCTGAATTCTACCAAACAATTAGAAATAAAACCAATTCTACCCAAACTCTTCCAGAAAATAAAGGAGGAGGAAACATTTCCCAACTCAGACTATGAGATCATATCACAAACCCAGAAAAAACATCTCAATAAAAGAAAACTACAGGTCAGTATTTCTCATATACACAAGTGTAAAGATTCTTAGCAAAATTTTAGAAAATAGAATCAAGGACTATATGAGAAAATTAATGATTAAATGAGTTTTAATCACTCATTAGTGAGAATAACTCATGTAAACAAGGTTGATTCAACATTTGGAAATCAACCAATATAATTCACCATATTAACAGAAAAAGGAAAGACTATCTCAAAAGATGCACAAAAGGCATCTGACAAAATTCAACATCCATTCAAGCTTAAAACTCTCAGCAAATCTCCTCAGCCTGAAAAGGAAATCCAGAGAAAACCTACAGTTAACATTAAAGATCGCATGCTTTTTCTCAAGACTAAGAACAAGGCAAGAATGTCTGCTTTTACCACTCATATTCATCACTGTAACAAAGGTCTTTGACAGTGCAATAAGGCAAGAAAATGAAATAAAAGTCTTGCACACCAAAAAAAAAGAAAGAAAGAAAACATCAGTTCATGCTAAAAATTCACGTCTCTCAGCAACATAGGTTTTAACTGATTTTGGGGAGGAACATTACAAATTTAATAACCTTAAAACGCATTTTGAAGAAGAAATAAAAAATTAAAACTTGTACAAAGAAGAGTGATATCTAAGATATATTTACAATCTAAAACATTCTTGAATTAGTTTTGGATTTTATATGTTCTGAGATGTTAAGGACTGCTTTGTTCAGGTATCATACCAAAAAGCATGATTTCTTCAAAACTACAGAACCAATTTATTTCCTATAGGATAAGAGAACCAATCACTTTCTCTAGCACTGAAATATGCCCAGATGATGAAACTGAAATAACAAGCTGTACAATGTACATTTTATAAATAAAGGATTTCATGATGGTTAGCATGTATATTGCATTAAGTAAACTCAGCTTTACTAACCTCTGACCAGATTTTGTCTAACTTTTAAAACAGCTCCAAGGTCACAGTCGACAGTCATATATGCATGAGGTATGGTACTTTTAGATTCAGTTAACCTCTTGGCAATCACTCTTCGAATATTGCTAGCAGGGATTTCAGTGAATGTGCCCTGCAAAGAAACAGCAATCTTCCATTAAGCCATAAACAGAAGGAGAAAAATCCAACAAACTTCATAAGTGAAATCCAGTCTCCATTACTTATAATAACTAAAGTTAATACAGGAAAAGTACTATTAAAATTTTTGATATAAGGAGGAATGTAAGAAATCTGAGTTTTAAGTTTATAGTATATGGCTAGAAAAAGTAGAAAAATTAATGTTTCAATTGTGAATGGGACATCTTATGTTACTAGGTTTAAGATGAGTTAAAAAAAAAATCTATCAATCATTAATAACTCCCCCATGCATATGCACATACACACACACAGATACCACCTGTAAGCAATTTTTGTTACAAACATCATTTCCTAACAAAACTCAAAGCAGCCAATAAATCAACAACTAAAAGCAATTCTTACTTATAAAAATGGCATACAATAGAAAAAAATAATCCAATATACTGGATAGTCTGCTAAATTATTTCTATTTTGGTTTGTCTTTTTAAAAAAATCACAGGAGTACTCTATTTCCTAGAAATTCATAATATAAAGTATGAAGGAGATGATAAAATCTTCCTGTAACTTTACTGTAGCTTTTTCCATTCTGTTCCTTGAACCTCTAACAAAAGCATGATGGACCTTAAATTACATCTAATTCCTTCCGTGTCCTTCACTCCATTCTGGTACTTGGTACTTGGTTACAATCACTTCAGGATAATAAAAAGAGGCAGAGAGTACAGCTGATTTCTTTTTTTTTTTTACAGATGCTCCCTTAGGAAATTAAACATTTTATGTTAGCAAAGCATTTGATCAAATAGAATAAGTGCTCTCTATATACCATAAGAATTGAAAGTAAGATTTATCTTCCTAATCTGAATAACTTACTTTTTAAATAAATAAGATTTGATTAGTACACATAAACTTGTTGTGTATGTAGTCTTGAATCATTAATGTACATTAAAAAAATCTGTTTCCTATGTGAAACTTATACTGTTTTCAATTCTTTTAAAATATTGGAATATATTTCTCCATTAAAAAGAGCAGCATAAGTTTATTTATTATTTTTTAAGCACCCATCTAATTTTAAAAAACCTTATTAACCTGCATTTCTTCTGATGGGACGCAAATGACATGAAAGGTACTAGGAAAGGGAGACAGAGGGGCAAAATGGAGCAATTTGAAAACAAAAAAGGGCTGTTATATTGCATGTGTCCGAGAAGGAAAGAAGGATAGCTATATAGTCTCTACAGTTCTTCATAGTGAGACTATCTATTCCCCTCAGTCAAAAAATAAAACACACCCACAAAAGGCAGCTAGTGCCAGTTACCAATTATTAGTACCACATCCAAGAAAAAAGACATGTAAAGTGTCATGATTAGAGAGCATCTACATGGTACTGAAGTTGTGGTACATCTAAATTGAACCGTAATTCTTATGTTCTATTTGGAGATTAGCACTGTAAAAACAAACTTGGTTTGTGCTAGGAAATCTGCAAAACAAAGCCTTTGGAGTACTTTGTCTTCTAAGACTTTTACCTACTTTACTAAAATAGATTGCTAAAAGTACTAGTAAAACAGACAGTAGTGGTTCTTATTTTCTCTTTCACTTAAATCTGAAAAACAGAATCTCCACAGGTGACATTACCACTACATTAGGTTGTCCTGGAGTTGACACCGGTGGGATCATGGGCCGGGGATGAGATGGCCTGGCCATGGCCTGTGTGGGCAGAGGAGCCGTGGGAGGGGTTGGAGGGGTTGGGACGGGTCTGGACTTGGTGATCTTGCCCATCTGTTTCAACTGGACCAGTTTGAGAGCATCCCTGGAGATAAGAGGGAATTAACCATGATTAGCAACAAGGAATATGAGGAACTCTTAGAAAATGGAGGTGCGATGTGGAGGGAAGACACAGAAATATATAGATGTCAAGGCTATAATGCAAAATGAATTATTTGAGCTAGACAAGTAAATCTTGTCTCTTACCTGGTCTGCTGATTCATATTATTTGTCCAATGCCTACAATATTTGTACGTTTTCCAAAATCAAACAACAATTAGAATTTTATCAAAGTATTAGGTGTAGATAGTTATTTTGCAAAAAGAAATTTCCCTGGGGTATCATTTGGTAGATGAGCAATTCATACATTACACCATACCTTCATTCTTTATAACAGTGAAATCATTGTCACATGACATTCAGAAAGTGACAAGTTTATTGTGCCTATGACTTTCATCAGGATATTTACTAAATCATTGTTTATTCTAGTGCAAATTAGATTATGGCCAGAAATCACACCATTTTTAATTTTGCTCAATATGCTATCAGCACAATCCAATGTAACAAACCTAACCCACAACATTGTTTAGCATGAAATATAACTAAACTAGTAACAAACTTGCCTTTGTAGTATTCTGTAAAGCAAAGGTATCTTTGTTTTTTAAAAGAATATAATTAGACTACTAAATATGTCAAGCCCTCAATTCACTAAGCTAAGTTACAGTGGGTATACAGTAATGTATTTTCTTAAAATAGTTTTTTTTGAAAATTTTATTATCTGACAATTCAGAAGTACCTTTTTCAAAAAAAATTTAGATTTAAAAAAACGTTTTAAATTATATATATTTTTTAATTTTAAAAAAAGGTTCTACATAATCTAAAAACAATGTCAGAATGACATACCTCTTAAAGCAAATTATATTTTTAAAATTTCTCAAACAGTTAATACTTTGGTATTTTATAAAAAGAATTGGTGAAGAGAAAAAGCTAGTATCCGTTGAGCATATTTGAGATGACAATTATCCTCTCCCAAACAAAACCTTTTACTGGATATCTTTCGGCAACATGATAGGCACAATTCTGAGATGGCCCCAACATTGCCGTTTTGGTGTACACAGCCAGTGTCATCCCTCTTGAGTATGGGTGGGTCTGTGAATATGATGGATGCCACTCTCATGATTGGGTTACATTATGTGACCAAGGTGATGGGATTTTTTAGACATAATTAAGGTTCCAAATTTGTTGACTTTGAGTTAATCAAAAGGCAAATTATCCTGCAGGGGTCAGACATATCAGATAAGCCCTCTAAATGGAACTGGGAAGTCCTGAAAGAAGAGATTTGAATGGAGAGAAATTCTCCTGCTGGCCTCGGAGGAGCAAAGAGGCATTTGTGAACTGCCTACAGAGATGACCACGTGGCAAGAACCTGAACAGGAGGCCTCAAGGAGGTGAGAGCAGCCCCTGGCTGACAGCTAGCAAGGAAAGAAGGGCCAGAGTCCTATAGCCCCAGGAACTGAATTCTGCCAACAACCACTTGAGCCTGGAGAGGACTCAAGCTTCAGATGAGACCCTAGCCCTGGCCAACAACTTGATTTCAGCCTTGTGAGACCATGAGCTGAGAACCCAGTCATGCTGGGCCCAGACTTCTGACCCACAGAACTGTTAGATAATGAGTTGGTGTCGTTTTAAGCTGCTAAGTCTGTTGTGACTTGTTATGCAGCAATAGAAAACTACCATAGGCAGGAATGCCCTAACCTGGAGCCCATCATTAGAGGGACCCCCTCCAACGTACTGGTACATTTTTCATGAAGGAAACTGTTATATAATCTTGGGTCACTAAGTACGGAAAGAAAGAATACAAGTGAGAAAATGAGCCCCTTACGTCTGTGTCGTGCTTAAGTTAACTATCTAAGTTTACACCAGCCATGTGAGGGAGGTGTTATTACTCCCAATTTACAGATGAGTAAATAGGCTCCAAGAGATTAAACTCCACGTCTAAGTCAACATTTCTCAAGCACCTACTCTGTCGCAGGTGTTGGGGACATAACGTTACACAAGACACTTCCCATTGAGGAACGTTATCCCATAGGGCAGTATGTTCAGCAGGTAAACAAATGGGTAGATGACAGCAGAGTAATGAGATGGAGACGGACGGACAAGAGGAGGGGTTATTTTAAAACAGGATGGTCAGGGAAGGCCTGAGGAGGTCACATCTGTGTGGAACAATGTGAAGGAGCAAGCCTGAAGAAGAGCTGGGAAAAGCATGTTTCCAGGCAGAGAGAACAGCAAGTGCAAAGGCAGTGAAAACAGGGCTCCCCTAAGAACAGAAGGCCGGCCAGTGTGGCAGGAGTGCAGGGAACAAAGCGAGAGGGCCAGAAGACAAAGCTGGAGAGGGGGTAGTAAGAGCTGCCAGGCCAGGATCACGGCCGCTATGGCCAACACCTGTGCACTTCTGGCCACTTTTCTACTACCTATGTACTTAGTACGCAAATTAAATATAAACTAAGGCCAAGTCAGACTAATTTTTTCTCACTAGAACAGACTAGAATAAGGATATCTCAGATTTTTTTTTTAAAGATTTTATTTATTTATTTTTCCCCCCAAAACCCCAGAAGATAGTTGTCTGTCATAGCTGTACATCCGTCTAGTTGCTGTATGTGGGACGCGGCCTCAGCATGGCCGGAGAAGCGGTGCGTCGGTGCCGCCCGGGATCCGAACCCGGGCCGCCAGCAGCAGAGCTCGCGCACTTAACCGCTAAGCGACAGGGCCGGCCCCGGATATCTCAGATTAACAGCAGCTCTGGGATTGAACGAGGCCTTTTACTAGTGAACAAAGGGTAGCATGGAAATAACTGGAAGTTCCCAGGGCTGGTTCTCAAAGCACGAGCCCCAACATGGTACTGGTTACAGAAAGACTGAGGGAGCAGAGGAGGCAAGTGTCCTAGAGAATGATCTTATGCACTGTTAAGGCTTCTGATACACGCTTACTTCTGTTTGGAAATTAATTTTTAACTTACTTATGATATTTATAACCAAAGCAGCATTTTACAGTTGTGATAACATTTACAGGTGAAGTAAATGACTGCCAGTACAATTCACTGTCATGAGCCAACACTCTAGCCAGACAGATACAAGTGCAAGAGCTGATATAAAAGAAGGCCTTCTGCTGATTCAGAAAAATGCCTCCCACCAAAGACATTTAGCTTGCAAGAGCTCTTACAAGTCACAGCCTAACATTACTAGTCCCTCTCCATTCTGTATGGGAATTAAATACGTCTGTAACAAAACCTATTATTAATCTGGGTTTTAAATCGAAGTTTAGCATTAGAGTGGCATATCCAATACACAATAATTGCTTTATACAAGGATCACTAGTTTACCCTCAGTAGTCAGTCAAAAACAAACAAACAAAACATAACGAACATTTGAGGAGACTAAAAAATCTAAAATAATGCCTGAATACATCTATTTTAAAAAAAAGGCTGGTCATACTAAATAGACACATTTTTATTTCACTATCAGCATAACTATTATACATACTATTTAATCAAGAAAATGCAGATTAGTTTCATCCCAGTAGTAACTGAGATTCTTGGGTAAAACAGCACTCGGTGAAGAATAAAAGTAAGGAGGAGTCTTTAATCCTCTTTACAAGCGAGTGGAAAATCAGTTTGGTCCCTGGTTCCCAGTAAACTTCTATTGCTGATTTCACACCTACATACCTCATAGAGTATAACTGTAAATTATTGTTTAATAACAGTCAATAATTTAGTTTCTATAATGCAGAGAATGATTTTAATGATTTCTGTCCATTAAATAATCAGACTAAACTGGAAGAATTAGGCAGGCAGTAAGAGCTATAAAAACTAGAAGAACTAACAGACCACACACTTCTGCAGAGAGGCTGAGGATGCTCAGGTAGCTCACTCAGGGCAGAACCTTTTCTACCAGACCCTGTAATTCATCTGGGCGTGCTATGAATTAGTTTTAAAAAGAAATATCACTGAAAACATAACAGACACTTGTCGGTCATGCCTACCAGATTTCTGATGCCGCGATATGAATACAGACATTAACTACAACTACGATTTAAAATGTAGATACGCCCAAGATGTTAGGCTGCAGGCAGAGAACCTAAAAGTGTTCTGCCTATAACTGTGACCCTGGCACTTGTTTTCTTAAAACAGTCACACATACAGGCAAAGGAAATCTATGCTTTTGCACAACATATATTCTGAATGATATGTTTGCTTTAACGCAACGTTAAACTAGCAACCCTGACATCAGGATTTTCTTCATAAATACAATGGATCAGAGGCACTTCCTCAGCAGTTGGAACTGACCCTTCTGTCTTACTGGCACTTTCAGTTGGCAAGGTGAGGAGGAAGGCTGTCCTTCACTATTTTAAGAATGTGTGCTAAGGTATTTTGGGGGCAGCTTATACCAAAGCCTGCAATTTTTCAATTTTATCAGATGACATTTCTGTAGATGACACCAGGACAAAATTTTTTCAAAAGCTCACCTTAATGTTAAAACACAGGCATCTTAGTGGTATACAAAGCAAAAATCCTTAATAATGCATGCTTTAAGGATCCATTTTTCTCATGAAGTCTTTTGTAATATGTCATATTTTGAAGAACAAAGGTTGACTCTCTTATGGTGGGGAGTTAAAGAATAAGGGCAGGGAGGGGAACTGGGTAATAGGAGGAGAAAGACGGCAGGAATATTAAAAACATAACTCTTGAATACTGCTTCCTTAGGGTATCCAGCAAGACAACAGCATTTTGCTCTCCTGAGGAAATGTTAGATTACTATTATAACTCTCAGTTTGGGTTTAAACACCATACTTGCTCATCATGTGTGCATTACGCACATATGGAGAGAGAAGGGAGACGGAAGGAAGCTCTACTTCTGTATCCCACTGCTGTCACATCGCTGAGCTGCCTCCTAAAACGTCACCCAAACACCAGCCTCAAGAGCCTTTTCTCAGATCCCTTCTTCTTTGACTCTTTACCCATCTCATAGATGTCCCCCAACACAGGAATTTTAGCTTTCTACAAAGTTTACCTATTGACGATCCTAATTATAACCATCACTTTATCATCTACCAAATCCACCTCTCCAGTCCCAAACTACCTCCTGAAATGCACCGTCACCTCGCTGATCCTGATACCTGAATGGCTTGTGAGCACTCACAATAAGCTTCAAACCAAACACATTAGTTATTCCACCAAGACAAATGCTTCCCCAAATCCCTCATTTCTATTTATGGAGCCAAAATTTCATCCCCCAGACCAGAATCCCAAATTCATTCCTTGACTTGTTCTGGATTCTATCCTTATAATGTCGTCTCTATCAGTAATCTCCCTTTTACGTCGTCCATTCACATTCAAGTATTCATTCTCTCTTACCTGGATTAGTTTATGAGCCTATTAATTTATCTCCTTACCTCAAGTCTTTTTCTGCTCTAATTTATCTTACACAAATTTGCAAAATTGATCCTTCTAAGGAACAGCTATGATTATTTTACATTTCACCAAATCTTCAATGATTAATAAGTTAAATATAGACTCTTTAATCTATCCCTCAGATATACAAGTAAGTCTACCTTGTTATAAAGAAAGTTGCTTTGTCTCATTTTTACAGAGTTTTACTAACATAGAGACTGGTAGAAATTTAACAAATATTAAGACACAAATAGTAGACACTATTAAGGATCCATATTGGGGAAAAAACTAGGTTTAACTGGCTATCAGGATTCTTAATTTTAATTTTTTATGGCTAAGTGAAAGTTTTAAGTCATTTAACTAAAAATCTACAGTGTAGGATGTTGCTTTCAGCCAGGGGTCAGGACAGCTGACTTCCAACTCACGTAAGTATGGCAGGAACGTCACGGTATATGTTTAAGAAAACCACACACGTGTTTGATTAACAAATCAGTAAGGCGGCAAGACAGATAAATTAGCATATCTAAGAATTAAAGCTATATTGCTTTCAATAAAAGAAATATCCAACAATAAACCAATGCTTTAATGAAGAGTAAAATAACCCAATGAAAAAAAAAAGAAAAGTCACCGGGTCCAGTGCTGCCACTTAAAAATTTCATAACCTTTGCTCTATCTCAACTTACAAAAATTTTGGCCAATATTACTGATCATTTCTAAAACTAGATAAACAGAGAATAAGCATACTGCTTTAAAATGTTAACTCAATTTGAAGAATTGAATATTACTGCCAACAGAAATGTGGCACATACCACCACAGTAATTTCACATTAGTTTGTATGCCTATTTGATTAATCTTTGTTTTCCCCACTAGACTAAGTTTCAATAGAGCAGGGGCTATCTGTTTTAATATACTCTTGAAAGACACAAAATTTTAACAAATGGAAAGACATACCAATGTTCTTTAATAGGAAGACCTCAACATCATAAAGATGTCAGTTCTCCCTAAGTTAATTTAAAATGTGATGCAATCCCAATAAAATTATCATAGTCCTGCCCAACCCTGCCAGTGGGGCTAGATGGATTGTTTAAAATTCATTTGGAAGAATAATAAAATAAGAATAAACCAAGAAAACTGGTTTATTGAAAAAGCAGAGCAAAGATAGCTCTATCGGATTTTAAAGCTTACTATAAAATATTTCTAATTAAGAGTGTCATACTAAAAAAAGTGAGGTATTAACTCATGGACAGACAGATCAATGGAATAGAAAAGAAAATCTAAAAAGAGACCCAACCTCATACGGAAATTGCTTTGATCAAACAAGTGAACAAAATCCAAATGAGGAAGAATGAAATTATTTTTAAAAGTGTATTTCCATGTTTTAGAAATTTAAATGTGATTGCGTGATCATTTTATACAAACTTAAAACAATATAAAGTTTCACCATTCTGTACTCTAAACTTTCTGCATTTAATCACTATTTCTAAACATCTGGGTTCAGTTACCAAATTAGATCTGTTCTTCAGTAATGCTGCAATTATTCAGAAAACAACCCTTGCATAGAATACAATTTTATACCGACAAAAGCAATTAAAAGTACAAAAGAACAGTGTACTTCCTTTTAAATCTTACCACTGAATAAGCTCTTCTTTAAATACTTTCAGAAAAAGATGGTTATGATAAATAATGGAATTGGTTACTACATAAAGCACACACATACTCTTTAGTGAATATCCCCCGGGGGCCAGTGGCTGTGCCCTGGCTAGCATCCAGTGTATGTTTTTCCAGAATATTGCGGGCAGCTGGACTTAAACGGAGCCTAGGAAGAAAACACGAAGATTAATGGAACAAATTAACACAACACTTGATTCAAAGATATCTAAATGTCAACAGTTTTGCTGATTATTAGAAAAATAAAAACTTACAATAAAGCTAAAACAACTCCCATAGATAGTCACAGTCAAATAAATTAATCTGTATGAATCTGGCTTATTTTACTACCAAGACATTTTCATACTGGTTACTACTTAAAAAGTTAACTGGTTACTATTTCAAAATATTCTTTTAATAAGAGTAAAAATTCGTAGGGAGAGAGTTTCTACTCTGACTAGTAACTTTTCACACGGCTCCTCATCACACACATCAGTGAGGAACCAGCTATATTGTTCCTTCATGTATTTTTTATTATAGTAAAATATACATAAAATTTACCACTTTAAGGTGTACAATTGAGTGGCATTAAGTACAATCACAAGGTTGTGCAACCATCACCACCATCCATCTCCACAACTTTTTCATTCTCCTGAACTGAAACTTCGTACCCATTAAACAATAACTCCTCCCTCCCCCAGCCTCTGGCAGCCATCATTCTACTCTCTTCACCAATCTGACTACTCTGGGAAACTCCTATAAGTGGAATCATACAGTATTTGTCCTTTTGTGACTGGCTTATTTTACTTAGCATAATGTCTTCAAGGTTCATCCATGTCACAGTGTATGTCAGCATTTCCTTTCTTTTTAAGACAGAAAAACATTCCACTATATGTATATAGCACATTGTGGACACATGGGATATTTCCATCTTTGGCAATTGTGAATAATGTTGCTTGAATGTGGATATACAAATATCTTTTTGAGTCTTTGCTTTCAATTCTTTTGAGTATATACCCAAAAGATGAACTGCTGGATCATATGGAAATTCTATTTTTAATTTTTTGAGGAACTGCAATACTGTTTTCCACACCTACACCATTGGTGTGACTATACCATTTTACATTCCCACCAACAGTGCACAAATTCTAATTTCTCTACATCCTCGTCAACACTTATTTTCTGTTTCTTTGTTTTTTGATAATAGCCATTCTAATGAGTGTGAAGTGTTATCTCACTGCATTTTTGATTTTCAGTTCCCTAATGATCAGTGATGTTGAGCATCTTTTCGTGTGCTTACTGGCCATCTGTATACCTTCTCTGGAAGAAATGCATATTTGAGTCCTCTGCCCATTTTAATTGGGTTGTTTGTTTTGTTGTAACTGAACTGTATCCTTCATGTATTTTTTAAAGTTCTCAGTATTTACATGAAAACATTTTTACTTTACATTCACTCCAGAAGAGTAAGAGAGACAAAAACAATTATGTTGATTCTACAGACAAGGAAACTAAGGCACAACAAAAGGTCACACGACTAGTAAATGTCTACTCTTCAATTAAGACCTTTAAGCAAAGCAGCAAACACGAACGACCACTGTTAGATGGAAACAAGAGTCAAATGGGCTGGGCTGGAGTTTATAACCCACAAACGGAGAGGAACAGACGTGGTGCTTGCTGCATTTCAGGGAAACAGCTCCAGCTGATAGGCGCTCAGTACTACCCAACTGTCACATTCTTCAAGAGACACTGAGACTTTAGATGTGTATGTAAGATTAACTAGTAACCAACAAATTAAAAAATGTTTCCAAAAAAGAAAATCACTGTGTGGGCCGACACTGTGCAGGTTCATGGGTCAGCCGGTTGTAACCCACACTGAGGGGCCTCTGACCCAAGTAAGTCTCGAATGACGGATCTTAAGGGAAAGACAAAGCACACGCTATTATCTTTGCAAGGGGAGAAGAGCATTAAGTACAAAACATCTGTGAGCCTACCTTCTAATTTTCATGGTAAATGAAAAAAGAGAAAATAGAGGAGTCAAGGCAGTGGAAACAGAAATACTGTGTGTAGTAATGGGGATTTCAAACTCAGTACTTCAAAACACTCAATTTTTTTTTTTTACAAGAACTGACGTTGGTAAATGAAACGGAAAAAATTTTTAAAAATGAAATGGTTTGCATTTTTATTTAAGTTCAAATGTGGTTCTTAATAGGACATTTTCTCTATGAAGAACTTTTTCTTATAAGGAAAAAGTAATTTTGTATAAACAGAATATTAAAATAAATAAATGAAACTTGTTAGAATTTTCCCAGTCCATCAATTAAAGCTATGTAAAGCTAAAGTAAAACGATGTTTACTAAGTGTCTGTGTTGTTACAGAACAAATGAACAAAACAGAGCTCCAATCTGTCTCAGAAACTCAAATGCAGACTAGTTGGAAAAGGAATGCATGTTAAAATGCTAATTCCATTTTATATCAGTTATACATGTGAAACTTTGGAATTCACATTACAGTAACTACCATTCCACGGATGGGAACACAAAATGAAGTTTGGTATATTGAATTCCATTCTGGAATCCTAAAACCTAAGTCAAGTCCAGTGTGGACACAGACTGTCTGCTTTGTTCTCCACTGGGTGTGCCGGGCTTTCACAGGACCTGGAACATAGCAGGTCTTCAATAACTGTCTGTTGTGGAATGAACAATGATGATAAAAAATAATCATGCCTAGGCCTTAGTTTCCTAAGACAAAAAAGGGAAGATCAGCAACTTCCTACTTACTGTACAAAGATGTTTTAAATATGATAATGATTAAAATACCCTAAAAGTTGCTGTAACTACTTTTTTTTTAAACATCATTCAAAGAAATATACTCACTGTGGTTTCCCTGGTGTGTATCCCACTTTGACAGGAGTAGGAATCTGCGGTTCTGGTGAGGGTTGAGGCACCGATGGTTTTGAAGTTGGTGATGGAGGACCTATATCTTTGGGAATTTCAACATGTTTCCAATCTTGTCCTTCTTCAACTAGCAAACCAATTAGTGAACCTAGCCGTATATTTTTAGATCCTTCTTCAATCTATATTTTAAAAAGAAAATAATTGCAGAGACAGAAAGGCTCATGACCTCATGAAGTAGTTTATTCCTTGGATAATTCTGTCCTGGTTAGAAAGATCTCTTAATTTGAGCTAAAATCTACTTCCAAGCCAGCCTGCCTCCTCCTCCTCCTCCTTCCACCCACCACCTTCCTTGCCTACCTTCCCCCTCTTACACCTTCTTTCACCACTCTCCCACTCCCAGGTACTAATGCTACCTCCTGAAACAAAGGGAAAAATCTAGAATCTCTCCTCTTTCTGACAGCCTTCAAATATGTAAGAGCTATCACTACCATCTTCTTTTTGATGTCAATCAGCACAAATCCAAAACAGGAGACTGCAGTTACATACCTCAACCACTTGTCTTTTGCAGACAGTTTCTATACAATGGCTTAGGAAGTCCAATCCCCCAAATTAGTCCTATTTACCCAAATAAATTTAAAGGAAAATCTTTTCAGTAACTTAGTCTCTGGAAAAAAGAACGTCCCATTGTATATTTAACTTTTTCCCTGTGTATCTATGTATTTACCAAACCTGAGAAATAAAATAAAATTTTATCAATTTTTTATAAGTGCATCAGAAACATGGTGGTGTCTCAGCTAACCAAACACTTTTTCATTGATAATGCCAATTAAAAGCATAAGTAAGATCAAAGATGAATTTTTTAACTTATGATAAATGTCTTTTAAGCCTTTCAGCAGCATTAATTTATAAAGAAAGGGTTGATTCTTATTTACTTGTTAAAAGTAGTCCCTAGAGAACCTTCAGATGACAGTATTTTATAACTTCAGTATTGGAACACATGTCATTCCTTTAAAATTTTCTACTATTCTCTTTCAATTACTTTAAGTAAGAGTCATTACAGAAGTAATTTAATGAATAGAATGCTAGGCTGCAGGATGCTCGCCCATATAGTAATTACAAGTAAAAGCATAACTCCGAGAATGCATTTGACATTTCTGAGTAACACTAATTTTGATGCTTATTAGTATGTGCACTATTCTTAAAATAATATGGCTTACGTACTGGGAGTTAGGAAGCTTCTAAGTTTACTAACTACTGATGGGGAAGAACAAGAACAACGCTCTGATGAAGCAAAATACATAGAAGCAATGGGTATATAAAACTAAATAAGGACGTTTAATGAATTGCAAGCTGTGAAAAAATACTCAACAACCCAAGAACAATTCGTTTAGTTTGTCACATACTAAAAAGTCTTACTTCTATGGACTGCTCATTTTTCTTTACTATGTCAAAAAGATGAGTTAAGATTATTATTAGGTCAACATTTTTTCTTCTTCTAAAAATGTTTAATTACCTGCTTATGAACTGCTAACTCAAAATCACAAAGTAAAATGACTAATTTTCTACAAAATTGATAGAAAAAGCACTAAGTGATATGAAGTCCACTTATGTTAATGTCTATCAAAACTGTATCAGCAATAAGATCAATATCCAAGTACAAAGATCATCACTCAAATGCAAAGCATTCTTTAAAAAACAGGAAAGTTTTGTTTTAAAAATGTCAATAGATGAATCAGACACTATACTGAATCTGAAAGGGACACCTCATCCTCTGTTTTATTTACTACAATAAATCATAGAAATGATTCCATACATACCCTACCTACTGACACCTTCACAAGTAGGCAATAATGAGCATTTAGTATCATTTTAATTTTTACCATACTGAAATATCAAATAAACTTTATTTTTAACTACTCATGCTTTTTCCATGTTTCCACCATGGAACATGAAACCCAAATACAATGCACAGGTGATATGCTACCACACAACTTGAACATGTAACAGAAGTCAACAGAAAACACTGTCTATTACAGCTCCACTTAAAGTCATTAAAATCACTAGAGGAATTGAAGACAATTTCCCTTTTACTATTCCCTTAGTGCAGTAAGAGATCTTTTAGAGGCATGCTAGTCTCCTGTAGACATTTGCTTATGTTGTGGTCAGCACATATTTGAAACTGGTGTCGACTAAGCAACAGAAGAGTAAACAATGCTCTTTTCAAAACTGTGTGCTGCTCCCTGAGTGAGCACTGTGGACGCCCTGGCTCCACTAGGGCCTCTGAGCCAGGCCACACCTCAAACACCCAGCTCTTCTCCCAGGCATTCGGCAACTTGATCAAAACTCTCTCCTACTCCTGAGCCACTGATTTCTTATTATCAAAGGCAGGATTTGTACACCACGCTCTGCTAAAACAGCTCACTAATGCTCAAATATTGGATCTGGAGTCTGTCATTCAAAGTATTAGCCTTTCCTCTCAGTTTTCTACCAACTTCCTGGGTTTCAATGCTGGCACTGTTACTTACTACTTATGTGACCTTAGTCATGTTTCTTTACCTCACCATGCCTGTTGCTTCATCTGTAAACTGGAAATAATAGCAGCTACTTCAGAGTTGTTATAGGATTGAGTTATATAATAAGACAGTTAGAATAGTATCCGCCATCTAGTAACTGCTACACAAACGTGAAAGGTATTATCGTTGTTATTATTATTATCATTATTATTGTGGTGGTGGTGTTTTCCTCCCAGTTACTGATTTTTAAAATGAAAAATACACTCAACATAGATCAAGACTGAACTACACAGGACTGCCCCATTGGTGAGGGTTGGAAATTCATGCCTCAAGGCCCGGCATGTGGCTGGCAGCCCTGCAGAGGAAACAGCAACATGTGAGACACTGACGTGGTAAGGCCTGTGACAAACTACTTCTCAATAATACTCATACAGAGGCTAAATTCTATCCCTAGGCCCGGATCCCCAAGATGGGGCCTCTTTACCAGAGACCTCCCCACGGGCTGATGTGAATCACCTGCAAATATGCTAACACAGCCCACACAAGCTTGTCAGTGTACCCAAGGATAGGAGATGCTGAAGTCCAGACACAAAATGTCTACCGTAATATCTCCCAACAGAGAAATTGTTTGAGGTGCTTCATTCCATTAAAGGTGCTAGTAGATATTGTCTGTTTTGATTCTGACATTAAAAAATAATCAACAAATAAAGCAGTTTTTAAAATATTTTTCTTCTTTAAAACACAGTAGTCTGAGAACTGCAGAGGCATACACGTGGTTAGTGGGGATAAGCTGAGTCACATGTCTGACTCAGTTGATTTGAAAACTTAGCAAAGATTTTCTCTCGTGGTTTAAAACTTTATACAGTTTTAAATTGTTTTTATTCTTTAATACATACTGTTTAACTTATATGCACAATGAACTTTGGTTTACAAGGAAGATACATAAGAAACACTGAAGCTGAAAACAAATTAGTGACAAGCTAAAACGCAGAGGGGGAGAAGAAACATTCATTAAGTCCTTGAATAACAGTCTGTCTAGCATTCAAGCGCCAGGCACTGTTCTAGCACAGTATTAACTCATTTAATTCTCCTAATAACCTTATTAGGTAAGTGCTATTATTAGTCCCATTCATGGACGAGGAAACTGAGGCAAAGAAAGGTTAAATAACTTGCTCAAGATCACAAGGTTAGTAAGTATCTGAACCAGGATTCAAATGCAGTCTGACCTTCGAGATAGCATTCAATACAATCAGTACCAAATCTGTGAATCACATTCACATGATCAGTACCGAATCTGTTAATCGCATTCACATGATCGAAATTATCATGTAGTATCTCAAGATGGTGCTCTTTTTAAAAACAAGCCTAAAAAAGAAGATATAAAAGGGGATTATAATTAATTTAGCTTTTAATTCATGAGGAACATAGACTGATTTACCACTTCAGTATGTTGTTTACTCATTTCAATATGAAAAAATTGGAACTGAGAATATGTTCCATTCAGTAGGATTTGCTCTGAGCTTTGAGAGGGTATTTTCTCAATTAAAAATATTACAGTTTACAGAGAAGAATCAAGTGAAGGTCTCACAACTTCAATATCAACCATAAACTTGCAAACTATAAAATGCAACTCTGAAGGCAACTGCAGGCAATTTCATGAAAAATAAGGGGAGGAGGTCCTAACAATAAAATAAAACCACGTTGAAAAATAGCCATTCTTTAGAAAATGCTAATGACACAGTATTAGAGTGAGAAACAGCTACGAAATTGATTGAATAACGTAACTAGTACCAAAAATAATTATTATTTTTTAATATTCAGATGACCAATAAAAGGAAGTATTTTTTAAAAAATTTGTTTTAATATCCATAGGTGTTAATTTTAGAAAAGAATTCTATTTTTGAAAATTGTTTTGAATAATGGTCTACCAATAAAATAAAAATCTATCAATAAATGTATTGCCAGTCAATGAATTAAAATTTCAAAAAATTATGTAAGTTTAAATAATCATAACATCCTACACCCGTTTCATGCGCAAAAGTATCCTGGTTTGTATGACAAATTATACAGTAACTCTAAACACGTTTGAAGCCAAACTAGACAATCTCTAATAAACTCTCCAAATATGTCATCCTAATATTCTGTTTTATTACTTTATCATTTAAAACACTTGCTGTCCAATTTGCTGAATAATAAATTTAAGACTAAGTTTATGAACTAATAGATGTGTAATAATTTAAGGTTTCTGCATGACTATTTACTAGTGATTAAATGAGAATTTAACAACTCTCCCATTAACTGAATTAAACTGGAAATAAATCATACTTATCTATACTGACAGCAATTACTCTTTATTAACATTGTTAACACCTTCTCAGAGCACGAGGGGCCAGACGACATGGCACACTGACCTATGACATTGTCAGCAACCTGAAATGCACTGCTAAGCAGCTAAGCGGAAAACGCTATCAATTCTGGAAGACTTTCACAGCCAAACCACCCAGAACTAGGACCAAGAACATAGCTTGCCAAAAGCACACACAATAAAATGTCGCTGGGGTTATTACAGATGATAGTTCAAACAATCTTTTTCCTTTTCAAAATGCTGCATGAATTAGTCAAAGAAACTATTTTTGGTACAAATATTTATATCTTCCTAGTTATAAATGTATAGAAATTTTAGCCTTCCATTCATATTTCCTCCAAGGAAGTATTTTCAACAATGTGTTTCAACACGGCTGTTAATATCACAGATGACAAGTAAAGGAAGTTTGACAAATTAGAATACAGGAAATAAAATATAAGTGACTAGAAAAAAGGGAAAGGGGCTTTTCTAGTAAGAAATAGGAATGAAAAACCATGTACAGATCTACATCTAATTAGAGTATAACATTCCACAGGGTGGTCTTTGGATAAAGTATACAAAGGAAGGCGTTATATCCATGCTCAAAGCAGAGGTGAGCTGGTGGCTCAGAATTAAAAACCCATCAACAATTAGCAATAGCTATAAATAGCAATTAGCAATAAATATGTGGCTTATTTGTACACATCAAACTACAGAGGCATGAATGGATACTTACTGCCCAGTTACAACCAACCAATACAAATTAATACACAAACATACAGATTGACGTGGGTGCTAACGGTCCCCAAGAGCTGAGTGAAGAATTGTAACGTTAAAGAGAATGGCAACATTTATTAACACTTGTTGTGTGACAGGTCTTGCTTATGTGTATTATCTTAATCTCTACTACCTATCCCATGACATAGGTATTATTGTATCTCCACTTTATTATAAAGAAAAAGGCACCGAATTCGCCAATCATTACATAACTAATAACTGGCAGAGCTTAACTAGCTATATGAGGCAGGCTGCAGTGTGACTCCAGAGCTGACAATCTTACTTGACACACCATACTATCTATTAATGCTCTAGAACTTAAGAAACAAACACACTCCATAGTTAATATACCACCTAACCATAAAATGCTGACTTTTCATATAAATTAATATTGCACTATAAAAATAAAATACATATTATAAAAAATTTAGAAAATACAGAAAAATAGAAAAAATGGGGCTGGAGGATCACTTAGTTGTACTCCCCAAAGACAAACACTCAACATTTTTACATTTTATTCTGATCTCTATATTTATGTTTTTCTTTATTTAAAGTCCTACAAGATTGTGATCCCTGTCCATTGGCAATTTTAAAAGTATTTTTTCAAAAAACCTTTTTGAACTTCTATTAACATATAACATATATAAAGAAATCACAGTATTTTTTCTAGAAACAATTTTTAATAGCTACATGATACTCCATATTTTCTTCTGCTATTTAAGTAACCTCTCGTACTGCTACACATTTTGGTTGAAAGGCTGAACTAACTTCAGCTTCTACTAATACCACCAAGTATTCAAGTTGTAGCTCCATAGTTTTAATTAGTCATAAAGCAAAGATTGCCCAGAGAAGAGTATTCAAAATTACTGCATATATTTAAATTTAGATCTAAAAGGAAATGACTTTGCTCTTGCTAGACCCACAAGCATAGTTTCCATAAAAATGCTCACGGAACAGAAAATATACTATCAAAAGACAAGACTGTCAACTCAATTATATTTAAGTACGTGAAATATTCTATACATACATCTATTTATATAAATATATTTTTAAATGTTTATAAAAATGTCCCAACTGTAAGGATGAGTGAATTGGACCAGGCCACCGAGAGTGGCTATGAAATCTGCAGACAAGAATCTGCACAGGACAACTGCACACAGCCTTGCCCAGAGAACAGGAGCTGGGCAGACAGTCACTTTACATACTTCCAGCCCTGGGAGTCCTAGCGATGGATCAAGATGGGACTTTTTTTTTTTTTCCATGTAATAAAAGTAAAACATTCCTTCTTTTTGATTTTATCAACTACAAACTTGAAAATTGCTAGCTCTAAGCTTTAACCTATACTTTCTTTGTCTTGGATTTCCACCTCAAATAATCTTCGCTCATCCCTCAGGCCAGAATGCTTCTCATCCTCAACAAGAGAACCCAAAACACTGAGCACCAATGTCACAGTTGAAATAGTTCTATGTTATCTGATCATCACTGGCTATCATTAGACATTAACACTAAAATATTTTAAACATCTGAATTAAAAATGTATTATCTCAGATAATACAACACTAAAAACAAAGAGGTAAAAATAAAAGGAAACTTTATTTCAAGAAAATTTACATTTAGGAAATCTTCATCCTGTTGAAGACAATCAAAATAAAAACTTACCACTATTTTGGCCAAGATGCCATCATCACTTGCATCTAAGGTAACCACAGCTTTGTCAGTCTCTATTTCACATAAGGCATCTCCAGCACTCACGGCCTCACCTAGAAAACAACACTGGGTTTGTTCTGTTTTTTTTAATATAAATATTAATATGTGAGTCTGTGTGTGTGTGTATGTGTGTAAAACACGAATAATGAATACCAAAATATTCAGTAGCTATTTCTGGGCTATGGAACTACAAGTAATTCTCATCATTGTGTGTGCGTGTGTGTGTGTGTGTGTGTGTATGTTTTGCTGTATTTTCCAAAAATACTATATTGGATATAAATTTTATTTGTTATAATAAAAAAGGGATTACAAAGATTACTGAACAAATACTAAAAACGAAATCACATTTTAGAGACAATAGCAAGGAATGCATATCCTCCAAACATATCAATTTCAAATCCCACATTCCTTCCTTTTTTAATATACTTTATTATTCCATGAAGAGAAAAGTTTATAATTAATAGCACTTCTGGGTTAACATCATAGGGTGAGTTTAGAAATCCTGTTGGCACCACACAGCATAAACAAATAAAGCCTATTAAGCATAAAAAGAGAAAATCAAAGATACAGCTGAGGTCAAATGAGAAACATTTCTGTGCAACAGAAACAAAATGGATACTCAACAATGTTGAGCAGAACCTGACTTGCTGGTTTCTGATCCAGAAGCAGGTTGGGGGCTGGGGGGGGGGGCGCGGGAGGCAGTGTCCTTTTGAGTAAAGGGAATGAAAGTGGCCTGCTGAAGACCAGGACTCAAATCAGATTCTCTACTTAAAGCTAGGGTTGGGTTAGGGTTCCTCTACTCATAAAGGAGGCTCATAAAATGGGGAATCAAGCCTGCTGACTAGGACTGTGACTTTAATCAGAACTGTGGGTCTAGGACTGTGGGGAACAAAACCACTGCCTCAACACCAGGATCTGAGCCAAGCCACTCTCTGGCTCCGTTACTGCAGCTACGGATATGTCCACTACCAACAGTAAAATCCCTAGAAAGGGGCTGGGGGAATGGGAGAAGAGGAGATGGGTGGGAAGACATCGACACACAAATCAAACCTTCCACTCAAAAGCAAACTGCAAAACAAAGTTCCAAAACATATGAAGAATTGTAACGCTAAGAAAGAAAACCCACAAAATCAATAACTGGAACAGAAATTCATTCCAGGTGCAGTTCATTTACTGCAACCTGCCAAAGATTTTAAAATAAGCATCTTGAGGATGTTCAGAAATATAAACGAAGGTAGAAGATCCATCACAAGAATAAGAGATTAAAAAAAGAATAATGTACAGAAATAAAACAAAATAATACCATGTAGAAAGGAAAAAACTAATTAGAAATCTTGGAAATGAAAAATACAGTCGTTGAAATAAAAAGAAACAATCAATGGGATATATTCTAGACTGGACATAGTGAAGTGAATTACTAAATCAAATATAGCATTAAGGAACTACCCAGAACTTAACAAAGAGAGATAAAAAGATAAAAAATAGAAAAGAGCAGTTTAGAGAGACAGACTGAGGCTGCAACGTTTGTCTAATGGAGTTCCTAGCTTTAAGGGAAAAGACTGGAGGGAATGGTTAAGGAGCAATACATGAAGACATATTTGTTGAGAATTTCCAAGAACTGAAAAGAGAGATATATACCCTCAAAATGAAAGAGTTCTGAATGAGTTTGGAATAGCGGTTATCTATGGCGTATTGACTAGGAGGGGGCACAGGGAGCCTTGTAGCTTGCTGGAAATATTCTATATCTTGAGTAGGTAGTGGTAATCTCAATATATGTGTGTGTAAAAATTAATAGAGCTTACACGTTATGTAAGTTATCACATCAATAAAAAAATAAACAAGAAAAAAGAGTATTAGACTATGTAAACACTAATTCATATTAGATACACTGCAGAGAAACTGCACACTATCAACAACAAAAACAATCTTAAAAGCTATCAGAGGAAAAAAAACCAGATTACCTCAGTGGAATGACAGACTGAGAGCACACTTCTCAGCAGCTCAGAAGACAACAGAGTCACATCTTCAAAAAGCTGAGGAAAAATAACTGTCTAGAATTTTATATGCAGCAAACCATCATTCAAGATTGAAGGAAAAGTATTTTTTAGACATATAAAGGCTAAGAAAATTTACCACTTATTGATGAACTATTACAAAATGCAGTTCATCAAGAAGAAAAGTGGACACAGGGGACCCATGGGCTACATGAAACAAGTTACCACAGAAACGGATAAAATGCTAACTACTAATCATTTAAAAGGTAATTTCTGAGGGTTTAAATACGTGTAAAACTCAAACTGTAAAAAATAATAAACTGGGTAAGGGGATGTTTAGTTGATAGTTAAAGCATGCTAAGAACTCTGATACAGATAAGTGGAAAAAACGCTGAATAACTCTAGACTTCACTGGAAAAATTTAATTAAGTATGTACCCCAAAAACTTCATAGTACACACCAAAAAATATATAAAAATAGAAATATAATTCACAGCAATCAAAAAAGAAGAGAAAAAATTAAATAACAAAAACTGTCACCCAATAGAAGGCAGACACATAAAAAGAAAAAAAAAACAAAGAATAAAACAAAAAACACACAAAAATGATAGAAATAAGTCCAAATGTCTTAGTAATTGCAATAAATACAAATGGATTTAAACTACCTACTAAAATCAGAAATCACCAAAATGAATACAAAAAAATAAAATCTGGGTAAATGTGGCTTACAAGAGACAGACCTAAAATGAAAACAGAATAAAAACACAGAGAGTGATACATATATAACACACAAATACACTCCCTCACACACAGAACAAAAATAGCTGGTAAAGCAATATTAATAGGCACACTCAACGCAAGAACATAAAGGAAAATCTAAAACACTCAGACAACAAATATGCTCTGAAAGTTCTCTGTACAGAAACTACTCCATTGCATATTAAGATGTTCATACAGATATTATAATATCTTCAGCTGAAATAGTTCAGAACTACCATAATAAACTATTTTAATGAAATAAACAAACTTATCTGTTAGATGATATTTATTGAACACTTAAAATGTGCTGGGTCTCACCCCAAAGAGATTTTTCTACTCCACAAATATTTACTGAAAATGCATTAGGGCACCGAGGATACAGCAGTGGAGGGGAGAAAAGTCAAGACTTCTGCATTCAAGAAGCCTGCTTACTCTCCACTGACAAGTTAACTGGAATCACAGTGGGATACAGTGAAATTACAGTCAGGACGCTATGGGAACACTCAGGACGGACATCTAATGCAGTTTTTGGAGGGTGAAAGAAGGCTTTTTAAAAAAAAAAATGATACCTAATCTGAGCCTGAAAAGATGAGGATACAATCATGTAAAGGGCAGTGATCCAGGCAGCAGGCACGACACACCCAAAGCCCTGGGGCAAAAGGGACAGGAGTCTGGAGGATCTGGCTCCTGGCACCTGACAGAAGGGATGCCAGATTAGTGGGATGAGGTAAGCAGAGATCAGACCAAAAGGGACCCTTGTATGCCCTACAGAGAAAGCCACAGTACCAGGTTACATAACCTTACACACTGCTTTATAGGACAGACATTTCAGTAGTTAAAATAGATTGTCCTTCAAAAGGAAAAAAAATCACACCCTTATATGTTTCTGCTGTAACCATGGAAAAAACAACTGAACTAGGAACCTAACAATTAAATACTTCTTCTAGACTCCTAGGAAAGAAATTCTGGTCACAGGAAAACAGTAAAATGATGTTTTATCACTTGTGCTCGCCTATTTCAAATCCCAAACACTCTTTAAGAACCATCCACAAATTCTACTTCAGCCACAGATCAACCTAGATGATGCCGTTCCTATTCCTGAATTCCTACAGTAGTTGTAGTTAATTTGAATGAATCACAAATTGTATTATAAAAAGTTATGTTACTATTACTACTTCTTTTAAACTGGGCTTTCCTCGATTTACCAGACTTCTTCACTAATGTTTTATACTCTCCCTCATGCTCAAGGACTCCAGCTGGTGCCTCCACACACAAAGAGTTTGAGATTAAACACTTCAGAAAAAAACTGCAATAATTTGACAAATCCTCATTTCCTTATAAGGTATACATCAAATTGTCCTTTATATCTCTTTTGTTTCTAACGTTCGATTTGTAGTATGCTTCTAACATAACTTAGGTAGATTGTTTCCTTTTTATTTTGCTTTAATTCTATGTACATCTATTCACCTAACATAGACATATATATTAGCTTTATGAGAATGCTGAGAGAGAGAGAGAAAATGAAAAGAAACAGAGAAGGATCTATCCATCGTGTGGTGAACTTTCCCTAGGAACCACAGCAAAGTTTAAAACATCGTTATTATTATACAAGGGCACATTACCCCTAATTTATCATGAAACTAAAGTTCTATCTATCAATAATAAAACATAATGTAAATGCCTAAAGAAAATTTTGAGACTAAATAATGAGTCATGAAGATTCCAAATCTACTCAGTTTCAGCCTTGATCAATAATTTAGCGCTATAATTCAGAAAAGCTGCAAGGCATAATAGTTAAAACTCTTCCAACTCAGAGACAGGTTTGATTCCAAGTTCTGACGCTTAACTAGCAATCTTTTTTTTTGTGTGTGTGTGAGGAAGATCAGCCCTGAGCTAACATCCGTGCTAATCCTCCTCTTTTTGCTGAGGAAGACCGGCTCTGAGCTAACATCTGTTGCCAATCCTCCTTTTTCCCCCCAAAGCCCCAGTAGATAGTTGTGTGTCATAGTTGCACATCCTTCCAGTTGCTGTATGTGGGACGCGGCCTCAGCATGGCCGGAGAAGCGGTGCGTCGGTGCATGCCTGGGATCCGAACCCGGGCCGCCAGTAGCGGAGCGTGCGCACTTAACTGCTAAGCCACGGGGCCGGCCCGCTAACTAGTAATCTTAACCAAGTTACTTAACCTCTCTGACTCAGGAAGGTTTTGAATGTGCAGTTACATTAAAAAAAAAATCATGGAACTGAAAATGTGAGGTTAACTCTTCACAAACATCTTCAAATAACACTTCAAAACAGCTTTAGATAAAAACATTAGGGATGTTATTAATAACCATTAAGAACCAAGATTCATTCTAGCTCCCTAGTCTATACTCTGTCATTTCAAACAGATCACTCGACAAACATCGGTGTATAACTAAGCATCGCGTATAAACACAGCGATAAGACAGGGTTGTATCCACGAGTTCACAGTCTAGAGAAGACTGAGAAGGTGGGGGAGAGCATCATGGATGGTGCGAGGGGACAGACGGGTCCTCAGCTGCCACGTTGATGGCTGACTGGGTGTAGGAGATGGCAGCCTTGCTGTGTCCCTGCGCCATCTCCTTGTGGTGTGTGTCAGCAGCCGAGGTGGAGCGGGCCCGGAGCGAGAGTGCGGGCCCCAGGAGGGGCCAGAGCAGAGGCCCGCCCGGGGGCCGCTCCCCAGCACCGAAGCCAGCAGCATCATCCTGTTCCTTTGTCCAGACGGGCAGCTGCCAGACCTGAGGACTGGAGTATACAGAGGCTTCTCTTTCTCTTTTTAAATTCTGGGTATGAAATACAGTCTTCATGAAACACAGTTAATGGTGATGTTTATGTGATTAACTAAACACATCCTGTGGCCTTCACAAAATAACTTTGTTCTGCCAAACATTAAGAATAAAGGTCTTTATTTAAAAGGTGTGTGTAGTGGTAGTGGTGGCGGAGAGTTAGTTTTTATCTGTAAGACCAAATAAATCACACCTACATGAGCATTAAAGGAAAAACCTCTTCTTAGTGCTATGCTGAACCACGATGACAACCAGGATTAGACAGAAATGTCAACTGTTTACTCAACGAATACGTACAAGCTGCCTCTATGTGAATGACATTGTGCAAGACACCATGGTAAAAAGTAATGCGACAGACCTGCTTCGAGAAGCTCCTAATCTGACTGAAAAAGAGCACGAACAAGCAGACAATGCCATCCCGTCTGATCAGTGTCTACAGCGATGTGGGAAGACAGAGAAGTCCCTAGGCAGTGTTTGCCAACTCTTCCCCCTTCACCACACACACACACACACACAAAAGGGTATCATTTGCATGGCCCAAGACCCAGGTGACCTGGCTCCTGGGCCGGCTGAGGTCCTGCCAGAGGGCTGACGGCGTGAGCAGCGGTTTGAGGAGACTGCTGGGCGAAGCTACCTCCCTCACAGCCTTCTGCCCTCATACATTTCGTTGCGCTGCCCGTTTCAAGCGCTCGACACCCACGTGGCTAGTGGTGACTGTACTGGACAGTGCAGACACAGAGCATTTCTAGCACGACAGAAAGTTTATTGAACAATACTGTAATCTATAATTCTACTCACCCATTCTAAAATTCTGACACAACAGAAATCTTAAAGATAAACATAAAAAAGCATTAATGATGGAATGCAATTTAGCAATAAAAGGAATGAACTGCTGATACATGCTACAACATGCATGAACCTCAAAATCATGCTAAATGGAAGACGCCAGTCACAAAAGACTAGATATTATATGATTCTATTTACATGAAATGTCGAGAAAAAGCAAAATTTTAGAAACAGAAAGCAGATCAGGTTAGGGATGGGAGAAGGAAGTGATTGCAATCAGCCACCAGGGATCTTTTTGGATGACAGAAATGTCCTAAAACTGGATTTTAATGATGGTTGTACAACTCTATATATTTACAAAAAATCACTGAATTGTGCACTTAAAATAGGTGGTATAGTATGTAAATTATAGTATATTTATTGAGATATACCTTAGCTGTTAAAATAGTAGTAAACAGTGAAGCTATTTACAAAATGCACATTTCAAAAATTTTCCATTTTAGCACCAGAGACATGTATACAAATCCCCAGAAATAAGAGAAACCAATCTTCTACAACAGAAACCAGAGACCCATATAACTCTCTGGTGGCACCTAGTGATAACACTTCAGTGATAAACTCCTGCAAAAGTTTCACTTCTGAATTTTACACACTACATTAGTGAGATACGGTCTAAGATTCACATGAAAACTATTTGAAATATTCAAAATTGCGAGTCACATGACAGAAGGAATGCCCATATAAAATGACAGTCTGAGATAACACCAAGAGCAGCATCACTGCGGGAGCATGTTGTATGCACGTTCCAGACACCGCTTGGCTAAGTACATCACATAACTATCTCAGCCCAGTGCCGTTCCACAGCGTTTCCCGACATGCTCTTAAACATTTCAAGAAAGAAAACAACGTTTTTCATACCCTCAAATATTCTCTCACAAAAAGGGGGAACAAGAATATTTTCATCTTTTTGTTACTTTGTTTAACAGATTTGACCTTTCAATTGAGGAAAAACTGAACTACATCCACTTTAATTAAACTGAAAATATTTGAAGCACCCTTTTCTCCCCCAAATAACAAACTTGTAATAAAGATGTGGAATTACAGTTCAATTCACCTTTCAAGAGATTTTGAAATTGTACATGTTACCTAGCACTTTTGAAATGTTTTCTCTACTAATTTTATGATGCAAATTCTTAATCCTGACTGAAATTAAGGATTCTAATACTCATTACAAAACTACTTTTCTAGCATTCATTAGACCAACAAAGATGGGAATAATTTATATGCTCTATTATTCCATGTTTCCATGACTTCAAAAAAGAAAATGAAATTGAGTTATCACAGAATTCTGAAGCCAGGGATATACCTTAGATCTCACGTAGTTCAACTCACTCCCAGATACTTCACGACAGAGTGGGAACCCCAAAGGACACACGGTGATTCCTAGGCCAGAGTTCTTTACACTGGACCCTTATTGTCTTGGCCACACACACACACACACACACACACACACACACACACGACATTAGTAATAGTACACACACACACACACGACATTAGTAATAGTACACACACACACACACACACACACGACATTAGTAATAGTAGTTGTGAATTACAGAGTCTCAGATTTTCAAGAAATCTTAAAGGTTTGTAACACCGAACTGCTATCCACTGAAGTGTGACCAGATCATTAGCCTTTGCTTAAAAATAAACTAGATTCATAATTAGATACAACACTACTCTTTCTCATGAAAAAAATCTCAATCCTCTTCACGTTTGAAGGTCTAATCTCATTGTTTTAAATAACAGCATACATTAATAAAGATCTCAAGATAAAATTTTTAAAAAACACAGCTAATAAGAGAAAAAGGTATATAAAAAGTTTTCTGCCAGAACATAAATGTTTTTAACACAGAATGACTAAACCAGTTATTATAAATGTATCAAGCACCAAACCTGCTTAGACACATACAGTCCTACTCATGTGTACAGTACCTAAATGTTAATGAAAAGAAGAAAATTATGCTCAAAAGATCACAATTAAATCACAAAGGTGATGAACTTAAAAAGAAGGCAGTGAATTATTGAGAACCAAGGATTAAGCTTGCTCTCAATTATTTATAACATATTGGTAAATAACCATTTCTCCTCAGGTGACAGAACACACAATTTTAAGAGCAGCCTTCAGGGAAACATGCTGCAGGGGCTCCAAGTACAGCCTGGCTTGTCCTATATGAAACAGCACATTGTCATCAAAGTGAAAAAGAACAGACTGATGAGACCATATGTCTCTTGGCTCTTCATCATTGTCTCCATATTCTAATGGGCGTGAATAACTTAGCAGACTGCCAGCGAAAGTCTGAGAGATAAATGTGGTCCAAAGAATCTTCTTATCTACTTGCCCATCAGTTCTCCAAGTGTGAAGAGATTTCATCCTTTTATAATAATGCTAAAAGGCTGTTCTGTGTCTGAATCATTATTTAACGACACCAACAATCTGTCACATTGAATATAGAAATAGCCAAAGCTCTGTAATTCATCAGGAAAAGGAAACCTAAAAATAGACTCCAACTGATTACATTATTTATAAAGGTGAAACTTCCTTAGATACCGGTAATTACTTTAAAGGATGGCAGCAACCATGCAGAGCCAATTGCTCAAAGTGCTTCCTAATGAAACACTGGCTCTTTCATTTATATGACGTATGTCTTTTCAAATTCTAGAAAGTTCTCTGCCATTTTTTCTTTGAATATGACCTCTTCCTCATCCTCTCTTTTTTTCTCCTTCTGGAAATCCTCCTATCGGATTATCAAATGGTTCTCATTTTATTCTTCACGTCTCAACTTCTCTTTCATATTTTCTACTGCTTTATATCTGCCGTGTGTAAGCTAACTTTTTCAGGTTAGTCTTCATCACGAATTCATTGGTCAGTCACATCTAATCACACTTTAATCAAACCTTGAGTTTTTTGTTTTTCAATTTTAGAGACAATACTTTTCATTCCTAGAAGTTCTATTTATCCTTTTCAAATGTGCCTGAACTTTTGGATAGTGTGTCTTTTTTCATATTTTCAATTCCTTCTCTTACGTTTTTAGTCATTTTAAACAGACATTTTTATGTATCTAATAATTCCCAACTGACTGAAGTTCTTGGAGATCTAGTCCTGCTGCTTGTTATGTCCACCAATTTTTGCTCCTAAAAGACTGCTTCCTTGTGCATTATTAAATTTGAGATTGTGAACTCTTGGAAAGCGGGCTGTATCTGGGAATCTTGTGTGGCTTGGATTAGATGCAGCGTCCTTCCAGAATAACGGCTTCTGCCAGGTACCCCAGGAAGACCATCAGCCCAGGACCACCTTACCTTTTCCTGTGGGTTCAGAAAATGCAAGTACTATAAATTTGGACCCCAAAGCCTCATGAGGACAGGCCCATGAGAGCAAATTTTCAAGGGAGTAGGCATTCTTATTCCAAATAGATCTCAAGTCACACAAATAAATTTGCCTATCAAATGGCATTAAAACCCATTCACATGTTGACAACTCTCAAATTTCTATGTCTAAGCCAGACTTCATTCCTGAACTTCAACTCCTACAACCAAGTGTCTACTGAACATCTTCCCTTGAACGTCTAGTAAGCATCTCAAACGTTACCACATCCAAACCTGAATCTAATTTTTGATTTCCATCCCTCCCTCTCCCCCCACCCCAAAAACACCTGTTCCCCATCTCAGCTATTCCAGTCTTCTAGGCCCAGTGGGGCACGTGGCTTCAAGTCTCACTCTCTACTCTGGACGCTGCTGACACTTGGTGGCTCCTAACTCTTGAGTTAAAGCTCAACTTACTTTTAAAAGATTTGTTTTATAACATTACATCCAGTAGTGAGGAGAAGCTTTTTCCCATCTACTTAGATGGTCATATTGACTACAAGTCCTCAGCACTGGCTTTTTTTTTTGGGGGGGGACGGCGGGGGGGATTGGCCCTGAGCTAACATCTGTTGCCAATCTTCCTCTTTTTGCTTGAGGAAGATTGGTCCTAACCTAACATCTGTGCCAACCTTCCTCTATTTTGCACATAGGACGCCATCACAGCATGGTTTGATGAGCAGTGTATAGGTCTGCACCTGGGATCCAAACCCGTGAACACTGGGCCACTGAAGCGGAGCGCGCGAACTCAACCACTACGCGCGCGAACTCAACCACTACGCCACCAGGCCAGCTCCCAGCATTGATTTTCTAAATGTGAACAGGCAAATGGGCCTACTTAAATTCTCTATAGTTAGCTTTTGATACCAGAATGTTCCTAGGTTCCATTGAGCACTGTTCCATTCAGTGTAATGCTACTAACACAGCTCAAGAAAGCACACAGAAACCAGCGCCTAAAAAATAACCATGAGTGTGGGTATATCTTGGCTTTAGGATAAGGACCCTCACAGACTGACAAACTGCAGATTGCAATTCAAGATCCTTCCTATAACCTATCTTACCTCACACCCACTATGCCCTTAATGCAGCCAGAACTACCTGCTATTACTAAAATATATGTCGTGACATCTCACTTCTAAGATTTTGCCCATATTGTTTACACTACCTAGAATATCCTTCATTCTCACTACTTTTTTTTTTTTTTTAAAGCCCATTTATTCTACAAGGACCAGCTCCAATAGTACCTCATCTGCAAAGCCTTCTCAGATCCCTGTCACATTTCCTGCTTTTGGCTTACTCTCTCTTCTGCCAATATATTTACTAACTGACTACTTACAGTGCTATTGGGTCTGCTCCATTACTATGCTAGTCATAACAGGGAAAGGAGATCTATCAAAACTCAGACGTATTCCCCTTGAGGAACAGAATTAAGTAATGCTTCCAATCACACGTGGTATCTAGCACATGAAGGACCAGTCATAGTCATCTGGATAGCCCCACTGCACCATACCTCTTAACCTCCATATTGGCCCAATCCATAGTCCCAAACTCCTGCTGTGAGGCCCATTCTGTAATCTATCTTGTTGCCTTTCCTAGCACCCCTGTCTCCCTCAAAGAACTGGGGCCTTCTCCCAAACTCCCAAGCTCATTTGGCTTGGGTTCTGAAGTAAATACTGCAGCCCTCTTCCTGATCCCCACACTTGTCATCACTGGTAGTAGTGATGCCGTGAATGCCTCCATCTCCTGCAATCACAACATAACTCTGTCAGACTCGGAATTCTTGCCCACTGCCTAAACTCTCTCCATGCTATTTTATAAGCACTAGACTGGACCACTCTATATCAACGTTTGCCTGGATGACATCTGTGCCCACCAAAACACATACGAATACCCTAGAAGTCCTTGCCACAGCTAGTCTCTGGAATCAGACAAGTTCTCCCAGGCCACGTCCTTCATTCTCAACTCACTCTTCCCTCCTCTCTGTCCATTTTTACACTTGGCTCACCATTTCTCAAGCAGCATAATAATGGCTGTGGG
The DNA here is from genome assembly GCF_057802395.1 of Ceratotherium simum simum. Taxonomy (NCBI): domain Eukaryota; kingdom Metazoa; phylum Chordata; class Mammalia; order Perissodactyla; family Rhinocerotidae; genus Ceratotherium; species Ceratotherium simum. Next base: position 31,096,016 of record NC_141933.1, read on the forward strand.
GAATTCATCTGGTCACTATAATTTCTCTGTACATCTGTTGAACAATCCCTAATAGGGACCGGAGACTCATCCACTTTCCTCCACGAAAGTTTAACATGTTGAGAATGAGTAGAGCATAGGGAAAGACGGTTACACAGGGTGCTAAAAGATGCTGTCCTCGGGGCTGGCCTGGTGGCGTAGTGGTTAAGTTTGCGTACTCTGCTTCAGCGGCCTGGGCTTTGCAGGTTCGGATCCCAGGCGTGGACCTAGACACTGCTCATCAAGCCATGCTGTGGTGGCAACCCACATACAAAGTGGAAGAAGACTGGCACAGATGTTAGCTCAGGGTCAATCTTCCTCAAGCAAAAATAAAAAAGAAGCTGTCCTCCCAGGAGGGGAGAGGCCTGCTACTCCACCACCACATGTGGCAATGACCAGAGTAAGAAAAAAGAAAAAGAAGGCAGCTGCCAGAAAAATAAAAGGTCTCCTTCCCCAACTTCTTTCACAGGAACTGTTCCTTTGCGCTGCATTACGAACACTGCAGCACATTCACCTCTTTGGCCCTCACAGTCTTAGTCTTATTTTCTAAGCACCATATTGAGCACTTAAATCTGGCAAAATGGTTGCTATAAACAGTAGACTAATATAGCTTTATAGGTAGTATTGTAGCAAATATTTTCTTGGTAATAGCAACATTCTAATTCACCTGGAGCTTACAAAAAGGAGAGGAAAAAGTAGTTTCTCACTCCAAATTAAATCTCAAAGGCTATTTATTGATTGTATGACTTTTAAAAATATATACTATTACAAAAATTTCAAACATATACAAAAGTAGTGAGGAAAGTTAATGAAGCCACACATACCTTTCATCCAATTTAAACAATTGTCAACTGATTCACAGTCTTGCTTCATCTCTGTCCTGCCCCATCCTTTTATCCACCACCAGAGTTATTGTGAAGTTAATCCCAGACAATCATTTCATACATAAGGATTTCAACTCATCTCTCTTAATAAGATTTTTAAAAAAATATAACCACAATATCACTAAACCTCTAAAATGATTAATTCTTTAATATCATTAAATATACCATTTTCAAATGTCCCCAAATGTTTTATTGGCTTGAATCATAATCAAAATATGGTCCGAACATTGGAATTGGTCTCTTAATCTCTTTCAAGCTATAGGTTCCCCTCCCTCCTTCCTTTGCCCACCCCCTCCTGCCCCTTGAAATTGATTTGTTGAAGGAACTGGCCTGTGGAATTCCTCACAGTCTGAGTTTTGCTCATATACTCCTCATGGTGTCATTGAGTTCATCCCTCTTTCCCTGGTATTTCCTGGAAAATGGTAGGTAGAGCTACAGGCTTGATCATATCCAGTTCTGGCAAGACAACTTCGTATCTGGCGTCTGGGTGTACTAACATCAGGAAGCATGTAATATCTGGTTTTCTCTCTTTTTGTGTTATTAGCAGCCACTGATAATCACTGGTTATATCCTTCACTTCATTAGAAGATGCAAAATGGTGATACAGTAACATTCTATCACTCCTCTATCTTTTAAGAGTTGGGATATGCTAACAATGAGAAACTTATTCTCATCAACTATTGGTTATCCTGAGCTACAGTTAAGATTGGAAAGGCAGGGAAAAAAAACTTGAGTCTTTCCACTGATTACCAGTTTTCAAAATGAGTTAATTTACTAGCATCCTTCAAAGAAGAACAATAATTAGTAGTTTTTTTCTTTAGTATTATTGTGAACTTTGGATTCGAATACATTTCATGTGTTTCAATACACTGCACTCATTCTCCTTACTGACCATCAGGTTGCCCCATCTTTAGCTCCTGAGTCCTTTAGGATGTCCTCGGGAGTTCTCATAGCCTCTTCGCCTTCTAAATTGACAAGATGTTCCAAGCTCATCTTGTACCTACATTTCCTGCCCAGAACTGGAAGCAGCTATTTTCCAAGGATCTTTAGTTCACTTTAGTGGGAGTTGGCATTTACAGACTACAGTCTGGTTGCTAGGGGTGCTCACTGCTACTGGGCTGGTCCTTTTTCCAGGCTCTGCTAGCAAAAGAGCTGGAAAATTCATCATCACAAGATCGCTCCTTGACTTTAGCTATCTTTTAACTGTCTCTCCTTTAAACCACACCAAAAGTCTGGGTTCCCTGTGATATCATCTTAATCACTATATTTTCTTTATCCCATTAAATACACACAAAAGCCTTAGAATAACAATACCAACATAACCACTTTACGATTACACTAAACAGTTTAGGATTTTTTTTTTTTGAGATGTCTTTGTCCTTCAGTTATTATCTATTAGGGATACATGGTCAAGTTTACTGAGATTTGAAATAATCCCTCTCTGTATGGTTACATCAGCCACTCAATATATAATTAGATTCATCTGTTTCATTTTGTTTCCACTTTTGGGGATCTTTTAAATTTTAATTTTGTTTTAAAATTATTCAAAATATGTATATGGTTCCAAAGTTAAAGAAACGAAACAAGATATATTCAGAGAAGTTTAGCTTCCACTTTCTCCACCACACTGTTCCCTCCAGTGGTTACTCTCTAGGTAACCATTTGTTGTTCAATTTTCGTTTTATCCTTTCTTTTTAATTTTTCAAATACTAGTACTCCCATCCCTTTCTTCAATGAATGATACATACTATACCTACTTGTCTCCACTCTGCTATTTTCCCTGAAGATCACTCTACAGTAGTATAAACAGATACTCTTCATTTCGTTTTATATTGTGGATGCAGCATAAGTTATTCAGCAAATCCGGTATTGATCAACATTTGGGTTGTTTCCACCTTTTGCTATTATTTGCTGTATCTAACCATTTGTTCATGTATCTTGACTATTTTCCTACTGAGTTGACAGTTTTCGTATTCTCCAGTTTTGGGGGATATTAACCCTTTGTGATAAAAATTGCAAATACCCTTTCTAATTTGTCACTTCTTTTTTTACTTCACTTATTGTGTTTTCAGCTATACTAAAGTTATTATTTTTATCATCAAATTTATCAATATACCCTTACTGCATCTGGATTTTCAGTTGTAGTTAGGGTGTTTATTCCACTTCCAAGTTCAGAGGAATTCACCAATTTTTTTCATAGTACTTGGATGGTTTCATTTTTGTACATGTCTGATTCATTTGTAATTTTTCCTTGGCAGAGTACAAAGAATAAATATGAGATCACCTTCCTTCATTAGACACTAAACACCCATGCGCAGCTGAGTCTACTTCCTCATTTTCTATTTGGTTCTATTAGTCTGTCTTTTTAAGCACCAATACTACACTTTTAATTATGGGGGCTTAACAATATGTTTCGATATCTAGTAGGGCTATAACCTTCCTCCACTGCTCTTCTTTTGAGAGCCTTCCTTATTACTCTTATTTGTTCTTTCCAATGAAATTTATAATCAACTTGCCTAGCCCAGGAAAAACACACATACACACACACACACACACACACACACACGACAAACACACAGAATCATCATAAAGTTATAAATTAACTTAAGGGGATCAACAAATTTATGATGTTGAAACTAAAAGCTAAGTATGAGGAGTAAAACTTAGAAAAAAGCCTTAAAATATTTTACCAATCTCCGCTTGTGAAAAGATAGGGGTTAAACCCAGAAAATCTTTGCTACATTACCATGGGAAAATTTTATTTAAACAAACTTAGATTAACTATTAAACGAATCCAATTTATCTCATATATATCACGTACTATGTAATACAACTCATTAGAAAAAAACCAAAATGGTCAAAATAACACAAAGCATCAGTAATATACTTGCTCACCTTCCTTTTTCAGCCATTTCACAATGTTCCCTTCCTCCATTGTAGGAGACAGTGATGGCATTAGTATCTTAATAGGATCAGCTGGAAGTAAAAAAAAGGAAAGATTAGCCACAACAAAATAATGTACTTCCTGAGGCATCAATCAAAAGTTCAAGTAAATTAATATCAAATTCAATTTGAAAAAGAAAATATTCTGAAGTCTAAAAGACTTCCAACCGATCAAACTAAGCGTCCAGTAAACAGTATGGAAACATAAAATTCTCAACTTTTTAAAAATAACACTCTGGAATACTTTCAACTCCTAGTCCTCTATGCTTTTTTGCTTTTTTTTTTTTTTTTTTTGCTGAGGAAGACTAGCCCTGAGCTAACATTTGTTACCAATCTTCCTCTATTTTGTATGCGGGTTGCTACTTCGGTCTGCGCTGGGGAACCGAACCTACAAACCCAGTCTGCTGAAGCAGAGCGCACCAACCTTAACCAGTAGGCCATGGGGCCAGCCCTCCTCTATGCATACTTTTAAGCTAGGTGCTTAAAAGATTAAAAACAAAAATTTTGACTTATGTTTCATCTTCTTCCCCTTTTGTTGCTGAAAAAAATATTTACAAGTAAAATGACCAGAGGAAAAGATAAATAAGAAAATAATAATAAAAAAAACTAGGGTTCTGACAACTTAAAACAAAATAATCAAATCAGACTTTAAGAAATTGGCTGCATTTTCATTTTCCTCTGATATTATACTCTTCAAGAATGAAAGGTTCTTACTGATAAGTGTGAATGAAAGGAAAAGTTTGTCTTGTCAAGGATGATTAACCTAAGTAGTTAATCTCAAATAATGTTCCATTCCACAACTCACCGGGGACCCACAAAGGCAGACTCAAACCAGGACAGCCTCTCAATGACACACAGCTGCTTTCCCTAGGTATCCACAAAGGAGACACTCCCGCTATTTGGCCAGATGGGGTTCCCAGTAGTCATCTGCTGCCCAAGACCATAACAAACAGCACACAGCTGTTAGATGACAAACTTATGTGAAGTTTGTACTAATAAAATAGTTAACAGCATGCGCCAGCTCTTAGCAGTAGCCATGGTAACAAATTACCTTCCCTGAAATCTTCCACTGAACCTAGTCTCTCCTCAGATTATTCAATTCTGTGACGCCAAAAAGCAAAACAATGCACCATATCTAACATATTTCAAATGTGGAAGAGGGTAGAATGGGGCTTCTTTTTTTTTCCATTGACGCTTTAGGGTTAAAAGGAAGGGAACTGAATACTAATGTTAAATGAGGTTAAGTATTTCCTTTGGGAAACTGAACTAATTTTACTGTCATTTCAAATGGAGAGTTCCTATGGCTTTACGGTAAAGGAGTTTCATCTCGGAAGTATTTCGAAGGAAGCTTCTGTCCCCTCTCCCCTTTTCCTTCTCTCCTCTCTAAAGAACTGGGAAATGGACCCAAGCATACATACCTGCCTTTCAGCCTTTTCCTCATTTTGTTTTAAGACTTGCCTGCCAATAGGGAACCTGCATTTTCCTTGCAGCTCTTCTATGTGCTAGGCCTAAATGCACCTGCCTTTCAAAGGCAGACAGCAAGCCCACCTCTCTCTGTCGCCATCAGGGCCCAGTGGGCGTGAGGAAGCAATTCAGGTCTGTGTGTTTGTTTTGTATATACAAACTTTCCCTCTCAAACAAAAGCCCAAAGTGTAAATATAGGGTTGTACTGGGAAGTCCAACTGTACAAGGCCACAGATCTAAGTCGCATTTTCCAATCCAACAAAACCGTCAGCATCAAGACTGTTACTTTGATCTCCATCTGTCTGACTTTTTTGCCTCTGTCTCAATCGGTACCAAACTCCAAGAAGAGTAGAAAAGTAGACTTATCAATCCTAATACCCCAAAAATGATAGAGCCCAAACCAATTTCATCAATGAGAAAACTACAATCCATTGATTAAAGGATTTGAATTCTGTCTGCCTAACTCTCAAGGCTGTACTCTACTACACGGCACTACCTCTCATCATTAATCGATGATCCTTACAAATATGGATCATCAGTTAATCACTGGTTATTCACAGCCTACTCACTCAGAAATTCAAACACAGCAAACCAGACATATCAAGTCCACGTGAGCATTCTTCATATGTCCAGTCAAACATCTTAATAAACACTTTCCCTACCTTGGGCATAAAGAACTCCTGTACTAAGAAACCACTTTTACTACTGACAATGAATATTTTGAATGTAGAAGAGAACAGGTCATTGTTAAGTGCATTATATCTTGGAATTAAGGGAGGAAAAATAGCCACAATGAGTTTCCTGACTCCTGACTTATTATTAAAACATACAATTATCTCAGAAGAGCCTGGAGAACACAGGCCAACAGCTCCTGTGCACTACGTCTCTCAGTAACTTTCACCACTACAGTTTCATTTAACTTGCAAGCTGCCTCTAGTTGAAATGCAAATTATGACTGGAACATAGCTTAAAATATCTTCCCATATTTTCTTTAGTAAAATGAGTTCTTGTGGATTAAAAGAGGCACATTAAGACACTGAACAGGTAGAAAATAATGCAAACTACTATGCACAACCTCAGGGCACTGCAGTCTAGGAAACACTGGAGCAGTAACCTCCTGAGTGAATGAGACTGAGGGAAGTGGGCTTAGGAAAGTACACACAGGCAAACTTTGTTTTGATACACTGGAACATCAGCGATGCATCTCCAAACCCAAACCTAACAAGCCTACACTTGACTGCAAGAGTTCTTCCAAAGTGCTCAAAGCTTGATACTCGACACATTTGGAAAGGATAAAATGAGCTGTCTAATCCCCTACATTATGTTGTGTCTATTATCTTTTCCACTTTTTACACGGTTTGATGAAGAAAACAAAAACATTTGCCTAAAGAATGTATAGCCAGCTCAAGCCTCAGCATTTAATCTTTTTAAGGGTCATAATGACAAATAGGATTAAAAAAAAAAAAGTAAACAGACAAACAAACAAAAACTATCTTCTAATAGCATCCTAACAAGAGGCCAGCCTCTTCTTGAAAAGCATAGCTTAAAACAAGTCCCAATATGATGCTTCTTTTAAAACGTTCAAGCCTGGCATTATGAGATGGAATATTTCATAATCACATACACATTAAATTTATACATCAAATAGAGTTCCACTACAAAGAAGCAAAAGAAATGGACTTCACCGAGTCTATGACCAGATTCCAATTTATGACAAACACTAAATTGATTCTCTCAACACAAAGGCTCTCTTCAGTATTTTTACACTTGGTTCTGGTTGCCATGATACAATTCACATTTATTTTATGAGTCTATCTCCTACTATAATCTCTCACCTACAAGACCTTCACATTTCCATTACTCCTGACATTAAGGACTATATTATGAAACTTTTACATTTATTGAGTATTATTTTCCAAATTACCACATCAAAAACCTCAAAAATTTTCATATTTTAAAAGTCAAAAGAACAATCATTCCTCATACAATCACCCTTCATGGATGCATTGAAATTGCTTTTCTGAATAATGGCAATAAAGTATAAAAATTCTGTAATAGATCAGTGTCCTTACTCTGGAACGAAGGTCACAAAAACCAGACAGACGTTTTGGATATCTCCATTACTCACTTCTACCCCTTGATTGATTGTACTGGCTTACTAGGCAGAGCAAAACATGCAATGTATTTTCTGATTAATCTAACCAATCTATCTGCAGACTCTCATGCTAGAAAATCATTTCAAAATGTAAGCATTAATTTATTAATACTGGTACGTATTCATTCTAGTGTATGCTCTTTCCACTGGAACATTATACACATCTTTTCCAAATGTACTTTTCCAGTGGGAAAGTAATTATACAATCATAATACCAGTTCTGAGTGACAGGGCTGCAAATAACTAACATTTACACTTTATGGTCAATTCTATTAAGACATTATGGGCTTTTCTAGACTCCTTGTAATTTTAACCTATACCCAATATTGTTTAATTTTATTAGCAATTAAATACAGCTTCCCTTTTCATTCCAGTAAGCAGTACATTCTACCTCTCTCCTGTCAAATTGAGGAGGCCTTGAAACGTGCACCAATTATATTTCCTACTAACGACTGGGCACAACCACAGGTGAGAATAAAGGAAATGTGCTTTTTTTCTCCACTGATCATACGAGTTATTTCAATTAGTGCTCAAAAAAAAAATACCCAAAATTTAGTTAGAATTTAACCCTTTTGTAGTCATTTTAGTGTTCTATTCCTTTTTATCAAGCTAATAAATTATATCTAATGGCTTATAAAATCTGCCCTCCCATAGGAGTTAAAAATCATATTTAAAATTTAAGATAACTACAGTAATGTGAAATTCCAGCTTATATTTAAACATACTGATTTTAAAAGTAGAGTCTCACAAATCATTACAACTGTCTTAATCTTTTTTCGTGCCTCAATAGAACGATACAATAAATAAAACTTTTTGCTTAGTATATTGCTGCTTTGCCTTCCATACTGAGCACATAAGCAATCTATCAGTGAATTTTACAGCAGTTTCTCTAAGTAATTGCTACATTTCTTCAGATTCACTCTTCCCCTCTTTCTATAGCATAATGCTGTCTTCAACTTCAAATATGGTACACTAATCTAATTCTGATTTCTTGTTTCCTAAAGTATTTCTTTTATCCAAGAGTAAAACACTCATACTTCAGCAAAATGAATTATATCAAAGTTTTAAATTGATGATCTATACACCAATTGTAAAAGGTCTCCAGATTAAAAAAAATAAAAAGATTAATATAAGCAAACTCTTAAAATACAAATGCAGAACGAATTGCTTTGTGGCTAATACGAAGCAGATCTAAGCTCTATTACTCTGACTAAAGTAACTAAGGAAATTCAGCAATTTACACATGGTACTGCTTGAGTGTCATGCTCCAGTCCATTTATACAACTATAATCCAAACACACAAAAATCATGAAATGAAGACAGAGCAAATGAAGAAGTAAATTACCCAGCACTTACTTAGTGTGGCTCCCTGTTTCTAACATTAATCTGCTTTTTCTCTATTAGGGAGAGATGCTGCTCATTTAATCACCTCTCTTTCCAATGCAAGAATTCATTAAATAAAATTGAATCTTTAAAATTTCCATTCAAATAAAACAATTCTGCCATCTGCAGGCTGGATGAAATAAAGCCAAATGAAGTACAGGTAATTTAACAGTCAACACCAGGGCACAATAATACTCACACTACAGTTTTACATACAGGCACCTAAAGTTTTTTTTTTTTTTTTTTAAATCAGTGCTTGTCATATGAGTCTTCTTTGTTTAAATAGTTATTTTGGTGTGGTACTGGTGTAAGAATAGATTGAAAATGTCAATGGATAACAACAGAAAATGTATGCACAGTAGTTTGTTTGAAAATAGCATTTACAGGTCTTGGCATGGTAACAAACATATAAAAGATGTCCCACAAACAGTATATGACATAACCCAATTTCCACCTGATTCGCCTGTACACAAAGACTGAAAAGATAGCCTCTAAAATGACAATAGTGTTATCTCCAGTTGGTGATATTATTATAAGTGCTTTTTATTTCTTTTGTTTCTTATAAGCTACATTTTAACAATTTTCTACAATAAATTTATCCAATTTCACTCCCTCCCCAAAACTTATCTAACACCAAGTAAAAAATGTGCCTTTGTTTTTCCTATTTTTAGACAAAAACCAAAAAAGACAGGGAGAAAAGGAACAAGAGCACACAATATTGGAAGCAGAGAAGTAAAGAGATGAGTAATAATTGACTAAAGAGACTCTAGAGAGCCAAATCCTAAGCCAGCAGTGGGGAAAGCTGAGATGATCAACCTGGTTGATACACAGAATCCCCCAAAAGCCCAGGAACTGGCAGTACTGAGGAAATGGGGGGCAGATTTGGGTGAATGCCTTTAGAGATGCAGTTAGATACCTGGATCCTCTTCGTCAGTCCAGTGCTGGTAACAGCCCCAACCTCATTCAACGGCAGACTGAAGACTGGACTCTGGAGAAGGAAGAGAGGGGACCTTTGGAATGGACGTTCAGCCTACATACCTGGGGATAGACAGACCACTGCAAAAATAAGTTTACTGAGAGATTATCTAATGTGACTGACAATACAGAATATTGTGCTCAGACCCTATCAGATGGTGTGGGATGATTTAGCAATAGCTACAGACAAAACTAAAGAAAAAATTTAAAAGGCAACAAATAGGGAGCGGGAAAACACCAGAAGAAAGCTAAGAGACAAAACGTGCTGTTTCTAAGGAGGAAGACCACTGGGGAAGGCGGGAGAGAGGGGTCCGAGACCCCTGTATTTATAAGCCTTTTAGTGTTATTTGACTATTTAAACGATATGCGTGTATTACTGTGTTAAAATATATATTTTATTATTTAATAAAATGATTTCTTTTTAAAAAAGTTAAGAAGCAGCAGTATACCATCGTGATTTAGATAACAGACACTGGAGCCAAACCGCCTCTGTTCAAATTACAGATGCTCACTGACACGTTACCTAGTCATTCTGCACCTCGGTTGCCTGTTGCGTAACATACAGAGTTTTGTAAGAATTAAATAAGGTAACACCTGCAAAGTCATTACAACGGGGCCTGGCAAAGAGTAAGTCTGTCTCAAAAATGCTAACTATTTATTATCGATAGGCAGTACAGACAAAAGAGGGTGGACTCTGAAGGTATCCGGACAGTTGGCTCGATGTGTCACAATATCCCACTTCATAATTCCTTTCTCAAGAAGAGGGATGGATTCACAGGTTCCTTTCACCTTCCCAGACTAAACCTGCAGGGTTCCTTTTTACCCTCTCCTTTACCTAACGCAGCCTCGTTCCCACAGCTCAAGTACAGTAACTCTTGATTGCTGTGGTAACGGTATGGCACAACTGAAACCCAAACTCGCACTAAAATCACTGGCCAACATTTTGCCCTCAGTGGTGCTGTCATAATGTTCACCACCAAAGCCAAAGGGCACATCAGGCATTCAACAAACGCCTACTGAGCTCCTGCTATCCTAGCCCTAGCGCAACACAAGACCAGCATCCTGACCTCAAAAGGGGTACAGTTTAAACAGGAAGCCAAGATAAATAAACAAGTACTAGAGGGGAGTATATAAAAGTGCCCTGAGAACACCAAAGAGCTATGAGAGCTGAGATTCTAGATCAGAAACGAAAAACAAAAAAAAATCTGTGCCAGTACCACTTCATAATCACTAGAATGGCTAGCATCAAAAACCGGAAAGCAAGTATTAGCAAGAGGTGGAGAAACTGGAACCCTTGTGCGCTGTTGGTGGGAAAGTAACATGGTGCAGCCACTGTGGAAAACAACATGACAGTTCCTCAAAAAGTTAAACACAGAATTACCACTTGATCAAGCAATCCCACCTGTGGATATATACCCGAAAGAACTGAAAGCAGGAACTCGAACAGGTATTTGCACACTGTGTTCATAGATAGCAGCATTGCTCACAATAGCCAAAGGGTGGAAACAACCCGAATGTCCATTGGCAGATGAACGGATAAACAAAATGTGGTACATACATATAATAAAATACGATCAGCCTTAGCAAGGAATGAAATCCAGATACCTGCAACAACATGGATGAAACCCGAAGACGTTATGCTAAGTGAAATAAGCAAGAGGCAAAAAGACAAATATTTTATGATTCCGCTTTTATGAGGTACCTAGAATAGGCAAATTCATAGAGACAGAAAGTAGAACAGTGCTTCCCAGGGGCTGGGAGGAGGAGAAGGGAAAGTTATTGTTTAACGAGTACAGAGTTTCAGTTTGGGAAGAGGAAAAGGTTCTGGAGATGGATGGTGATGGTTGCACAAAAGTGAATGTTCTTAATGCCACAGAACTGTACGCCTAAAAATAGTTCAAATGATAAATTTTATAATAAAAAATTTTATTTAAAAAAATCTGTGCTAGGCAAATAAAATAAGGTGAGGGGCACATCACATGCAAATAAACAGAGGTGGGAATCATAGCTTAGTTTAGCTGACAAGCAGAATATAATGAAAATGAAAAGTGCACCACGTAAATTAAAGTATGTTGGGACTAATACCTTATAGTAGCTACAGTACTTTATAATACACTTTAATACCTAGCTAATGGGTCTGACGTTATTTAAACAGCATGGAAAGCCACGAAGAAATTTTTGAGCAAGTAAAAGAAATAACTACAATAAAAAACTGAACTTGTTTGTAGTTCCACATATACGGCTATGTTCACAAGTCTACAATTTACGGAAAAAAAACTGCACATGCTTTGAGATGGTCACAACTACAAAGCTAAAATAACGGCATTTTAAGTACAAAGTGAAGATACCCATGAATGTGTTACCTGTTCTCCTTTCCTCACTTAGACCGTGTGACCTGAGAGACTGAAAAGGCATCTAGGAACCAGATCCTTCTAAATGTCTGGGCTTCATCCCAACAGTGGTAGTGAGAAATGGAAGGGTTTTAAGCCAGGGAGTAGGCACTTCTGGAAGATCTTTTCACGGCACAGGTGTGGAGTGGAGAAGGAAAGAGACAAGAAGACCTGTTTGTTCATTTATTCAACAAGTATTTATTCAGTGCCTATGAGGTGCTAGCTAGGTGTTCTTCTAGGGGTTGGAGATATCAAAAGTAAAGAAAAACATAAAAATCCTGACTTTCATGGAGCTTACATTCTAAAGAGGGGAGACAGAAAATAAACAATACGCGACGTCTAGGGGTGATGCGGACTAAGAAAAGAAAGGAAGGTAGGGGACCATGCTGCAGTAGAGGAGCTATTTTATCAGTTGATCAGAGGAGACCTCCTCTGATAAAGCGAACACAGCTGAATGGGGGAAGCAACACAAATCTCTGACAGGACAGCCTTCTAAATAGGGGAAAGAGCAAGCACAAAGAATGAGCATGTGCTTCCTATGTTCAAAACACACCAAGGGAGCCAGCATGCTGGAGTGGAGTGAGCAAGTGAGTGAGTGAGGAGTGGCATAGTAAGAGCTGAGGTCAGAGAGGTGGAGGATTCCTATCATATTGGGCCTTGTAACCAGAGTAACCACTTCAGATTTTATTCTGAGTTTAATGCGAAGCTCTTCGAGGGTTTTCAGCAGAGGAGTGGCATGATCTGATTTATCATTTAAAAGAAGCACTCTGAAAGTTGCATGGAGACAGTCTGTACTGGGCCAAGGGTGGTGGGAGGGGCATCTATTGGGACACTGCTGCAATAATCTAGATTAAAGGTGGTGGTAGCTTGGACCAGTCTAGTTGGTAGCAGTAGAAGCGGTAAGGAGAGGTCAGATTACATTTATAAGGTAGAGCCAACAAGAATTTCTGATAGACTGGATGTGGCATATGAAAGTCAGAGTCAAGGATGACTCAAGTTAGGAGTACACGTGAAAAAACAAAACTCAAAATTAGATGCCATAGGTCCAAAAAGAAAATCATTCTTCCCAGAAAAGTGCCCCAAGAGCCTTATAAACTACATAGACTTGATTCCTATTCATCTATTCAAATGTAGACAGAAAAATTCCACTGAAAATCAGGTCAGTTATAATCTGTGCTTACTCTTGTGTAAGGCACTGACCTAGGGATGCAATCCAGGGAAACTACACGTGAGTCTTCCAAGTGTAGAAATTATATTTGCTCTCTTCCCCTCCCTTAGCATGAGAACTACCACATATACACAATCCAGTACTTGACAGTATAAAGTGCAATGACTGATGGGTGTGAGTCAGGAGGACAGGGGCGCTATCTCCCATTTGCCCTTCCAGATCTACTGTCAATCTGCCCCCACACTACTGTATGGGCTACATCACAGGCTTCCTTGTGCGCTGGTCTCCAGTAGGGTTCAGCCAATGGGCCACATAAGCAGGAGACTGAAGGGAGAGAAGAGAGCGAGGTCAGGGTATTTATTTTCTCAGCTGCCTCCCCATGAAGTCACCTGGGGCTGGCTGGATCCTTTAACTGAGGGGCACAGCTTGAGCAGATGTCCTCCCACAGGCTCCCTCCTTTCCAGTTCTGGTAATTGCTTCCTTCCCACGCCTCGTCAGGCCTAGGGGTGGTGACAGCACCTTGCTCTAAATAGCCCCTTAATACAGCACCCTGAATTCACAAAAATGGTCACTTATTAACCTCTCCTCAAATTACTCTTTTTAAGAGTGTCATCTCTTCCCTGCCAGGACCCTATAGAAAGACTCCGGAGGGTGGCACTTAAGTAATGAGAAAGATTTCAAACCACAAGGAAAGTTATTCATTTGAAGGAACAATATGAGCAAAAGAAAGGAAAGGACAGATGTTGAGGGAAAGATGAGTGGTCTGATAAGCCTAAATGCACAAGTAAATTAACCCAAACCCAGATCTGAATCAAGATTTCCAAATTACTGGCTTTGTTGTAGTCACTTATGTCAATGTAGCCACTAGTCATTTGCTTATAGTTGGAACCCCTACATTAAAACATATCTTTCTTGTTCTCAGATATGGTAAGTATCCTTGCAAAGTAGCACAACTATTTTATGTAGGAAATGATCAAAATGTGTATAGAAATAGGCTGGAGACTATGTAGTATTTATAAATAAATTACAGGGAGATCTACAAGTTCCCTGGAATCACATACAAAATTGAGGATATATGCATTTTTCTGAAGAAGTGGTATAGCTTTTTACCAGTTTTCAAATAGATAAGTGTCCCTCTAAAAACCAGTGCTAGTAGATTCCCAAGGAAGCTCCCCTGAATTATAAATCAGCCAACCTTAATTCTTCCCTAGAAAAGTTTCATGTAATTGAAATTCATGTAAGTCCTTGATTGCAGAAAGGTACTGAGTAGATCATTGGTTTACGGAATCTGTTGATCCTTTCACACACTTAGTGTCCAATGGTACATTTGTAAGGGCTGGCTGAAGTGCTAGGTAGTCTATGGCTGCAGAACTATTTCCTCTGAGTGAAACAAACCAAACACTTCAGAAGAGGTTTCAGCTTACAACACTGGTCTTCTAAGTATTAAAGTATAAAATTAAGACTCTACATGAATCTCAGTTTATTTTGCAATCTTGGAACAACGGCAAAAAGAAATCACTACTCCACTTAAGAGTCTAGCAAAAGAATGAACACGTGCATAATAGTTTGGGGATTTACACATTTTGCTGTAAAAAGCAAATGAAGCTCAAGACAACAATAAGGCATATTTAAGAGTACATCATCTTAGAAACTTACAGATGGGGGATATTAACATGTTATAACTCTCTTAAATGGTCCTGCCACCCTTTATACACAGTCTAGATTTTTAGTATCTTAAATTGTTCTAAAATGATGTGATAACATTACTGTCACTGAAATACTATTTCACAATGTAAACATTACTAAACCATGTCTCACTTCATGAAACAAAAAAAGCAGAGGGGTAAAATAGAATATACACATGGTGAACAAAACTTCAGCAAGCTGACACTGCTATGCTGACGTCTATAGCCAAGCTATCACACTGAGGTAGATGGCGGTTAAGGTTAAGGAAACAGGCTTTGGTTGTCAGGCAGACCTGGGCTGAAATTGGAGTTCTATCTCCAGAGCACAGCATTAGCTGCTGCGAATGCTAAATGAGTTAATTCACGTCAAGTGCTGAGAAGGGTGCATAGTACACAGTAAGGTCTCAATAAATGCTACTCATTATTCCCAAACCCACTCCTCCAACTTCTTTCTTGCTGGCAGAGCCCTAATTTTGTTAGCTGTATACCTTTCTTGTGAACACACGCTCTGAGTGAGTGACCTCATTACCTCGTGTCTCAGTCTGTTCAGACTGCTATAACAAATGCTTGAGACTGGTGGCTTATAAACAACACTGACTTCTCCCAGTCTGGAGGCTAGGAAGTCCAAGATCATGATGCTGGCAGGTTTGGTGTGGTGGCTGATGAGGGCCCACTCCCCAGTTCATAGACAATGCCTTCTCGCTGTGTCCTCCCATGGTGGAATGGGCTAGGGAGCTTTGTGGGGTCTCTTTTATAAGGGCACTAATCCCATTCATGAAGGCTCCCATCATGACCTAAGCACCTCCCAAAGGCCCCCACTTCCTAATAGCAAAACAGTGGGCATTAGGTTGCAACATATGAATTGGGGGGGGCGGGGCACACAAATATTCAGTCTATAGTACCAAGCCCCTTGATTAGTCCAAGTCAATTCATTCTAAAATATCCAACAAGAAAGGACCTCTTTTCTTCCTCTGGATACTAGTATAGTATGTGCATAGTTCCAAAGCAGTCATCCACTTACTCATTAACCTTGGCCACACAGTAATCTTCACTGAGTCTCTTTTCTTCACCTGTAAAACACAACTAACCCTTGCAGGCTTCTTATGATGATCAGAAGTAATGCAAGTAAAGAATCCAAAACGAAGCCTGACAAATACTCAGTGCTCAAAATGTGATGGCTACTTGGAATGTCCCACTTTCATACACAGAACGAAATGTTTTAAAGCAATGCAAATATGTACTAAGTACTTCCTGATAATCCAAATCGCACTAGTTTCTCATGCAGCTGCTTCTACTAAGATCTCATTTATCTCCTTCCATGGCCACACATCTCAACTACTGAGGAGCCTAGATCTGTTTTGCTTAGGTGATCATACATTTTGCTTAGTCATTACTTATCCTAGAAACAATTAAAATGAAGAAGCACTTCACTACTGTCCTAGTTTAATCAGACTGTCGTAGTAACAGACATGCCAATCACTGATTCCCAACTGATACTTCCTTTTCAAAGAAGACGTCCAAACTGCAGGCTTTGAAGGAATCAGCCCTGTGTGCCCTAAACCACAACTGACCCACACTGGGTCATCAGCTTCCCTATCCAGGGAACCTGGAACTAGATCACAGAAATGACAGTGCACACTCGAACTAAACCGAAAGAGCACGGAGCATAAGGGCCTGAATCAGCATGAAGGCAAGGCAAGCTGACATTACAGAGAGAGAAAAGCCATGAGTAGGCAGACTGGCAAGTCTGCGGAGAAAAGCAAATCAGAGAAAGAGAGAAGACAGACAATGGGAGCCCTAGAAGAAATGGATGGAATCGTCATGGTTCCCCCATGGCCCAAGTAGCCCTTCATCTACGTGGTGGTGTACTCTTCTAATAATTCCCATTTTTGCTTCAGCTGGTCTACGTATTCCTGTCTCCAAAGTTAAAGGAGAATTCAAAGAACGGGATCAGTCTCATCAGTATCGGTGTAGAAGGATTTGATAAGCACCAGGTGTAGAAGGATTTGATAAGCACCAGGCCTAAAATGGTATCCATGTTTTGGCAGAAATACCATACCGTCAACTCCTATCAAAGAAGTTGCCTCCTTGTTATAGAACTGCTGTCAAAAATGTAGATGCCTACAGGGAATAGGAGGAGAGAGAAGTGGGCTAGCAGGATCTTAAAGTTTTTCTTTAGATCCAGACATGCTTTATTTTCATATTAAATCTACAGGAATTTTCTTCCTTTACATACATACCCACAATATCTGCTCTCTCCCATTTTTCCTGGTCTATTTCTTGTTTTCTGCTTTCCATAAAGACAAGGGTATAAGAAAAGAATGACAACTAGAGGTGATGACAAATACCAAGGGACATTCAGCCTTGTTGACTGAGAGGTAACAGAGAGTAGAGGGGACAGTAGTAAATTAGAAGGATTTCCTACCTAAAGATAATAATCATTCCTCAGTCTCAACCAACTGTCACCATATAGGCCCTAACTTTAAATTTTCAAGAGAAGACAAAAATCTAGATTTTTATGTGCAGTTCCTAGTTTTAAATGTTGTCAATAAATTTAATTTTCTTCTAACATGATGTAGAGTCAGTTCACTGGCTGTCAACTTGCAATCCTACTATAGACCTCTGTGTCCTTTTATAAATTCCTCGATTATAGACCTGTGTCCTTTTATAAATTCCTCGATTTTTCGCTTCCCTAGATACGTCTATTTAACATCTACATGCACAAGGTCTGTGGTTATATAACAGGCAAAGCACTACAAAGGTTGAACCTCAACTATTTTTCCACCTAAATGTCATTTTAAATTCAACATGTTATTTCTCAGAGACAACTTAAAATCATATTATCAATTAACATCTTATTATTAATTAAATTCCAAACCATGCCATTTACTCTGAGAGAGTAGCAACAGAAACTCTTCCAAGTTAACTGCCTCGGGTAGGCTGATAAACTGTTTACAAATGCTATGTCACTTATGTAAATATCCCATCTGGCCTCTCGGCCTTTAAATCTGCTATTCTTTCAGCCTGGAAGGGCTGTCACCTCTAGGAAGCCTTCTTATGTAGTCCCTTATCATCCTAAGTTTACCCCACAGAGCTCACTGCACACAGCACTGAAATCAGCCCTTAATGTTGATCTCCCCAGGCAGACTATTAATACCTTAAGGATAAGGCCTATACAGGATTCAGTATTGCGGCTCCAGAAGCTAAATGTGACTAAATGGGTCCTGGGCCAGAATACAGAGCATATGTTCTGTTCAATAGGCCAACTACCTCCCAAGCAGGCCACCGTATGCCTAACAATGAATGCTCCTTTTTTCACTCAGTATCAGTAGAATGGTGAACAACAGTCTCTGCCCTCGCAATAAACGCTTCAGTGGAAAGAATGAAACAAGTTAGGGATTTGTTAAACATAGACACAAATTATATATATATATATATATATATATTTTTTTTTCTTCTTTTCAGTGCATTAATATTATGCTGTGTGGCTTTGGGAGATCTACTTAATTTCTCTGGGCCTTAGTACTTTTGTACAGTAAAATGCAGATAATGCCAACTTTACTAGGTTGTTGTGAGGAGTAAGGTGTTCCAGGAAGTGCTAAGCACATGGCATATGTCATAGCTCATTAAAATGCTGCCAACAAACACCTCCTAAGGAAACCAAAACTCCAAGTGTACTCCCAACGGACAGATTTTTAAATCCTGGATAGACATGTGAAAGAGGAAATAGTTCAATAATTGTACTTAATTCATATAGTCTGTAGATTACCAAATAATTGCTTAGTTTTATGAAACTACACTTTCTACCAAGCTCAGAGAAAAACAAACAAACATGGTATAAATCTATGCTTTGTAAAACAAACAGTTCAAGGATTGCCACGTGTATTTGGCATGGCAAAACAAAAACCTGTAGGTGAAAAGTCAGGCAAATTTTGACTCAGTATTAGGAAAAAAATCCAAAATTTCCAAATAACTTAGAGCTAGCCAACAACAGAGTCAGTTTCTGTGGTAGGCAGAATAATGCCCCCTGCCCTTCTAAGACATCTAGTCCTAACACCCAGAAGCTGTGAATATGTTATGCTACACGGCAAAGGGGAATCCAGGCTGAAGAAGGAATTAAGGTTACTAAACAGCTGATCTTGAGATGGGGCGAGCATCCTGAATTATCCAGGTGGGCCCAATGTAATCACAAGGGTCCTTTTAACTGAAAGAGGGAGGCACTGGGAAACTATGACAGCTTCCTTGGGATGTAGTGTCCTCTCCCTTACAAATGACGTTCGAGCAGAGTTAGAAAAGTTGTTCATGGTGTGTTCATGTGTTCATGGTGGGGGTGGGTAAAATGTCATGATGCATCAGATAAAGATTGCCTAAGTGAGTTTCTAAAGGCAAGAGTCCTTACATTAGGTGTAAGGAAAATCCCAGAGAAGTTCTAGAGCATTCAAAGATTCTCAAAAGGATCTGTTTTACAATCAAGGTTAAGAACACTTTTCCTAGATTATTCCCAACACTGAGCTTTTACTATTCCGTGATTTTCTAAGACAGTGAGTCTCAAAGGGTAGCCCACCAAACACCAACATAAAATATCAAAACTCACCTAAGGTAGTTTGTAAAATGCAGATTGCTGAGCTCCACCCCAGACAGAATCTCTGAGAACTGGAGGAAAGTGCAATATTTAACAAACTTGGGGGAGAAAGGACAGGGAATTCCCTACACAGATAAAAAACCACTGCTCCAAGGAGTATTTTATGAAACATTAAGCTGAAGAAACTGAAATAAATTGTTCCCATTGCCGAATCTTTAAAAATCTCAGTGCACTCATCCTACCGTGTGGCTGTAACTTTTTTTTTTTTCCCTGAGCCTCAGGCAGCTTAGAATATGTAGACAATGCCGACTGCACCTAATTTTTTAGATTAAAATTCATTCTGTAGAGCTCCAGAATGATGATTAGCAGGTCATATGTAACACACAAAAATTGTGGGTCCTAGCTCCCCGCCCCACTCCCATGTAAAGAAAAATAATGCCCGGCATACTATACTACATACCGTTAAATACTTGAAGCCTTGTGTTGTGTCGATATCATTAGTAAATGTCAACTTTCTATGATAAATTTCTTGAAACGATTCCCCTTCTAAACTTTCACTATTCCAAATGCATGTTTTGCTTAAAACATTCTCCCAGACCTATATCTGTGATGCCATGGGCAAATTTACAAACTAAGTCCTCCACTAGTCGCAGCGTGGGGCAACCGGAGTGGCCTCGAAGAAAAGATCTCAAATAGAGATGGCCCAAGAGGATGAAGAAGGACAGCTAAAAGTGAGCGGCTTTTGAATCTCAGCAACCTGAAGCAGCTTTTCCCTATCCGAAATGCTTGACAACCCTAAAGCAACCTGAGACGCGACTTTGGGAAGGGGCCTGCGAGAAGAGCATTGAGGACCTCTCTGCGCGCCTCACAAATAACCCAAATTCCAAGGCAAGGTCACAGAGAAGCCATCCCAACCAGGGAACCAGGGACAGAGTCAAGTTCCCCCAGCTCCCAAGAAAGCCCTTCGCGGCATGCACCAAGCCAAGTTAGCGGAGCCCTCCCCGAGAAAGGGCCGGGGGTCAGGAAGTCCCGGTACCTCCACACCCAGACGCAGGCCCTCAATCAAAAAGCCCCTGCCGAGGCCCCCCGCTCAGCTACACAGAGGAGCAGAGAAAGCCCCAGCCACTCACCCTGCAGCCACTGCGTGCTGTGAAGCCATCTCCAACCAGCTCCGCGGCCGACAGACCACCCGGCAGCCCCCGTAAGCACTCCCGTGCCTCGGCGGCCGCTAAAGCCCAAGAGGCAGCGCACAACCCGGGGGTCACAGCCCAGCCTCCAGGTGGCCGCCATCTTCCCGGCCTTCTCGCGGGCTGCCCGAAGCACCGCCTGAAGGCCCAGTCATCAGGCCCGCCCGGGCCCGCCTCCCAGCCAGTGGCCACGCCCCCTGGGCGCCGGCCGATTCCCCCCGCCGCGGTGGCCCCCGCCTCCACATGCGGCAGCGCCGCGGGATCTGCGGTTTGCAAGGCCCCCGGGCCCGCCTCCCGCCTCGTCCGCGCCGCCCCCGGGGCTGCCCCCGGCGCCGCCTGGTGGCGTTGCGGCGCCCCGCGAGAGCCCGCTTGCAGCGCTGGGAGCGACTCAGGTAGGGCTGGAGGCCGGGGTCCACTGGTCCGGCCATGTCTGGCTGTCGCGCTCCGGAGGGAGACTGCTGCTCTCGGCGAGGCGGCGCGCAGGTAGGGCGGGGCCGCCGGTGCCCTGGGCTCCGAGGAGGTGGGGGCTGCGGGGCGCTCCGCGTGCCGGCGTGGGGCAGGGCGCCGGGCGGTCCGGCTCTCCGACGGCGGGCGGGGGCACCGAAGACCGGAGGGGGTGAAATAGCGGAGCGAGGAGGCCGCTGGGCGTCTCCCGCGTGTCCTAAAGACTTGTCGGGAGGACGGGCCGCAGGGCGAGGTGAAGCGCGCCGGTGCGCTGGAGCTGGGGCTGGCCTCGAGCTCGCCCCCTGCCCTGGCGCCCAGCCCGACGGTGGGCCGCAGGGGCACGCGGAAGCGCGGGCCTCGGTACCCGCACGTTTCCTCTGGGCATTGCTCTCTGCCTGCCTCAGTTTAGGTTGATTATGGGGTGATCGCAGAAACGATTCTTCCTTAAGCAGACGTTAAAGGGAAATCCACCCTCGGGCTGTGTATACTTTTCACTCACTTATACACAATAACGGTTTTATGGGACCCTTCTAGGGGCTCAAGGATACAGTAGTGATTAAGACAAGTGGCCTGGGGTCTAGAGGAAAACTAGAGCAGTGAACAATTACAAGGCAGCGTGAGAAGCCCTGCTAAAGAGCCGGGAAAGCCTCCTAAAATTAGCCCCCTCATTGCTCCTGGTGTTCTTAGGGTTGAAGGTCTCAATTAAAAAGTAATAACATGCGGGAGATTTTATTCTGAAATACTTGTCAATGCCGACTACGTTGGGAAGGAATGACAACAATTCCAAGAGCGGCAGATATTCATTTGGGCAATAGAATTGCAATTCAGGAGACACAGGTTCAGGCTAAAACCCAAAATGTGCTCCAAGGAAGACAAAGGAGGGAGGGGATTATAAAGGCAGAAAGAGAGAAATCACACAGGTTGTTTGCAAAATTTGTGATTGGTTCTGGCAATAACTGCTATTTCTTAGCTATCCGTGATTGGTAAGGTCATCTCTAGGGCAGAAAGTTCATATTTGTAGGAGTAAGCGTACCTCTTGAGAGAAGGTCAAGATGACAGCAATGAAGCACAGTTCAAAAGTTACCTTCGGTCTGGGTAGACGTGTGCGTACATGAGCCCCATTTCCTTCGTGGCCTCCCCGCTCCATTGTAGAAGCCTTGACATGTGGTATTCCATTTTGTTATTGCTATCCACATTTCCCCCTTTTGGTCAAGATCTTGTAGCAGAAAGCATCACGGATCAACCCTTTGATATATTGATGTTTCCCTCGTTGCCAGGAAGGCTCATTCCTGGGGAGTCATGTCCCTGGTAGCCGGTGCTCGATCATTAGTAGGAGTAATGCAGTCAGGGGCTTTGGCCATATCTGAGCAATGAGGAGGCAGTCACGAATTGAGTCCTAGGTCTAGTCTCTACCTGGAAACAGTGTCAAGTCCTTTGTTCAGAGTTGCAGGATTGGTCAGTCATCTCAAGTCGCTGAGCAATCATTACTCTGGCGGTAGACACAAATATGCAGTATCATGAAATGCAAATCATTAGAAGTTTCAAGCAGGAAAAATTGAACAAACCAGAACAATAATCATTACTAAGGCCTGGAACCCTGATCTCAAAAGAGCTCGAGGCCAGAGGGTAACCAACCAAACAGGTTAAAGTGGTCCAGGTGGCCAGTAGTATGACCTGTATCGCTGAGGACATTTATATTATCTTTTATGACCTTTAACTCTTGTTTTATGTGACCAGACTCATTTACGTAGAAGCAACATTCTTCTCCCAGGAGTGCGCAAGTACTCCATTGTTGAGCAGTTAGGATATCAAGAGCCCTTGGGTTATCTGATATAATCCCCCTTAGGGAGTTAATACAGTCCCCCTTAGGGAGTCCAGGGATCGTTGTTGAGCCAAGGCTTGAGCAGTAGAATTTGCCAGTGTAGCTGTGGTTAGGGATAAAATTTTGTCAACAGGTCATTATGGATAACATCAATCCAAGGGACAAACCCTTCAGCACTGGTAACCAGTAGAGAGTAGATGAGGTATAAAAAGGGGTTGCCAAGCCTCGCCTAAACCTATGAGATTGTGGTTGGATTTTTTTCCTTTAACAAGAACTTGAAATGGAATATTATGGTGTCGTAAAAGGCATTATCCTTTCATGTGCCAGCTGTCTGGATGTTCATAAGCTCATGCTTCCTCGTAGTAACCAGACACAAAGTTGTACCCAAAGGGGGGCATGCAGCATGCAATACTTTCTAGTTCTGCAGCAGTGTCAGCAGTCAGGAGCACTTGGCAAGGTCCTTTCCAATGGGGCTTGAGGACTGTCTTCCTCTGATGATGCTTCCAGAATCCCCAGTCACCAGGCTCTGCACTCTGACCAACAGGACCCTTTAAATTGGAATCTGTTGATGATAGGCTTGAGCATAAGACAGTAGAGACTTACGCTGGCTGGTCATATTAGCATAAGACAACAGGGGATCAGCAGAAAGTTATGTACCAGTAGACAGTGATCTGCTGGTGACTGTCTCATGTAACATTAGTTTATATTTTCCAAAGAGGGTACTTCAAACAGTTGGCAAGGCCAAAGGGAATACCTTAGGCCAGGGGAGTCTAGTCTATAGATATATAACAAAACCTGAAGACAATTAACAGGACTAGAATCTAATATTTATAAGGGTGCACACGTAATTTTTGTCTCTACAGTTATCCTCATTTTTTACCAAAATAATCACAGCAAGACTAATTTGTTTATATTAAAAACTTGGCCTGATTTTTTATACAAGTGGAAATAAAACTACTCTGAGAGTTTCTGAATTCTGGCGGATCAGGTAGGGAGGAAAAGTAAATGTTTCATCTATGTTCACAAAGGTATGTCTTACCAAATTGTTGATAGCTTAAAAGAAAACATTTCTTTAAATCTGGAAAAACAAAACATTAGAGCATCTTTCTTAGCTCACGTAGTCCCATGTAATTTAATGTTTTTTCTGCTTGAATCCAGTTTTTCCATTAGTTTTCTCAACTTTGCCTGATGATTGAGGGTGATAGGAATAGTAATAATTCCAAGAAGTTTGAAAAGGTTTCCTTAAGGTTTATATGATTTTCCCAGTGAAGTGGGTGCCTCGATCACTGGATGCTAGAAGGTCTATACCTTCCCAAGTGGGAAATACATTTTCTAGCAGTTTCTGTGCCATCATGAGGGCGTCAGCTTTGTAGCAAGGGAGGGCTTTAACCCATCCGGAAAACATACGTACAATAACAAGAACATGATGATAACCAATACTAAGTAGCATGTGAATGCAATCCAGCTGCGTGTGCTCAAAGGACCCAGAGGGAGGAGGTCTGAGGCCTCTGGGGGCCGAATACTTTTTCATAATGCACTGTGGCGGGGACGGAATGTAAAAAAACGAGAAAGTGGGGTTTCCCAGGGAGGCAGGAAGAACCAAGTGGCCATCTTGGGTTTTCCATAGCCCCAGCTGTTTGTTGAATGTACAGACATTGTTTACCCACCTTAATTTCTCTGATTCAGGAGCAGACTGTTGCCCTGTTACAAGGACATCAGAATGGCAAAAGTCTGGCAATGAGAGGTCAGTTTTTTTTTTTGCAAGAGAAGCAGAATGGACTTCATCCACATGTGTCATAACCTTTAAGATTCTGTTGTTGCTACCTTTGCATGACAGTCAGCTAAGGTGCTCTTCTGATATTTAGTGTGAGCCTCAATTTTGATGACAGACAACATTTTATGTCAGGACACATTAGACTCCCAGGAATTTCACATCGTTTCTGGAACTCTTATAACCTATAAAGACATAACATAAAGAAGGCTTAATGTTATTTCTTATTTGACAATGCTTTCCATGTAGTTTAACATATTGAATAAGCCTAATTAGTTTAATATCTCTCAGGACAGAAAAAAAAGACTTTATGTAGAATTTGATTTTTGGGAAGTTTGTCAAAAGATATCAAAAAGGTTTTAAAACATTTGATCAAAAAGGATCACAAATTTTTATGAAATAGTACTTAATTGTCTCTTTAACCACAGTGACCAAGTGATTTTAAAGGCAAACAGAAAGTTACATAGTGCTGAGCAAAACCCAGCTTTCCTAACTAATTGAAGACTTGATAAAGACAAAACACAGAATCTGTGTTTCCTAGGCAGATTACATTAAAGGTAAAGAAACTTTGTTTAGTTTCTTATTAAGAGCAGATCAGAGATCTGAGAAGGCTTTGTCCTTTAATAGAGAGAAAAACCAAATTCTTATTTTGTACCAGTGTAGTTTTGATATTAAAATTCATTTTTAAAAATAAATTTATTTTAATCTTAGCCAACTTGACTACACATCAAAATTTCTTTTTAAAGACTCCTTTTTCACAAACCTTCTACAACTTTCTATATCTGTTTAGGTTTTCTCCTATCTTTTTCTTTCTTATTTTAGAACAATTATTTTGTTTTAGGACAAAATTACTTTCTTGTTTTCCTTTATCAAAAATTCATCTTCATTCTTCCTACCTTCTCTTACCGAAAACACATATCCTTCTTTCCTTGTCTACTTTCATATATAGTCGTTTTCTTATTTCAAAAACCTAACGAAGTTTATCTAAAAAAAAGAAATGATGCAAGGCAGTTGTTGCAGGATGATTACAGATTTACTCTTAGTGGATATCATAATTGCCTATACATTACATTAAATGGATATAAACTCATATATAACACAGTTGAAGTAAACTATACACTCTGGAAAGTACAGTATGAGATATACTTGTTTGTAGGTTCATCCTGACATTGCTCTGCCAAACTGGGCATAACAGAACAGGCAGAGGCAGCACGATTCCCACATTATTGCTGAAGAGGGTTGCTCTAGGTTGAGTAGGTGGAATAAAGAGTGGAAAGATGAAACAACAACTTCTAAACCTTCTAAACCGATGGCAGAGCTACAAATATCTGGGAAGCCACCACCAGAATTCTCAGCCTTGTAAGTAGTAATAAGAGATGGGGGAAGTTCTTTTAAATAAAGATTGTTTCCTGGCTGTAAATCTGAAAAGAGAAGGCAACAAGGTATGAGCCTATCAGAGAGTGATTACAGTCTGGCCTTGAGGAGTTATCATGGTGTGTGTACAGGCCAGAAAGGGTGGCGGTTCTTATATTGGCCTCTCCATCTGGCAGCATAGACCCTTCTGTTGCTCAATTTACTGTGGTATAAGAACAGTGGCTTTCAAACATGTTGGATCATTCCATAGCAAGAAATAGAGTGTATATTGTGGTCCAGCATATACTTAAATATATAAAACCATATAAGTAACTGAAATAAAAATTTAATAAACTGACACATACGTCCTATTTTTAATATCTGCCATACATGTATACTATATTGCATTTTATGAAATTATTTTATTTATATGTATAGAAGTACATTTATAATAAATTTATGTATTATAAATAAAATTGAAGATATATATTATCCATTTATCTATTTTGGTAAATATAGATACCCTGTACATTTTCTGTGTAAATTAAAGTTAATGATAATTTTTCAATGGTCTGTGACCATAGTTTAAAAAAGGAAGACGTTACGGTAAACCCTCCGTAGTGGGAGAAAGCTCTCACGAGAGCTCCGTGGCTTCTCATCTTTCAGAGGGGCGCCTGCTGCCCTGCCTGCATTCTCTTGGCGCCAGTGCACAGTGTGTGTAGAGTTAATTTATGTTTATTACTCTGTAAGTGTTCTGACATTTTCTCTTTGGTTCATTTTGTATTCTCAGCTCTTCTCCCAACTTTGTTTTCTTTAACTATTTGTGATCTTTGCTTTCCAGTGAAAACTAGGAAGCAGGTAATTGTGAACTATCCTATAGTAGCATCCTATAGTAGGTTAGCAAACCCATAAACACATTTTATAATTCCTGGATTTAATTGCATATATCTCTTCACAGCCATCTTTTCAGTGTGGTGCAAAACATGTCTATTGATAATCCAAATATTGTTTGTCTCTGAAAAAAATTAGAAAGCCAAAACTAGACAAACTTGTTCAGCAGTCAGTGTCTCAGTATACCATCCTATCCATAGGAAATGATTTAGATATTCAAGGAATACCTATCAATTAGTTTAACTTGGTATAAACTTTTATCTTCTTTACACTTATTTAAACACTTGTTTTTAACAGTCATATTTGGATTAGACAGTAAATAGTTAACCATCATCTCAAGTCATTTCCCTTGTGGACAGATTCCACAAGAGAAACGGCAGGAGCCTACCCAACCATAAACCCAGGGAGAAAAAGTTGTATGTTTGCATTACATTCAATTTTGATAACTCTGAAGACGTGTCTGTTTTTATTAAACCGACAAACTTAAACTACCTTTTATCAAAGATTATCTCAGATCACTTGAACTTGAAAAACATTTGAATTAGTTTCTATATTTCTGAGAGTTTTAGGAATACTTAATTTATATAAATGTTTAATTTTGGCGATATAATCCAATGGTAGAGAAGTATCATATATATAGAGAGACAGACATACCTACGTAGACATACAGACCAACAAAAACAGAGATCTTTAAAAATTTTAGCCGTGTCTCAGGTACAAAACTCAAAAGAATACTTGGATCCAAATTGTGTTTCTGGCAGATGGACTAAGTTAAAGTTACCTACTTAGATGGCTGGGGATTTTTTTTTTTTTCCTGCATGCTATAAGGATCCTTTTTAGAGTTGTTTTGAAGTCCTTTTGTCTTTTAGAAGCTTCTGCATACCAATCAGAGAATGCATTCCATTGTCTCTGAAAGGTTGGGAATCTTCTAAGGGTGACCCTTAAGGTAGACTTATCTGAAACAGAATTTCCCCAGAATGGCCATTAGAGTTCCAAATTATTTCAAAAGTTCACCCATTTCCACTTGTTTAGCTTTAGATTTCTTATTTTCTGACTGTGCACACAAATAAACTAATTTAGGTGTTTCAGATGAGCCCCATTGGGGCCAAGAAAGTTTTAAATCATCCTTTGATAATATGGGTCCATTGAGATAAAAATTTACAAGAAGAGGGAGCATGTTCTTTAAATATAGATCCAGGTGGCGTTCCCAAAGGAGACTGATACATTTATGGTTGTTCTACAACAATTGTTTCCCATAACTTAGCGAGGGCTGTTCTCAGATAACCAAGGCAGGAGGGCATATGTTCTGGGTCCAGTGTGTGCTGCTTGTGAGGACCGCTTTCCAGAGTGTCACCAGTGGGCTGTTGGTCTCTCTTTTACGTGTCTCAGAGATTCCTGAGCACCAATTAGTGTCAGGTTGCTCAAGGTACTAGGATGACCCAGTCCTTTATGTGTACCTTCAGGATGAGCTTATGAAGTTCCTTCTGACCCAGGACCAGGGTGTGTTCTTCTGTTGGGAGGCCGTGTAAGACTGCTGCATGTCATAGACAGAGTCCCAGCACTTCGCTAGGTTTCTGGTCACCTAGAAACAACCCAAAAAGGGTTGGAAGGAGCAATGTGTCTTATCTTCCGGGTCAGAGAACCCTCATTTGGATAACAGAAGAAACTGAGAGGTCTGCATTGGTTACCAAGAACAGCTGAATTTCAAATTGTACGAGAATGTGGCCACTTAAAGTGAAAAACTACTAAAGCTGCAATAGCATTCACCAGGAAATGTCCTTAAACCTGAATCCTCCACGTGGTTAAGATGAGGATGGAATCCTCCCCTCCAAAGGAGAGAGGACAGAGAAGTCCATGAACCCAAATCCTCTGCCTCGTTAAGGGAAAGACAGAATCCTCCCCTCCACAAGAGAGAGGACAGAAGCCGTTAATCTGCCCAAATGAAATCTGGTCTGAATCTCAACTGAAAATAGGAAGTTTGGATCCAGGAGAACTTTTTTTACCACCAGAACTTTGAGGCTCGCTGGTGGAAATGCTAGAGAACAAGGGCCTCTTAGAGTTACCTTCCATGTGTCTGCAGAGGGACCAGGGTCCACTGTCAGTTGCTTTGGATCCTGCTGACTATGCCAACTATGCCAAGAAATGTTGACCAAGGAAAAATTCACTAAAATTCAAATAGCAAATATTTATTTAGGCACTTGAAATTGCAATTTGGGAGACCTAGATTCAGGTGGAAACCCAAAATGTGTTCCAAGGACGACAAGGAGGCAGGAGTTTATAAGACATAAATCACAACAGGTTGTTCTGCAGAATTTGTGATTGGTGCCGGCAACAACTGTTACTTCTTGGCTATAAATGATTGGTTGCTAAAGCCATCTTTAAGGCAGAAAGTTCTTATCTATGGGAGTCAGCATATTTATTGAAAGAAGGTCAAGATGACAACAGTGAAGCAGTTCAAAAGTTACGTTCTGTCTGGGTAGAGATGTGGTGTGTATGCGTAAGCCCCATTTCCTTAATGGCCTCCCAGCTCCATTTTAGAAGTTTTGACATATGTTACTCCGTTTTGTCAATTTTGTTATTGCTGTCCACATCAACCACTATCTCGTGTGAATAAGTGACTTTCCCCAGAATGCAAAGATGACTCTCTGAGGATAGAAGACTGGACAGGGAGCATTGAATGGAAAGGGAGAAGATGTTGGATACAAGACAGATAGCTCTGGATGGTTCCTAGGCAGGTGTGTGTGGAGGACATAGAAAGTAGAAGCAACCTGTTAGTAGAATCATTTCTAAGATGTTTCAGTAGCATACATGTTAATGCCCCCAATAAGTAAATCTTGGTGAAATGGAATCTAAATGAACGTCAGAGAGAGCCTTAATCAAAGGGTCTGAGAATAAACTAGAATTCTCAAACCAACCATGGCCCACAGACAATTTGGTGAGTAGGAGTGTTTGCTCCACTCATTTTTCATAAAAAATTTGAGCCAACATTTCAAAATGCAGAACATTTCCGGCTTCTCTTAAAACTTCAGAACATCTGGTGGCTCTGGGCCCTTATTCCTCCGTGGGATCTGGATTGAGCTGACTAGTGAGCACCACTTTCAATGGGGCATGTGCTTGCCAGGTTACCACAGCTCCACTACTCACACCAGATTTGCATAGCCCATCTAGATGTTTGTGTATACCTGGTTTTAAACAAACATAAAGCAATAGGAAAAGTTTCAAGAAGTCATAAAATTTCTGTGTAGCTTTAGAAGGTTTGTGGACAATTGAGGGAGACAGTCTCTTTAGCCTTAAGGAAGGGAAATGTTCAACTGTAAGTGATTAATTCAACAAATATTTAGTGAGTGCGTACTATGTGCCAGGCTTTGTGGATTGAGCAGAGAGCAAGCCACAAATGGTTCCTTCCCCAGTAGAGCATACTTGCATAGTGGGAGATAAAAATAAGTAAAGAGTGTTAACCTAAAAAATAAGAGTCCTTATTTTACCAGCGAACTGGGTTCTTTCAGGAATAGCAGAGAAATTGCCATTTGAGACAAGCAAACTATAGCAAAGGCCGTAGGCAAGTTCAATAAGAAAAGGAGAGGAAAGTTGTTTTATAGAAAAAAAGAAGGAAATTGGGAGGGTTGTTTTGAGCAAAAGTCCATTGGAGGAGAGCAAGAGTTTAGAGTGGTGACAGGTTCTCATTGGCTTAGTTGCTGAGGTAGTCAGTTTCCTCCAGGAGATGCATGTACATCTTATCTTTGGTGTTGAACCTGTAATTGACAATTCTTTCCTGTTGAGGATTCTTCTTGTTGGGGTCTGTAATTGACAGTCCTTCCTGTAATTGACCTCCAGTGGTACTGCTGATTCTGTTTTAAGT
This sequence comes from Ceratotherium simum simum, assembly GCF_057802395.1. NCBI lineage: Eukaryota > Metazoa > Chordata > Mammalia > Perissodactyla > Rhinocerotidae > Ceratotherium > Ceratotherium simum. The sequence goes on from NC_141933.1 coordinate 31,126,990, forward strand.
GAGGTTTCCCTTTGTTAATTTTCACAAGACATAGGACAGTATGGCAATGTGACATTGTACTAGGATGGAAAGTTCAAGGTACTGTAGGAGCACAGACTTGAATGGGTTAGAGAATGCCTCAGGAGGATATTAAGGTATCAGCTGAGGCCTAAAGGACCAGGAAGATGTAACCATTGAAATGGAAGTAAGGGTTTCCCAGGTAGATGAAAAGCATGCACAGAGTCTTAGAGACGAGGGCATGGTGGCTTCTCATATCAAGAGAAGTTTGGTGTTATTGGAATATGAAGTAGGGGGCAGGAACTTGGGAAGAGATGAGGCTAAAGAGGAGAGCAAGATCAGAACCTTCAGGGCTTGATAAGCCAATCTTACAAATACGAATTGTATACTAAGGGCAATGAGACAATCAAAAAGATGACTGAAGAAAGCCTGGGGGGTGCTGGCTGGAGTTGGAGACTAGAGGCTTGGAGAAGCTGTGGTGGTAATCTAGGCAAAGATGACGGTAGCCTGAGTGAGGGATTTAGGCAATAAAATCAGGAGGATTTGGTTATTGATTGGATGTGTGTGGTGAGAGAAGGAACCAGGAAGGACTTCTAGGTTTCTGATGGAATGGGGCCTGGTAGTCCATCAGAAAGAGCACACAGGAAGAAGAAGCAGTTCAATGATGAGCCTGTTGTGGACATGTTGAGTTTGAGGTACATGTTAAGTGGGGCACTATAAACTAGATTGTTGTATTTATGGCTCTCAAGCTTGGGAGAGAGAGCGGGATTGGAGATAGGTTTGGGATACTTGCTCACTAAAACCTTTCCACTGAAGGCCCATGTATTTATTGATAGATACCCTATTCTGAACCCATATAATATTACTTGCCTTCCTCTATAGCCCTTTCAATACTGTTATTTTGTCATCCTTTGTTCTAAACTTTCCCAGTTGATTTATGTTTCATGGACTTTCTTCTAATATTCTCAAGATTGTCCAGGCACTGACTATATTATTTTCAGGTCACACTCAGCTTGTAACAGTAATCTCTGAAGTGGTTTTACAGTTCTGAAATTAAATTCCCAATGACGTACTTAAGGCTCTTAAGCTGAATTTTTCTAACATCAACAGAAGTCAAGAGGTATTTCCCTAAAAATTTTGTGTATTAGCGAAGTCCGGACTCTGAAAGATGCAGACATGAATGAGCCACTGTCCCTGCCCTTGGGAAACTGAAGCACTTCCAAATGCATGCCAGTGACACGTACCACACACCAGCAGTGAGCTGTTGGCGAGGTGGTGGAAAGAGGACTAAATAAGTTCCTTAGGAGAAGGACAAAGTATTTTGCGAGTGCAAAAGCAGGGGAAAGTAATTTCAAATGATGAGTCACAGGAGGCTTTATGGAGGATGTGGCATTTTAGTTTGGCCCTTATTTTGAGTTGGAGACCGAAAAGAAGATACTAGGCCCAGCGTGTGCTCTGTCTTAAGAGGTCGCGCTACACAACTCCAGCCTTTTTTGCTATATGGGAGTATGGGCCCCTTGTCTAAGTTCTCCTTTTTTAAGGGAAGCTAGAAATGCAGAATTTCTGTGAAATCTGATTTTTAAATGTTGGCTCAGATTCTATTTAAGCACTGTATAGGCCAAATACACCACTTCCCGTGAGCCTGGTTCCATCCATAAGACACCAGTTTGTAACCTCCAATATAGGACTTTTTTTTTTTTTTAACAGGTTGATCTTTTTATTTATTTATTTTTGTGAGGAAGATCAGCCCTGAGCTAACATCCATGCTAATCCTCCTTTTTTGCTGAGGAAGACCCACTCTGAGCTAACATCTATTGCCAATCCTCCTCCTTTTTTTTCCCCCAAAGCCCCAGTAGATAGTTGTATGTCATAGTTGCACATCCTTCTAGTTGCTGTATGTGGGACGTGGCCTCAGCGTGGCTGGAGAAGCGGTGCGTCGGTGCGCGCCCGGGATCCGAACCCGGGCTGCCAGTAGTAGAGCGCGCGCACTTAACCGCTAAGCCATGGGGCCGGCCCAGGACTTTTCTTAATGTAAGAGATGTGATCTTAATTCAGCCAATGTATATTGAGCAAAACACTTGGTTAGGTGTATCTGTATATGAAGAGCATGTTCCCCACCCCACCTAAAGGGAGCTATGTGTAGTTGGGGAGATGAACCAAGAATTACTTCTGTTTTTGACTTTTACCTTACCTATCACGGTGTCATATATATACGTTAACCCTGAAAAATATTTGTTCGTTGATACTACTACAGCACAAGGCCATCCAATACCCTTGGCTCTATTTTCCTTGATCTAATCAGTTTCGTTCATCTTTACCCCTCCCCTCAGTCTCGTGCCCATTCCCATGGCCATATCTTTCCCTGCCCAACCACTATCCCTTCACCCCACACTTTTTTGGGTGAAAGACTTTTCTTTCTTGCTGCTACAGTTCTCTGTGAGTAGCCTCTATCATAGGATCCTCCATATTATATTACAAATAATGGCCTTTACTTGAATGCCTCCCACCCAGACCCCCAAGGGATGGGGGGGGTCACTCCCTGTATAAATTTGTGTCTCTACAAATATTATGGTGTCTTACTGCAGCTGGCCCCGAGTACCTCATGGCCGTCCTCTGGGGAGCTTCCTTTCACATTCCCCTAAGGAGCTATCCCAAAACCTCACCGTCTCACTTCATGCTTTACCCCAAGCCTATTTCATAGATGACCTTGCCTCCAAAATAATAAGAAAATGGAAGCTATTAGGTTGAACTTCTTAACTTCAGTTTCTTCCTCTTCCCACCCACATTATAACATAAAGGTTAAGAACTAAGCATCTAAAATCAGACTGCCTGCATTCAAATCTTGGTTCTGTCAGTTACTATCTGGACAAATTAATCTTTCTTAGTATAATATAGTTATTATAAGGATTAAGTAAAGTTGTCCATATAATGCCTGGCACAAAATAAGCGCTCGATAAATGTTAGCTAGTCTTTTTATCAGTTGTCTTACCACATATTACCTGCATCTTTACTCTTTCCCCTGCTGAAGGCAAATACTTCACGGGTCTCCTAATTCCAGCTGCTTCTGTCTCCACAAAGACTGACCTGTTAGGTAGGCCTTTGCTCTCCTATACCTTTACTCTCCCCCTGTTCCCTAGTTTTACCTCTTAGCATGTAAAAGAAAACTCTAACAAGTTTTCCCCTCTGTTTCACTGTCTAGCTCTTCATAGCAACGCTGTTGCAAGAGTCATTAGAATTCTCTGCCTCTGAGTTTCATTCACTTCTCAACCACTGCCATCTGGCTTCTACACCCAGTCTGTTGGAACAGTTGTTACTTAAGGCCGTATATGACCTAATTTACAAATGTAGTTGGCCTAGCAAGACCCCAGCCCAAGATGAACCCTGCCACCCATCCTCTTGGTGATTACACTGAGCAACTGAACATTGCTGCAGAAAATTCCACAACTATGCTGGCTGTCTTCACTTCATATTCAAGATTTCAGCCTCAAATTGGCACTTCACACCGCCCAACACCCCTCCTGCGTTTTCTTGGTAGTTCACGGTCCCACTTCCGGAGATGAGTAGTGTCTACCTTTCATTCTCCTTTCAAGGCTTTCATACTCTGTCCCCACACTCTCACTCAGCTGATGACTTTGTTTATTCTTAAGAAAATAGAAGTCATTAGATATGAACTTCCTCACCTTCTTTCCACAACACCTACACATCTGCTTAAACATAACCCCATCTTCTTTCATTTCATAAAATAGAAGCAGCCCAGTCCTCCCACTTGTCAGAGTGTCCATCCTCTTCCACCTTCTAAAGTTGTTTCTCTTGCTCTCCCTGTCTCCCACCGTGAATCAGTTTCCTTCTGGAAGGTCTGTTCTCATCAGCATGGCTTTCAAGCCCCTTCACGACCTGGCCCCTACAGCCTCGTCTCCTGTAGCTCTCAGCACTTCACCACTCTGCTCTCAGCACTTCACCACTCTGCTCTCAGCACTTCATCACTCTGCTCTCAGCACTTCATCACTCTGCTCGAGCCAGCTGCTCTTCTTTCTGTCCTTAAACGTGTCGAGCACTTGCTCCCCCCAGGGTCTTCACACCTGCTGCTTCCCCTGCCTGGACTGCTCGCCTCTCCCCAGCACAGAGCCTTGCACATGCACACACACTCGTTCATCACACACTGGCTATTTCACATCCTTTAGGCCTTAAATTAAATGTCACCTGCTTGGAGAGGCCTTCCATAACCACCTTATCAAAGTTGATCTCGTATGTCAGTTATAGCTCAATAAAACAGGGGGAAAAAGGTAATCTCTGCGATTTCTCTCTAAGTCCCTTATTTATTTCCTTCTTTCCACTTATTGCAATTTATTTATTTATCTCTTCTGTTTGATTTTTTAAAACTACCCCCTAGAGTGTAACCTTTAGCACAGGGACTTTGTCTTGTTCGTCACTGAATTCCCAGGAAGGGCTTGGCACATAGTAAGCACTCAGTAAAAACTGACAACTGTGACATCCCAGTGAATGGCATCACTCTCCACTCAGCTACTCAGCCAACCAAAAACTTGGAATTCTTGAAGACTTCCTTTTCTTCAGTTTTCTCACCCAAAGTTCATCCTCTCTTTTTAACTTCTTAAATATCTTCCAAATCCATCTCCACCATCGCTCCCTTACAACTTCATTTTGAAATATTTCCACAGCCTCCTTACCGGTCTGGTCTTTTGCCTCCTTGGTCACCACCCTTCAGCCTCTTCTGTCTACCGCCACTGTAGAAATGTTTCCAAAACGAAATCTGATCATGTCATCTTCCAACTAAAACTGCTCAGTGGTTTTCAACCATCTATAATATAAAGTCCAAACTCCTGTGCATGGCACGAAAGACCCTTTATACTCTCCCTCCCCTCCCCAACATCCCAGAGAACCTAATTTATAACCAGTTCCAACTACTGAGAGTTCCCTCTGACTGAGATGCCCTTTCTCCTCTTCACCTACCTGCGTGCTCCCACCATCCTGCATTAAGATTAGCTCTGCCATCCCTTCTCTGGGAATCTTTTCCCAGTAGCTTCTGCTCCCATAATGCCCTAGACGGTCTTAGATTATGTATCGCTTTGTCATTTCATAACTGTTAACTCCTTCACTAGACTGTGAGCTCCTCGAGGGTAAGGATTTTATCTTACTTGTGTTTATTTCTTCAGGGCCTTCAGTGCAAGTTTGCTGAGTGAGTGACTGAGAGGGCTGTGATACATACCAGAGGAAAGGTACACAGAGCAGGTGCCGTGGCCCGGAGTTGTGGGGAGGGGTGAGTACTTCCTGCTGAGGTGACGAGAGAGGGAGTCCTAGGTGAAGTGGGTAGGAGCCTGGTGTAGGGCTGACGAGCAGGGGTTTGACAGCTGGAGTTGGGGTGATTGGAGATTCAGCATGAGCAGTATTGGTGCAGAGAAAAAAAGATGTATTCTTGGCTGGCAAGAAAATATGTTTTAGTTATCTATTGCTGCATAACAGGTACCCCAAAACTTAGGCTTAAAACACAAACATTTATTGTCTCACAGAGGTTCTGAGAGTTAGGAATCCAGGAGAGCTTAGCTCAAGGTTCTGGCTCGGGGGCTCACATGAGGTGGCAGTCAAGGCTTGACTGTGACTTGAGGATCTGCTTCCAAGCTCACTCACTCACGGTGGCTCACTCCGTTCCTCACTGATTATTGGCCGTAGACCTCAGTTCTTTGCCACGTGGCCTTCTGCATAGGCTACCTGAGTACCCTTACAGTATGGCAGCTGGCTTCCCCCGGAGCAAGTGATCCAAGAGAGCAACCAAGGCAGAAGCTACAGGCTCTCATAACCTAATCTCGGAAGGGCCATACTGTCACTTCTGCCCTAGTCTGTGGTCACGCAGATGAGCCCTGGCACAATGTGAGAAGGGACCATACACCCAGGTGTGACTGCCAGGAGGCAGGGGTCATTAAGAGCCATCCTGGAGGTTGACTGCCACAGCTAGGCTGAAAAGAACTGAGAGATTTATGTAAAAAAGTGGAAGAAAGTATTTGAAAAGTTCAGTTGGGGCAAGGAAGCAGAAGGACTTAAATAACAGACCAAGGAGGTGGTATTTGAGCATTGAAGGATCTGAGGACTGGAGTTCAGTGATTGAAGTAGGGTGTTATCTTAGTCCTAATAGTAGAGTGAGGCTACGCTGGAGAAGAAGAATTGTGGGCAAGGAGACCTAATAGGAGAAGATAACCTTAATCCTCCCCAAGTGTGAGTCCCTGAAAGAGTTTTTACTCGACAGGTACAAAATAAGAAAAATAAGGAGAATGAAAAAATTAATTTCACAAAATTAATTGTATTCAATTTAAAGGACTACTTTTTATTCTGAGATCATCTTTCTTACTCTTAATGTCATAACTTGGCAGCCTTATGTCAGTCCCTAAAATTTAAAAAACAATAAGAAAAACTACTGGTCTTGAAATTCACAAGGATGGGAATCGCTGATCCAGATTATTAACATAAGGAGACTGATACCCAGAAAGAGTCACTGACTTGCCTTGGGGCACTGCCCCCTCCGCTAGTGGGGGTCAGAGCTCAGGCGGGGCTCCGGGTCTTCCGGTTTCTTCTGGTCGGTGCTTAACTGATGCGAAGAAGAGTTTGTAAGTGTGGGGAAGAGGGAAGGGAGCGTTAGGACTTCAAGTGGAGGTGCAGCAAAAACAACCAGTCTGCACAGAGAGGAGAGAGAAACAGACGTGCAGAAAGAAACAAAGACAGAGAGAAGCTGACGGCTTTGCTGTGCCTGTCTCCAGTCCCTGCCTGAGGCCAGTGTCGGGAGGAATTGTGCGGGACTGAAATGAGCCAAGGTTACTAGGTGTCTTGGTTTTACAGCTCTGTAAATCCTAAGCTCCTGACAGTGCTGCAGATGGCCACTGCTCATGGAAATGCCAGCTGTGTTGTGGAGACTCAGCTTAGTGCTGCCAGGGATGTTGTCCAGTGGTGCTTTTGTAGACCCAGATTCCTGATTGCTTAGATGTGCATGCGTACCTGTGTTTTGAATTCTCTTTAGAACCAGTTGTAACATCTTTGTGCTTCCCTGAGTAACTGATGGGTTAAATCATATCTTTGACCCGTGTTTTGTTTCTATATGTGTGAGAGCCCCCCAGGAAAACCTCTGTCTGAGCAGTACGTGCCTCTGTTACGCTTACATGGAAAGAAAAGGTGGGGTGGGGATTAGAGCTGTTGTCAGCTGTGAGCAGCTATCTCAGTGACGGTCAAGGCTGATTTCCTTAAAATAACTCGATTGAAAAAGTGGAAAAATAGAGTATTGATTCAAAAACTTTTTAGACTTTAATATTTTTAATATATACAAAATACTGTTAAATGTTTCTCCCTCGTACTTAGAGTAGAACTTCTACTGTAAGCAGTTGATTGTAACCCATCTCTAGATACATCTTTCAAAGCAATTCTTATTCTAATTGAAAACCAGATGCAACGATAACAGAGGAGTTAAAATGTTGACATTCAGGGGAGAACTAAAAACTAAACCTTTCCTTCTTGTCAATTTTTGTTAAAATATATATTCTGATTTTCACTTTCTAATCATTCTGGACAATTTAAATGACTGCATTTTTACCAAATATATCTCCATTGGTTCCTGTTGCCAAGTGATTATTTTCATTGAAATTATAATTTTGTGCATTTTAACAATTCACTGCAACTTGATTAACAACAGCTGCCTTATTATTCCTATTCCTGTAGCATGAAGCTGGCTGATTGCTATAATACCTAAGTACTGGAAAAGACAGAGGGAAAGGGGAGGCCCGTAGTAACAGACCATTTTGTATAATGTTTGCACCTTGCTATGCAAATTGATAGTGTTACTGATTGAAAAACTGCAGGAGTCTTCTCATTAGCTGTACTTTCGTATATAATTAAAATATCATTTATATCCCTAAAAAAGGAAATAACAAATTATACAAGCCGTGAATAATTTTGGCTAGATTGCATAAGGACAGATATAAGAAAAACCAACATACCTTTATTGTTAATTTTAGTTCAAGAATTTTTAACTCATTAAAATGGGAAGGAAACTAACACTGTGTCACACATTTGCTGGGTGCTTTATATCCATTATATCTCCTTTTAATCCTCACAGTGTTTCCATTTAATGGATGAGTAAACTGAGACCCAAAATCATGTAAGCAGTAAATGGTAATGTGGATTTGACTTTGTGTCTGTTAACTCCTAAGCCTGTGTTGAATCAGAACTTCAAAAAAGTTTCAAGTTCCTTGTTCTTAATTTTGTATTTTGAAGGCTACTCCATCAAATTATCGTTCTTAATACTTACCAAAAACCAAATGTATATGTAAAATATTAACCATAAGTTTGGAAAAACACCATAATTTCAGGTATCTAGTTAAGTACAGTCACCTGTCACTTAACGATGGGGACACATTCTGAGAAATATGCCATTAGGCGACTTCGTTGTTGTGGGAACATCATAGAGTATACTTACACAAACCTAGATGGTGTAGCCTACTGCACACCTAGGCTCTATGGGACTAATATTATGGGGCCAACATCGTATATGTGGTCCGTTGTTGACTGAAACGTCGTTACATGGTGTATGACTGTAGCTGAAAATTCAGTCTGTTCAATAATAACCCTTCTTTGGACCCAAAGATGTTTTTCCCCTTTACCCAGTGACAAGAAGAATGACATAGCTAAGTGTCTTTGCTGTGCTTTCCCGCACGGTGGGTCTGTTTCTTGTTCGCCCTTGTCGTGGGGTTCTCAGGCTGCTGTGGGGGTTCTGTTAGACGCCCCCGTGTGAGCACGCCCTGGGTTGTGTCTCGGTTTCTAGGGGCCTGTATAGCTATCAGAATTGAAGCTGCAAATCACGAGAATTTTGCAAATACCTCCAGGGAAATTATGGCTTTGGAACTCAGTTCCCTCCCAGGTAGTCTCGCTCTCATTTCTTTTATGGCCCCATGAAAACTTGCTTTCTTGACATCTCAGTGCTTTATTTTGGAATAGTTTTTAAATAATTTATTTAGCATTTTTAGTTTTCAAGGTAAGGGTTGTATATCATACTGCCAAAAATGGAGTGCATTGTATTTCTTTATTCTTTTTGTTTTCATTAATTTTAACCTTAAAAAAGAGAGGGAAATATGGGTGTGTTTTTTTCCTAAAGAAGTAATCTTTAGACTTATATAAAAATAAGCTGGATGTTTATCCCAACATGTATACTTATGCTTCTGTATACACGTATCTTCATAGAAATGGGCCCAGAATGTATTAATTGTGGTTGTTACTGAGTGTGTGCTTTTGATGTTATTTTCTTGACTTTATATACCATAATGAGTATATATTCTTTTGTAATAAAAGAAAATAATATAATCACTATGGAAAAAAGATGGGACGTTTTAGAATAAAAATAAAATTGAGCCAACACAGGCTATGAACAAGGAACTATCATAGTATTGAATAAGGTGCTTTACGTAAAGAAATTTTCTGGACAAACTGAAGCATGTTCTTTCAGCGCTAGATTCTGTGTGACTCCAGCCATTTCAGTAGACACTCTGTGATTGTTCTCACAGCCTGTTCCGCAGTGCTGGACTGTATGGCCCTATACTGAATAGTTCCAGGCTGCCAAATAATATAGTAAATCCACCTTCTAAACATTAAAAACGTCAAGTATTTCATAATAGTTTTCTCCCTCACTGTACCCTCTCTATGGCAGGTTTTCTTAAACTTCCGTAAATTGGCTTCTTGATAGAGACGTCAGCTAGGATAATCACTCGATAAAATATTGTCTATTTTAAAAATCGTTATCTTCTTTTTAAGGACAAGGAACATCCAAGATACCTGATCCCAGAACTTTGCAAACAGTTTTACCGTTTGGGCTGGGTCACTGGGACTGGAGGAGGAATTAGCTTGAAGCATGGGTAAGTTTCTGGCTGATTTCATTTCTGGGAATTCTCCGTTTAAGTCAACCATGGAGAGCGGAACATGTCTTATGTCCAGAGAACAACTGAGGAGCAGTTCAAGATGATACTGAAGATATTTTGTATCTAAATGGAGAAATGGTTATCTGCATAACTGAATGGAACAAGGGTGCAGATGTTGCAGTTATAACAAATACCTCAGGATTTAAGAACCACAATTTCTGATCAGGATAATTTGGTCCTCAGTCTTTGGAGTACCAAAGCTAAATAACATGCTGCCAAGTACAGTAGTCCCACCTTACCTGGGGTTTCACTTTCTGAAGTTTCAGTTACCCTTGGTCAACCTCAGTCTGAAAATATTAAATGGAGGTGAACAGTTCGTAGTTTTAAATTGCATACTATTCTGAGTAGCATGATGAACTCTCACACCATCCCTCTCCAAGAATTATCCCTTTGTCCAGGGTATCCACGCTGTATTCGCTGCCTGCCCGTTAGTCACTCAGTAACTGTCTGGGTTATCAGATCCACCATCGTGGTATCACGGTGCTGGTGTTCAAGTAACCCTTATTTTACTTACTAATGGCCCCAAAGCCAACTTTATTATTAGTTATGGTTGTTAATCTCTTATTGTGCCTAATTTATAAATTTAACCTTATCATAGGTACGTATGTACAGGAAAAACACAGTGTATATAGGGTTCAGTGTTATCCGTGATTGCAGGCATCCACTGGGGGTCTTGGAACATATTCCTCGTGGATAAGGGGGGACTACTGTCTGTTCCTATGTCTGGAATTAGAAAGGATCCCCTCTAGGTAGACAGGATTTGTTTCAAAGGTTCAGATGCATATTTTAAAGTCACTTATATACAGATTACTAACTACTGAAAATCTTAAAAACTACATTTTCTTGAGTCAGAAGAAAGGCAATATTCCTTTCTAAGTGCATGTATCATTATTAATGGACATGGCACCTGCTGGTCTGTGTTCCTCAGAGGACAAAACAAGAGGTACTGGACTCAAATCAAACAGAGAAATGAATAGTATTTAATTGTTCATTAGATTGATTCAGTTTCTTTCCTCCAAGAGGGTGAAGAAATAAGGAACTTACTAACAGTGAAAATAGAGGTTGTGGGATCTCATTCTCTGAAGTGCTTCTGGAGTAGGATTAATATTTTTCCTCCTGAAATGTTTTAGGAATATTATTGTCTGGAACTGAGTGTTAAACTGAGTAACTTGATTTATATCTTTATCCTAACTCACTCTAACAAAATTGAATCACTTCAATATTTATATTCTATTGAATGTATATAGTAGTGCCCCCAAGGAGGCTGCATTTTGTAGAAATGAATGAAATGTAAATATAATAAATGCATTTTGAACAAAAGGGGTTGTCGGGGAAGAGGGAGAATCCCCCTCCGCCCTTTCCCTTAAGGTTCTTCTGGCTGGCCAAATAATTAACAAGACAGGTTAGCAGGAGAAAATAATACCAAGTTTAATAACGTGTACATGGGAGAAACCAGGGACACTGAGTTTCTCAACACAATGCAGAGATTCTTGTCTTAAATACGACCTTCAGCTAAAGACAAAAGAGGATATTGGGGGTGGGTGGTGTTTTGGGATTTCAGAGGGGGAAGAAGACAATTTACATGAAGAGGGAAATGTAAATATTTGTCAGACAATGCTTTGCAGGGCCGCCTATAGAGAATGTGGCCCGAGAGACAGGAATTAGAGTAATCAAGAGTATGTACATTTAAGTCATCTTCTTCTGTCCTGATAAGAGTCTTCACAGATAAGGTCATCCCCCCCTCTTCCCACTACACAGAGGAAGATATGTTTACAAATGTAAATATTTGGTAAACAGAACTTTGTTAAGAATGGGCTTAGCGAGGACCCTGCCAGTCTGTCCATACCCACAGTTAAATTCCTTTAGGCAGTTAGTGGGGGAGGTCAAATGTCCGTCAGAGAAAATAATCAAGGTAAAGAGATAGATTTCAGGGTGGCCAATTTTGATCTCCCCCAGGGTTTTATGACATACCCCAAGATGATGCCATTGTAATTTCATGTTTCAAATCACCAGGTAACTCAGAACTGTTAACTGACCTGTGGGAGACGGCAGGAGGGGCCTTAGTCACAGCTGTCAACGTTGCGGATGTAGGGATGTGCTCAGTTCACATCGAGCATCCATCTGCGCCTCCTCTCTCGTCACCCACCCGTGCTCGTGTGTCCATTCAGCATTTTGCAGACTTTCACATTAGTTTGCCAAGATTTTCAAGTTGACCTGTTTACAGCAAAGTCCTTTCAATAACAAAATTTGTTGTTGTTTCATTTAGGAGTTGCGTCCCAGTAATTTGGTTTCTCAGCTGTACTTATAATAAATCATATTCTAAATGTTGCCTTTAATTAACTACTTTTTATTTGCGTGTAGTTAAATAGTTTGTGTAGGTACAAAATAGAGCTTTCTACCAAACTGAGTTAAAAGAACCATTTTTAACTGGCTCTTTAAAAAAAACAGCAAAGTTAAAAATAGAATGCACATAAGGGACCATTGAAAATCACAAGAGCAATTTTTTTTTATCATAAAAGGACTGTATTCTTTCTAGCAGAATTTTACTAATCCATGCACTGAAATTGTGTGTGGCCACCATAAAATACTCACTGGCATCTTTTAAAATTAAATAGTTTTTATAGCACTAGCATCAATTTATAGGAAACTTGCATCTTATGTATAAAATGCTTTTTCCTTAAGTTCTCATTGGGTGAGGAGCGCCTCCCTGAGGTCATGCGTGGAAACAGCAACAATTTTATGGCACTATATTTGGAATCCTGTTAAATTTGTACATTACAGAGTAAAATGGGTATTTTATAGTAAAATGATTAACTTTTCCCTAATATTTAAATGAGTTCATAAGCCCACATCAATAACTTTATCAGCAATATTATTCTCATGTTGTTAGTGAAAATTTGGTTTTCTTTGATACTTAGAGCAAATAAATTTGGAATGAAGTGTAAACCCAATAAATTATGTTTCCAGAATAATACTGACAATAAGATCTGTGGAAGTTTAAAATTATTTGCTGATTCCAAGGTTTGCTGATACCATTCCAGCTTATGCTTCTGGTGTGTGGTACCAAAAGATGTATACAAAAGACAGCTTAAGACACTATTTATAAGAATTAAATGGGAGGAGGAAATGGAGGACCAAGAAAATAACAGTAAACAAGGCAATTCCAGGATACTCAGCAGCCATTGTGTTTAGCTTGGGTCCCTACCACTCAAATTTGACATTTCCTGTTTTCACAGCGTAATATTGATATGTGTCAGAGACTCTAATCCTGTTGCATGCTATTAGATTTAAAATTAGTAAACCCTTATCGTAGACAAAACAGTTGAAGCATAGTAAGACTTAGATGATTTTTTTTTTTTTTTTTTTTGGTGAGGGAGAGTGGCCCTGAGCTAACACCTGTTGCCAATCTTCGTCTTTTTGCTTGAGAAAGAGTGGCCCTGAGCTAACACGTGTGCCATTCTTCCTCTGTTTTGAGTGTGGGACGCCACCACAGCCTGGCTTGATGAGTGCTGTAGGTCCGTGCCTGGGATCCGAACCTGTGATATATATTTTTTCTAAATAAAATTTTTTCTAAATAAAATATATTTTTTCTAAAACCTATTTAGCTGATCTTTTAATTACCCAAAGTTGATTAAAGTCTAAACTGATTTCCATTTTACAAAGGCAGTAATAAACAGATTTAGCATACCAGATCACTTGAATAAACAGAATAAATACCCTGGATTTTCCTACTTTGCAGATGGGTTTTATTTACCAGCAAACTGTTCTGTGCTTTACTTGCGTATGTTTCCAGGACTGCATAAATTTCTCCCCACACGAGATGACCAATGAGTCCACTCACCAGGGGAGGTGATTGGATGCCGACCACACAGGATTCTAAAGTTTCTTCCATGTTGCACAAGGACAAAAGCTTTGGATCCCTGGTATTTGTACAAGGCCCTTTTTAACAGTGTGATCCCTGCGCATTCCCACTGGTTCCAGAGGAATGTCGCTCTAGTGTTCTTGTGCAACAAAGCTCTGAAACAGCAGCTACCTCGTGGAAACAAATGCTGGGATGCAGCCTTGTGCTCTGGGGCTCACTCCCGTGGTCGGGCTGTCATGTTCTAGACCTTAATTCACCACTGGGCCTTACGTCTTGGTCAGTTCCAAGTCTGTAGGTTTATTAGTAACCTCAGCTTTGACAGCTCGATTCAGCATAGGCCGTCATCCTCATTTTCACTACGAAACAGTTAATCTTTATTCCATGTCCCTGTGTCCATGCCTCAGTGGCAGAAGCTGGGGTGTGCAGGGGCTGGCATTTCCTTCATTTGCGTGTATGTGGCAGCTCTTTAATACCCTCTGGCAGGAACTGAAACTGATAAATGAGCCAAAGGAGCTCTATTGAGAGTGGAGAGAATTTAAAGAAGCTTTTGAAATTAGTTTCCAAATTAAATTTGAGAGCACCTTGTGGTAAATGATATGGTGTAGCGTCTCCCTTAGCACAGCATTCTGTAACAGAGATCTCCAGATGAAGCCATTCCTTTTATATTTCTAACTTTTGCAATTGTGCTAGCTTTATTACCAAATATTTTCACAAGATAGATGTGCTTTTCCAATAGGAAGCATACTGTCCCACCTGAAAAGCCGCCCAGTGTTAATGCTGTAATTTAGTAAACTGTCCAGCAGAGGTCTCTGAACTTCATATTTTTATCATAAGAGCATTTCAGACGAGAAACTTAAACCTGATTCCTTGCAACACAAAAGTCCACTCCTAAGGAGCATATTTTCCCCCGATTGGATTTTGGAATGACTGTATCTCGCGTATAGTAGGATAAACTCTGCTTATTCATGCTTAAAGATGGTAAAGACTTGTGTTCTCAGAATTTTATTTCCCTAACCAGAAAAATCATGGTTACCATTGATTTTGCACTATAAGAAGAAATAAAGAAATATATATATGAAAACGTAGAAGACAAAAGCAACTGTCAACATTTTACTGTGTCACCAGCATTACAGTAATTGGTATTCTTTCTATACAGCCTATACCATTAATTAAATCAAGCAACTGTTTGTATGACTTGATTTATAAAGAATGTAATGATTGTATTGCAAGGATACACTTTTCTTTGTGCAAAAGCAGAACATTAGAGTTAAATAAATACCATTTCTGTATTTTGTTTTCCCAGCAATGAAATCTACATTGCTCCTTCAGGAGTGCAAAAGGAACGGATTCAGGTATGGTAAAGGGGTCTTTCTAAAACTCACATGTCTTTTCTTCTCTACTTGATTACTGTGTGGTGAAATGGAATTAATTTTAAAAGAAGTGTTAGTTTTGAAGGGTGGTTATATTGTGATAACTTACATAACTACTGAACAATCATTTGTTGAGTAACTCTTAAATTATTTTTGAGGTGGTAAATATCCTCCATGTAACCAGTATGTTTTGAAATCTCTTTCAGCCTCTAGAGGGCAAAGTGAATAGCACAATCTTAAGTCATAATAAAAAGTGATTATAACTTTGTAGCATTGTGATACCACCTTTATCAGGCTAGTAGGGTAAAAAGATTGATAGTCTCAAATGGACCAAACTGATTCATGTTTAATAATAGCAAAGCTATTCCAATTTAAAGTTATAAAACTTCATTTCAAAATTTTGAGAAGACTTATTTTGTGTTAATGCTAGAATAATACCCAAAATCTTGTTAAAACAAACATATACTTCTATCTAAGGCATTTTACTTCATTAATAAAACATTTGTATTACAGTTTATAATAAACTCTGACAAATAAAAGTTACAAGTCAGAAATATGCATGTATTACTAGGAAAAATCTGTAGATGTGCATAATTTCTTAGAACTTGAAGAATAATATACCTTATTGAGATTAACATTGCTGAGTACTGTAAGTTTCTCAGAATATAAGATTTTACTCTGTTTTTCCTCTTATATTATGTGAAAAAAAATTGTAACACTCATCTTAGAATGATGGTTTCTTTATATAGTCTCTCTGGAATATAGTTATGAAATTATAGGGTAAAGTTGGGAAGCTAAATTGATAAAATGACAGCAACATCATTACACATAATAAATTTTACATATCACTTTTTTCTTCAAATTCTGAAGGAAACTTTTTTTAACTCTCAAGAATATTTTTATTAGTAGAAAACATTTTTTATTTCTCAAAATGGCTAAAAAACTTTGAGAAACTATAATTATATGAATATTTAAAATATGAGTTAAATGTGTATACATATATATTAGCACTCTGTGTGTGTGTGTATAATATATGTATAGAAATGTATGTAAAGAAAGGGGACATTTCTAATTGATACTGTATGACCCGCCTTTTTTTCTTTTTCTCCCTCTATAAATAGCCTGAAGACATGTTCGTTTGTGACATAAATGAACAGGATATAAGTGGACCTCCACCATATAAGAATCTAAAAAAAAGCCAGTGCACTCCTCTTTTCATGAATGCTTACACAATCAGAGGTGGGCAGAAAACGTGTTTGACATACAGAATATTTGCCGAGTTTGTTGGTGTTAATGCCGTGGAGTCGATTCCAATAGGTGACTCTCTGGACAGCAGAGCGGAACCCTGCCTGGTCTTTTTTGCACCGTCCTCTCACCTCCTGGTGCTGTATCAGACAATCCTCCGCTGCTATTCACAGGGTTTTCATGGCCAGTTTTTCGGAAGTGGGTGGCCAGGTCCTTCTTCCTACTCTGTCTTAGTCTGGAAGCTCCGCTGAAACCTGTCCACCGTGGGGGACCCTGCTGGTACGTGAAATCCTGGTAGCATAGCTTTCAGCATCACAGCGACACACAGCCACCACAGTATGACAACCGACAGAGGGGCGGTGTGGTTCCCTCACCAGGGCTTCGGTGGTGAGAGCGCCGAATCTTAACCACTAGACCACCAGGGCTGGCTATTCGCAGAGTAGGCGCTCCTAAATAATGGTAATTATTATTGTAGTTAACATTTCTTGAATACCTACTGTGTGCAAGAACTTGAAATGTGTTAACTTGTTCAGTCCTCCCATCAGCCCACAGGGAAGGTCTGTTATTATTTTGTGTGTGAGAGAACAGAGGCTCTGGGAAATCTTCCCAAATTAAACAGCTCGAGTATTAGGGCCAGAATTCTGACCCAGGTCAGTCTGACTCCACTGCATTGTCAGATTGACTGACTAAATATTATATTTACAATCAGATTCCCACTCTTAGTTTAGAGTTATACCTCCGGGAGCTTGTAGTAAAAGTAAATCACAAATGAGGGAGAATTATGGCCTTCATTTCAGCTGGAGTGGTCCTCTCTTTTTGAAACATTTACTGTATGATGAAAGTAGGAGTCTTATTTTAATTCCCGGAAATTGTGGTAGAAAACCAGCCCAGAAAGGTTGAGCCTAGAGGACAGTGTGCAAATAGAAGCTTATAACTGAAGTGCAGGCTCCACCCTGACAGTGCCGTCATCAGAAGCAGGCGTTACAGCCGCTGAGGGAGGTCGGCACCGAGCAGGGAACTGTGCTGTGCTCTGTGCCGGGACGCTGTCAGCTGCTTCTGGCAGAATGTAACTTCAGCAACAGATCCTGACAGCAGGAAGCTAAATAAGCTTCCAATTGCAAAGCAGCCATTACTGAATTTTATAGCATGTAAATCGTTTCTAGATAAATCTATTACATCTATACCTAAAAATTCTTACCATCCCTTAAGTTACCAAGACGTGGCCTGTGCTGTGAAGCCTAACTTGGTGATGAAAAGTCAGACTGACCTGGGTTCAGATCCGAGCCGTGCCCCACTGTCTGTGAACCTGGACAAGTTATGTAACGTCGCTGAGCCCCCATTTCCTGACGTTAGAGGGAGGAGATAGAAGTTACCTCTGTGGTGGTGTGACGATGCGAGGGGATAACGTATGTGAAGGAGGTTTGCCCAGTGCCTGGCACACAGGAGCCCCTCACTGAGTCAGGGTAGTGGTGTGATAAGGAGCTCCCTAATTATTATCGCTGTGCTTCCGAGTACAGGGATTTCCTGAGCGTGTGTGAAGTATTGTGTATTATCCTTGTGCTGGGTGAAGTTGAGTTCTTTTTTGCTTTCCAACTCCTCTGTTAGTATCCCTGTCTCCCTACCTCCCTCCTTACCCGCCTCCCCACCGCCAACTTATTATTCCACGCCGAGAAAAACAAGTGCCTAACCTATATGCATATATTTGTGTGTGTGCGCGTGTGGTTTTTTTCTTTCTGAAAGGTGTAGTTTAGTTTTCACTGAGTGTGCGCTGTCTTCTTCCCTGCCAGGAGCAGGTGCCGTGATCCACACACACTCGAAAGCTGCCGTCTTGGCCACCCTGCTCTTCCCAGGACGGGAGTTTAAAATTACACATCAAGAGATGATCAAAGGAATAAGGAAATGGACCTCAGGAGGGTATTATAGGTATTTTTTTTTTCTGTTTTTGCTTAAATAATTTGAAAAGTATTTTTCCTTCTTTTGATAAATAGGATACTAATCTTTTTATGCATTTAATGAGATGTGGCGGGATCTATGTTAAATAATACCCCACTTATACATCCAGATCTGTTCTCAGCGACACAGATCGGATGGCTCCTCTCCTCCTGCCCCACCCTCACTCGGCCTTGATAAAGTCTTAGAACATGAGTAATGAAACGTGTGTCAGAGTAAAGTGAGAAAACCTCGGCTGAGACGTCTGAAGAGGTGGGGAGATGATGTTCTCATGTTGAAGAACCCAAGGAGCAGGGTCTCCTCACCTTCACTTTGTCTCAGGAAGTTTCAGCCCTGACTAAAGTTTATACTTCCTTTTTGATTTAATTTAGTATTTCTAGAACATTTTCATATTTATAAAAGTTTTCTAATAATCTTAATTAAATAGATCTCTCTATTTTTATAATTTTTCACTGTGGAAAGTGGCATAGATAGTGTAGAACAGAGGCCTTCTAGATATCAGATAAATCCACCGGTCCACAAAAGTGTAGTAATTATTCGTAAATCCGGAATATAGTGACATGGAGAAACCTGTCCTTGGGCTCAGCGTTTCATCTGAATGTGTTGGCATTCTTCCTCCTGAGCCCTCACCCTTTGTAATTTCCTAAAGGGCCTGATTCTGCCTTGTTTAGAGAAAAGAGTGCCACTTTCTCTAAAGTGTTCTCACAGCAACATCTTATTGTTACGGCACTTAAGTAATCAAATGTACGTGTTTAAACTAGTGTGCTGAGAAATTGATTTGATTTTAATTAATGTTTATTGCGTGCCTGAAGCATTCCTCAGCACTGTGAAATACCTGTTTACAAAAGTTCAGTATTTAAATTCTGAAAGTATACGTACTGAAGAGAGTACCCCCTATTGCCTTTTCCATATCTGGGTCTTGAAGGAGAGGCGTTCCATGTGCCATCCATGTTATTGGCATTTGATTGCCTTGGTGAAGAAATAAAATAGGAGAGAAGAACGTGTAAAAGGTGGGTAGAGGAACAGAGCACATAGAGAGCCTTTGGGATTTTGTGGGAACAAGAGTGACATGAATGGAAAATTGCCGTTTCTTATGCATCATAACGTACACATTCTGTATGTTATGTCTGATGTTTCAGAATTGAAAGAATGCAGACTTTTGAGATGTCCTTTGCAATTCTGGTTAAGCCTGGCTGGGAAGTCTAACAGGGTCGTTATCACAGCTCGGGGGGCAGTGGTGTTTTATCAGAATTTGGGGAGAATCCTGAGTCCAGTTTTCAAAAGAAGGAGCAGTGAAGTCTGGATGAAGTAAGAAAGGAGGGTTTTGATATTCTCTACTCTTAATTTTTTTTTTTTTTTTTTTTAACTTTGAAATACCTAATTCTTACCGGGGGAGGTTACCATATTTAAATATAATTGTCCTCCCTTTTGGAAGCAACATGCCTATGGTGGAGTGAAAAGAACACTGTTTGATGGTCAAAGGACCATCCTGGCTCTGTTCTTCATTTAACTGATAAAGATTAGTGTTCTGTCTGTAAAAGGAGTAGCTTGGATTAAATTAGCTTTCTGGTCTTATTTTGCTATGCAATTATTTTGCCCCTGAAAATATGTCTGACTATTCAGTATATGCTAGAGGAAAATATAAGTTTGTGGTTCTCCTAGCCAATATTAGGAAGGATTTTGGACTAGCAATTCATTCCTTCCCTAATTAAGAATATTTTATAATTACCTGTATTTTGCTTAAGTGAAATAATGAGCAACTCCATACTATCAATGGTTGGCCGAGGTGTTTAACACATGACAGCTACTTAGACTATACCTGCCCTAAACTAGCCGTTTCTGATAATAACTTTACCTAGAACATTTTTTTTAAGTTTAGCCATTACAGAGGTTGTGAAAAAGCGGATGTTAGATTAAAAAGGCAAGAGAAATTCATGTGAAAAGGAAAACGTGTCTGAGTTTTGACTAGTTATAAATGACCTCGGGGATAGACTTAATTTTACCAATAACTAAGTTATTTGCTTAAATATTATTACCTGAACAAAAAGGAGAAAGCGTATTCTGATTTCCTTACATGTATTTACTGAGAACAAGGAGGAAGTAAAACAAGTTCTAATGCTACAGATTGGAGAATGTTCTGATGCAGATATTATCGTGCCTTCGATAGTTGTCTCCAGAAGGTTCTTGCTGTCCCAGTGCCACAAGCCACACCTGGTGTATTTGCCTATCTGAGACACTTGGGCATCCTGCAGAGAGAAAATAAAATGATTTTGCATCTTTGGAAAATTCCTGCTTACTAAGTAGTTCAAGTGTTAATCCTTCTTACGCTTCTGATTCTGAGACCTGTCATTTCCCATCTCCTGTTAAGAATATTGTGATTATCTCTGCTTCAAGGCAATACTTGTATGATCTTGATAATGTCTTTGTTAGGTTTGGGTATCCTATACAAATTTCTGCCACTTCTACTTAGGATTAGAACAATGCCTGCCAAATTCCCAAGGCATCTTTTGATATAGATGTTTATTCAAGATACACAAAATAACATGCAACATCTTGTTCATAATTTGGTGTGGCTTTCCAGATAGAAAGAGAATATCTAACTAGTTACTTAAAAAATTATAAATTTTTCATATGAATACTTTTTTTTTTTTTTTTTTTTTTTTGCGAGGGAGATTAGCCCTAAGCTAACTTCCAATGCCAGTCCTCCTCTTTTTTGCTGAGGAAGATTGGCCCTGGGCCAACATCTGTGCCCATCTTCCTTTACTTTATATGGGACGCCACCCCAGCATGGCTTGATAAGCAGTGCGTCAGTCCGTGCCCAGGATCCAAACCTGCAAACCCCCAGCCA
The DNA here is from genome assembly GCF_057802395.1 of Ceratotherium simum simum. Lineage (NCBI taxonomy): Eukaryota > Metazoa > Chordata > Mammalia > Perissodactyla > Rhinocerotidae > Ceratotherium > Ceratotherium simum. Next base: position 31,148,224 of record NC_141933.1, read on the forward strand.
CCGAAGCAGAGTGCACAAACTTAACCGCTGTGCCACCGGGCCGGCCTCTTTTATTTGTTCTAATGGAAAAGAAATGGCTTATTTTGTCTTACAGATATGATGATATGTTAGTGGTACCCATTATTGAGAATACACCTGAGGAGAAAGACCTCAAAGAACGAATGGCTCGTGCAATGAATGAGTACCCAGACTCCTGTGCGGTGCTAGTCAGACGTCATGGAGTGTATGTCTGGGGAGAAACATGGGAGAAGGCTAAGACCATGTGAGTATAAATGAGATTACTTTTGGAAAAAGTTCACACTAAAGGTGAAAGAGAACAAAATATGTTTTATGATTTAAAATGAAGTATGATTTTTTTGTGTGTTACCTGTCAAATTGGTTTAAATTTAAATAGCTTATTATTTCTAGATATTTGATTTGTATTATGTATTGACTTATTAAGAAATATTTATTGGATAAACTATTATTTGGCAAGGTACTATGCACTTTGATACAAAGACGGAGACACAGATCTTGTTCTCAGAGTTTAATGCTGGGAGGGAGAATAAAGCTAACCCAAGTTATGTAATGATCTACTACATTCACTTCAAAAAGTAGCACATTGTAAAAAATTGAAATTTATGTATTAAGTAGTATATTCCAAACTCCCTTTTATTTCCTGAGAAATATATAATATGATTGCATGATTTGATATAATTCCTTTCCATGTTTTAATAATGGGGGCAAAATAAGAAAAATTTGGCTTGGGAATTGAGAAAAAAATGTCCTAGGAACAAGGTTAACTTGACGGAGAGGAAAAGTGTGATTGTTAGGACTGGAGAACTCGATTTCACTGCAGACCTTCAGTTCTTGTCACTGTTTCTTTCGCAGGTGTGAGTGCTATGACTATTTGTTTGATGTTGCTGTGTCAATGAAGACAGTCGGGCTGGATCCCGCACAGCTTCCAGTGGGAGAAAATGGAATTGTGTAAGCCGAATGGAAGTTTAATTAGACACAGAGACAAAGCTTATTTTAATTATTACTTAATGAAACTTGACTATTTTTTTAAATGAATTGACAATTTCCACGATGCTGTTAATTTGTCACTAAATACTGCAGATGATCACCCTGAATCTCTTCTCACATTGGATGATATTTGCTTATATTCTTGTAGTTTTAAATGACAATGCAGTGGAATAAAAATTTTGTAATGAGTGTTTTTTCTGTTTATTTTTAAGTCCTTAGCAACAAAATGTTTTCCTTTAAATTAATTCCTGTTTTATATACACTCCCAGAGAATTCTTTAAGTTGCTGGTGATAATAGAATTCATTGGAAAATTTCAACTTAATTATGGAATGAGCATTTCCTTGTTTTAATATTGGCATCATAAAATTTATGTGAAAAGCTAAGGCCAAATATATCTTTCAATGTTGATGTCAAAACAATTTTATAGATTTCCCCTGTATGCTGTAGTGCTTCCCTATAATAAATCATCGGGCATTCATTTTATATTGGGATCGATTGTGAAATTCAAATCAGGTGATATTAACTCTTCCAGCCAAACAAACCCTGACCAAACCAGTGATGTAATCAGAAAGTACTCTTTTTAATGTAGCCACAAACAGCATTAACTTGATCATAAAAGTTTTGTTTGGTTAATACTCTTTTTTAGGTGATGGAGAAAATAATGCACCATCTTCAAAATCTTACATACCCCCCTCTTGGTTTATTGTCTTCGACCCTTGGAGTTGTGTACCGCAGTTCTTTCCCTCCAGCAGCTCTCTAACCTCATCCAGACTTGCAGTCTCTTGATCACATCATTTGTCATCGTCCAAGACTCCTTTCATGTCCTTGCTTCCTTCCCTATGAAGCATAGACTGCGGCCCAGTGTTTGCACCACTTCACTGCAAACATCCTAACCCCCTTGTATCTTGCTCCCTCTGTCATACTCACCTGGCACAGCCCTCAGTCCTTGTTAAGCCACTTACTCGGTGCCTGCACCCAAGCAGCAAGGCCTGATGGGGAAAAATTGCACAACTGTGTTGACTGATCTCACTTCAGAATTATGACCACAGATCTCAGGTGGGCACTTGATACTACTGCCAAACAGACCTACTGTAATTCCCTAGTAAATTTATTTTCCCAAACATGACTTTCTCTCACCCTTGTTTTTCATCCAATCTCCAACATTCTCCCCCCTCCAGATGATCTAACTTCCTCTCATACTTGAAGAGAGAAAGTAGATTCATTCTAAAGAGAACTAAGCAGTCCTCCCTCTTCACGTTTCCACAACCTTCCTGCCTGCAGCCTTCTGTGCCTTGGCTTCTACAGAGTTGGCTCTAAGGCCATTTCCTCTACTTTTGTGTTGGATACAGTGTCCTCTGACCTTCTCAGGGGCTTTGCTTTGGCAAGGATCCCCATATTTATCCCATTTCTCTCGTCGATTTTTTAACCTCTTAACTGGATCTTTCCATTGGTATAAAAACGTGCTGTAATATCTTCCATCTTAAAACACACACACACACCCAGACTTTGCCTTCAACCTTCAGGTAATCCAGCAAAAGTTTTTGAAAGGGTTGTCCACGTTTCTGTCAATTTCTGTTCTCCGACTTGTTCCCTGACGCACTCCAGTCAGGCCGCACCGCTCCACTGAACAGCTTTACGGAGTAACCAAAGCCCCTGTGTTCTCAGCCTGTTTGAATGCTGCTTTACTTCCCTGCTCTCAGTGCAGCTTGCCTCTCCCCTGAAGATACAGTGTCCCCTGAAGCTCTCAAGTGGTGGTGGTTTTCCCTTCCGCTCTTCCTCTGGGTGAGTGAACTCCTTGAGCACTGAACGTCTTTCCCTTCTCTTATTCCGTTGTACTCAGCAGACCTTCACAGTGCAGTCCAGCTCTCCTCGGACTCCGCACCTCCATCTGCGTGCCTTTATGTGACTGAAGGAAAACAACCAGGCTCAGGTCAAGTGGGCCTTTAACGCTGCCCGGGAATTTTGCTTTATTACCCTCGTCCACTCATTCCTCCCGTCTCCTCAACAACTGTTCTCTTCTCAAACTTCAAACACCTCCTCCCTGCATACTCTTGGCTGATGCCTTGATCACCATTTCACTGAAAAACTAGAAGCCATCAAAAGGGAACTTTACAAGCTTCCCCCCTGCCTGTGTGCACTCTGCGGTCCAAATGAACTCTGCATGCTTCCCAGCAGGGCCAGCCTCTTCACTCAAGCAGTAGAGCTCCCGTCTCTCATATTCAAGGACAATGTCCAGAATGCAATTCGCAATTCCTGAAGTCTTCTTCAACTCAGTTAACTCCATCCTTCCCGTAGCTCAGCCTGATGATCTTGGTGTCATGCTTGGTGGTTTCCTGCACATGGTACATCCAGCTAATCAGCAAATCCTGTCAGCTTTACGCTCAGAATGTATCTAGAGTCTCTAAACTTCTCACCGCATTCACCATTACCACCTGGCCCAAGACCCACCCAATGTTTCTCCCCTAAATTATTTCGGTTGCCTCCTAACCAATTTTCCTGCTTCGGTCTTTGCTCCCGCCACCCCCACGCCTGGTCCCAAGAGTCTATTCTCAACACAGCAGTCTGCACGATCCTGTTAACATGGGAATGAGCCAGTGTCACTTCTTTGCTCAGAGCCCTGGCTTGCCGTCTCACAATGAAAGCTCTAAAAGGTATTCACCAGTCGCCCTGTTGCCTCATTCAGGGATCCTCCTCACTTACTCTGTTCCAGCCACTGTAGCCATGGGTCTTTGAACTCACCAGGCACTTCTGCACGTGTCCTTTCCTCTTTAAACAACCTTCTCCAGACTCCCACATAGCTCATTCCCTCTGCTCATTCAGGTCTTCAAACGGCACCTCCGTGGGGTCATCCCTCGACACTATTTTAAATTGCAGCCTCACCCCCACAGCCAGAGCTCTCTCCTTCCTGCTTTAGTTTTCTTTAAAGTGCTTATAACCAACTAGCATACTGTGATTTAATTATCTTTCTCTTCTCACTAGAATGCAAATCCCGTGAAGGTGGGGATTTTCATCTGCCTTGTTCACTGGTATATCTCTAGTCCCTTGAGCAGCATCTAGTATATCGTTGGACTCAATAAATATTTGTCGAATGAAAGACCACATTTTGCCAAAATTAGTGGTCAATTCTCAGTATTTTACTTGACTTCTCAGTAGCTTTACTACTGATTACCCCTCTTTGAAACATTTTTCTCTAGCTTCCATGACACCAGACTGCACTTTTCAGCTTACTCGTTGGTCACTTCTGTGTTCTTTTCTTGACTATTTCTTCTCTATCACATGTTAGAGGGCTAACCATGCTCTCCATCTATGCCTTTTTCCTAGGAAGCCTCATTCAGTGCCATGGCTTTAAATATGGACGATGTGCTGACCCACTGTGTTTTATCTCCAGCCCAGACCTTTCCTTTACATTCCAGACTTATCCCTCTGCCTCCTACTCCTCACCCTTTGGATGTCTCATAGGCATCTTAAACCTACCATGGCCCAAAACAGTGCTATTGATTTTTCTTCCCTATAAGCCATTACCCTCCCCTCACCCCCAAACATTTTCTGGTTTCTTATACTAGAAATCTCTTTGAGACAGACCTCTGTCTTGTTCACTACAACCAAGAAAAATGCCTGACACGTTGTAAGCCCTCAACAAATATTTGTGTTCTAGGTTCTTGGTGGAAGTTCTTCCACTGGGAAAAAATAGTTTTGGTCACCTCCGCTTAACATCATTTTCCTCATTTTCAAAATGGAGCTAGTGAATGAGGTAGGGTATGTGAAAGAACAAACCACAGTTCTTGGTCCGTCATAGCTATTCAATAAATATTACTCTCCTTTCTATAAGCCCCATTTAATCCTCAGAAGGCTGTTTTGAGGTAGGTCCTGTATTATGCCATTTTTTTTAGATGAGGAGATTGAAGCTCAGGAATAATAAATTTAATTGAGATTAATTAATTTCTCTTATTTAATTAAGAGAAAGTATGTAGACTTCTTACTACAGTGCCTGTCCTACTAGGAATGCACTCTGACTATCAACTTCGTTTCCTAAACACCTCACTTAGTGGTCCTCAAGGTACTTGTAATGCAGGGGAGTCACGTAGGCTGTGCTGCAGCACAGTGCATCTCGAGTTGTGTGGTTCTTTACCACTGGAAATGGAAAAAGATTTGCAAAACCCGACTTAGAGGTGGGGGAACAGCTGGGCGAACAGCTGGTGGAAGTCTATATCTCCTAGTTAATTTTTTTAAGGAGAATATGATCCCTACTGTGTGATTGCTAGGAGCTGAGGACCAAAGGTGAAGGCAAACAGCTCTGGGAAGGCTGCTTCTCAGGGTCCTGCACGTTCAGTGACTATTTGTGGAGGGGGCAACAGGCGTCTTCCCATGCCCTTGTGACTGTTGTTCTTCAGTTATTCCTCCTCCTTTAAATAAGGAGGGGAAAGCTTGGCTATAAAGGAAGGATTAAACTGGTAAGAGATCTAGGTCAAACATTTTTTTATTTCTTTCAGTGTAGAACATTCCATTCACTCTCATTGAAAAAGGGACTAAGATGTTTTAGTTGAGTATGTCATTTGTTTCTCAAATGATTTTAGAGCCGTTTGGTCCCACCCAGCTCTCTCTTATGAGAGGTACCTCAAAATAATAGAGTTCCCCAGAGAATGTCCCAAACAATCAGAAAGCTAAAGTCGTAGACTAAGGAGAGTTTCATCTTATGTGAATTTCAATTTGTTCAAATACTTCCCTTTCCATGACGAAAACTGCCATGTCTCAGCAGCAATTCTAGTCAAGGTGGTCAGATATGGGACTAATACTATTGATATCACTTTTCAAGAAGCGATTAGAATTCTCCCATCAAGATTCTTTAAAACAGGACTGCAAGAGAAAAAGAATTTGGTTTCCATTTCGTTAACCTGTAATCTAATCTATAATCACTGAATCAAGTTTTGGTTGATAATCACCGAATTAAGTATTATTCTTTTGAGGTTACAAGTTATAAGTAGTCTGCATCACTTTCTCTGTCACAGTTCTCTCTAATTATGTAATTTTTATTGTTTGAAAGTATGTTTTCTGAAAATTAAACCTAACACAAGAAAAAATAGATATAGTTTTCCTCTCCTTGTTTAAAATTCTACAAGTTTTCAATTATTGGACTTTTAGAAGCCAGAGAATAAGCAAGGCAATTCTTTTCACAAATGCAGTTTTAATCTCCTCTGTCATTGTTCTTGAAAGTTTCTGATTTAGGTGTAAATGTTGTGAGGATGAAATGAATTTATTCATGTCCTCAGAATGACCCCCAGCACAGGCCAGGTGTAATTGGAGTCATCCCAGCAGCCTCTGGTTTGTAGGAGCCCAAGAACTATGGTAAGGACCTTTAAATACATTATATCCAATTCTGATAATTACTCCTGATGGTATTACTACCCCCATTTTACAGATGAAGAAAATGAAATTCAGAGTAAAAAATTTACCAAGATCACCCAGTAAGCCCTCTGTGCTTTCCCACATTAACTCAACTTTATTGATCAATGTAATGCAAATTGCTCTTAGGTGTGTAAAAGAGCGTTTTCCTCTTAAAGCGTATGTGGCTTCTGAGATAGGCATTAGGGACTTAGGAATCTCACAGAGTTTTTAATATGTTCACCAAGAAGCATCTTTGGCTCTACTGACCTAACATTTCCCAAAATTTCTTTGGGGACCATTTATTAATGATGCGTTGGGTTTCCATTTATTATTCAACTGTATAATCAATTTTCATCCTTTTAAATATAAAGATAGTATTCTCTTCTATTATTTTACTTATAATCTTACTAAGTACCTTTTACTTTCCTACATAATATTATTTATTATTGAAATAAGGGCCACCTCTCTGCAAATGAAACCGATGAATCATTTTTTGTTTTGTTTATTTTTTTGATATACAGTAGAGCTGTGTCTTAGGTTTGAAAGTTAATGAGTAAAGTGAAAATCTCCAAGAATCAAAATTACCTTTAAAAATCCTTTAAAAGACCCCAAATAGCCAAAACAATTCTGAGAAAAAAGAACGAAGTTGGAGGTATCACACTCCTTGAATTCAAATTATACTAAAAACTATAGTAATCAAAACAGCATGGTACTGGCAAAAAACAGACACATAGATCAATGGAACAGAATTGAAAGCCCAGAAATAAACCCACACATCTAAGGACAGCTAATCTTTGACAAAGGAGCCAAGAACACACAATGGAGAAACGAAAGTCTCTTTAATAAATGCTGTTGGGAAAACTGGACAGCCACAAGCAAAACAATGAAAGTAGACTATTGTCTTCCCCATACACAAAAATGAACTCAATATGGGTTAAAGACTTGAATGTAAGATCTGAAAACATAAAACTCTTAGAAGAAAATATAGGCAGTACTCTCTGATATCAGTCTTAGCAGTATCTTTTCAAATACCATGTCTAGTCAGGCAAAGGAAATAAAAAATAAACAAATGGGACTACGTCAGACTAAAAAGCTTCTGCAAGGCGAAAGAAACTGTGAAAATAACAAAAAGACAACCCACCAACATGGAGAAAATATTTGCAAATCATATATCTGATGAGTTAATTTCTAAAATATTGAAAGATCTCATACAACTCAACAACAACAACCAAAAACAACCCAATCAAAAAATAGGCAGAGAATCTGAACAGACATTTTTCCAAACAAGATATACAGATGGCCAACAGCACATGAAAAGATGTTCAGCATCACTAATTATCAGGGAATGCAAATCAAAACTACAGTGAGATATCACCTCACACTGGTTACAATGGCTATAATTAACAAGACAAGAAATAACAAGTGTTGGAGAGGATGTGGAGAAAAGGAAACCCTCATGCACTGCTGGTGGGAATGGAAACTGGTGCGGCCACTATGGAAAACAGTATGGAGACTTCTCAAAAAATTAAAAATAGAAATACCATATGATCCATCAATTCCACTTCTTGGTTACATCTGAAGGAAATGAAATCACTATCTTGAAGAGACATCTTCAAGACACCCCCATGTTGCTTGCTACATTATTTATGATATTCAAGACATGGAAACAACTTAAGTTTCCATTGATGGATGAATGGAAAAGCAATTGTGATAGAGAGATGATAGATAGATAGATTAGATAGATAGAGATAGAAAGATAAGATAGATGTGTAGATAGATAGATACATGCATATATAGATAAATAGCACTCACGCACGCACACACACACACACACACAGAGGAATATTCAGTCAAAAAGAAAGAAATTCTATCGTTTGCGACAACATGAATGGACCTTGAAGGCATTATACTAAGTGAAATCAGTCGGATAGAGAAAGACACATACTGTACGATCTCACATGTAGAATCTGAAAAAAAATAAATAAAAACTCATAAAAACCGAGAGTAAATTGGTGGTTCCCAAGGGCGGGGGGACAGGGGAAATGGGTAAAGGTGGTCAAAGAGTACAAACTTCCGGTTATAGGATAAATAAGTTCTGGAGATCTAATGTCAGTATGGTGATTACAGATAATATATAGTTAACATAGTAGTGTACTGTACATTTGAAAGTTGCTAACAGAATAGATCTGAAAATTTCTTACTACACATACACAAAAATTGTAACTACATAAGGTAATGGATGTGTTAACTAAACTCATAGTAATAGTTCACAGTATTTACATATATCAAATCATGTTGTACTTAAACTTATACAATGGTTTATATTAATTAAATCTCAATAAAGCTGGAAAATTTTTTTGGAATGATTGAAAAGGCAGCCTACAGAATGAGGGAAAATATTTGCAAACCATGCATCTGATACGGGGTTAACATCCAAAATATATAGGGAACTCATACAACTCAATAGCAAAAAAATTACCTGATTAAAAAATGGGCAAAGGACTTGAATGGACATTTATCCACAGAAGACAGAAATGGCCAACAAGTATATAGAAAGATGCTGAACATCACTAACCATAAGGGAAGTGCAAATCCAAATGACAATGAGATATCACTTCACACCTGTTAGGATGGCTATTATGAAAAAAAAAGTTAAATGTCGGTGAAGATGTGAAGAAATTGGAACACTTGTACACTATTGTTGGGAGGGTAATATTGTGCAGCTTCTGTGGAAAACAGTAAGGAGATTCCTCAAAAAGTTGAGAATAGAACTAACATACAATCCAGCAATTCCATTTCTAGGTATATATCCACAAGAATTCAAAACAGGATATTGAAGAGATATCTGCACTCCCACATTCTTCGCAGAGTTATTCACGATAGCCAAGATATGGAAACAACGTAAGTGTCTGTCAGAAGAATGGATAAAGAAACTGTTGTATATTCTTATAATGGAATATTATTCAGCCCTAATAAAGAAGGAAATTCTGCCAACGTGGATGAGTCTGGAGGACATTATGTTAATGGAAATAAGCCAGTCACAGAAGGACAAATAGTGCAGGATTCCACTTATATGGGGGATCTATAATAATCAAACTCATAGAAGCAGAGAGTAGAATGGTGATTGCCAGGGACTGGGGGAGGGGGAAACAGTGAGCTGTGTTTCAATGGGTAGTATATCATAATAAAACATATTTATGCAATCCTTTTATTATATTAACAATAAAACATTTTACAAAATTGAAAAACTATCACTCAAATTTCATCTAAATTTAGATATTCCAAACTTTATTAATTTTCTTATTTTAATATTTTTGAGTATATGATTTTACTGGGTACATACTATTCCTTATCATATTTGTACATAATGAACTGCTTCTATAGTTCCTGATGTCATCTTCCTCCACCAACCATATTTTGATTATGTCTCCAAGTGGAGTTCGCTGGATATAAGCACCAGGTAGCTTCTAAATCTAGAATCATTCACTGAAATTCCAGAGCACTTTCACTTTATCCTTTCCTCTTAGGATGGCAGGCATGTCATACCACATCTAGTCTCCCTCTCTAGACTGGGAGCGCCTCCCGGGGCAAGGTACCGCTCAATCACTTCTCCATCCAGCTCACAGCACAGTGCTTGGCACATGGTAGAAACTCAAGAACAATTTGAAAAACACAGTAAATCTAAATGAGTTACTCACTGTTGCAGAGAACGTTAGTTGTCCACAAAAATCCCCTCTGCTCTGCTTGGGGCACACAGCTGGACTCCACTATCCGGCCTCCGTGGTGGCCCAGGACCACCTCTTTGCCAGCGGAAGAGGAAAGGAACTGATGCGTGCCATGCGAGACCTGGCTGATAAAATCCTCCCACGTGCATTTCTTTATGTCCTTTCCCCTGACGCTGATGGACGCAGAGGTGGATGATGTCCTAGGGATGGAGCAGGCGCGTGATGGAAGAACTGTGGGTTCCTGAAGGACCACGAAAGAGTGTGGGCTCTCCAACCTGAACACCCACCCAGCACTCATGTGGGAAAATATATACTGATATGCTACTGAAATGTGGGAAGTTATCTGGTAATTCACCATAAACCGATATACCCACAAAGGGCCTAAATCACAGGATTAACTTAAATAGTTACCGACCTAGTCTATCTAAAATGACGCAAGTCAGTTTGGCTCTAATAATTGAGCGGGCTGGCGGTGGGATGGATCTTCTTATCTAGTCCTTCAGCGACTGTGCCCCGAGCGCTCAAATGCTGCCAGTGCTGGAAAAATCCCCACAAGGTGCTGCCCTCCGGGAGCTCACAGTCAGGAGGACAGGATGGACAACAGCAGGGAAAGAACCCATGTGAAGGGCAAGAGCGAACGCCACAGGGAAAGCAGCCGGTGCTACAACGGAGCGCTGGGTCCACCAGGCCGGGGCGCCCACAAGGCTGCGCCGAGGTGACCTCTGATTGCCAGCAGCACGACAAGAAGGAGCCAGCCCTGCACAAACCCGGGGACAGGGAGCCTGGCAGAGGGCGCAACGGTGCAGACACTCGGAGGCACGAGGGCGTGTGGCCAGAGAGGAGCTGAGACGGGAAGCCAGGGCGGCTGCAGGCGGCTCCGGAGGAGAGTCGGGGCCGGAGGGGGAGGGAGGACAGCAGGGCCAGGGCCGCGGCAGCAGGACAGCTTGAGTGATCAGCTGCTACTGCCCTGTGACAACAACTCCCCAAACTTAGTGGCTGAGCTGAAAGACACGGGTGAGCTCACAGTGTCGGTGGACCGGGAAGCCAGCAGCGCTCAGCGGGCTGCTTCTGCCGGGGTCTCTCAGGAGGGCGGGCTGCGGGCTCCACTGAGGCAGGACCCGCTGGCCTCCCGATGGGAGCGCACGCGGGGGCACCGGCAGGACTCCCTCCAGACTGACGCCCGTGTGCCTCTCGTCTGTTGGGCTCCCTCAGGCGAGGCCACGCGGGCCTCTCTCTGTTGGAAGTCACAGCACAGAGGCTCGTTCCCCAGAGTGAGGGATCTGAGGGAGAGGAGGAGAGAGAGAGCACAGGTCAGAGTGGACACGAGGGCGGGCACCGGCTGTTTACAACCAAACCTGGGAAGTGACATTGGATCACTTTGCCGTCTTCTGTGGAAAAGAAAGGACTCACTAAGTTCAGTCCACACTGCAGGGGAGCGGATTACACAGGGATGTGTAGACCGGGAGCTGGGGATCACAGGGAGCCCCTGAGGGGAGAAGCGGAAGACCCAAGAGCTTCAGTGCCTTGCCCAGAATCACAGACTGGGGAGACGTTGGAGCCAGGCGTGAACCCAGCTCTGTGTCCTCAAAGATGGGGCCCTGGCCGCACACAGGCTCTCTCAGGGGACTCTGGGAAAGGTGTGTAACTGCATACAGATATGCAGATGGCACGGGGGTGAGGGTGAGCCTTCGGTAGCCTAGACGGGCATCTGGCAAGTTCTTCTCTGAGGAGGAGCCCAGGTCAGGGGAACCCTTGAGTGCTCCCCAGTCCACATCACACCCAGGGCGGAGGGAGCGGGGACCCACCTTTAGGCTGAGCTCATGCTTATGCAGTTCTGAATTTAGTCCCTCATCAGATAATTGGGAAACTGAGGCCCATAGAGGCAGGGACTGCCCCACCGCACGTGACAGGCAGAGTCCAGAGGTGAGGGTGTGTTCTGACCTTCTAGGCCAAGACTAGAACCCCTGCCACAAGCTTTGCTTTGGAAATTAGAAACCCTAAGACCTTGGGAAGCTCTTGCCCATCACTCCCTTTGCGGGGGCTGTTTTCTCCTGGGTATCCAGAACGTGAGCACTAACACACACACACACAGACACACACTCACTCACTCACACATACAAACACGGTGACGTTAGATGTAAGGATGGACTACGGGGTGGGATCAGAAGAGAAGCAGACACAGGGGAGGTGACAAGAGGAAGAAAAAAGAGGTTGGAGGCATTCCCTACATGTGACACCACTCCTCCAATTTTAAAAGTATTATCCCACACGTGACTGAGGACGTCTCGAGGAAGTCCATGCTAGAATAATCCCCATTGTGCAGACATGAGGCAGACAGGCCCTGAGAGGCACAATGGCTTATCCAGGATCAAGAACAGGTGAGAATGAGGAGCTGTGTCTGCGTCTCTCTCAAAGCTGGGACCCTGGCTGCACCCAGACCTTCTCAGGGGCCAGTGGAGACAGGTGTGTTGGTGTACCCGGGTACAGATATGATGTTGCCTGGAGAAGGGGGGTGAGCAGTCAGCAGCCCAGAGGACTGTTTGGATGGGTGTTATCGCAGGAGGGGACACAAGTAAGGGGACTCCAGGAAATGAAGTCACTTCCTTGACAACAGACCCCAACAGAACTTGGAAGCCCCGTAACCAGGCATCCACATCCTCATACCCAGCTCACTTGGCTGGAGACATCTGGTGTTGAAAGATGTTCTCCCGCCATATCGCGACTCACCAGGGCTCTGGTTTCCAGAAACCCCGGAGGGAGAACCTTTTGACACGTTCTAGACGTTGGCTGAACTCTCAGGCTGGCTGCCTCTGGCCCTTTGCCAGGAGGTCCTCTAAGGTAACACGAGGTGGCCTAGGTCAGGCCAGTCGAGGTCAGGCCACCTCTGTGAGCTCTCCCTGGGCAGACCCCATGCCCTCCTCTTCAGTGTAGGGGGGAAGAAGGACATGTGGGGAGGATCCGCCCTAGGGGAACAGGTTGGTGGGCAGTTGATAACCTGAGGCTGCTGTCCGGGTCACATCCCAGGACAGGCTGGCAGGACGGGAAGGGGATTCCCCAGGTGCCTCTTATCTGTGTTAATCCAAGGCCCTCAGGCTGTCTTCTGTGTCGCTCCTTGGTGGAGGTCTGTGCAGACTGTGGCGCCTGTGTGTCTGGAGTGGAGAGAGTCACAGAGGTGTGAGAGCCCGCAGAGACAGCCAGGCAGGGCTCTGAGGCTTTCCGCCTGGCTGCCGGGCACTGTCTTTACAGAGCTCTACGCAGGAGACTAGACAGGAGCTGATCGATGGGGTCCTCTACTCGATTGCCCCGCAGCAAAGGAGGGTGCCCCACACCACTAACAGAGTCCAGCACCGGCTCAGGGTGAGTGCAGGTGCTGAGAAGACCCAAGACCCTGGAGCCCAGAACAGCCAAAGAGGACCCCAGAACACACAGACACTCCCCAGGGCTCCCTCCCAGAGCCCTGCTCCCAGAGGAATCTGCATGGCCCTCTCCTCCCACCCGCCTCCACCGCCCAGCCCCTGCCTTGGCCACACACAAAGTCACTGTCCACGTATTTGTGGGCACACCAGCAAAGAGACTTTGATAGCATTTCACCTCACGTTCGGTCAAGAGTATTTACACCATTTCACCTCCTGTTCAGGCAAGAGTAGTTTTGCATTTGTCTACACATTTTCCTGTTTTAACTCCCATCCCCAAGTGTCCACGTTGTCCTGACAATCCTCCCGCAACTTCTCCACGTCTTACACATCATCATGATGGCTAGGGATATTTTTCCCCAAAAGAACATGGGGCTCCTGCCGTTATGCCTGTCGCTCTGTAATTTGCTGTCCCGAGGACCACGTCCCGACGGCAGGTGCTGGGACCTCACTGGGCTGCACAACATTCCCGAAGGGAGACCGGTTACCGCAGTGATTCAGCCCCTCCCTGACGTGGCACCTTCGGCGGCCATTTCCACAGTGCTGCGCTGACCATCCCGCATGCCCCACTCTCCCGAGCCCTCCCACCCCAGGAGAGGCCTCTGTGTTCTCATCTCTGGAATGGGATATGTTTCAGAAATCACAGGGATGACGCTGTTCAGACACGGAGACGCTGGCAATACTCTGCTAACAAACTGACCGCAGACACTCATGTCTTTACTCATTCCCCACCTCAGACTCTAACTTGAAGGCCGAGAACTTTCTCCCACTGTGGGCACTCACGTCCCCCCTCCTGCCGGAAGTCATGGAGGCCTTGGGGCTTCCGTCTGAGCTCCAGTCCCCAACCCTCCTGCTGCCCATGGTGCTGCCTCTGACTGCGCCTCTCTCATCTGTCCCACCCCAGGGTGAGAATCCTTCAACAGCCAAGAGGGAGGAGACCCGCAAGGTGTGGAGCACGCAGGGTGGCTCCGTAGACAAGCTGGTGGAGCACCTGGTGCCCGCCTTCCTGGAAGGCGACACCACCTACATCCACAGCTTTCTCTGGTCACACAGGGCTTTTGCCACCACCCTGCAGGTGCTGGACTCGCTGTGTCAAAGGTGAGCGCCCTGCCCCTCCACTGCACTGTGCTGACCCAGCCACCTCCTAGCTGTGAGGCCTGGGAACATCACTGCACCACTCCGAGCCTCAGTTTGCTCCTCTGAGCAGTGGGGTGCAAGGAGGATCAACCTCAGAGGGATATGGTAGGGACTCAACGAGGTCCTGCATGGAAAGCACGTTCTAGAAGCCTGGCCCTGTGGAAGGGTCTGCTGGAGGGGCCGTGGCTGTGCTAATCCATCGTTTTCCTCTTCCCCGTGACGAAGCCTCTGCCTCAGCCCTCGCTGTCCCCGTGGCCTTGGGCTGAGCAGTGATCCCATTGGAAAAGGAGACTGGAGATTTCATCTAGGTCTCTGGCCTGGGTGAGGCCACACCAGGGATCCCCCAGGCGAGCTGGGGGCCCCAGGCCCACTCAAACATCTGTGATGCGGCTGGCTGGAGCTCACTCATTCATCACATAGAGAAGAGGCCCCGCTAGGTACAGGCACTTGGCTAGGCACCGACCATAATCCAGGGCACAGAGCAGACAACACCCCTGCCCTCCCGGGCTCCATTCTAGTCCAGAGTCAGACAGTCACACTAGACTTCTCAGGCAGGGACTGTCCACAGTACAGTCAACGTGATGCCCTCCTGTCTCCTCTAGATACGGGTGCATCCTCCCTTACTCCAGTGAGGACGGCGGGCCCCTGGACCAAGTCAAAAGGTGAGTGGGCTTTGGATCGAGTTGGAGGGGCTCCCCTCTCCATGCTGTGAGGGGAGTGTGGGGTCTGTGAATCGGCGATGCGGGCAGAACCCGGCATCCCACACATCTTCTGATGGCTACGGGAGGGCAGAGGTCTGAGGGCTTCTCCTAGAAGAGAAGAAAGCACTCCTCCAGAGCTGCGGATGGGGCTGTGGGGGCTGTGGGAGAGCAAAGCGGGGCTGGAGGACAGAGTCAGCCCCTAAGAGAATCCATAGCCGTCCCCTGTCCATCCCAGCCCTGCCTCCACTCCCGATCCTGGGACTCAGAAGAGGAGGTGTGGGGAGCATTTTGCTCACTAATCTGGCAGAACCTCAACAGTGGGTGCTCAGCTGGTGCTCGGGGCGGGGGACTCAGTGAGTGCTCAGGGGCCAAATGACCGCCTCCCTGTTAGAGATTAGTGTCAGTGGAGGGTGACCCACGTGGGACACCTAGTGAACTAGACAGCACGCAGGCACGGGAGCTGAAGTTGGGGTATGAGGCAGGCCCTGGGAAGACTGGGCAGGAGACAAAGTTCTTCTGTTCCCTCACTCGTCAGATCATCATGGGGCACCTAGTGGGTGCCAGTGAGTGCAATGAACAGAGCAGACTCCACTGCTCCCTGCCCTCAGGGAGTTGACGTTCCAGCGGGCAGTGGGCCGGGAGATGCACAGAGGAGTGTGTCAGGCTTCCCTGAGGAAAAGGAGAGGTGATCACACCATTGCCCAAGAGCTCTCACTTACAGAGGCTTTTTGCCAGGCCCTCCTTGGTGACCAGGCCTGTCTCTGTCTGGACTGCCAGAGTGCAGGTGGACGAAAAGGGGGACTGGCCCCCGGACAGCCAGGAGCAGGAGGCACAGGAGAGGAGCCCAGGCCCACACAGGGGTGCCCTGGGAAGGCCAGTTCTCTGACGCTGCTGCCCACCTGTCTATCCTCAGGGCCATCTCCTTCATTCTGGGCACCTGGCTAGAACTATACCCTCAGGATTTTTTCCAGCCCCCCGACTGTCTCTGCCGGGAGGTGATACTGGCATACATTGGGCTCAACATGCCAGGCTCGGCCCTGGAGCAGCGTGCCCACTTTCTTCTTTCACAGCTGGAGCACCTTCAGCCCACCGAGGCAGAGACTCAGGGTGAGGGGGGCTCGGGGTGGGGGACGTGGGCGTGTGTGGAGGGGCTGGGGCTGGGCCGCACAGAGCAGAGCCTCCAGAGGCTGGGGTTGGGCCGGGAGCAAACAGCGGGCTCAGATCACTATTCCCACGGCCTCCAGTCTGGGAAGACTTTCTGGGGATTGGTTCTTGGAGTGAGACTCGTCAGTTGGTCTGAGAGGTTTCCTTTACTTGGAATGACATGGAAAGGCAGTCCTGTTGATGGTATTCTCTCTTCTTGGATCTACAGCACCAGCTCCAGAGAAAGATCCAGCACCAGCTCCAACTCTGGTGCGCACTACAGCTCAGAGCCACACATTCAGATTCAGAGACGGAGCAGGCTCCAGCCACAGCTCGCCTTCATCTTTAAGACCTGGAACAGGGCCGGCCCTGTGGCTTAGCGGTTAAGTGCGTGCGCTCCGCTGCTGGCGGCCCAGGTTCGGATCCCGGGCGCGCACTGACGCACCACTTCTCTGGCCATGCTGAGGCCGCGTCCCACATACAGCAACTCGAAGGATGTGCAGCTATGACACACAACTATCTACTGGGGCTTTGGGGGGAAAAATAAATAAATAAATAAAATTAAAAGACCTGGAACAACCACTCGCATCCCCTCAGCAACTGGCCTCAGTTCCTGAGCTCCAGCACCACAGAATTCCTTCCCCTCCCCTAATACTGCACTTTTTAAAATGTTTGTTTGTATCTTACACATACTCAGTGGTTTCCTATATTTTACTCTATAATAATCACCTAAATAAAATTTAATTCTTTGTTCCTCTTAAATTGTTCATTGAAGGGGCAAGAGGGACACTCACAACGTTCCACAACCGTCCCCATGATCTAGTTCAAGAACATTTTCAACAAAGAGAAAGCCTGTACCTCTTAGTCAGTCAGTCCTCCTTCCTCCCAACCCCGGGCCCTGGTCACCACTGATCTTTCTGACTCGATGGGTTTACCTCTTCTGGGTTTTTCATGTAACTGGAAGCATACAGTAACTGGCCTTTTGTGTCTGGCTACCTAAGGTCTGAGGAGAGTGACTTATGACTTTTTTAAACAAAAATAACATTTTTTATTAAGAAGAAAATCGCTGAGAGAGCAAACACAATGTATGAAAATGAAGCCCCACTATTAACTATCTCCATTTTCTTGGGATAGGGACCACTTTTATAAGTAGGACACAAGAGCTGGAAAACATAAGGGAAATGTCTGGGGCAGGGAGTCACCTTTCAAGTCTCTTCTCTTCCTGGACGGGATGGGCCATGTTTAGGTTTTTCCAATGTGCAAATTATAAAAATATTATAAATAGATATTAGCAAGCTCTGAACCACTTTATTCATTAACTATATTTAATAATAATTGCATAACATCTAATAGTTTAGCAAGCACTTTCACCCTTCTAGTCATCTTCTCAACAATCCTGTGTTTTTGGTGTTATCACCATCTGCCAAAGAACATAAGCTTCTGGAGAACCAGGGCATGTCCTATCGATTTCCATAACCCTGTGCCAACACATAGCAGACAATCAAAAATGTTTGTTTTTTGAGTAAACCCCCAGTTACAAATGAAAGCGCAGTTACAGAAAGCTTACCCTGCCCAAGACCTGTGAGCAGTAGAGGTGGGAACTTGTCCTGGGCCTTTGGCTCTTAATTCTGTGGTATTTGCCCAACTGGGATGAGCAAACCTCTCAGCAAATGCAGATCTATGCATTTGATTTACAAATTTTTAAATTGTTCAAGACAACGTACATAGGGATATTTTCAGGTTGACTTATCTGTTTTCACTGTTTATATAAATGTCAGGTATATTCTTTCTGCCATTTTAGTAAAACTAAAATATGTTTAGTCAATATATTTTAACAATATTCATAGAGGTGATTAACATCTATCATCTAAGAATGATAGACTACTAAGATATTAAAGAAGCAATTATTTCCTTATCTCCCTCTACAATTCTTAAGAATGAATTTATACAAACTGATCAGCCTACACATTTCTGCCCTTTCCACTTTGTTGTAGTATTTCTTCATATATATGAGGATCCTGATGACCTCTATCTCATGTAACTTAGAAATGTGTTGATTCTGTTTTAAATTCAAACCTCTAAGGGCTTTGCACCTAAGTGACGCTCTCCAATGGCACTTTCAAAGCCATTCCTTTTAGAGGGTGTCAGGTATAATTCTGCCCTTTAAATTCCTTTGTTTTTAGCAATTATTGCAGTTAATTTAATCGCATGACATCTCTAACTCGTGATCATATCACACAATGGAATGAATTAACTCATTTTGATCTACATTCGTCAATGTCTTATCAGCAATGTGTGCTTTTTATACAAATTCTCTAAAAAAGACTTCTTTCCTCCATTTTTCTAAATTTCAGACCTATTGTAATTTTCTCCTTTGCGTCTTTTTATCCAGAAAGCAAAACTGAACTCTCATTTCAAGTTGCTGATTTCCCTTCCCAGCCAAGAAAGACATTGTTAAAAACCTTGCTGTGTTGGGAAAGCTGTTGGCATGTGAAGGATATTACTTTTGCCCCAGGTAACTTCCTAAGAATTACCGTTTAGCATTTACAGCGATTCTGACTCACCAAGCCTACAAATAAGTGTGATTTTAACCCAGGCCTTAACTACTTCTAGCTGTTAATCTTCAATCATTCAATGCCATTCACATATTCTTCAGGCATTTTTTCTATTTACTTAAGAAACAAACTACCACCTATAGTTTCAATATGAAATAAGAACTTTGCTGTCAACCAGATCTAAAGTATGTATTTCACTTGTGTCTATTTTCTGAATGTTTTCACACCCTGGGATTTCCTCCTAGTTTTCCTTTTCGTCAATCCTTCTGCCCCTCCATTCTTAACTGGAGATATTTTATTCATTGCTTTATTACATTTTTTTCTTTTTTTGCCTTTTTCTTAGTTCTCTTTCTTTTTATTCTTTAAACATATATCTGTGGACAACGATAACGAAATGGAGTAACACGTGTCAAGTCTTCTACAATGGAGCCGGGAGGCCATGAAGGAAGTGGGGCTCATGTACGCACATATCTCTACCCAGACGGAAGGTAACTTTTGAACTGTGCTTCACTGCTGTCATCTTGACCTTCTCTCAAGAACTATACTTACTCCCATAGATAAGAACTTTCTGCCCTAGAGATGGCCTTAGCAACCCATCACGGATAGCCAAGAAGTAACAGTTGTTGCCGGCACCAGTCACAAATTTTGCCAAACAACCTGAGTAATTGATCTCTTTTTGTGTTTATAAACTGTTGTCTCGTTTGTCTTCCTCAGAACAGGCTTTGGGTTCCTACCTGAATCTGTGTCTCCCAAATTGCAATTCTAATTGCCCAAACAAATATCTGCTCTTTGACTTGGAGTGAATTTTTCCTCAGTCAGCATACCTTCTTTTAATCTTCTGTCCTGACTTGTGCTTTCTCTCCTGACACCTATATTCTCAGCATATATGTTAGCATTTTTAATATTTTTTCATTGACTTTGAGCAGAATCACATAACTTTCTTCCATTTTTTGGCTGACATTTCCTAAGAGTCTCTTAACTCCTAATTTCAGCTTCTTTTTTCCTCAGTACTTCTCAGTACTCGGGTATTGGTATGTCTGTAGTGGTAAGCTGTTGTTGAGTCTGCACAGTTCCTTCATTCATTGGACCCACTTCCACCCCACCCTCCCATTCCATGAAGTTCTGGAATGATTGTCAGTCACAGTGTCCTGCCCACCCTCTGGCTGCAGGCGTAAGCACATGACCCAGGCCTAGCCAATCATGGTACACCATTCCCCTGCCCATAGGGATTGTCCCAAGGATGCTGTTCCTGAAGCCAGGGCCCATCTTCCCTGCCACACAGAGGAACTCTGTCTCCTGTTGGAGAGAATGAAGCCAGTACACGAAGAGAAGCATAGATAGCAGAGCCAAGATATAGGAATAGAGAGTTCTAACAGAGAACTATCTACTGAAATGTGAGTCTCAGTCCCTGGACTCAGCAGTGCCTTTGGATTCACCCTTAGCGTTTTGAGTCAGAGGGGTGAACAAATTTGTTTTTTTTTTTAACTCAAGTTATTTTGAGATGGTTCTTTCATAACAGAGTCTTAACTGATACAACCCCTGACGAATGGCAAGTCAAAGCAAGTGCTAGGCAATTGTGTGGAATAAAGGCTAACTCACAGTAATGTTGATGAGACTACAGTCTTTCATGCGCATTACTTCATACAGAATTGGTAAATGGAGAAATGATGTTGGTCTATTGGCATAACGTGGAAGTTTATTGGTTCATACACAATTTTTCTCAGTACATTATTTTAAAGCAATCAGGGCAAGCTCTCACAATTAATGAGAAAGCTTTAGAAAATATGAAAACCTTGGGGGAAAGCTGAAAATCTGCAGAAACTCATTCTTTATTGCAAAGAAAAAAAGCCTGATTCGGTAGCTTCACAAGCCCCCTGTATTTTCACTCTGTGAGACTCTCTGGGGCAGGTGTGGAAGAAGACACTAAGAAGACATTTCCCGCTATTTAAAACAATGAATTAATGAAGAAGGCTTTGCACTGGATCAGGTCTTAAATTTCATGAAAATACAGTCTTTTAGAAACAAATGCCAATCTAAGACCTACACCTTAATGGTGTAAGCACAACCCCATGGAATTATAAGGAAGTAAATGATTAACTAACAGTGATCTTGGTATAAATACTAGAAGATAGAGCTACTGCTAGCATTTTATTAGTAATACTGTTGTTTTTATTGGTGTTCTGGTTACACGGTCCCATAAACTTTTAGTGGTCTGCCTCAGCCTTGCCAATCTCATACACCCTATTATTTTTAGCATAGCATGGATTCTTCAGTAACATATATATGGTGTTATCGCATTTATATTTCATTTATATATACCCATGCTCATTCTGAAAGGATTGAGGACCATATAAAAATTTACATAATGCGTTGATGTGGGGGGAGAAGGAAGAGAAAAGAAGAGATGGAAATATAGGCATTGAAGGCTAAAGTTAAGGCTAAATCAAAATAAATGTTGTAAAGACCTGTGTTGGTGGATATACTACTCATATTTTGCATAAAATCAGGTTCAGTTTCATAACAAACCTGTTTATTAATATTACTATTCATTTCATGCTACCCAGTTGGCTGTGTTGGTTTAGATTGAAAAATAACAGGATAAACTTGGTAGAATTTAAATATTTTTACTCATTTGGTTGAGAAGGCCTGGCCATTTCGGCTTGATGTTAGGCATGTCTGATGGGCCAATTTAATTCCAGGATTCTTTCTCCATGGGGTCAGCTGAGGCCATCAGGCCTGCATTGCAGCTTGACTTCTCCCTCTATTCAATCCTGCTTCTGTCCCCTCCCTTCCACAGGTGGAGTTACGAACAGTCCCAGTTTTTCAAGGTCTGAAGGGGTTCCCAGGATGCTGGATTTTCATTGCTAAAACCAAAAATGTCCCAGTAAAACCAGAATGAATTGGCTACTCTATCCACATATGTTGTCCCAAGGACACCACGTAATAAACATCCTGTACACTAAACTTGGTCTCAGAGTCCACTTCTTGGGGTTCTCAGCCTGTGACAGTAGCAAGAGTGGTCTGAGAAGTAGATATAAGATAGAGTTTGGAGCTGAATCTCTTACCACCAAGTTTGCATTGAGGACCCCATCTTGTAGTAGGTGGAGCAGATAGCCCCTGGCACCAAAGGATGGTCCCATTGTTAAAACTTTCACTGATGGTAAAGTGGAATAGTGTACCAAGGAAGGGAAAACACGAGCACAGCCAGTATATCAGAACATGAAAATTATGGGAGAAATAGTCATTGCAACAACAGTGGGATTGGAAGGCTACTGTGACTGTTGCTCTGGTAAAAGATAACAAAAGGCTGAGGGTGATTAATAGGCTGTTGAGAGCGAACAGTGAAAGCCAGAGGGCTTCCTTGGTAGCCAAGAGATCTCATCCCCTGCAGTTGGAGAGCTAAGAAAGCAGAAGAACAAGCTCAGGTTTTAATCATCAGAGTATCTGCGATTCAAAGAATGTTAAACTCCCAACTAAGGTCTGTCTGCCATAATAGGGTCAAGTCTTATTGGGAAAGAATGAGACCTTGACACATCAGATGGAGAAATCAGTATTGATGTCCCTGAAAATCTTTCATTCCGAGATTCCCTGAACTTCCTGAGCCTGCAGAAGTGAATTCCCCTCCCTATTAGGAGCTAGCACTCCTCCTTTGCCTCTCCCTCACAAGGCAGCATCCCTCAGGATCTGTTCCCACCTCCTCTTGGCCACGAGGCGCATAACTAGCGTTAAGTCAGAGAATAACCCCAACAAGTGTTGTGCTAGGGTCCGTAAGAGAGGAAAGGGACCCACAAGGAGCTGCAACACCTAGCTACAGGTACTGGCAGGAGCCAGGGGTGTTCTGTGGGGATAATTCTAAGAGTGCTCGACCAAGAAAGCTGGGACATAAGGCTGGTTATGGAAGAGTTGATTTGTTTTCCTTGGGGAAAGCAGGAATTCCCAACCACTCAACAGCTGTTGGACACAGGTCTGAGGTGACCTTGATAGCTAGAGACCCAAAGTGTCATCACAGCCCCTTGTTAGAGTGCGGTCATATAGGGCCAGGTCACAAATGGTCTTTCGGCCAAGTTCTGGCTTAACAGCAGGCCCACTGGGTCCATGGACCCACCTACAGGTCATTTCCAAATGTGTAATTGGAGTAGACGTAGTTGGTAGTTGGTGCAACCCACACATTGGATCCTTGGCCTGTGGGGTGAAAGATGTCTATCATAGTAGAAAAGGCAGAAGCCTTTGAAACTGCCACCTACTCCCACCCTGCCCCCAGCCAAGATACTAAATAAAAAATAAATTCATATCCTTGGAGGGATGGCAGAAATTAATGCTACCCTTAAAGATTTAAAGGAGGCAGGAGTAGAGATCCCCATTTTATCTCCACTTAATTCACCAATTTGGGCCCCTGCAGAAATCAGACAGATCCCCTAGAGAATAACAATAGACTATCACAAACTCAACTGTAGTTGCCATGCCAGATATGGCATCTTTGTTAGAGATTAAGATGGCCTCAGACACATGATATGGAGCCATCGATTTCTATATCAGAAAAGATGATCAGAAATGGTTCGCCTTCATGTGAAATAAGCAATAGTTATAGTTTCCCCTCAAGGCTGTGTTAGCTCTCACTCTCATACTATACTCCAGAGATTCAGACTTTCTGTATGTCTCACAGAACATGGTATTGATCCACTGCATTGATGACATTATGCTAATGAGCTGAATGAGCAAGAAGTAACAGTATCTGCTCCAATGAATGGGAAATAAACCCTATGAAGATTCAGAGGCTTGACACATGAGGAAAAATTTTAAACGTCCATCCAATGGTCAGGGGCATGGTAGGATATCTCATCCAAAGTGAAAGACAAATTTTCACATCTTATGCTTCCCAGCAGGAAGAAGGAAGCACAATGCCTTGTAGATCTCTTTGGCTTCTGGAGGCAGCGTATTCCACTTGGGAATACTGCTCCAGTCTATACACTGGGTGTCTATACCCTGGATGTCTTGGAACACTGCCAGCTTTGAGAGGGACACAGAGCAGGAAAGAATTCTGCAGCAGCTCCAGATCGTGGTGCAAGCAGCCCTGCTTCTGAGGCCATATGACCCAGAAGACCCTCTAGTATTTGAGAATCTGCAGTGGGAAATGATGTCATGTGTAGTTTATGACTAATTCCAGTGGGAAAATCACTATGCAGGTCCTGGGCTTCTGCAATGGAAGATTATTTGCCTTCTGAAAACTCCTAGTGTGCTCTTGAGCCCTGGTAGAGACAGAACTTGCCTATGAGACACCGAGGGTGAGGGTTAATTTTATGCATCAACTTGATCAGACTGTGGTGCTCAGATGTCTCATCAAATACCAGTCTAGCTATTTTTCTGAAGGTATTGTTTAGATGTAATTAACATTTAAATGAGTAGACTTTGAGTAAAGCAGATTACCCTCCATAATATGGGTGAACCTCATCCAATCAGTTGAAGGCCTTACGGGAAAAGACGGAGGGGCGCTGAGGAGGAAGAAGTTCCGCCTCCGGACTGTCCTCAGTCTCAGGATTGCAATATCAACTTTTCTTTGTGTCTTTAGCCTACTGGCCTGCCCTGCGGATTTTGGACTTACCAGCCCTCACGTGAGCCAATTCCTTAAAATAAATCTCTCTCTCTCTCCACGTGTGTGTGTGTGTGTGTGTGTCTGTGTGTGTGTGTGTGTGTACATCTAGATCTCGATCTAGATCTCCTATTGGTTGCTTCTCTGGATTACCCTGACTAATACACCAAGTGACCATGCATCCAGAACACTTATTGTCATCATGTGTTGCGTTTTCTCAGACCCTCACCCCCTCAATCATAGTTCAGACAGGCCCAGACACAATTTATCAGAGAGCGATAGTACCCCTGGGCTCAAGCATGAGCTGGGCCAGAAGTCACAAGCAATTGCAGTAGCAGATAGCTCAGGCTTCCATACCATTCATTATCGTTGCATGAGCACTTCTCCCTTAGCTCACACCTATGATCATGTGGTGGATTCCTTACAACTAGCTGACAGAGGAGGAAAAATCCTGGGCTTGATTTGTGGATGGGTCAACTTGGTATGTAGGTGCAAGCCAAAAATGGCCAGCAGCTGCACTATATCCCCACCCAGGGGTGGCCTTGAAAGATAGTGGAGAGGCAAAAATTCTTCCAATGGATAGAGTACCAGGTGATGAATCTGCTCACCCTCTTTGTATGCACATAAAAAATGGCCCAGGGTTAAAATATATACACACTCGTTGGCAGTGGAAAATGGCCTGGCAGGTTCCTCACGAGCCTGGAAGGAGAAAGATTGGAAAAATGGGATCAAATTGGTTAGAGGTAGAAATACGAAGAGAGACATATGACAGTGGCATGAAGTATGAAGACCTATAGAATAGGTATGAAACAATTAAGTGGGCAGAATGACTCAGCCAGTAGCTTTCATCCAGCCTCTAGGTCTCTCGCTGATAATACCTCCCAAAAGTCATTTTATTGATTATTTCAGGCTGAAAAAATCCTCAGTGGACCACACCCCTAGTAACTAAGGACAGCCACCAAATTTGGCATTACTGTCAAGTTTTATGGAAATATTTGAGGACTCATAGCAGGAGGAGTCAACCAAGAAACAGATCTGAAGACCCTGATAGGATCACGATTCTTCTCTGTCTATGAGCTCATTATTCTTCCACGCCTGGACTTGACTTGAAATTAAGTCTCCCTGGGCACTCAACACTAGGATGCGTTTACCCAATGAGTGTAGTGATATTGTCACTCTCACATGAGCTACCAGTAGCTTCATATCCAATGATCCTTCTCCATCCAGGTCTACTTAGCAAGGACTCCACCCAGTTGCTGTACTGGACCCTTCCAAAAAAACTCAAGCCCTTGTCATTGGAAGAAACCAAAATTCTATTCTCCCCTGTAGAAGCTCCATAACCCACTCTGGTAATACAGCTGCCTCCGATGGAAAAACATGAGAGAGTCCAACTGGTGTGGTTGCCCCAGCAAATTGTTGAAACCCTCAGTGGTTCCACGAAACTCTTACTATCATCTCATAGCAATGGCAGGAAATATCCAGTAGCTAGCTGGAAATATGGGTCTAGACTTTGGGAAAAAGAGTATCCAAGAATTCTCAGCAGATCAGTGATTAACCCATCCATTCATCCATTCATTTTTTCAACAATACTTATTGAACACCAACTATGTGTGAGGCACTCTGCAAGATGATCACAATTTTCCAGTGAATAAGACAGATCCGGTCTCTATTGTCCTGGTGTTTAGAATCTGGTGAGATCATGGAAGTGTTAAATGAAGCCATGAGTATAGATCTTTCCACGGGTGTGAAGAAACACTAGCTTAGCAGTACATTCTAGAGTGTAAAAGAGAAGAGAAACCAACAAAAGAAATAGAAAGAGGAAGTAGGTGGAAAACCAGAGAGCATAGCGTTTAGTTTAAGATGTGAGAGTTTCAAAAGGGAGAAGGTAAAACATTATTGCTGCTAAAATATCAAGAGTAAGACTGAGGAAAAACGTGTAGTATAGTATTGTTAAAAACATGGACTCTAGTTTCAGAAAAACATAGCTTTGAGTCCTATCTCCATTTATCCATGATGTGACTTTGAACAATTCTCTTTTAGTGGGGATGAAAATACCTCCTTCAATGGTTGTGTAAATGAGATCATGTATGCAAAGTATCAAGTATACTGCTTAATAAATGGTGGTTTGATTTTTTATTTTGTTTTCTTTCTTGAATTTGGCAAAAAGGAGAATTGGTGCATTCTAGGAAATTGCCTAAATTTCTTAAACTTTAAAATCCAACATGCTCTTCCTCATAAAACCATACAGTGTCTATGCATCTCAGACCGACAGTCTTCCACTACGCACCCCTCTGATAAGATGTAGGAAGAAGGGCAATAAAGGGGACATTTGTGATAACAATTTGTGACAATCATTTGTGATAACCATTTGGTGCCCAGATGTCTCAACCTTTTAGCTTAGAGGATGTGGTCAGTCACATAGCTGGAAATTTAAGCAAAGCATATATCCGGGCTCTCACAAGTCAGAACTTGGGGCTGAATTGGACACTGTCTCCCACAGCCAGTGTAGCATGTGAATAAATCAAGCATCAGGCTTACCCCAAGTTAGAAGCCTACAAAATATTTTTCTTTTGCCCTTACTTGAACCTTGGAGGCAGGGATAGTAGAAAGGAACCGTTAAGAGAAACAGCAGGGGCAACCACAGAAAGTACTGACAAACCCAGGTCCAAAAGAGGAGAGGGCAGAGCTTGGGGAAAACTGAAAAACAGAAGCCAGATATCAGAGGGTCAAGGAGACGACCTTGAGAAGCCTGTGTAGACCACTCATTGGAGA
Organism: Ceratotherium simum simum; assembly: GCF_057802395.1. Taxonomy (NCBI): domain Eukaryota; kingdom Metazoa; phylum Chordata; class Mammalia; order Perissodactyla; family Rhinocerotidae; genus Ceratotherium; species Ceratotherium simum. Next base: position 31,175,645 of record NC_141933.1, read on the forward strand.
AGTTTGGTAGTGAAATGACAGAGACACAGGGAATTCTGGATGTGCAGCCATCAACTTCAACCTAAGCTCAGAGCAATTACTTAAGCTAAGTCTTTTTTGATGAGTTGGTTTCTCAACCAAGCAATTTGTCTCAGTCACTTCCCAGGGCCTGGCTTTCTCATGTTCCTCAAGCAGAGAGGATCATAGTCCCCGCTGAGATATCAGAGGAGATGATCCTACTTTCTAGTATGCCCAGCCTGCAGACAATGATCTTGACTAGAAGATTGCAAAGCAGGTAAGAGCAGTTAAGATACCAGGTCACACTGTCCTTCTTCCAACTGGGGAAAGATCGTTCTTTCTAGGCCTTAACTTAGGCAAATAAAGCAATCATTAAAAGTCTCATTCTCTGCAGTGACACCAGGTTTCATGTCAAGTCCCACTCTGGGACACAGATACAGCAGCATCTACGTCATCTGTGTGCATTTGGCCTTCCAAATCACTGACAGGCTATGGATTCAGTCTAGGGTCAGATCATTTTCTCAAAGAAGAACTGGTCAGTGATGGGGGATGAAGACTATGGTTTGGCTCAAATTTCTTAAGACCTCCCTCCCACCTCAAATCTATTCCAGAGCATCTTTTACTGTGCCCCCGTTGGTCCTAACTCTGACCCTAATGAACTGGGGGAGACTGGACCTTCCATTTCTGCTCCTCTCATTTCCAGCCCCTGCCTTTGTTTGCAGGAGTGGCTCTACCAGCCCATGTCCACTTGGCTGGATGTACCAGAGGGCCTTCCTTTGACCTACTGTGTGTGCATATGATTGGCATATGCCAATCAGGGCAGTGAGGAGGATTGCCAGAATGTTCACCCCAATGGTCATAATGACCAAATGTTTATGGTGATGTCTGGCTGATGGGTTTTAAAGCCTCCTAAAACTTGAGATCCAAATTTTAAATTAATCTACATACTAGCCTCATGGCTATACAAAGAAATTTCAAGGGGAGTCCTTGCCAGGTCTGCCTTCTGAGTACATTGATACCTGGTAAAGGTCATTGGCTGGCATGGGGCAGGTGAGCCTCTCAAAGTGACAAATGGGATCTTTCTACAGATTTCCATTGATGGATTTAAATTTAAATAAAACATTTTGACATTAGGTTGCTGGATGGTGAGGACAGGAATAAAACAAAGCATTAAGTTTTAATTTTTATTCATTCATTCACTCAACAGGTGTTTCTTGAGCACCTACTATGTGCTGCACTCTGTGCTAAATGCTGGAGGCACAGCATGAGCAAAAACCAGTCAGGTTCCTGCTCTAATGGAGCCAGGAGAAGTTAGTCAAATCTTCTTACAAGTAAACAGGAAAGTCTAAGTGCTATGATGAGAGCTATGGGTGCTATGAGAGTGCATGAGGAAGTCTAACCTGGTTTTGGTGGGCATGATGGAGGAGTTTAGGAATGTCTTTAAGTTTAATTGCCAAGAACACAGAGGACACTAACAGGCCATCATACCCGGGAGTTTGGGAAAGTCTTAGCTATGTTGTCCCTCCTCTACTCTTCTCACGTCATTCAGTGTTTCCTTCTGGATGGAAAGGAAAGAGTAGCAAGTATACAGATAGGTTAAGAAGGTGCGTTGGGATTAAGAAGTAATCCAATAAGAGAACATGATCTCTTGACTTACTAAATTCAAGGCAGTCTCTGCTAGTTGGTACTTCTTAAATGAAAACCTCTAAGGTAGAATCATAAGAAGTTGATAATATTCAATGTTTTTGAACCATAAAAGCAGCAAATTCATATGGTTTGGGCTAACTGTGTAGAGACTTCAGATGAAGAACTTTCAAGTGTAATATTGAAGAACAGGCCTGACTTTAACCCACACAGTGAGGAACCGCACTCAAACGGTATTTCTGCAGCACCCAGCTTAGTAAACTCGGAGAACCAAGAAGGTGTAAGAGAACGACCACCAGCCTGGGTGTCAGGAGACTCTGGCTCTAACGCCAGCAAGGCCACAAATGTTTCCTCTGTGACTTTGCGTAAGTTGCATTCTGTCTCTGAAGCAATAGTTTTTCATTTGTGAAATTACAGGGTTTGACCTATGATATTTAAGGTTCCATCCCTTCAAGACTCTTTTCTTGCTCCTTGCTACTGGAAGACAGCAAGACAGAGTAACAAATGTTTATAATCCCCAGCTCAGAACACAGCTGTCTCTCCTTTCTGTTGCCTCTCTGTGTGGACAGAAGGCGACAGATGGCAATACGGCCCATATCTCTGTCCACCACGTGGGCTAGGCTCTCCGTGGACCAAGACAGAAACAGATTCACCTTTCTTGGTTGGATGATTTGTGAGTTAAGAGCTCAGAGTTGGATCTGAGCTAGCTAGCATTAACCATTTACTACCTGTGTGACCTAGGTAACTCATTTCAACTCTCAGCACTCTATTTGCCCATCTGTAAAATGGGGATGGCAATCATAACCTCTTAGGGTTGTCATGTGTCTGCTATATAATAAATGGAGGTAGATGACTTTGTGATTATGTGCTAAAACGCCAGACTCAGACTCCTGGGTTCAAATCCCACATCCACCACTTACCAGCCCTGTTCCCTTGTTCAGGTAACTTAACTTCCCCTGCATTTCACTTTCCAATCTGAAAAACGGACATGATAATTATAGTGGTGTGCATCAGATGCAATAAGCCATGGAAGCACATAGAACAGTCCATGACTCGTAGTTAGAACTCAATAAAATTTAACTATTATTAGTAATAAATGGTAGCTAATACTTTATAGACTAGAGTACATATTATACACCAAAAATGCAAATATTCAGCAGGAAATCATTATTGAGGACATTACCCAAAGAGTCAGAAAAATAATTGACCTAACTACTAGCTAAAGCAAATATAAATTAATTACTAAGTATTTTGTTTTTTCACCCTTGATGAAAACAGAGATAGTATTGCTTAGCCCTTAGGAGCTGATTCCAAAGCAGTGGGAAAGGAAATGCTTTCTGAAGTCCATGGTGGCCGCTGACACACCTCACCTCCACACTGCTGCCCAGTGCGACCGGGCACCAGCAGCCGAACCCTCACGTCTCTCAGCAGAAGGGCAAGTGGTGACCGCACAGGACCCGGGCCTGCCAAGAGTGAGGTCATGATTCAGGGTTTGACTCTGTCACACAGTGCTGACAAAGACACACTGTTTTCCCTGACGGTACAGAATCATATTACTGCACACACAAGTGTCTCACACCTGGGGAAGATGAAATTACACTGAGCTTAATCCTCAGAAACCAGCTCAACGAGAAGTCGCTTAAACATTTAGGAGAGGAGTTGTCTCCTGGCAAAGAAAATATTGCAGGCAACTGGGCAGTGTTCACTAATTAGAAGGGCCTGGACTCGTCGGTTGAAATAATCTTCGATCCTTTATTCTCTTGATTAATTATACCTTGAGAGGTCTAAACACAGTGTCTTTTAAATGGGCACTTGGGTCTTCTGCACTCATCCTTATGAACTGAGAAAATCAGTCCTTCCGTGAGGTTACATAAACACATTAAATCAAAGCAGATTGATTCCAGATACTTCACTAAAAATAGACACATAAATTCATCCCTTTCAGCAAAACTGAGCTTTGATCCAAGAAGGGCCACTGAGGCTCACGCACACGCCGGAGTGCGTCGGTGAGGACATACCCAGGGGTGTAACCAGAACTGAGGCCGGACAGGTGTCTCACCACCTTGGTCTCCGGGTTTGGGTAACCAGAAAGCCAGCATCTGGAAAGGCGTTTAAACAAAAGTCTTCCGACGGGCTCTGCTGCACACATTCCCCTAGACACGCGATCCCTCTCTCCCACCTGCCCGTCCTGCAGGGAGGCCAATGGTCTGGCCCCACGCAGGCAGGTGCACAGAGGCAGCCACCTCCTCAAGCCGTCTCCAGCCCACAGCTCCAGTTTATCGTGGCCAAGCTCTTCCCTCTTCTCCCTCCCGCAAGAAGATAACTCAGTTTGGAGTTTTACAGAAAATTAACCCATGAAATATATCTCAATTGATCTTCCTACCAAACGCAAAACAATGCAATGGTGAAGGGGAGGCAGTCGACCTACATTTTAAAACTAAATTAAAAATCAGATAATACACGGGAAAAAAATCAAAATAGAAAACATACAGCAAAAAAATCTCAAAAGACACCTAAATTATACAATGAAAAGTAGATCTTCATAATCCCTCTCTCTTCAGCTACCCAGCTTCCTTCCCTAGAGGCAACCAGTGTCATCAACTTCTAACCATTCTTCCAGAAGTGTTTTATGCATATTCAAGAATATACATAGATATTTCCTTAGACACACATGTACATACAGATGGTAACAAACCTCACTCACTGTCCTGTACCTTGCTTTTTTCACTGTATGTTGGAGATTCTGCCACATCAATACATATAGGACAGACTTGCTCTTTTTAAAGACATCAAAGAATTTTACGGTATGGATGCGTCATAATGGACTTAACCAGTTCCATAGAGAAGGACATTTAGGTTTTTTTCTCCCAAACTTTTGCTGTTACAAACAATGTTGTACATGCAAGGATATGTATGTACAATATCATATCCATGTATAAATATACCTGCAGAACAAATTCCTAGGAGTGGAATTGTTAGGTTAAAAAATATGCACATGGTAATTTTCGTAGATATTGTGCAATTTCCCTCACAGAGGTGGTGCTAATTTAGCTTCCTACCAGCAATTTATGAGAGTGGCTGTTTCCCCAAACCCTGGCTGGGCCAGTGTGTTACCAAACATTTAGACCTTTGCCAAACCAAGAGTGAGGATTCTATCCTACTCTTGTTTTCATTTGCATTTCTCTTACGAGCAGGCAGAGCACCTTTACAAACGTTTAGATGTCTTTTCTTTAAATTATACAAGTCCTTTATGTCTTGATTTATTGGTCTTTTTTTGCCCTTATTTTTTTTATTGAGGTATAATTGACATATAACATTATATTAGTTTCAGGCATACAACATAATGATTCGATGTTTGTGTATATTGCAAAATGATCACCACAATAAGTCTAGTCAACATCCGTCACCTCACATAGTTCCCTTATTAATTTGTAAACACTTAGTACATTAAGGAAAATGGACTGTGCTGTGCAGTACCAATATTTTATCCTAGTTTGTTGTTTGATTTTTGACTTTCTGTCATTTTCTTCCATGCATATTTAAAACATTTCTTTTGCATAATTAAATTGATCGAGCTTTTCTTTTGTGGTTTTGAAGGAGTGGAAGTGGGGGGAGATCATCAACATTTAACTGACCGAAGTCAAAACTGACCAAAAGCCAAATTCCTCAAAATGATCAGCAAGTTTGATTTTCTTGCTTCCCTTTCAAGTCCTATCTCTAGAAATCCTCTCCAAGCCCATTAAGTTCCAGCCATGTAAACTATTTTCATCTCACAAGACAAATAATGATATCTGTCTGTTTTATACATATAGACTATGGTACAGGCTATTCTTTCTACTTGGAATGCATTTCTTAATTCTATACTCCAAATGTATCTGTTGGAAAATTCCTGTTTCATACAAAGCAATTCAAATATCATCTCCTATGTGAAGACTCCCCTGCCTGCTTCATCTTACCTGAGCATAATTAGTTATGCACCATTTTCTATGAAGCCCTCTGGTACTGATCATATAGTTCATTTCATACCCTAGACGCCTGTGGTATGGGCTCTGGAGCCAGGCTGTCTGGGTTCAAATCCTGGCTCTGCTACTTATTTGCTGTGTGACAGACCTTGAGCAAATTACTTAACTTATCTGTGCTTCAATGTCCTCATTTGTAAAATGGGGATAATAATAATGCCTCATAGGACTGGTTTGAGGATTAAATGGGTTAATACTTGCAAAAGTGTTAAACAGCGTCTGTATTGAGAATAGTACCTGACACACACAAAATGCTTATTATATAAATAAAAACCTGTTGAACCCAGCGCCAGTCTAACCAACAGAGAGTAAACCTCCAGGAGGCAGCTGTGCTGTCATTTATTTGCTTTCCTGTCTGTCCTCCTTCCTTGACTGTGAACGTCTTGAAGGAAGGGGCTGGATACTGTGCTGCACTCGGCTTTGTATCCCAAGCACCCAACGCATGGTAGCTTCATTGAATGAATAAGTGAATGAGGCCCTCACTTTAGTAGAAATATAACTTAAATATATAAAATAGGTTGAAGAAAGCCCTCAAAATAAAAATAAGGGAATGTAAGTCATCTGTGACACAAGCAAATGTGAAGTCCTTCTGTGGGTGATAGCTAAAGAAGGAGTCCAGGAGCCCAGGGGAGCAGGACAAGGAAGAGTTCTTGAGGCCTTTCCTCCAAAGGTGTAAGTCAGAGAAAGAACACGATTATAGAGACTGTTAGAGAGGATCCCAGGGGGGAGAAATGACCCACCCGCGGGGCTGCCCAAAGATCCTCTCAAGTTGTAGGCAGCCCCACCCATACCTTATCAAACATTTTCACATATTTCCACATCCGCCATAACTTGGGCCCCAAATACTTGAAAGGGCTTTTTTTAATTTGGCTTTCAAAATTATTTTCTGTGATCGACTCCTTTGATTCACACTTGGTTATTATTTCTCAGCAATCGTTGGGGACCCATGGGAAATTTTCACTAAGAAAATCTAATCCACAAGTGGTTTTTAATTGTAATGAGATGTTAAGAATATCAAATTTAATAACTGATGAAGCTGACGTGTAGTATAATTTGCAGCAATGTCACTAATCATTTTAAAATTCTGATTTCACAATTTCCGTATTTTGGAAACAAAACATTTCTTTCTTTCTTTCTTTTTTTCTTGTTTTTTCTTTTCCCAGGCTTCAGGTATCTTAATCTGCTATTGGAATGTTCTTGGCCCTGGCCGAGGCACTCTGCCTCAGGTGCCTAATGGGCAGCGGGGGCCTGCTTGTTTGAGCGCCTGAGGCAAGTACCATCAAGTCTCTGCTGAATATGGCGAGCTGATTTTCTCCGTTGAGGCCAAGTATCTATTTGCAGGATTAGTTGGATGCATACTTCCCAAGGGAACCAGCTGTTTTTGTAAGTAAAGGCCTGTTGCAAAAGGAACAAAAAACCTGCTTCAATTGGGAGGTGGGGGTGGGGGGGGCACACCGTTTTCTCACCATCCGCCAGGAACACCATGCCCTCATTTCATCTCAAAGTCTATTAACACTCAACACCAGGTACAAGATCTGAGATCTAAACACTCTTTTTTTTACCACAAAGCCAGTTCTCACACCTTTTCCAGCTCCATTGGAGCAACTTAGAACCTTTTCTTTTTCACCCCCCGACCTCCCTTGTGATAGATGTTGCACAACACGACCCTCGGTACTGGATGAAAGGTCCCATCTTTGAATGATGAACAGGAAAAGGTAAAATAGACTGAGGCTAAAAACATCATTTCACCTGAACCAGATGGTAGGAAAAGAATACTAGAATGGACTATCCAGCTGGACGTGAGCATTGTTGTTGTGGGCAGTTGTATGAATGGCCCCATTATAGAGGAATCGGGGTCAATATTTTGTACAACTCTGGGGGCTACATTCACATAAGTTCATGGTGCTCCCTGGAGTTGTGCAACCTGTGGGCTCGAAAGCAATGGTCCCACGCCTCTCATTTCCTGGGAGATGAGAAGAAAATGGCCTAGGAGAAGAGAGAGAGAATATTTTACCAAGTTGCGTGTGTGCTACAAACATTCCAGAACTGCATTTGATTTCATGCCCAGCTCTTGCTACACCTAAGATTTGCATAACCCAGTACTGGGGAGGTTTGGGGGAAAAACCGGGATTCCAATCCTGAATCCAAGCCAAACCTTCAATGACTGGAGACTGGGAAAACTGCTTTTTTCAATTTTAATCTGGTTTCTCTTTCCCAATAGCATTTAAAGGACAAACATGTTCTGTTCTGCAGCCCCAGAGCTCACGACTCATGGTTAAGTCATTACCTGTGAAGACTTTATTAGGGTTATTGAAAGTTTAGCTTTACAGTAAATGTAATATAATTTACACAATAAAATGCAGTCCCTTGCTTAATTACTTACCTCACCTTTTGGGAGTTTTTCTCATTTCTCGGGTCAAAGTTTTTACTTAGAGCCATAACTATGGAGTTGACATTGCTGTGAAACACTTTTGAACCCCTCAGAATAACACTTCTTGACAACACCTACGGAGCAACTTGCCAAAAACAATGAATGATGTTTCACAATCTGAGTGGGTGTACTTCACCTAACTAATATGTAAATAAAGGAGTGGTGAGTTAACAGCTCAGTACTAGAGGGGCCTCTCAAGAGAGCTCAGCCACTAGCAATCAAGGACAGCTTCATTCAAGTCCTGTGACACTGTGGAATTCAGGCACAGCAAGGTGGTTGGGCCTGGACCAAGGGGAGGACAAAAGGCTCCTTTCTCTCTCTGGAGCTCACCCATGTCCAGAGACATGGGACGCCAGGAGGTGGGACTCCAGAGGTGGTTCCAGATCCTCCTATGTAGTTTGTATTCTAAACTTATTTCCCCTGCTGTTGAAAACCACCAGAGAATTACAGATGGTCCCAGAGAGGAAAAGGTCAATGCTGCACTTTCATCTTGCCCTCTGACTCACCTCAGGGTGAAAGCCCAATAGGCCAGCATGTCTTGAGGGAGCAGAACCACATAGGCCCAACCAGACAAAGGAAAATAGGGACCTTGGGGGAGAAAAATAATATCTGTAGGTACTAATGGAATCACTACAACAACAGCAACTCAAGTGTCAGTAGCTAGCACTTGCCCACACTCACTTAAACAGGGACCTCAGACCCTAGCAAGTGCTGCCCTCCTTCCAAGGCTTTCTGGGAGTCCCCGGGTGGTGTTGCACAGGCATTTGCACACAGCCCTATTGTTTTCCATTCTAGCCTCTGTGTTGACGATGTCCGGTTCCCAAGACTCCCCCCATGGTCTCCATGACCGTCCTGGTGTCTGGGCTAAGGCTGTCTCACCGTGCTGCCAGAGCTGCTAACCTGAAAGGGGCCAGATTGGTCTGATCTTTTCACCCGGGCATCAAAGCACCCCAGGTCTCAGAGAGACCCTCTGAAATAGCTTCTTCTGCTTCTCCTGCATCCCACCTCTCTGGGAGGGCTCAAACAGGCATCCCAAGAGCTCAGACCCGTCCATTTGGGAACTGATACTGGAGACAGATGTGATCCTTTCCTCTCCATCTCATCCCTTTCTCTGCCCTTATTCTCCCCCAGCCCTCCCTCCACACATTCTGTTTCAGTACATCAGTGTGAATCCCAATAATCTATATTTTAATGAGTCCCCGTGGAGGCCAGACACCACCTTCTGAGAAGCAATACTGTGTTCAGTGTTGTAAAAGGCTGTACAGCCTGGCGGCTAAAGCTGTGAGTCTCACCCAGATCTGAATGCAGGTTCTACAACTCACTACGTCCTTAAGAAAGTGACTTAATGTCTTGGTGGCCCAGTCTCCTTAATTGCCAAATGGAGGTAATAATAAGACTCAGTTCATAGGGTGGTAGTTAGAATTCCACGAGATCGTTTGTTTATGTCTTCCTGGTATAAATACTTTACTGAGGGCCTGTGCTGTTCCAAGCACTGTTCTGGATGTTAGGAATACAGCATAGAACAAAATGCACAAACTCTGTGTCCTCATGGGGCTTAAATTCCAGTTGGGGAAAAAAGCAAGCAGAAAAATAATATAATGTTGGGCCATGATAAGTTTTATAAAACATAAAGCCAGATTAGGGTATCGAGAGTGACAAGGAGGCTATTTGAGATAAGATAGTAAGGAAAGGCCTCTTTGAGGAGGTGGGCTATGAGCAAAGATCTGAAGGTAAAATATTTGGCATAATTCAGGCACAGAGTGTTCAATAAATGGGACCACTAATAATCTTACTTTCCAGGTTCTCATACTTACAGACTACACGTCTGGAAGTAAAAATTTATTTTATTTTAAAAAAGATATCTCTAAACAATATTTTAAAAATATCATCTCATTTCGCAAACACAACCACTTTTATTGTAATCATTGTATCTCATTAATTCTTGGTCTCCCAGCCCTGGTCACCTTTCTTCTGAGTGTCAGAGCAAGGTGCAGAACTGGGTGTTTGACCGCTGGTCCTTTACAAGAGGTCTGTCAGCACCTGAGAGGGGCAGCAGTACACTTTCTAGAGTGGAGCCACTGTTTGCTTTTGTGGAACCTGAGCCATAGATGGGAAACAGCGATGGGGATGTGAGTGAATCACATTTGGTGGACACCACTGTATGTCACTCGGGAGCATGATTCCATTGGTGGTAGGTCAGCCACCGTGGATGGCATCACAGCACTGTCATATCAGATTACTCAGCAACCATTGAAACCTGGCATTGCTGTAAACCAGACTTTTCCAACGTGTGTTCCTGAAAACATTTGCTGTATGGGATTCCATGTTCAAAATATTTGGGAAACACTGCAGACTAAATTTCTCCTCTGGAGATTCACAAGGCATATTAACAGATTAGATTAAAGGACTTGAGAAGTTCTATGGTTAAGAAATCTGATTAACCTTAATTGACCCCAAATTCTCTGACCACAGAATCCCTTTCTCTCTTATTAACCTGCACTTTTTGAAATACTAACATAAAGTAAGGACGCAAAATTTTAATCAACTCATCACAACTTAGACTTCTACAATCCTGGAAATAGCACAATAGCAGGCAATTGGTAAATATGGGGAGAATGACTCCAAATAAGAGTCATGATGGGTGAAGCTCCTACCAAATATACGTTCTGCTAAATTTATATGCACAAAGGAGCGCTCTGGCTTCAAGTGTCTCAGTGGAGCTGACATTAGACAAAGACTTTGGAACTCCTTTTTTGGGGACTCATTTTCAGAATCTAAAACTTTGGAGGTGGAAAGTAATCTCAAAGAGCATTTTTTAACCACCAGTTCTGAACCACGTTGTCAAGACATTGTGAAATTTGTTAAAAGTAATTTTTAAAACACATTAAAGTACCACAGATTGCTAACGATGTTTTAAAAATGAATTAGAACAAAGTCAAGGTTATCCCTACCACATTGTCCCACTTTTGCCCCATTGCACTCCAATATCTTTCTCGAGCAGAAGGGAGGGGTGGAGTTACAGCCAGTCTGCTGGGAATTGCACATAACCCACAGCCTGTCTTACGGGTGCTGGGGGGCACACCCTTGGGAGTGTGTCATGCATGTAAATCTTATCTGTCATGTCTGTTGTCTGATGGAAGAAGCTTAAGAAATACTGAACTAACACAAACCTTACATTTTACAGATGAGAACATGGAGGCCTAGAGAGCCCCCAAAAAACCTACCTAGATTATTCAACCAGAAGAAAACTCAATAAAACTAAGGCCCAGGTGTTCTATCTTCTGGCTCTGAACAACTTGGCCTCTTCTGAAGCACTTATCTCAGGCTGGGTTCCCTGGAAGTGGAGCCGGAGACGGGAGTTCTAGTATAAGAGACTTATTGGAGGAGTGTTCTAGACCCCACTCAATCTAGGACTCTTCTGTGTCACCCAATAAACAGATAAGTATTCAGGCATGGAATATGCTACCTCCTAAACCCAAAGAGACCTATCAAGCATGATGCTTCTTTCTAGTTGTATAAGATACAAGGTACAAAACCTTGACCTTTGCTTTAGATAGGCTAACCCAGCATGCCCTGGGTCACTGAACCCCTAAAAACTTCTCCAATGTGGCCAGTCCCTGAATCTTTGTAGTGCTTATCTCCTACTCCTTGAAGCATGTGTATCTTGCCAAGGGATCCAGAGAATTTTCCACCTCTCATCAGGTTTGATTAATATGATGTCATCAGTGTAGTGGGCCAAGGTGATGGTCTGCATAATAGTCAGATTGTCTAGGTCCCTTTGGACTACACTGTGACAGAGAGGGCAAAATGAACATAGCCTGGAGGCAAAACTGTGAATGTATATTATTGTTATTGTACATGCATGTCAACTGCTTCTGATCCTCCTTTCTGATGGGTATTTAAAACCACATATTTGCCAAGTAATAGCTGAATACCGCATATGTGAGGCTGTGTTAATCTGCTCTAGTGAAAAACAGCTGCAGGTGGGGGTATTACTTGCTTAAGTTTGCAGCAGTACACTCTTCTCCCCCATGGTCCAGTTTTTCAGGGGCAGTCAGTTAAATGAGCATATGATGGGGACTGCCACCCACATCCTTTATGTCTTTGAGGGTGGCACCAATCTGACATTCTCCCGAGCACACAGAGTGTTTTGATATACTATCGTGACCAAAGGGCGTGGTTCTGGGGACTTACATATGGCCTTTCCTGCTACAATTGTCTTTACTCAACAGGTCTAAGAACCGATGGAAGTGTTCTGCAAACTGCTAAGACTGTCTGTTCCATTTATACATTCAGGAGCTGGGGAAATGACCACTGGGTGGATCCATGGACTTGGTTTACCAACTGTGAGACAGACCCAGGTCAGGACTTACTTTATGCCGACTTGTATATGCCCCTACTTAAAAAGGGGTCATGATGGCACTTTGGGTTTCTTACGTCTGATCTTGTATCCAACAGCACTTGAAAGAGCTGGATATTTCCGTTTCACCAGTGTGTAATTACCTGCATAAATAGCCATAGGTCCCTTTGGAGAAGGACTGGGTGAATCACTACAATATATACTTGTTATGATGCTGCAGTATCTTCTCACATGGGGACCCAATTCCTGTTGCAGTCAGTAGGTTCTGGATCTGAGAATTGACTCAGGTCTGGAAACAGGACAAGAAATCCTGATTTTCTATCAGGATGGCTGATCTCAGCCTTCTGTTCTTCTATTCTTGATCTCTTTTGATTTTATATGTTAAGCAAATATTCTTATCGTCTACAGTCTATCTTGGCCCTAGGAACACCATGACCTATGAGCCATCGTCAGAGAGAGCTTCAGGTCAGACCTCCCACTCCTGTATTGCTGCCACTGCAGTGATTACTGCCACCTTGCTTCTGATCGTTCAGAGTTACCACCTGGTCTCTGTTCTTCTGGGACCCTATTATTTTCATTGATACTAGGGAGCCTAGTTCTAGAATAGCATCTTCTGTCAGCTCCAGCCTAGAGAGAACAGCTTCTATAGAGCTTCTCAATGGTTCTGGAACTCTCCCTCAGCTCTTCCCTGTGCATTCCTCTTCACCTTGGTAAACTGAGGAGCAGAGTCAGCTCTTGGTGGTTTGGTCTTACTTAGTGGACCCTTTCCAGCATGCTCAATTTTCTGAGACTTTTCATCCCTTCCCCATAGTCCACCAGGCCGTCTGGCATCTCTGTCTCATTTAATGCAACCTATCACTTTTTTGAAGATAATAACAACCACCCCAGCAGTATGTTAGACTTGTCTCTTGAGGCCCTTAATCCTGTATTGCCAATGTTCCTTAACCTCCCACCTTCATCCAGCATCCTCATGACCCACTCCTAGGCATGCTCACCCAGTTCCTGCTGGTACACATTAACCAGTTCCTGTACCTTCTTTGCATAAAGTCCCCTCCTCCCTTTGCAAGCCTGGCACTTCCCTAGTGGTGTTATGCTGAGATTTGACCCTAATTGTAAGTCTGGAGGCCGGGAGGGAGAAGGTGATAACTGATCCTAAGGGCGAGCATTATCTTATAAAGCACCAGCCTCATTTGAGGCTCGGTATTATCTTCAAGAAAAGGCAGGGTGAGTCTATCTTCCAACAAGGAGGAGAGGGCCATTTTTGCATGCCGAAGGGGTTCAGGGAAATGTGAATCTGGGGGTTCAAGGTTCTCAAGTGCATCTCCCCAGATATCTGTATTCTGAGTCTCAGTGTCCCACTCTTTTCCTGTCAGGGTCCCGTCTTTGGCGTAGGATATCTGCCTAAGCTGAGAATTCAGCCTGCACTGAAGTTCTGCTATCCTTGCAATTAGGTTCTGTGCTTGCTCTTCAGCTCTGTCTGCCCTCTGGCTGCAGAAGATGAGTGCCTCTAAGTGCCATCAAAGAGGCTGTCAGCTTTAAATAGCTGGTTAACACATTCAAGCCTTGCATTTTCTCTCTTCAGTGAATCAACAGTACTTATCAGCAGTCTCCAATTCCACAGTCTTAGGTTTACTATTTGTTCCATACCTTCCAAATGCCAGGGACATTATCTCCTGCATCCCCTGGTTCACTACAGGTCCAATACTTAGCCACTGCACTGATAGAGCATGCCAGAGACTACGAATATTCCACCTACTGCCAGGGAGGGGTCCTCATGGTCAGCCAATCCCTGGGTGACCCACTGCTAGGATCCCATCTTTAGAGTCTATTTCTTATGACAAGCATTGGTACCAATTGTCTCAGGTAGAGTTCCCTAAAAGCAGAACCTAAAGTGGGGATTCTCATGAAAGTAATTTGTTGAAAGAGTGCTCTCAGGAGGAGAAGTAGGGGAAACAGAATAGGGCAAGGGCAAAAAGCTAAGAAAGGATGTAGCTTCTAGAAGTGGAATTGTTGGCTGAAGACTGGTATCAGTCTGGTCCCACAGAAAGCCCTGGAGGGCAAATTGCACCATACAATTGGGTCTCCCTTGAGGCAAAGATGTCAGCTTTTTGTATCCCTGTGTCAGTCATGGGCTACTGGCTGCCCTCGGGGTGTGAGGGGGTGCCTACCCTGAGGGGTTGGCCATTCTGATTCAGCAGAGAATGCTCTGAAGAAGGGGCAGCTGTAGGTCATTATCAGGCTTTACTCACAGCACCTGGGGGACGGGCGCACCAGCCAGGCGAAGGGGAATCTGGGCAGGGCACCAGGAGTGGCCACCACAGATAACTTCTGCAAGAACTCCTAGGCCCTTGAGAGTAGACTTGGTATCAGCAGACAGCCAAAAAGTTATTTGGATACAACCCGGTAAATAAGGTTAGTAAGCACTGCAGTCTTGTGATTTTTTTTTTTTTAAATAATACAAATAGCGTTTTTTTAAAAGTGATAATAATGCATTATACGAAGAATCGCCTCTTTTCCTCTAGTAATCTACTTTCTATGCAAGTCTCATGAAGGAGTTCCAGATGTTTTTCACGGAGTGGTGTCATTAGATTACGTGCCCAAGTGATAACCCCGACGTGGACAGCACTCACCTGCGGCCAAGGCTCAGGAATGTGTGAATAAAATCAGGTCAACCTCATTAGGTAAAAATGGATTGTAAAAATGAACAGACAATTTACACCAGGAGAAATGTGAGTGGTCAGAAGATTTTATTTTACTTTATTTATTTTTTTTTTAAATTTTTTGTTTATTGCAGTAACATTGGTTTATAACATTGTATAAATTTCAGGTGTACATCATTATACTTCCATTTCTGCATAGATTACATCATGTTCACCACCCAAATACTAAATACAACCCATCACCACACCATGTGCCGAATTATCCCTTCCGCCCCCTTCCCTCCCCCCTTCCCCTCTGGTAACCACCAATCCAATTTCTGTCTCTATGTGTTTGTTTATTATTGTTGTTATCTACTACTTAATGAAGGAAATCATACGGTATTTGACCTTCTCCCTCTGACTTATTTCACTTTGCATTATACCCTCAATGTCCATCCATGTTGTCACAAATGGCTGGATTTCATCGTTTCTTATGGCTGAGTAGTATTCCATTGTGTATATATACCACATCTTCTTTATCCATTCATCCCTTGATGGGCACTTAGGTTGCTTCCAAGTCTTGGCTATTGTGAATAACGCTGCAATGAACACAGCGGTGCATGTATCTTTATGCATTGGTGTTTTCAAGTTCTTTGGATAAAAGATGTGTTCGACTTCCCTAGAGATTAAAGACATGCCTGGGAGAGCCAGGAGCTCTCCTCCCTTTGTTTATCCTGTTTGCAGAAATATCAGTGAAGATGAGGTGAGATAAGCACTCTTCAATATTTAGGGTGGAAGTGTGAACGGGTATGGACTTTTTGTAAAATAATTTGGCAATATGTATCAAAACTCCGAAAAAATTAACACCTTGCCCGACCTAATAATTCCTCTTCTAAGAATTGATTACAAGGAAATTATCAGTGATCCCAATGAAGCTGTATGTTCAAGGACACTCATATAGTGTTATTTTATGTTTGTGAAAAGTTGAAAACCTGAATGTCCAAAAACTATAGAATGAATACATAAATTCTGGAACATTCCGATGACGAAATTCCGTGCTTTGGGATTGCCCAGGTTTGAACGCCAGTTCTGTTTCTCCTTAGCTTTATAGCCCTGGGTGAGTTAACTAACATTAATTAATTTTCTTAAAATGGAGAGTGTACTAGTCCCATCTCAAAGGGCTGCTATATGAAGTGCTTTGAGCAGCACCTGGCTCATAGAGTGCTATTGTTATTGTTTAGGAGATATAACATAAAGATACACTGATGTCATATAAATATGTAGATATAATATATTAACTGCATGAAAAAGCAAGATACAAAGTATACATATAATATGGTGCCAATTTTTAATGATTAGAAATATTGATAGGCCAAAGACTGGAAAAAATATAGTGTCCACTAAACCAACAGTCCTCAGACTTTTTGCTCCCAGGACCCCTGTACGCTCTTGAAAATTATTGAGGATCACAAAGAACTTTTGTTTTTGTGACTTATATCTGTGGATAGTTATATTCAAAATTAAAATTCGAAAATTTAAAAAGACAGGAATGCATAAGCACAAAGCTGTTAGAGCGATGATGTCATCAAATATCACGTGGCTTCTGGAAAGCTCCATGTACACTCATGAGAGAATCAGAGTGAACCAAGCAAATAATGCCTTGATATTATTAGTAAAAGAATTCTGACTCTGTGGAGCCCCTAAAAGAGTCTCCGGGACCCTAATGGGTCTTTGGACCACACGTTGAGAATGCTGCATTAAACCACTAACTATCCGTATAAATCATTTATATATTTTTCTTTATTGTCTTCTGTATTTTTCAACCTGTCTACAATGAGCATATATGATTTTATAATCACAAAGCGTAAGGACACTTTTTAAATATACTCATTATAGTCAGCCGCGTGAACACACACTCAGTTGCAGAGCTTCTGCTGCCTAAAGGGCAGCCCTGCATTTTCCTGAGCCCCGAGAAGCGTGTTCCTCAGATGATTCTGTGAGACATCCAAGAATGCAGGAAACGATGGGTCTGTGCAATTGAACTTTGGATGCTTTTCATAGACCAGAAAACCAGTTAAAGAGAATCCTTTAGACACTCTCGGGAGTATGGCCCGTGATGGACCGGGAGAGCAGCGGATGGGCAGCCTTTTCTCCCGTGCCTATGCACAGAGCAGGAGTGTTGCCCCTTGAAAGCGATTTAGCCACAGAGGCAAGGAGGCCTGTTCTCAACACCTTCACACACTGTGATCACATGATCACAGCCGCTGGTCCCCTTCATCTCGGTCACCCCTGTGTTCTCAGGGCTGGTACAGCCCCTGGGGCACAGCAGGCTTTCAACCTTTGTTACACGAATAAGCGTGTGAGCAAGAGCAGCTGGCAAGCTCGCAAGAGGTGCTGTGATAATAGATTCTCTGTCAAGTGCTTCACATACATGGTTTCATCCCAAGCTCTAGCAGCTCTCTGAGGAGTGCTCTTATCATCTCCACTTTCCAGACAAGAATCTAGAAGCTCAGAGAGGGTCAGTCACTTGTTCAATGACACCCAGCTAGAAAATAGCAGGGCACAGATTTGAACTCAGGTTTGTCTGAGTGCAAAGCCCATGTTCCTAACTCTATATAGTACCATCTTCTTAACAGGCTGCTACGATTTCTGGGGTGTCAGGGGTGGTGCCAACCCAGGAAATGCTGAGAGAAAGAGCACCTGGAACTGATATTAAAATCCCACTCTTAGAAATTCCTGCCTCTGGCTGAAACCTGTAAGACGTAATTCTCTGAGTTAGGTTACGGTGTGTATGGAGAGGGAAGAAGGAGCCTGGAGGAAGTTGAGAATGGGAAATGAAGAGGTGGGGACCCGCCGTGGAGGTGTGAAGAAGCCACAGCAACATGGAGCTGGAGGAACTGAAGACACACACAACCGCCTCCCCCTCCCAGGGGTCCTGGCAGCCGAAATCTGGGAGCCCACAGGAGGCAAGACTCTCTTAAGGGGCTGAGCTCCCCGGGAACATGTCTGAGAAGGATGGAGGAAGCAGATTGGGCTCAGTCCTCCTCAGTAGGTCAAAGTCGCTGAGAAGACCTCACTCACTCAAGGCGGCAGCTTCCATTCGTCCAGCATCTCAGCGGAACCCCAGGCAGTACCACAGCTGTTTGGCTTCCAATGAACACAAGCAAGATGGAGTCCAGAAACATGACAAAAACGTCTGCTGGTGAGAAAGCACGTTCTTCATGAAGAGCTAGGGAGTGGGGGAGGAGGTGGAAGTGGGAGCCAGGCCAAGGCGGGTGAGAAAGTCAAGAAGAATGTGATCGACAAGTCAATTGGGTGACTGGAAAGGTTTTTGCAGGCACTGTAGGAGGAGAATGTATTTTTCTGGTGAAAAATGTTTACTTAGTGTGTGTTAGAATGCTGTGCTGGAACCAATACCTACAGAGTTTATGCCTGGAATGTTATGTTGGCCCTACATCTCGACCTTTGCATATGCTGTGCCCTCTGCCTGGAATGACTTTTCCACTCTTTACCCATCTATATCAAATTCACCCTTTAAGACTCAGCTCAGAGATTGCCCCCTCCAGGCAGCCTCCTATGATTCCTCCCACCTCTACCCCTTAAATCCCCAGCCAGGTGTGGATTATGCTGCTGGATATCCATAATACCTTGTGCTATATCTTTGCCTTTAATAAACTGACCAGAAATCATCTGCATCTGTGGCTGTCTCCCTGGCTAAACTGCTGTTTCTTGAGGGGCTGTGTCTTATTCATCTCTGTGTCCCCGACCCTGGCACTGAGTAGTGGCTCAGTAAATAAACATTGCATTGATTTTGTTGGTTCTCCACATCCCTCTCCCCCCACTGCTGACCAATCATACGCATTTTTAAGCGAGAAGCAACTCTTACAGGATAAAGAACATGGTCTGGGAATCAGAGCCAAGTTCTAGTCCTGGCCCCACCACTTTCAAGATCTGTGGCCTCGGGGGAGTTACTCAACCTCTCTGAGCTTTACTTTTTTCATCTATAAATGGAGCTAAAATCCCGCATCTCAAAGAGCTGTTGTAGGGATGTAATGAACTAATTTAGGTCCCTGGCACATAGTGGATAGCCAGGAACTATTAGGTCCCTTTCATAATAAATTCTTGTAGGAGGTCATGCAAGGGTTGGCATGGCTGGGCAATTGTCTGGGCCTTGGTGAGGAATAAAGTCTACTGCCCTCTGGAGGTCACATGAGTAACTTCATATGCTCAACTCGCAGCTGGACCCTCAGTGGTCCCTGAAGCGGGTAGTGGGGAACCGTCCCAGGACGCAGCTGAGAACTCACCACCGCCTCCTGCTGGGGCAGGCACACACCAAGGCAGGCTAACAAGAAGGGATTGTTGTCGAAAGTTCCTCAAGGTGGAGAAGAGACAGAGCTGGCCTCGCACAAGAGCAGGAGTGGCTGTGGGAGGCGCCCCCAGCAGCTACCACGTCTGTGTCTGACAGAAGTCTGGCTGGGGCTGCCCCGCCGCCCCCGCCGTGGGCAGGCTTGCCTCCTCCCCTCCTCCTGCAGCCCAGCCGTCCTAGGGCATCTCCATCTCCAGCCAGGGAAAAGGACACAGCTCTGAAAACCAGGTGAAAAGAAGTGGCTGGACAACCAGCTTAAAGAGCAGAGAGGGGAAAAGGTGGGACAAGGAGGAGAGGGGAAGGATTTAGGGGGTCCAGGGCCCCAGGGGCTGTGTGATCAGAGAGGCCCCCCAGAAGAGAGAGGTTCCCCGAGGGGCCAGAAGAGGAGCAGGCCTTCAGCCGGTGGCTCAGCGAGAGTCCATGCCAGATTCCGCGCCAGAGGTGGGCTCCGAGGGAGCACAGGGGTCAGCTTCAGGCCAAATGAAGGAAGAGTTCTGTACCTCCTTCTGGATTCACCAGGAGTTATCAGTGAAATATGTTGGGTAACTGGCTGTGCCTTCCTGCCCTTCCAATGCTAAGAGCAAAGTTGGGATATTTGGCAGAGGCTGCTAATTGTTCTCTGATATCCCCTCCCTCCTTTTTCCTAAGCAATAGCCCCCCTCCACATTTTAGTTGAACATGGGGCTACCCAAAACAAAATCTACGTTTCTCAGCCTCCTTTGCAGCTAAGCTTAGCCAGGAGACTAAGTTCTGGCCCAAAGGATGGATGCACAAATGAGCATGCAACTTCCATGAAATGTTCTTAAAGGTAGGGGGTGTGTCCTCCTCCTTCCAAATGTCTTGGAATGCAGACATGATGACTGGAGCTGGAGCAGCCATACTGGGCCATGAGTTAGGATCCTCATGTTGAAGATAACAGAGCAAGAAGCCAGGAGAATTCTTGGTCTTTGAAAACTGTGAAGTTGCCATATTAGCTGGCAATGCACACCATGAAAGGGAAATTAACTTCTATCTCTTACTTTGGGTTTTCTGTCACTCATAGTCAAGCCTAATCTTAACTGATACAAGGGGCTCCATGATAGTGTCAAAAGCCAAAATCCTCCATTTCCCTGGGGAAAAAACCATTCAGGTTAATGATATTGGGTAACATCTGTTGAGTGCTTACAGTGTCTCAGACTCTGTCTTAAGCACTTCATGTGCATTAGTTCGTGTAATCCGCACAATAACCCTGTAAACTAAGTGCCGTGTTATCCTTGTTTCCTAGACGAGGGCACGGGAACGAGGCGGATTAAACGGCTTGCTCAAGTTCACAGAGTAAGTAGTAGAACTGGTATCTGCGCCCAGAGAGCCAGGCTCCAAGCCCAGACTCTTAACCACTGTGTTAACTAGAGTTGAATCCCGTTGGAAGTCCAAATCAGGTGAGTTTTGGTGTTTCCCTGTCCTGCTCTATCACCCAGAGTTGTTTTTGTCTTTTGTTAATTTCAAAATAGGGAAATCAGGGCATTAGTTAACACACCGTTTGAGAGGACCTTTTTTGAAACATAGGACCCGTAATGGAAATGGAAGTGTGGGGTGAGCTGATAAAAGGGGTCCTTTTGTCAATTGGGTACCCCTACTCTAAATTGGTGGTCTTCAAACTTTCCGGATGGCATGACTGTATCAGCATAACGTTTGGGGGCACACAATCCCCAAGTGTGAGAGAGTGTGTGTGTGTGTGTGTGTGTGTGTGAAATCCACACGTATTGCTGCATGAACAGCTTCTCGTGGTGGGTACTGTGGTGATCCGCCCAGATCCCCTGCTGAGAGCTGATGCCTCCGTCTCCCAGCTGCTGGGAATATCAGTTGCTGAAGCCTCACAGGTGCATTCTTCGTTGGAAACTGCCCTTGGCAGAAGGAAACTGCTCACCCAAGGTCATGCCCTCCTAGGGGTGGCCTGCAGCCTGTGACTGACTGATGAGGGTACAAAGGCCCAAATTCTTGGCCTCAATTCGGGACCACTCCGAAGGGCCATCCCACTCCAGAGCTCCCTGGAGGGTGGCTGAGGCCTCTGTTGTGTGTGCGTTCAGGCCAGCCTCCCCCCCTGCCCAATCTTGCCTTCCTCACTTCCTTATAGGTGTGTCGCCTGAGACTATTCACCAATAAACCTGCTTGCGGCTCTACATCTCAGAGTCTGTTTCCAGGGGCCCTTTCTAAAGACAATTATGTACGTGATCAAATACACTTCCACATTAAAACTCAAACAAGGGTGAGGTGAGAATCAATCTAAAGAGCTGTAACATTTTCTGTGTACCGCAGTGGTTGTCTTGTGAACCCCTGGGCTGTGCCTACCACCTTGGAGATCATTCCCAAGGCTTATAGTTTAGCACATTATTCTCATTACTCCCAGCCCAGGGATGGGCACAGAGGTCCGGTAGGAGGACCGGGAGGAGGAGGAAGAAGAAAAGGGAGTCCTTGCTGACCCTTCCCATCCGGTTTAGATTCCCCTGGCAGAGGCGCTCATAGCCCAGTCTGCTTCCCCTTTGGGATGTTCATCATACTTGTGATAACTTGTTTAACGACTGTCTTCCCCAAAGACTGTTGATCAATGAAGTCAAGGTCTGAGTCCATCTTGCTCATTGTTGTATACTTGATACCCAATAGCTCATGGTATTCGGTAGGTGCTCAATAAATATTTGTTTCTTGGGAGGGATAGAGAAAGAGAAAGAGGGAGAAAGAGAGGGGGAGAAGGGAGATAGGGTGAGGAAGAGGGAAGGGGAGAGGGGGAGAAAGAAAGGGAGAAAAACACGGAGAAGGAGAGGGAGAGAGGGAGATGGAAGGAGTGGGGGAAGGGGAGGGAGAGAATGGGGGGATGCAGGGGGGAGGGAGAGGCTTAATCAGGATCTGTTCACCCCTCATTCTCAGCTCCCAGTGGTACACAGACTGAGCCCTTTCCCAACCATTTCAGTCCAGCAGGTCCTAGGGGCTGCCTTGAACCAGGTGGGTCCTCCATAGCGGGTCTGGAAGGAGGACGTATCCATTGGTTCATCCAACATGCTCTGCTCTGGGGATACAAAGGTGAGTGAGCATAGACAAGGTCCCTGCCCTCGTGGAGCATGGGGGTAGACATCAATCAAACAAAAGCACAGAAATATAATGACAAATTACAGTCAGTACTCTAAAAGAAAGAAGGGGCGTACCCTAAAATTGGCATAGTCTGGTGTGCGTTTGGGGTGGCAAGGGATGGGGGGTGAGGACGGCAGGAAAGTTGGGTCAGAGATGGCTTTCCTGGGGATGCTGGAGCCACAGCTGATGGATCTGGTTAGCCGGGCCAGTGTTTCTCAACCTCAGCACTGCTGACGTTGGGGGCCAGGTAATTCTTTGTCGTGGGGGGCTGTCCTGTCCCGTGCCATCTTTAGCCCAGCCTTGACCTCTACCCGCTAGATGCCAGTAGCACCACCCCCACACCCCAGCTGTGATAATTGAAATGTCTCCAGACATTGCCAAATGTTCCCTGTGGGGCAGAATCGCCCCCAGTTGAGAACCACTGAACAGTGGGAAGAGGCCAGTAGTTGGAGAATGGAGAGGGCAGGAAAGGGAAAGGTATGTCAGGTGGAAGGAGCCGCATCAGCCAAGGTCCCAGAGTGAGAGAGCAGCATTGCTGGGTGGCTGGAGACGCCGGAGAGGCAGACAGGGCCAGCCAGACGGGCAGGCTGAGAAAGAAGGGAATGGGAGGAGTTGTTTGCTCCCTGGTGAAGAAAACAGAAACATACACAGAGGGCGGGAGGCTACAGGGCCGTTGACAGGATCTCATGACTCTAATCATTAGGATCCAAAAATTAAGAAACACGCCTCCATAAATCTGGAGCCCTGAGACAATATTAATTGAGCTGGGTTAGCACATGCAGTCCATCCACCCCGCTCCCAGGGCTGATGAAGGGATGACAGATGGACCCCAGTGGGGGTGAGGATGTGCCAAGGGCTCTATTTAATCAATCAGCTGACACTCCCCTGCATTTGCATTGCTAATGGAGGTGCCAAAATCTCAGGTGTCCTTGCAGAAACTTGTCCCACTGCTGCCTCCCCATCTGTAACTTCCCGAGGGAGGTGGCAAAGGGCCGAAGTGTGGTGAGTGGCTAGGTCTGAACATTTTGAAATCAGCCTGGAGCTGGAAGGTGG
This sequence comes from Ceratotherium simum simum, assembly GCF_057802395.1. Lineage (NCBI taxonomy): Eukaryota > Metazoa > Chordata > Mammalia > Perissodactyla > Rhinocerotidae > Ceratotherium > Ceratotherium simum. Next base: position 31,199,256 of record NC_141933.1, read on the forward strand.
GTAAAATGTCTAAAAGATCCAGCCACAGAGGTGCAGGCTTGGGACGCTCATGAGCACTTCAAATCCTGGTCACAGGGTCCCCGAGGCAGAAGTGCCCTGGAATGAGACAGTGGGACATCCAGCCCCGAAATGCATGCTTCTCTGGCCGTTGAGCTCCCAGACATTCCACCAGGAATTCGTTTGCTAACCAGCAGTGATCTCTAGGGAGTGAAAGTTAACCACTTTGGATCTGTTCCTCCAATACGTTCTGAAATAGTTCTTTTCTTTTGGGGGGAGGGAGACAGGGAATGCAGTACATCAGAACCACCTAGGGAGTTTCTTCAGCGTCTACGTGCCCCATCTACCCTTAAGATGGAGTCCCGTATGCTGTCCAGGGGCTGTGTCCTTCAGGCTCAGCGTTGGCAATTTTTCCTCTTGTCTCACGCTCCAATATGGTCTGACACGACACTGTTCCTGAGCCTGTCTTTATTTAAAATTTTGTTATCTTTTTCCTTGTGGATTTTTTGCATAAATTTTGATTTTTTAAAATGTTGCATTAGAATATTATTTATCTTGATGGTAGAGTTTTTTAGTGCCCCTTAAAATTTTATTTTATTTTATTTTTAATTGTGGTAAAATACACATCACATAAAACTTACTATCTTAAACTATTTTTAAGTGTACAGTTCAGTGGCATTAAGTACATCCACATTGTTGTGGAACCATCACCACCATCCAGCTCTAGAACTCTTGATCTTCCCAAACTGAAACCCTGTCCCCACTAAACAGTAACTCCCTACTCTCTCTGCCCCCCCAGCCCCTGGCAACCACCATTCTGCTTTCTGTCTCTATAAATCTGACAGCTCACATACCTCATATAAGTGGAATCATACAGTATTTGTGTTTTTGTGACTGCCTATTTCACTTACTATAACATCCTCCAAGTTCATCCATGTAGCATGTATAAGAATTTCTGTCCTTTTTAAGGCTGAATAATATTCCACTGTATGTATATACCACATTTTCTTGTCCATTCATCCATCCATGGACACTTGGGTTGCTTCCACCTTTTAGCTTTTGAGAATAAAATGCTGTGAACATGGACGTACAAATGTCTGTTTGAGATCCTGCTTTCAATTCTTTTTGATATATATCCAGAAGTGGAATTGCTGGATCATATGGTAATTCTATGTTTAATTTTTTCAGGAACTGTCATAGTGTTTTCCACAGTGGCTGCACCATTTTACATTCCTACCCACAGTTTACAAGCGTTCCAATTTCTCCTCTCTCCTCAGCCTTGCCAACATTTTTTTTTTTTTTTGGTGAGGAAGATTGGCCCTGAGCTAACATCTGTGCCAATCTTTCTCTATTTTGTATGTGGGTCGCTGCCACAGCATGGCTTGATGAGCAGTGCCTAGGTCCGTACCTGGGATCCGAACCCACAAGCCCCGGGCCACTGAAGCAGAGTATGCCAAACTTAACCACTACGCCAGTGGGCCACCCCCAACACTTTTTTTTTTTGATAGTAGCCATCCTAAGGGGTGTGAGGGGGTAGTGCCCCTTAAACGTTGCTCCCGAGGAGTTGTCTCCCTCACCTCACTGTGGTCCCCTGCCCTGCCCCTGGTTACAAGTCGATGTGTGGTGAGCCTCTGGTCCTGACAGCCATAGCACTGCGTTTTACATCCCACACGGGGCTGGTGGAGGAAAAAAATACTGTGCATTTAGATTAGAAGGCTGGCTCCGCCACGTAGTAACTGTGACCTTGGCAAGATACTTAGCCTGCCTGTACCTTAGTTTCCTCGTTGATCAAAGGAGGAGAAGAATTTTATTTCCTCATAGAATTGTCATGAGAATTAAATGGATTCATATTCATAAAGCTCTCAGACATAATAAGCCTTGTATCTGAGAAAGTGATAGCTACTATCATCATAGATCTCACCTACGGACATAGCTATTTTGTTTCTTCATACACATCACTTTGGTGTAATTTTAGATTTACAAAAATGTTTTGAAGAGAATACAGAGAATTCCCATGTACCCTTCACCCAACTCCCTCCAATATTAACATCTTACACAGTCATGGTACGTTTGCCGAAACTAAGAAGTTAACATGGGTGCTTTACTATTATCTAAACTACCGATTTTATTCACGTTTCACTTGGTTTTTCCATGAATATCCTTTTTCTGTCCCGGGATCCAAGTCAGGGGCAAAAAAGGTTGCATTTAGGGTGTAGCTGTTTGTGTTTGTTTGCTTTGCTTTGTTTGTGTTTCTGTTCTTTTCCCTGAAGAGTGTTTTGAAGAGCTGCAGTTTGAATGTCTCCAGATGGGGCAGCGTTCTCTGTTCTGCCAGTGTTCCTCCATTCTCTGTTGTCATGGGCCTGCTTCACACACCTGCGTTTACTGCCTGCCCCTCGACACAGGTGACCCTGTGACCCCTGGGCTAGCTGATGGCTCAATCCCTTCCCCTCTGAAAGACTGTAATTCAGTGATTAATTCTCCTGGGTCTCTAAAAGTCCTCTATTAAATTTCAAATACTGTCAGGTAGCTGGTTCCTGTAAGCCAATTCACAGATAAACATCTTAGCACAAACTAGTCGAGAGGGGGAAGGCCTCATGGGAATACTTCGTGACCCGGAGGTGAGAAGGTGATGGGGATGGAGAGGTACCACTAAGGGCAGGCTGGCAGGACATTGGTGCTAGATTTATCCCTCTGATTTCCTGAGCCGGGCCCTGCCCGCAAGAGGCCCTGACTCTTACTGCTCAGCTATGCAGGCCCTCTCCCTGGCCCCCTTGCTTCCCGGCGTCACTGTGTGTGAGCCCAGCAGAGACCACTGTGTTGCTGTCACGGGCCATTCCACTGGCTCTGCCTCCTCCCTTCCCAGAACGTGGGTAACTCAGATCCTTGGTGGTGGATGGGGAAGAAAGACTAGAAAAAACTCAGTCCCCCGAAGCAATTTAGTAAGGACCTTCTCTTCGCCCAGGGCAATGCAAAGTGCTCAGTGGGGATTTGCAAGTGAAGAGCCGACACCCAAATACAGCAGCAGCAGTATGTTCAATCTTGTTTTTTACTCAGAAATAGACCGCAGGCTATGAGTGATCAACTAGCTTGTTTTCTTCTCCGTATTTTTCCATATCTGGATGTGCATATCCAAACTTTCAGGTAAGAGTTGCTTGTCTTGTATCCGGATATTTAGAGAATCTACTTATTGACCAATAGCACAAACGACCAGAAAAAGATGAGAGGGTCAATGTAGAGAAAATAAGTGAGAATGTTCCCCTACCTGAGACTCTTCTTCTTGCTTGTGGGTAGAGCCTTCAAGAAGCCTCCAATTTCAGCCACACCACTTGCCCTGCCCTCACCCTCGTGCTTTTCTTAGCGCTCCGGCACAGTTGGGTAAGAGAATGGGTCGGGCAGACCTCATTTTGAGTCCTGGCTCCACCGCTAACTGGCTGGGGGACTTGGGCAGGTTACTCAACCTGTCTGCGCCTCAGCTCCACCTGTCAGATGGGGATCACTGTAGCACCTGCCTCCCAGGGTGGTCGTGAGGTGAACTAGAAGACAGAAGAAGCAAAGCCTGCGAAGTGCTTAGTGTGGTACCTCGCGAGTAGTCGGAGCCCTGAACGTCTAGTCTTGTTATGCAGTGTGCTCGGGGAGAGGTGCGCAGGCCCCCCAGCCGGCCGCCAGCGTGGAAACGAGGACAGATGAGCAAGAAGGACAGGGCTCTGCGGAAGGCTGACGGCATGCTGCTTGCACCCCCAGAGGGCCGCACATGCAGCAGCGCTCCTCTCTGACGGGAACCGTGTGATGGTCTCCGTTTGCCAAATGACGCAAGTGAAGCTCAGGGTCCAAGTGATGCACCAGCGACCACACAGCAAAAGAGACGGGCCTTGAAATCGCGGAGTGGAGAGGCTGAGACTACGAACCCCGGAAGCTCTTGCCTTTGGACCACTTTCACCCATTTCCCCACCCGCTGCCCCCGCCTGTGGCAACTACCAATCTGTTCTGTTTCTATGAGTTCTGTTTTTCTTAGATTCCACATATAAGTAAGATCATAGAGTATTTGTCTTCGTCTGTTGGACTTATTTCACGTAACATAATGCCCTCAAAGATCATCTATGTTGTCCCAAATGGCAGGATTTCCTTCTTTTTTATGGCTGAATAATATTCCCCATTTTCTTTATCCATTCATCTGTTGATGGGCACTTGGGTTGTTTCCATGTCTTGGCTATTGTGAGTAATGCTGCAATGAACATGGGGGTGCAGGTATCTCTTCAATGTACAGCATGGTGACTATAGTCAACAAAACTGCATTATATATTAAAGTTGCTAAGAGAGTAGATTTTAAAAGTTCTCACCACAAACAAAAATGGTAACTATGTGAGGTGATGGATGTGTTAACTAACCTTATTGTGGCGATCATTTCACAATATATACACATATCAACCCATCACATGGTATACCTTAAACTTACACATATTTTATGTCAATTATATCTCAATAAAGTGGGGAAAAAAAGAGTATGAACCCTGGTATTCAAATCCTGCCTGCCCGCCACCTCAGACTAGCCATGTGATGTGGGAGGAGTCAGTTAAGTTCTGGGTCTCAGTTACCTGATATGTAAAGTGGGGGTGACAACAGTACCCCATGGGGTTATTGTGAAGATTAAATGACAGGGAGAGAGAGAGACAGTGTGTGTGTGAGTGTCTGTGTGTGGTTCATAGTCCCTAGTAGTCTGCATAAATGTGTGGGAAAGAAATCTTGGAAACACAGACCCTCTGAGTCCAAATTTCCTGCTGTTTGGACACAGAACTGACAGAAAGAAACACCCTTCCTCCACCCCCATTCTACAGACAAGAAGACGATGCCTATGGAAATGGAAGTTTTTGTTTCAGTTAAGGAAATAAAATTGGGGGAAATAAAATTTAGGAGATTTAAAAAAAAGTACCGAAATAAAAACACAGAGAAAAAACAGCAGGGCCAGACCAAATAGAAGCTAGACAGAGCGTCCACAAAAAAGGGGAGGATGAGAAGGTTAACAAAACATTGAGCTCCTTTCTGACAGGTAACTGGAAAGAACAAGCCGTGTCGTCAAACAGCCCAGAGGCCTGGCCCGCAGCCGCAGACACGCCGACAGCAGGCTGGCCCAGCATGCGGCCATGTGGCTCCACGTTCCTTCCCACCCAGCTCAGCCACATCTGGGGGACGGTCTGATCAAGCCCCTTGAGAAGATTCGCTCGGAGCTCCCTTCTTTCCGGTTGGCTCCCTGTCGGCTCCCGCTGGCCTCAGTTCCCAGTCTCAGCCATACCACTCCTGTGCAGACTGATGAAATTGGGGTGTTCAGGGGGCCAGGGAATCAGCATATGCTGTAGCACACTTTGGATCCTTCCAGAAACGTGTTTTCTCTTCTCCAGCCATTTCTGTACACCTTGACTTAGGTTACACACTTCACTTAGGTTACACACACACACACACACACACACACACACACAGGGAAAGAGGTAGGAACAGAGACTTTCTGCTTCCACCACTGGTCAAGCGATTTGATTTGGTCTGAGCAGGTAGGGTCAGTGACCTGCAGAATGGGTGAAAGTCAGACGGTGGCAGAATAAGACAGGTAAGAAGGCACAGGGGCGGGAGAAGCTGCCAGGATGTGGGGGCGTGCTCCAGGGTTTGTTCTCTCTGGCCCCTTCCAACATTTTTCCTCCTTCATGAAGCAAGGCCTGTCTGTGTCTGACCTACACATTCCCCCGTCCCCCGACAAATGAAGTGAAGCAAGACCCGCTGCCTGCCCCCCCCGCGAAGATGAAGTCACCCCCTGGGTTCTCTGCTGTGTGTCTGAGTGTAGCTGGCAGGCTTCCTTTCCTGCAGGTGTCCTCTGAGTGGCCTCAGGTGGGGCTGAGACTCCAGAAAATGTGCCGCTTCTGCCCCCTGGGTGTGGAGCCCAGCTCCCGCTAACCTCGGCAGGTCCCGAACCAGATTTCCCCAGCTGGCCCTCACTTTGTGTGACTTCATCCCGCTCCAGAAGGCAATTCATTAAACGTGCCGTTTGATGTGACAGGATCTTTGGTGCAATGTTGCTTGTAGACAAATTCACACAGCAGAAAAACAGCCTTTTCTGTGAAACTCTGACTTACTTGGGGTTCTGAAAGAACCATCTCTGACCCTCATGGATGCCTGGAACACAAGCTAGAGTCAGGACAGGGTGATAGATTGGAAAGAGGAATACTCTTTTGAAGAAAAATTGGGGAGATCGGCTTTATTTTTTAGAGTTTAAAAATTATGTTACATGCAGTAAAATTCACCTTTTTCATGTACAGTTTTATGAGTTTTGACAGATGCATACATACATGGGACCGACACCATGATTAAGATACAGAACAGTTCCATAGCCCCAAAAAGTTCCCTTGTGCCCCTGTTATGGGTTGAATTGTGTCCCTGCCAAATTCATATGGTGAACCTACCCCCCAGCTCCTCAGAATGTGACCTTATTTAGGGTCTTTACAGACGTAATCAAGTCAAAATGAAGTCATCAGAGTGGGTCCTAATGCCATATGACTGGTGTCCTCATAAAAAGGGGAAATTTGGACACACACACACACACACACACACACACACACACAGAATGCCATGTGAACATGAAGATGACCTTTTACAAATCAAGGAGAGAGGCCTGGAACAGATCCTTCCCTCACAGCCCTAAGGAGGGACCAACACTGCCAACACCTTGATTTCAGACTCCTAGCCTCCAGAACTGCAAGACGACAAATTTCCACCACTTTGTGGCGTTTTGTTACGGTAGCCCCCTAACAAACTAATCCAGCTGCTTTACAGTCAATCACCTCCCCCCACTCACCCCCTGGCAATCACTGATCCAATATTGTGCCTATAGTTTTGATTCTCCAGAATGTCACATAAGAGGAATCCTACAGTACACAGCCTTTTGAGTCTAGCTTTCTTCATTCGGCACAATGCTTTTGAGATTCCTTCACGCTCCTTCTTTTTCCATTCCTTTTTTTGCTGAGGAGTATTTCATTTTATGGATGTACCACAGTTTACTTATCCATTTAGCAGCTGATGGATATTTGGATTATTTCCAGGCTTTGGTTGTCGTGACGAAAGCCTCTGTAGCTGTTCACATATACACTTCTTTTGCAGGTGAATGTAAGTTTTCATTTCCCTTGGGGTGGGATTCCTGGGTCTTATGATAAGTGTATGTGTACATTTGTAAGAAACTACCAAACTGTTTCCAAAGTGGCTGTTCCATTTTCGTATTTTTGCCAGTAATGTATGAACATTTTAGATGTTTCACGCCCTCCTCACTGCACTTGGTGTTGTCTGTTTTTTGTCTCTGCCAACCTAGTAGGTATGTATAGGTGTGTGCAGGTTATCTCATTGTGGCTTTATTTGCATTTTTCTAATAACTAAAGACGTTGAGCATGTTTTTATGTTGTTATTTGCCATCCATATAGTTTCTTTTGTAAAGTGTCTGTTCAAATATTTTCCCCATTTTTAATTGGGTTGTTTTCTTATTGTTGATTTGAGAGGATAAAAGTCCTATATCAAATATGTATTTTGTAAATATTTTCTACCAGACTATGGCTTGTCTTTATTGTCTTAACAGTATCTTTTGAAGAGCAGAAATTTAAATTTTGATGTAGTGAAACTTATCAATTTTTTTAATGGGTTGTGCTTTTGGTGTCATAGCTAAGAAAGCTTTGCCCAGGGTCACGAGGATTTTCAGAATATCTGCTTTTCATTCTGACTGTGCAGCTGATTCTCCTCCTAGACAGGTCCTTTCTCAGCCTTAATTTACCCCCCTGTGAAATGTGGAGATTGACATGATGAGTATTTTTCAAACTTTTTGACAGCAAGGGAACCTAATTTAACTGAGACCCTGCATCGTACTCCAGCATGTGAAGCAGATATGAGTGTTCCTGGGCCCTGCCCTCCCAGGGTCCCTTGAGCAATGCTTTCTTACCTTTCGTGCATGTACAAGTGACTAGAGGCCCTTGTGAAAACGCAGATGCTGATTCGTAGCTTAGGGGTAAAGTTGAGGTTCTGCGGGACTAACAAGTTCCAGGTGATGCCCACTGCTGGTCCAGGGACTTCAGTTTGAGTGACAAAGCTTCAGAGTCCTCTCAGGGCCAAAGTGTGAAGCCCACCTTCATTAATGTAAGACTATGGATTTCTACAGGGTGTTTCTTCCAAGGAGAGCAAAGTTCTTCCATATCAGTAATTCTCTTTCCCTCCTTTCCTTCTGCTCCATTATTTTCCCCAATTAACTGATGGGTACACTGAGGCCCAGACTTGGGCTAAGTTCACTAGAATGTGGCAGAGTCAGGTAGAGAAGAAGACTGCCAGCAACTGGGGACTAGCACCATTTGAACCACATGATAAAGTCAGCGTTACACCAAGAACTTGTTTTGTTGCATCAGAAACTCAAACTGGCTTAAGGAAGAGGGGGACCTTTTTGGCTCATGTAACTCTGAGGTTATGCTGGCTGCAGGTGTAGACAGATCGAGGTGTTTGAATGCCGTCATCAGGAATATGGCTCTCTGAAAGTTTTAGTTCTGTCCTCCTCTGAATTGGTTTCACTCCCAGGCAGGCCCTTCACATGCCTGTGAAGACCACTAGCTGCTCTAGGCCTATATTCCATCAGCTTAGCAGCACTGGGAGAAGGACAGCTCCTCTTTTCCAATAGTTGCAGCAAAAGCCCTATATTTGAGTTTTGTTGGCTTGGCTCAGGCCACAGGCCTGTTCAACCGTGAAACAGCGACTGTGGCCAGTGATGGGACTGTGGGAGGCGGTGATCTGATGGACCAGGACTAGATGATGCCTATAGCCTGGGGGTGGAGTCAGCTTCACCTGAACCACATGGACCTAAAGTAAGGAAGGAAAGGTTCCCGAAAGAAAGGGGAACATTGTTTGTTGGATGTGCAAACAACAGTGTCCACTACAGTCATTATCAACTCATATGCTTGAAAACCTACGTTTTTGTTGTTTTTCTTTAAAGGGGCAGAGAAGTCAAGAATCTGTATCTCTGGCCGCCCAGGAAACACTCTCCTTGTGCCTTTGATGTCACAAGTCCTCCCTAGCTCAGCTTCTAACTCCTGGGACTCCCTTCCCCCATTTTCAGTGCAGCTCCCCGCCTCCACCACCCAAGATTTTCTTGCTACTTTTCCCAGTCCGATAAATATACTTCAATGCTGAAAATTTATATTCCTACCCCTCCCAGGGCTTTCTGGACTTGAAATGAGAGTTACAACAGAGGGCAACGCTTGACGCAAAGTAATAGTGCACTAAAGATGGAATCTCAGGCACTGGGGGATTTTTGTTCCTGGGATAGGAGGTCTCTTTGGTCCTGCCAATTCATCCAGCTGGTTTTGCTGACCCACAAAGTTGGCCAAGGTCTCAGTCTTCTAGCCCTGAAGCAACACCCTCTGTTTGGAGGCAGCAATGGAAACAGGTAGAGTCACAGCTGGGCTTATTAAAGGCGATGCCAGGACTGTGTTGGGAGGAACGTCTAAGCAGGAGTGCAGGTGGCAATCCTTGCCTAATTATCAATGTGAAAAGCCTGTAAATTGAGACTTCAGGAGGGGAACATTCTTGCTTCGTCTCTGGCAGACAGGAGAGGCTGGTCGGGGCCTGATGCCCATCAAGTTCAGTCGTTCAGGTGGTTAGAAACAGCCCTAACTGTCAGCTTACAGACAGGCCCACACGACTCCCCACCAGGAGGAGGATGGCTCTGGCTACGAAAGAACCAGTTCTGGCCAGAGATGGGAACGTTTTTTGTGGGATCTACTTGATGTTCTGTAATGTCAGGTTAGGCTGATAGGGTATTTTATTGAATGACACAAATTCCAGCTTCAGTAACAGTACCCCAGTGTCAATAGTGAATGTAAATAGATTGTCTTATAAAATGAGAAAATATGTGCACAGTGTCCCAACCTCCCCCCTCCTGAGTGTATGAGCTATGAGACCACACTTGGCACCCGTAGGCACCTCTCCCTCCCTCACCCAGTGCACACAATGACCCCCTTTATGCGCTGCCCGCCAGGCTCCATGGGAAGGGCCCTCGGTGTGTGCAGGGTTTGACTACAGTACTACTGTACGTGGTAATCATTAACCTGACATGGCATTTACGGGGGTGAGATGTGCTGTGTGCTGCTTTCCCTTCATCCCTCCAGCAAACAGAATGTGCTGACTCTAAACAGGTAGGACCAGTTGCTGCCAGGCCCTCAGAGACACAGTGTTCTATTATGGAATTAGCCATGCATAATGGGCCCTTTGAATCCGGCAGCAAGCACTTTCCTCACTGGGCCACACAATTCCAGGAGTTGGGCCTGGACCCCAGGGGCTGGTGGGCCGGTTTGGGTTTCTAAACGAGCTTTGTTCACCGACTGGAAGAGAAAACTCCAAAGCTGAGTGCAAAATCCTGGGAACTGAGCTGAAAGCTTCAAAGGCATTCCCTCAGGAGGAGGCAGGGCTGAGTAATCCCTTTGGGTGGCTTCAAATCTGAAACAAGGTTTTATCACCTTAGGGCCTTTTTGTATAATGATTGTTAAGAGTTAAGAGTGGCTGGGGTTGAAGTGAGAAAAAAGGCGCAGAGGAATTAGGTAGTTTACTCAAAACACACAGCCAGCTTGGGCCAGAACTGGCAGCAAGACGGACCTCCCCATCTTTGTGTTTTGGCCTCTTTGGAGGTTCAGTTCCAAGCAAGGTTCCTCACATTAGGAGTCCAGGCGTCTCTCCTTCCTTGTGCCCCCGCTCCCCACTTGGCTGGCAGAGGAGAAGCCGTGGCTGAGGCAGACTTAGAGAAGGAGAGAGGAGCTCCGGTCGGGCTCTGGGACCGCAGCTGTGTGCTGGTGGGTAGATCCTTCACATCTTTGGACCTTGGTTTCAGGTCCTCTTTGGCAAAGAGAAAGCCAGGACAGATGATCTGCAGAGTCACCTACAGCACTAATGTTCAGTAGGGAACATTCCCCCATGAGCAGGTGCCCTCTTCCTACTGGGAATACCTGGAAAGCACGGGGCGGGGGTGGTTCCTGGGTACCAAGTTGCTGGAAGGGAAAAGTAAGCCCTGAAAATCACACCACTATTATGGAGCTGTTACTTTCCTCCCAGTGACTAATTTGAGCCCTGCTGAAAAATGATGAAGTGCTAACTAGGATCTTAGAGTCCATTTTCTTTAGTTCTCTTCATTTTCAGACCCTGGATTTTCAGATGTGGTGACTTGGCCAAGGTCACAGGGAGAATGGGCAGCAGATCTCCTGCTTGCATCCGTAGCTCTTTCCACTGACCATTTGGCCACCTGTGCTCAGGAGCTAGTGACTAGACCATCCCTGGATGGGTAGCAGCAACAGCAGGAAACATGGATTCCTGTGGACCTCTGGTCATGACCTGACATCAGTGACCGAGCTCACACCCTGTGCTACACACGTTACCTGCAGCAGCTCATTTAGTTTTTAAATTAAAAACCTATGTTAGGTACACCTGAAACTAATATCGTATCTGTCAATTATGTCTCAATTTAAAAAAAACAACCTACGATAGGTGTGCTTTTATCAGTTTCATGTAAAGATATGGAAAGTAAAGCTTACAGGATGACTTACCTGAAGTTACAAGGTTTAAAAGTCACACCCAGTCTAGCTGCAGAATCTGTTCACCTAACCATTGCACCACACTGCCTTGCTATAGGGGAGAGTGTGGGGCCCTGGGTTCTTATTCAGAGTTATGGAAATATTCCATAAAGATGGATTTCTTTAATGACCTCAGCATTCCTGATTAGAATACCAGTTGGCGAACCAAGGGCACCCTCCTTATGGGCTGTGGGCTCTCCTTGGTACCCTGGGCCAGGGCTCTGGAGACCCCATTTTCCTCCTCCTCTGCTTTCCGGCCCCTGAGAAAACAATTCTTCTCCTTCTGCAGTATTGCCAGGCAAGTTAACACCCTGGCCAGTGGGTGAGCTCACCCCGAGTGAGAGTTCGTCTAGAATCTTCCAAAGAGGAAGAAGCAGTGTGATCAAGCTCTGGCTCCTGCTGCCAAGGCAGACAAGACATCAGCCCCAAGATCCTGGAGACTCTTGCCCAGTGAAGATCCTGTTTCAGTGTCTTCTCTTGACAGCTGGGTGGGGAGAAGAAGGTGGATGGAGAAACCAGAGTCAGTCACTTCAAAAAATGCCAAAGCAACCTGAAACGCTTTTCTCTATCTCGTACTGCAGAGACTCATTCCTGACATAGTCTTCAAAATGGAGAGTGGGGAGGGTCTCTGTTCTCCAAATAGATGGGCCAGATCTGGCCCCAGGAGGCTCAGCAATTGGCATTTGATCCCAGGACCTGGGTGGAGGCAGAGAAAGAGACCAAGTTGTCTGCTGTGTTCCCAAATGCCTCCTTCACTCCCGGGTGTCATGACACCAGGTCATAGAATGTGCCTCCCGATGACATGCAGTTCTAGGAAAAATGCTTGGCTTTGTCTCACTAGAACTAACCGACCTTGGGAGAGAATGTTCCCAGAACACGTGGCCCCTCGTGGCAGGCCTGGGCTGGAGTCTCTTTGGTCTCACCAGCAACTGACTTTAAAGGTGACTGGGGCTTGTGGAGTACAGTTCACAAAACATGGCCGGTGAGGGCTTTGATTTGTCTTAAACAGACAGTGTCCTCACCAACTGCCACAGCCAAAATGCCCCCTTCAGGGACGCCTGTCCATAACTTCCTGTCAAGCCTACGTCCCCTGCCATTCTTGCTGGTAGCTCTTATCTCAATAGCGATTTAAATAATTCCTTGTACAATTATTTGTTTAATATCAGTCACCTCTCCCAAGCTATCAGCGCCACAGAGAAGATTTACTGTTTGACTGATTCGTCAATCCGAGTGCAGTGCTGGCACTTAGTCAACAAATATTTGTTGAATCAAAGAGGAGAGATGTGGAGAATATTACATCAAAAACCAAGAGGAAAAGGTTGGAACTAGAAATGATCTTACATGTTTATTTCAACCCTGGATAACGAAGCCAGGAGTGATAAAGAGACTTGTTCAAGGTCACATGGCTGGGTGATGAGAGAGTTAGCACTGGACTCCAAGACCCTCCACTTTACTTCACTCCTTGGGGGATTACCTTTAGTGTCTGCTCTTAGCTAAAACTCTGGATACTAGTTCTTCTGTGAAGTGTCCCAATCCCTCTGCCTCCAAATACAGCTGGAATCTGTTCTCTTCTCTGCATCCCTCTGGCCATTGGTCTAGGCCAAACCACTGTCGTCTCTTGCCTGGAATTATAGGAGCTTCCTAAGTGGTCTCTCAATTACTCCCCTGCCCCTGTCCACTCCCTTCTACACACATGAACTGGAGTGATCTGTTACAAATGTGCATGAAAGCATGCCGTTCCCCTGCTTGAACCCCACCAGTGGTGTCCCAGATGTAGCCACAGTCACTCCTCACCAAGGCTACTTACCCCACGTCATCTGACCCTTGCCTCCCTCTCCTTCCCTCTGCACCCTTCCTGTCACCAGTTACATTCCACCCATGCCGGCCTTTTCCTTCTGTTGCTCTAACATTTCAAGTTTGCAGTTTCTTCGACCTGGAATGCTTTCTGCAGATCCGCACCTCCTTCTCCTCACAGTGTCACCTCCTGTATAATGTAGCCCCCTCCATGCCCTCACACCCACGCTCAATCACATTATTCCATTTTGGTACTTTCACAGCATATATCACTCTCTGAAATCATCTTTTTGTACTTATTTGTTTTCTTTTATATTATCTGCCTAATCAGCCCCTAATGTAAGCCCCATGAAAGCAGACACATTGTCTTGTATGTCTGTATGTCTAGCACCTAAATCAGCACCCATATGTTTTTACTGACTTTGTTGAATGAATTAGTGTTTGTAACTCCTTCTGTTTAATTGGAGGTACTGTCATGGAGGTGCTCCTGAAGGTGGTGGCAAAGAGTCCACTCCTACAAAAACCCAGAGTATTTGCTTGGACAGGGAGGACACTTGGATAGGTCAGGCATCCCCAAAACTGGCTAGCAGCAGAGTCACCAGGAGAGCTGATAAAAATAGAGCCTCCTGGGAACCAGCCAGCACCTCCCGGATCAGAACATCCAGGGCTGAGTCAGGAAGCTACCGGCTACTGACAGAGGGTGGGCCAGTTTGGAAAACCACTGGGTGACTGGATCCAGGGCCAAGTACATGTCCTTACCTTTGACCTTGTATCTGCACTTCTGGGAAATAATCCTAATGACAGAAAAGACATTGTGTACAAAGATATTTATCTCATCTTGTTTATAAGAGTGAAAATTTAAAAACAACACGAATGTCCAAAACTAGGAGAAGTGATTAAGGAAACCATGATACAGTCACTTGATAAACGTTAAAATTAATACTTATGGATATGTTTCTACATGAAAAGCATTTTTGACTTTGCTATAATGTGCATGTTGGTGTCCCCCCCAAATTTGTATGTTGAAACTCTAACCCCCAAGGTGACGGTCTTAGGAGGTGGGGCCTTGGGGAGGTGCTTAGGCCATGAGAGTGGGGCCCTCATGATGGGATTAGTGCCTTATAAAAGAGACCTACAGAGCCAGCTCACCCCCTTCCACTATGCGAGGCTACAATGAGAAGCTGGCACTCTGCAACCAGGAAGAGGGTTCTCACCAGAACCCGACCATGCTGGCGCCCCGATCTTGGACTTCCTGCCTCCAGAACTGTGAATGATACGTCGCTGCTGTTTATAAGCCCCTCGGCTGTGGTATTTTGTTACGGCAGCCTGAATGGACTAAGACAGCTTTCATACTAGAATGTAAAATTGTTTGCTCAATGTGATAGTGGTTCAATGCACAACGTGTGCTAGAGGCTGACTACATAGGTTCGAATTCCAGCTCTGACCAGGCATGTGATCCTGGGTCAGCTGCTAAACCTGTCTGTGCTTCTGTTTCCTCATCTTTAAAATGGAGCTGATAACAGCACCTAGCTGAAGGGTTATTGTGAGGATTAAATGAGTTAATATATGCCACATATTAGGTCCTCAAGGAATATTATATATTATATATATTTATTATATATGGGGAAGACTAGAAGGAATTATATTAAAATGCTAACAGCAACTATGCTAAGCTGGTTAGATATGAGTGATTTTTCTTGTCTTTTCTCCCTGCTCCATGAGTTGGTTCTATCACCTCTATAACTTATCAAGCATAACAGTCAAATTTCCAGTGCAATGCAAAACCCAGCACTGGAGGAGGTGGTGGGGGTGGAAAGAAGGCAAATGCACCAAAGAATCTTTGCAAATGTAAAATCTTGTATTCAAACATGAAATATGAAGTTAATAAAGATTAGAGCAGTCGCTTATGTGCCGCCTGTCTGCCCAGCTGCTCTGTGGCCAAAGCTCCTTTAGAGCCCTGACCAGTCTAACTCCAGAGCACGTGCTTCTCACTCTCAACCACAGTGTTCTTCCAAAAATTGTATTTATATCTCCTGTTCTCTCTCCTCATAGGTCCATCCAGTTCGGCGGGTTTCAGTTATCCATGTATTCATACATAAATGTTTATTGAGTGTCTACTTGCTCTGCCCTGGCACCCTGGCACCCTGGGAGCTTTGCCCATATCCACATAGGCCACCAGGCAGAGGCTTAAACTGTAGCTTATCTGAGTCTTGGCAGAACACCTTGTTGTCCTCCCGGAACACAAGAGCATGTGAGGCTTGCGAAGATCTGCTCCAAGGCCCTCCCCCTCACTTTTCTATCACCCCTGGGAGGCGATCACGAAACCATTTCTCACCACCTCCTGGGTTCTGATGAGGTGTGGGGCTTTCTGCCTGGCCCTCCTCAAGACAGAGCTGCAGAATATAAAACTGTTTGGCTGCAGTCTAGAATCGGTTCCTCAGCAACGGAGTATGCCACAACTCACGTTGTAGCCACCAGGTTACAACAGGTTTCAGGGCTGTCATTTTTGGTGTGGAAGACAAGAATCACAGGATATGGCATCTTTGGCTTATTCTTCTTTGCCCTGCCTGTGTAAGTAATAAACTAAATCTAAAATTGGCTCATCATACCTTCACCAGTCAAGTGGCTCAGGCCTTACACTTCGCCTGCCTTATCTTATAGGATGCATCCGTGAATGAAACAGATAAAGCTCCTGCTCACCTGGAGCTTACATTCTAGCGGGGGGCCAGACCACAAAAATAGGCACAGTAAACAAGTGAAGTCTATCTTATAATAGAAGGTGATGTAGATTACGGAAAACAGAAAAACTAAGGGGTCAGGGGGTCAGCACTTTAAGGTAGGAGGCAGATGGCTGTATTAAATCGAGTCGACAACGTGCCCCTCATTGAGAACATGTGATCTGAGCAAAGACTGGAAAGGGCTGAGGGGGTTAGTCAAGGGGATGTTTTGGCAGAGGGAAGAGCTAGAGCAACATGCCTGGAACGGACAAGAAAAAGCAGAGGGATGACTGCGGCTGGAGTGGAGGGAGGAAAGGTGGGCATAGAGGAGCAAAGTGGGAGAGAGGAAGGGATTGAAGAGGTAACCCTGGGCCAGATTCTGTAAGGCCTCTGAACTGTTCTAAGACTTTAGCAAAAGCCTTTTCATCCAGGGACATGGAGAGCCATCATAGTTTGTGTTTTTAGCCTTTTTATTGTAAAATGAAAGATATAGATACAGAAAAACCACACAAAACAAATGTAGAGTTTAGTTAATTCTTATGAGGCCTGTACTCTGCTAATCATCTTCCAGGTCAAGAAGTAAATTTGCCAGTCTCCTCGGAGCCCCTCCGTGGGCTCTGTCCCACTCAGAGTCCCCTGCCTCTGCCCAAATGTAACCACCATCCTGACTTGTCTATTAATCACTTGCTTGGTTTCTCTATGTTTTATCACCCAAGTTTGCATCTCATCTCTAGTTACTGTAGTTTAATCTTAATACGTCTAAGTCGCTTTTAGGCCACAGGTCTTCCTCCATCCCTTTCTTTCCCTTATGGTTCATCTGTTGAAGTCCTCAGTCAATTCAACTTATGGTTTTTCCCATGCTGGATTTTGTTAATCGTTGCCTGGCTTTGAGCAGAGGAGTGGCACGATCTGACTTAGATTTTAAAAGGATCGTGCTGCTATTGTGTTAAGATTGTAGGGGGACGAGGAGACCTCTTCGGGGCTGCTGCAGAAGTTCCTGAGAGATGATGTGGCTTAGACACGGGTGGGAGAGGTGGAAGAGGCAAGAGGTGTTGGATTCAGGTTACATTTTGAAGGTACATTAGCCAAGAGGATTTCCTTATACATTGGCTATGCAACGTGAAAGACAGGAGTCAAGAATGACTCCAAAGATTTTTTTTTAAAACTGCTTTTTTGAGATATAATTCACAAATTATATAATTTAGCCATCTAAAGTGTAAAGTTCAGTGGTTTTTAGTATATTCACAGAGTTGTGCAATGATCACCACAATCTAATTTTAGAACATTTCCATCAAAAAGAAAGCTGTACCCATTAGTAGTCATTCCCCGTTTCCACCCAACCGTCCCCCTTCCAGACCCTGGCAACCGCTAACCTACTTTCTGCCTCTGTAGTTTACCCATTCTGGATATCTCATGTAAAAAGAAACGTGAAACGTGGGCTTTTGTGACTGGCTTCTTTCACTTAACATAATGTTTTCAAGGGTCATCCAAGTTGTAGCATTTATCAGTACTTCTTTTTTTAATTTTCAAATCATATTTCATTGTATGGATATACCATATATTGTTTATCCACCCATCAGCTGATGGACAATTAGATTCTTTCCACTTTCGGGTATGAAAAGTGCTGATATGAACATTTGTGTACAAGTTTTTGTATGGATATATGTTTTCAATTCTTTTGGGTATATACCTAGGAGTGTCATATGGTAGGGTCATATGGTAACTGTATGTTTAATTTATTAAGGAACTGCCAAACTGTTTTCCACAGTGGCTGCATCATTTTACATTCCTACCAGCAATGTCTGAGGGTTCTAATTTCTCTACATCCTCACCAACACTTTTTACTATTTGTCTTTTTGATTATAGCTATCTTAGTGGATGTCAGTGGTATCTCATTGCAGTTTTTATTTGAATTTCCCTAATGACTAATGATGTTGAGCATCTTTTCATGTGCTTATTGGCCATTTGTATATCTTCTTTGGAGAAATGCCTATTCAAACTCTTTGCCCATTTTGTAATTGGGTTATTTGTCTTTATTGAGTTGTAAGGGTTCTTTATATATTCAGATACGTGTCCCTCATCTATGTGATTTGCAAATATTTTTTCTCCTTCTGTGGTTTGTCTTTTCACTTTCTTGGCAGTGTCCTGTGAAGCACAAAAGTTTTTAATTTTGATGAAATCCAATTTATTTATTTTTTTCTTTTGTTGCTTGTACTTTTGGTGTTATCTCTAAGAAACTAGCATCTAACCCAAGGTCATAAAGATTTACACCTATATTTTCTCTAGGAGTTCTATAGTTTTAGAGGTTCTATAGTTTAGACCTCTTACATATAGCTCTGTGATCCACTTTGAGTTGATTTTTGTCTATGATGTGAGGTTGGCATCCATTTGGACCATTCAATTTTCTTTTTCTTTTTTTTATTGATGTAACATTGGTTTATAACATTATATAAATTTCAGGTGTAGATCACTATATTTCGATTTCTGTGTAGCTTACGTCATGTTCACCACCTAAAGACTAATTACCATCCATCACCACACACATGTGCCCAGTCTCTCCTTTTGCCCTACTCCCTCCCCCTTTCCCCTCTGGTAACGGCCAATCTAATCTCTGTATCTATGTGTTTGTTGTTGTTGTTTTTATCTTCTATTTCTGAATGAGATCATACAGTATTTGACTTTCTCCCTGTGACTTATTTCGCTTAGCATAATATCCTCAAGTGGACCACTGAATTTTCAGTCTGTTGCAAGTGAGTATCTAGTTGAAAAGGACTATTTGTTGAAAAGACAAATTCTTTCTTTCTTCTTTGATTTGTCTTGTCACTCTTGTTGAAAATCAATTGACATAAATGTGAAGTTCTATTTCCGGACTCTCAATTCTACTCCATTGGTTTATATGTCTATCCTTATGCCAGTACCACACTGTCTTGATTACTATAGCTTTGTAGCAAGTTTGGAAATTGGACAATGTGAGTTCTTCAACTTTGTCCTTCTTTTCCAAGATTGTCCCGGCTATTCTAGATCTCTCATGCTTCCATATGAATTTTATTTTATTTTTTATTTTTTTATTTTTTAATAATACTTTATTGCTAAGAATGCAGTTTTGTGTGTGTGTGTGTGAGGAAGATCAGCCCTGAGCTAACAACTGATGCCAATCCTCCTCTTTTTTCTGAGGAAGACTGGCCCTGGGCTAACATCTGTGCCCATCTTCCTCTACTTTATATGGGACACCACCACAGCATGGCTCGACAAGCAGTGCATCGGTGCGCGCCCGGGATCTGAACCAGTGAACCCTGGGTCGCTGCAGCAGAGCGCGCTCTCTTAACTGCTTGCACCACCGGGCCAGCCCCTCATGTGAATTTTAAAATCAGCTTGTCCATTTCTACAAAAAAGACAGCTGGAATTTGGATAGGGATTGCACTGAATCTGTAGATCAATTTGGGGAGTATTGCCATCTTAGCAATATTAAGTTTTAGAATTCATGAACACAGGATGTCTTTCCATCTTTTTAAATTTATTTCAACAATGTTTTGTAGTTTCAGCATACAAGACTTGCACTTTTTTGGTTACATTTATTCCTAAGTATTTCCTTCTTTTTGATGCTATTGTAAATGGAATTGTTTTCTTAATTTCATTTTGGGTTGTTCATTGCTAGTGTATAAAAATACAATTGAATTTTGTATATTGATCTTATATACCTGCCACATTGCTGAACCTGTTTATTAGTTCTAATAGTTTTTAGTGGATTCTTTAGGGTTTTCTATGTATGGGATCATGTCATCTGCAAATAGAGATGTTTTTACTTCTTCCTTTCCAATATGGATGCCTTTTATTTCTTTTTCTTGACTAAAGCCCTAGCTAGAACCTCCAGTACAACGTTGAATAGAAGTCACAAAAGCAGACATCCCTGTCTTGTTCCTGATCTTAGTGAGAGAAGCATTCATTCATTCTTCATTAAATATAATGTTAGTTGTAGATTTTTCATAGATCTTCTTCTTCTAGTTGAGGAAGTTCCCTATGTTGTTGAGAGTTTTTATCATCAAGAGGTGTTGGATATTGTCAAATGCTTTTTCTGTATCTACTGAGATTGTAGTATAGTTTTTGTCCTTTATTCTATTAGTACATTGATTGATATTTGGATGTTAAACTAACCTGTGGTCCTGGGATAAATACCACTTGCGTATGGTTTTACACGTTGCTGAATTCAGTTTGCTGATATTTAGTTGGGGATTTTTGTGTGAATTTTTTTTTCTTGTGAAGTTTTTATCCTGTTTTGTTATCAGGATGACACCGTCCTCATGGAATGAGCTGGGAAGTGTTTTTTCCTCTTCTATTTTGGAAGAGTTTAAATGTTTGGTAGAATTCACCTATGAAGCCAGGTGAATAGAATTATTCAAATTATCTATCTCTTCTTGACTCAGTTCCATTAGTTTGTGTCTTCCTAGGAATTTTTCCATTTTATCTAAGTGATCTAATTTGTAGTCATACAGGTGTTCATGGTAATCTCTTATAATCCCTTTTTTTTTCCTGTAAGGTCAGTAGCAGTGTCTCCTCTTTCATTCCTGATTTTAATAATTTGAGTCTTTTCTCATTTTTTTCTTGGTCAGTGTAGCTAGAGGTTTGTCAATTTTTTGTTGTTGTTGTTGTTGTTGAGGAAGATTTTCCTTGAGCTAACATCTGTTGCCAATCTTCCTCTGTTTTGTATGTGAGCCACCATCACAGCACAGCCACTAATAGAAGAATGGTGTAGGTCCACACTCAGGAACTGAACCCAGGACACCAAAGGGGAGTGTGCTGAAATTAACCACTAGGCCACTGGGGCTGGCCCAAGAGGTTTGTCAATTTTGTTAATCTTTTCAAAGAAACAACTTTTGATTTTGTTGATTTTTCTCTATTACTTTTCTATTCTCTATTTCATTTATTTACACTCTAATTTTTATTATTTCTTTTCTTATGCTTGTTTGAGTTTAGTTTTCTCTACTTTTCCTAGTTTTTTTTCAGGTAGAAAATTTGTTTATTAATTTGGGATTTTTCTTCTCTCTCTCTCTTGTTTTTTTCTTTTGGTGAGGAAGATGGGCCCTGAGCTAACATCTATTGCCAATCTTCCTCTTTTTGCTTGAGGAAGGACTGTCCCTGAGCTAACATCCATGCCAACCTTCCTCTACTTTTTTTGTATGTG
The DNA here is from genome assembly GCF_057802395.1 of Ceratotherium simum simum. Taxonomy (NCBI): domain Eukaryota; kingdom Metazoa; phylum Chordata; class Mammalia; order Perissodactyla; family Rhinocerotidae; genus Ceratotherium; species Ceratotherium simum. Next base: position 31,220,564 of record NC_141933.1, read on the forward strand.
GGATGCTGCCACAGCATGGCCTGATGAGCAGTGCATAGGTCCATGCCTGGGATCCAAACCCGTGAAGCCCAGGCTGCCAAAGCAGAGTGTGTGAGCCTAACCACTACACCGCCAGGCTGGCCTCTCTTCTTTTTTAATATAGACATTTGCAGCTATAAATTTCCCTCTAAGCATTTCTTTTCTTTTTTTTTTTTGTGAGGAAGATCAGCCCTGAGCTAACATCCATGCTAATCCTCCTCTTTTTGCTGAGGAAGACCAGCTCTGAGCTAACATCTATTGCCAATTCTCCTCCTTTTTTTCCCCAAAGCCCCAGTAGATAGTTGTAGGTCGTAGTTGCACATCCTTCTAGTTGCTGTATGTGGGACGCGGCCGCAGCATGGCCAGAGAAGCAGTGTGTTGGTGCGCGCCCGGGATCTGAACCCAGGCTGCCGGTAGCGGAGCATGTGCACTTAACCACTAAGCCACGGGGCCGGCCCTCCCTCTAAGCGTTTCCCTAGCTGTATCCCATAAGTTTTGTTATGTTGTGTTTCCATAATTTCAAAATATTTTCTAATTTCTTTTGTAATTTTTTCTTTGATCCATTGATTATTTAAGATAATGCTGATTAATTTCCACATATTTGTGAATTTCCCAAATTTCCTCCTGTTGTTTATTTCTAATTTAATTAAATTGTTGTTTATTTCTATACATTGTATGATTTCAATTCTTTTAAATTTATTGAAACTCATTTTATGGCTTTGGATGTGGTCTATCCTAGAGAATGTTCCATGTACACTTGAGGAGTATATGTTTTCTGCTGTTGTTGGGTGGAGTATTCTATAGATGTCTGTTAGATCTAGTTGGTTTTAGTGTTGCTCAAGTCTTCTATTTCTTTGTTAATCTTCAGCCTAGTTGTTCTGTTTATTACTGAAGTGGGGGATTGGAGTTTTCAACTATTGTTCTTGAATTATCTATTTCTCCTTTCAGTTCTGACCATTTTCTTTCACGTATTTTGGGACACTGTTGTTAGGTGCATACAAGTTTATAATTGTTACATCTTCTTGAAGGATTGACAATTTTATTATTTTAAATGTCCTTTTTGTCTTTAGTAACAATTTTTGTCTTATTGTCTATTTTTTCTGATACTAGTATAGCCACTCCAGCTCTCTTTTGGTCACTGCTTGCATTGTATAGCATTTTAATCTTTTCACTTTTATTCTATTAGTGTCTTTGAATCTGAAGTAGATCTTTTACAGACAGCATATAGTCATATCATTTCAAATCTATTCTGCGATATCTGCCTATTGATTGGAGTGTTTAATCCATTTACATTTAATGTAATTACCAATAAAGTAGGATTTACTTGTGCCATTTTGCTATTTGTTTTTTATATTTCATACATCTTTTTGTTCCTCTATTCTCAATTAGCACCTTCTTTTGTGTTAAATAAATATGTATTAGTGTACTATTTTAATTCCCTTGTTGTTTCTTTTTTTTTTTTTTCACTAAGAAAACTATTTTCTTAGTGGTTATCCTGGGAATTACAATTAGCATCTTCACTTAAACAATATAGTTCAAAGTAACACTAACAAGTTCAATAGTATACAAAAACTGCTCCAACATACCTTCATTCTCTCCCCTTCCTTTGTACTATTATTGTCCTAAAAATTACATCATTATAGATTATAAGCCCATCAACACAGTTTTGTAATTATTGCTTTATCTTTTAAATCAGATAGGAGAAGAAAAGAGTTACAAACAAAAATATATGTATACTGTCTTTTATATTCACCTATATAGTTACCTTTACCAGTGCTCTTTATTTCTTTGTGTGGATTCAAGTTACCATCTTGTGACTTACAGCCTAAAGGACTCCCTTTAGTATTTCTTGTAGATCAAGTCTGCTAACAATGAATTCTCTCAGTTTTTGTTTGTCTGGAAACGTCTATTTTCTCCTTAAGTCTTCAAGGAGGGTTTTGCTAAATATAGTCTTCTTGGTTGACAGTCGTTTTCTTTCAACACTTTGAAAATGCTGTCTGATTTGCATGGTTAGTTACCGACAAGATTGACTTAATCTCCCCAAACTAACAGACAGAAAAAGGAGGAAGAGTGGCCATTTCCAAGTGTAAATACTATTCACTTTAGTATCTATTCTTCTCTGACAGGCAGTGTTCAGCATTCAATCAAAGATCAAGAATAAGATAACTCAGAGCCAGCCCAGTGGCGTAGGGGTTAAGTTTGCGTGCTCTGCTTTAGCGGCCTGGGGTTTGCAGGTTCGGATCCCAGGCGTGGACCTACACACCGCTTATCAAGCCATGCTGTGGCGGTGTCTCATATAAAGTAGAGCAAGGTGGGCATGGATGTTAGCCCAAGGCCAATCTTCCTCAGCAAAAAGGGGAGGATTGGCAAGAGATGTTAGCTCAGGGCTAATCTTCCTCACAAAAAATAAATAAAAAATAAGATAACTCAATGTTAAATGATAACAATAAATTGAACCAGACCTAGATATTGGAACTATCGCACAGAGGCTGTCAGATAGCTAAAGAAACTACTTTTTAAAAAATAGAAGTATAACTAATATGCCAACAGGGAAGATAAAACCGAGTCATGAAAAACACTCAGTCTAAAGGAAGGTAGGAAAAGAGGAAGAAAGGAAGAAAGATCAGATGTCACAAATAGAAAAAAAAATATCAAGATAATACATTTTAATCAAATATATGAAAAAATTATATTAAAGATAAATAACCTAAATACTGCAATTAAGAGGCAGAGGTTGTCAGATTGGATAAAACAGCAAGAGTCAACTATAGGCCATTGACAAGAATCTGACTTTAAATATAAAAACAAAGATTAGATAAAAGAAAAAGAATGATAAAAGATATATCATGCACACACTAATAAAAAGAAAGCTAGAAGAGATAGATAAATGTTAGACGAAGTAAATTTCAGAGTAATGAATATTGTTAGGGATAAATAGGAATATTACATGATGATAAAGGAATCAAGACGACATAATAATTCTAAATGTTTATGTCCTAATAGTAGAGCTTCAAAATACGTAGAGAAAAAGAGGATAGAACTAAGAGAAGAAATAGACAAATATACAATTATATTTGGGGATTTCAACAGCCCTCTCCCAGTAATTGATTGAACAAGTAAACAAAAAATCAGCTAAGATATTGAAGAGTTGAATGACAAATTGACATAATGGACATTTACGGAACATTCCCTCAAATAGCAGCAGAATATATTTTCTTTTCAAGTCTACCTAGAATATTCACCAAGACAGACTATATTTTAGACTTTGAAATGAACCTCTAAAAATGAAAAGGGATTGAAATTGCACAAAATATATTTTCTGACTACAACAGAATTATGTTAGTAATAAATAATAGAATGATATCTGGGAAATACCTTAAGATTTGGAAATTAACGCACTTCTAAAAAACTCATGGGTGAAATAAAAATAATCACGAGAGAAATTAGAATGTATTTTATTGTTTATTGTTTTGTTTTGTTTTGTTTTTGTGAAGAAGATCAGCCCTGAGCTAACATCTGATGCCAATCCTCCTCTTTTTATTTTTCTGAGGAAGACTGGCCCTGAGCTAACATCCGTGCCAATCTTCCTCTACTTTACATGGAACGCCGCCACAGCATGGCTGGACAAGCAGTGCGTCGGTGCACTCCTGGGATCCGAACCGGCGAACCTCGGGCCACCGCAGCGGAGCGCGCGCACTTAACTGCTTGCACCACTGGGCCAGCCCCTAGAATGTATTTTAAATGGTAGGAAATAAAAAATAATATATCAAAATCTGTGATATGCAGTTAAAGTGGTACTTGGTTGGAAATTTATAGCATCAAATACTTAAACTAGGAAAAAAAGGTTTCAAATCAATATTCTAGGGCTATACCTTAAGTAACTAGAAAAAGAGCAAATCAAACAGAAACCAGGTAGAAGGAAAGAAAGAATAAAGATAAAAGCAGAAATCAATGAAATAGAAAACAGATAATAGAAAATCAGTAAAACCAAGAACTAGTTCTTTCAAAATATCAATAAAATTAATAAACATTTAGTCTGACAGAGAGAGAACATTTTAGGAAGGAAACAGAGGAAATCACAACATATGCTATAGACATTAAAAGGATAATAAGTAATATTATGACCTTGATGTCAATAAATTTGATAAGTTAGATGAAATGGATCAATTCCTCAAAAGATACAAACTACCATAGATTACTTAAGAAGAAACACTTAATCTGTAAAGGGCATATCTGTTAAAGAATCTGAGTTCATTGTTAAAAACCTTTCTCACAGGGGGCCTGCCCGTGGCACAAGCAGTTAAGTGCGCGGGCTCCGCTTGGCTGGCCCGGGGTTCGCAGGTTCAGATCCCGGGCGCGCACGGACGGATCGGTTGTCGGGCCATGCTGTGGCGGCGTCCCATATAAAGTAGAGGAAGATGGGCACGGATGTTAGCCCAGGGCCAGTCTCCTCAGCAAAAATGAGGAGGATTGGAATTGGATGTTAGCTCAGGGCTGATCTTCCTCCAAAAAAAAAAAAACCTTTCTCACAGAAAATCCAAGGTTAGACGTTTTTCTTAGTAAAATCTCCTAAACATTTAAGAAAGAAATAAAACCAATTATTCACAAACACTTTGAGAAAATAGAAGAGTAAGGAGCATGTCTGAAGCCATTTATTGAGGAGACAATTACCCTGATACCAAAACCAGAAAAAAAATTAGAAGAAAAGAAAATTACAGACCGAAGAAAGACAAAAATCCTCAACAAAATTTTAGCAAATCAAATCCAGAATATATAAAAAGATAGTACATTATGATCAAGTTGTGTTTATCCGAGGATACGCAAGGTTGGCTCAACATTTTTTTAAAAATCAATTAGTCAATCAATTGACAAACTAAAAGTAAAACCATATGATCATCCGTATAGATGTACAGAAATAATTTAATAAAGTTGTATTTTAAAGGCTCAGCAAACTAAGAATAGAAGAAAACTTCCTCAGCTTGATAAAGGGCACCTACTAAGTACGTACAGATAACACCATACTTAATACTGAATGACTAAGAGCTTGTGTAAAATTGATTTCATTTCCTCCTTAAATGTTAGGTCAATTTCACCAGCAAAACCATCTGAACATGGAGTTTTTTGTGTGTGTGGAAAGGATTTTAATAATTAATTCAATTTTTTTAATAGATATAGAAATAAACAAAGGTATTTACTCTCACTTCTTCTACTAAACATTTTTAACTGGAGGTCCTAAGCAGTGAAATAAGGCAATAAAAAGATATAAAAGTATGCAGATAGGAAAGAAAGAAATAAAACTATGTTTATTTGCAGGCAACATGATTGTGTACATAGAAAACCCCAAAGAATCTACAAAAAAAAGCCAGTAAAACTAACAAATGAGTTTAACAAGGTCGTAAGATACAAGATCAACATATAAAAATCAATTTTATTTTTATGTACCAGCAAAGAACAACTAAAATTTGAAATTAAAGCACAATACCATTTATGGTAACATCATAAAACATGAAATACCTAGAGCTATATTGAACACAATGTGTGCAAGATTTGTGTGCGGCAAATTACGAAACATTTCTGAGAAAAATTAAATAAATCTTAAATAAATGCAGAACTGTACCATGTTCATGGATTGGAAGACTCATTATTATTACAATATCAGTTCTCTCTAATTTGATCTATAGATTCAATGTAATCCCAATCAGAATCCCAGCAGGAAATTTTTATATAAAATTACAATCTGATTCTAAATTGTATATTAAGTAGCGAAGGACCTAGAATTGCTGAAACAATTTTAAAAAGAACAAAATTAGAGAATTCACATGACCTAATTTCAAGACTTACTATAAAGCTATAGTAATTAAAACAATGTGTTCTGGGCTTAAAGATAGACATATGGAAAAAAGAACAAAATAGAGTGTCCAGAAATAGGCTCATATACCTATGGAAAATTGATTTTCAACAAATATGCCAACGTAATTCGTCGGGAAAGAATAACCTTTTCAATATATGGTTCAAGAATTGTTGGACATCCATATGCAAAAACACTGAAATTCCACTCTTACATTATACCCTATACGGAAAGTTAATTTCAAGTGGATCATAGACATAAATGTCAGAGTTAAAAGTGTAAAATTTTTAGAAGAAAATATAAGAGATTACTGTGCTGTTGAGTTACACAAAGATTTCTTAGATATGACACAAAAAACACAAATTATAAAAAATTGATAAATTGGACTTCATCAAATTAAAACATTTTCTCTTTGATAGTGTTAAGAAAACAAAAATGCAAGCCACAGACTGGAAGGAATATTTGCAAAGACCTGCAAACGTAAATGTTTGTGTAGGCTTTATTCATGACTGCCCAAAATGGGAAACAATCCCAATGTCTATTAACTGATTAATGGATAAACAAATTGTGGTACATTCATAGACTTGAACACTACTCAGCAATACAAAGGAACAAGCTAACAAGACATGCAACAATATGAATGAATCTCAAAAGCATTGTGCTAAAAGAAAGATGCCAAACACAAAATGTAGGACTGTAGGAATCCATTTATATGACATTCTGGAAAAGGCAAAGATATAGGGACAAATATCAGATCAGTGGTCACTAGGCATAGGGAGAAGGGACTGAGTGCCAAGGGACACAAAGGAACTTTTTGAGGTAATGGATATGTTACATATTTTGGTTGTGGTGGTGGCTACGTGACTATATAAATTTGTCAAAGCTCATGGAAATGTACACTTTAAAAGGATGAATTTTGCAGCATGTAAATTATACCTCAATATACCTGAGCAAAGTAAAAATAAAGAGAATGCTAAGAGAAATTCTAGACATCAAAAAGAGACAACTCTCTCGAGTTTTGCTGAAAATGAGAGCAACGAATGGGACATTTGCTGGCAGGGGACGTAAAGTCAAAGTGAAGGGAAGATTTAAAAATTTGTTTGCAATTATTTTTCAATGATGGAAACAAGACCAGTGAGTTTGTTGATGAGAATCATCCAATAATGAAGGAAGAGAATTCCTGGAACAATGTTCCTGAATTGGTGAGAAAGGGTGGGATCTAGAGCGCAGGTGGAAGTCTTGGTTCAGATTGGAGCATGGACAATTCTCCAATCCTAACAGGAGGGAGGGCACAATATATGGGTCTACATGCCAGCAGTTGGTAGATGTTGTGGTGGGAATCTGGAAATCTTCTTTTGATTGCTTTTGTTTTCTCCATGAAGTAGAAAGCAAGGCCAGCAGCAGCGAGAGTTTTCACTCAGTGATTGCTAGCTTAGCTGAATCTGGCCACTTGTCCTCATCTCCATAGACAATAAGCAGGAATGGAATGTGCCTTACTTACGATAGTGTCCACAAGGCATACTCCAAGTGTAGCCGATAGACCAGGGAATTGGACCACACAATGTCAAGCAATTCCATTTTTTTGCTGTTGATTTGTTTTTAACTGAACTGACAAGTGACTTTGGGGCTAGACATTCCCAGCTGGACTTTACCTCCAGCTTCCATTTTGTAGCTCTTGTCTTTCTTGCTTGTTCGTTATTTGGTTATCTATTTGTTCAATTAAATGAGGTTTGGACTGTGAATATAAGCTCAGCCCAGAGGTCTCTGGCTTTGGAACCCATCCCGCCTCCTGTCTCTAGATGGCTTTTATTACACTAATGCCTTTCTCAATATCTAAATTAAACTTGATTTCTCTCTCCCTCTCGCAAAAACCTGTTTTCCTCTTTATCCAGTATCCCCACCTCAGTAAATGCCACAAACGTTGGAATTCTCTCTGTTTCCTCCCTTTATCCACACCTCCCCTTGCTCCAGGCCAGGAGCAAGTCTTCTTTGTCCTTTCTTCAAGACGTCACAAGGACCTGACCACTTCTTTCATCTCTATTTCCCATTACCTTAATCCAGACCGCCACCGCCATCTTTCGCCTGGGCTGCTGCAGCAGCTTCTTTCATTTTCTCTCTGCCTAAGCTCCCTGCGCCTGTGGCATCTGTCCTCCACCATGGCATACAAAATTCTGTCTGACCTGCATCTTGCCTGCTTCTCAAATCTCATCTCATGCCCTCTCCCCTTGCTTGCTCCTGTCTAGCTGCACTGATCTCCTTTCATTTCTTTGAACACCACATGCTGTTTCTGGCTCAGAGTATTTTCTCCGCTCCTTTGCCTGGAATGCTCTCCCATCTACTCCTCAAAGGGCTGGCCTTTTCTCACCTTTAAGATCTCTGCATAGTTGTCATCTCCTCAGAGATGCCTTCCCTGATTACTTTATCCAAAGTCGGTTTCCCCAACCCCACTCTCATTGTCCTTATGACGTTCTAATCTCTTTTGTCTTGCTCCTGTCCCCAGAATCTTTTTTAGTCTATTTATCCACTAGACTGAGAGACTGAATATGCAAACAGACAATAGCTAGACCATATATTAAACATAGAACTTTGACTCACAACCTGTAGCAACCCGCCCAGTAAACCAACCCCCTTATCTACAGAAAATAACCTAGGAAGCCAACCTGCTGTAAATCAGACTTGCAGGAAGCCAGATTGCTATCTCCAGTGACAATCCAGGAAGATAACAATAACTTCTGTAACGATTGGCCCTAAGTGGCCAAGACTTGATCAGTAACTGAGAGCTTTCCTAATTTTTGTCCCTGCTTCCAACTTAGGACAAACCAGAAAAAGCCAAATATGCACTCTAACTGATCACATAGGATGCCTTGCTTCTAGTTTGTGTGCCTACAGCTTCCCCATGCCCACAGCCTCCAATCAGGGTATACATGAAGCCTTCCCTTCTTTCCACTATAAAGCTTTCCTACTCTTCTGCCTGCCTGTGAGTTTCTGCCAAAATGCAGCTGACTCTCTTGCTATAGCAAGCTCAGAATAAATATCCTTTGCTTTTCTCATTTGGTTGGTCTTTGTTTATTTCCACAAAACTATAAAAAGAAATGGACCATGCCTTGCTTATGATTGTATCACCAAAGCAACAATGCCTATAACCATAATAGTTACTCAATAAATACTTGATGAATGAGTGAATGAATGAATAGAAATCTAAATCATTAGTTGACCATATGATCCAGCTATTCCATTTCTGGGTGTTTATCCAAAGAATGGGAAAACACTAATTCAAAAAGATATATGTACCCCTATGTTCATTGATGCATTATTTACAACAGCCAGCTTAGAAACAACCTTAGTACCCATTGATGGGTGAATGGATAAAGAAAATGTGGCATATGTATACGATGGAACACTACTTAGTCAAAAAAGATGCAATCTTGCCATTTATGACAACATGGATGGTCCTTGAGAGTATTATGCTAAGCAAAATAAGTCAGACAGAGAAAGACAATTACCATATGACTTCACTCATATGTGGAAGATTAAAAAACAAAACAAAACAATGACAAACAAACACATAGATATGGAGAACAGATTGGTGGTTACCAGAGGGGAACAGGGTTGGGGGGAGGGCAAAAGGGGTAAAGGGGGACATTGGTACAGTGACAAATGGAAACTAGACTTTTGATGATGAACATGAGTAGTCTATACAGAAGTCAAAATATAATGATATACACAAGAAATTTATGCTATAAACCAATGTGACTTCAATAATAAAAGAAGGAAAAAAATAAAATCATTATTTGAATAGTCAATCCTTCCCGAGCCTAACTTCAAACTTATTCCTTGCGACATCCCCTCTTACATCCTCCAAGCACACTTTTCTCAACGACATCTTTTTCCCTGTGCTCATGGCGCACTATTTTCTGCAAAACAATTGAAGTCCTTTCTTCTCCATGAAACATTTTTTTGACCACCCAGCCCTCACTGACTCTGTCTTCTCTGAATTCATACAGCACATACCACCTCATTTGGGATTTACTTTTTTCAGTTCATAAGTTGTCTACTCTCCTGGGATTGACAGTTGAATTTTTTTGTACCATGCATGGTGTCTAGCGCATGCTACAATAATAAAAATAATGATAATAACAATATTTTACTCTTATAACAACCCCAAGAGATATATATTACTACTATTCTCATTTTACAGATGAGGAAACTGAGGCACAGAGAGACCAATTCTCTTGCCTAAAGTCATGAATTAGTAAGAAGTAGAGCTGAGGTTTGAATTCACTTCTGCCCACCTTATATATACGTCAAAGCTATATACCATATGAACTACTTTTCATATACTGTGCACATATTAGGTCCTCAATAAATGTTTCTGAAATTGATGAAATAACCTAATTCAAAAGTTTTGTAAACGAAAGAGAAAAAGGAGCAGAACTCTTTGGGATGGTTCCAAAGGGTAAAATGGAGCAAGGTACATGGTGAACAGATGAGCTAGCCCCCCAAATTCTGCATTCTAACCAATCTCCTGCTGTGTCTCCAGGGTTTCTTCACCTGTCTCATGTTACCTTTACTTAGACCTGCCTTGAGGCTTTTTCCCAAATGCAACCAAACAGTGGCTATGGGACATTTGGTGATAAGTTAGCAGTTCTTTTCTTGGTGATTACGTTAACATCAACTCAACCATCCTTTTTGAGATATGGTGCTGGGTGCTAAGGAGAATGCCAACACCAAGCAGGCACCGAGCATGTCCTGTGGCAGTTTGTGACAAGGAGCCATGGATAGCATTTCAATGAGGACATACACCTTCCCCACTCCTGCTGCATCGGAACGAGGACTAATCACTATTTTGCATGATATAGATTCCTATATAATTTTGAATACACATTGAGTAGTTGGAAAAATCTTTTTGACTGGCTAAACATAAAGTGTTCTAATACCATTGTATCTGCAAAGTTGTGAAGAACCTATCTCAGAAAAGCTTTGAAAGTATGCAGAAGTAGCGTTGGATCAAGCAAACAAACAGAAATGCAGTCTTTGTTTACGAACGTGTCTTGGAAGGGGTGTAGATTGCATCATGCCCATCCTAGAAGCATGGAAAATTGTGATGTGTAGTAAGTATAATCCCATGAGCTGCTGCAGTGAAATCTGTGAGATTACCAAAGCGCCTGGTGCAAGGAAATTCCCTGGAGACAGCTACCTCTGGACGATGGTCCTCATCCTCCCAGCCCTAATGTGTCAGCAACAAGCCTTGCTTTATGTGACGTCTCGAAGGAGACGGATGGATGTGTCATCATTGAATCACTGAGGACTATAGCCCCAGCATGATCTCAACTATACAAATACATGTAAATACATATTATGTAAATATATATCATAGACAACATATACACCTATGTGCAAGCACTCAGACGAAATTGTTAAGAAAAAACAGAATTCTGGGTACATGTAACTTTAATTTTCCTTCTCCATGCTTTTCTGTATTTTTGAATTTTCTATAATGAGCATAAGTTACTTTTAACATTAGGAAAAAAACATATCAAAATATATATTGTTTACCATATCAAAATATATAGCCACAGAAAGGGCTATTTCCTTCTGAGAATAGCTTCTGAAAAATATTTTCTTATTTATAATGTTTTTAAAGCTCATAGATTAAAAGAGGCATCCAGTATATATGTTTCATTTAATACCTGGCCAGCAGCTCTGAGTTTAAGACATATTAAAAATCTGACAATAGTTCTTTATTAAACAGGAGTAAAAAGTTATCACTATGGCTGGAAAATGTCACAGAGTTGGGCAGTACAGATCAGTAACTCCTATGTGTCTAGCTTTCTGTGTGGCTCACAGTCTCTCTCTCTCATAGCCCTGCAGATGGGGGAAGGAGGGGCCAGGAAGGACCTGAAACTCCCCTGCACGTTTTTCAGTAACAGCCCACGAAGGAGAACAGATGCAGGGATGATTGCTTAAGCAAAAGGGCCCTAATCAGAAGCTATCAGAAGCTGTCATGTCTTGAGGGGATGTCATTGGGAAGGGCTTTTGATATTAAGCTGGCCTGAAGTCCTGAAGCTTTATCCCACTGATATTATACACTGAAGGATGTGTTAGCACAAAGGAATTATAGTCAATGTCTGGGATTAAGTCAAGATTAGCTTAAGTGACAATTACTGACAGTAAAAGGCAGCAAGGAAAGCACGAATTACAATTAAAATAGAGTTATTTAAACTTAGATTTTTAAAGTAAAGTTGGAAACTATCCAGCCCAGATCTTTTATTTACAGATGAATAAAAGACAAAGAAAGCCCAAAGAAGTTATATTTTCAGCTGAGGTCACACAACTGATTTTTGCAGAGGTGACCCTGGTATTGAGGTTTTGAATATTCTGATCTTTCAGCCACAAAACACTACCTCCTATGCCCAAGTTAATGTTTCTTATGAAAAATTGACATCACAGGTATATATATATTTTTTTCTGAGGAAGACTAGCCCTGAGCTAACATCTGTGCCAGTCTTCCTCTATTTTGTATGTGGGTCACTGCCACAGCATGGCTGATGAGTGGTGTAGGTCTGCGCCCAGGAACTGAATCTGCGAACCCCAGCTACCGAAGCAGAGTGTGCCGAACTTAACCGCTACACCCCAGGGCTGGCCCCACAGGTATAATTTTTAATGATTTTTCTGTTGACATTTATTTATAACCAATAGTCACTGTTTTAATTTTTTAAAAACTTATATTTCTGTGGGGAAAAAAAGCAATGGAAAATTAATGATTATAATCTGAATTTCACTTAATTGATAACTCTATATAGTTTAGATCATAAGACCCCCATGGACCAAGGTATTAAACATCATTTAGAAGCAGAGCTCTCAGTCCATCAAGTTTTGTTTCTACTGATGCATGAATAACTCATTTGAAATTCAGATTTACAAACTGTTAACATCATCATCACAAACAGGTTTGACACTGGAGTTTAGAGTTTGAGAAAAAGAATGACTGTTTTATTTGGCATGAGATTAAGAGAGTTGAGGAGGAGAGATTCGTTGTTTTCTCGGGCAGGAATTAAGAGAGACTGTCCTCTTCCAGAGTCCAGTGGCAACGAACTGAATTCTCTCCTGTACTTTAGGGCCTCTTCTGAGGGAAATTCTAAGAGTTCTCAGTGTTTTTGGTTTTACCCTTGCTGAGATTAATACTGATATAACTGTTCATTGACCAAACTGGGGAAAGGGATGGAAGCGGCAGTGTGTGTGTGTGTGTGTGTGTGTGTGTGTGTGTGTGTTGTAGGGGGTAGGGATGTTGGCTTCAGGTTTATTGTTTTCTTCTTTCAGTTGTGCCCTTTCTCCTCGGCATTACTATGGTCACATGCCAAACCAGGTTTGGCAATTTTTCTTTTATTCTTTTGGTGGAATGGGGATAGAAAAAGCATTTCCTGTTGGTTTGGCTCTGAAAACCTGAACAATCCTGGTAGAAGCTGGGTACAGTTCTTGAAACTCTGGGTACCAAAATACCTACTTAACACCTTTGGCGTGCCTTTGTGGTTCCTAATCGGGTTTGGAAGAGCGAGGCAAGTGAGGAAGAGGAGCCTGATGGGAACAACCCTGGCTGCCTGGCTAGTCTCACACCTCTAGGTCATGTAAAGTGCACGCCTCCTTTGGGGCCACGACGTTGGGGCTGCCAACATCAAAAAATGCCTGCTCCTTTCTACTTGTTTGGACTCAAAGGTATTCCTAGAACATCTTATAATGAGGAAAATAAATATAGCCATTATTATAACCCAATGCAGAGAGAAAACCTCCCTTCCCGACCAATGAGGAGCTCATGTGCGGTTTTCCCAGCTTAAGAGTACCTTCCGTATTTCTCTTCCTATCTACCGGAGTGCAGAAGACTAGTTCTGTTAGTAACACACAAAGTCTAGCCCCACGGGTGGGAGTTTCTGGGGGACTAGGACATTCTTAGAAATCAAATCCAAGAATCACAGAATATTAGTCTTGAAAGGGACCCAACAGCTGACTGACTCTAATGGGAAAAGACCAAATGAGGCTGCTGGTGGTGAATGGCCCACTTACGGTCACATGATTTTTCAAGGCAGACCAAGACTTCAGCTGGACTCTCCAAGCTTCTGGTTTGATGCTCTAATGACCATAACATATAGATTTGGGGAAAATACTAATACCATTGATGTAAAAACTCAGATATTTTCCAGATACTTCTGGGTTGACCAGAACCCTGTACTGCTGCCCAGACTTGTTTGTTAGTCAATAACCCTGAGGCGTAGACACAAATCAGGGCAACTCAGGTGAACCAGTTTAACCTGAAGACATTAAAAAATCTTTCTGCAGAAGTAGAGAAAAATCAAATGATTAAGCCTCCACCACAAGTTCTGACGCGTCCTGCTTATCTGTGTTTTTCCTTGTTGAAAATGTCCTATCTTCAAAGGCAGCCTTCCCTTGATTGAGAGCTAATCAGAGCCAGTTGGATCAATTGTCTGTTAGGAAGAGCTCATGTGGTCAGCGTCTTGGGGGCTCAGTTATGATCACCAGGGAAACCTCTCCCAGCAGGCAGCTCAGGACATTATGTGTGTGGATAAAGGTTGTTCTCTCTCCATCTCCTAATGTGCTAGTGCAAGTGTAGACAGGGAGCAGATCTTTGATTGCAGTGTCCCCAGCAGCTAGCACGGCAGGCTCCCAATAAATTTGTTGCGGGAGTGAATAAATCACTGATTTCACCACACTATACACGTATAACTATTAGGCAAAGAGCAATAGAGGTAAGGAGACAGAACAAATTTAAAGGAAGATGATCTCTTTTGACCCAGAATGGAGATAAGCTGAAAAGGGCTATTTATGGAATAACCATAAGGGTTCTGGTCCCTCATTTGGAAATTCAAGTGGGCTTCTCTCCAAACCAGTTCCTTAGACTTCATCAGTGGTCCCTCTGAGCCTTGGTGTCTTCATCTGAAAAGGAGGGTTGATACAGCACCCACATCATGGGGTTGCTGAAAGGACAAAGTGAGAGATCCTATGCAAGGCGCTAAGAATTTATATAAAGTTTCTATCCTAACACCCTTGTCTGTTAGTGAAAGGAATAATTCCTACCTCATAGTTTTAAAATGCAGATGAAGTAATGATAACAGAAGCTAATATTTAAGTGCCTCCTATAGCTAAACATTATTCAGGCAGTTTGCATTTATTACTCATCCATTGTAACAACTTGATGAGTCAGGTACAGTTATTATCCCCATACTGCAGATGAGAAAACTGAGGTTCAGACGGGATAAGTACCTGCCCAAGGTCACACAGCTAGTAAATAGTGGAGCTGGGATTGGAATCCAAGCAATTAATTCAAGAGCATTAACCACATGGCTGCTTCTAACAAATGCAGGTAAAGCATTTAGCACAGCATCTGGCATATATTACATGCTGATTTATCATAAATCAATTTACATGTTGCTCAATAAATGCTGATGGATATCACTAGTTTTTGTATTTAGTTAGCTGAACGAATTATTTGCTCATTTATATTTTTAATTGTGACTATGGTGACATTAGGAAACACTATCTCTATCGTCCCTTTAGCTTCTGACAGAAAGCACTGGCTTTGCAAAGAAACCCTCACTCTTGATAATCACAGTGGGATCACATCACACATGATTTGGAATTCAACTACTCATGCTTGGCAAAAATACTAAAATACTGTGAGACATTGTAAAAGGAAATTTCACATACATAATTTTTATTATGCACTGTAAGTTGCTGAATGCATTACAAATTTATACATAAATATTAATTTATAGAGTTGTAAGCACAAAATCAAGTACACAGTACTTTTGGGGGATTGGAAGGTATTTTCAAGGAGAATTCTTTTTTTTTTTTGGTGAGGAAGATCAGCCCTGAGCTAACATCTGTTGCCAATCCTCCTCTTTTTGCTGAGGAAGATTGGCCCTGGGCTAACATCCGTGCCCATCTTCCTTTACTTTATATGGGACGCCGCCACAGCATGGCTTGACAAGCAGTGTGTTGGTGCGCGCCCAGGATCCGAACCTGCGAACCCCGGGCCACCGTAGCAGAGCGCTGGAACTTAACTACCACGCCACTGGGCCGGCCCCAGGGGGAGTTTTGAATACCTGTGACTTTCAACTTACGTACTACATTTGGAACCTGACTTTGGTGCAAGGTGAAGGTCCCCTTGATCCACACATACATAATATCAGTCATGAGTAGAAGTGAAGGAGAGAGGGGGAGAGCCAGCAGCAATCTTCCCACTACAGTTGTGCACTGCACAATGACACTTCGGTCAATGACAGACCACATACACAATGGTGGTGCCATAAGACTAGTACCCTAGAGCCTAGGTGTGTAGCAGACTGTACCGTCTAGGTTTGCGTAAGTGCACTCTGTGATGTTCACACAATGACGAAATCACCTAACGACGCATCTGTCAGAACCTATCCCTTTTGTTAAGCAACTCATGACTGCATTTATAACAGCAAATAGTCAATAAGTATTTAGTTCCCCTTAATATGTGCCAGGAGCCATGTGAAGCACTGAACATGGATAATCTCATTTGATGCTCACAAACTTCCTATAAGATAGATACAGTGCGGATCATCCTTCTTTTACAGATGTGGAGAGTGAGGCACAGAGGTGATGACAGGTACCATTATTGAAAGCCTGTTACGCACCAAGTGCATACCTTAGCTCTAATTTTCATCATCACCCTGCAAGGTAGATTATTATTCTCCGTTTATAGGCAAGGAAATAGAGGCTCATGGGGCTAGGTAACTTGCCCAAGGTCACACAGCTGGGAAGTGACTGGGCTGGATTGGAGGCCAAAGTGTGTGCTCACCGCATCACGCAGCCCTCCCACTGGGGCGAGACCAGCTCTCTGAAGGAAGGTGCGTCTCATCTGCTTTCAGTTATCCAATGCGCATAGCGAGGCATGGGCTTTACCGGCAGTAATGGTGATAACCTGATCTCCCTCTGTTTGTATCCTTGCCTATCTCTTAGTTTGTGCCACATGGGGATTTTATGAAGATAGTCATAAAGTTTATAAACTGCTTTGACCTTCTTGAAAAAAAGACACAAAGTAAACTCTTGGCTGACCATGGCTTTGACCCTAGTGCAAGACATCAATAATTTGCCTGAAGTCCTGGAGGTTACTACACAGTGAGGAGGTGGCTTCTTTCACTCTGTTTTTCTAGGTCAGCTTGCTTTCTGTTCAAAAGGCCCTGAGACAGACAGAGAAATGGGAAATACTCTTTTCTTTCTCAATAGGAATCTCTACCAACTGGTTGCAAAAGATAGAACCTCAGAGTCCTCCTTTTTCTCTGCCCCTTTTGTTCAGCAAACAACAAAAGTCCTCCCCTTCTAGACCGTCCACATCCTTCCATCTAGTGTCATCCTGTAATTCAAGACATCATCATGTCTTACCTGGAGGGCGACTAGCATCTCCTGGTTTGCCTGGGACCTTCCAGGTTCTAGTAATGCAAGTTCCATCCCCAGGGAACCCCTCAGTTGCAGGCAAACCAGGATAATTGATCTCCCCACTGGCGTGGTCTTCCATAGTAGTCTCTTAACAGGCCTCCTAGTTCCCAGATTGGCTTGCCTTTAATTCTTTCTCCACCAAGTAGCCCACAGCGATCCTTTAACATCATAGATTATTGTGTCATTCCCTCCTCCCCACCCCCCACACTTAAAACTCTGCCTTCTGAAGAAGATTCAGTCTCCTTACCTTAGCTTGCAAGGGACTGCATGATACGGCCCTTTGCTATTTCTCCAACCTCAACTCATTTCCCGCTCCTCCTCCTTCACTGCTGTTGTGGCCAGTTCCTCAACTATTCCAGGCTCTTCTCCCCAGCACCTTTGCCCTTGCTGTTCCCTTTGCCAGGAATGTCCTTCCTCCAACTCTTTGTATGTTCACAATTTGTAATCATGTAGATGTGTGATTATTTGATTAATGTCTTCCTCTGAAAATTAAACCTCCTTGACTTCCCGGTTCATCACTTAATCCCCAATGCCTAGCAGTGGGGCTGACACCTAATAAAGTCACATGAACTATTTATTGAATGAATCAATGAATGAGCGAAAGAAGAGAAGAGTGAATATGGGTTTGCTAATGGGATGTGCTACTGAGATTCCATAATCTGAAAGGCCAGGGTTGCTAGGACACAATGAGTAAGGTCCATGAGGCTGGGTAGGAGGCAGAGGCCAGAGTATGAGGAGCTTCATAGGCTGTGCCAAGGAGTTGCGACATTGTTCCAAGGCCAATGGGGAACTTCTGGGGGGTTTTGAGCAGGGGAGTGACATAATCCCATTTACATTTTAAAAAACTGAGGGTTGGAGAGGTGAGTAGGGGCCCACTTGGCAAGAAGCCCCTTCAACCCTGGGCAGCTGCAGGAATTAGGGTGTGTGTTTGCAATGGGGCTTGTGGAGTCAACTGGGTATATTGTTCCCTTGGTTAATTTTCTGGAAACAATCAGCCAATTATGAATCAAAGGCTTCTGTAGCTCTGGCCCATAACTAATTGTATTTTTAAAATGTGTTTAATCACAAATCAGAGATTATGTAAAGGGCCTAATTGATGTCGAGATTGGCTTCCTATAGCAGTGAGTCAGTGGAGCCATTTGTGCAAGGTTGACTTTCACAGTGCACAGACTAGGCTCACACCCAGGGGAGCAATGTCTTCTACCCTCTGAACACCTCGTAGCCGGAGTTCATTGCATCGAAGGCGAGTGGTGGAGCAGGTGAGGGGTGAGCGAGTGTTTTCGACTGCAGTGAATATGGGCAAGCTGGAGTGCTGCCACAGAAATAGCACTGGATAGAAGTCAGGAAGCCCAGGTCGTGACGGCAGAGTGGGGATCCAATAGCTCCGTATTCTAAGAAATCAACTGAAACTGTTGAAAAGCTCTGCGGTCTTGAGCAGGTCACATGAATTCTCCGAAACCTGCTTTCCTCATCTGTAAACATGAGAGGCTGTCCCGTGACCTCCAGTTGTGAGTCGTTTCTCTCTTCTCTGCATTACTTTTTTTACCTGTAGTAAGTTACCACTATTTTACGTATAACCTTCTGTGACGTACTGTTGTACAGCTGTCTCTGTCCCCAGGGGGGGCTCCTTAAAGGCAGACGCTGTCTTTTTTCTCACGTTTGGATCCCTCCATAGTACTCAGCACACTGTCTCTGATATAGTAGGAGCCCAAGAATAAATAGTCTTTGAATCTAATTCAGGGTTCATCTCACCTCCAGAGTTCTAGGATGGTGTGAATTCTAGCCCAAGTGGCCTGTTATCTGGAGGTATAAGGCTCACAGCATGGTGTTTCCTAGGCATCTAGAAAGTCCGTAAACTCCAGAAGCACCCACTGGCCACGCTTTCCACCTGAGCTCAGGGTCTTCTTCCAGCATAGCTGTGGTTTGGGTCTGCCCCTTCTCTCTCAGCTGGGCTGAACGCAGGGCCCCTGCTCTGGGCCTCTATAGCGTGATTTCCATACCTTTGTCATTACACTAGCCACATTACATTGAATTTATACTTATGTACCTGCCTCTCTCACGAGGCTGTAGCTTCAGTGGGATACAGGGCTTGGCACGTGTAAGCATCCAACGTAGATAATTACGGGGACTTCTGCCTCCTCTGTTACTTGTGGCTAGTTTAGAGATGCACAGGCCTGTGGGACAATTTACTGCAGCAACTGAAGTTTCCCCATGATCCTGCCAGACACTCAAGCAGGACACCATCTGCCTTCCTTTCCATCTTCCACCTCGATCTGCTCATCTCCCCCAGCATTTCAGAATCAGTATATCCTCACACCGAACCAACCACCCTCCCTCTGAAAGCTGTTCCTCACTTTATTAGAGGCACTGCCACTGAAATCTTACACTGTTCTCAACATTCACTTTTGAAAAAAGCCCTCTGCCTCCAAGTAGTTGCCAAGACACTTCGAGTCCGCCCCTACAATGTCTTTCATCTGTCCTGGCTTCTCTCCTCCCACTGCCTTCATCTAGGTCTGTTATTTATTTTTAATACTTCATTCTGGAAAATCTCAAACATACAAAATGTACAGAGTAGAATAATGAACCTCCGTGCACCTATCAGTCAGCTTCCACAGTTACCCATATTATGTCATCCTCCATCCCTTGCTCAATTGTTATTATTATTTTACAGTTATTTTCTAAGTAAGATAAAACTTACCTAGCCGGAATCTTTGTTGTACAGATTTGACAAACGGAGACATCCATTGAACCCATGCTTTTACTATCATCTAGAACATTTTTATCTCCCAGATTCTTTGTGTCCCTGCCCAATCTCTCCCTTCTCTCAAGACAACCACTGTTCTGATTTTTTAATCTTAGGTTAGTCTAGCTATTCTAGAAGTTCATATAAGCGGAATCATACAGCCTGTACTTATTTGTATCTGGCTTTTTCACTTAGGGTAGCGTCTATGAGATTCCTCCACATTGTTTCATTCACCAGTAGTTCATTTTTTAATATTGCTAAGTAGTAGTCCATTGTATGAATAAACCACAATTTGTTTATCCATTCTCCTATTAACAGACACTTATTTGCACTGTTTCTATTTAGGGCTATTATGAATAAAACTACCATGAACATTTTTGTACAGCTATTTATGGACCTATGTTTTCATTTCTATTTGATACATCCTAGGTGTAAAATTTCTAGGTCACCACATTAGTGTTTGTCTGCATGGCTGCAGTATTCTCCTAGCTGCTATGCCTGCCACCTGGTGTCAGCCCCCAAATCTGGGCAACAGGCCATATTCCTTTTCCCAAAGTAGAATGCTATCCATATCAAAAATCTACTCAGGAAGCTTCAGTGGTCCCTCACTGTCTTCAGAATAAAGTCCAGTCTGCCCAACCTGGCATTCTAAACCCCCAACAACTTGATCTCAACGTTCTTTCCCCATGTTTATTTCCTGTGTCTCTCTTGATGCTCTCTGAAAGCTATCGATTTAGTCTCTTTGATCTTAGGCTCTTGTAGGACTGCTGCCTAGAGAATACCCTCTTCCTGGACTTTGTAACCTGTGGCAGTGTCTGGCTCACGGTGGGACTCGAAAATGTTCACAGACTGTAGTTGACGCCGCACCGCGTGGAGCTCACCCCTCGTCCCTTATACCTCTGCTCAGAACTGCAGACCCAAGAACATGCCTACCACGTCACTGCTGCTCTCACACTAGCTTTGCAGAAGGTAGGAGATTTACCAGGTGAGATTTCTCTGAATGCTAAGATTCTGTGATTCTGAGAATTGTACCAAATCCACTGGGTCCAGAAATACTGCGTGGTCATGCTACTGATATACCAGTGATAGGGGTTGAGAGGTATAATGGAAACAGCACCGCAACAAGAGTCAGCCGTCCCAAGTTCTAGTCTTACTTCCACCACTCACTGTGTCTCCTTGGGGAGGTCATCACCTGAGTCTCCATTGCCCGTTTCGGGACACTGGGATGGGGTGAGGAGTGGCCTTGATGATCACTGAGGTCAAACCTAAAACCAGCCAGTGAGACTGAATTTCACAAGATAGTCACTGAGGTCTGCTGTCTCTTTTTGTTGGCAGGCCCCTTTGCCTTTTTGTATTCTCCTCCTGTGCATTCGGTGCTCACTGAGGACAACCCAACATTACTCCTTGCCTCAAACCGTCAGTGCCAACAGCCAGAGCACAGTTGGAACACCCAGTTCCTGACAGCAGGACCCCACCCAACGATGGTAAGAGTTAGTCTCCAGAAACATATTTGCCTAAAGCAGAGATATGTGCCTCAGAGTGCACTGTTGGTAGAGGGCACTCCACAAGTTGTAGAATACCCACCTGGCACATAGCAGTTACAAAATTGGCAAGAGTCAGACTGCAATTTTCCACCAAGGAAATAAAATCTCTATCCCCATCTCATAGTCACTAGTCACCATCTAGCTCTATGACGTAATTTTTCTTTGCCTCTATTTGCTCATCCAAATGGGAATAATACAATGTCTATCTCAAAGGTTTTTCAAAAAAAAATAAATCACAGATATGGAACACTTAGAATTATGTCTGGCATACAGGAAAATCTCAATAAATGTTAGACAACCTCATTATCATCATTAACACCATGAGCAACATCTTAGGGGGCGCAGGTAACCTTGAGGAGTGTGGACTAGAAAGCTCATGTCTTTGGGTCTCCTGTCCCTGAGGACTCATCCATTGGTGTCCTCCACACAGCAGAAGTGGGCAATGGACTTCTTGTACCATCTCGGGAAGAAGGGAAATGAACTGGCAAACCGGTGGGAGGGCAGAAGCCTAACGTCATGTTCATGCCCTTCATGATAAGTGAAGAAAGGAGTGAAGAGAGGAACAGAGTGGCCACAAACAAAGCTGGAATTGTTTGAGAAATGGACCCTTTTCAGAAGCCTTCAAAGCCACCCTTTCACAAAGCCTGGCAGGGATACAGTATCGAGCCTGGGTGACAGCCAAGCGTGGCCTTAATTTATTATTGCCAAACTGTTTGTTGTCTTCATTTGCCAAGACTTACTAATTGAACTTTTGTTGGTCTGGCTGCCCTTCCAGAGAACTGGAGCTATTGTCATCTGCTCCTTGAGTCCTTCCATGGAAGGTGCCAAAAACTCGACCCCAACCTTCCTTGTACAGGTTGCTTTTTTTCTTTCAGAAATGCTGTTGTTGTTTTGTTTTTTCAGTTCCAGCTCATAGTAGGTGTTTGGACTGGACAAGAATGAAGTTCACTGACCCAAGGGGAAGATTCCTGTTGGGAGGTCAGAGAGGTCCCCAAAAAGGCCTGCGTGGAGACTCCCTTCCTTAATTGTCCCATCGTTCATCAGTGAGAGGCCCCCTGCTCTCGGCTTCTGCCATACAGGGAAAGAAAGCTCTGGACCAAAAGTTCTCCAAGTGTGGTCCCAGGAGCAGCATCAGTCTTCCCTGGAAATTTGTTGGAAATGTAAATCCTTGGGCCCTACTCCAAAGCTACCAAATCAGCAACCTGTAATTTAACAAGCCTTCGGGGTGATTCTGAAGTACATTAAAGTTTGAAATCAGTGCCCCAGGTTAGGGTTTCTCAACCTCGGCACTGTTGACAATTTGGGCCAGATGATTCTTTGTAGTGGGAGCTGTCCAGTGCACTGTAGGATGTTAGCAGCACCCCTGGCCTCCAGCTATTAGATTCCAGTAGCCCCCCAACCCCATCCAATGTGACAACCAAAAATGTCTCCAGTCCTTGCCAAATGTCCCAGGGTGAAAGAGCTAAATCATCCCCGGTTGAGATAATGGACAAACTGCTTCTTGTTTCTCGGGGCCTTTGTGTTCTCTGTCCCATGTTGACAAACAACTGCCACACTGCCTGGGAGGCTCCTTAGCAACAATAATGTTGAGCACAAAAAGACATAACTACCTAACAGCAGATCCTGGTTTTCAATCTTGGATCTATCTCTCCTCTGAATCCACACCCAGGCAAGAGCCCGTGACTTTGACTTTGACTTTAAGAGCTGGTTCTCTTCCTCAGCTTGCTTGGTATATTCAAGACAAAAAAACCCCCAAACCTTCAGAGTTTGAGCTCTTCCCATCCTCTTATTTGATTGCTACCCGCAGGGCAGAAGAGACAGAGGATCTCAGTTCAGAGGCTAAGTGATATACCTACTGTGCAGAGGGATACAAATGGTACATCTGCTAATCTTCCCTCTCACCTTCGAAATGGAAGATTTCCTTGTGCATTTCTGGTAAGCGTTTCCCAATGCTCATACTACTGAGTTTCCATCACTGAGTTCTTAGTGTTGTTGCATTTGTGATTTACATTTGAAGGACATTTGTTATTAGGCTTTATTCCTACCACCGTCATTTCAGGGTCTTGACAATGTTTCCACTTGGGGAAGCTGGATTTGGCAAACCAGCTTGAACTGACCCAGCCAAATCTAAAAGCAGTTGCTCATACAAACACCAACTAAAGGTCATAATTCATTTGCTCATTTGGTTGGAATCTATTGAGCACCTACTCCATACCGGTACTGTGTCAGATCCTCAGGATATGGAGAGAGAAACATAGCGCCTCTGCCTGGGGAAGCTCATTGTCAGACAAAGGTAGAAGCCATTTCAAACAGAATGCAGAGTCCTTGACAGAAGAGGGAAGCACAGAGCATCCTGGGAGTATGCTTCACTGCTGAATCCTCAGTGTCTGGGGCATGGTAGGGGCTCAGATATTTGTTGAATGAATCTTAGTGGGGAACCATTCTACACAGACTGGGAAGATTGAAAAAAGAATCTAACCAAAGAAAGTGCTACTTAGGTTTTCAAGGAAAAAGCAGGAGTGAGCCATGCAGAGAAGAATGGAAAGGGTATTTCAGATAGAGGAGGTAGCAGGTGCAAGGACAGTGGATAGGAATATGCGTCATAGCCTTGGAAGGACTTCAAGAAGGTCAGAATAAATTGTCTGAAGAAGTGATTTTCTGGTTACCTATGGCTATACAACAAATTGCCCCAAAACTTAAGTGGCATAAACCAATCGTTTTGTGTGGATTGTAATTCTGTGGGTAGGAACGTGGAGAGCTTGCTGGATGGGTCATTTCCCATTCACTTGGCATCAGCTGGCACAGCTGGGGCTGGCGGCCCTCTTGCAGGACGGCTTCTTCATCAACCTCTCTGGTGCCTCGTATTCCTTGGTTTCTCTCCCTCTCCACATGGTGTCTCATTATCCAGAGCCACTCCACGCGCTCTGGGCTTCCCATGACAAGGCAGGCTTAGGGTAGCTGGGCTTCTTACATGGCTTCCCCAGAGCAGATATTCCAAGATGCCCAAGTAGAAGCCGCAAAGCTTCTTACGATCTAGCTTTGGAAGTTGCAGAACATACTTGTGCTGTATTCTAATGATCAAGCAAGTCACTCTGGCCAGCCCAGATCCAAGGCAAGGGAAGAAATAGCCCCTTCCCTTAAAGGGGGAATGGTTTGCATACAGAAGGAGGGAAGAAATTTGATAGGAGCCATCTTGGAGAGAAGTTCCCTCAGTGGATTCCAGGGGTTGAAGAAGTTGGGACTAGAGAATTGAGCCTGAAGGACTTGGAGCAGCAAGCTAAGGAGTGAGCAATTTACCCTGAATTCTGTGAGAAGCCATGGAAGGGTTTAAGCAGTGGCATGGAGGCAAGGTAGTGGTAAGATTGGATTCATTTTGGAATTACCCACCTCAGACAGCTACGGAGAATGGGATGAAGTGGGACAGGACTGGAGGCGGGAGGCGAACTATGAGGAGATCTCTGTAGAGCGAAAAGATCTCTTAAAGAGCGAAAGTGATTTGGGGGTAAGGGGGTGAAGGCTGGGAGATGGGCAGGGGTGTCACATAGCGAGAATATGAGGAAAACTCAAGTTATCTGAGGGCTTCTGATACCTTTCTCCACGCAACCGCAAGCAGCTCCCTTCAAAATGAGAGAAGAAAGGCTTCGTTTTCCATTCCGGGACCTGAATGGGGGGTAAATGGCAGCTGGCAATT
Organism: Ceratotherium simum simum; assembly: GCF_057802395.1. NCBI lineage: Eukaryota > Metazoa > Chordata > Mammalia > Perissodactyla > Rhinocerotidae > Ceratotherium > Ceratotherium simum. The sequence continues at coordinate 31,245,883 of NC_141933.1, forward strand.
GAGCTTGCCCTCAGTGGCTTAATGGTCACACTTTCCAGGCTGTGAGGCGCTGCCCCTGAGGAAAACAAACAGGACTGGTGTGAAGACCATTAGAAGAGGCCTTCAGAACAAAGGCCCCATTTGGCAGCTGTTGCTCAGAGCTGAGTGAAAGAAACAAAAGAGTTTGTTGAGCAAACATGAAAGGAGCCTAATTGATGCAATTAAGGTGAAATTAAATAAAGGAAGGTTTTAGCCCGAAGTTCATGGAAAATTTTTCACAGGGTTGTCGCTGGAAAAGTCATTTAGGGCTTTTAAATAAAGAGAACACAGTGTGGGAAACTGGCCCACGTGACCCTGAGGAGTGGAGGAAACCAAGGGTGCCCATGTGGACGCCACGTGTGCAATTGTTTGCCCCTGGCTGCCCGGTCTTGGGGTGAGGGTAGCAGGCAGGGGTTTGGGGAGGACCGGGGAGGGATAGGCCAGAGGAGCCGCAAGGGCAGCCATTCAACAACACCGGAATCTCATGATGGTCCCATCACTCTGTTTTGTTTCCTTCAGAACGCCTCCATCTGAGATTATCTTGTTCCTTGCACGCTCCCTTGTTTCTTGTTTACCGTCTGTCTTCCTCGCTTGAACACACACACGTGTACACACACACTATGGAACTCTGGGTCTCCTTGGAACATGGCTTTGGAGGTGCCTATCCGGCTGGGTTAAGACCCCCAAATACTGAAACCCAGAAGCAAACATCTGTCCCTCCCGCAGGCTCTGGAGCATGGCCCTGATACCTCAGAAATTGATGCCTGAAATCAATTAAACCAGTACATTTATTTAACAAACAATTCCGTAGTACTTACCAAATGCCAGGTACAATTCCAAGCGTTTTACAGATATTCACCTAACCCGCATAACAACCCTGTGAGGTGGGACACTCCTCTCTTCCTTTTCTAGATGAGGAACACAGAGATGTCAAAGAGCTTGTCCGAGCCGGTACGTGGGGTCAGTATTCGAACCCAGGTACGTGGACTCCAGCGGCCACACTCTACCCCGACACTAGGCCCCCTTGAACTGTAGCAAGGAGGCACTGAGGGAGCTGGACAATGAAGTCCCCTGGGCGTAGCACGTGGGATCTGAGGCCCCGTCTGCTTCCTGCACAGCCTGCTTGCACCAGCACTGGCTGTTAGGGACAAAGCACATCCCCCTGCCCTGACCGTGGTAAGAGGAGACACATCAGACAGGCCGACAGCACGTGCTGATCAGCTGATGTATGGACTCTGATTAGAAAGGGGATGAATGCATTGTGAGAAAGTCTCAGCCCTTTACAAGTAAAGGTAGAAAATTTTAAAAGTCTGATAAGAGGAAAATTGGGGGTAAAATATATGGGTAAAAGGAAAAGACACAGAGTTAAAAACTACTTTAGAAATAATTCTAGTTTAATTCTCTCATTCACAAACGATGAAAGTAAGGCCTAGATCAAGAGTTGTTACAATTTAATGTTCATTAAAAATGTCCAAGATCCTTGTTAAAAATGCAGACACTGATTACTCCTAAGCCCGTACCAGAGACCACCAATCAGAAAATATCTGATTCACGGACTCTGGTTTGAAGCTCCGGAATCCATCTTTCATTGACAGGTTTAAAGACAGGAGTCGGGCTCGAGGTGACTGTGATGCAGGCGGCCCAGGGCTCACACCTGGAAATCCACCCAGAAACACAGCAACCTGGAGAGGAGGACTGCGTTCAAGCCTCGTACCCACTCAGCGGCAGGTCCCTCCAACCTTGCACCGGAGCCTGTCTGTGTTATATCTTTTGAACACTTTTTACACATCCAAAGTCGCTTTGGTAGTTTAGGAACTTCATCTATATTATGTATAATTTGGTTGGCTTAACATTGTTTAATTCTTTTTTCCATGTTTACGATTTAAAAGTAAGCTCAGAACACAAGCTATGGAACTTCAAGGAAACTTCCCTTAGTTTTTGCCGCTTTATGATTGGCAGCAAAGGTAAGAGAGAAATCATGAACACATGTGTCCAAGACTCGTTCTCTGCCCTGGCTGTGCTCTCACAGAATTAGTCTGGCAGGGAAAACATCCATTTTCAGAAGTGGGGCAAAGGGAAGACAATAGCCCGAAACTCAAATACTCTAATTTGTTCCATTTAGAACTTATTTGAATCATTTTATTTATTTATTTATTTATTTATTTATTTATTTATTTATTTATTTATTTATTTTTTTATTTAGTGAGGAAGATCAGCCCTGAGCTAACATCCATGCTAATCCTCCTCTTTTTGCTGAGGAAGACCGGCTCTGACCTAACATCTATTGCCAATCCTCCTCCTTTTTTTTTTCCCCAAAGCCCCAGTAGATAGTTGTATGTCATAGTTGCACATCCTTCTAGTTGCTGTATGTGGGACGCGGCCTCAGCATGGCCGGAGAAGCGGTGCGTCGGTGCGCACCCGGGATCCGAACCCGGGCCTCCAGTAGTGGAGCGCACGCACCTAACCGCTAAGCCACGGGGCCAGCCTGAATCATTTTTATTTTTAACAACTTTACTAAGGGATAATTTACAAACTAAAAGATTCATTTGTTGTAAGTGGACGTTCCAATGAATCTTAGTAAATGTATACAATTGTGCACCAAATCCAGTTTAAAATATTTCAATCACCCAAAAGTTCTCTTGTGCTCATTTGCATTCAATCCCTGCTCCCCTCCCAGCTCCAGGCAACCACTGATCTTTCTGTCTCTGTAAGTTTTCCTTTTCTAGAAATGTCCTGTTAATGGATCATACAGTATGTAGTCCTCTGTGTCTGGCTTCTTTCACTTAGCATAAAATTTTTGAGGTACGTCTGTGTTGTTGCATGTATCATACCTTTTTATTGCTGAGTAGTATTCCGCTGTATGGATACATTACATTTTGATTTTTCAGTTCACCAGTGAATGGGCATTGAAATGTTTCCAGTTTTTTGCTATTACAAAAAATGCTACTTGACCTCACTTATATGTGAAATCTAAAAAGGTCAAATACATAGAAACAGGGAGTAGAACGGTATTTATGGGGTGTTGGGGGGAGATGGGGAGATGTTGATCAAGGAGTACAAAGTTGCAGTTAAGTAGAATAAGTCTAGAGATCTAATGTATAGCATGACGACTGTAGTTAAGACTCCTGTATTGAACACTGGAAATTTGATAAGAGAGTAGATTTCAGGGGCTCTCATCACACACACAAAAAGATTAGCTATTTGAGGAGATGATACCTTAATTAGCTTGACTGTAGTAAACATTCCACTATGTATATATATATCAAATCATCGTATTGTACACCTTAAATAAATACAATTTTTGTTAAGAAAAATGCTGTTATAAACATCCATGTGCAAGTCTTTTTGTAGATTTTTTTTTTCATTTTTCTTGGGTGGACCCCTAAGAGTGGAATTCCTTGGGTCATATGGTAAGTTTATGTCTAATTTTTTAAGAAATTCCTAACTGTTTTCCAAAGTGACTGCTCCCTTTGCATTGTCACCAGTGACATATGAGAGTTTTAGTTGCTCATTTCACCATCAGCCCTTGATATTGTTAGTCTTAAAATTTTTGTCATTCTAGTCAACGTGTAGTAATATCTCCTTGTGATGTTGTTTTTCCCTAATGACATATGATGTTCAGCAACTTTTCCAGTGCTTATTGTAGTCCATATATCTTCTTTGGTAAGTGTCCGTTTCAAATCCATCAGCCATTTTTATTTGGGTTGTTTTTCTTCTTATAATTGAGTGTGAAAGTTCTTTATATGTTCTGGATACATCTCCATTACAAGATAAATCATTTGCAAAATTTTCTGCCAGTCCATGGACTGTATTTCATTTTCTTAACGGTGCTTTTTGAAATGCGAAAGTTTTTTATTTTGATGAAGTCCAATTTGTAAATGTTTTTCCTTTATAGATTGTGGTTTTAATGTCATATCTGAGAACTGTTTGCCTAACCCCAGGTCTCAAAGATGTTTTCCTATGTTTTCTTCTAGAAATTTTATACTTTTAGCTCTTAAGTTTAGGTCTACGATCCATTTTTAATTGATATTTTATGTGTAGAGTGAGGTAGAGTCTAAGTTCATTTTTTGCACATGGATATCCTATTATTCCAGTTTCATTTTTTGAAGAGACTATCTTTTCCTCCATTGAATTACCTTGGTATCTTTTTCGAAAATCAATGCAACATAAATATGCTCGTTTATATCTGGACTCTATTCTGTCCCATTGCTGTATATGTCTGTCCTTATGCCAATACCACACTGTCTTAATTGCTGTAGGTTTACAGTAAGTCTTGAAGTCAAGTGGTGTAAATCCCACAATTTAGTCCTTCTTTTTCAAAATTCTTTGGCTATTCTATGTTCTTTGCATCTTCATATTAATTTTAGATCAGCTTCTTAATTTATACAAATAAGCCTGCTGGTATTTTGTAGGATTTTGTGTCGAATCTTAAATTAATTTGAGGAAATTTACTATTTTAATAATACCAAGTCCTCTAATCTATGAAAAGGGTATTATTTTCCATTTATTTAAATCTCTAATTTCTCTCAGCAATGTTTTGTTGGTTTGAGTATTTTTCAGTGCTTATGTTAAATTATTCCTAAGTATTTTATTCTTTTTGATACTATTATGCATTAAATTATTTTCTTAATCTTATTTTTGGTTGTTCATTGCTGGTATTTAGATTTAGTATTTCTTCTTGAGTCAATTTTGATGATTTATGTCTTTCTAGGAATTTGTCAATTTCTTCAAATTGTTCAATTTATTGGCATCAAGTTCTTCATAATATCCTTAGAATATTTTAATTTATGTAGGTTCTGTAGTGTTTATAGCATAGTGATTTTATTCCTGATTTTAATACTTTATGTCTTTCTCTTTTTTTTCTTTCTTGGTAAACCTAGCATAAGGTTTTTTAATTTTATTGATCTTTACAAAGAATCAACTTTTGGTGTGATTGACTTTTTTCTGTTGTTTTCTATTTCATTGATTTCCACTCTAATCTTTATTGTTTTTCTTCCTTCTATTTACTGTGAATTTTATTTACTCTCCTTCATTTGTTTCTTGGGGTAGAAGCTTAGACTATTAATTTTTAATTTTTTCCTTTAGAATATAAACATTTAAAGCCACAAACTTTCCTCTCAGCACTGCTTTAGCTGCATACCATATATTTTGATATGTTGTGTTTCATTTTCTTTCAGTTCAAGATATTTTCTAATTTCCTTTGTGATTTCTTCTCATACTACGGGATATTTAGAAATATGTTAATTTCCAAATAATTGCAAGTTTCCAATATTTCTTTCTGTTGTGTGCTTTTAATTTAGTTTCATTGTGGTCGGAAAACACACGTGATGATTTCAATCTTTTACATTTATTTGGGACTTTTATGGTCTAGAATATGATCTATCCTGGAGAATGTTCCTTGGGTGCTTAAAAAGAATGTATCTCTGCTGCTGTTGGGTGGAGTGTTCTATAAATGTGTGTATGTTGGAGTTGGGGAATAAAATGATGAAAAGACATAATTCTTGCCCTTTAAAAGTTTTAATCTTGCAGAACAGTGGTTCTCAACCTGGGGCAATTTTGTCCCCCAGGGGACATTTGGCAATGTCTGGAGACAACTTTGGTTGTCACAACTGGGGGCATGTCCTACTGGAATCTTGTGGGTAGAGGCCAGGGATTCTGCTAAACATCCTACAATGCACAGGACAGCCCCCTACAACAAAGAATTATCTAGTCCAAAATATCAATAGTGCCAAGGTTTAGAACCCCTGTTGTAGAGGATATAAAGGGTAACTAAGCTATAATCCAAGTGTCAGACAGTAATTTTCACGCTATGGGAACTACTGCACTGTGGCTGAAATTAATCAATCCTTTAGCGGTTACCTCATCTCTCACATGTTTATTTGTCTGTCTTTCCCACTAGACTGTGAACCTCAGGAGTGTCAGGATCCACCCAAATCCTTACGGTGGTTAAAAGCAGAGCATCTGGAGTCAGACAGAATTGTATTTCAATCCTACTTCTGCATTCACTGGATGTGTGACTTTGAGCTAGTTACTTGGCCTCTCCAAACCACAATTTTCTCAGTTCTATAATGTGAATAATGTACCTACCTCATAGGATTGTTGTAACAATTAAATTAATTAATCAAGGAAGGCACTTGACACAATCCTGGCACATATAGTCATTATTTTATTATTGTTATTATCACCATCACTAGCCCAGTGCCCTGCAAATATGTGCAAATAAAAGAATGAATAATTGAGTCATCTTCTCTCACCTTCCTTACCTCCACAATGGGGCACTGGTTCTACAGGGTAATCCTCACTAGGATGAAGGCCGTCCCTTCTTATTCCTGGACCAAGGCTTAGTTCCACAGAGGAGGTCATCTATGCCCACAGGAGATGGACAGGAGCCCAAACAGGGCGAACAAGTGCAAGACAAATAGAGGCTGACCTCAGTTCCATCCCTGAGACTCCTACTAGCCTCATAGGAAATGGTCATATGGGAGGGCAGTGAGGTTTGCGCCCCAAGGAGCCTCGTGATGTGGTTCAGCTGGCACCACTCTGGCTCACCTTCCCCAGTTTTGCTTCAGAGAAGCAATTCTTTCTTCTAAATGGCTGTTGTCTGCCACAACACTCTCTACCCCATTCCCGAGTCTTGGGCATTTCCTCCACACTAGGAACCTCTCCCGGATAGTCGCACTGCCTGTTAGGCAGCTCTTTTTGATCAATGTTAAAAGCCTTTGGACCACTCCCTGAGTACCTCACCTCCTGCCGCCATCCACTTCTGAGCGACTTGGCCAAGATCACATCCGTGAAGCAGTTTGCTAGCTTTTAAAGTGGTGGGTGAGGGCGAAGCTTCGACAGCCTGATTTCTCACCATGTTTGCTTTTGAGGGAGGAGTTCATAGTTAAGAAAGGACACCTCAAGCCTCTAAAGAGCCCTTTGTATATACATAAAGCAGGATTCACATGGTGTCTGAGAATCACTAACCAACCAGGAAGACACTGAGTGAAGATAAAGTTTAGAAGGGGGGAGGGTCAAGTCCGTGTAACATAGAGCACATGACTCCATTTTGCTATCTGGTTCCCAATGTGCCTTGAGGTTAGCAAACATCTCAGGGCACAAACAAAGTCTGGAGTCATCCTCCTTATCAAAATTTATTTATAGGTCGTTGACTGATGCCCTTAACCCCATAACCAAAAAAAGCGTTTATTGCCTTTATGGAGTTTTTCCATAGGTTTATCTAGAAACTTGCCTTCCCTGATGACAGTGTCCAGCAGAGATCAAGGCTAAGTAAGAACAAAGCGATCTGGACCTAGAAGAGATAAAGATACGAGCAGCAGAGAGCATTAGGGACTGAGTGTTGGCCTTATTTCTAAAGAATCATGAAAAGGATCTCTCATTTTCTATTGTTTTAACATTAAGGACTTAGAACAAATGTTTCTACTTTGTTGAACTCCAAACATAATAACGATAATAGTAAAAACTAACATTTTTGAATGCTGAATGTGTGCTGGATACTCTTCTAAATCCTTTACATGTATAAATTAATATCATTCACTCACTTGACAAATATTTCTTCACCATGTATTAGGGGCCAGGCACTGTTCTAAATTCTGGGCAAGGAGCAATAATGGACAAAGCCCTTAAAGTTCCCTGCCTTCGTGGACCTCACACTCCCTCGGGGAAGTAAATACCAAATAAATAAGCAGATTATATAGTATGCTAGAAGGCAGAAATCAGTGTTATTGAGAAAAACACAGCTGGGCAGAGGGATGGAGAGAGTTGAGGGTGGGGTGCTGCAATTTTCAATCAAGCGTTCGGTGAATGTCTCCCTGAGAAGCTGTCATTTGACCAAAGACTTGAAGGAAATCTCACAATGAATAAGACTGAACCCAAATGGTGTTGCCTTTGGGTGTTTTTGTTTGTTGGTTGGTTTTTTACTGAACCTTGGGCCAACACCCCAAGCCCCTAGTAAATCTGTATGAACCTCTACGTTTTGTAAAATGGTTGAGCCAGGGCCTGCTACCAAGTGAGCCAAGCATAACATCACCCACCCAGTCCCCGGTCCTGTTTGGTGGTGGGTCCTAAGATCTGGTGATTTTCCATGCTACTTGGAGGAACTAGAGCTGTGCCTCTGAGGGGGCATTGGTGTCATGGGCAGATGGAGGGGTTTTCTCTAGACCCTTCTTCCCCAGAAGAATCACAAGATGTTTCTCCTCTTCTGCTAATTGCCCTATCCCCCAGAACTGAAATTTCTTACTGATAGAAGTGATCTGGATGCTAATACTCAGAGCCTCCTTGTGTGAGAAACAAAGAGACCAGGCTTCCCAAGGACTCTGGAGAGCCCTAGCCTCTGAACCTGTGAACTGCTCGTGACTTTCCTCATGCCACTTTGTCTGGCTTGAACTGAAGCTGTTGTTTTCCAAGTTCTTTCAGAGCCTGTCCCCAACTCTCTCAGCTACCTCGCCTCCTACACCACCTCACTGCCCTGCCCAGAGCAAACCAGCTTTGAAAGATGTGAGGTATCAGTCATACATACCTTAGTTTGATTTTCAGTCTAAGGGTCCTCTCTCCCTTACAACTAATTGTCTTTTAAGGGTTATTTGTAGCTCTGTGGGTGGAATTTTAAGCATCGAGGAGCCAAGAAGCAAGTAAAAAAAGTATTTGGGACAGATGGCCCTTGGGAAGCTTTGAAAATCTTTCCATGTGGTAGATCACATAGATAGCTTCCCTTCTCTGATTTTCATGATGTGATAGTTTCCCCATCATGACATCACAGACACAAATCTTTCCATGTGGTAGATCACATAGATAGCTTCCCTTCTCTGATTTTCATGATGTGATAGTTTCCCCATCATGACACAGAGGAAGTCCTCAAGTGCCCTGATCCTTTGCATGTGAGTTGCACAGAACAGAAGAGCTAAAAGTGCCCTGGTTTGTAAAACAACTGAAGGGTGCTTGACAAATTCACCTCTAGGTGTCTCCTACAGCTCTGGGAGTCAGGGTCAAGGTCAATTCTTCTCAGTCTTTTCACCAATGAGGACTCTTTAAATAATAAATTTCCCCCATTCTCCATTATTTAAGAGACTTTCCCTCTCAAACATTTATTTAGTAATAATTATCTTGCAAATTCCTGGCATGGAATAAATACTCAATAAATGGCTCAGTGTAATGGACATCTCTTCCTTTTGTCTTTCCAGCACATTTCTGTCTGGGAATTACCACACCCTATATGATAGGCAGTCAAAAATATGGTTCAGGGGCCAGCCCGATGGTATAGTGGTTAAGTTTGAGTTCTCTACTTTGGAGGCCCGGGATTCGTGGGTTCGGATCCTGGATGTGACCTACATACTGCTCGTCAAGCCATGCTGTGGCAGCATCCCACGTGCAAAGTGGAGAAAGATGGGCACGGTTATTAGCTCAGGGCTAATCTTCCTCAGAAAAAAAGAGGAAGATTGGCAACAGATGTTAGCTCAGGGCCAATCTTCCCCACCAAAAAAGAGAAAAAGTAGGGGCCGGCACGGTGGCATAGTGGTTAAGTGCGCGTGCTCCACGTCGGCAGCCTGGGGTTCACAGGTTCAGATCCCAGGCGTGGACCGACGCATCACTTATCAAGCCATGCTGTGGTCACATCCCCTATAAAGTGGAGGAAGATGGGCATGGATGTTAGCCCAGGGCCAATCTTCTTTGACAAAAAAGAAGAGGATTGGCATCAGATGTTAGCTCAGGGATAATCTTCCTCACACACACACAAAAAAACTATGGTTCATTTCTCCCATTCCAGGGTGGCCATGTGACCCAGGCTGGCCAGCTGAGTACCTGATCCCTCTGGCCCAATAATTGGTTTGGAGAAGGTCATTTAATTCAAGGCAGGGCAACCCAAGTGATCCCCAGAAAGCTGTTGGAACTGTTAGGGTATGGGTACTTTTTCTTTTCTGGGGTTACTAGTTGTAAGGATCATGCAAGTCGAGAGCTGCCAGTGATCATCTTTGCTACCACGTGAAGGGAGCCTACTTGAGAATAAAACCAACAACCAACACAGACAGATGACGAGAGGGGAATGGTGACCAATCCGTTTTCCCAAGACTGAGGGGTTTCCCAAGATGGGGGCCTTTCAGTGTCCCAGACTAATCAGAATCGTTGGTCACCCTAGGATAGAGCCTTAACGATATCATTTGAACACCTAGATTTTGATGAGTCTGAAGACAGTCTTTGTCCTTCTTAGTCATGGGCACCAAAAAATTAACTTCTTTGCTTTAGCAAGTTGAATGAGGTTTCTATCACTTGCAGTCTCCTGCTTCCAAATAAAAGTGACATTTCCATTAACCTGTGTTGTTCTATTACAATTTCCTTTAGATGCGGTCACAAAAGCTCAATGACCACCATTACCACATTCGGTAAGGATTCAGAGTACCCAAGTTGGGAACCACGGAAAAGATTGTACCTTCTGCTCTAATAGATGCTGAATCTGTGTTTTATTCTACCACTGATTATTATAGTTTAAGCTCCACCCCCAATTCTCTACAAAAGAAAGGAAAGAAGGAAGGAAGCAAAGAAGGAAGGAAGCAAAGAAGGAAGGACTGAGTAAGCTTTCCACAAACATGTCTGGGAATAGAAGATCAAAAAAACATTTTGGAAGATGGAATTTGAAAATAGAAATGGCCTGGTGATATCTCAACCTTTCCTTCAGAATCGACATTTATGGACTATGCATCAAATATTTAGCGACTGTAACTATGTGCAAGGTGACAGCATAAGGCAAACAGGTAATGGATGCCCAGAGTTCTAAGAAGTCCAGCTCAAAGCAAATTTAGTCAGGGAGGGATGTGAGGAGGGTAGACTCCACCCCTGGGCATTACCACCATTTTATTGCTCTTCTGTCTTTCTCATTACTGCTGAGCACTCCTACTTACCTGGCTGTTTCCCTGGGTAGGGCAAATATTTCAACAGATGTGAGCTATGATAACCATCACCCACAAGGAGCAAAATTACAGAAGAAAGAACATCTGAGAGGAACTAGAAAAAAATACTATGTGAGAAAGTGGAGAGCCATGGGGAACTCGTTCGTTTGTTGGAAATGGATAAACTGAAGTTCTCAAGGTGTCAGAAGACTTCCCCTGCACTAGTGTGTGTCTGCCCACTTTCTGGACCCTCAGGAGTGCAAAGCAGCATGTTAGGCCCTGCAGGGTAATCTTAAAGGAAGAGAGGATGCTTGCATATCACCTGAGTAGCCCTGTGTTGGCTTCTGACACTTCCCTAGATCACCTCTCCACCTGTCTACCTATGTTTCCTGCATTTCTCAAATAAACTATTTACATTCAAATTCTTGTCTCAGTGTCTGTTCTGAGAGAACCCAGACAAAGACACCTAGTAAGTGGTGGAGCTGGGTTTGAACCCAGATGTCAAACCCAGTTCCTCCACTTACCAGCTGTGCAACATTGGGTAGACCACTTAACCTCTCTGAGCCACAGTTTCCTCTCTATAAAATAGGGATACTAATAGTAACTCCCTCATAGAGTTGTTGTGAATATTAAATGAGAAAATATATGTGGCAGTGCCTACCTGTCATGTGGTAAGCATATTATTGTTATCAATATTATTTTTACTATAAATAAATGACAACAAGCAGATACGGGAAAGCATTGTGCATTCTCACCTGTATGAGACCACCTTCTATTCAAATTATCTCTGTTAAATGACTAGCAAAGTCTTTGAGGACTAAGGCCCCTTGCTTTATTTATTAGAAAAACGTCTGTGGTGTGTATGGGGGGTGGTGTTAACTAATATTTCCTTTAGTGGAGGAGCTCATTGTCCAAAATCCTCCCCAAGGAAGGAGACTTCGGGAGTATTTTAATCATCATCTGAGTCTTGGTGAGTTTAACTCAGCAGCTACCCTGAGATTCATCTGGCAGGAGAGTGAAGAACAGGTGGGGACTCTTCCGATCCAAATACAGCCACCAAAGCCCTGAGGCTTGGTAAAGGAAAAGCAAGACTTCTTTCATTCTTTTGAAGCCCAAGTGTTGCCAGCACACTCTCCTAGGCACCGGCAAATCATGCCATTGATCCAAAGCCAACAGAAGTTCTCATGAGCTGAAGCCAAGGTGCCTCTGAGGATCTCCCATCCCCCGCCCTGACCAGAGCATGCTGGGACTGTCACTGAAGTTGCCAGGCTCAGAATCTGCAAAGAGAACTCTCTAGACATGGGACTGTAAAAGAGTCACCAAACGACATGGAATGCCAAGCCTCATGAATCCCTTCACAACCAGTCCCCTGGTGTACACCTGAGCAGTGGTCCCTTCACAACCAGTCCCCTGGTGTACACCTGAGCAGGGTTCCTTCACACCCAGTCCCCTGGTGTACACCTGAGCAGTGGTCCCTTCACACCCAGTCCCCTGGTGTACACCTGAGCAGGGTTCCTTCACACCCAGTCCCCTGGTGTACACCTGAGCAGGGTCCCTTCACAACCAGTCCCCTGGTGTACACCTGAGCAGGGGTCCCTTCACACCCAGTTCCCTGGCGTACACTTGAGCAGGGGTCCCTTCACACCCAGTCCCCTGGCGTACACTCGAGCAGGGGTCCCTTCACAGCCCATCCCCTGGTGTACACTTGAGCAAAGGTCCCTTCACAGCCTGTCCCCTGGCATACACTCGAGCAGGAGTCCCTTCACAGCCCATCCCCTGGCGTACACTTGAGCAAGGGTCCCTTCACACCCAGTCCCCTGGCATACACTCGAGCAGGGGTCCCTTCACACCCAGTCACCTGGCATACACTCGAGCAGGGGTCTCCTTCACACCCAGTCCCCTGGTGTACACTCACGCAGGGGTCCCTTTCACACTCAGTCCCCTGGTGTACACTCGAGCAGGGGTGCCTTCACTCCCAGTCCCCTGGTGTACACTCGAGCAGGGGTGCCTTCACTCCCAGTCCCCTGTTGTGCGCCTGAGCAGGTGTCCCTTCACACCCAATACCCTGGTGTACACTCAAGCAGGGCTGGTGTGGATTACCCCTCATGCCTTGGAGCTACAAAGTGTGTCTCGGAGAAGGAGGTTCTCTAAGTGCAAGCATGACCTTCATCTCTGATCTGAGATTTCCCCTTCTAGATGTTGCATACGTGCCTCCCCGCATTATACTGTAACCCTCAATTTCCACCTCCATCAGCAAGTCCACTGACTGCTAGAGTCCAGAGTAGAGACTCATCTCTCTTATTGGGTGCTATAAGGTTTATGACCTAGGTTATATTTTAATATAATCAAAGATTTTGTCCCCTTGATTACTTCTGCTAAATATAAATGGTTGAACTTCTGTTTTTCAAGCTTCAATGATTCAAGGATGATGAATTTACTTATTTTCTTAATCATTCATTTATTCAATAAGAAGTTATTGAGCAGAGGCAATATATGGGCGTGGCTTGACACTCCGGGGCTAACCATGGAGGGGGTTACTCAGGTAGAAGCTAGGCAGCACCCTGACCTCCTCCATAAAGCTGTAAGGCCTCACTGGCTTCCTTCATCATGCTTCCTCTGTTTACCTCACCTTCAGGGCCTCTCTGGCACTCTCCTTAGAAGAGGGTCATCTAGCTCTCCTAGTCTCTTTTCAATCTATTTCTATAGCTAAATGGAAAGCTTTCTCTTCCCATGTATTTCTTTGAACTATTTTTCCTCTCAAAAATTCTGTGTCTTTGTATAGAAGGAAATGGTTTGTAGCAAATCAGCTCTTCTCCTGAGAACAACTAAAAGGGATGGATAAAATGCAAAATACTATCTGTTTAAATATGACAGAGAGCTGCTGAGGCAACAGGTTCAAGGCTAAGACTGCAGAAAGTGGGGAAAAGTGGAGAGGTACGCTGATTATCTGAAATTGCTTCTTCCAAGGAATTGGCATTTTCTGACTCGAGGCAGAAGCTGGGGGCTGAGAATCCATGCTGTGCCCAGACAGAGGTTTTCTGCTGAGAATGGAAAAGCCAGCAGACTTTTTGGTAGTTGGCACTTTACAGTGTTGGAATAAGACATGTGGATATCGCGGATCCTCTAATACATGCCCAGTTTTTCCTCAAGACATTTATTGAGTTCTTAACCTGTGTGTGCTGGACGCTAAAAAGCAAAGGGAAAAACTCTGAAAAGCACAGCGAAGTTTTCTGTGGTATGTCAGCACTTAGGAGATAAGGACCAGAATCCAGACCGTCCACAAGGAGGGGCCCAGTGGACAAAACTCTCTCTCAGCTGAAACTCCTTGAGGGCTGTTCTCTAGGAAGAGGAGTCAACCAGAGGCAGACTGAGTCTCACCAGGCTTGACTCATCTGAGCCCCTGACCGGACTCAGGTAAACAGCTACACTCTATCTGCTCAGATAGGAAAGGAAAAACCTCTCCAAAGCTTCTGCCATTTTTATTTGTAGTGTGGCATGTGAAGGAACAGGACCATAGTCATAAGACCATAAGGACCATATGACCAGAAGTCAAAAAACAAACAACATGAACAAAGCAATAGAAATAAAACCACAGGTGATCCAGATTTTGGACTTATCATAAAAGATGTTAATAACCATGATTCATATGTTCAGGAAAATATAGAGAAAATGGCTAAGAAGATGGAAAATTTCACAAGAGATTTTAAATCTATAAAAAAGAATTAAACAGAAATTCTACAAGTAAAAGAGAAAATATCTGAAATAAGTACTCAGGAGATAAGTTAATTATAGTTTGGACCCAATACAACATAGGGTTAGAGAATTGAAAAGCAGGTCAACAGAAGATATTCACAAATCGAAGCATAGAGATAAAGACGGAAAATACAGAATGGAGTATAAAAGACATGTGGAATACAGGTAAAAAAAGTCTAATACACGTGTAATTGGAGTCCTAGAAGGAAAGAAGAGAAAGAATTTTGTATCCCAATATTTGAAAAGATGATGCCTAAAAAATTTTAAGCCTCAAGAAATTTCAAATGATTGAACTAATATAGCATGTGTTCTCTGACCACAGTGGAAGTAAGCTCGTAAAAATTAAAAAAAAAAAATAGAAAAGGAAAGGAAAAGAAAAGATAAAATGCCCAACTGCTTGGAAATTAAACAATATCTTCTAAATAACACATGAGACAAAAAAAGTACCACAATAGAAATAAGAAATTAGTTTTAATGAAATGATAACAAAAACAATATGCATTAAAACTTTCAGGATGCAGTTAAAAAAGCATTTAGGGAAATGCATAGTCTTAATATTATAGAATATAAGAATGGCTAAAAAGTAGTGATCTAAGTTTTCATATCAGGAAACTGGTAAAAGAAAGCAAATTCAACCCAAGGAAAGTAGAGATGAGGAAATACATGCTAGCCACCAACAAATAGAAAATGAAGCTTTAAAATATTACCACTTACAATAGCATTAAAAAATTAAGTACCTACAAATAAATCTAATGAACAATGTTTCAGACTTCTACATTATAACTTATAAAACATTATTGAGAGAAATCAAAGACATAAATGAAGGAGTATCACTTATTCATGAACTGAAAGACTCACTATTGTAGAGATGTCAGTTCCCCTCAAATTGATCTATAGATTGAATATAATTCAAACACCAAATTGATTCTGAAATTTATATGCAAATACAATGGACCAAGAATAGACAAGGCAATCTTAAAGAAGAATAATAAAGATGGAAGACTTACCCTACCAAATATTGAGACGTGTTATTAAGGCGGATTGGTGTTGGTAGAAGGATAGCAGAGAGATCAAGGCAAGAGAGTAGAGAATCTAGAAATAGACCCACATATAATCACCCAAAAATGAGAGAGGTGATACTACAACGCAGAGAGAGAAAAGATGGTTTTCCAAAAAATCATGCTGGGTCAATTAGATAGCCAGATATATGGATAAAAAGCAATCTTGACCCCCCTTTCCCCCAGCCATACATAAAAATCAGTTCCAGATAAATGTTTAGATTGAAATGTCAAAAGATAAAACAATGAAGCTTTTGGAAGAAAACAGAGGATAATGTCTTTATGACTTTGAGGTAAGCAAAGATTTCTCAAGTATGATACAATACCAGTAATCATAAAAGAAAAAATTCATAAGTTAGAATACCTAAAAATTAATAACTTGTTCAACAAAAGACACCACAAAGAGAGTGTAGAGACAAGCCACAGAGTAGAAAAAGGGATCTGATACACATGCATACACAAATACATATGTTTATATATATAACAAGACGTCATACCCAGGAAGTATCCACGTCCTCAAATCCAGATCTAACTAAGACCTTGTATCTAGAAAATATGACAGATTTCTACAAATTAATTTTTAAAAGACAAATTTTAAAAAATCAAATAGGCAAATGACTTTAATAGGCTATTCTTAAAAGAAGATATCAAGATGGCTAATAAACATATGAAAATATGTTCAATTTCATTAATCATCAAGGAAATATAATCAAAATCACAATGTGACATGACTACATACCCACCACCAGGAATGGCTTCACAAGCATATGGCTACACAGGGCTCACTCTTAAAAGGATTCTACACTTGGTTTGATGCTTTGCTGTCACTGTCTTGAAATTCTTAATAATTTTAAATAAGGAGCTCCAAAGTTTCATTTTGCACTGATTTGCACAAATTATATAGCCAGTCTTGCCCTCTATAATGGCCAAAATGAAAAGACAGACAACAGAAGATGTTGGTGAGGATGGAGAGCAACTAGAATGTTCATACACTCCTAGTGGGTGTCTATAGTGCTCCAACTACTTTGGAAAACTGTTGAGCAATATCTACAAAAGTGAACAGAAGTGTAACATATAACCCAGCACTTCCATTCCTATATCCAAAAAAATGTGTGTTTACGCTCGCCGATAGATACGTCTGAGAATAGTCATAGTGGCACTGTTCGTTATAGCCCTAAACTGGAAACAACCCAATCATCAATCAAGAGTAAGATGGATAAATACATTTTGGTATATGAATATAGAACACCATACGTCATTGAGACAATACAACAATATGAATGAAGTCCACAATAAAAATTTGAATGAAAGAAGCCAAACATACAAAAAAATTACATCGGATATGATTCCAATTATAAAAAGTTCAAAAACACCCAAAAATAGATCGACTGTTTTTAAAAGTCAAAATACTTTCGTGCAGGCAGTAGAAATTGGAAGAGAACTTAAGGAGGATTTCTGGGTGCTGCCAATGTTGTTTCTTGATCTGCATACTGATTACACAAGACTGTTCATTTCATGAAACTTCATTGATCTGTACAGTTGATTTGTCCACTTTTTGGTACGTTGAATGTTATAATTCAACAAACAGGTTTTATGAAAAGCCAAGCACTTGCAAATCAAATCTTTTATTTTCATAACCATTTTCCCTGACATCAGCCTAGTTGGAAAGCAAAAGCTGAACATTGACTCTCAGGGCTCTACCTTTCTTAGCTCTTTGATCTTTGAAAAGTTATTTAAACTCTCTGTGCCTCAGTTTCCTCATCAGTAAAACGGAGATGAAAGTAGTGCTCTTCTCATAAATTGCTGGGGAGATAGAATGAGATAATAGGTATAAAGTGGTCAGAACAATGCCAGGCACTTAGGAAAGACTCAATAAATAGAAGCTGTTGCTGTTTCTGCAATTTTTGCCCAATCCTCTTCAGATAACGGATGACTCTTGCTTGAGGAAGTAGAAATAAGAAATCACAATGTATATTAAAATATCTTCTTGCTGCATCCTTAGAATCTGAGACGAATTTTACAAAGTCCTCTTACCCCCTGTGTTCTGCATAAATTAATATTAAAATGGAGGAGAAAATGGGAGACAGGATGCTTGTGCCTTGAGGGAAGTTCCTCCAATTAGTAAGGTCCCCAGTTAGAATCAAGCGTACTTTCCAGTGGGCTCCTCTTCAGAGAGATGGCACTAAGTAGATGACTCAAACAGAAGAATCTCTTGTCCTTGGTGTAAATCCATCAGTGATGCAGTATTTTTGCAGGGGTGTTTCTGCCCCTGGGATCTAACCCTTTCTCTGCTCTATCTTTTGGGAATTCTAATACCTTAAAAACTAGCTCTATTCTTCTGCTTTCTTGGTTATTTGCCACGCTAATCTCCTGACATTGAAGAGTATTATGAAAGCTAAGCTGCATGAAAAGGAATAATAATTTTTTTCTACCTATAAAGCTTAGGGGCAGTACTGCCTTTATAAATTTGTGTGTTTTTTTTGGCAGCTGCCAAATAGTTTTTCTAGCCACCATGACTTTACCCCCACCTTACCACATCATTGAGCTATTTATTCAGTTTAGTTAAGTTGGCTGAGGAACTGTGCCAAAAATTGCTATTAGGAAGTTTAATCTTATTTACCCCAAAGCGACTAAAATTTCTCAAAGTGGGTTTTCTCTGAGGTAAATGAAGATGAAAGTCGAAAGTCTATCTCAGTTGCAAATGATAGAGGAGTAAACATATTTTTGTGATTCTTCAATATGTCATATACAGGCAAGGGAATGCGAGATCCATTTGGATTATCGTAGTTGCAGCCTGGACGAGGGAGGGAGACCATCCCTGCCTGACACAGGGAAAGTCATCCCTAAGGTGCTATCTATTCCAACACAAAGTCCTTTCATTGTTATCCATCTTCAAAAGCAAAGGCAGGCTCATAAAGACTGTTGAACTTCAGATCGGAGATGTTTGAGTTCCTCGGACCTGCCAACAAGCAATTGTTCTTAATTTCCATGACTTGATGAGCAGGCCTGAGGGGCTCCAAGCTGCTGGAGTCAACAGCTACAAGGGTTATGGAGCTTTACTCACCAGCATGGGGCATCGAGGTTATGTTAGTCATGGTGACTCAAGTCTCTACGTCATAGTACCTTCTTTTCTCCCCTCCTGAGAGGAGACTTTCTTTTCCTGTAATCTTATTCATCCTCAGTTCTTTCTGCATTAAAAAATGTCCAAAAGGTTCTCTCGATATTTGTTTCCACTCCAATCAGCAAATATTTCTTTTCAAGTCTGAGAGTATAAGATTTCCCTAAAACTGAGGGGAAATGAAGCTAATCTTTGGAACGACCACTACTCCCTGTTCATAGATGGTTAGAGTGAGGAACGTGGACCTCATTTTGTCTACCAGGCACCATTCTGTGCAAATCTCAATTCACATAGGGAGCCAATATGTATTCTAGAGTGCGGGCTCTAAGGCAGATAGACCTGGATTTATTATAAAACATGTAACTTATAGCAAGCAACTGAACATCTTTTAGCGTCAGTTTCACCATGTGTAAAATGGATACAATAATAACAATAATCAATAATAATAATAATCAATAATAATAATAATAATACTTGCTTCATAGGGTTATCGTGAGGAATAAATGAGATCATGGATATAAGGCAGTGAGTGAATGCTGCCACTTTGTAGGCATCAGGTTAATGTAGCTATTACAGTGTAATTATTAATTCTCCCTGGGGAGGTTGGGTGGGAAAGGAGTAGAAACAGCTCCATTTTACCTGGTGGAGTAGACTGTTAGAGGAAAATGATTTCCATCAAGCAGCCAATTTAGCCCCAGATCAGGAAAGAGAGCTCACATCTCCAGATTCTTCGTCATTTTTCCTTTGACGTGGAGCCAAAACCTGGCTGGGGCTTTATCCTCCTGCTAATGACTGCTCCAACCCTGAGGGTCTGACTCAGCCACTTTTCAGTTCTGAAACCAGATCATGTTCCCCATTTCCATTTTCTAAATACCCAGTGAGCCAATTTCTGCTGTTATTTTTCCTGGGAACTGGCAAGATCTGATTTTAAACAGTCCCGCTGTGATGAAAAGAACACTGGCCCACGGATCTGGGGGCCTGGGCTTCCTTCTGAAAGGCAGCACAGCAGAACGTCTAGAAGCTTGGATTTGGCAGTGTGCCATGTGTCCTGGTTTTCCCGGGACATCTAGCGTACGGATGTAGTCCCAGACTAATTATTATTAGCACTCTTTTCCACTCTCAAAACTGTCCCAATTTGGGCTTTATAATATGTGGTCACCCTAACTCTAGAGTCAGAATATCCAGACTCAAATCCTGGATCCACTACATGCTATTTTCATGGCAAGTCACTCCATCGTGCATCAGTTTCCTCTGCTGTAAAATGGAGATGATGATAACAATAGGACCTACCCTTGGGATTGTTGTGAGATTTAAACGTGTTAATACCTATGAAATGCTCAGCATAGCACCTGTCACGTATTACGTGCTATGTCAGGGTAAGCCACTATTAATCTCTTACCAGCAAAACCAGTGGACACCACAGCTTCATCTAAAAATTTGTTAAATGAGAATTGCGACATCTGCCCTCCTTATATCATAGAGTTCTTTCAGGAGCCAGAGGAAATATTGCAGCTAAAACGTATGAAGCAATTTATGATTTAAGGCATTATCGCTATTCTGGGAGTAAGAAGAATACAAGAGGCAGTGGACTGTGGAGGAACTGACTGACCAGGTTGTCAGGAACTGTGGGTTCCTTCTCCTCTTTCTTCTCTTCAAATTACTCTTTAAGTGTTTAATTGATTGGAGATTTAAAAATTCTGTTTATCTCCATATGACACTCCCATTCTTTTCTCATCCCATAGACAATCATGCCAGTGTCTTAATCTTTTCATGGGCATGTATTATTGAGAAATAAGTATTGTAGTTTTGTCTTTTATGTTCATTGGTTGTATATCTGATTCTACTTAATATTTTCACTAAACACTGTATTTTTAAGGTTCATCCATATTTTCAGGCGAACATGTAATCTTTGCATGTTATGACTGCTTAATGTCCCACAGTGTGTGTCGTGTTTTACCAGTGATGGACACTGCAGCTGCCCCCGACTATCTGCCACCATAAAGAGCACTGCAAAGAACAATTAGTTCATATGTTCCTGTTTTGGTCGGTTTTGCTGCCATAATAAGAAAACAAAACAAAACAAAACACAACACCTCAGTGGCTTAACAACCACAAAGCTTCCTTTTTTGTTCATGCCACAAGTTGCAGCTGATGGGAACAGGCTCCTTCCTGTTCCGTGTGTCTTTATTCCAGGATCCAGGCTGAAGGAACAGCCCTTATTTGGGACAAACCCTACTTCTGGCAGAGGAAAAAGAGGAAGAGAGCTGGAGGAAACACACAATAGCACTTGAAGCTTCTGCTCAAACGGCACACATCACTGCCCCTCCTCTTTCATTGGTGAATACAATCTACCCCTTTAGAGCTTAGTAAGAATTTCTTTGGGATTTATGCCCAGGAGCGGGATTGCTGGGCCATAGGGGAAGCATATTCTTAATTTCATTAAGTAATCCAGATTAAATAATCCAGATACACTCTCATCAGTGTAGATCAGTGCATGTGTTCTTTATCCCTAGGCCCAACCAACACTTGCATTATACAGCTTTCTAATTTTTCAATCTAATAGGTTTAAAGGAATATCTTCTTGCTTTAACTTTTACTTATTGACTATTAACACCTTTGAGCATTTCTTCATTTATCTGTTAACTTTCAAGAGTTCTTCTTCTGTAATTATCCATGAGGTACTCTCTTCCCATTTTCCTGCATGGATTGCTCTCCTCTTCTATTTGAGTAGTGGGATATCATACATGCTAGATATAAATGCCTTTTCAATTTTAGATACTACAAAAATCTTTATGTTTCCTGTCATCTCTCTAGTAACTTTGTCCATAATGTCCACTGTTGAAAGGAAATCTTTGTTTTTGTTCATGAAATCTTTTCCTATCCCTAGGTCACTGTGGAAATTAATAAAAGAAACCTTAACTAAATTGGGGTCTGGAAGGCCTGTAGTGGGGGTTCTCATGCCCCATCACACATTGTCGATTACACCTAACACTCAGAGATGATTGCTTGCATCTTGGATAGGAAGTAAAACTACTTTACTACTAAGGGAAGACTTCTCTCCCCACCCAGCAACAGCCCAGCCAATGAGAAACACTGCAGCTCAGCCAATGAGAAGCTGTTGCTGCCCTGAACTGCTGCTTTCCCCCAGCGGATTTTCCTTCAGAAGAGCCCCTCCCTACTCCCTCTTTTCTCTATAAAAGCAACTCTCCTCCTTTCTTTTCTGGATTTGCCTATGGTTTGCCATAGCATGTACATCCCAAATTGCAATTGTTTGGGCTATTCTCAAGTTAACTCATTTTGAGATAGAATAACAGGCAAACTTGCTGTTTTAAGTTGACAGTCACAAAGATATCTCAGTTTTATTTTCTAATATCTGATTTTTTTATCTTTCACATTGACATCTTTAATTCATCCAGAACCTCCTTAGGTAGGGATCCTGTTTTATTTTTCTCCAAATAGTGAAGCAGTTTCCTCTACTCCCTCTACTAAACAATCTGGCCTTTCTCCATAGACTTGCAATGCCTGCTTCTGCCATGTATTAGGTCCATATATATGTGGGTCTGACTCTCCCCTTTATACACGTTTCATGGGTCTATTTGTCTATCCTCGTACCAACACCAAACTGTTGTTTATTACTATCACCTTGTACTACATCTCAATGACTGGTACGGCATTTCTCCCCTCTTTTCTAAAGGTGATTTTGTTATTCATGGATCTCTCTTCCTCCAAAGACATTTCAGAATCCATTTTTCAAGATCCTCAAAAAGCTCAACTGGTATTTGATTGCATTTAATTTATGGATTAATCTTGGAATAATTATTGCCATTATAACATGAAATTGCCCATTCAAGAGCACAGAATATGTCCAATCTCCACTTACTCGGATCAGTTTTTATGTTTTTCATTAGAATTTAAAAGTGTTCTCCATAGAAGTCATGTGTATTCTAGGTTAAATAATTTCTAGGTATCCTGTAATTTTG
Organism: Ceratotherium simum simum; assembly: GCF_057802395.1. Taxonomy (NCBI): domain Eukaryota; kingdom Metazoa; phylum Chordata; class Mammalia; order Perissodactyla; family Rhinocerotidae; genus Ceratotherium; species Ceratotherium simum. The sequence continues at coordinate 31,268,693 of NC_141933.1, forward strand.
TTGCTTTGGGGTATGTACCTTAATTGGATGAGACCTGGGTTCTAGATTTTGCTCTGTCACTGATTATGCTGTGTGATTTTAGGCAAGTCACTCGCTGCTTCTTGGTGTCAATTTCCTTATTCATTAAAAGATCTGATTGAAGTTGATGGTCTCTATGGTACCACAGATAATAATAACAATGACAAAATCAAATATCTTCTCAAAATATGCCAGTCCTTGCAAAGGGAGGTGACTACATGTACAGAACTTAGCATGCCTGGTACATAGTGGGCATGCAATGTATGTTAGCAACACTGTTATCGTGCCTATTTAAAATTGAGGAACTGGACACTAAGAGAGGCGAAGTAATTCTCCCAGGCTCACTCAGCTAGTACATGTCTGGTTTTGGATGCAAGAAGCACTAAGACCTGCAGGTGAAACTCCTTGGAAGCAATGACATGTCCTACCTCGGTCAGCCCTACAGCCTCTGAGGATTTGAATTACCGGCTCAGAAATGCCTGTCAACAGCCTGGTTACCTCGACTGTGGGAGCTCATGCAAGGCTCCTGAATACCAGAGGCCACGAACAATGTCCAGGGCTTCATTGTGTGCATGGCTGCTAGAGTTACCATCGGCTCTGGCCACACGCATTTGCTCTCGTAGAACATCATTTTTCCTAGAAGTCCGGTGTGTTCCTGGATGCCACTGGCTGATAGTGGAGTCAGATAACAGCCCAGGAAGGCAGCAGACGTTCACAGGGCAGGAATTGGGTGCCATCCAGCCAGTTGGGTGAGAATCAATGCTTCTCTCATACTGCACGTGGAGATTGAGATGGGGACGGTGGAATTCTCCAGGAAAGCAAGCGATTCTTCTCTCCCCAGCAGCCAGGGCAGGTGGCCCTGAAGCCTGTGAAGGCCCAGCCTGTAACCAGGTGTCAGAAAAGAATGTGGTGAGAGCCTCCTGATGGGTCTTCCTGCTTCCAGGTTGTAGCCCCTCTGTCAAGACCCTTCCAACTGCAAGAGATGGGAACCCAACTCAAACTAGCTTAATAAAAACTAGCTTAAATTGGCTTAAACAGAAATGGAAAGTGTTATTAGCTTAAGTAACTCCTGGATGATTTTAGGTCAGCTGGATCCAGGATGTTAGAATTATTTCACTGGTCTCCCTCCCCTACCCCCATTCTTCAAGCAAACTCTCTTTGAAGCAGGAAAATATGGCTACTGGCAGCTCCAGGTCTATGTCTTCCTTAAGATGGAGTCTCTCATTCAGTATCCATATCAGTCCCTGTAAAGGACTCTGGTTCTGCGTGGGTCAGGGGTCCACATGCAGAAAATGGAAGGTTGGGCCATGTCATTGGCAGACCTGTAGAGTGTGAAAAGAGCAGTTTCCCAAAGGAAGTCATGCCCGGACAAAGGGAAAAAGAAAAGTGGTGGCTGTCCACTGCCCTTCTTAGACTATTCTCCACTGAGCTGGTGGGCATGCAGAGCCCTAGCTGATGCCACGACCTGTTCTGTATCATTTCCTGCCACCCCCACCCTCCTGCCACTCATCCTGTGCTCTAGACACTGGATCATATGCTATTCAAATCATGGAACACCTTTTTCTTTACATCTCTGGACCTCTGTGCTTGCTGTTCCTTTCCTGAATGCCTTTCTTTTACAGTGTGGTCAGCTCCTTCCTAGAACTTTCTCTGACTCTCCTAGGCAATTTAAGTAGCTTCCTATGGCAATATGTACCTATTTATCATTTTGTAAAGTAGTCAACATTTTGGAGAAGGTCATATTCATCTCCAGGGTAGACCTGAGGTCATGGAGAGCAGGAGTTAATTCTTGTCCTACTGAGGTTTGTGCGAGTAAATGTGGCTCTGTAGTAGATAGTGCTGTTTGCTCACCCAGTGTCCACCCCTCCTTCCTTGCTGCTGGGCCCTGACTTGAAGCACTCTGTACCCAGCTAAATGCTGACTTTCTCAGCCTTCCTTCTGGCCAGTGATGGGCATACGGCATACCCAAAAGATCTGCTGGGGGACATCTTCTGGAGTGGGGGGCAGTCTCAGAAATAGCTTTTGCTTCCACGTTAAAAGGGATCAGGTGAGGCTGGCACCACCTTTTCTTCCTCCTTTCCTGCTTTGTTCACTTGATATCTGGGACTGTAGCAGCCATTTTGCAAACAAGAGGAAAAGGTCAAGAGAATCACCTGGGTGGTCTTGACATGATTGAAGTTCCGAACCAATGCCTGCAACCACCTTCCTCTGGATGTTAGGTCAAGAGAGTTTTTCCCCATCTCTGTGGTGTCCCCAAACGTGGAAGACTTCAGCTTGTGTAATACTCTCAGTTTTGTGAAAGTCATTCTGGCAGTACCCAATCTGATTCCCAAGTTTGAGAAGTTGTGCGGTGCCTAAAGGCACATACACCTCAGTAGTAAGGAATTGTGGTTAAGAATTAATTTTTTTCTTTCAATGTATTTGTATTATTTTTTCTAACAGCTACTAAGTTGTTAGTACGTAAAGGTTTATTAAGTTGCATGGACCTAATGACTTACTATAACAGGGAAATATTTCTTTCGGCTTAGGACACTGTGAAAAGTATTGAGACACTAAGGGTGCCTTTACTGGGAAAGCGTGGGAACCTCTGACTCGAGAAATAAATGAATAAACATAAAAGGAGGTTTACCTGTGCAGAGTGCAATGAGGAGGCCATGTGAAGAATAGTAGAGGAATTCTCTTTTATTCTTCCTCTTAAAGGAGAGTCCTCCTCTTTACAAAGGAGTCCTGGACGATTCTTCCCTTCTTAAATGCCAGAGTGTAATGGTCATGTCCCTTGCCACTGTGTTTAAGTGACCAAGAGCTTATACTGCTGTTTCTGTGTTGAAAAAGTTTTTGGGCTTTATCAGTGCCTCCCTCTCTCCATTCTCATAGCTCTCTGCAAAGCACACCTCCTCCATGAAGCCTGCTGTGACTAAGAGGAAGTCACGTGGTTTTTTAACCTTCCTCCTTATCTTCTCAAACTCAGAAACATGAGCTCCCTGCCTGGGCAGGGGTGATAGGCTGATGCACTCAGGTTGTACGGGTGACCTCAGCTTTTGCAGTGATTGTGTATTTTCCATCTCTCCAGCATAGACGTCTTTGCTTCAGACTGTAAACTCTGGGATGAGAGCTTGAACCAACAGAAAGCCAAGCTCATTTTTAAGAATTCAACCACCATTTATTAAGGACCTACTGCGTGTCAAGCATGTCTTTTCTGATGACTACTGCGTGTCAAGCATGTTCTGGCCTTCATCCTGGCAGCTGGGGCTGTCCCATAGGCTGTGCGTGCCACGCCCTACACCGCTCCAGGGGCACGACTCACACAGGCAGCGTAGGCAATGGTAAGTCCTGGGAGCTGGGCATCATGGCAGCCCCCTTGGCAGCTCTGGCTATTCTATTTCTAGTGCATATGAGGTAATTAAAGACCACTGAATACAGCGATTTAAAGTTCAGGCTTTGGTTGCATATTCTAGCTCAGTCATTTACCTGCAATTAATGCTGTGAGCTTCGTTTTCCTCACTTGGAAAACAGGAATTCTGGAGCCTCCAAGGATTGTTGTGAGGATGAAATAAAGTAACACATATGTAATGAGCTCTCAGCACCATAGCTGGCACCCAGAAAGGACTTGATAAATGTTAGCAGTTATTATCCTCATTATTGATACATATTTGACAAAACTAATATGCTGGGGGTCTTTTGTGGGCAGGAGTAACTCGAGATAGCAACATAATCTTCTCCCTTGGTAGGACGAGTCTGTCTGCTTGATGCAGCATCTCCGGCCTAGTCCAGGGCCTAGTACACAGTAGGTGATCAATAAATGTTTGTGGGGTGAGTTTATTAAATCTTACATTTTCATAATTCTTTATATGTTTCAGAACATGATCACACTGGAACTTTAATTCAATTCTAGTGATAATTGTGACAGAAGGAAAATAAGGACCTAATGTTGATTGAGGTATTGCTAGACTTTTGGCACTGTCCTATGAACTGCATCATTTCACGTAATACTCAACACAGCCTCTGAGCCCCATATGATGGGTAAGGAGACTGAAACTTCAAGAGGCTGAGTTACTTCCTCCAGGTCACCCAGCTAGCAAGTGACTGAACCAGCTAGTGACTGAATAGGAACGGTATTTACCATCCAGCAAATACTCATTCAACTCCAACTGCACGGCACCCAGAGCCGAGGGCCGGGATTCACAGATCCAGAAGGCAGGTGCAAAGACACCTCCTCAGGGAGCACTTTCTTGACCAAGTTGTTCCGCTGTAGCTTCATGCGGGAACATTTTTGGTCAAACCTGAAAATGAAAAGAAAAGAAGCTCATGTACTTTGCACAACATCTGGGGGTCCATACGTAAAATTAGCATGATGATTGGACAGTGGGAAAACCTAAACAAGGGAAGCGTTTAGCCAAGACCACTCTGTGTGTTAGGACACAGGCCAGGCTGGGGCCCGGAGCCGTGACCCCGAGGCGGAGGTGTAGAGAGTGAAGAAGAACACCGGCACTGCAACCGGGCTGGCTGCGTTTGAGTTCTGGCTCCACCACTTACGAGCTCGAGTGAGTCACTGCCCCAGCCTGGGACTTGGTGTCCTCGTACGTAAAGTGGGATAATACGAGTAAGTAATTCACAGCATGGATGAATCTCACAAGCATTGTGCTAAGTGAATAAAGCCAGAACAAAAGGCTGCATGCTGTATGATTCCATTTACATGACATTCCAGAAGAGGACGTGAAACAAATCAGCGGATGCCTGGGGGTGGGGCAACAGGGTTGACTACAAAGGGGCATCAGTGCACTTTTTGGAATAAGGGAAATATTTGATATTTCAGTTGTGGTATGGTTATATATATGTATATATTTGTCAAAACTCACCATATTGTACACCTAAAACGTGGGAATTCTGCTGCATTCAAATTATATCTAGATAAAACTCACTTATGAAAAGTAAATAGTTCATGGGTTCTTGTCACTAGTAAATTAAATAATACCTGTAAGGTACTTGGAACAGCCCCCAGTGGAGAGTGAGTCCTAGGTGTGCATTTGCTCTTCCTACCAGGTCAGCTTACTCAAGTATCACATCTCTGAAAGCCAACAAGAATTCTGAAGAATGCTGGATGGAAAAGGTTGACAATTTTTTCATGAATTCCTAAGTTTTGATATTTATCACTTAATAGAAGATGAGAAAGGAAATATTAAATTCATTGGAATAATTGTATAATCTTCTACCGCACCATTAAAAGACCAGCACACATCATCAAAGAGAAAGATAGACATGGGTAATGAATTAAAATGGTGGCTTCATCTATAGTTTTCTGGCTGTTCATAAATAAATGTTTTCACTCTTAAGGGTGAAAAAAAATACTTGGGCCAGTCAAATATGCGGGCTACTCTCTCCTTTCCCCAGAATCAGCCTCAAGTTGCTTGATTTCTGAAATTGCTTTTGTCCCCAAACTCTGATGTTAGCCACTCCAGCCACTCTGGGCACATAAACCTGACCCAGACCCAGTGGTGGGATGAGCTTGGACCGTGTTCACTTATTCATGGACCGTTGTCCTGCAGCCTCACAAGGCTGGGCTCTTGGGACCTGAGGTTGAATCCCACCTCTGCCACCAACTGCTGGGTGACCTGGGGCAAGGCTCCCATGTCTCTGAGCTTTAGTTTCCTCATCTGTAAATTCAAGGAGTAAGACTGGATGATCTGCTAAACCCTTCACACTCCAGCTTCTAGAATTCTACAACCCCTGGAATGGGAAAGCAGACATGCTCTGGTCAACTTTCAATGTCTACCAGGTATAAAAATTCTCTGGGCCAAAATTTCTTATGTGTAAAATGAGATAATAATTCCCACCTCCATAGGCTCTTTGTGAAGAGCAAATGAAATTATGTATGTGAAAGCTCCTAATATAGTTTCTGGCCCAATAATTTTATCTTCTTTCCTCTCTTCTTCTATTTCTTTCTTTTTCCCTTTCTCCCTCCCTTCTTCCCTATTAGTATAATATACTTCCATATAATCTTGAAAACTCATATTCTTTTTCTATTTATTCAGAAGGCACATCTGGTCTTAAACTTATCTATTCATAGTGTCATATGCCAAGTACTGTTGCCTGGTGAAAGTGCTGATTATTCATTAGAAGAGAGTTTAAATAAATTTGCAGTTATAACAAAGGTAAATTAGCTCAGGCTGCTAAAACTGACTTTTGCTTTTTTAGATATCTCAATATATTTTCTGAAGGTTCTTTGCCCCTATTATTCACTTCATTCATTCATTTACTTACTCAACAATCAATTTTTGATCCCCTCTATGTGCCAGGCACAGTGCTAGGTATTAGGGATACAGAAATGAATCTGACATTGTCATTAAGATCAAAAAGCTTCCAGGAAAATGGAAGGAGGCACAGGGGCTATGAGAAAAGTCTGTTCAGGGTACATTAGCTGTCCAAAGAAGAGTGTGGTGGGTTCTTCCAGGGAGGAGTCAGGAAAGGCTGCACAGAGGAGTTGAGGCTGGACTTGAGTCGTGGAAGATAAGCAGGTTTTCACCAGATGGAGGTGGTAAAGGAGGGAACTGCATGCAGAAGAAGCAGCATGCACAAAGGCCTGGGTATGTGCAGCAGCCCTGTATAGTCTGGAAACCACATCTCGGTCAGGGTGGTAGGAGTGTAGAATACAAAGTGGTGGACCCAGTGGGAGAAGGAGCTGGAAATCATGGACAGATTCTCTTTAAGCAAACTCTGATCTGCTCAGGAATGGAGGACACCAGATGCTGCACAATTGTTGGTGACAACAGAAGGGGAACTCACTATATCCCAACTCAAGTGCCAACCATTCACATTGGCAGGTCATGGCTCTGCTGCATGTGATGGGTCTGGACACGGTTCTCTAGGGGCTCAGCCACAACTGGACTGATTTCTTTCTGAATCAGGTCATAGTCATTAGAGACAGCACAAGGTGGAAGCCATTTGTTTGAATTCTGACACCGTGGTTGAGTTTTTCTTGGAAAGGGGGTCAGATTTTTACCGTCTGCAAGTTCCTTGCTCAAGTGCAAGGTTAGGAGTTACAGATTAAGATATAAATTTGTTATTTTATAAGATTATGACCCACAATTTTAGTGGTCATCATCATCTCATCTTTAGTCTTGTCAATAAGGGAACCAAGAGTTATCAAATACCTAAAATGTGCTGGGTGCTTCTTAACCTTCTCAGCACCCTGCATGATATTCAGATGCACACTCTCTGATTCCAAACTCCTTCCACTATACCACCCTGCCTCTAACGAATCTTGTCAAAGAGCCCAGGGTAGGGTCTTAGCTTTTTGCTTCTAAGGAGCCAAAATGAAAGGAAAGTGATGAGAAGAAAGTGGTCTTCTCCTTCTTTCCTCGCAGCTCATTGAGGCCACTGACAGACAAACACCCAGAGTTCCAGGTTTAGATTTAGATGAGGTAAAAGGTCCAGGCCTTGGAGCTACTGAAAGAGCATTGCTAGACTATTCTACACCTACAAAACTGAGAGAAGCACCTCAGACATTTTGACTCCTAGTCTTAAGTGAAAAGAAGGAGAGAAAAGAATATACTTACCGATACAGCAACACTCTGGAAGTAAGGTAAATGAGAAAGAAAGTAGAGAAAAGAGCAAAGAAATGTGGTCTCTTTCAGAACCTATCACTCTCTCCTATGAAGAGGTTCTTCCCCCATTAAGTGGCATCACGCCCGTTCTTTTGCCTTCCTTCTTTCGTTCCTCACCACGTTCCTTCCTTCCTACCTTCCTTTTAGTCCTCTTTTGCACCCTCCTTCTTTTTCTTTCTCGCTATTGCTCCTGTCCCTTCAATCTCTTTCTTCAAGTTTAAACTGAAATACCACCCTTAATCCCTGAGAAACACTCTGTTTCCCCTGCCACTGCATTGCACAACTTGTGGTCTGGCCCTGTGCCACCATGAGCTGTGCAGCAAGGTCTTACGTGGCCCAGGAACATCTTGTACAATGCCACTTTTTATCAAAACCACGTAGCATAACAATACACACAGAGCCCCGTTCACATCAACCTCATAAGATCTCCCTATGATAAAAACAGCAGTTGAAATATAAAATCCATCTCCATTTGAAAATAAAGAGTCCCGGTGCCTCTCCCTGCCCAGGCCCCTTCCTGAAGCCCCCACTCCTCCTCCACTTGCTCACCTCCCCACCCATTTGTCATCAAGTGCTTCCTTTGGCCTCCAACTCTTCAGGTTTCACCAGTTGGGTGACCCATTAGGATGGGTTGCACCACACTGGGGTGGGGCTCAAGGGGAGGGAGAGAAAAGGCTTGAACTGAAAGCCCCACTGAGGCTGGATTTGACTCCCTTACTATCTTGGCAAGGTAGGAATGTCTTAGACATGAGTATTCCCATTGTGGGGATCAGGACAAGAGAAAGGGAGAGGAACATCTACATCTGTGAGGCTGGCCCTGCTCATCAGCTTAGAGGTGTCTTTAGCCAGAGACCTCTGAGGAGAGGAGCAGGAGTCAGGAAAGCACTGACTGCACAGCGCAGGATCATCGACAGAGGGCAGGTTGTCTTGGTACTACATGGGCATGGTACTAGGTCAGAGAGGCATCCATGAAGCATGGCCTTTCCCCCCACTGACTCCCTCCCAAATGATTCCCAACAATAGGGCTAAAAGGAACTCAGACCTCCCTCTGCCTTGACACAATCCTGGCCTTAATCCCTCAGAAGAGTCATAGGGTTCCCAGTAGGAACGCTTCTCGCTCTCTCCCTGAGCATGGGAGCAAAGTCTTCAATGCTGGGTAGGTAGGAGGGAGGACTGGAAATGGAGATGACTTGCTAAAGACCAACAAGAAGGATAATTCCCCAGCTAGAAAGTCCTTGTTCTCCCTCCTGCAACATGGCCTCAAGACTGAGCCTTCCTACCTATCTAGTTTGTAAACACCATTCATTCATTCATTCATTCATTGAAGAAATAGTCATTGGATTTCTACTGTATATCAGCACTGTTCTAGGCTCTGGGGGTAATGAAATTTACAGAAGACAAAGTCCCTGCTTTCATGGAAGAGGAAGAGGCTTTCAATAAATAAATCAGTAAAATAAAATAAATAAATGAATTCAGCTAGTGATAAGGGCTGTGAAGGTTTTTTTCTAAAAACTAGATATGGGAAAGAAATGAGCCTGGGAAATAGGTGGCTCCTTTAAATTAGGGTGGAGAGGGTGGCTCCTCTGAAGAGGTAATAGAGAGGTGAGATCCATGTGAAGAGGAGGCAGGGGAAGAGCGTTCCAGACATAGGGAATGGGAAGTGCCAAAGCTCAGAGGTAGGCATGTTGGAGAAATACAAGAAGTTTCACTGAGGCTGCAGTGAGTGACAGGGGCGTGGAGGGTGTGCCAAAAGGTCGTGGAGGCAGGACTCACCTCCAGCCTCCTTCCTGCCCCCAAGCCCATCCACGGTGCCCTGCCTCTTACTCAGTGCCAGGGTCCATCCAGTAAAAGTGAACCTGGGGCTGCATTGGAGAGTCTCTGGTTTGTGCTGTGTGGAGGGGCCTTTTGGCTCCACGTGGCCTCCCCAGGAGAAACCCAGCCCCCCACCTCCCTGCCCAGCGAAGCACAGAGATTAGTGAGCAGTTTCCCTGGGTGTTAGCCATTGGGTGTGAGACTCAAACTCTTAATTCCAAACCATTATGACATGGGTATCCGATTGCTCCTGATGACTTCAGATGGTTTGCTTGTGTGTACCAGATGTTTTGTCAATGAAGGATTTCTCTCCCGGCTTTGGTTTTAGGTGAATCTCATGTTTGCTGAAACTCTAGTTTAATTAAAAACAAACCAGACGGATGAGAGAATGAAGAGTGCGTGGAATACCTCATTGAAAGTCTCCATGAAAGGGTATATGAGCACATCCAAGGAGAAGGAATACTAAAGTGTGTGCGTTGGAGGGACAAGAATGGGAAGCTTCTGAGAACGTGAGCTCTGGACTCAGCCTTATAGGCTCAGATCCTGGCTGTCATGTGCCAGCCACGTGACCCTGGGCATGTTGCTTATCATCTCTGTGCCTCAGTTTCCTCAACTGTAAAGTGTGAGGATTTAGTGTGGTTGTGATGATTAAGGAAGTCAACACATATGAAGGGCTTAGAGCAGTGCCTGGCAACTTACAAAGATGCGGTGACTGCTGGCCTTCACTGCTCAAGGACAATGTTGGTGTGCCCCTGGGTGTGAGCTCACAGTGGCTCGGTTCAGTTAGGGAGAGCAGTGGACACTGCTCTGTGGGCTCTCAGCTCAGTCTCTTTCTGGAATAATACCACACTCCTAATCCCAAACCATTAGTCTCACAGACACAGGCCTTGGGTCCCAGAAAGGAATAAATAAAAAGCTATATAGTGCATCATGAATCCATTCTTCCTTCTGGACAGAAAAGCTCAAGGTCATGGTGATGAGAGAGGAGTCCTTCTTCTGCATGACAGATGAAGCACTGCACTCCATTAGGGAGCCCCTGGGCTTGGCACACGTAGACATTACTCACAGGTGTCACTGGGCAAACAGGATAGAAGACCTCTTGTCTCGAGTTGAGGGGTCAGGAAAGCTTACCTCGCCTGCTCAGACAGGGAATGCGCCAGAACCTCTGTGCTATGCTCCATGCGAAGTCAATGGAGTTCCCAGCAAATGGCCTCATGAGCCCAACTGGAGGGGCTGTCAAGAGAAATCTAGTCCCCAGAAAGTTGTGTCTAGGTCTGTGCTTTCAAACTTCAAAAAAAACGTTTTTAAAGCAATGGATTCTTTAATTCAAATGAAACCTCATCAGGAGCCCCAGTAAGACCAAGGAAAGCGCTGCAGAGCAGCACCTTCTCAGGTTCCCCTTTTCTCTCTGAAAAACTGTCCCCGAGGCAACTGCAGGGAACATGATTTAAAACAACAACAGAAGCTTAGCAACCAAAAGCCCCCAAGAGACGTCTGCATTAATTCCCTCCCTACTCATCCTCTGGCACTTTCATTAACTTAATTTGTTTAAATAATATATGTGCGTAGTTTTTGTCGGTCTTACATTGAAAAACAGCAGTCCCTGCTCTACTTCCTACCCTTAAACTGCTCTTAGAAAGTCTGTATCTTTCAACTTTTTAAGCTATTTCTTTGGAATTGACCTCTCTATCTTGAAATGACTTGCTTATACTGTTAGTGGTTGATTTTTCAGTCTTAGACATTACCTTTGAATTTCTGTGATGGAAAATAAGGATCTGGCTCTTTAAGCCACTTTCCTTTGCTCCTCCCATGCCCCCCACAATATACACACGTCTCCTCCTCTGTTCACCCCCACAGAATTACATGGATTTTTTGTTAATCCAATGTTACCCGTTTATCTGATAACATCTAAGAAAATATTGTTCACAGATGAGGCACATAACGTACCATGGTTATATTTCCTTTCTTGTATATTTTTTTCCTATAGTTCACAACTGTCTCATTTTTCCTTTGTGGTTTTGTGTGCCTACCATTAATTCATCCCCCAAATTCTCACATAGAGCTATCAAACTTCTCCCGCTGAGGTCAAACCCATCATATAATCAAAAAGCTCCATTTTCTTTTTGAGGGGATAGACCCCCCTACAGACCCTTGCTCCTCCTCCTACAGTCTGAGCTGGTTGCTCTGGAAGTCTGCTGTGCTGCTAGAATTGTGGTCTTTCTTTCATCATCATCCTAAGAATTCCCTAAGCCTCTCTCCTGGGCTGGAACCCTGGATCCCAGATTCCACAACTTGGTTTGCTCCCTCTTTTTCAGTAAAATGCATCCTCCTGTAGCTCCCCTAGAAAGTTGCTTGGGAAGTGACTTTTTTGAGACCATGCCTATATGAAAATATTTTTATTATATGCTCACACGATTTATAATTGGCAGGTCATCTTTTTCTTTACATAAACTTAATGGCACTTGTTAAGCCCAAGCATTTTGCTCTTTGTTCAAGAGTTGAAGAATAAGTGTGTATTTAACTCTACGTATAAGGCATAATCCTCCATCTCTCTTGTGAAAGGATTTCTGGAGACATAAATATCTGACTCTAGGTGCGTTACACACCATCTATAGTGAGATAAGTCAAGAGATAATTAAAACTGTCCATCTAGCATCCATATTATCACTTAGCAAATACTTGTAGAAAAATGCCTATACTGTGTGCCATGTACTGTGCTCGCTGCTGGGACTTGTTTTGATTTGGGATGATTAATTCATATGTGTTTATTTTGACAGGTTCACATGGAGGCTTCAGGCCATATGGCAACACTAAGACTTTCTTTCAAGCTACTCTCCTCAACTAGGTCAGCTTCCCTTACTTTAGTCAGCAGAAGCCAAACTCAATAGATCAGCCTGCCAAGAGAAGGGCATGACAAGGAATACCACACTCTCGCATGTGTCCCTGGGCAAACAGGATAGAAGACCTATTGTCTTGAGTTGAGGGGCTCTGAGGGGTCAGGAAAAGCTTACCTCACCTGCTCAGACAGGGAATGCACCAGAACCTCTGTGCTATGCTCCATGCAAAGTCAATGGAGCTCCAAGCAAATGGCCCGCTCCTCCCTCACCAGCCCAACTGGAGGGAATCTCAGAGTAGGAAAACAATGCAGAACATAGTAACAATAACAACAACAACAATAATAATAATTGTTGATATTGAAGCCAAAAGGGAAATGCCACTTTAATATGGCTCTTTGGAACACCAGCACTGTGTAAGGGACTTGGTAACATTCAGATATAACACTCACTTTTACTTTGGTTCCCAGAGATGTCATTTCTTGTAAGGGAAATTACAAGAAAGGGATCCAACGAAAATTCAGGGTTACTGCCCTTAAAAAGGCATTTCCTTTCTAACCCTTCAACACTACTGCTAGAATTTATCCCAAAGAAGTAATGAAAGATATGAAATAGTACTGCTATAAATTATGAAATAATGAAAGATATGAGAAAAGATATAATCTTAAAGATATTTACTGCAATACTGGTATAAAATTTAAAACTGGAAGTAGCCTAAATATCTAACTGATTAAAAATTTTGGCAGCACTCTCGTTCAATGGAATACCACCCAGTCATTGACAATTATGTGAGAGAAATATATTCATTGACGTGGAAAGATGTTTATAATATATACTACTTTTGTACATGTATATGTACATATATACATGAGTGTGTATATGAATATGTATATTCGGAAAAAGATTGGTAGGGAAAATACCAAGGAGTTAAGAGTGGTTCTCTCTGGGTTGGTGAAATAATGGTTGGTTGTTTCTTTCTTTTTTTTTTCTTCTTATCTGTATTTTCCACAACAATCCTACTTTGCTTTTGTAATAAGAAAAAACAACAATAAAAGGGATTTTAAATATCTAGGATAAAGAAGAAGGTAAGGTCTTCAGCAAGCCAAGGGCAAATCCTAAAGGAGGCTTCCCCATGAGGCACGGTTTCCCAGGAGCCCCTCTTTGCACTCCTCCTTCCAGAAGCCTGGGTTCTGGCTTTCTGTAGCATGGATGGGCTTGAGCAGATCCGGCTGCAGGTGGCCAGGAGATTAAGTTTTGCTGTGGCCACAATGGTCCCGGCCGCCCGCGTAAGGTCGGTGAGTCAGGGCTTATTGTGCTGTTCTAAGAAGCAGCATTGAGCCTAGAGGTCACAGAGAGGTCATCCCATCAGAAGCTCTGACAAAGGTGCTGATCTGATAGAGGAAGCCTTTCCTTAGGGCAGATTCTAGAATCCACCCCACTGTGCTGAACTGCATTTCACCTGCCTTCCAGTTAGCTTATAGCTTAGGTGCAACCATGTTCATGTCTGTGCAACGTGGCACTCTCTGCCCAAAACCCATTGCTCATTCTCAGAACAAGATATTGAGCATCACTGCCATCTATTGATCACCTACTGTGCACCAGACACCATGCTAGACTCTCTAGATACCTCCTTTCCCAATTTTGCAATTCTGCAGGCAGATGTTATTATCTCTATTTTCAAAGGAGGATATTGAACTCAATGATTTGCCCAGCATCTCATAAGAAAAAGCAGAGCTGGGATTTGAACCGGGTCTGTGTCACTCCTCATAGACAAGGCTGCTTTCCAGCCCCTCTGCCCTCCTGTCAGGAGCCCACGTTCTAGCATCAACCTTACACTCCCTGGTGGTGGACCCTATCGTTTTTAGCTGTGTCAGGAGCACTGGGTCTTCTGTGTGCCCTGTAGTGTACCGGACGACTGTGGAGGGGTGAAACTGAAGTTCAGGGCGAGCAAGACCATTGGTAGGGAGAATTGTCAATTTTCTTCCATCTGCCCTCTGCCCCACCCTCTCATATCAGCCTTGGAGTAGGAGTTGAGTTCCTAAATGCCTATTGTAATATTAAAAATTCTCCCAAAGGGGGAAGTTATTTTCAGGCAGTGGTGGAGGAAGGCACCAAGATCCCCTCTGGTTTTTTCCTTATCTGCTAGTCCTGATTTGTCACTCATCTTCCCCATCTCAGTCTTCAAGCCAGGGCTGCCCTTTGTTCCTGAACATTCCCACCTCCAAGGCTGTGTCTCCACCGTGCCCGCTGCCTGGAGTGCCTGACACTGAGGAGGCACTGAATAAATAGTCGTGAATAAGTTAATGCGTGGTGAATGGGTGAATGAATGCCTTCTACTTCATCTACTTGTCTGCCCTTCCTCCAGCTGCCCTTCCTCGAGCTCCAGCCCCATCATTTCTGCAAAGCTTTCCCCCATTGCCCCAGCCTACAGAGGGAGCTCCTCACTCAGGATACTCAGAACGCATGCAGTCACGGTGCTGGTTTGTTACTCAGCATGTGCCGTCTTATACGTGTGAGGTGTTTTGTGGGTCCTGCTGTATGGAGGTAGGGAATACGTTGCATTATTCAATGACTTTGGAGCCAGAGAGACCTGAGTTCAAGTCCTGATTCCATCGCTTGCCAGCTAGTGACCTTGGGAAGATTGCTTAGCCTCTCTGAGGCTCAGCTTCTGAATCTGTTGAAAAGGGACAGTGCCACTTTATGAGTTGTCATGAGAGCTAAGAGCCCTTTCTCACAAGTGTCGATGAGCTAAATTACAAAATAATTTGTAGACCATGGTCCCATTTTCAGAAAAAGACACATTTCCTTTCACAGACTTACATATTTATAGGTATTTTTGTGTGTAAATATGTGTGTCAAGTCTGGAAGGAGACACACTAAACTATTAACGCTTACAGTTAACTCCACCATGACTATTCTGTATAGTAGTTATTTGTGTGTATGTTTTATTTCCCTCCCCCAAGACAGTGAAACTCTGAATGGCAGAAACTGCCTTTACCAGTCAGGATAGGCTAAATTACGCAGGAGTAACCACTTCAAATCTGAGACGCTGAAACAACGTTATTTCTCGCTTGTGCTGCACGTCCATTGTGGGTCTGGCAGGCCCTGCACATCAAAATCACTAAGGGACACATGCTGCCAGCCCACCTCCATCGCAAACGTCACCAGGTAGCATGTGAAGGGAGAAGAGAAAGGGACAAAGCAATTGCTCATGGCTCTCCGTCGAAGCAAGTCACACGGGCACACGGAACTTCAAGTGGGCAGAGAGGGGCAGTCTTCTCGCGTGCCTGGAAGGAGTGAGAATCCAGATATCTGTGAAGTCCTCGGCCGAATACCCGACTGGCTTAACTTCATGTCTCTGCAGCCGAGACGATGCTGGGCCCGTCGTGGTCACTCGGGTGATACAGATGACTTAATGCCATGCAATAGGATTCGGGTACCATTTGAGGCTCTGGAGAAAAATATAAAAATGAGTAAAACTTAGTCTATTTAATAAGAAGCTAGTGAGAGAAAAAATATACATACTTAAGCAGTTACAGTGGGTACAGTGACACAAATGCTGTAATAAAATTATAACACCCTATGAAAGTGTATTCGTTTTCTGTGGCTGTTGTAACAACCAACCACAGACTTAGTGGCTTAAAACAACACAAATTTATTATTTTATGATCCTGTAGGTCAGAGTTTTACCGTAGGTCACGCCGCACTAAAATCAAGGTGTTGGGAGGCTGCATTCCTTTCTACACATAAATTGTATATATATATGTAATATATATATTTTATACACACATGTATATATATGTTTAATTTCATATGTGTATTCATTGTGATTGAGCCAAGGAGGGAAAGATTAATTCTAAATAGGAAGACAAGGGAAAACTTGATCTGAGCCCAAAGGAGTTTACTCAAACTCGAACAGACAGTGTGTGTGCGGGGATTCCGGGCTGAGGGTCGAGCCCACATAGAGGCGACAAGGCGCCTGGTGGGCTGGCGCGCCTGCGGTGGGGGAAGTGGAGCCCTGGGAGATGAGGCAGGACAGGAAGGTGAGGCGGGCTACACCCGTGAGTCGGGCGAGGCAGCACATTGCTGGAGATAAGAGCAGAGTACTGCGACGTCAGACAGACCTGGGTTTGAGTCTCAGCCCTGCCGCTTAGCTGTGTGATGGTGGGCAAGTCACTTACCTTCTGTAATCTCAACCGCCTCAACGGTGGTTGAGACAAGACAGCATTCAAAGTGCTTAAAATTTGATGAAGGGTGCTGTTATTAGTATTACCAGCCATGTCCTGCCTGGGCGGTGGTTGGGTCTCTCAGACTGAGGGGACTGAGTCTGGGACACCAGACAGTGGGCTGTGGGAGAATCCTGCCCAGCCTTTCTCCTACCTACAGGGCCAGCCCCGTGGGTTTTGGACAGCGGCACTTGTCACATATATACATGAGTGTGTATATGAATATGTATATTCTGAATTTTCTCTGCGGCTCTAGAGCTAGTGTGAGCCCTGCCAACTGAGCAGAACAGGCTTGCAGCCCTAACTGTCCCAGACGAGACAGGCGGGAGCGACACCTTTTATCCTCACCACCCACACCCTCCACCCCAACTATGATTGTTTTTCATACCACCAGGGTAATAAGTAATAATTATAGAAAATACAGATTCCTAAGCAAGAAAAAAACTAAGGTTCACGTGCAGACCCATCTTCTAAATAAAACCACAGTAAATATCTTGTAATGTCCTTTCCATTTTATTTCAACACAAATACGTTTCAATTTAATCAAAATGTAATGACTTTGCACTTGCTGTCTTGAGAAAATGAATATTTATTAAGCACCTGTATGTCACCTCCTTGAAACCTAGTTTCCTGCTCTGTATCTCACAAGGTGTTTGTAAACTGATAATATAAATATTCAATACATGTTGACAATTATCATTATCATAAGCAAGAATCATAATTATTATTATTTTGCTTAATCACCACAGAAACTCTGGCAAATTATTATGGATGAAAACACTAAGGCTCAGAGAAGCAGGCCATAATCAACCTCGTAATATGTAAGGGGTGAATTCAGGATTTGAACCCAAATTTATTTGATTCTAAACCCAATCTGAGGGCTGCCCCTAAAGATGAACAAGGAGAGAAAGCAAACTTTCCATAGGGGATTTTTAGTTTAGGATAAGACAGTTTGCTCCAGAACCTTCTCAGTGTATCAGCTAAACTGATTGGGAGCCAGTTGTTTCCACCTGGATTAACTGCTCCAAACCTTCCCTTTGGATAAGGAGCTGAAGAAAACCATAATGATTCCAGGGGGCTTTCCCGGACCCTAAGCAGCCCATCCTGCCTAGCTGTCTTGATTTCCAATCACAGTCAATTCCTCTTTAATAATAATAGCTGGAACACATAAAAAGTTTTCCAGTAACCAAGCAGTTGCTCCCAAACCCCTTGTAAATGCTTGGGGATTAGCCGTTGCATCCCTGTGCCTCCCCAGCCCCTCATCAGAGGACGTAATTGAGAGCAGATTTCAAGTTCACCGGTCACTGTCATCCATCTGCTAGATGGATCCATCTATTAGACTTCATTTATTTGGTTCCCACAGACTTCTCAGCCAGAATGGCTTGGGCGGGATTCACCCCCAGGTGGTCGCCTTTGCTGCTTTGCCTCACACACAGGCACACGCGTGCACACACACACACACACACGCACTCACACACACACATGCATGCAGTGAGCGCTGTGAGTCAAGTGTTTGATCACCCCGAAATCTGGCACGACGTGCTGGGCTGGCCCAAATCACATCGGTTCAGAGGCTGGCTGGGCACACAGCTTAGCTGTCTGAGGGAGGTAGATTCAGGTGGAATTCATGAAGGGAGAACTGGCTTCCGGCTCTTAGTTAATGTGTTGCAGCTGTATTCAATTTGCTGCTCCTCTCCAGTCCTAGAGGGTGCAATGACCAAGCCCAAGCAAGACAAGGGGCTCGGGGTGGCACCAGGAAGATCTTCAAGCTTTCGTGGCCTGCAGGGTTGTGAGAGGAACGTCTGCCCAAAGAGCCCCATTGCTAATGTACTTTGTCTACTGATGGGGACAAGTGCCTGGAATTCTACCATTAGGACTTCATCCCTACTATTCCAGCCTTGGAGCTGCAGAAGACCCTCTGTTACAATGCGTGTATCTGTTGGGGGAATAACGTAAGGCCTTTTAATCAGTAACGTAAATTTGCCTTAGACTACCTCGTTATTTAACAAGGCTCGCAGGGATTCAGGACACATAAGTTTGAATGGAAGGCTTTAGCATGCTAAGTGGAATGGGGAGCAAGGCAGTATGAGAGCACTGGACCCGGGAAGGAAGGTGTGGGAACAGGGCTGACTTCATAACCTTGATTTTCACTGGCTGGTCGAGTGACTGAGCTGCAGACACTGCTGGGTGACTTTAGGCAGATCCCTGGCCTGTCTTGATGACTCAGGCACAGCCTGAAGGTGATTGAGGTGAGCTACAGCTCAGGGCAGTTGTGTGCAGGATTAATTAATGACTGGGAAGGAGCTTGAATACACCAAGCCTATTGACATGCAAGGCATGATTAAGTCATTAGGAAGACAGGTTAATTATCATTTTGAAAGTTGCTGGTGGAAGGGGTCAACCACCTATTGCTCTAGATGGAGAAACCTAGAGAGAGCTATGAAAAAGGATGGAGAGGTGATATCTCATTGTTGTTTTGATTTGCATTTCCCTAATAATTACTGATGTTGTACATCTTTTTAGTTGGCCATTTGTATATCTTCTTTGGAAAAATGTTCACATCCGCTGCCCATTTTTTGATTGGGTTGTTCATTTTTTTGCTGTTGAGTTGTATGAATTCCTTATATATTTTGGAAATTAACCGCTTGTTGGATATATGATTTGCAAATATTTTCTCCCAGTTGGTGGTTGTCTTTTCATTTTGTTGTTTTGTTGATGGCTTCCTTTGCCTTGCAGAAGCTTTTTAGTCTAATGTACTCCCTTTTCTTTGTTTTTTCTTTTGTTTCCTTTGCCTGAGTAGACATGCTATTCAAAAAGATACCTCACACCTGTCAGAATGGCTATAATTAACAAGACAAGAAACAACAAGTGTTGGAGAGGATGTGGAGAAAAGGGAACCCTCATATACTGCTAGTGGGGATGCAAACTGGTTCAGCCACTATGGAGATCTCTCAAAAAATAAAAAATAGAAACACCACATGATCCAGGTATTCCACTACTGGGTATTTATCCAAAGAATATGAAATCAATAATTCAAAAAGATGTATGCACCCCTAAGTTCATTGCAGCATTATTCACAACAGCCAAGATGTTGAAGCAACCCAAGCGCCCCATCAACAGATGAATAGATAAAGAAGATGTGGTATATGTATACAATGGAATACTACTCAGCCATAAAAAAGACAAAATCGTGCCATTTGCAACAACATGGATGGACATTGAGGGTATTATGCTGAGTGAAGTAAGTCAGACAGAGAAAAATAAACACCATATGATTTCATTCATGTGTGGAAGATAAACAAACACATAGATAAGGAGAATAGATTAGTGGTTATCAGAGGAGAAAGGGGGAGGAGGGTGAAAGGGATAAAGGGGCACATATGTATAGTGACAGATAAAAACTGGACTGTTGGTGGTGAATTCGATGCAGTCTATACAGAAACTGAAATATAGAGATGGACAACTGAAATTTACACAATGTTGTAGGACAATATGACCTCAATAAAATAATTTTAAAAAAAGAAAAGCAATGGGGAATGTGAAAGGGGTATAAGTGAGCCCACACCTGTGCTGGAAAACTGGGTCTTGCCAAATCCAGAGTAACCAACCTGTGGGACAACGGCGGCATGTATTAGGACGTACGAGGCGCAGCATCTGTAATGGGTTTTCTGGGCTTCTGGCTGGGCTGTTGGTCTTTTCACCGTAACCCTACCTGCCAATTAGCTCTTCCAGGAGTTGGGAATACCAAGCACTAACAATAGGAACTGTTGTGTGGCGACTCCACCCTTTCTTGGGTAGCCCAGGTAGTAGGTGTGACCAAGTGCTCTAGAGACCAGGGAGGGAGAAGGAGCCCAAGAAAGGTGTAGCTAAACTCAGCCACTAGATAGGTGTGTGACCTTGTGCAAGCGTTTCCTTCACCTCCTGATCCTCGTCTTCATCTACACAACTGGAGGTCACAAATCTCACCTTAGTTTTCTCCTCCTAGGATTGATGTAAAGATTGAACGAGACCATAGGTCCGAAAGTTCTTTGTGCAGCATAAAATGCTAGTCGGATATTATCTCTACTATTGTGAGCTTCAGTGTCAAGGTCTGAACCTGTATCTATTTCTCCCAGAAGCTTTTTCAGACTTTATTTGGTGATAGAGGAGAAGTCATTGAGTTTGACACAATGAATAAATGAGGAAGAAAATGCCTCCGGGGTGTCATATGCAGAAGCCTTATTTGACCCAACAAATCTCATCCAACAGACTGCCACAGCACCTAAAATTCTGAATACTTATCAGTATTTTCATTAAAAGATTTTCCTTCCCTAACGTTTATCTTTAAAATGCCTACAGAATAGCCAACATGCTAACAAGATGAGGGAGGAGTGGGAGAATCCATAATTATCTACTGATAGACCAATACATACTGATTCATCAGATCAGCCTGTTCTCTAGTAAGACCCTGAGATTTGGGCCTTGAGGTGGGTAACTTTTGATGAATGGGAGGGAGAGCTCAAGGAAACGGGAGCCCTGGAACCAGCAATAGAATGTTGGGTGCCAGAAAGGTGTGGAGAGGGGAATTCTGCAAAGAGAAGGGTGAAAAATAGAAAGAGACATATTGTTACTATTGATATCATGGCTTTTGTATAACCCTTTGCAGACTGGAGTTTTTGTACACATTTTCTCTCCTAATCCTCACAGCAGCCTGGTGCATTATTCTTTCCTTTTCACATAGAGTAAACTGAGAGAGCTAAAATGACTTGCCCAAAGTTATAGATCCAATATGTACTGACTCAGGTGTAGATCCTGAGTCTCTAAGTTCTGTGCTCTTTCCACCACACCCTCATACCTGCACTTCCCATTTCCCTGGATGGAACACTCTTTTCTAATTTGAATTGACTCAGCCCTACAGATTTTATCTTTCCTTCTAGAGAGTGACGGAGACATTGGAGATGCTCAGTAAGTAGCTGGCTCCCATTCTCTCCTTTCCCTTCTTGGTGAGTCACTGTCCCATCTGCTCAATGGGGCAAATAATAATAGCTGACATCCATGGAACACTACTGTGTGCTGGGTGTTTTGCATATATCTAATTCTCTCAACAATCTTTAAGATAGGTCTCATATCAGGCTACAGATGCAAAGACCAAGACTTAGAGAGTATAAATAGCTTGCACAAGGTCATGGAGGTGGTAAATGGGTGAGCCAGGATTCAAATCCAGGTCTGCCTATCCTTTAGCCCATGTAAGAGGCATTGTCACCAATAGACAAAAGCTACCAAGCGGTATCTTTTTCCATTTTATTTTTAATGTAGCTATTCTCAAATTCCCATTTATATGCAAGTTAAACCCCGTAGAAGCCACCTTACCTCGTAAATAATTTTATTAATGTTTTCATAGGGCCTATGAGCAAGAGTTTCTCTACATTATATCCCTAGAAATAGAATTTCTGTTTCCCATAGTGAAGGACATTTTCAACTTTACTAGGTAAAGTGTAACCAATTTACACAGCTATACCTGTGGCATGTGATAGATCTATTGCTTGCTCTACTTCCTAGCTGAAACTTGGCATTGTAAAAGTTGAAATTTTTTTTCCAATCTAGTAGTGTGAAATGGTATCTCATTGCAGGTTTAATTTGCATTCTCTTGTTGACTAATAAGGTTGAGCATCTTTTCATAGGCTATTGGCCATTTGTGTTACCTCTTTAATGCAACACCTATTCATAGCTTCTGACTGCTTTTCTATTGGGTTATCTTTTTTCTTGATTTGTAGAAGTTCTTTATATATTAGATACTCTGAATACTAATTCTTTGTGGGTTGTATGTATAGCATATATTTTATCCTGCTTTGTGGCTTCTCTTTCAAACTACAGTGCCCTTTGGTGGATGTATTCTAAGTTTAATACATTGAATTAATGAGTTTTAAAGGGTTCAGCTTTTTGTGTCTTGTTTAAGGAATTCTCTGCTACTCTGAAATTATACAATATTTTTCTGTATTACCTTTTAAATTTTTTAAGTGCTTAAATACAGCAATGTTTGTGAACAGTCTCATTAATTTTAATAATTTGTTGGTAAATGCTTTTGGGTTTTCTGATAGAAAATCATATCGTTGACTAATAATAACATTTGCGTTTCTGTCTTTCAACACATTTTTTGTGTGTGTGTGAGGAAGATCAGCCCTGAGCTAATATCCATGCTAATTTTCCTCCTTTTGCTGAGGAAGACCGGCTCTGAGCTAACACCTATCGCCAATCCTCCTCCTTTTTTTTCCCCAAAGCCCCAGTAGATAGTTGTATGTCATAGTTGCACATCCTTCTAGTTGCTGTATGTGGGACGTGGCCTCAGCATGGCCGGAGAAGCGGTGCTTCAGTGCGCTCCTGGGATCCGAACCCGGGCCGCCAGCAGCGGAGCACATGAATTTAACCTCTAAGCCACAGGGCCGGCCCTCAACACATATTTTTTTACGTGTTTTTCCTGAGCTACTGGGCTTGCAACGACCTCCAGTAAAACTTTCAACAGAGGTGGTGATAGTGGGCACTCTTGTTTTGTTCCTGATTTTACCATTGAATAGGATGTTGGCTGTAGGTTTTGGTCCAATAAACTTTTTTCAGGATAAGAAATTTCCCTTATAGACTAAATTTAATAAGGTGTTTTTATATGAATATATGTTGAATTTTATCAGTGCTTATTCTATCTCTATTAAGGGCATCATGAGTTCTTTTTTGTACTTCTAAATTTCTCATTAAAGTTTAAACTTCATTCAAGTTCTTCTTTAACGTAGTGAGTTACATTAATAGTTTTTCTAATGTTTAACCAACTTTGCATTCCTGGTATGAAGTCATATTCTTTTTATAGATGTGGCTTACTAGGACATTGCACCTATGCTGAGTGCAATTAGTTGCATTTCTCTTTCTTGTGTGCATTTACCTGATTTTAGTATTAATGGTTATACTGGCTTTATAAAATTAGTGATTATTACTTCTTCATCTGTTCTCTACAAAAAGTTGTGTGAGGATTCGAATGATGAGTTCCTTGAATATGTGTGATATAATTTCCTGTAAAACCATCTGTTTTGGGTGTTTTCTTTGGGGAGAAGATTTTAATTCCTGATTTATTTCCTTTAATGGTCATGGAGCAATTCAGATCTTTCATTTCTTCATAAGTTGGTTTTGTTGATTTGTATTTATAATTTTGGTCCATTTTGTCTCAGTTTTCAACTTTATTTGTCTTATCATCACCTTAGCTTTGCTGCATCTCTACTTTGGTCCTTTTTTGTCATTTCTAACATTTTTTTAGGACTTCTCTCATTTTCTTCACGCATCTGGTCTGTCCGTCTAGGTGCTGTGCTGTTGACTGCAGTGATTTTAGCATTGATTTTCTGTATATTTATCCTGCTTGTGATTTGTTGGATTTCTGAATCTAATCAGTATTTTTTTTAAAATCTGGGAAATTCTTAGTTCTCAATGTCTTCTCAATATTGCTTTCTCCAAATCATTCTGTTCTCTCCTGTTGCGACTCCAATTAGATCTATGGTAGCTTTACCCAGTGACCCTCCAGCCCAGCTTCCCCTTTCATGCTTCTGTGTCTCTTAATAGTTCTTTCATCCTTTCCGTAGCTTGAGCTCTGTTTGCTACAGATTTGGGTGATTTCTTCAGATCTATCTCCAAGTCAAATAATTGCCTCTTCAGCCATGAGATTTTGAGTTCTATAACGATTTTGACTCCTATTACCGTTTTTTTTGTTGTTGTTTCCAGAAGTTCTATTTGATTATTATCCAAATCTGCCTGGTCATCATATTCATTCACCATACTTTTTTTTTTTTCCTGTAAGGAAGATCAGCCCTGAGCTAACATCCAAGCCAATCCTCTTCTTTTTGCTGAGGAAGACTGGCCCTGGGCTAATGTCTGTGTCCATCTTCCTCCACTTTATATGATGGGACGCCGCCACAGCATGGCCTGACAAGCGGTGCATCGGTGTGCACCCGGACTCCGAACCTGGGCCGCCAGCAGTGGAGTGTGCACACTTAACCACTAGGCCACGGGGCCGGCCCCTCAGTCATCATATTTTTAATATGCAATTTTTATTCATCTCTGAGTCAAGATCTTCCCTCTTTGTAGGTCTATTTCTCATTTGCCGTGGCTGTTTTCTCATGTACGTTGGGATTTTAATTATGTGATCATTAAAACATCACCTATGGGTATTCTTTGTGGTTGGGTTTAAATGACCATCCACCAAAGAGGATTCGTGCTTGCTCCTGCCGGTTACTTGAGAGAACTAATTCAGAAACTGCTTTTGATGCTTGGTTTGAGGTGTTTTGTACCACACAGGTAGTATGAATTTGAAGCCAAGTTCATATGAGGACGTCGTGTAGATAGGAACTCTTGGAGGAAGCAATTTTTCCCTCTGCTCAGAGCTAAGGCTGAGAAGCACCTCCTTCCTCCCCAGTTCTCTTACTGGGTGGATCTTGTTTTCCTAGACATAGCTTCACTGAGGGAGTAACCCTCTCAGGGTCTGAATTTTATATGGGAACCTCTGTTCTGACTCCCACCTTGAACATTCTCAAGTCCTGTCCTTGTCTTCATTTGTGACAAGTGCCGCTGTCCAAAACAAACAAAACAACCTAGGTTGCATATTACTGGAGAAGCTCCCAGATTTGGTGCTTCCTTCTCTCTATGGGTTTGCATTCCAACAATGGATTTAGCGTCTGAGGAGTTCTCTTCTTTTGCAGTGTCAGCTAGGTTGCTTAAAGATTTTACTTTATATTTTATCCAGCATTTTTAATTTTTTTCCCTTCTTTCTCTCTCTTTTTTTTTTTTTTCAGAAGGATTTTACATTATTCAGTCATCTATATTGCTGAAAAGAGAAATCCCCATACTCTTCTTTCCCCACCTTTCCCACCTGGAACGCTCTCACTCATCCTTAAATTCCTCACTGAGCTGTCATCTCTTCTGGGGAACATTCACTGTCCCACTCCCCCTCCTCCCCACCCCCCGCAAAGCAGAATAAATTAGTCCATTGTCTGTGTTCTCATATATTTGGAACATACCTCTAACAAAGATCTCCCACATTTTTTATTATAGTTATTTGCTTATCTGTTTTCTCCTACAGTTCTGCAAGATCCTGGCAAGTGTTTTAATTATCATTTTATGTTCAGTATTTAACACAGTGCCCGACACAAAATAAACACTTAAATACATATTTATTTGAGTTTGAATGAAGAAACGAATAAAACATCATTGTTTACCAAATAAGTCCAAACTCATTAGCATGTAATTCAGGTACCTCCACAATCTAACTGCAACCTACTTTTCCAGCCTTATTACTCAATTAATACACTGTCAATCAATGTATCGGTTATCTATTAACTCATTCATTCCTATACTTATTCATTATCCAAGTATTTTTTGAGTACCTATTATGTACAAGACTCCATGTCAAGTAATGGGAATATCTCCATGAACAAGACAAATGTGATCTAGGTCTTTGCGGAGTATGTTAGCAAAGTGCAGCAAATATTAACAAGTGATTACATAACTATTTAATTATATTGTGATAAGTGTTATGAAGGAGACGTAGAAGCCCTATGAGATGCTCAGCAAAGTGTGGCAGTGTACTAGTGGGAAGAGCATCCAGGGCAAATGGAACAGTGTATAGAGAAGCCCTGAGGCAGGGGAGAGCAGGGTGAGTTCACCTGCTCCTTCCTCACACTCACTCTGTGCAACAACAGCAGTGGACTAATCGTTGTCCCCTGAACAGATCCACAATGATACCTGGGCTCCACTTGTTCCCTCTGGCTGACCTGTCCTTATCAATCACCTATCCCTTACCACTTCTGTCTGTCAAATGCCAGGATCCCACTTCCTTCCCAAAGGTTTTGTCCATGAAGTCTTCCTTGGTCTGCAGTTTATTTCACTGCCTTTTGTTCCCACTTGGTAGCTCCATTATGGAGTTTATCTCATCATTCAACTGTCTATGTATGTGAACTATGTGAGGGCAGGGGGTAAGTTTTGTTCAGCTTGATAAGTTTCTGCTGTGTAGAATCTCAGTTTGGCCACAGTTTACTTCCATGGCGGGGTTACAACCAGATTGTGCCAGACCAGAGACTGCAGTGACGTCAGGAAAGAACTTCAAAGTGGTTTACCAAGAGAGGAGTTTTTGAAAAATCAACGATGCCAAACCACAAGTTCATGGGATTTTGAACAGGTAGCCAAGACCCAGGACCTTTTCAAGCTTCCTTAACCCACTGATCTGTCATGAAATAAAAAAAGCCCTGAACTACATAACTTGATTTGGCCGTGTTGGATAACACCAATTATCCAGCTCTGCAGGCAGGGAGTTCGTGTGATATGGTTAACTCCTTCCCTGCTCCTTCCATAAGGAATGGATTCCAAGGAGTATCTGCCTCACATCATGCTGGGTTGGAGGACAAGGTGTCTGAGGTTGGAGGACACTCAGGTGAGCTCAAAGCAAGAGTTAAAATGAAGACCCACATACCATATTTTTAAATATTTAAAATTTGTAAATTAGGTTCACACACAGTTAAAATATGTTATGTTCTCCTACTTTGACAAATGCACCTTGAAAACAACAAGGAAGGCCAGGTTTCTATTTAGAATTCTCTAGCACTTTGTGACATGGTGCTCAGGAAGAACCAGCCCCTGCCATTCTCCAGGAACCATCCTCCTTCTCTTACCGCCCCTGACTCCATCCTGCACCAAGAGTGTCTTGCGTGCACAGATGTCTTAGCCCACACATCTAAGCCCCATCATACCTCTCACAAATTGGTGCCCTGTGGCTAACTCTCCCAAAGGCACAGTCCATCTTCAGGAGAATAGACCCAGGGAGGAAGCCTATGCAGGCCCCAGAAGCAAGTTCAAGTCCATTTGAGCAGGCAGTTATTGGGTCTAGAAGCATGGTCTTAAAGGAAGGATGTGGGCTCCACGTGAGCCCCTTCCTTTGATCCCATGGACACTTCACCTTATAGGGAGGGTCAGAATCAGAGAAGGGTCAGTGTGGAGTCCTCTAAAGGGCGGGACCTGGGTCAGGAGCCCCTCTTACTTGCATCTAAGGGCAGTACCACGGAAAAGGGCTGTTGTCTAGGTACTAAATAAAGGTAACAAAGAGAAAGGCAACTTCCAACCCTTCAGATTGTAAAGCCGTGACCAATATATCTTAAAATATCTTCTGTATTTACACTCACACCTCAGATAGTCTCATCCAGTTTTATGAATTTCAATATCGTCTCTCTGCTAACAACTCCCAAATTTTTATCGGTAGGTCTCACTTCTCCCTGACCCTACAGACTTGAATATCCACCTGCCTACTTAGCATTTCCATTTGAATTTCTTATGGGCATCTCACTTAACACATCCAAACCTGAGCTCCTTGCATTTCCCCTGTAACCTGCCCTCACATCTTCCCTGTCTCAGATATTGACAACTCCATTCTTTCAGTTTCTCAGGTCATAATCCTTTCCACCCCTGACTCCTCTTTTCCTCATATTCTACAACAAATTATGACATTTTATCTTCCAAATATATCCAGAATCTGGTTATACATCTGATAATTTATCACCTTCACTGCTACCCCTGTTGTTCAAGCCACCATCATCTCTTTCCTGGATTCTTGCAATAGCCTCCAGCTGATCTTCTTGTTTCTGCCCTTGGACTCTACATTTTCCCACTCCCACCACCATCCATTTTTTCTCAACAAGACTGTCAAGTTCAATTTTTTTTAAACATTAGATTGGGTCACTCCTCTGCTCAAACAGTGGCTTTGTGTCTCATTCAAAGTGAAAGCCAGACTTAGCAATGGCCGACAGGTGCCATGTGATCAGCTCTGCTACTGTCTGCCTTCATTCCTACTGACCCTGTCCTCTCCTGCTCTGCTCTGGCCACACTGGTCTCCTTTTATTTGAATACATTAAGCAGGGTCCCACCGCAGAGCCTGTGCTATTTGCTCCTAGTATATAAAATGCAATTGATTTTTGTATATCAACCTAGTATCTTGTGACTTTGCTAAATTCACATTCATTATAATGGTCATTTTATAGATTTCTTAGGATTTCCTATGTAAGAACGTTTTTTCTTCTGAAATGCAGTTTTCGTTACTTCTGTCCACTCTGTAAGCCTTTTCTTTCTTTTTCTTGGAAGGTATTATCATTATATGAGTTCTAGGTGGCAGAATTCATTCTTTCAGTTCAATGCGTGATCTTGAAAAATGGTGACTCTTCCTGGGCTTACTTGCCTTTGCTGATTTCCTGAGACTATGCAGAGGCGGGCAGGGGTTTCTTCTCGCGTTGATGTCTCACGTAACTTTCCGTAGGCTGCCTTACCACTGCCTCATTCTGCTTCTCTCTAAACTGGAGGATCATAGCGAAAAACGTCAAGAACATGTCTGCTCACATTCTTTCTCTAGTATCGCTCATTCACGGCAGGAGTGAGAGGAGAATAATGCTGAGCTGTCTCAGGATTTTCTCTTTCTTATCCTGCCCTTACCTTTAAATTTTTCTGATACAGTATTATACTCCTTTTTGTACAACTGCTAATTTTTTTGCTTCTTTTAAAACGCTTTTATTCATTTTGTTAGGTGTTTGGGGGAGGATATTCTGTGATATGGTTTCATCTTTCTATCTTTACCAAGAAATTCCATGATTAGTCTTTAGAGTAGAGATCCTAAACTCAAATACCAGAGTCTAAGAGGTAACATAAATGAAAGAGAAGGGCTGCATGGGGACTGTGAGAAATGGAGATCACAGGGCTTGTCTAGAGGAAGCAATTACTACTCCGCTCCTGTGAAATGTTCCCATGTGGGAATGGGACCAGTTCTCATGATTTTTTAAGAGAAGCTGGAAATAATATTTTTTTAAATGTAAAACTCTCTATTTTTAAATATTGGCAGCTAGTTCAAATAAAAAGATATATATCCCCAGGACAAAAATAAATATTTGCAGACTGGATGTAGTTATCAGGCTACCAATTTCCTTTGGAGAATCACTTCATGAAGGTCTCAATTAGTCCTTTGGTGCTATTATAAGACAGAATGGAATTTTTACTTAGATGAATCATTCTGATGCAGTTCAACAAACAAAAGTGCAAGTCAATGGGAGATTGGTGATCTAGAGTCAGGAAGTGCAAAACGAGACAGGATCTGTCCTTTAAAACAGCAAATTCTCATAATTCTCCAGAACCACCTCCCTTGGATGGCTTTAAAGGAAGGCCTTAAAGTCTGCTCTCTTCCTCTTTTGTTATTTACATAGTCACATTATCCAGAAAAATTAGCTTCATGGGAATTGTGGCCAGAAGAAAGAACACATTGCCTTTTCCAATCCTGAATCCAAAGAAACCCATTGACTCTTTTGTTGTTGTTGTTGTTGTTGTTGTTGTTGTGAGGAAGATCAGCCCTGAGCTAACATCCATGCCAATTCTCCTCTTTTTGCTGAGAAAGACTGGCCCTGATCTAACATCTATTGCCAATCTGCCTCCTTTTTTTTTTCCCCCTTTTTCTCCCCAAAGTCCCAGTAGATAGTTGTATGTCATAGTTGCACATCCTTCTAGTTGCTGTATCCATTGACTCTTAGTGAGACTAGTATGTACTCTGCAAGGTGATCAAGAGAAAATATATGGTAGTGGATAGGTGCCTGTACACCTGGCTCTGCTACTTACCCATACATCCATTCACCCCCTATATACACTTACCCTCCTACCCATTCATCCATTTCATTCATCAATCTATCCAGTCACCCTAGCCCCCATTAAGACAGGGAATTGGGAGCTCTTCAGTGGCTCCCAACCCCGATTATGCATCTGAATCACCTGGGAAACCTTTCCAAAATAAAATGCACAAAACTTCTACTTCTACCCAAGATAATTTAGTCTCTCACTGTAAATAACTAGAAAACTGTATCAAATATGTAAAACAACTGGTTTCAGATCTTTGACACAGGCAATGCAGAATTGTGGTAACTGAAGAAGGAAAACAAAAAAGATGATTCCTGTGAATGTCCTGGCTCTCTTCCTTGAAACACATTCTAGACCACAAAACAGGGAGGAAGATACCAATTAGAATTCAGTGGTCTCAATGAGTTCTTGACATTGCTTACTAAAGCTGAGGTAGCTGGACGTTATGACGCAGTTCTGAAAAGAAGAGAGCTTACAGGAAAGGAGCTCCAAAAATATGAATAGGTGTAGCTTGAGTTTTTCTTCAACACTAGGATTCACATGCATAGGGTTCAACGCCATGAGATGGGGCCAAGTGACTAAGAAACCATAAGAAGAATGGTTTCCAGAGCTTAAATAGGTATAAGAAGTGTTCCAGCTCTAACCAGGATAGAGTCTTCATCAATGACTGCACACATTCAATAAAAACCCCAAAAGAGCTGCAACTTATTAGTGAAATCAAATTATCCGTAAAGCAAAGGCTACCCTAGACCCACCCTAATAAGCTTAAAAACAAGCCTCAGAAGGATCACACTGAACCACGAGAAACATAAATCTCCAGCAGAACAAAGTTTATTCTTTAAAGGAAAGCAACAAAATCCAGATATTCATCAACATATAAATCATAATGCCCACTATCAAATAAAAATATTCTAGACATTACAAGAAGCAGGAAAACATGATCCATTACCAGGAGAAAATTCAGTCAATAGAAAGAGATCCAGAAATGATAGAAATGATGTAATCAACAGAAAAGAACATTAAAACTGCTATTATAACTTTGTTAAATATTTAAAGGAAAACATAAAATAATGAAGAGAGAAATCGAAAATATAAAAAAAGATTCAAATGAAAATTTTAGAGATGAAAAACACAGTATCTGAGGTGAAAAATTCACCAGATAGGATTAATAGCAGATTATACTTCAGAAGAAGAGATTAGTGAATTTGAAGATGTAGCAATAGAAACTACCCAAAAGGAATCTCACAGAAAGAAAAACTTGAAAAGAAATAACAGAGTCTCAGTAAAACGTGGGACAATATCAAGTGGTCTAACATTTAAATAAGTGGAATCTCATGAAAAGAGTAGAGAACAAGGTAGCAATTTTTCAAGAAATAATGGTCAAAATGTTTACAAATGTGATAAACTCACAGATCCAAGAACCTCAACAAAACCTGGAAAGACAAAGAAAACAACATCAAGGCCCGTGACAATCAAATTGCTGGAAACTAGAGATGATTTGAAAAATTTTTAAATTGTCCAAAGAAACAGACACGCTATATAAAAAGGAACTAAGATAAGACAGTAGTCTTCTCATCAGAATCTAGGCAAGTCAGCAGACAATGGAGCACCACCTTTAAACCCTGGAACACTTATCAACCTAACAGTCTGTGCCCAGCAAAAACATCTTTCACATGTAAAGGTGAAATAAAAATTTTTCAGGCAAACCAAAGCTGAGAAAATTCATTGCCATCACATCTGCACTATAAAAATTGATAACAGGAATTTAATCAAGTAGAAGGACATTGTACTAGAAGAAAACTTGGATCTACATTAAGGAATGAAGAGAACTGGAAATAGTAAACATAAGGGCCAATAAGACATTTTTTTTTCTCATTTTTTCACTTTGTTAAGGGACAGCTATCTGTTTAAAACAAAGGTAATATCATGTTTTACATGAATTATAACATATATAAAAATAAATTCTGTGACAATAGTACAAAGAACTGTAGTGAAAAAGTTGAAGAACATTATTGTAAATTTTAGAACAACCACTGAAAATATAAATAAAAATAAAATCAAAGAGGCATAAATAGTAAGATAATACTAGAGACAAAATTAAATCCTAAAAAGTACTCAGTTAACCCAAAATAAGGTAAGACAAAGGAAAAGACAAAAAAAGGAACAAAGAATACATGGTATAAACATAAAACAATCACAAGATGATAGACTTAAACATAATCAAATTAAAAATGGCATTAAATATAAGTGGTCTAAATACTTGATTTAAAAGGTAGAGGATTTTCAGAATAGATAAGAAGATAAGACACAACTGTATTATGTCTAAAAGGAACCTAGTTTAAACAAAAAGATGGTTTAATTAAAAGTAAAAGGATATTAAAAGAAATATCATGAAACACCAATCAAAAGACATCTGGAATGGCTATATTCTGATCAAACCACAGTAAACTTTATAATAAGGAATATTACCAGGCACAAAGAAAGACATTTCATAAATGGGGTCAATTCATCAGGAGGTTATAACAATCCTAAATTTGGTATATGCACCCAATAATACAAGTTTAAAATACACGGCACAAAATCTGTATTTGAAATAAAAAATAAATAAATTCATAATAGCTGGAAGCACTAGCATTACGATCACAATAAATGAGAGCAGAATTAGATAAATTTGTAAAGATATAGAAGACCTGAACACTGCTATCAAACAAACCTGACCTAATTGGCGTTTATAGAACACTACACACAACAATAGTAGAATACACTTTTCCATTGCTCGTGAAACATTCATCAAGATAGACTATATGCCAGGACAGAAACCTGTCTCAATAATTCAAAAGCATTGAAATCATACAAAGGTAGTTCTTTGAACAAAATGGAATTAAATTAGAGATCATAACAAAGATATCTGGATAATTCCAAGTTTGGAAATTAAACAAGATTTGGAAATTTAAAAATATATTTCTAAATAATCCATGGGTCAAATAAGAAATCATAAAGGAAATTAGAAAATATCTAACTGAATAAAAATGACAACACAATATATTAAGACTTGTAGGATATAGCTAAAGTGTGCTTAGAAGGAAATTTATGTTATAAAATGCTTATATAAAAAGGAGAAAGGTCCAAAATCATTTATCTAAGCTCCCACCTTAAGAAGCTACAGAATAAGAGTAAATTAAACCCAAAATAGCAAGAAGGAAGAAAATAATAATGATAAGACAGAAATCAATGAAATAGAAAATGGACAAACAATAGAGAAAATCACTAAACAACCAAAAGCTGAGTCTTTGGAAAGATTAACAAAGTTGATAAACCTGGACTGAATAAGAAAAAAGAGAAAAAGTACAGATTATCAATGTCAGGAATGAAAGATGAGACATCACTGCAAGTAACACAGACACTAAAATTATAACAAGTACATATAATAACCAACTTATACTAATAAATTTTAAAACTAGATAAAAATTACAAATTACCAAAATGCCTCAAGAAGAAATTTTAAAATCTTCATAGTCCTCTATCTATTAAAGAAACTTTATTCATAATTTAAAATGTTCCCACAAAGAAAATCCAGGCCCGGATGGTTTCATTAGTGTGTTTTAATATTGAAGAAAGAAATTACATCAATCTTAAACACTCTTTCAGAAAACAGATGAGGAGAGAACACTTTTTCATTTTATGAGGCCAGCATTACCCTGATTCCAAAAACAGACATTGTAAAAAGGAAAAGAAAGAAAAAGCAACAGATAAGTATTCCTCATGAACATAGACACAAAATCCTCAACAAAGTTCTAGCAGGTTAAATTTGGCAGTATATAAAAAGGATAGTATATCATGAATACATTTGACTTATTCCAGGAAAAAAAAATGTTGCAGAAAATACATTTATTGACATAGAAATACATTTGCAATAAAATTGGGGGAAAATATCAGGCCTCAAAAAGAGTATCTCTTTGAAGGGAGAATGTATAAATGTGTATGGATAGAAAAGGATCTCAGTGACTTCCTTTTGTTTGATGGAACTATCTGATCCAAACCCAGAACAATGACTTTTCCATGTAAAAATAAACAATTGGAGAGCCAGCCCCGTGGCTTAGCAGTTAAGTGCACATGTTCCGCTACTGGCTACCTGGGTTCAGATCCCGGGCGCGCACCGACGCACCGCTTCTCCGGCCATGCTGAGGCCGTGTCCCACATACAGCAACTAGAAGGATGTGCAACTATAACATACAACTATCTACTGGGGCTTTGGGGGAAAAAAGGAGGAGGATTGGCAATAGATGTTAGCTCAGAGCCGGTCTTTCTCAGCAAAATAAATAAATAAACAATTGGAGCGAGATAATGGAGCTTGAAAACAAGATGGACTAGAAACACAACAAATGTGAAGTTACAAGCATGGTTGAAGCCAAAGGTGCAGTGGGCCCTGGGTCCTGAAGTACATGGTAACAGCTGAGAGTCTGCTCCTGTGATGTCAAGAGAGTAGAAAAGTCCATCTAAGGCAGGATTGCCAGCATCATGGCTTGACAAGAAACTTCCCTCTCAGTCTCTCCCCATCACAACAGGAGGCTGAAGAAAACTACTGCTAACCTTTTGAGGCAGTGGTTTAAGCAAGCTGTGGGCCCAAGGACAACACAGACATAAACTTGTGACCTGGAAGTAAACCAAGCCACCTTGGGTTTATCTTGCGTTGGGTTCCCCAGAAGCAAATACTGACCTGGGATAATTGATTTACTAAGAGAGTTCTTTCAAAAGAAACCTGTAATGACGTGAGGAAAGCAGGATAGTGTAGAAGAAGCAGATAGGCACAGAATCAGTTCAGGGAAAGCCTAGTCTCAGCCTGATTCCACAAGGAGCTCTGGAGTGTAAATTGTGTCACAAAGGGTGTCCTGCCCAGGGAGAAAGGGGAGAAGCTTTTATACTTCCTTTTCAATCAGTCAATGGCCACATGCCAACTCCCATAGTAAAGCTGTGAATCCTTCAGGAATGAAACGCCTGTCAATCAAGGCAATCGGCTGTAAAAGGATGCAAGTGTTGTCCATTAGCATCAACACTCAGAGCAGCTGGGTGGAGCACCACCTGCATCTGCTACAGTGGGTGATTCTATCTATGAGATCCTGAACTGTGGCAAGGCAGGAGCTCCACAATGTTATAGAACTTGATTCTGAATGGAGAGGCTCAAGAGAACTAGGTGGAAGCAATCACAGAACAGTGTGGACACAGAGGCTTGTGTGTGGGGGAGCAAGAAGGAAAATAAAACACTCAAAATGAGGCTTCATACCAAAATTCCACCAAAAAAAGAAATCAAATGCTGAGAAAGACAGTAAACAAAATCAACCATCAAAACACAGATTCACTCCAAATGAAATTAATGTTATGCAGTAATCTGACAAAGACTTTCAAATAAGCCTTCTTAAGATCCTCAAGTAATTAAATTAAAAAAAAAAACTTCCAAGGAAGAGTAAAAAATTCTACAACAAAAGTAGAAATGAGAAAAGAAAAATAGGAGGATGGAAAAGTAGTTAGAAGTATTGGATATAAAAAACACAGTCATAGGGCCGGCCCTGTGGCTTGGTGGTTAAGTGCGCGCGCTGCGATGCTGGTGGCCCGGGTTCAGATCCCGGGTGCGCATCGAGGCACCACTTCTCCGTTCATCCTGAGGCCGAGTCCCACATACAGCAACTAGAAGGATGTGCAGCTACGACACAGAACTATCCACTGGGGCTTTGGGGGGAAAAATAAAAAAATAAATAAAATCTTTAAAAAACACAGTCATAAAGGAAGAAATTCAAAAGATAGCATCAACTCTAGATTAAACACAGTCAAACAGAGTACTAGATAATTATAATGTCGTGCTGGGGAACTCACCCAAAGCACAACACAGAGAGACAAAGATTTGAAAAAATTAAGGGAGCAGCTAAGAGACATAAATGATGGATTGTCAAGGCTCCAAAAATCATCCAATAGGAATTCCAGAGGGAGAGAAAAGACATAATAGTTGAGAAGCAATTTTTGAAAAATAATGGCTAAGAATTTTCCATAATTGAAGAAGAACCTGAATCCTCAAATTTGAAATGCAATCTGATAATATTAAGCAGGATAAACAAAGGTAAATCTATACTTAGGCAAAATGTGGTAAAATTGCATAACATTTTTAGTTAGCTAAAAATATTAAAAGCTACTGAAAAAAACCAGACAGGCTAGCAATAATCTCATTAGCAATATTGGTTTCCAGAAGCAATAGATTAATCTCTTCAAACTAATGAGGAAAAATACCTGTCAGTTTAAGATTTTATTACCCATTAGCAATTATTTGAGTGAGGGCAAAATTAAAATATTTTTAGCCATAAAAGTATCAAGAGAAATTACCTCACCGACTCTAAAAACTATTAAAGACACGTTTCAGTAAGACGAAAAGCAAATCCATAAAGAAGATGTGAGAAACTGATGAATACAAAACTGTATAAAATACGCCAATAAATTTAATTAACTGATAATTGTTATTTTAAAATTGCATTTTGTGTCTTTTAGAAGGTAAAAGTGAAACTTCAAACAACACAAACAAGATTAGGAACATGCAATGGAAAAATTTAACATATGCTAAGTTCTGAGTCTTGTGTTTGAAAAGGTTGACTTAACGATGTGTTGACTAGGCTTTGTTAGAAAAAATATATGGTTATGTACGTGTGGCAAGTTACAATTGTATTCAACATATTTTCTGCTTCCTGTGAGGTTGCCCTCCTTTTGGAATAATAATACTTCTTTGAATTATTGACATTAGGCTTGGCCATTTGACTTGGCCGTTGAAATGTAGTTGGGAATAATATGTGTCACTTCCAAGGAGAAGCTTTCAGAGCCAGCATGCACTTCACTATGATCTTTTTCTCTCTGTTTCCAGACAGGTGTTACCAGATAAAATGTAGAATACCTAGTTCAATTTGAATTTCAGATAAAAAACAAACAATTTTTTTGGATAAATATGTCCCATGCAATATTTGTGACATACTTACATCAAACAATTACATATTGTTTAGCAGAAATTCAAATTTAACTGAGATAAATACTCTTAACGAAAATTAACTCAAAATGGATCACAGACATAAAGTAAAATGCAAAACTATAAAACTCCTAGAAAATAACATAGGATAAAACCTAAATGACCTTAGGTATGGCAATGACTTTTTAGACACAACATCAAAGGCACAATCCATGAAAGAAATAATTGATAAGGTAGACTTCATTAAAATTAAAAACTTCCGCTCTACAAAACACAATGTCAAGAGAATGAGAAGACTAACCCACAGATTGAGAGAAAATATTTGCAAAAGATACATCTGACAAAGGGCTGTTATCCAAAATATACAAAGAACTCTTAAAACTCAACAATAAGAAAACAAATAACCTTATTTTAAAATGGGCCAAAGACCTTAACAAACATTTCACCAAAGAAGATATACAGATAGCAAATAAACACATAAAAAAGATGTTCCACATCATATGTCATCAGGGAATTGCAAATTAAAACAACATTGAGATACCACTACATACTTATTAGAATGGCCAAAATCCAGAACACTGACAACACCAAACGCTGGTGAGAATGTGAGCATCAGGAACTCTCAATCATTGCCAATGGGAGTACAAAATGGTATAGCCACTTTGGAAGACAGTTTGGCGATTTCTTACCAAACTAAACATACTCTTAGCATATAATCCAGCAATAGTGCACTTTGGTATTTACTCAAAGGAAATGAAAACTCATGTCCATACAAAAACATGCACATCGATGTTTATAGCACCTTTATTCACAATTGCCAAAACTTGGAAGCAAAAAGATGTCCTTCAGTAGATGAATGGATAAACAAACTGTGGTATATCCAGAAAATGGAACATTATTCAGAGCTAAAAAGCAGTGAGCTATCAAGCCATGAAAAGACAGAGGAAATTTAAATGCACGTCACTAAGTGAAAGAAGCCAATCCGAAGAGGTGACATACAGTGTGATTCCAACTAAGTGACATTCTGGAAAAGGCAAAACTATGGAGGCAGTAAAAAGATCAGGGTTGCCCAGGATTGGGGTGAGGCAGAGGGATGAATAGGAGGAGCACAGAGGATTTTTAGGGCAGTGAAAATACTCTGTATGATATTACAATGATGGATACATATCGTTATACATTTGTCCAAACCCATGGAATGTACAACACCAAGAGTGAACCATAAGGTAAACTATGGGCTTTGGGTAATAATGATGTGTCAATGTAGATTGATCAGTTGGAACAAATGTACCCCTCTGGTGGGGGATGTTGATAGTGGGGGAAGCTATGCACGTGTGGGAGCAAGGGATATATGAAAATCTCTGTATCTTCCTCTCAATTTTGCTGTGAACCTAAAACTGCTCTAAAAAAATAGTCTTAATTTTTCAAAAAAGGCAAGCCATGTACTAAGTATAGATACTTGCAATATATATAGCTAAAATTGGTTCATATCCAGAGCATATTAAAAATGCTTACAAAGCAATAAGAAAAATAATCAATGCAATGAAAAATGGGCCAAGTATATTAACAGGCAATTTACAGGAAAGAAAAACTGAAAAGACAATAAATATATGAAAATGTGCTCAACCTCATTAATTTTTGTGGAATGTAAATTATAACAACAATGAGATACTGTTTCACGTCTCTCACATTAATCAAAAAATCAAAATTATGGCAATGCCAAGTGTTTGTGAAGATATGGAACAATGGTAACACTCATGCCAGCTGGTCAGAGGGTAAAATGATACCACTGCTTTGGAAAACCTATTAGCATTACCTGGGGACACAGAAGACACTGACACCCTCCAACATAGCGTTCTGAAGAAATGCTGACACCTGTACAAGGAAACATGTGCAAGAGTGTTTATTGTAGCTTTTCCACGGGAGCAAAAACTTGGAAATTATTTAAATATCTATCAACAGAAGAATGGATAAATCGTGATGTATGTATATAATGGTATACTATTCAGCACTTAAAGTGAAGCTGAGAGAGCAGCATATCAACACTGATAAAACATAAATTCCAGAATGATACAGACAGCATAAAACCATCTACATGCAGGCTTTAAATGTACAAAATTTTGCTCCTTACAGCTTAGGGGTAGATACACAGATAGGAAAAGTATAAAATTAAGCATGGGAATTCAGGAGGGTAGTTAACTCTCGGGAGAGAAGGAAGAGAAGGGGACTGGGGGTGGGGCACCCAGGGGTCTCCACCTGTATCTGTCATTGTAATCCTTTATTTCTCAAAAAGAAAAAACAAACTCTATACATTTCTTTTTGTTTGAAATATTTCACAATTATTTTAAAAATCCAGAAGGAAAAGTAAAATCCAGATTTTAACAGGGATCATCTTTGGGTATGTGAATTTATTTTGTTGCTGTTGTTTTAGGATTTCTTGTACTTTTTACATCGTTTTTGTTGTTTTTCAGAAAGGGCAATTCTTTTTTTTTTTTTTCCTGAAATAATCAGGCTTTTTCTTTATCTGAATATTTTGGATGTGCGTGTATACATGTATGTGTGATACAGCACATATTCCTTTAGTAATAACAATGACAGATAACACAATTGGAGAAATTTTTTCTCCATCAATCATCTAGAATGTTTGGTGTAAAAGCGATTTTTCTGGACTACACAGATAACAATCTCATAAAGGTCTTGGCGTGTGTGGAATGACCTCACCCACGGTGGTTTCCAGGGTTTGGATGGGAACCGGTTTCTGGCTATTTTACCACCTCAGGAGAAGTGAGAGGCGTTTCTCCAGGGACATCTACCTAAGAGGCCCTGCCCAGCCCTACAATCATTTCTGAAACTAAGAAGGTCAGCAGCTTTTTACAAAACCGTGAGTCACCCCTATCAGTGAGGACTTCCAGGAGCCTGAGAGGGCCTTGGAATGCCGGCTTCACCAGATGTGCTGGC
The DNA here is from genome assembly GCF_057802395.1 of Ceratotherium simum simum. NCBI lineage: Eukaryota > Metazoa > Chordata > Mammalia > Perissodactyla > Rhinocerotidae > Ceratotherium > Ceratotherium simum. The sequence goes on from NC_141933.1 coordinate 31,308,795, forward strand.
ATCGCCAACACTTCCCCTGACGCCGAGCACCACATCCGGCCCATTGCCAACAGTCACAAGGTCACCAACAGCCAAAAATCTCTTGGCTTCCTGTGAGAACCTGTAAAATTAATGCAATCCCAATTAAAATTCCAGTTGGACTGTTTTTCAGGAACTTGATCATCTAACATTTATATTTGTTCATGACTAATTAAAACATCATTAATTTTAAGACATATTAGAAGACTAGTAATAAAAATAATGTGGTATTGGCTCAGAAACAGATAAGTTAGCCAATGGAAGAAAAGAAATTATCATAAGATAAAGATAGATAGATAGATAGACAGATAGATAAGAGATAGATAGACCCACAGATTTGTTGAGAGTGACACTTGTTTAATAAATAGTATTGGGAAACTAGAAAATTGAATAACACAGGAAGAAAAATCAAAGGTAGATTCTTATCTAACTCCATAAACAAAGGTAGGTTCTAGATGGAGTCAAGACTTAAGTGTGAGCAGTAAAACTATAAAATTAAGAAAAAAATGCAGAACATCTTTGTGACCTGGGAGTTGGAGAAGAGGGGGTTCATAAAGCTTCCAGAGCACAAATGCTATGGCAAAAAAAAAAAAAGGATGGATTTGACTATAACAAAATTAAGGATTTTTTTTCATTGAGGTACACCCTGAACGAAAGCAATAGGTGAATGACAGAATAGAAGATTTTTGCAATCTCTAAAACCGATATCGAAAATTTTCAAGGAAATTCAATAAAAGACAATTGCCCTAATAGAAAAATGGCAGAGGGCTTAAAAAGGCATTTTACAGAAAATTAAGAAATTGTGTTCACCATAACACTGTAGATTGGAAAGACAAACCACAGAGTAGGAGGAGATACTCACCATAAAATCTCACAAGGGACGCACATCCATAATATGTATCTTTTAGAACCTCCTGTAGCTCAATAACAAAAAGACAGACAACCCAATAAAAAAAATGAGCAAAAGACTTGATCATATATTCTCAAGGAAGAAATTCTAATGACTGGGAAACCTGAGACAGGATGCTCAACATCCTCTGTCATTGGGAAAATGCAAATGAAAACCACTGCACACCCATCAGAGGGGCTAAAATTAAAAAGGCCGACAATACCAAATGCTGTTGAGACTGTGAACAACAGAAACTCTCATTCTTTGTTGGTGGGAGCGCAAAAAGCTATTTGGAAAATTGTTTCTACGAAAACCTTTTGCAATTCCACTCCTAGGTACATATCCAGCAGATGCAAACACACGTGTCCTCCAAAAGACACGGAACACTGAACGGCAGTGAGAATGAATCGGCCACAATTAGACACAAAAATATGTGCCTCTCATATAACGTTGAGTGAAAGACGCCAGACACAGAGGACCATGTGCTGCGTGACTCCGTTTATACAAAGTACAAAACCTCGCAAAACTGATCTACGCGGATGGAGGTTAAGACAGTGGTTGGGGTGGGGAGCTAACGGCAGGGAGAGGGCACAAGGGATCATTCTGGGGCAGTGGAGATGTTGTCAGTCTTCATCTCTGGGCAGGCACTCAGGTGTATATGGCTGTAAAAATTCAACTAATGTGCAGCTAAGATGCCTGCCCTTTATGTAAGCTACACCTTAATACAATGTTTTAAAATCATAGGCAAAACAAAAACAAAAGGCATTTTATAGAGAGGAAATACAAAAGGTTACTTATGAAAGACACTCAAAATTATTAGTAACCAGAGAAAAGCCATTTCAAACAAGATATCACTTTACACCTACAGTACCAACAAGATTCTCAAAGCTGGATGGGGGGAGTCTTGGTGAGGAGACGGAGCCACAAGAACCTTCGTGCACTGCGCATGGGAGCTCAGACCCAGCACTTCCACTCCTAGGTGCATATCTCACATGAATCCTTCACTCAGTCCCATAAGAGACAGGTGCAAGAATGTTCTCTGCAGTGTCATCGCAGTGGTGGCAAAGCACGGGAGACAACCAGGGCATTCGTCAGCGGAAAAGGAGAGAGGTGGATTGTGGAGGACACCGACTGTGGGGCATTACGTAACAAGGAGGAGCAATGGATTAGGTGTAAATGTAGTAATATGGAGAGACTTTTAAAAAATGTTATACCTAGTTTAAAAAAAAAGAATGAGATATGTAATCAAATAAAATTTACATAAAATTGAAATAATGCACATAAAAACATATATTTGAAGAACAAATATAAAAAAAGACCTAAATGGGAACCATAAAAATAAACACATTAAATGAAATATAGTGGTTGCCCATGGACGTGAACATGAAAATAAAGATAGTAAATAAATAAGTAAAATAAAAAAGAAATGCTTGGGGGACCAATAATAATCACGCTCCATACACTGCAGAACGTGCTTAGCTCTGTAACTGAGGATCTCCTTGTCTTCTAAGTGCTCATACTCTCGTAGGGAAAAAGAAGCTACAAAGCCAAAGACATTTTATATATATTCAAGAATTCACAGGGTGTCTGGCAAAGGGGAGATGTTTATTATACAGATGCTCCTATTAAGCCAGGCAGACTATGATAAATGCCATAATGTAGGATGTATTATAACATAACATAGAGTAACCAACATCTATGTTTTTTTTGACAGATGAAATGCCCTAGATTTCTTCTTCTGGGGGCATGTTAATGGCACAGTTTATTCAATGGAAATCTAAGCACAAATTATCTGAGGCAATGCATCACAGACGTGTGTGTAGGAATTGATGGAAATGCATTAAGAGTACTGTGTTCATTGCAATTTTCATCAGCACTTTGGACTTTGAATTGATAATGTGGGATAGCGATGTGAACATATCTATTATATGTAATATCAATAAGCCATTTATTATGTATATTTGCCTCTGTTTCTCTGATTTTATGATGACCCTGTATAAGAACAAAGTACCAAGAAAAAAATGAACAGTTCCCCTGTGCACTTTTTTCCCTCCCATCCCTAGCATTTCTCCCCCATCATCTTTTAATACTTGCTCAGGCCTTATTTATGTGGTAAAAACATTGAAATAACAGAAACACCCAAGGATAGGGGAACAATCAAGCCAATGATTTTTCTCACTTGATAGAATATTATAAAGTCATGAAAATTATGTTAAAGGAGAAGAGGAAGACTGAGCACTAAGGAGGGTGAGGCGTCCTGGCAGGGAACACAGATTCGGGAGCAGAGCTCCATTTCTCCTGGGTGAGTTGTTTTGGCTGGTATGTCTGTTGATTTGTCTCATCTGCATAGCAAGCAGTGTCTGATTTAACAAAGTCCACACCTCTACCAGTCCTTCGGGAATTCAGAATGTTTGTTGCTGACAATGGCAGGTCACGATTGGAAAAAAACATATAATAAAATTGATTGGGTGAGGACATAGAGCTTTGTAGAGCTACAATGAGTAATCCTGGCATAATACTACTAAAATTTCGTCTATGCTAATGGATGGTATGTTGCTCCATTATTTTATGTATCATTAAATAAGAAAAAACACTGTCAATTAGACTATGACATAATGGCAACCTTAAAAAAAACAATAATACATGTTCAGCAGCCTGGCAAGACAGAGTTTATAGCCCAACTCTTCTGCTTCTAGCTGTGTGGCTATGAACAAATGAACTAACCTCTCTAAGCTGCAGTGTCAGCTTTTACAGTAAGAAAAGAGTAGCAGTGCCCGCTAAACAGAGTTTGTGTGGAGGTGAAATGAGACATCGAATGCACAGTGTTTAGCACGACATCTAGCAGATACTGGTCAGCAATACTTAAAATTGATTAGCAATTTTAGGAGTAATGAAAAGTCTGTAATAATATGGAACGTGCCCATGCTATAATGATAATGAAAAAGCAAGATACAAAATTATAATTTAATCTCAACTACATTAAAAAAAGTGATGTATGGAAAAAATGCTGTAAAGAAATATGCCAAAAGTTAACATATGTAATACATATTTGGGAGTTGAAACTATGGATTATTATTTTTTCTTTTTTCTTTTCATATTTTTCTAGCTTCCTATTTTTCTATGGTATTAATCTTAATGGGAAAAGAATATTTGATTATTTTTACAGTTTATTCCTAGATGCTTGGGTACCGCCAGTGAGAGAGTAAACAAATGCACCTCTCGTAGGGCCCACAAACACGCCTGCACATGGGTGTGGCAGCATGCATCCCACCACCTCTCGTTCCAGCCCTAGAAGAACGCGGCTAGTCAGTCACAGCCTCCTGTGATTTCGCCTCCTGCGTCCTACCTGAGACTTACAGTCCTTCTCAATACGACAGTCCAGCTCTTTCCTTCTAATCAGCTGAAATAGCGCGGGTGAAGCCTATTTCTGGTCTCACGCATTGTTCTCTCCCAGAATGTTTATTTATATGTTAACATTTTTGAGAAGTTTAGGCTAAAGGAAAGAAACTCAACCTGGAATTTTAGGCGGCCAACATTGGAAATTTGGAAAGAGGGTCCTTTCAATCCCAACAACCTTATTTTCCTTTACCTAAAGATTGCAGGATTAATGGCAGAGTCCCATGTCTTAAACCTATGGCAGAATTCCAGGTTTTCCTAAACAGTCATAAGATCAAATATTCTATCACTTGTGCTGGTCAGGCAATGTGTTCCAACCTTGGCTTTGCCTCTAAGGACCCATGCACTCATCCCTTTTGATATTCCAGGCACCTAGCTCTCAACAGATTCTAAATCAATGGATTGTCCAATGATCAATTTCTCCTTGCAAAAAGAAGACCTCTTTCTTTCCCAGCAAAGCCACGAATTCCTCTTCCTCTCAGACTCTGCTCCTTGCCTCCTCAGATCTGCTCCACCAAGACAGCACAGCGAGGGTGACTGACACGTCAACTAGTCCTCCTAGGCATGTCTTAAGAGCCAGATTCCCAGGAGACAGAATGGGTGGTCAGGCCATGCCATGCCCATGCTTTGTAAAGCCACTGGAAATGCCTGATGGGTGAGTCATGTGGCTGTGTCTGTGTTTGTTTACAGGGACGAAAGCTACATTTGTGTCCAAGCTTGTGATTCAGAGATGAAACAATCTCAGGAAAAATCCAGAGGCTCCTATTACTCCAAATTACCCACAAAAGGGAGAGTGCTAGGCTGCCTGCAGGCGGAGGTGTGACAGCCTCTGCAACTCCACTGAATGGCCACAGGCACGTGTCCCCAGTGTAGGGGTAGTCTGAAAAGAGATGTTTGCCTATGAAAAGGCTGAAGTAAAGAGGAAATTTTGTCCTTCCACATTCCCAGAGTGGGGGATGGGAGGGGGTTCGAGGACAGCCTTTGGAATTGCTTGGCATGGCAGAAACAACATATGACTTGGTTTCAGAAAACCTGCTTTCAAGTTCTGCTTCTGTCACCTAATGGCAGTCTGATGTTGGGTAAGTCTCACCTTCCCTGAGTCTCAGTTTTATCATCTGTAAAACGGTGCCAATAATTACAGGATGTTGAGATAAACAATTGAGACAGCTTATATGGATCTCCTGGCATGCAGTAGGTGCTTAATGAACATTTCATTCCTTAACCTGTTTTTTAGATACGCAAATTTTTCATGTGGAAAAATTTCAGTTTTTAGATACGGGAATTTAGTCTACAAGAGATTCTATGATTTCAGTTTTTTAGATATGGAAATGTATGCTTGGAGAGATTCTATGACTTACCCGAGGTTTCCCACATCAATGGTGAATGACACATCTATTCCCTGTCTTGAAAGTGGGAGAACTGGGTCTCAAGTCTGGTTAGTTTTCTGATTTAAAATCTAATGCATTTTCTGAAAATTCTTTTTGCTTTCTTGCCTATCAAATGCCAGGCAGTGGGGGCCTAGCTGGAACTGTGGTTGAGGAGGGGAGCACAAGTTCTTTGGGCCAAGAAAGGAGAAAACCCAACAGGAGTTGCTCATTGAGAAAAGCCCTTAGCCCTGTGGAGGAGCGGTCCTTTCCAGCCAGAGAACCAGGAGGAGGCAGCACGTGGGAGGGTCCTGCCCAGCATCATCACATGCGGAAGCGCACTGCAGTCAGCCGGCACTGCTGACCCCACACCGCGTCACTGGAACAGCAGTAACCATCTAGTGACAACTCCCGCTTACTGACTGCTTCTCCTGTAGCCGCTCACAGGCCTCATATTCCCACCTCAGAAGGTCGCTGTGAACATGCAGTAAGGCAATGCTTCTAAAACACGTAGTAGAGCTCGTGGCTTATAGTAAGTGTTCGACAAATGGTGGAGCACTTTGCATACACGGTCACATATGTGTGAGACATGTACAGACATACATGTACATGGCGCTTTACATACATGGTCTCATTTCATCTTTGCAACAACTCTATGAAACGGTTATGACTATTGTCTCTAGTTTACCAGTGAGGATACTGAGGCTTAGGGCGATAAAGGAACTTGGCCACGGTCAAAAAGCTGGCAATCAGTGGAAATCAAGACAAACGAGATATGTCTGAGTCCAAAGCCTGTGCTTTTAACCATTAGGATACACCGGCTCACAGGCCTGCTAGTGGAAACAGTGACCTGCTGAATAGTCTCAGTTTACTGTTGCCAGAGTTTTTCCTCTCCTGCGAGGCCTGAGGCTCGACGCCGAGCACCACAGGAGGGAGTCGAATGCTGTATTGTGCCGAAGGAGGTCTGGCTCCGTCCCCACTCTTCGTCGCCAGGAACCTCTGAGACAGAAGACTGGCTGCTCAGGAGGGAGGAGCTGGACGGGTTTTTATAGTAGGAACATTAGAGGTTACCTGGTCATCGAGGTCAGTGGACTCATTGGTGTGTTCCAGTTTGATTTGGTTTGATTTTGCTTTGGTACACTTTGCTCAAATGAAATTTTATAGGAAAGCCCAAAGTGTAAAGTCAACACAAGTAGAACGACTTTGTTGAAGATGAGTGGGAGAGCCAGACCCTCACCTCCTCCCAGGAGCCCTGACATACGCACCTCTTAACCCAAGGGTGACCCTGCAGCTGGGGACAGAAGGACCCCGTTGTCGGCATGTGGATAGAGACAGTATGGGTAGTGGAGAGTGCATGGGGCTTTGAAGTCAGACAGTCCTAGATTCATATCTCATCTCTGCCCTTTATGATGTGTGTGATCTGGGCAAGAAGAATCGCTTTTCTGAGCATGTTTCCTCCTGTGTAAAATGGAGCTCTGCCTCCAACTCGAGAAGGCTGCAGAGAAAAAACTGGAATAATAGGTGAAAGTGGCCTCAGACAGTAAACGAGGCACAGAAGGGCAACGACTGTTAGCTATTAGATCACCAATCTAGGTTTTCGTTTTGGTTTGTTTTATTTTTGTGGTTTGTTTTGTTTTTGTGGAAGGAGGAAGAAATTTTTAAGGGTTAAAATGAATAAAGAAAATATATCTTAAAACAAGCATATATAATCACAAAGGCTGAAAAACGCACATCCTGGTCTTCATTCAGCATTCACCATGTGCCCAGCACTGTGTGAACTGAGATGAAACAGTCCACATGACCGGTGCCCGCCCTGTAGGAGCCTACAGTCTGGTGTACGTACAATCAAATGTGTGCACACACACAGGAAAAATTTCCAAACTCTCCCCTGTGTGGCAGATTCTGACAATGCAGCAGGTGGAGTTCTGGACCCAGGGAATCCCTGTCCTGGTTCTTGTTACAGCAGGAAAAACACCAGAGTCTTCTCATAGGGGACAGGTTTTGTCTGGGGTCCTAGTGGCTCAGATCTGTATCTTTCTTGGACCTGGTCTGACCCTGGGATTCATCGTCAACCTCTGCCTTCATTTTCCCAGGACCTAGTATTACAGGATGACTTGAAAAGCCTTTCTTCTTTCCCACGAGTGCCCCTTCCACCCCTCGACCTACTCTCTGGAAAGAAATATGAAGACCAGAATGCAACAATCTTAAAATGATGCTTTCCTTGGGGGCTCAGACATAAGCTTTCTTAGCTAATGTGTTGAAATTTGTAAGAAAAACAGGCCCAGAGGGAAGCAATTATTCCCATAGCTTCTGGATGCATAATAAGGCCAAGATTATTATCTCTTATGAAAAACAGACCCAATGATTGCTGGTGGAGAAGGACCAACCCAAGTCGTGAAGCCCACAGTCTAACCATCTTGTCCCATCAGGCTGAAGGCAGGATGTGAGCAGGAGCAAGACCTGGGGAAACACCATGATCAAGAAGACAGAAGGCAACTCGTTGGTAAGGAAGAGGCAAGTGTGGGATCTTGGGAAGTTACCTAATGTCTTGAACTTAGGGTGAGAAACCAGATACAGATGCATTCAATTATTCCATAAATATTTATCAAGCCCCTATAACAGGTGTATTAGTACCTAATGCTGCATAACAAATTACTCAAAAACTTAGCATCTTAAAATAACGAACATTCATTTTCTCACCCAGTTTCTGAGGATCAGGAGTCTAGGAGCTGCTTAGCTGGGTGGGTCTGGCTCAGGGTCTCTCGTGAAGTTTCAGTCAAGCTGTCAGCCAGGGCTTCAGTCATCTGAAAGCCTGATTGGGGTCCAAGGATTCACCTCCAAGCTCATTGCTGTGACCGTTGTCTGGAGGCCTCATCTCCTCACCACATGGGCCTCTCCATGAGGCTGCTTACGACCTGGCAGCTGGCTTTCCTCAGAGCTAGTAATCTGAGGGAGGAAGAAAGAGAATGCCCAAGACGGAAGCCTCAATATCTTCTGTAATCTAATGCTAGAAGTGACATACCATTACTCTGCCACAGTCTATGAGGCCCACGGACCAAACCTGGTACCTGAGGGAACGAACTATACAAGGATGTGAAGACCAGGAAGTGGGGATCATTGGGAGGCCATCTTGGAGGTTGGCTACCACAAGGTGGTACAATCCTCAACCCCTTTGCCCCGAAGCGTGAACCAAACCATTACCCCCCTAAGTTAGACATTGTGGAATTCTTGGACTTTATGTATCTGAACAAAGTCATTTTTCTATTATTCTTCATCCAACAAGACCAGAAAGGCAAAGATTTTAGGTGAATCTTTGCAAATATCCCTTTCATTTATTGAGAGCTCATCTGTCAGGCAATGTGCAGACTTTCCTCAGATTGTCACTGGGCTCCAAGCTGCTTGAGAGCAGTGAGTTTGTATTCCTGGAGACAGAGGAAAGGACTGGATGATCTTTTCAGGTCCTTTCCAGACTAGGATAATTTTTCTTCTTCTCAAAGAACTCCTTTTAGTATTCATTTTACTGTAGGTCTGCTAGTGACTAATTCTGTTTTTGTTTGTCTGCAAAGTCTTTATTTGGCCTTAACATTTGAAGAACATTTTTGCTGAGTATAGAATTTTAACTTGGAGATTTTTTTCAGAAATTTAAAGAAGTTATTTCATTGTCTTCTGGCTTCCATTGTTTCTTAAGAAAAGTCATGTTATTCCTCTTTTTTTTCTCTGCTGACTTTTAAGATTTTCTTTGTCTCTTGTCTTTGTCTTTCAGAGTTTAGCAATAAAAGCCTAGGTGTGGTTTTCTTCTGATTCTTCTTGGAGTTTGCAGGAATTATTGAATCTGTGGGTTTCATCCATTTTGGAAAATTCTTGCCCATTATCTCTTCAATGTTGCTTTGGCTTATTCTCTCTCCTCTCATTCTGGGACTCCAATTATACAGTTTTTAGACCTCTTTACTGCCTCCATATGCCCTTTCTGTTGTTTAGTTTTTCTCTAGGTTTTTGTCATTTGGTCTTTTGGTCCTAGTAATGTTTTATTGAATTGTGTATGAAAAATTGTCAATACTCTGAATAATGTTATTTTCTTCCTGAAAAGGTTCACCCTTTCCTTTGCTAAGCAGATAGATTAGGGGCTATCAACTTTCAACAATCAAGCTGATTTGAAGTAGATTTGCAATTATGGCAACGGTCTGTCACTTCTGGTTTATCTTCCTTTTCTAGATAAGAGCCAGAAAAGAATATCTAGGAATAAAGAACATCCAGGAAAAATGAATAAGATAAGGTCTATCTTCCTCTTCCCAATAAGAGCCTGAGGTGTTTATTGAGGATTTTTTTACCTATTTGGTCCTGAATCCTAATCCTTGTCCCTTTGGCACTATGACATTAACAAAATTTCATTCTACTTTTCAAAGCCCAGGTTCATTAGTCTCCGGCCATAAGCAGCTTCAGAATTTGGCAAATATTGAAGAGTGGGGAATCTGTTGGGGTGTTGGGATCAGTTCTCCACCCCTCTCTTCTCACTGGTATTCTAACTCCTCAAGTATCTTCTTTTTGTCTCTCCAGCCCCGCAAGACTATCAAACTCTCTACTGTTTCTCTGCCTCTTAGTAGCTGCCTCCTGCCTGGGCCCTTTGTCTCAAATTCGAAACTGAAAAATGCCCTGAGATTAAAACGTCACTTAAAATGTCAACTCACCTTTTTACATGATGCCCTCTTCCTTGGGATTCTTTTCCCTCCAGCCCTAGTTGCCTTAGCAGCTCTCAACATCTTCAAACTTTTCAGTCATTTTGCTGGGAGCTACTATATTGTAGCTGGAAGTAGAAGTCTATAGTGTTATTAAGAATTTGAGGAGTGTTTTGGTGGTGTTTGACCATAATTTTATTTTATTTTTATGAAGGGTAAGAATAGGAAATGCAGCTGAAGAGTCTCATATGTAGATAATGGGAATGTTTTGAAGACTTTAAAGCCCAGAGGTGGCATGACTAGAAGTGCATATTATATGGAGTTTCTTGGCAGAAGTGTGTGGAATGGATTGAAGAGGGAGAAAATGGAGAGATCAGCAATTGTTTCCCTACTTCTTGTTCCTGCTTGAGAAATGACCCAATCTTTCAGGTTCCTGCTTCTTGCTCTGGAAAAATCAGAAAAAGCTGTTCTCTCTGCAGCAGTGACCTTATGGGTGACATCTCCTAGAAGAAGTGATGAAAAGTAGTTCAGGGGTAAAAAGAAGGAGTTTGAAGCCAGATGGAACTTGGTTTAAATCCTATCTCTGCTACTAACTAAGTATATGAATTTGATAAGATCACAACCTCATTTTTTTTATCTGTAAAATGGAAATACCTATGCCACATAGAGTTACTTCACATATTAAATGTGATTTTAGTATCATTGTTGAGCCAGGATTTAAACCTAAGCAATCTGGCCCTGGAGCCAATTGTTTAAATCCTACAATACATTGCCTCTCTGAGAATCAGAGATTATGGCTGAAACTCCCAAAGTCAGATATTTCCAAAAGACAATATTTTCCATTGTGGAGGTCAGTTTGGAGGCAAGAGGGATCCTATCAAGGTCGCCCAAGTCCTGCAGTTGTCCTGGCTCATGTTTTGACCAGATCAGAGGTCAGTGGCTCCGAAGTGGGACTCTCTTGGAGATTACAGGAGAGGCCGTCGTCCTGTAGACAGACGGCTGCAATCAAAATTTCTGAGAAAACGTCACCTTCATGAGTGTGAGTCAAGGTTTCTCTCACTCAGGATTCTGTCTCTGCCTGTCCCGGGCCTGTACTGTACCCAATGCCTTAAAATACTCCACAAGAGAAGGAGATGGGCTCCATCTATATGCCAGGACAAGTCCTTTCCCCATCTCCCAACTCTCGCCCTGGTTTCTTCTTGGCTCCCTTGCATTCTCCCGGTCCCAGGTAAAACCTTCCTGTAAAGAAATAACATATTATGATAGGCAAGCTGTCACTACAATGTCCTACTCCTCTGTAACAAGAATAAAGCCCCAAGGAGAAAAAGATAAATTCCCGAAGACTAGGCCACATGTTCTCTGTTCTCTGGCTTCTGAAGCTTTGTTTATGGCATTTTCTTTACAGGAATACTCTTTCCATTAGTCCCTGTCACCATCTACCTTCACAATTGTATTAACTAGTACTCTTCATTTTGCAATCCACAGAAAACTCAGAAATCTAAAATAAGGCCTTTTTGGCTCCTGTAACTAAAAAGTCTAGAAGTAGAGAGGGCTTCAGGTGCAGCCTGATCCAGGGATCCCTGATATCATCATGGATTCAGCACCAGTTCTCTGAAATTTGGTTTGGTCTGCCCCCCCTCAGTGTATTGACTTTATCCTCAGGCTAATTTCCCTTATGGAAGCAAAAAAAATTAGCTGCAGTAGTTCTATGATTCACATCCTCATATCGTGCAATCTGGGGAAGAGGGTTCTATGTCCCAACATTCCCACGAAAAAGTCCTGAGATTCACTGTGACTGCACCAGCTTACATCACAGAGATACACCCTCACCAAGGATATAGAATGCTCCTATTTTCTTAGCCTGGGTCATGTGCTCCATACCTGGAGTTGAAGGAAGGGCTTGTTTCCTCAGAACACTGGAGAACATTGGATCTCCAATGGAAATTGAGAACTACTACAGAGAGAAGAGAAGAATGTATACTTAGGAGGGACCAATAGGAATTCATTATATTGCAAATTCCAGACATCCAAAAGGTGAATCAAAATAAAGAAATACAAAATAGATAACTGAGCTAAAAGAATGGGTGGCAAACACTTAAGACACTTGAATTTAGACTTAATACCAAACAACTTTGGAATTGGGGTTTCAGTTTTGTCAAAAAGAATAAATCCTCAGCAATGTAAAAATAAAAAAATACTAACCCACATCAGTAAGTGGGGGAAGGGAAATATGAGGAATAACACGCTTTAATTTTATCATCTTTCAGAACGAGTCAATCAATCCTGTCTAAAATGGAAACATGTACTTTTAAAAAGCATAATTACTCTGTCAGCATTTTCGTACTTTATTTTCGTGAACTTAAAGGTATTTTTTTGAACTAATATACTTTATATTAAAGAAACATTTATTTGAATTCAGAGATTCCTTCCCTTTCTTTTTCTTCTTGTTGTATTCAAGTCAAATTGAATGGTTTTTAATTTTTAAATAGCATGTAAGATCACATTTTTATAAAGTTCTCTCTGTCTCCACACCTATCTATTCTTTGTTCATTGAATAGCTAATACATTAATATGGCTCAGATACAAAGTTTTACAGCGAAAAGTCTTGCTTTCACCCACATCCTTCACCTTCCCAATTCCTAGCCCTCAATCCATCTATCTTTTTATTATTCTAGAAGCCTGGACTTATGTCCACCAAATGTGTACTTGAGTGGTGGAATTTGAGGTATTTTTTAACTTTCTTACTGTTTTTCTATATTTCTTTTTTTTCAAATAATGATCAGACATCATTTTTTAGAAGTTATTTTGTTAAAAATGAAAATAATTCCTCTCCTTCAACGGTCAACTAAATCCCACTCTTTCATGACAACTTTGTTGGTTGTCAGGACCAGAAACTACCTCTCTTCTCTGTCGTCCTGCGTCCCTCACTCTGCACCACTCACATGGCACACTCAGACTCCCTGAGACCAGCACTACTCGTGGACAGGGAATGCCCTACTACTGCCTGAGCTCCTGGAGTCCAGTCTGTGGCTCCACTGGTAGCATGACAGGGACCAATCAGACTCAAGAAATGGTGAGATCGCTCGTGAGTTTTGAATTTCAAATTACACCCAATGCCCCAGGGACCTGTTTATTTTTGCACTTTTGACAAAATTCTACTTCCTGTTTCTAAGAAAGCCTACTCAAAGAAAGAAAGGACTTCACTCAGCTGTGCAAACCTCAGGTGGTGCTTCCTTTAGCAGCTTAGGAGTTCATGCAATAGAAACGTCATTGCTTGGGAGCTGGGTTTGAGTCCTAATTCTGGCACTTGGGCAAGCTGTTTAATCCTTCTGAGCCTCAGTTTCCTCATCCCAACAGAATGATGGTAATAATGATATTATCTACTTCACAGAATTGAATGAGATCGTACAAGTAAAGTGCATGGTACTCTGCCTGACAGAGTAAGCACTAAATAAATACTAGCCATCACTGTCACTGGTGAGCCATAACCTGGGGGGCAGCCTTACCAGGTGGAGACAAGGTTCTTAGACCCAGAAGGGCAGCTTCCCCCGGAACTGGCTCTGTGTGTCCAGGGATCCAGGCCCTGCTGCCTTTGTCCCCACTCCCTCCCCCTCACAGTCCCACAAAACCACCAGGGACGACTCCACGTTCACTCTGACTTCCCTATCCATCCCAAGGCAGAATCATAAATATTTAAATAAATTTTGGACTACATTAAAACTTTCTTTCATAAATTCCTGCAACTTTCTACTTGGAACAACCTCAGAGATGATCTAGTCCAACCTGTTGATTTACAAATGAAGAAACCAAAGCAAGAGAGGTTTTGGAACTTGCTTGAGGGCCGTGGTACTTCGTGATGGAGCCATCGTGGAGGTCAGGCCCCATCTTCCTGCATCGCCCTGTTACTGGTCACTCTGCAATGTAACACTCTGGTTACTTGGCTGTCTCCCCCACAAAGCATAAGCTCCAACTTAAAATTCCCGCTTGTCCACGAGGAAGTTGAGGTTTAAAGAGGTTGAGTCCCTTGGCCAAGTCACTCGGCTTGTAAGTGAAGGTATGAGATTTGAAACTAGGGTTGTTCCAACTCAAAAGCCTGTGCTTGTTACTCTGTTAGCCTGTTCCTCGGCCCGGTGACTTAAAGACGTCTCCTTCCTAGAGAAAGAGTGGCACCAATGGGGGCAGCGTGGTGGAGGAGAACTGGAAGTCAAGTGGGCTCTCCCACCAACCTGCTGTGTGACCTTGGACCGGTCGCTTGACCTTGCCTTACTCTAGTGTCCTGTGGCAACACGTGGTGCAGGGCCTGGCACCTTGGTTGTGATCAACAAGCAGTTGGAAATTCTTGAATACATGAGGCACTTTTCCCCTCTACTGTGCTGCCACGTCCCTTACTGCTTGCTTTCCCTCTGCAGGGAACCTCGCTGGAGAGTCCAACGGGGGCCTGGAGTCCTGCGTATCCCCCTCAGGTGAGACGTGTCCTCAGGTCAGACTTAAGAGAGTGCCTCTGTTTTCACAGCTCCGGCAGGGATCACCGACGCTGTCGAGTGTGAATACACTGTTTGTTTTCCTTCTTCTCTTCTGTTTGCCATTGGAAAAGTCCATTCGTACTGAATGACATGACTAAACAGTCAAGGAGAGAACAGTTGATGTGTTAATAACTCTTAGGTAAATACCATTTGTCATTGTCACCACGGAGGCTTTCAGAGAGGTGGCACCATTCCTGGTCCGGGACTGTCCTCTTGTCAGCTTTCTGTCTTTCAGCAACCTGGAAAGACGGGTTTGGAGAGGGAGGGAATCTGAAAGGGACTGGTGAGCAAGAGGAAGGAAAGGTGTGGGAAAGAAACAGGGACTCTGAGAGACACACACACACGCACGCACGCACACACACACACAGAATGAAGCAGTGGGGAGACGTCCGAGAGCTGATGATTGATAGGCTCTTTTACCAGATTCCATCCTCGCTTGTGCTCCTCCCTCAGTGCCAGGAAGGACTTCCTCCACTCTGCACTCCTCGTTTCTTGGCAGCTCTGACTTGGTCCCTCTGGTTCCACATCTTCCCTTCCACTGACTTCTAGGCTGTGTAGCTTTTCCTCCCTGAAGATGTTAGCTGGATTCAAAGAATCAGCTTAAGAAAGCTGCATGGCATCACTATGCAGGCCAGTAGGAAAAGGAACTTCCTTGAGGATGTCTCCATGTTGGGATGGAAGACCCCTGTGATTATGAGAAACCCACTGCCAGGAAGGCTCTAACTTAGGCGAAAAGATTCATGAACAAGAAAACCAGAGAGCTGGCTTTCCCTCCTAACTAAGAGCCTACGCGACCTTGGGCCTGTGCATTAAGCTCTCTTTGCACAAAATGATCTTCCAGTTGTAAGCATCTCTGGAGCTATGATTTTAAGACTGATCAGACACCAACTCCTCTTTGAATCTTAGTCCCTGGCTAGGGATAGTCAGGTATGACTTTAACATGGGGTAAAATGATTTGAAGACACTCATGTTGACACATGAAGACACTAGACAGCATTGTGTTCCCAGACTAGACACTCTCAATACCTCTCTTTGAGTTGTCACAAGTTTAGAAATAATTCCTTTACTTTGTTCAGCGCTCAATTCTTGTCATAACTCTTTCCAAGAGAGACAATAGAGCATCATGATTAAGACCCCAACTTTGGACTCAGCCGGGCAGAGGTTCAAGTCTCAGCTCTGCCTTATACCAGCAGCATGAACTCAGGTACAATTCTTTACCTCTATGAGCCTCAGTTTCCTCATCTGCAAAGTGGAAATAACAGTAGAACCTATCTCATGGGGTTAGAGTGAGGATTAAAAGAAAGCAAACAGCTTAGCACAGTGCTTTCATGTATAAACCCTCCATAAATTATAGAACGATCAAATATTGGAATCTGTCCACTCCGTTCCCACAGCACTACTGGGAAGTAGGTATGTACCCCCATTTAAGAGATGAAGAAACTAAGGAATGGAGAAGTTAAGTGACATGTCCACAGTGTCTAGCCAGTTAGAGTTGAAGCCAGGACCAGAAAGAAAACAGCCTACACCCCCCCCAAGTCTCCTTATGAAGTCTCTGAGCTGAGCTCTCAAGAGGCTAAGCTTTGAGGGAGAGAATATAAAGGGAGAAGAGAAGAGGGCTGAGGATTCAGTCTTGGAGAACACACACAGGAGGATGAGAGGAGTAAGAACTGAAGAGTGAGCTCTCAGGAAAGATGTTGCAGAAGACAAAGGAATAGACCTTTTCCAATATAGGGAGGTCACCCGTGTCAAAAGTCATGAAGTCAAAAGAAAGCCCTTGGAATTTTAAAATAAAAAGGTCATGGGCCAGCCTGGTGGTGTAGCAGTCAAGTTCACACGCTCTGCTTCAGTGGCCCGGGGTTCGCAGGTTTGGATCCCAGGCACGGACTGACGCACCACTTGTCAAGCCATGCTGTGGCGGCGTCCCATATAAAGTAGAGGAAGATGGACACGGATGTTAGCCCAGGGCCAATCTTCCTCAGCAAAAAGAGGAGGATTGGCAATGGCCATTAACTCAGGGCTCATATTCCTCATACACACACACACACACACACACACACACACACAAAATGTCCTTCATTTATTCAAAAAATATTTATGGAGTCAGGTGCATATATTAGGCACATCTTAACTCTAATAATATGTTGGTGAGCATGGCAGCTCCCTGCTTTCCTGGAGCTAACATTCTAGCAGGGAAAATAGACACTATAAAAGTAAACAAATAGAATAAAATATAGCTTCGGTTGGTATAAGTTTGAAGAAGATAAAATGAGGATAATACAATAGGAAGTGATGGGGGAGTTGGCTGAGCAGCTGAAGCTATGGTGATCAGGAACGGTGACTTTCTGAACTGAGACTTGCATGCCTAGAAGGAGCCAGCCACATGAAGAGCAAACGTGCACTTTAGGAGGAGGGAAGAGCTAAGGCAAAGTCCCTGAGGCAGGAGTGAGCTTGACTATGACCTTCAATAGGGCATTTGCAGTGACTGGATGTGAACCGAGGCCAGATCACGTTAGTTAACGGAAGAGAATTGACTCATGAGGAAATAGAGAGCCTACGGGTAGACTACTTATTCCTGAAAAGAAGGAAGAAAATGGTATCAGTGCCATCTGTAGCAGACAGTGGGCAGTGCCGGCCATTTTTATTTGGGGGCCTTTCATCGCTCTTCCCGTTTCTGTGATCTCCCCTCAACGCCGATATTCTCAACCAGAAAGCAGCATCCATGCAACACTCATATTAATGCCTGTAGGGTATCTGTGGGATTTGGAGATAAGAATAATCAAACCTTCCCACTCCAAAGCTCCACTGAAGGGATCAAACTTGTTTGTTCTCACAGATACTGTCACCATTCCAGCAAACACAGAGATATTTGCTTTGGATCTTTATTTTATTTTTTTGTTGTTATTCTCTATAATTCAGGATCACCTTTGGTTTCCAGGGCTCATTAGATCTTGTTTCACTGTTGGTCAGTTTTGCTCACTACCCTTTCCACCCTTACCCCATCCTCCCAGGTCAGATTCTAGTGCAATGCTGTGCAACAGAACTTTCTTTGATTATAGAAACATTCTACAGCCCTGCCGTCCCAATACAGTAACCGCCAGCCATATGTGGCTATTCAGCACTTGGAATGTGGATAGTGAGATTAAAGAACAAATATTTAATGTATATAATTTTAACTAATTTAAATTTATTTATTTATTTATTTTTGTGAGGAAGATCAGCCCTGAACTAACATCCATGCCAATCCTCTTTTTTTTTTTTTTTGGCTGAGGAAGATTGGCCCTGAGCCAACATCCATGCCCATCCTCCTCCACTTTATGTGGGACGCCTCCGCAGCATGGCCCTATAAACAGTGGGTCGGTGCGCACCTGGGATCCAAACCTGGGCCGCCAGCAGTGGAGCGGGCGCACTTACCCACTACGCCCTGGGGTCGGCCCCTTAACTAATTTAAATTTAAATAGCCACATGTGGCTAGTGCCGATAGTTTTGAACAGATAATTCTAAAGAGTTAAAATTTAGGAGAGTTTATATTTCCCAAAGAGGAGTCATTTTGCAAGTTCTTTGAGATTACTAAGAAATGCATCAATGCAAATAAATAATGCCCAGGGCAGTGAGGGAATTTCTTCTCAATCAGAAAAAAATGGAATACATACAAAGTGGGCCAAATTTGTTGTAAGTGAATATTATCAGAATACTAATTTGGCCCAAATATGAAAATACTGCTTCTTCTAAGTCACAGAAGTGATCTCTAAAGATCATCGCTTCCCTAAGTGTGTTCTAAAGGGTACTGGTTTCATGAAGACTTCTTTGATGGGAAGGGTCCATTGTCAAATGGGTTTGGGAAATTGGCAACACTTTTTCCTTCTCTTATAGATTCACAATGCACATCATCACAATTAAGGATCTGAGAAAGTCTACAGTAAATAACTCTGTAATGCATTGTTTAACTCAATATTTCTCCAATATATTCAACCATGAAACTGTGTGTGTGTGTATGTGTGTGTAAGATTAGCATTCTGACAAACTAGAGAAACTAGAGGGTTAAGAGTATGCACTTTGGGAAAAAGAGATCTGGGTGAACAATGCCAGGCCTCCCACTCATTACTAGCTGTGTGACCTTGAGAAAGTCATTTAACCTTTCTGACCTTCATTCCTTCACATGGAAATTGGAGATAATATTTACATATCACAGTCTTCCATGAGGATTAAATGTAAGAATGTATGTAAAGAACATGTCACAGTTCCTGGGACCAAGGGGATCTTCCCCAAATGGTTAGCTATTAGTATTTTCATTATTATTTGTGAAGTTAAGTGACTGAATGACTGAGACTTTCTGGGCCCTGGGAGAAATATGGAACGAACTGGTAGAGCTCACTTACTGCCTTGACATATTTTTAAGTATTGCATTGGAAACCTGGATGTGAGAGTGATCTTTTCTACCTCTCTTTGTTATCCTTCACTAAATGTACATCCAACATTGAAGGTCTTCCTGCAATTCATTCTCCACACAACAGCCAGAGGGGTCACTCCTCTATGGCTCCCCATCTCACTCAAAAGAAAATTAGAGCCTTCATAGTTGTATGTGATCTGGCCTGCCGGTGCTTCTCTTGCATCATTTCCTACTATTTCTTAATCTACTCTGCCAAACAGACTTCCTTGCTGTTCCTTGGACATGTCAGGAACACACTCACCTCAGGACCTTTGCACTTGCCGGTCCCTTAGGTGTCATTCTCCCAGTTATCTGCATGACTCCTTCCCTTAAATCCTTCAGTTCTTTACTGAAATGTTTCCTTCTTAACCCTGCCTAAACTTGCAATACACCCCTACACGCTCCAGCACTCTTTACACCTCTTCCCTGCTCTACATTTCTTGACTACACATACGATATGCTATGTTTTGTTTATTTGTTTGTTAGTGTTTTGTTCCTTGTCTGTTTCCACCCAACAGAACATAAACTTAAGGAGAGCAGAGTTTTTTGTCTCTTTCATTCTCTGCCATAACTCAGTGCCTGGGATGGTGCCTGGCACAGAGTAGACGCTTGATAAATGTAGGAACTGTGTGTGTCTTATTGCTATAGACTACATGCATTTCCTCTAAACCCAGTTGTGGATGGCTTGCTGAAGCATGAAACACAGCTACAGGCTGGTCTCTGTGGTTTTTATTAGTGTTTTCTGGGACCCATCAAACAAAAAAAACATATTTTGAAAAATATAATTCTTTCATAAAACAGAAATATTCAGTTTGAATTTAACATTAGGGCAAGATGTCTGATTTTTCAAAAATAGCAGCAGTAGGGTTGTTTCCCACAAATGGTCAACCCAGAAGCCAGATGAGAGAAAAGCCAGAATGATGCAGATAGCTACAGAAAGACCAACCCCAATGTAGCCAAACTTGTGAAGGCTTGTGCATTTCAGTGGTTCGTAAGGCATGGTCTCAATGGGTTTTTATTAAAGCTCTACCTCTAATTCCAGTAACGGAATCCTGAGGACCAGTGCGGAGGGTGGCTCAGCTGGGACACTGTGATTGCTGTGCTCTCTCTCACACAGCGAGTGTCCATCCTAGGGTCACAGGGAGTGTCTACTGCACCCCATGTAATCAGACAAGCCCCTCACATATATGGTTCCATGCTGTGCACATAGTAGGCACTCACAAATGCTTTTTTAACTATAAAAGAACTATAAAAGAATAATATAATTGCCTTTCCCTCTTACTATTTTACCTTTTCCTGTATTTTATACATTTGAAAAACAACACACTTACAAAACTAAAATCTAACATGTATGACTAACCTTATCAAAAGATCCCTCAGTATTTTTCAAAAAGAAAAAATATATATAAACCAACCCAAAGATACTAAAACTTGGAACTGCTTTACACTTAAATAGCAATTTACATCATATAAACACATTCATAATCTTCATTGGTCAAAACAGGTCAAAGGTTCATTACTGGCTTCTTGTACCAGGTAAGTCTCACAGGTCCTCATAAGGCAACAGGATTCTCATCCAACGTGTACTGACTTGCGGAACCAAACAGTCTGTTTTGGTTTCATTTCAGCGCAGGTAGGAAGGCAAAGTAGAGTCTCACAGTAAAATGTTCGTCTGATGGATAAAATGTCCTTGAAGGTTTGGCCGTTGTCTTCTTATTCCAGTGAAGACACGATTCACATCTCAATTACGGATATGGCCTCCCAATCTGAGGAGTCTTCCAGAAGACATTTAGTCATTTACTCAACAAATATTGACTGAGCACCTATCTCATACTAGGTACTGGGAAAACATTGATAAGACGTGGTCCCTGCCCTCAAAGAGCTCACAGCCTAGCAAGGCAAAAACATTGAGGAAGGACCAGCATGTCCAAAGGAAAATGCATGACCTGGGCTGCCCTGCTCAGAAGGCAAGTTCAAGGAGCTGCAGGTATGTCCCTGGAGCCAGGGCCTGCTCAAGTTTCACCAAGTCAAATATCCAGGAGCCTTGGATGATCTGAATCTGCTAAACTTTTAGCAATACATTTCCTGCCTTGGGTTTCCAGGAAAACTACAAATAAGAGCCCAAGCCTTTAGCTTAAGGAGGGTTCAAGGAGACCATGTGTAGTGACCATGTGAGCATCCAGCACAGATGAGCTTCTCAAGTGAGAAGCCATGAGTCACCCAAAGGAAGGGGGGCTTCACCTGATGCCGGCTTATCTCTGGGATTTGCTCTCTCTTTCAGCACTGTGGTGGGAAGTATTCAGTTCACATGCCAAGTTGGCATGGCTCGATTACCTTGAGTTGTCCAAGTCACGAACAGCACATAGAAAATGCACCCAACTCAAGCCAAGACAATAGAGAGATATGCTGAGAACTTGATACTCCAGCCTACTTAAGCAGGAACTGGGTGCCAAGAAACTGTCACTTTCAACAAATAACACAATCTGTTAATTATCTGCAGAACTGTTCCAGTCGGTACTCCCCACTCTCACCATCCAGCAAGGATTGCTCTTCAATGGAGAGGGTGCAGAAAGAGCCAAGGCCAACGTGGAGCAAGGTTAGAAACTTACAGGCTTGAGGAAGGGCGAACTCAGAGAAGGACCTAGCCACCTTAGGTGACAAACAGGCAAAGCCAGGAGAGGAATAGCAGAGAGCGAATTAGCAGATGTCCCTAATAACATCACACAATTCAGACACACGAACACTCCTGTGTTTACCTCAATTCAAATATCTGGATGTTTACTTAGTTCTGTGTAAAGTATAGTCAAATGCTGGGAAGGCCTCCTGGTTCTTGAGCCTTGCTTGGAAAGCAAGGTGTGTGTTTTACGCAGGAATGTCTCAGATCTGTGCTGCTCATTGTTACTGCGCTCAGTTTCCTCAGTAACCGTTACTTGACAACACCAAGTAACACCTTTGTGGACGTGACCAAGCCAGACAGAAATACAAATGTGCTTGGTGGTACCTTCAGAAGGTCATTCATCTCGCTAAGCTGCTGCTCCAAGGTCACCACCCATAATGGTTCTCATTATAATTGGGACAAATTCTTAATTCCTCTTACTTCCAGCCTTCTGAATACATTACAAACGCTTTGCAACCTTTGACTATGAATCATTCACCCTGCTGGGTAGGTGCTCCAGTAGTTGATGAAGAGCACTCCCTCTTTTTGGTAGGAGTCTTCGTCCTCATATTATTGTTCAAGATAGAGAGGCAGGAGGGAAGAGAAAGCCAAGGACATGAGGAGCCAAAAAGAGAAGTTGCAAAAGGGATCTGGATGTTCAAACCCATTTTCAAAGTGTCCACAGGCTCCTGTTCCTCCCAGCTAGCAGGACCCAATGATAAGTCTGCAGGTACTCCAGAACAACCCATCACTGAAGACCAAGTCTCCTTCTCCTTACTGACATGCCTCCTGAGCTGAGTTTTGTTTTTCTTTTCCATCTTTCCTTTCTTTTCCATTTCTTTCTTTTTTATAAAACATTCTTCTGAATGCAGATCTGGGCAACACACCATTCACTTTGAGATGAGTGCAGATGAGACAGAAAAGAGGTGCTCCAACAGAGGAAAGATTATGAGAATTAACATCTGAAAAGATTTTCCTTGGAACTAACTCTCCCTCTCTCTGTCTCTCTCTCTCTCTCTGTCTCTCTCTCTGTCTCTCTCTGTCTCTCTATCTCTCTCTCTCTCTCACACACGCGCGCGCGCGCGCGCACACACACACAAACTCGTCTCTCAGCGTTTCATTCTGCACTATAATTTTGCCTCTGCTTTGTAATGCCAGTGCAAATGTCTTCTATTGTAGTTCTTGCTACATTACTATGTTTAATTTATCAGACTTTGGCTCTCCTCTGGGGTTCTGAAGAGAAGTCCCTCCAGATATTTCAAACCACTGTCCCCACCATTTTAAAAATTCAAAATAGGTTGACTTTGGAGTCTTGCTTCTGTCTCACTCTTGGGACCAAAAGATCTTACACATCTTTTTGTTCTGAGAATAAATTAGCATCTTCATCTTGACTGGCTACATCAGTAGTTCTCTATCAAGGGATATTTTGTCCCCCAGGGGACATGTGGCAAGGTCTGGAGACATTTTTGGTTGTCACAACTTCGGGGATGGGGGTGCTACTGGCATCTAGTGGGTAGAGGTCCTGGCCACTGCTACACAGCCTGCAATGCACAGGACAGTCAAATAACGCACAACAAAGACTCATCCAGCCAAAAATGTCAAGTATGCCAATTAAGAAACCATGGACTACAGGACTACAAGAGCAAGCTCATCACCACCTCCTTTTTCTCACTTATTTTTAAGCAATTGGGATAAAAATAACCAACGCTGGACCCTTTCTTAAATAACTAGAAGTGAGCAGAGGTGGCAGTTGAAGTTTTTCACCAGTCATCCAAGGGGGAGGAGGGAAGATAGCCTTGGCATCAGGTAAATCATTTCCAAATGAGTATAAAGCCCCCCACCATTATTCTCGCTGATTTAAACATTACAAGTCACGTGATTATGGAGTAACTGGAGTTACTCCATACTGGAGTAAATCCAACTGGATTTTGGAAGTCCTCATCCTCCACTCACTGGCTCCTAAAGGTCAGGTTCAACTTCCCAGCATTTTCTGGTTCATCTCGTCAATCTGAGATGCTAGAGCTAGAGCTCATCCTCGCAACCACGCCCACCTCTCTGGTCGAGGCCCTGTGGATGCCTATGTGCGGAGGACACGGCACCTTTTCCTAAACCATTTTGCGTATAAAAACATTTAATGCCCTCTGATTTTCTCTTTCTCTTAGCAAGAAGCACAAGGCTACACACCCTGTTTCTCCTGCAGTGGTAAAGAACTTCACAATGGGGGCGAAGCACATCACAGCCACGGACGGCATCATATTTCACAGAGAACTGTGTACGCTTGTTCCCCAGATAGGACATACTTCAAAGTAACAAAATAATTTTATCATCTGTAGTGTTCCTTCTTCCCGTTAGAAGTAGACTTTTTTCCCCCTCATGGTACATAAATATCAGAGAAAAGTAGTCTTTGAGATATTTAAGTCCAGGAGTTCTCAGTTTGTTATCACTTGGGATATGTGTTGGTTTGTGTTCAAAGTGTCAGCAGCTTCAGTTTTCATTTTCTCTCCAGCCACGCGCATTCTTCCCAAATTTATACACCAGCCTTCGCCCGTCCACACGTTCCAGAATTTCTCTTTTGTAGTAGTACCTGTAACAAAGGACATGGCATAAGGCGGCTGGTCAGACAAAGACTGCCAGGGAAGTGACTGGCCGTGTGGCCTGATCACGTCTGGAGACTGGACAGTCCTCACCCACCTCATGGCTCGGCTGAGTTTTTCGTAGGTCATGCTGCTGTTGTTTTTCTTTTTTCCCCACAGCTGAGCCACGGCCTCTGATTTCAAGAACCTGAAGATGCCCTCAGACCGGTCTTCCCACTTGATTAACCCTGGATTCTTGTCTGGGTTCAGGAGGATGTCACGGATGAATTCCCATAAGTGAGTCCCTCGCGGGTCTGAGCAGAAGCAGAGAAAAGAGTCTCAGGATGGCCTGAGTCACAGCAAAGAAGGGACAGAGGAAGTACAGAGTCTGGACATCTTCCATCAAGTAGGAGACAGTCAGTTCTCTCCTACTCTCCAGCAAAGCCAGATCACAGAGTCACCAAATATTGGATATTAAAAAAAGGCATTTGAGAATGAGCCAGCACAATTTTTTATTTTACAAATCAGGAAACTGAGACACAGAGAATGTAAGTGTCTTGACCAAGGTCACACAGTTACCTAGTAGCAAAGCCAAGACTAAGAAACAGGCCTCTGGCCTCCTATGCCAGGACGAGTATCTTCTAAGTATTGTTGACAAACTGCTCGGGATTCATGTCAGCCTGTTACTTCCTCAGAGAGCAACCTTCAACCACTTTTATTTAGTACCTCAACCAAGTAACTCGCTCCCATCTAGCAGCTGTGCTTCAGCCAAATACACATCAATAGGGTTCTAGAAGTTTAAATCCTAGAATATACTGGGGGGAGGAGTACACAGGGGTTAAGGGGGCCAATTTGAAAATGAAGCAGCTACTGTAATGAGATTAGCAACCAAATTCGATTTTCCTTCCCCTAAACTTGTGACACACAACACTCCGATGTAAGGGGCTGTGTTAATTCAGTTCTGGGGGGTCACCTGGGGTAGCAGACAGTAAAGATGTCCAGTTCCCTATAATTTCTACATTACACCATCTTGATTTCTTTCCATGCCCCCTAACTCCATGTCTCTGATATTTCATATACTTTCATAAGGTGTTGTTAGTGGGGAAAATCCAGCTCGCCAAGAGGTTGTTTTTTTGAGGAAGATTGGTCCTGCACTAACATCTGTTGCCAATCTTCCTCTTTTTCTTTTTTCTCCCCAAGCCCCAGCACATAGCTGTACATCATAGCTGTCGAGTTGTAGCTCTTCTGTGTGGGACTCGGCCTCAGCATGGCTTGATGAGCGGTGAGTAGGGCCGCGCCCAGGATAGGAACCAGGGAACCCCAGGCCAACAAAGCGGAACGTGCGAACTTAACCACTATGCCACCGGGCTGGCCCCCCAAGAGCACTGTTGAATCTTAAGAATAAACAGTCATTTCTTGGAACAATAGCTTCACAAAGGTAAGAAGCCAACATTCAGCAAAAGAAAAAATAATACCTCTCAACTGTTTCTTCCCATCTTTCTCCTCTTCCCACCCTTTTCTCTAGAGAGAGGGAAATCGCTAACCCACGCCTGCAAGAAGTTCTTATTCACAGGTGTCTCAGGTTGAGAACAAATAGGCAGCCTGGGGAGGAAATGCGCACTGGGGCTCCACTCGAGACAGCGGCGGGGCGGAGGGCTGCTTCCCCAGCAAGCGACGCCTGCATTCTCCACCCCCCAACCCCCCCACCGCCCCCCCCCACCACCCGGCCTCAGGGGAGGAAGTGGAGGCAGCGGGCAGAGGCAATACCTGTCCGAAAACTAGCCACCTCCAGTTACACCCAACTTGAGGGAAAGGCCAAGAGCCTTCGGTCGGCCCGCCAACTTACTGTGCTTTTTGGTGTGGGTCTTGGCGGGGTGGTCTGGCTCCTTTTTCATATCAGGTGACTCAGCTAAAGGGAAAAATGAGAGCGGCTTAATTTACATATTTCCCACAATCATCATTTTCCTTCATTCATCCACTCAATTTACTGAGTACCTACTGCCTGCCTGCCTGGCGCTGTTCACATGTGTGGTATGACCAAAACAAAACAGAGATGATAAGTCCTGTGGAGAAGAATATCACAGGGCAAGAAATGGGGCTAGAAGTGTAGAGATGGGAATAATTTATGATTTAATATAAGGCGGTCACAGAGGATCTCTCTGATAAGGGGAACAGAAGGGTGTGAGGGAGACAGCTGTGCAGAGAGCTCGTGTAAGAGCCTTCTACGAATGAGAAGTGCTACGCTCAGAGGTCCGTGCCTGTTTGTATGTCCACAGAGCAGAAGGAAGCCAACGTGGCCATCAGCAAGGGCAGGAGGTGGGAGCTGAGGTTCAGATAAGGCTTTGTGAGATGTTTTGGGATTTTAGCTTTTATTCTGAGAGAGATGGGAAGCCATTGAAGGATTTAAGTCATTGAAAGGTGTTTTTTTTTTTTTTACATAATACAAAAATGTAAACGTTTATAACAAAGAAAGATGGCATTTAAACCAGAGGAGTGCCTTTTCTTGGCATGGAAAGTTACATTTTAATCAGCCTGACAAAGGGGCCATTGACTGGCCTGAGCTCAGTACAGAAGGACATGGTGGACTATGAAAACACAGATTAGTTTAACAAATGACTCATTTTGGTAACCCTTGTGACTGTCACCAAAGAGGAGATGACAGAGGCAGATCTGTGAAGTAAAACTTCTTAAAAAGAAAACTAAATGATCTAGCAGTGTGTGTGTGTATGTCAGTGGGCCATTTGGGTGTTGGGAGGACCCAGGCAGATCTTACCAAAAAATCTCACAATGGAAAATCTGCCAATAGAGCAGTCCCTAAACACAAGCCAACCCTGTTAAGAAACTGGGCCAGTCAAATGCATCTCTTCTGTGCACATTACTCCAGGGCTTCTTAACCTGGGGTTCACTGCCCCATGTGTGGCCTTCAAGGGCATTTTGGACTGACTGAAACTGGATGCAAAGGGAGAGGGTCCATAGCCTTCATTCTGATTGTCAAGAGTGGTCCATTATTCAAAAAAGTTTGAATAACCATTAGCTCCTAATTCAAATGGTTAAGAAGCATAGCTACTGTTTACTGAGCACTTACTGTATACCAGGCACTGTGCTAAGCACTTACATGAATCACATTATTTAATTCAAACAGTAACCCTATGAGGTAGGTACTATTATGATCCCAAGTTCACAGCCGTGGAGGAGCTGAGACACAGAGAGGTCAAATTACTTGTCTAAAGCCACACAGCCTGAAAGTGGAGCCAGGATGTGAACACAGTTTGAACTCAGAGGCACTTTACTCACAACCACTATTCTGTGCCATTCCCAAAGACGGTGGCACATAACAGATTTCACAGAAGTCTTCCCTGCCGAGAATCAGGTTCAGTTCCATAATGCTCTAGTTGGTGAGAAAAACTAATTCCAGTTTGATGATTCTGTATTTCCCAAAGTGCATGGACACATTCACCAATCTGATCACCCAGTTTGTCACGACTCAGCAGTCCCAGCAGTTTCTCTGAAAGCCATGGTGGGAGGGAGGGGAGGGATTTAGCAAGATCTGGTCAGAAGAGAAACCTCTTATTCTAGTTATGAATTTCTCTCCTAGCGTTGTCAGCAGGAGGGCCTGCACCTGACTTGGGTTTCTCTGAAATCTGGAAGGACAAATTCACAGGAAATGCAAGGAGACTCCACTCTCCCTCCCTGTAGCTTTCAGGGTGAGGTTGCAACACCCCATCAGGATGTGACAATATTGCGACAGGTCTGGCACCCACCCCAGTTTCCAAGTGATACATCACTCTGACAGAGCCACGTTGTTCTGCAGACAAAGAGTGGCATTTACCCAGCAGGCCACAAGCAAAGCTCATTTTCAAATGGCATCCAGGAGGGATGTGGGGCCATTATTTCAGAGCCAGGGGTGGATTCAGAAGAACCCAAGTGTCTCTCAGCTTATTGGCCTCAATAACTGTTTAGGGTCCAAGCCGACATAGAATCAATTACTTGGGGTTAAGGTACCTTTGTGAATAAGATGGAAAACTTGGACCCTCTCCCCAGGAAAATGCACGTATGGACACACTCGTGAGAATCTGTAAACAATTTCAGGGGTTTGTGGCTCACTTTGGAGTCCATGGACTCAGATTTAAAAACCCCCAACCAGACAGACCATGAGGGAATTTTCTTTTGGAGATGTCAGCCCTTTACCCAGACTAGACCTCCATCCAGCTTAAGAAAGACCAAAAAGAAAAAAAAGAAAAAATCCCCAAATAAAAATGTTTCCATCATCGTATGGAGTAATATGCAGCCAAAGACAAAAGAAAACTCGAATTTTTCCAGCCTGCTCTTCCCATCCCCAGTTGCAGGGCCAGGCTGTGGAATCATTGATCTGCTTAGCCTAAAATCTTTTGATCTGGAACCTCACCTTCATATGATGGCCTCTCCCCCATATCTTCCCCTCGCCCCAAAAGAAAAGTTAAACTCTTTGAAGTTAGCCATGTGGTTAAGCAATTCATTCTTATAAAATAATGGCTTGCTCTGGGGAAGTTGCCCAGCTTGGCTGTCTCTTGCTCTGCTCCCGGGCACCTCAGGCCAAGGTCAGGTCCAGCAGGGGCAGCACCAAGCCATGGGTTTATGATGCAAGTTCCAGAACATGACTTCAGCTAACCTGCTTCGCAAGAAGCGAAGATTAGAAGCATTTGCATATGATTCAGCTGTGAGCCATTTCTTTACGGGATATACAAATTTCAGTGTTATAATAGACCGAGCCACCCTAGCTTGAGGCTCAACAAGTCAGTGAATAAACACATCAAGCCTGAGTTGGCGTGATTGGCTCGAGGACTATCGGGCAGATCAGGAACACTGGCGGCGGCCATTTTATGAAACAGGCAGATGACAGAGAAATCAAAACAAAGCTGGCTTCCCACCTGCGTTTATCACAGAGGGCATCAGTTTATGTTGGGCCTCGCCTCTGCTGGGGCTTGTAACTTGCATTAAAACATAGAAAGATGTTTAACTGCACTCAATTTAATGGGAACTTGAAATCTAAAGACTCACAAATGACAAAGGTCTTTGGGGTGGGGGGTTCTGGCCCCATTTAGTAGACTAAACTATTCTAGAAGGGATTGGCCCATACAAGGCTGTAATTAACTATCCTACTGGAAGCTGTTCCTACAAAGAATTTACCAACCCCAGACAATGAGTTGATTCTTTAAGAAATAATTCTGTTAGATGTCATGGATTGCTTATCTCATTTTCCAGCTGTTACAACTGCAGGACAGGAATGGGGAACAGGGGATCAGGGATCAAGAGAGATAAAGGAGAGCAGAATTGTAAAGCCCATTTTAAGAAGGACTATTCAAAAATAGAATAGGTGGACCGAAGAGACAGTGAGTGCCCTGTGACGGCAAATATGAAAGCAGAAACTGGCCCCTATTGATTCTGAGATTCTAGAAGGTAAGTCAGGACACAGAAGAGAGGAGGGCGGCCTGGTTGCGAGGCCGGTAGAGCTGAGACTATGGCTTCTAGGGTTTCCAGGGGCCTCGAGACCTTAACAACCCCTGAGGCTCAGGAAGTGGTTGGTTCAACTTTATACTTAGTTGGAATCTTTTGCCATAAACCAAAGACCCAACCGGAAGGACGTGGGAGGCGACACCTTAGGAAGTGTGAGAGGAAGTCAGAGGGTGACCAGAGTGGGTGGTTTCCTCGGCTCTGAAACCCTACGACTGGACTAGGCAGCAATGGCTGCCACAGAAATTTTACCCCGATTGGCTCAGTTCCCCCAGAATGGCAAAGACACTACAGAGCCTTTCCAGTGTTTGATCTGTTTCTTAATTTCAACACTTAGAGTGACACATAATGCTAGGGGCCATTGCGGGGAGGGGGAAGTAGAGAAATAAACTGGCCTCCATTCTTAACCTCGATTCCAGAAGCAGTTACACTAGCTCCCAGTTCTGTCTCATTCAAGGGGCTTGACCCAAACAAAACCTCAAACCAAAAGCTTTCATTATTTCAGTTCTTGAAACATAATCAACAAAAGAAAAAAAAAAAGGGCAGGAGAAGGGGTTGTTGTTTGAGTCCATGCTTTCTTTTACAAACACTCTTTTAAATCCCAGTTCTGAAGTTGCCCCAAATTCAATTCCAGGAAAAGAGCAATTTCCTTGTGACAAGTCCAAGCTCCATTTCATAGACCCACACAGATCCACAAGTTCACCCCAGATCAGGGGACAAAACAAAACCCTCTCTCACCTCCCAGGTGCACTCATTCCTACCCCGTACATACCAAGGTACCTATTTGTAAGGGGCGGGGGATTATAATCTGAAAGCCCCCTCCCAGACTCCCAACAGACCAACACTCTCAGTGGAACCTTGACTGAGGGTTATGGATAGCCCCCAGTTGCACCCAATGTTGACCAAATACAACTAATGTGAACATAATTCATGAAGGTTAGGTGTTCTGACTAATTCGAGAGTCCAGATAAGCCATCAAGGTCAGACTTAAAAAACTGACAAAATGGTATGATTCCTAGGGTTCTGGAAATTTCCAATTGATGCTCCTCTATCCAGAGATAATCACCACAGTTTCACTGACCTCTGAATGCCACTGGTAGACATTCTTACTCTAAAGCAAAATAGAGTTTGTTGAAAATTGAATATAACCTCTTCTCCCATAAGTATACCTAAGTATGAATAATTTTATCAGATAATTTCCCAAGAGCAAGTTTTTGTTGAAAAAGAATTTTTGTTGTTACAAGTGAGTGACGTAGTTTCACAAGAGACAAACACTTTGCCTACAGGCATCCTTGCTCGTCATTTTCAATGTACAAATATTGACTCAAAAGCAGATCTTTTATAAGTAGTAACTCCATTCCTTTTCTAGCCTTTGAGTGAGAAAGACTCCAGCAAAGCAGAAATGTAGGATGTCAGTAATTCTCATTAATTCTCAGTAAGCTCTTGCATGAGGCACACTCAGCCTCAGATGTCACGACAACTTACCAACAGGAAGGTGACTGGTGGTTGTCATGGAGATCTGGGCCCTGCAGAAAGTTTTGCTGTCCAACAAATCTGTGGTAATGAAAAGATAAAGGACATTGAGAGCCCCCTCCTTACAAGATAACTTTTTGGCTGTTAGAAAAAGAGAATAAGAATGTAAAAGGGCCTGAAGTGTTGGGGAGTTAGTTACCTACTGTGCTACCATAGTTGGCGTCATATAAATAGTTTTCTTCTTTCCAGGTGTTCATGATGGAAGGGTCTAGAAAACACAGAATGTGGGAACGGTCAGCAATCATCTTCCCCAGGTGAAAAGTTTGCCTTTTCTAACTCACTGCTCATCAAAGAGGCATGGGACCTAGGGGGTGGTCTTCAGAGAGAAGGGATAAGAGTCTGCTTCAGCCACATGTTACTTTATGGGGTCACAATAATGTGACCCCATTTTTCTTCCAGTGTCCCGGGGGAAATGGACTTTGTTATGGGCCTATCCATGTGTTCTGCACCTGTTGCCTTTTTAGGGAAGTTGCCACAGTGGGATCCTGTCCCAGATCAATGCTTTGCTGGGAAGTTTCCCAGTCTGCACATGGCAGGGGTGGGTTTGGGAGCTTGACATTGTCTTGCCTTCTATTATACAATTGCCAGAATGTTTTAACACTAGGACAAAAAAATGCCGTGTTAGGGACAAATAATCTCATGATTAATGAGCATCTTTTCCTAGTAATGTCTTCCTGGGAGAATTAATGATATTTCCTTCAGAAGAAGTCTGGTCAGTCTTATCACAGTTTCCTCATTGCTGAAATCCAGTCTCTCCTCAAGTTGGGTGACATTCCCCTCCCTCTGGGGTTTCTTCAATTAGCTTAAGGGGTGACATAAAATTCTCAAAACAAAATTAAGGAGAAGGGGAAGAGAATGTTCCCAAATCAAATAAACAGCTTTTAAGATTAGGGCCCCATTGTCTCCTCTCGGAAAAGAAGCCCTCTCTCCCACTCTCTCTTTCTCTCTCTCTCTCCGTCTTCAGTGTGCTGGGTAAGCACGACTCACTCTGATTGACTCTTCAGATTTCAGATTCAAAGGAAACTCTGCTCCACCTACCCCAAATGAAGCCCAACTTCTACACAACCCCTGCATCTGGGCTGGTCTCCAACAGAAGCGTTTGCTTTCCTGGCTGGCCAAGAGCTGGTCCCCACCAAAAACTCCTGCTTTCCCTCTTCACAGATCGAGGCTGCCCTCAGCTCGCTTGCTGCCCAGGTTCTGAATTTCAGGGCCAGGGTGGTAAGCCACTGGCCGAGTTTCCTTTTGTTTTTATAGCATAAACGGTATAAAACCTGACTCACTGGCTAAGTCCTCCTGTTTATGACATAGGGATTTAGCTGGTATTTTAACTAATAGCTACGTGTTTGGGCACCCCAAGCCCAATCTCTTGGGGTTACACCCTCTTCTCCTTGTTGGGTCACCTCATACACCTGTTGTTGTCTCTGAAAATAAACTGAACCAAAAAGGTTTGGGGGTGTTGGTCCGTCTATGAGCCTCTTCTCCCCTCCTCCCAGGGTGGACCTTCTTCTCCACCCCTTCAGCTCAGCTTTTCTAAACTGGCGACACAAGAATGTCTGGATGGTCAAGGAGAAATTGTCAAGGTATGTGGGACCTCTCCAACACCATCCTGGCTCCTGCGGTGGGGCCACCTGTCAGGTCAGGGTGAAGAGAGCACCATCCTCTCGGCCAAGTCCCGTGTCTGCCTCTAGGGCAGTCAAGCCCACAAAGCACAGACCATCCGGGTAGCCCAACCCCTGGTCTCTGGGGGGAGGGGCAGGGCGAGGAAAACCTAATTAACGTGCTTAGCAGCTATTGTTTTTTCTTTAATAATGTTAGACTAACCCCCTTATAAAAGAGTAAATAACTGCATGGAGCCAATTTCAGCCCCAAGTGACTCACAAATCACCCCAGGTTGAATTCTGTCCTTGGTGACTGGCACGCAACCCTCAGGGAGGCCTGTGGCAAACCCGGTGGGCCCACGTGGCTCGCAATCTCACTGGTGTGAACACCAGGAGCGACCCTAGAGCAGTGGCAGCTGCACAGTTTGATCACGGCCAGCGGACTTTGGGGGACTTGCATAGCTCTCGCTACACTGAGAGGTCACAGGCCAAAAGTCAATATGCAAGGAGCTCTGATTGGTGCAAGGCCAGGGACCGCCACCTGCAAGTCCAACAGACTGACGAGAGTCCCCAGGAGAGAAACTGGGACAGAGGAAGGAGAGATGATTAGGCAGGGGGAGGAGAATCAAAATGAATGTAGATGTAATGGGAATGCAGACCCTACTTAGAGCCCAGAATAGTGTCTTTTATCTAAAAGTGCACTAAGGCAGGAGTGGGCTTTAGCAGCTGCATTTGGACATCCCTACAGAAGCTCCAAGGGCCCCCCAGAGACTACAGTAAGGACAACAGCAAGTCCACATCTTCCTCCTTTTTGTGAGACACATTCCCACCAAGGGAGGAGCGGGAGAGGAGACACTGACGCTTCCTCCTCTTTCCCTTTGCTTCTCATACCTTGGCCAAGTCCAATCCCCTGGCTCTGTTTGTGGTGAGAAGGAGGCCCACCTAGACTCTGCATTTTTCCTAGCTCCTGGACAAGAGCCTGGACGATGCCCTGACCAGTAGTGGGAAGCAGAGAAGTGTGGGCAGAATTAGGGTCACCATCAGCCTAGAAATCAGACATGGTTGGCAGGCACTGGTCCCAAGGTCAAGGAATGAGGCTCATGGGAGGGCAGCCCCCTGGAGACAGCCAGGGCAGAGGTGTTCCTGGGTTTCCCGCCAAATACTGGCTCCGTCCTGATCCCACACTCTCCCTCCCACCTGTCCTCCCCACGCCTTTGCCTACCAAGTTGACTTCCTTCATCTGCTACTACTCACCGGTTTGTTCAGTCTTGACAACGACATTGTGTGTCGACTGGAACAGGTCACTGCTGCACTGGCCTGTGAAGGACAGATTGGGAAAGTCAGAACAGGCCCATGTGGAGCCAAAACTTGATGCTTGAACAAGGACGGAGCTGGCTTCTTGGAAGAGCTTCTGCCAATCCCACTGCCTGATCACATCTGTTTGCTCATGGGAGGGGCTTCCCTCTCCGCATCTGCAAACTCAAGCCTGGGGTCTCTGGCCCAGAAAATCAGTAGCTAGGGCATCCACATCAGATGAAATTATTTGGCCTGGTATAGGGAAGGCAGCCAGTATGGTGGAAGTATAACTTCAGAAGTCAGAACTCCAGTTTTTCCACTAGTAGATTGGAGGCACGTCACATTTCTGGGCTTGGTTTCCTCATCTGTAAATTTAGGGGATTAAACTAGACCAGGTCATTAGATGGCCTCTAAGGTGCTTTCCCATACTAAGATATGATATGAAATGAAAACACAAATACAAGGAAAACCATTTTAATTTAACTAGCTTGATTCTTCTTTGATCTTAAATTTAATCAACCCCATTTTGATTAAGTCCAGTCTATGAGAAATGTGTGGTTAAACGCAATGATCCTGCCCTTGTTTATCCCTTGCAACTCCTCCCTACATGTATCATATATAAAGCACACACACACATGGGAATGAGTCTAGTATGTTTCTCCTCCCCAGCCAATTTATCAACATCTCAGGAGAAGAGGCTGTGCCTTTAACCTCTCTGACCTTCTGTTTTCCCATCTGTAAAATGGGTACAACATTCATTTTCTCATAAGGTCACTAAATGAATCATTCACTTAGAGTACCAGTATAAGCAAATACTCAATAAATGTGAGTTAATAGAATATCTACAAAAAGGCAAACAATGAAACAAAGGTGAGAATTAATTCATCAAGTATAAGTCTGCTCTTTCTGAAGATTCCTGGGGTTATTTAAAGAGCCTTGTTTGGTTTGGTTCTAGCAGAAGATAAATGAGCAATCACCTCCGTGAGGTGGGTGGGAAGAAGGGAGTGCCTGGGAGCTGAATGAGGTCATCCACAATGGCCGCCACAGCTGCCCTCCCACGGCCAGACTCTGGTCCCCTCAGTGTTGACAGTAGCTGTCAGGGTCTGAACCTGTCACAGCCCTGGAACTCGTGCTTCCCAAAGCCCCAGCTTCCTGCCCAAACACAGGTTCTGTTAAGACAGACGTACCCGTTCTTACGTATCGCTGCTTTCCAAGATGCCCATAGTTCTCAGAGGAGCTGATTCTTTGCAGGCGTGTGTGCGTGTGTAAATAAGCCATCACTGATGGACAGCGTTTGGAATGGTGGCCTGCCTGTGCTGTGGGTGAGGCCTGATGAGAGGCACATTTGGGGTCTGGGGCAGCACCAATTCCAGAAATTATTGCAGAAACATCCCACATGTGTCTAGAACATTCGTGCTAACCCTTTTTTTTTTTTTTTTACAGATCTTTTAAGAATCTGCTAAATACTGTGAGCCTTCTCCCCTCCCAAAACACATAGATCTAATTTTGTATATCTTCTTACCACCTGCGGGTCCCATCTTAAGAACCTAGGTCTAAAAGTTAAAAAAAAAAAAATGTCCATGATGATCATAACAAGCAAGTGATTGGAAATTAAACTATCAAACCCTGTTCACAAGAGAAAGCGGAAAAGTTTTTCTGAGAGTAGCAAGTATTCTGTGAATACCCAGCTAGCCCTTGTCTCCTGGGAAATTAACCATAAGGAGAGAATTAAATTACACTGGTTTATATGGGATCAGACACACCTTGTACCTTAGGCTTCATGCCTGTTCTCCCACCGCCCTTCCGCTTCCCTACCTCAGGACACAGCCATTTGGAGGGGAGAGCACCCTTTGGCTCCTAGCGGGGGAGGGAGAGATAGTCACCGTTCCACTTGAGGTGCTGCAGGTTGCTGTAGAGCAGCTGCCCTGCCGTCCCCGCCGCCCGGGTGAACTCCTGCAAGCTCATGCCACAGAGGTGCTCGCCGTTGATGTCGAACTCCTGGAAAGGGATGCAGCTGGCGTCCAGCTGGTTGGTGTCCAGGAGGTGCTGGAGCCACTCCCACACCTGATACTTGCTCCAGTACTGAGGATGGATTTCATGCCACTGGCCTCCAAAAAACCCGCTGGAAACTGCAAAAGAGGAGGTGACCCGGTGAGTGACCCATAGTTGTTCCCGGGCATAATCTCAGACACGAGGAGGCACCACTGGCTGCCGGACACCATGGAGAACAGAACCACAGTCCATGGGCATCAGTGTGGGGGTTGGAGCATGAGACAGGCTCTGGAGAGGAGGCTTTCGGAAATGTGGCTCTTTTCCCAGTTGTCGCGGGGACCAGTCATTTAGCCTCCATGCATCTCCACGTCTTCCTTAGGATAATACTCACCCCTGGGTGCTGGGTGAGGACACAAGTCCTGAAGTGCTCTGAGATCATGAGCTCCTTCCCCACCTCCTGCAAAGTACCATGAAAGCTAAAGCATTGCTACAGTTCCAGCAATTTGTAAGCTTGTTGTCCACACCCACGTAGCTCTTTTCCTCTCTTCTCCCTCGCGCTCTCTCCCATTTTTTCCTCTCTCTTACACACACACATATACACATACATACCCAAAATTCAGACCATTTTCAATCAAAAATAAGGCCTGAGAATAAGGTTCTTTTCTCTACAATGCCTTTGCTTCTTCCCAGAGTGGTCCAGGTTACTCATCTGCTAACTGTGCTGATAGCCCCACCCCCACTGGTTATTATAGCTACTGTGATGTCACTTCCCTACTCGGTTACCTTCAGGAGCCTCCCATTATCCACTGAAATGAGGTACAAACCTGCCAAGCCAGGCATTGAGGCTCTTTACTAGCTATTCTCCAAGTAACTTACGAGTTTTGCCTTTTTTCTGTGTTGTTCTTTCAGCCCAATCACTCCCTGCTGAATGCCTACCCAGCCTGCAGACTCTAACCACCTCATAAAGCCACCACAGATCCCCTCGACTCACTGCAAGGGCTGCTGTCTTCTGAATCTCCAGGAGACATCCTTGGTATTTAGTCTAATGGCTTTTGTCATGTTCTGCCTTTCTTTATGGGTCTCTAAGTACCGTTTTATTCTCCTTTGTAAATTGTATGCCCAGGGTCACGGACTCTGTCTCACCCATCTTTGTATCTCCTATAAAAACTACCTCAGAGCCTTTGCCATCATAGGTACTCCCTCTATATTTCTTTAGTGGAATTTGTTGCTGAAGAAGAAATGATGTAGGAATCTGGAAGAGTTGGGAGGTGCACTCACAAAATGGCTAATTCAAATACCAGTGAAGAAGCGAACGTCATTCAAGCCAATAAATATTGCAGGCTAGTGGTCTAGATGACTCTTATCTTCTCTTAAGGGAACAGCACCAAGTCAGCCCAAAGGCCTGGTGGGATGAGAAGAATGAGCTGGCCTCTGGGGGCATGTAAGAGGGCTGAGATCTTACAGTCCCCTTGGAAACAGAGATCAAGGGAGGAACTCTCTTCCAGGAAAGGTGAGAGGCAGGAGCAAGAGAAGACACTATTGCAGCCCAGCAAGCTGAGGGAGGGGATCCAAATGAACATGACCCACAGATACTCCCACAAACTCAAGGATGGACCAAGAGAAGAAACTGTAGCACGAGGACACCGTCCCTAACTTTTCCTTCAAGGTCATGCTAGATCAGTACTTCTCAGACTCTAATGTGATTATGAACCACCAGGGAATGTTGCTCAAATGCGGATTCTGATTCCAGAGGTCTGGGGTTGAGGCCTGAGTTTCTGCCTTCCTAATAAGCTTCCACGTGATGGTGAAGATGCTGGTCTGTGGATACAGCTTGAGTGGCTAAAGAACTCCAAAATGTTTGATTCCCGTAATGCCCACAGCCTAGCCCTCAATGTCCCCAGAGAGAAGGCTGATGGGGGATGTTTCCAACCCAATCCCACTTTTGCTCACCCCTCAGAATTCATCCACTACTCCAGACCTCAGGAGCACTAAGGGCAGGAAGGTGATTGCCTTGGGGAATCACTGCCACTCACGGTACGTGCTTTACTCCTCATACCTCATGGCGGCCCAAACCCTTAGTCAATGGTGGAGGGGAATAGGGGCAAGGATTGGAAAAATCTAGTCCAAAATGTAATTACATAGAAATATTCCCAAATATAGAAACACACAGAGCTTACACTGGATGTTTCCATTGCCCTGCCAATTTTTTGGTGCCTCACAGATACTACTGTTTTAGGATGAGAGGTATTTTTTGTGGCTCCCTGAGTCTTTGTTCTCTTTTTCTAAAATAATTGTGTTGCTATGACAGTGCAGTTCTGGGTTTGCAAACGTGAAGCAACAACTCTCGATAACCCAGCACCAAGCCTGGCGTAATTTCTTCTCTCAACTTGACCTGATCCAGATTAAAGGATAGTTCCTGACAGTGCATCCGTGCATCCTGTTAGAACTTGGGAGAGCCAGAGAACTGTGTCTGAAGTTGACTGGGGGGGTTCTCCCCGTCAGTCAGGGGACTCATCAGATTCCTGAAGTTTCAAGAGATAACACTGAAAATCCTGAGTTCAGCTCTTCTCTGTCATTTAACTGACCTCCCCCAC
This sequence comes from Ceratotherium simum simum, assembly GCF_057802395.1. NCBI lineage: Eukaryota > Metazoa > Chordata > Mammalia > Perissodactyla > Rhinocerotidae > Ceratotherium > Ceratotherium simum. The sequence continues at coordinate 31,347,816 of NC_141933.1, forward strand.
CCCATCAATCATGACCAAGAGCTGGGCCTTCTTTGGGGTCTCTGGAAGTTAAGAAGTAAAAGTGACACTTAAACTCTACTGCCTGCTCAACACATTGCTCAGCTTTCTCCAAAGCAAAGGGGAGGAAGGCTGCCTAATCGCGGGTCCAGGGGCCTGGGGACGCCAAAGACTTACTAGTCTGAAGAACCTTCCTGCCCTATTTGGAATCCTCCTTCGAGGTCCCCACAGGAGTCTGAGGCCTGCAACAGAAAATGTCACTGCCCAGAAAGGGTAGCAGTTGGGGGAACCTTCAAATAAGGGAAGGTCGCCCGTTCACGTTTTCAGCCCTGCTTGGCTGGGGTTCCAAACTGGAAGAGAGAGAGCCGCACGCGGGCCAGCTGCTTACTGGAGAACATGCACCTGCCATACCCTCCAGCTCCTGCTTCTCAGACTCTGCTCATCAACAGCTATTTCCGTTTTTCAAGGGAAGCAGGAAGAGCAGAGTCTCCGGCGAGGAGATTGGCAGCAGGTATGGGGAGGAGCTCCTCAAACCTGTGGCAGTTGGATGCACAGCAATCTGCCCAGACTGAATGCCTTCACAATGGGGTGTGGGGCCTGATTCAGCAATGGCTTTGTTCAGTTCAGCTTTTACAGTAAGCCACGGGCTTGATCACCAAACCCTCTATAAGCCCCACCACCAGCCCCCGCCCTCTTCTAATCAGTAGGTTCTAGATGAAGGCACTAAAGGAGGGCACCTGGTCTCCTAACAATCTCCTCTCCCTTTACAAAGAGAAGTCACTGGAAGATGAAGTAGAAAGATCAAGCTGCTATAACCCTCTGCTCCTTGACTTTCATGCTTCCACGCGACACACACACACACACACACACACACACACACACACACACACCCCTTTCTTTCCTATCCTATCTTGATATCCCAGCCAAACACTGTTAAAAGCTTCACCAGGTGGCCTTCCCTTTGTGCATCCCTTCTGCCACCCTCCCTGCCAGGCTGCCCAACCAGAGCCTTGAATTTTGGGAGGAAACAATGGAATATCTCAAATGGGCTTCTGTCTGGAGGCCTGGGGGCCTGGAGGGACCTCCAGCATGAAGTTTTCTCCATTCCCCTGGTCCTCACACTCCCAGCTGTATAAAACCTGTGTCTTTCGGACCTTAAGTTGGGAAATGAAGCCTAAAAAAGTGAAGAAAGAACCCCCATGGTGAGTGACACTGACCCCCACCCCCACCCCGGCCTCCTTACCATTGCATGGGGGGTAGCTGTCTGTCCAGGCTGGCTGCTGGTGGAGGAGGTTGTTGCTGGGGTTGAGATTCATTACACCACTTCCTTCCAGAATCATGATCTGTAAGCGGATCAAACAGCCTGTTCAGTTGGTGCCTCTTGGAGAAACGTCATTTGAGAGTGCAGATCATAGAGTTAATTTAGGGAGAAAAAAAAGAATCTGTCCTTCCAGCCATTGCCTCCAAAGCATGTTGCCACAGCCCTTTCAGTGAAAGCAAAACTCACTGGCAATGAAAAATTTCCAGGTTCAATTTTCACATGTATGAGGCAAGTTTTTACAGCCACCCATTCATAAATGAATAATCTCTGATCAGGAAGGGAGCGGGAGGAGAAGGCAATACCTGCTCACAGGGCGAGTCTGGCCAGCAGCCACGGGTTTCTTTTTTTACAAAAGTGAAAATGCCTAAGAGATTTTGTTTAAAGTGGAATTGCAATCAACGAAAATCCAAGCCACCGCCGCACAGACCTGGCACCTGTGCAGGAGCCCTGAGCTGAAGTCGGATGTTCACGAGTCCCCACACAGCCGCCTGAGCACCCCGCATGCAGCACCCCGCACCGGGAGCCCAGCCAGGCTCCTCAGCGCAGACACCTGCCGCAGGGCGGGCTGATGGCAGACGACCTCCGTCACATTTGAGCCAGAGCTCCCCAAGGACTTAGCCCCTTAGTGATAACATCAGAAATCACTGGCTTTCTCTGACAAGACACTGCCCCTTCCCCTCCTGCCGGGCAAAATTTCTGACTAGCTTTCCTCTTTTTTAGAGACCTGGAGAACACCGCGAGCCTCAAAGCTGACCTAGAGGTGACCTTCTCAGCCTGAGGGCTCATGCTCTTAGTGAAGGACCCATGAGAAGAGCCTCTCTTCCAGGGGCCTGTCTGGATTTTTTAAGCAACATAAAAATTTTGCACTTTAGAAATATTTGCTTTAATCCTCCGCCATCTATAATGTTCCTACCCTCAAGCCGGGTACCCCCCACCTTTCAGACTTAAGCCCTAGAAGTGTGTTCAGTCACTCAGAAGAAGAGCAGCCTGTTTCCAGAAGATGACTGAGCAGTACCCACAGCCTCTAAGGGTAACTTGCTCTTTCTAAAATGTTGGGGTGGGGAGAGGAAGCCAGCTTTATAGCAGCAGATCATGAAAATTTTTCTGCCTGTTTTGAAGAAATATTGCATCCTCAGGTGTCACCAATGTCCCCAGAATTGAAATTACCCTCCCAGAGCAGTTCCAGCCTTCAAAATCCCTTTCTCTAATTTGGGTATTGCTCCTCTGGCTCTGTGTAGGGCCTGAGAGGGGAGAAGAGGGGTCTGGGAAAAGCACAAACATTCATTCATGTTTTCATTTATTCAACAAATATGTACAAGGCCTATAATGAGCTGGCCACTATTCTAGGTACTGGGGAGAGAGCAGAGATTAAGAATTGAACTAGGCTAGAGAGGAACATTTATGATCATTATTAACATCATCATGGTTGTTTGGCAAATAATTAGGTCCGAATTCAGCCTACGTGGAAGGTGGAGAAGGAAAGAAGGGATGGGAATGATGGACATGCTAACAGACCACCACGTGGGAAGGTGGGAGAGCTGGGGTGTATGTGGTGGCACCACGTATAAGAGTTTGGAAGCCAGAAAGCACTGGGGTTGATTCCAAGCTCCCTCACTTACTAGCTAAGGTTAGTACAAACCTAGACAAGTCTTTGACCTCTGTGAGCTGCAGTTCCCTCATATGCACAATGCAGATCATCATACCTACCATGTGCCTTGGCTGGAGATTAAATGAGTTTCTATACCTTGAGCACTTGGCACGAAGTAGGATGCAAGTACATGGCAGGTTTTATAATGACAGAGTCACTATCTCGCTGGATAACCCAAAATGGAAACAACCATGGGCCTCAGTTTCCCCATGAGAAAATTTAAAGAAGGTGACCAAATTGATTCCTAAGTTCCCTTCCAGAAAACTCTTTGATTCTCACCCTCAGAGAAGGAAGAACAACCCAAGTCAAACCTTCCTCTCTTTTTCACAATAACTGGTCCTTTTCTCACCCAGCCTTCTAGAGCAATTGCCCAAAGCTAAGAAATCAGATGGGGGGTACTTCAGGGCAGAAGAAAACTCCAAGTCCCCAGAGGGGTGGCTGGGGCAGGGAGGGGGCATGGCCTGGTCTCCTGTTTGCTCAAGGCTGGGCTTGTTCCTCACCAGCATTTGCTCAACCACAAGCAGTAGAAAGGTTACTGTTTAACCCTGAAAAGGCTGAAGCTCAGAGCCCAGCCCATCTGCATGGAGGGATCGGCCCTCAGGCTGGGGGGATGGGCAGGGAAGACTGCCTTGAAATTCTTTCACAAGGATTTGCCTGCAGGGCTGTTTCAACGTGGCCATTTCAGTGGAAGCAAGACCCGCCCAGGGGGCCAACAGAAGCTTCTCGGCAGGCTCCGGGCTTCTGCTCACCACTTCCAAAAAACCAGAAGGCATGGTGGTGTCAGGGCTAAGTAGAAAGCCTTTGGAGCTGGGGAGAGGTGGGCTCAGATCCTAGCTCCCCTGCACACGACTTTGAGCAAGTTCCACGTCTGTCTAGCCAACAATTTTCTGATCCTCACCTTCCCCACCTGTACAATGGGAACGGCCCCAGACTCAAAGGGCTGTGAGAACCTAGTGAGGCTGTGAATGTAGAGAGCTCAGCGGGCAGTGCAAAAGAACTCAGTCAGTGGCCAGGACCGCGTGGGCCAGTTCCCCACTTGCGACCAGTGCTCCCAAGCCCTTTCCTCAGGGCAGACATTGTTTCTCACCGTGACCTCCTGGAGGCATCCAGAAGTACTCCCAACCACAGAGAAGCCTTTAGGACTGTGAGGTCTCAGCTGCCCCATGGCCACAGGCCCCTCAAGAGGCTGGCCTGCATGCAGGAGTGCTCCCCGCTGGTACCCCCCTTTCCCAGGGAAAGCCACCAGCACAGCAAGGGGCCCTTTACAGGGCTCAGTAAATGGTTACTACTCATAAAGGAGTTTGTGCGGCTTAACACTTAATGAGTCAGAGTTCACTGGAGCTCACCCAGGCTGGTGTGAAGAAAGGTCAGCGTCTCCAGCCCCATGTGGCGCTGTGGGGACGGTGCCTCAGGGCGGGCACAGGAGGCCCTGAAGGCCTGTCACCAAGTCCTTCCCCTCTGGAGGCCAGTTCTCCAGGTGTAAAATGAGGACATTTGCCGGGACAGCCTCACAAGATGCTTTATGAGCTCAGACGAGATAATGGATAATAAAAGTGCCTTGAAAATTGTAAAAAAGAAGCATTATTGTAACCAACTCACCTCCACTCCCGTGTGCTAATATGGACTTTCTACGGCACACAGTGATTGTGGGGTGTAAAAAGCACTCCTTTTGATTAGAAAGTGGGGGGATTAATTCATGCTGCTCTGTAGGCTTCCTACTTCACCTTCAGCATGGCTTTGATGATTCCCTAGAGATGTATTTCAAGTATGTGAAGTAGACTCTGGAATCTTTGAGGCCTGCGTTACCGGGATCTTTGAGCCATGTGACCTTGAGTATATTAATATTTTTGAGCCTCAATTTCTTCCCTGGTTTCAAATTGGGAATCGGGGGCGGAGGATGTTGATTGCCTCTAAACCTAAGGGTTGATTTGAAGGATAAAGACTATCATAGAGGGCCGGCCCCGTGGCTTAGCAGTTAAGTGCGTGCACTCCGCTACTGGCGGCCCGGGTTCAGATCCCGGGTGCGCCCTGACACACTGCTTCTCCGGCCATGCTGAGGCCGCGTCCCACATACAGCAACTAGAAGGATGTGTAACTATGACATACAACTATCTACTGGGGCTTTGGGAAAAAAAGGGGAGGAGGATTGGCAGTAGATGTCAGCTCAGAGCCGGTCTTCCTCAGCAAAAAGAGGAGGATTAGCATGGATGTTAGCTCAGGGCTGATCTTCCTCACAAAAAAAAAAAAAGACTATCATAGATTTAAAGGTGTCTAGTCTGGCGCCAGCACACATGCCCTCAATAAAAATCAGTTTCCTTTTCTTTCTTTAAACATCAGTTCTCAAGGTGTTTCTCTAACACACTTTACTTCCTCCAGGCCTAAAGAAGTAAATTCAGTGCCCAAGTAAGAATGATTCCAGCCTTCAAAGGACTCACCTGTCTTCATCCAGCTCAAGGGGGAATACTGGGGGTGATGCTCACTGTGTGTGCTAGGGGAAAAGCACCGTCATCAGCCTCTGAACCACTGACATTTAGGGCTGGGATGGTTCTTTGCTGCGGGGGCTGTCCCTGCATTGCTGATGTTCAGCCGCATCCCCGGCCTCTAGCCACTAGATGCTGGCAGCACCCCATCCCCAAAATGTCCCCTAGGGCCAAATCACCCCCAGAACACTGGTTAAAAGTAGACCGGCAGAGGCCACAGCTCAGGCTTTGATCTTGCTGGTGTGGTGACCTTGGGCTATCCCCTAACCTTTCTGAGCTGCTATTTCCTGTCCTGGGAAACGGGCGTGGCGTTAGTACCTAGCCTAGGCTTGCTGCAGGATTAAATGAGATAAGCAGCTGTAAAGTCCCCAGCACAGTGCCTGGTACATACAAGTCATTGCCTCCTAAGTGGAGGTTTAAGAAAATGCACTGGCTATCAGGGCCACCTTTGACTGTTCCCAAGTGGTATGTATTCTGGGAATATAGTATAAGTTGTGGGCTATTAAAAACTGTACATGCAAAAAAAAATTGTACATTTTATTTCAAACCCAAAGAGTGAAATGAACTGTGAATTATCCAGGGATTTTTTCATCTACATTCTCTGATCCTCCCTTCGTGTGTAGGAACAGTTGGAGGGAACTGTATTGGACTCTGGGCCTCGTTGATTGTCCAGGCTTTCACATGCACCCAAGATGCTGCCCTTCGTGCAGCAGTTTCTAAGACTGACAGCTTGGGAGACAGAAGTCTGCTCTTTATTTGAAGAGGAGGAGCCATGCATGCTACCCGATAGACTATAGGACAGACGAGAACCTCGTGCCAGGCTTCCAGCCAGGACCTATCTGATCCTAGGCAGCAACTTCCTTGCAAATGATGGGTCACTAGGGTTTGGCTGGTCTAAGACCCATTTTTGCAGAGGACTGCACTGTGCTGTGCTGGAGTGGCCACAGCCTATGTCACGGAGGCAGAGATAGGTCATCCTCTGTTTCCCATTTTGTTAAGGGTCAGTTTCAGGTTACACACCAACTCCCACAGCGCCCTAAGTTGCTATGGACTTGCAGCACTTCTGGGCCACTCATGCAGAGAGACAGCCCACCACCCCCATGTCCACGCCTCCTCCAGGCCTTCCTCAGAGGCTAGATTCCCTTCCAGCACCGGGGGACCCATGGGTTGGGAGGGCAGTGGAACACTTGGCCTGACCCTTAAGAGTCTCATGTGTCGGCTGTGCTGCTCAGCGGCACAAAGGGGAGAGCATGAGGGCTAGCTGCAGAGACTGACTCTCACTAACATCTGAGTCGACAGGACACAGTCAAGGCGTGAGGGGCTTCAAACCCAGCCCCCACTGGCTGTGTCTCTCGAGGCAGCTCTGAAGTGTAAGAGGTCATCGCTCAGACAGCAAGAGTCGAAATCTTGATTCTGCCCTTTGGCAGGCTGTGTGGACCTTGGGAAAGCGCTCTTCTCTCTAAAGCCTCAGTTTCCCCATTACGACAAAAAATGGAGTGGATGTGCGGATTGAATAAGAATGTTTGTAAACTCCTCACATATCTCGTACATGGCAGTGCCCAGGAGACGTCAACCACTATCATAGGGTCTGCCCCGAGCCTCTCCTTCGGCTATGTTGGTTGCTTTGGGAACATCCTTGGGGTGGGATAGGCTCTACAGAGGCAGAATAGTGTCATGGTGGAGGCTCCAGGCTCTAGGGTCTCACAGCCTCGGTTCAAACCCTGGCTTTGCCTGTTTCCTAACGGGGCGAGCTTGGACAACGGATTCGACTTCTCTAGGCCTCAGTTTCCTCATTTATAACACGGAGATGATGAAAAAGGTGGTTGAAAGACAAAATGAAATGACACTTGTAAAACGATTAGAAAAGTGTTTGACACACAGTAAGTTCTTGGTAAATGTTAGCTGGTTTTTATAATAATAGTAATTGTTTATTGTGTTGTTACTATTATTTTGTTAAATCTCCAAGGAGGAAATTGAGGACCAAGGTTATTTCAAGCAAGGCCTCTAACATCTACCATCTGCTCGGTATTCTGCAGTCTCAGCTAGCTGGCACAGTCGAGCCTAGGGCTGAATTTCCTGCCTCCCCACCCCCCATTCTGGGCTGCTGTGTGGATGCACCACTAGGCTGGGCTGTGATCAGCATCTCTCAGCCCCTGCTCACAGAAGTCGTGCTACGCCTCTCTGGGTATGGTCCCTGCTCTAGAGACTGAAAGCCATTCCTCCTGCTCCCTTTTCCTCCCACCAGACACACTGTGCCCGAGGCCGCCAGGAGCAGTGGGAGGGCACATCTCCGCAGGCTCCAGGTACCGCCCCGGCAGGTGCAAAGGAGAGCAGCACGTCTGCAGTGGGAGCTCCTGGCAGAGTGCTCAGAGGGTTGCTCTATCCTACAGGGCCCCTTAGCACCAGGAATGCTCAATTATTGCAAAGAACAGGGTCTTGGAGTTGAGCTAATAGGAAGGAGACACCACTGGGACTCTGGCAGGGAGCTGGAGCCATGCACCCCAAGAACCCGGGAGACCCCGCCCAGTCCCAGGGGTCCCAAGAAAGCCAAGGACTGCCCAACTGGCTTCTCTGAAGTACGAAGAGAGATGCCGCCAGCAGAGGCAAATGCAGCCCTACTTGGGCTGCTCAGCTGGAGGGAAGTATATCTTTTGCTCATTTGTGGGGCTACTGAGACCCAGTACCAAATGCTGTAAAAAGTAATAATAATAATAACTATACTATAGTATCGAGGGCTTATTGAACATTTAAAATGTGCTGGCTCTATGCCAGCATGGCTAATATGTTTAAATGCATTATCTCAATTGATACAATAACTCAATGAGGCATTATTTCATTTCACAGATGACCTATCTAGGGCTCAGAGAGTTTAGGTAACTCCTTCAAGGTCACACAGCTTAGCAAGAATTAGAGCTAGAAGAGAATTCAAACTTGGCCTGCCTAGCAACAAACCCTGGGAACTTAGCCACTTTCTGCTGAGAAGGGGATGCTTTGCCAGAGAAGAAATTTGCCCTCGACACAGCCTTACCCCAACCCCCATTCTATACACATTCACAGTGTTCTCCCTGTGCCTTCTGCTGCCTCACACCTTTATAAGTCTCTCCAAGGCTATGAAATTCTCCGGTCCATTTAATCAAGCAGGGACCTGGATTCAGACCCTCTCCCTTCTTTGCCAGAGCAACTTGAGGCTTCCCCTCTTCCCAATGTATCCAAGAGCTCCTTTCAGGATGACAGAATAGACAGCTGCCTTCATTTTGCCACTTACAAGATATGCTCAGGTAGGAATATGTTAGTGATTCAAAAGCTGGGCCAGTTTTACCCATGATACTCTTTTAGCCATTAAAACAGATCTATATGTATATAACATATATATACATACATATACATACACACACGTATATATGCATACATATATATAATATAAATAGTCCCTGTACAACTCAATAAAGTTATTTTTATTTAAATTTTAGAAATAAACTGGTCTATAATTATTTGTGCTTCATCTGAATTAGACCTCAGGCCGAAAAGCGTGGTTTGCTCCCGCTGTGAGGATGAAGATACACCAGGAGCGATCAGGGCAGATCTTAAGCAAGGCTTATGCCTACATTCCATCTCCCCAGCCGCAGGGGACTGAGAGTCAAAGCCGTGGTCTGCCTTCTTCCCATCTCCTTCATTCATTCAACCACATCATCCCCAAACTGCCACAGAACTGCCTGCCTTGTGGGTATTTTTACTCCTCAAGCCAGAGGAGCAATTAGGCATTTTAAATAATTACTTTTGCGATGACAGGGATATCCAGACCATTCTCAGTCCTTAACCAAAGTTACCAGCAGGTGAATTCACAGCATCTGCCCTAAGGATGTTGCAACAGTTTACTGACTTCCTGTTTCAATATGACTGTTATTTCAAAAGAACTACTCCCAAGCAGGAGAAAAGCAAATTCACGTACATGGGAAATCAAACTGAATGTAATACAGACAACAATTCCTGTTTTTCAAATGAATCAAAATATGAATCAAGCTTGGGGAATGTATTGGATCCTCTCGGGATTACATCACAGGTAATTTCATACCCTTGTAATGTGTTTTGAAACAGACATTTCATGTTCCCAGGGGCAACATCTGAAGTATTATCCTGGGCTTTCAAGCATTTTCATGAGCCAGGATGCAGTATTGGAAAGCCAAGTGTTGATCCACTATAGATACACTTTTCTGACTGTAAGCCATTTGGAAATATACACATTATGCTGATCTTTATCATTCTTGGTCCCAGACCCAGACCAGACACAGATACTGACAGTGGACAGGCACCAAAGTTGATCAAAAGACAAGATTTCCTTACATCACCACTGGGGCCTTTGCCAATCCCATTCAGATATGACAAACCAAGAAGAAAAGGGCAAGCTTTGACTCTTAAAATGTCACAGAGCCTTTTGAGACCTCAACAGAAACTAGGACTCTCTTCTACCAAAAATCTACATCCACATCTGGTTTTGTACGTATTTTGTGGGCCACAGGCCCTCTAAAGACCATCCATTGACCCCTACAGATCTATGGACACCATGATCTTTAAGGAATCTCTCTTCCACTCATGTTGGATTGAAATTTAAAGAAAACTTTGTAGTGGAGGCAGGGTTGGGCAACATAAGATTACTCTGACCTCTGAGAGAAGGCCTGAGAGATTCTGTTCTTGCCCTCTTACTCGGCATGGGCATTGCCGCGTTCCCCTGCAATGATACCAGGAAGAGCCCCCTTGTCCCTCTCCGCTGGCAGCTGAAGTAGGCACCGTGCTTCACCCAGCAAGGTCGTTCTGGACCTCTGTTTGGCAATGCAATGAAAAATTCAACATTTTCACCACCATCCTGAACCTCAGTATCTGTCTGCCCACTAATCCTCTCTCTCTACTCTAAAACCAAATAATCATAAAGTAGAGTAAAGAACATGTAGCAAGAAAACCAGGCCTCGCTTCTTATTGCAACTGTAGGTCTTTGGAAAGGCACAGTTGTGGGGACTGGAGCATCCAGGATTACTCTTATGATGTTTATTTTCCTCCTTGGCTGAAGAGGCCATACAAGTGTTTCTCAAAGTTTGGTCTATAGACCGCCTGTATCAGCATCACCCAGGAGGGGTTAAACTGGAAGTTTCGTGGGGTCCCCCCACCCCCAGACCTCTGAATCAGAATCTACATTTTTAAGAACCTCCCTTAACCAGTCCTTAAGCACTCTCACAGTGGAGAACTTCCTACTTGCCTTCCCTCCATTTCCCACAAGATAACTAACTCCAGGAGATATCAGCCTTGAAGGAAACATCCATAAACACCAGGAAATCCTTGTAAAGTCAGAGACAGCATATTCAATCTGGAGAACTCAAGCTCCAATCCATTGTGGAGATGTTATGGCTATATTATTTGCCAGCTTGAAATAAAGCAATTCCTAATGCTCAGTCCCACTAAATTATTAAATTCAACAATGCTCAACTACTTGCAAGTGTGAGTCTCTGAATGTCGAACAAACAAACTGGCCTCAGAGCACAGCATTTGCAGAGGAATTTTATGATGATTACTTCCATCAAGAGATCTCATGGCTGGCTGAGATCCAACCCTTACCTGATCCCACCCTACCTTAGCCCTTCAAAAGATTACTTAGCCACCCTGGATTTTAGGCCTCAGACCCAAGAAGTTGGTATCTTAGGCTTCAGTGGAGAGAAACGATCATCAAGAAATGCTAGTCCTGGGCCGGCCTCGTGGCTTAGCGGTTAAGCGTGCACGCTCGGCTACTGGCGGCCTGGGTTTGGATCCCGGGCGCGCACAGACGCACTGTTTCTCCGGCCATGCTGAGGCCGCGTCCCATGTACAGCAACTAGAAGGCTGTGCAACTATAACATACAACTATCTACTGGGGCTTAGGGGAAAAAAAGGAGGAGGATTGGCAATAGATGTTAGCTCAGAGCCGGTCTTCCACAGCAAAAAGAGGAGGATTAGCGTGGATGTTAGCTCAGGGCTGATCTTCCTCACCAAAAAACAAAAAAAAAAAAAAATAGAAATGCTAGTCCCACTAATATAAATATTTATTCATTCCCTGCAATTAATATGTACTTATTAAATGTCTACTAGACACCGGGCTCTATGCTCAGTGCTGGAGACACCATAGTGAACAAAACCCATGTGCTGCCCGGCCCTGAGAGACTATTCAGCAAGGAAGCCACTTCCAACACAACTGTCACTCTCTCCAAAGTCGCCTGAGCTCATTCCCCACCTCCTGTTAGGGACAGAGTGGAGTAAGAGCAGAGAGAGCCAGGTTACCTGCTCTATCGTTTGAAAATGACCAGCCTTGGAAAGAACTCAACTACGTTTAAAAGCAAGACGGATCCTCTTCTCTCTGGCAACCCCATGCCTTTGCCTTCACAGGAAACCCTTACTGAGACATGGAGTTGGCAGACAGGGTAATGCCCCTGAGTTTCACAAAGCAGCCTCAGCCAAAACCAATCTCCACTCAGGCAAAATAAAGCAGTTGGTTGTCTGGATGGCTGAATGTCTTTCCCTGAGACAATGGTGTGTTTATGTGTCAGAGGGTTAGGAGCAGGTTAACATAAAACCCACCGTCAACAGACCTGTTAATTCAGTTGCTGGCAGGGGCTTCTGTTATCTTCTGAATACCTCCCAGAGGGTATAAGCTCTACCTTTTCATTTGAGTTGGCAGCATAGTTATTTTTTTGCACCTGTTGCTCTGCTCCGATAACAACGCAGTTAAGCATTGATTTGTTGGAAAATAAACAGAAAAAAGCAAAGAAAGGCATCTGCCCAAACAGCCTGAGCTGGTTTGACTGAATGTTCATGCCAATTTGTTTTTCCTATAAAAACCAAAGAAAAACCTGTGCTTTCAGTTTGGATGCTACCCTCCCACTCCCTCAGAAGAAAAAGAGGTATCGAATAGGCCAGCCAGAGCTGGCAGGGCCAAGAAGCCAGAAGACACCGTACTTTTCCAATGGCTGGCTCTGCGAGGGTGCTGAGGGGTGTCCAAGATCTGCAGAATGACATGGCCAGCCTCCAGCCAGCCCAGGTTAAGATCATGATTCAGATTAACGAGGGCAGAGAAGGAGCTGCCGGGATATGATCAAAACCCAACCACACTCTTCCAAGTGCTTGACTTCCGCAAGTCAGTGTGGTTCAGGGAGCAGGTGTGGTCTATGGGTTACCTCTGAAAGCAGAGACTCAGAGTCCCTGGGTCTCAGACGAGCCTCCCCCACAGACTTTCTACCTCCAGCCCTGGGCAATGAGCATAACATGAAAACCTCGGTCCCTGGACCATATTTTTCCCATCAGGCTCCACACCTACCTCAAGGGCAAGCTGTGTAGACTCACTCATGTCCTGCCAAGTGACTTGAGGTCCCAGGTGCCAGGTGAAAAGGACCTGAGATGTTCAAGGTGTGATTGCTGCATTAATTCAAGGATCCTCACACTCTCATTTCTCATCACTTTGTCAATATCACATGATGAACTCAAGCCAAAAAGGGCCACAAAGAGCTGAACAAATCACTCAAATGGAGATCGTGACAACACCAATTAAGCAATGGCATCATCGCCCAGCCTTCAACACACACATGCAGAGGCAGCCTCTTACTACCTCTTTTTAAGCCTTGAGAAGAAATCACCAGACATGGACAATGCACAGTGTTCCCCTGGATGCCTACCTTCCCCAGCTTTCTCTCACATGGAACTTTCACTATCACCGGACTGCTGGCTCGGTGGGGAGTCAGGGCAGTGGGGAAAGGCCTCGGAAATGGCTCTTCTCAAGGAGCATTAAGAACAGGGTGTTCCAACAGGGGCGGGTATGGCTGGCTGAGCATTCCCAAGCATTCTTGTCCTGAGCAGGGCAGGGAGTGAAGTGCCTCGGAACCAAAACAGGCAGCCAGAAAAATAAAAGATTTAACGACACCCTTAGTTGACTGAAAAATAAATAAGACGAACTGCACAGGAATTCAGGAAGGGTGGAGGGAGGTAGAGGTGGGGACCAGAGCCAAGGAGGAGTTGGGATGGACAGGGACAATGGATTTGACCAGTCTGAGATTCAAGTTTCTTCCCAGGAAAAGACCAAGATGCTTCAGCCATGGAAAGATCAACAGACACCAATTTGTAATCTCACAGACTGTGTAATTACAAAACAACAACCAAAACTATGATGGTGATTATGTTTTAAATTTATTGAGCGTTCATGATGTGCTAGGAATTGAGTGGGCTTTACAGGAATTATCTCACTTAATCCTTGCAATGACCCCCAACATTGGTACTAATATTATCCCCATTTTACAGATGAGGAGGCACAAGAGAGGTTAAGCAACTTACCCAAAGACACAGAGCTAGTAATTGGACTGGATATATTATAATAAATGTCTTGGGGGGTGGAGGGAAGGAGCAACATCATTCTTTGTAGCTTTGAAAATGGATCCTTGTATTTCTAAAGAGAAGGATGTCTCTTAGAACCTCATACTTTTATTCTGGAAGTTGAGATTCTTTCAGTACAGCTCCCAAAATTTTTCCCCTACACATGATGAGGAGGCATACAAATCACCCTTGTGTCCTACTACAAAAGTTCCCCTTAGCATACATCAGCGTGGATGCTACAGAAGCAGCAGTTCATGGTCACTCAAATCCATCCATCAAAACTTCAGTCTGGCTTCCTGTTGAAAGCCCCAGATTGACTCAGGGGTTGGGCTTGGCTGCCCGAAGCCACCTCAGACTTATTATCCATGATAAAAGAGTAGTATTAATAACAAGGAAAAAACTGTTGAAAAATTAAGGGGAAATTATGACCCCTTTGAAGAGCACCTGATGTCCGAGCCATCACATACAGGTCCTGATGACAGACCTGCTGTGCTGTGGACAGCCCACCGACGAGAGAAAGATTGCGGACGTGTCATTCTGGGAGCCTGAATTCCATCACTCTGACAAATAAATCTAGCAAAGTCCTCCCCCTCGTCCACCACGTCCATAACCCTGTTTTAAACCTTGGAACAGTCCGTACAGACATAACCATAAACTACAGGCAGGCCCTCACAAGGCTTATTCTATCATCATCTTTGCAGCTTAAGAAGCAAATAATATCTGAATTTTCTCACAAAGTAGAAGATCTCCTCTTTAGAAGAAGTAGGGTTTTCTTTTGTACAGATAATCATTAAATGGCAGCTTGGCATTTAATGATTTTGGCATTAAATCATTCTTTTCTTGGCAAGAAAGCTGAGTTCCTTTTCCGCGCCTTCCTGCGAGAGCGAGAGGCTCTCAGCTCACTGAGTCTAGCTTTCCCTCCAGAACACACCTTTGCTCTGCTTCTCCTAGCTCACTGATCTATGTGGTAAGCCCTCTGGAAGATGGAAAATGAAAAAACCCGTCAGCAAGGCGAGCAGCTCTCTACCAGAAAGGTTTTCCAAGGAGTCAAATTCCCTCCAGCCGATTATTCAGCCATTCCTCCAGTTGCTTTGGAGGAAAGCTCTGGTGCACAAACAAAATTATAAAACTCACCAACTCAGAAACTACAGCATCCCTCCTCGACAGGCCTCAGCTTTCCACCAGAGCTCAGCTAGATGAGCGAGATAAGGTCTCTCCACACCTCTTCCAGCATCGGGAGTTGTCATGCATTCAAACAATTTCACCACATCCAGACGCAGGCCCAGCCACATAATTTGCAGGGCTTGATGCAAAGGAAAATTCAGGCCCTCTTGTTCAAAATGTGTTAAGGATTTCAAGACAGCCACAGCAGAGCATTAAACCAAGCACAGGGCCTTTCTAAGTGTGGGGTCCTGTGTCACTGCACAGGATGCATATCCAGGACACAGGTCCTGTCTAGTGAGTCAGTCCCAAATTTTGCCTTCACCTGCCCCGATGCTCTATCACCAAGAGGGCCAGGGGGGAGTCTTTTCTGTCTTTGCCCCACAAACAACCTCCTGAAGTAGTTGGGAGCATTAAACAAAATAGGACATTGAACATGCCTGTAATAGCTCCTGGCTTATAGTAGGTACTCAATAAATATTAGCTATTATCACCATTATTATGATTATCATTATCTTCATTATGCCAAGGTCCCTCCACAGCTCCAAAGCTACCCGTAAGCAGGAACAATGAGTGGGAAGAACATATACCCCTATTTTGACAGAGACGATCTATTACCTGATGCTGCTCAGAAGCCATTTCATTAGCTCTGTGCGAGAGAATGCCATAAATTAGGAGTTCTTAACCTTTTATTTACACCATGGACCCATATTGCAGCCTAGTGAGGCCTATGGACCCCTTCTCAAAATGTTTTTAAATTACAAAAGATTAGAAAAGGAAGTTTATATTGAAATACAATGATCAAATTCTTTTTAAAATACATGTGTGATATAATAATATGTGCTTCTTTATTAATACATCAAATAATTGCAAATCTAATAACCTCCACGATATCAAAGTAGTGAGGAATATTGATATTTTGAGACAATCTGCAACAAGTGTCATGTGATGTGAAAATGTCATTTTTCTTGGTGACAGTCACAGTCACAGCTAATGCTACTGTGGAGTTTTGCCTACATTCACATTGAAAGAAAATGTTGAATTTTAGTTAGATTACTGAAAATAAATGTAATTTCTTCACATCCAAGTTCACAAACCCTCTGAATTCTCTCCGTGGATACCAAGAGACCCTTGGATCCCAGGTTAGGAACTCTTGCTATTTTCCAGCAAGGACGGCTTGTTCAACTCAAATAGCCTCTAGAAGCCACTTCCACGTGGCCAGAAGCCTCATTTGAACAATTTACCAAGAGGCAGACCCTATAGTGTCTTGGCAAAATAAGTAAGTAGGAATTTTTTCAAAGCCTCTAGGACGCCGAGAGTAATGCCTTAGCTACGGTGGTCAGTAGACCCCTGGAGAGACTATCAAGAATGTGAGGGGTGGGCAATGGTATATGAAGTTGCAGTTAGTCATGTGAACTGCCTGGAGGGGGATCCGTTTCTTCTGGAGGCTCCTACTTGGCAGCATCAAGACACAGGGAAAGGAATATACTAAGTGCTCACCGAAGGTCTTCCCCAGAACCCCCACAGGTTGCGGTTTGTAGCCAGCTCAAGACAAAGCTCAGTTTGGGGGTCCAGCATCAACATATTCATCCTGTCTCCCTGCCAGCCGCCTTCCCCTTGAAAACTCTATTGCATTTCTTTCCCAAGGTTGCAGCATAGAACCAACATCGATCATTTCGAAAAACAAAATCCCAGAATTATTCATCCACTACAACTCAATAGAGACGCAATGAAGACACCCATGTCGGGGATTTATCCTCAATTTCCATTCCACAAATTACTAATTATTTACTCACAAGCATTTGTCCAATTGCTTTCAGATTCTTTGTCTAATTTAATCCTTACAACAACCCGGGGCAGAAGTCATTAACCCCATTTTCCAGATGAGGAAATTTAGATTCTAGAGCTTACATAACTCACCCGAAATCACTCAGCTACTCAGTGGCAGAGTCATATTTGAACCCAGCTATTCTGACTCTAAACCCAGTATTACTTGCATCACATTCCAGCTGCTTCCAGGCAACAAAAACTCATAGCCTCCTGCCCCTTCAGATACACAAGCAGCCAAAGTCTACTCTTTATTAGCATTTCTCAACCTGCAGCCTTCTGGCCAGTGCAGTTAAGAGTGGTGAAAGGCGAGCTAGGGGCTCTCAGATTATCTAAGTGGATGTAATCAAGACAGAGGCTGAATTTGATCCAAATCTAAAACCCACTGCAGAGAAAAAACGAGTCTTGTCAGTAGCCACCATGAAGACACAGCTGAAAATACCTTCATCTTTCAGACCCCACCTACCTCATCCACCAGAATATATCATTAGCCCTACTGAGGGAATATTTTTAAACATCCCAAAATAGTCTCTATGACACAGCCATATTCTCCAACTCTGTTGTCATATACAATAAGTAGCATATCCTCTTCATATTCCAAGAAAGACTCAATAGACTTCTGGAGGAAGTTTGCATCAATCTGAGAAAGGGCTAGCAGGGTGATTGAAATATCTCAAATCCACAATTGGGCCAATAAGGTTCCAGCCTCCAAGATTGTTTTTTGTGTGTGTCTATGATATAGAGTGAGGGGGAAGTGACAGAATATGAAATTTTAAGTTCACCACAATTCCAACAACATCAAAGAAAGTGTGCATCTAGATAAGGTCATACAAAAGTAAAAATAAGTAGTTATGTTAACATAGTGGGGTTAATAAGGTGATCTATTAGTCTAATAGTCAAAATATTATAATAGGCATTTGGGCTTCTTTTTATTTTTGGCTTTGTTTTCTTCAGAAAGTATGTTTTGAACGTACCTATTTTAAATAAATAGGCAGATACCCTTAATAACAATTAATATGCTTCTGAGAAAGGAAGGGAAGGAGGCTGTGAGGGCCAGGATGTGGAGGAAGATTGGAAGAGAAGAGATAATGTGAATCCAATGAACCAGAACAAGGGGCCTGGCCCCATAAAACAAACCAAAGACAGAGTGTGGTTAGGTGCTTGTGAAATCGATTTTCAAAGGAGTATTTTTACAGGATGTCTCTTTTAAAGCAAGGCCACTTAAAATCCTGGGAGCCTCTTTACATGGGCCACCCTGCTTGACCGTGTTGCAAGCTCCGGCTGCTCCAGATACAGGCTGAGGCCCTCGAGGAACACCAGAGCCTCCAGGTTGGGCTGCCTGGGGGCTGGCCAGCCACGCTCCCCTTCTAATTACCCCTCAGATCTTCTTCTAGGAGAAGCGAGTCCACGGCCATCCAATCTACCCAACAATTCATGGACAATCGGTCGTGCGAGCTGATCAGCACCACGCAAACTCAGTAGACTCATGGACGCCTGAGTGTTCACTCTTCCGCAAGCTGCATCGATGTTTTATAGAGGATGTCATTAGAGTGCCTATTCGTGTACACCGACTGCTCCCTGTGGTCACAAAACAGTCGGCTTCATCCACTTCTACACTCCCACTAACTTTGGACACATGAGGCAAATTGACAAAGATAGGATGTTGTCATGGGAACAGACTCTAACAACTCTAATAAAGTCTCTAGGTATCCACTCTGAGTACCTCCATGAGGCATATCCCTTAGGCAACATTCTGAAGACCCTAAGGAAGCCATTTAAGGGCTCCTATGGATCTTCTTTCCTATCTCATCCTAAGGAGGGTATCTCCCACCCTATTCTCAGCTTTCACAGATTCAATCTAACCCTGCTGACCTCTAGGCATGGCTGGTTCCCCTCAATCATCAGAATCTGAGGGTTGAAATGGATCTTAAAGAGGATTGGGTTCAAACTCCTTTGTCCAGATGAAAAAACTAAAGCCCAGAGAGGTGGAGTGTGTTGCTCTGGGCACACAGCTTTGCAGGGGCTAGAAAACTGGGTCTCGTGACTGCCAGTCCCAGCACACCGTCCTGCACACTACCCTGTCCACTCTGTGCTCCGACCACCAAGTGTGAGTCTGAAATTCTTCAGGAAGATTCTTAAAGGAATACCTTTTTTTTTCCTCTCTGAAGTCCAATACATTTTTTATCCAATAACTCTGAGGGATCCATGGAAATTTCTACTCCAGCACATCTACCTCCTGACATCAATGTCATTTGACTTGAACTTATGTCCCATCCTAATATTAGCTGCTGTGGGGAGCCATTCTCCCCACTGCACTGTTGGTTTCCTGCATAGCTTAATAGTCTGGCCCTTTAAAATTCTGTCCAATTCAAATAAACATAGTAGTCACGTATTTCTAATAAGAGCATAATTGCCTGCTCCTTAGAACAAATCACATTATTTAAAATCATAGTATTCAAAATTAGATAATAAAATGTTAAATAAAATGTATTATCTTACCCATATCTTCAGTTATTCAACAACAGATTTAAGAGAACCCTGGCAAGACGTGGCTGCCTTCCTGCCTCTGTCTTCAGATGACAGTACCCACCACAGATTCGGCTTACCTAAGCTGAAAGCCACCGCACTCCATCAGTTACCCAGTAACAAAGCCAGGGTGAGAATGTGTGGTCTCTAAACACCAAGCCTGCAGTGGAGTCGATGCCTCCCGTACAGGGCCCCACCCACAACAGAAATGATTGTCACTTCCATTCTACCAGAGAGCCATCTTAAGAGAAATGGGCTGAAACGGCAGCAAAAAGATGTCACCAAAAATCAGGTTCCAACTTTATATTTGGCTCATTAAAACTGTGGCATTCCTTCTTAAGGGTGTTAGCAGGTTCCACCACAGCATTCTTGGTATCCACCCCACCCCACCTCCCAGATGTCTCTGAAAATCACATCTGTTTGAAAGCACATAGGGATGATTCTGTCTAGAGGAGGGGAAAAACTGACTAACTTTGTAATGATTTGTACAAACTTCTATGACTGTGCTTGATGCTTTAACATGAAACATTGGGCTTTCAGAAAAGCAAGATGCTCTAAAGAACACAACCAGTGCTGCCCCTAATTTGGGGCAGAGGGGGGAATGAGGAAGAAATAAAGCATTATAAAACTCCAGAAAGCTCAATTCTATTTCATACAAGTGAACTTTGGCCCAAAACACTCACATTCTGACCTGAGACCTGATAAGAGTTCCTTCTACTTTCCAATTAGCTAATTGAATGCAGTTAAGTAAATATTTTAACCTCTCAGTTTCCATTTTGTCTCAGTCTCTCAAGGCGTCAAAAAGATATTGAAAGAGGATCTGGGTAAAGTTGGCAAATTAATGGGAGCATAAACGTGGAATCATAAGTGTGAACATAAGGCTTCTCGGAGGTCCAGAAAGGGCCATGGCATTTCCATTTGCGGGAGCTCACAATATATTAAAAAATGGAAAGAATATCAAAAAAGTTTGTTTTAATTTAACAAATAGATACTTTTTAACACAAAAGAACAATTATAATTGAATTTGAGATCTTTTGTAAATAGACAGCCTGGATCAGATGCACCACCCTACCCACAGCCACCTTAAAAACTCCTGACTAATGCCGCCATCTTGAACAGTAACGCAAGAGAACTTACAGCACAGTTGTTTCCTCAAAATTACTTTCTTTTAAAATACTTCTGTAGATTACTTTGGAAACATGGAGAAGGATTGTCTCCATTATATTTATTATTTTTTCAAATGTGATCACAGGCTTCCAAGTGATCCTCATTTCACATTCCATTATTGTTTTTAAAATCTATCCATGAGCCATCAGCAATTGGAGTGCAAATGGTGTGATCCTACAACTTCAGATTAAAAGAAGACGGAATTGAGTAATTTCATAGTCTCAGAATTCTAGGTCTCAAAAAGAGGACAAGCGGAGCCTTCTGCAAACTCCACATGCAGCCGTTCAAGTCATTCTCAAAATCTCGTAAGAACTTTTTCTGATAGTATCGCTTACCCACCAAGTCCTTCCTAACAACATGACTTCATCTCTCCTGCTGGAAATCAACTCTTCCCTTGACCTCAGTGGAATTAGCACATGAACACGTATGATCCCCAACTACCCTTTTACACATTGAAAGGCTCTATGTGGACACATCCTCATAGAACCAAAATTCGTGAATTAGACCTTCCATCAGAAAGTTCTCAGAATCCAAACACTCCCTTTCTCCCTTTAAGGTCAGTGCAGATAACCAGCAGAGACACCTGTGCACTTAGACTCACAGAATCTTACACTTCATCTTAAAAAGACACATGCTCCCACAATACTGGGAGTATACTAAATCTTGGCAAAGACGGATGGTGAAAATGTTACTTTCCTGACTCGGTGTTGTTATCTACCAACAAGAAGATTAATTCTCCACTGTTCTCAGTTCTATTCACACTGGGACCATCTCCATGGTGTCCAAACAAAACCAAAGAGTCTTAGAAGGCATTTGGTACTGCTGACTCACGTCTGCCTGTCTGGTCTGAGTATCCCATTATGGAACAGGCAAAGGGTTAGTTTGTCCCCTTGCGATATGGTGAAACTCTTTGCCAAAATTGATGTTTTTTTCTTTTTTTTTCTGGACAGAGTCATTTTAAGGTGTGCAGCTATCCCCAGTGCCCTTGCCCACCTGGGCTGCCTGACCACTTTTTTCAGTGTGGACACATACACCCTTGCCTATTTCCAGTCATTTTTCAACACCAGAACATGCCAAAGATGAATCTGCCTTTCCCTACAACCAATGAGTCAGAAAAATTACCAACACAAGACATCTCTAGAAAGTGAGAACATGTGCTCAGAGCCCCCACAGCTATTTAGCCAACCAGTTCTTCACTGAGCACTATCAGGGTCACCTATGTCTGGCTGCCTATTTGTGTCAGAATTCAACCCAGGGCAACGGCTTCGTCACACACATAGAGGGAAACCAGGGGGCTTTTAAATTCACAGGGACTGGAAGTCCAGACGCAAAGCAGGGAATTCACAGATACCCACCAAAGTAGTCCAGCTGCCCTCCAAAATAAAATTCTGATGAGACCCAGTGAGTTAAGCACAGGTGAGGCGAGCTCCACTTCCTGCCAGCTGCCTCAGGGAGTCAGCTTTATTTTCATCCGTCTGATTCCAGGCAGACTTCTCTTTCCACTCAGGTACTTGAATTCCGGATTCAAATGGTTTAAAAATAAGGACTTACCTCATTTACCTAAAGATTCTGGGTGGGAAATCCAATAGCTGTGGCTGGTGGAGGGGAGGCGGCGGGCAGCACTCACACCAGATCCTACGGGGATCGGGAATGAGGGGTGTTATCACGTCTGAGCCCTCATCAGAGGGAAGATAAATGCATATGACAATAATTTTAAGTCATTTTGTAGGATGTTAAGCAATAAGCCACCAACCGGGAATTCCCTAAGTCACTTCCCCCTCTTCTGATTGGCTGCGGGGCTCTTTAAAAAAATAAAATAAAGGATTACAAACATTGGCTCATTTGCATGTGGCCAACTCACACGTTAGTGTTCAAACAAAACAGGTCTAACCAGGTTATGCCTGTGTCTCAAGAAC
The DNA here is from genome assembly GCF_057802395.1 of Ceratotherium simum simum. Lineage (NCBI taxonomy): Eukaryota > Metazoa > Chordata > Mammalia > Perissodactyla > Rhinocerotidae > Ceratotherium > Ceratotherium simum. The sequence goes on from NC_141933.1 coordinate 31,370,238, forward strand.
AGAGACAACCTGTTAATGGATGAGGAATTGATTTGGTGGTGGCTGTTCTTTTCAGCTGAGAGGCTGTTTCAGGTGAAAAGCACACGCCTGCTCCCCAAAGACACTATCAGGAAGGGAGAATATAAAAGCAAAGTGAGCAGAGGTCACATCTGAAGATGATGGTATAGGGGAGCGGGGCCCTCTTAAACCTCTGTCTCGTGTACTGATCTATATTTAGTCCACTCTGCTTTAGCATCAAGATCTTTGCCCTGGCTGTGTGGGTACCAGGTTCTGAAGGGGCTCCTGGCCAGGTAGCCTGCAACACAGGTTCTCTCTCTAGGCGCCACGATCGCTCTTTGACAGTGACCCTTGGCAATTTCAGTGGACTTTGAAAAGCCAGTCTCCCCCACGCACCCCACGTAAGAGCCTTGGGAGAATGTTTGAAGGGAGAGTTCCAGGAGGGAGGGCTCACTCTGAGTTGTTCAGGTGCAACAGTCAACTCTCAAAAATGCAAGGGCTGACTATCCGGTTGGCGGATTATCTTTACTTCCTCTTGACACTTACATGGTCTTTTTTTACTATCTACCGACACTCCCTATGGGAGCTAGAGAGGAGAAGACCAAGATGCTGAAACTGGAGATAAAGCAACACAGTTTGGGCAAGAAGAAGGTGGGGTCCTGGGAAAGATCTATGGATTTCAAATGTCCGTGTAATCCCCATCCCTCTGGGCCAGGGGCATGCTTCACTGGGTCACAAATACAGTTCCACCCATACAGGCGAGTGACGGCTCCTGGCAAGGAAAAATACCATCCCCTAACCATTAACTTTTTCTCTTGGATCTTCGCGGACACTGGCCTGGCATGAGCTGAGCATCCAAGCAGGTTTCTGTAACTCACCAGGCCTCCCCTCTGTGGGAGAGTAAAGGGAAATTGAGTTTTGGCAAAGAGACAAAGATTTTGTGATCAAAACCAACAAGTTCCCTGTGTAAAAAAGAAAAGTCTGTATAATGGCAAAGACTGAACAGAACAAAAAGTGAGAGGTTGTCCTATTAAGGTAGCATGGTGAGTGCGGTGGTAACATTCTTTTCTTGCCTGTTTCCTAGTTTATGCAACATGAATGCGGAGGTCTTTGAAGGTGTAAAAGACTTGGTGGGAGGGCAGGGGTAGAGTTGGGAGGGTCTTGGAACTCAGGTCTTGAGGGTTTTGAAGGTTGGGGGAGTACAATTTAGGGAGGCTCTGAAAAGCCCCTCTGCCTCCCTCGCCTTCTCTAAGCGTTCCCACCATGCTGTATCTTCAACCTGTGTGTTTCCCAAGGGGCCTGTTAAAATGCAAATGTCTGATAAAAACAGTAAATGTCATTACTACCCATTATCACATTAGCCCCAATTAGTCTATCAGCTTGAAATCTTCGAGCAGGGCCCTGAGGGAACAGACTGGTGAGGTTTTGCTTGAGAGATGAATCAGGAGCAATCTGAAATAGCAACTCCACCCACTGCAGGGTACTTGCGTGTGTGTGTGTGTGTGTGTGTGTGTGTGTGTGTGTGTGTGTGTGTGTGTTGGAGAGGTGTCAGTACCAGTGTGACTTCAGGAAGCAAACGTGGCCTTCTTTATAATTTTTTCTGGAGTTGTGTGGTCAAGAGATGGTGAGCTTCAAAAGCAGCTCCAAAAGTGATGTCTCCAGTCCCAACCACCTTTCATTATAAGCCCTTTAATTTCTTGCTGAAGAGTTCCAGTTACATTTCCATTGTTTTATCCATCCTTATCCTGCCTATTTCAGGTCAGAGGACTGCTCCTCTAAGGCCCTCCTGAGAAGAGTCATTTTGGGATGGTGGTGGTGAAGGGGACGGAAAGATGTCACCACATACTCACGAGCCACTTTGTTCATGGAGTTTTTATGTATATAAAGCACCTAACAATGGATCTGGTACTCAGTGAGTTCTTATCAAGTATTGGTTCTTTTCTTTACTTGGGACTTAGTTGAACCTCCTAGAAGAAAAACAAAAACAACATCCTCCCCTCCCCCCCAAAAAAGCTAGAATTTTAGGCATGTTGCATCCATAGAGAAATTCCTTCTAAGTATGTGGTCTTTTATCCTACGGTCAACTTCAACAAGACAGCACTTGTATCAAATTAGATAGGTGGATGAATAGAAAGAGAGAGAGAGAGACAGAGAGAGAGAGAGACAGAGATAGATGGAATGGAGGGAAGTGCTGAATTTTAACTGAGAATTCTAAAAGTTGGATTTGATGCTGAGGTCTTCTACTGCAGAAGTCCCAAATGTATCAAGCATGTCTCTCATGGATAAGAAGTTTAAAAGTGTAACCACAAAAACATCAAACCTACCAGAGCCTTTATACGGACCCATTGTTAGTTTCAGGAGTCTCATATCATGTCAGAGTTCCAACTCCAGCATAGATTCCATTTGTTCTATGTTCCCAGGATGATCTGGGAGATGGATAAAGACCTAGAGAAGTGGACAGAGTGAGGAGACAAGGCTGATTGCCGGGGTTTTGTGGACTGTAAGACTTGAGAGAGGCAAAGCAGCTTGCCCTCAGGTCAAGATGAAGATAGTACTGAGAACTGGAACCAACTCTACAAACCCAATTACTCTCACAGAAATCTTCCTGGTCTTCCCCACAGGTCAAGGCCCTATCACGTCTCAGACCTGTGCAAAGACACAAGCATTTGAGTGGTGTCCTGATGCCGGTTCCCACAGAGGAAAAGGGGGGCAGAGCGAACCAGGCCAGTTGTGTGCCGTGGCCTGGGGACCCTGGGTTCAGTTGGATTGTTTACTAGAAGATCCACACCACAGAACCAAAGAACCCCAAGGACCTTAATTCCTAAATCAAGGCCAAGACAAAGAATCTCTGTGAGTTAGGTATTGAGCCCTGAGGGGTCTCTCTTAATACCAGCACAGGCTGTGATGACAAGGTTAGCGAGAGTTGTGTGCTTAGCTGCAAGAAAGAGGATGCTCACTTACTTTGCATGGCACCTTCTGACTAGAGGCCCTGTAGTTATTTTTGAAAGCAAGTGTGTGTTTGTATATGTTTCTGTCTGTTATCCCCTCTTGACGACATGGAGTTACCTCCAGGGCAGAACATGCCAACTATTTAGTGAGAGCCACACAAAAATATTACTGTGAGACTGACAGGAATAAGAGCCTCTGTCTGTGTTGGGGGAGGCGGGAGAGGGGGAATTAGAGCAGAATATTATCATCAATTACCTTGTCTAGAGTCAAATACGGAGCTAGGGTTAATAAATATCATCTCGCCTTCTACCCTACTCCCGTCTAAAGGCCACATTTCCAAAATCTTTACATTTTGACTCAGATTAAATTCCTGGGGATCTTCGAATCCTCTGAGGAGCTTCGTGGGCTCTGAGGGTGTCACCTGAGTTCTGTTTGGGAGGTCTGACATTGACAGCTGTCCTAACAGATTTGCATGGCACCTTCTGAACAGGTCTTTTGCCATCACGTCTGTGCCTACACATTGAGCAACTCCTCTGCCAATGGCACTTACCACTGAACTGCTGAGTGGTAGAACCTCCCCCTCAGTGCTGGAGCGGGGGAGGGTGGCATATCATTTCTGGAAAGAATGACCCATGCATGAGCATGCACACATACAAATACCCCTCAGGCATCTGAATATGTCGCCAATCTTACCTATGGACCAACGATGAATTTTCTGAACTCCTCCTTCATATTTTAATTATTCTCAAGACACCTCCACTCTTGCCTAACTCAACTCACCCCTGGATTGCTCCTTCTGCCTCACCTATGTGTTATTGCTCTCTTTCTGGCCTTATCTTTCCTCACAAACAGCTTTACATGGTGCCCTGACTTAACGCCTACTTCACTGTTGGGATAAGCACTTTGGTTCTTGAATCAAACTTCTTTGAGCATCTAAACAGTATTTCCAACAGGGTCTTCAAGAAGGCTCGCCCCTCAGTCTCGGAGCTGGAGGGAAGACCAGGCAAACGCTGGCTACTTCCAGACAACCTTCTTGCAACCAGTATTTTCTTCTTTTTTGTGTAGGGAAGAGTTTCTTATAATTATAGCACTTGTTTTATATATTATTTTAGCATAAGAACTCTTTTTCCACTATCATGGAACCCCAAATATAAAACAGAATACAGAGATGTTGCTGCATATGGATTGGAAGTGAGTCTGCTACAGCCTCCCCTAATTGATTGCCCTTCCCTCCGCCCACAGGCGCTCAGCCTTCTCTGCTATATTGTCCTTCTGACTCAGTGTCCTTGCCCTAAGCCAATGGAGCGTCAGAATCACCTTTGACACTCAGGACTTCCTCCCCACACCTACCAAATTGGCACCCTCAGGGGTGGATGATAGCAGAGACAATAATCAATTTTTCGTCCATCACCATCTATTTATATTTTGTGGGCTCCCATATCATTCCACTAATGATAAACCAGAAGACTCGATTCCTACTGTTCAAGAGGACATTTTAAGAGAGCTGACCTTGGTGAAGGTCTTGGTGCCTGGTCTCTTTCACCCCAGGACCATGAGAGACAGCTGCAAGTAGAAAATGTGTAAAATCACCATCTAAAATGTCTAATTATTTGGGAGAACCTGTGGTGTTGGAAACTAGAGATGTTCAAACCTATTCCCTCACCCTAAAAAAATGAGATGGCCCAGGTTTCCCAGTAACTGCCTGGAGGGGTGGAAAGGACATAGATTTGGGGGCAGACAGACCAAGACAACCTTGTCACATTTACTTAAACTTTAGGTCTCAGTTTCCCCATCTGTTTCCTGGGGATATAAGCGTTCTCAGTGAGCTGTATGGGGAGTTAAATGAGAAACTGTATGAAACATTAGCGGGTGCCTGGCACTTTCTCAGGAAAGTTTCACTCTCTCCTCTAAGTATGGAGTTGAATCCCAAGAGATCCTCGTGGCGATATATGCAGTTACATATGCGTGGTCAGAGAACTAACTCTCCATGTTTCCAAAGACAAAGTAGAAGAAGGGGGTGAAGCTGGAAAAGTTATAGGAAAAAGGAAGAGTAATAATAACTAGTCACATTGATTAAGTTTTAGCCATGTCTTACTCACTCAATTAAGAATTTAACTTACATCACTTCATGTAATCCTCAAAACTCCATCAGAAAGGTACTGATACTATTCTTGCTTTACAGATGAGGAAACTGAGCCTCACAAGCCTGATAAGTAACTTGGCCAAGGTCACACAGGAAAGCAAGTGGCTGGAGCTCAGCCCAAAGCCAGTGTCATCCCAAGACAAGATCTCTTAACCACAACCCTCTTCAAAAAAGAGAAGTTTAAGAGCTTGTTGAAATTTGGACTGTAATATCTTACACAAACGTGGAAAACCAACTGTAGTTCTGGAAGGCAATTGGAAATGTGAATGTTTCTTAGAAGGGTGAGATTGTAAAGTTGAAATGAAAAAAGTATGAAATAAGCAAACATGTCTGGGTCTTATAGGACAGTCTGCAGCCCCTGCCCTTTAATACCAAATATTTAAAAAGCTAAGTGCTCAGAATAAGAATCGAGGGGAAACCCATTGGAAAAAGTTGTGACTTGCCTGGGAAGTCATAAGACTCTTCTGACACAAAGGTCACTCTGCCACCCCCAGACTAATAGCACTGGGCAGGCTACATACCACAGTGAGAAGCCCTTAGGCATCTGGATCCAGAAATGGCAGAGGAATAGAGCAAAGAGTTGGAGTGATGGTGAAGGCATTAAACATGAAGGTTGAGGGCAGTAGTGGAACCTAGTTAAGACTAGGAGTTGCCATCACTTTCTCAATCCCCATTCTTCATAAGCAATTGAGAGAGTGACTCAAGAAAATGTAAAATGCTAATCAACGAATTCTGCTCCTAATGCCTTCTACATAGAAATTAGGAATTCTAGACCTGCTCATGTCTCTAGAAAGACTTCATCTAGAAACCTCCTGAAAACGATAAACAAGAGTTGACAAGCTCATCCATTGGGACTATGCAAAAAATATTTGCATGAATAAATTATCCATTCAGTCCATTCAAAACATGTGCACCTGCACATTGGTGGAACGTCAAGAAAGAAGCCCTTGGAACTATTTCTGAATAATTCCATATTTGGGGGAAATCCAGATGAAATCTCCCCACATGTATTGTGGCACGTCTATGCTTTTTCTCCCCTTTCTGTTCCCCACCCCCATACTTAGCAACCACATGTGAGTTCAGGGTTTGGAATTAGTCAATCTGTCTTCCTGGACAAGGAGAGGATACCAAGCAGACCTATTTTGAGAGCTAGTTTCTTTTATGACAGTGCCCCAGGAAAGTTTTATGAGAATCCTGATTTAAGGTTGGAGGTTAATTGCTTTGAAATTCTGAGAACCAAAAAGAATTCTGTAGGTGGGTGTACAGTAAAACTGAAATAAGGAACTTCTCTGCAAACTGAACCAAAAATCTTCAAAGTTGGTTCATCTGAAAACTTCTCTTGGGAGGACAGCCCTGCTATTAAAGGGACCAGGCAGTCTACCCACTCTGTTACAGTGGAAACATAGAGGCCCTTGAGCTCTGTTATGCTGGAAAGAATGGGCTATGGGGACCAGGGGCAGGAGCTACCCCTGACAAGGTGAGTGTGCAAAAAGGGCGTGGTCAGCTTGCTGTGGATGTTTTCCATCAACACCAGGAAACTTCAAAGTCTGCCCAAGGTTTACGGTCCTCAAATTCACCAGTTTGTGGTTCTCCAGGAGTTGCCAGAACCACTAGAGTAGAAAACCTCACGGATCCCAACCTTAGATCTCACGATTGTGTGTGGTTGTGGTGGGGGTGGGGTACCCTTGGCCAGTGTCTGATTTTTGCTAATTCATTTTTTTTTCCAGCTTGGCAGGTCACCTTAACTTAGAAGCTAAATGCACAGCTGGGAAAAATAGGCTTGCTAGGGGATGGGTCAATGGTCTGTGAACTTGAGCCTTGGCTGGGGGTAACATTCTTTGAACATGCAGGTAAGACGAGGTAGGAAGCTACAGCACTATGCCAACATGGACACAATTGCCAGGCATCCAGACCCACCCTGGGTCAGTGCACAATGCACAGCCTCAGTCGGAGCAGACCGTTCAGTCCCCTAGCCGCAGTCCCTCTCCATTCCTCAGAGTTGTTGGCACAAGCACAAGGCAGAAAGGCAGAGTTGCTGGGAAAGAGGGTAAGGTGAGACCAAAGCGGAAAGAGACAGAGAGGGAGCAGTTCCTGTGTGTTTTAACCTGATGCCCATAGAGAGACTGCAAAATGCCCCCAAAACTCACCTGGTGAGATTTCTTACCATTTTAGTCACAATTGAACCAGAATTTCATATATACACTCCCATTCTTCAGGTTTGCAGCCTTCTCAAAAAGCCACTAGATCATTCCCTTATTCAAAAATCTTTGGGGGCCGGCCCGGTCGTGTAGCGGTGAAGTGCGCGCGCTCCTCTGGGGCAGCCCGGGGTTCGGATCCCGGGCGCACACCACTTGGCAAGCCATGCTGTGGCGGTGTCCCACATAAAGTAGAGGCAGATGGGCACGGATGTTAGCCCAGGGCCAGTCTTCCTCAGCAAAAAGAGGAGAATTGGCGACAGATGTTAGCTCAGGGCTGATCTTCCTCACACACAAAAAAATCTTTGCCAGTTCCTCATTCACCGGAGCTGTGATCCTCAGAGGGAAGTACACCTACCAAGGATGGTAGATAAGATGATTTTAAGTGCAAATAGTAATTTTTATTTTAACAGTTATATGTTTTTGATGTGAAGACAAATTTAGTAAAGTAAAAAGGAGAGTCAATGTAAGTAAAATTATTGAGTAAATAATATAGGTAGGTATACAGACAGGGCAAAATGGTGACAATAAAATGTGAGTGATTACCATTTGAAATTTGGGAAACACTGGCTTAAAGATAGACATTCTACAGTCCCTGAGGGCATGCCATTGACCAGTCCTCCACCCTGTGGTCTCCACCATGTCTGAAGTCCCATAGTCTCCAACTGTACCTCACAGGGTACATCCCAGACACAGGGGTGGACCCACGTCCCTTATGCACGTGTCCCTGCTTCCTGTTTGTCCCACCACACAGACCATCCTTTCCCCCATCTTTGCCCCATGGAACCCAACCCATTTTCTCCATTCAGTCTTCCCCAATTGCTTCATTGGAGTGAAATCTCCTGAAACAATTTGCTTGTACTTGGAACCACTCAGGAGTCACATTCAAGAAACGTTTATTGAGATTCCACCCTGTGCCAGGCTCTATGCTAGGCAATGGGGATTCTGCCATAGGAGGAAAAAAAAGACAAAAACTCCTACCCTCACAGAATGTAAATTCTAAGGGAGTGGGACGTCAGCACGTTTCCTATTCTGCCATGTGAGGCTGCTTTGGGACTCTGCTCTCCCCCAGCCAGCCTGGGTAACCCGGGCAGATGGGGTCTTTGTTGTCCTTCCCCCAGAAAGGCCTGATGTGACTTCTACCAAGTAGCAGGACGTTGAATTGGCACTTTTCAGAGGTTGAAACCCCAGAGTTGGGGCGCGGAGATCTAGAAGCAGTGCATGAGCCACACATCCTGTGTGTTTCTGGCATTTTAGAAACTGCTTCCTCTGTGTGTCTTCTCAGATCCTTCCAACACCCCTGGAATGTGTGATGCTGACAAGATGGTTGAAATGACTCCACGGGGCTTGTCATCTCTCCAGAGGTTACCCAGATGGTGCGTGGTGGGCAGGGGCCTGAGGTCAAGTTCAGGGTCCCCAGGGGCTGCTCTTGCCACTGTGAAGGCTTGAGGCTCCTCAGGCCTCAGGGTGAAACACCTCAGGCACAGACAACCCTAATTCCCGATGACAATCAGAACCACAGGAGACACGGAGCCCCGACGGAGCAAGCTCTGCACGACTGCTAGGAAGAGGAGCCTGAGAACACCATCAGGAGGGGGAGAAGCCCCGACATCTTCCCAGAAAGAGGCAGTGCAAAGGCGCTCCAGCCTTCCTCCCCTGCATCTCCCTCTTCTCCTCTCTCTCAGCCCCCCTCTTCCCCAGAACCACTGTCTACCCTCAGCAGGGAGGCTGCAGGTAGAGCAACCAACTCATCCCAGGCTTCCCCAGTGTTAGCGCCGAACGCCCGGCATCCCAGGAAACCCCGCGGTCCTGGGCACACCAGGTGGACAGGTCAGGTTAGCTGCCTGTCTCATAGACTGTGCTGCAGTCGGATCTCGAGCAAGCTGTGTGTCCTTGGGCAGGTACCGACCATCTCTGAGTCCGTTTTCTCATCTGCAAATGGGGCTAAGCCATCCCCCGGGGCTGCGGTGGGGATTAAAGAGGTGATGCGTGTTTAGGGAGTGCAGCAGTGTGCCCTAAATTACTGCTGTTATTAACGCCTGTGGAGGCTGGACTGAGAGCAGCATACAAACGAAGAGCTACGGTTGAATCAAAGGACCTGTGAGTGGTTAATGACCGCTGAGTGGCTCTCTACTGGAGGCCGATGTGACAAGGAGCATATGGCCACAGCATGTCCTCTCACCAGTCTGATTGGCAGGAAACAAGAGACTTGCTAGCAAAGTGCTGTAAACCAAACGCACAATCTACCGGGCTCTGTCTTACCATTTTATTCAGCACTTACTATGTGCCAGATGCTAAGTACTTTATTTACACGCAATTTCTCATTTAATCCTCACAGCAGCCCCTCAAGGTAGCAGTATAATCCCCGGTTTTCAGGATGAGGAAATTGTAGCCGAGAGATTCAGTAACTTGCCCAAAGTCACACTGCTGGGAAGGGCAGACAGAAACCAGGGCTGCCTGCCCTCAGAGCCGCTATCGCTCACCCCACCTGACCATGGGTAGGAGACAGCCTCTCCCCGGGCCTCGGCAGGAGCCCCCCGCCCTTCACCCTCCAGAGAGAAGGAAGTGGCGTTGGCTGGGCACCAGGCGATCTGCCCAGCCCTGGCAAGAAGGGGGATGAGCAGGCGAGCCCTGGCTTGCTGGTGGATGGCCTACCCTGAAACCTGCCGGCTTTACCAGGAGCCTGAGGAAATATTGACATAATCTCATTGCATTGCTCTCAGCTCAGACTGAGGAGAACACAGGGAACCACCCCGGGCCAACGAACCATTGTAGTTGGACAGACTGTTCTTCAGCCCACAGCAGTCGACTGTGTGGACTAATTCCTACAGACTGTCCATCACAGAAGAAGGGGGTCTTGGCCTGGAGACAGACTGGGGTTCTCATCCTAACTCTGCCACTTACTAGCTATGCCGCTTTGGACAACCTGAGCTTCAGTTCTCCCATTTACGAAATGGGCACGAGGTTTGTCCCAGCAGCAGCAGCACCCCCATGGGGTAAACGTGCTAAGCACTATACTTGCATCTTTGCACCAGCTCCTCTCAAAAGCCCTTTCATTTTAATTCAGGTACTATTTTTAACTCTGTTTACAGTTGAGGAAATAGAGGCTTAGAGAAGTTGGGAAATTTGGCCAAAATTTGCTTTGTACCCCTCTTTACCTCGTTCCCCATGTGTACGATCTCTTGTAACCTGCACTGTAAAGCTTTCAGCGAAATGACACATGTGAATGTGCCTGACTCGTGGGTCACCCTGTGGTAGCATCCTTGGTTCCACAAGTCTCAGCTCACCTCTCCTTACATGTGCCTGGAGAGGAGAGGGGGCTCTCAGGGGAGCACTCTCTCCATGGGAGCACCTCCTCCTTCCCTTACAGCATTGCCTTCCGAGGTGAGAGCAAATGACCCACCAGTCTGCATAAGCACATAGGAGCCTGAGGGTGACTCAGGAATCCAGAGGGACCGAGGACAGAGCAGCTCACAGCAGGAACAAAGCCAGGCAGCAGCCCGTGGCAAAGAAAACGACAGGCAGGCGAGGCAGCATGAGGGCTAAGGGCCGGCTGGTTTATACTGTAATGACTCACAACCTCAAAGACTTCGAGGAGGTCTAGAGGCTGCACCAGGCCACTGCAGACCCAACCAGAATTTTAGAAATAAAAACCTCCCACCGTCCTGGCCACCACGCTGCATAATCGGCTTGCCTTTCCTCCCTCCACAAGTCCATGCCAAAGACCCCAATATTGCCCCCACAATTCTCGAAAAGGGCAGGAGAAGAGTGTGCTGTCGGGAGTGTAATAGAATTGTCAAATATACAAAAATCAGCAACGCAGTTGAAAAATGGAAGCCATGGTTCTTCGTGTTGTCCTACAACAGGGTAAAAATAGCTCATTTTTCATCAAGATAAAACAAACACCTACCACTATCATATCCAGCAATCTACATCACCAACCGCCACCCCCAATTTGAGCCCTGCCATGCCGAAATAGAGGCTCTACTCAGCATTTTGGTTTAGGGTCAGATAGACCTAAGTTTCTGTTCCAGATCTGCTACTTGTAGCTGTGTGACCTTGGCCAAGTGACTTGACTTCTCTGAGCTTCCACTTCCTTGTTTATTAAATATTTGTGGACTATAACAGTACTAACTCTGTAGGGTAATTAAGGGATTAAATTAGACAATACATGTAAAGGGCTACTTTTGTCAGTTATTTGATTTATTGTTCCTATAATTCTGAATTCTGCCTCCTCTCCCAGTTCTCAGCCAACTGTCTTACACAGTTTCCATTGATCACCACCTCCCCATAGTCTGTTGGGCTTAACACCCTGTCCCTTCTGCATACGAGAGTTTTAAAATGGGGTCAGTCAAGGGTCCAGCCCAGTGGTGTAGCAGTTAATTTCAAGCTCTCTGCTTCAGTGGCTGGGGTTCACAGGTTTGGATCCCAGGCGTGGACCTACACACCACTCATCAAGCCACGCTGTGGCGGCGTCCCATGTACAAAATAGAGGAGGCTTGGCACAGATGTTAGCTCAAAGACAATCTTCCTCAATCGAAAAGAAGAAGATTGGCAATAGAGGTTAGCTCATGGGCCAATCTTCCTCACCAAGAATAAAATAAAATAATAAAATTAAAATGTTAAATGGGGCCAGTCAATTGGCGACCAACCCCAACCTCAGGTTTCTAAGTCTTTGGTTATCCCAAACATGACAGCAGTGGCACCTCCATTGTCAGTGGTCAGGTCCTGGGACTTTCCAGTGGCCCCTTGTTGTAGGTTTCAGGGGCAGGAGAGGCCCCTTCTCTCCCTCCCTCGCCCTGCCCTCCTGCCCTTTCCGAGAGTGCTCACTCTCTCACTTGCACACAGCACCAGAAGGTCACAGGCACTTACCGTGGAAATGATATTTGGTTACCTGGCATTTTGCATTTTGTGACACCAAAGGCCTGGATGTGACCAGGACATGTGACCAGCCACAGCTTGACAATGACAAAGTCACTTTTTTAAACAGAACACCTCACATCTTCTCCACACCTTCCTCCTCCCTCTAACTACCATCCCTCCAAACACAGCAAAGATCTGTGTGTCAGAACTTTCTGGGCGGGCCCCGTGGCTTAGCGGTTAGGTGCACGCACTCTGCTGCTGGCAGCCTGGGTTCTTCGGATCCCGGGCGCGCACCAATGCACCGCTTCTCCGGCCATGCTGAGGCTGTGTCCCACGTACAGCAACTAGAAGGATGTGCAGCTATGACATACAACTATCTACTGGGGCTTTGGGGGAAAAAAAATAAATAAATAAAATTTTTTTTTAAATATGCATGATTAAAAAAATAACTTTCTATAACAATAATAACAATGATACTTTATTGTGTCAGGTACAATGTTTAAAGCAGATTACTCCATTGCTTCTAGATTTAACGTTTGGAAATGTGGATACTCCATTTAACCCTCAAAGCAAGTTTTCCATATATTTCTATGTATATATTTCCTACCATTTTATCCGGTAAGCGTTTCTCAGATGGCCCCTGCCCACGGCTGTCATAGAGCACTCTGCTTGTCAGGCAGAGGAACTGTGGAATTAACCTGCTCAGTGGCCCACGTGGCCAGTGGAGGAGGAGGACGTTTTCCTAGTTTTAAAAGCCCCAACAGAACTGGTAATACCCATGGTTGGCTCAGGCATGGGCAGGCCAGTGTGCTGTTTGTGGGAGGGTATATTTGTACAATCTTTATGGAGAGCAATTTGGTGGTACCTATCAAAATTTTAATGTTCATATCCTTTGACTCAGCAACCCCATTTCTCAGAATTTTTCCCATAGAGGATATATGTACACAAGACCACAGAAATATATGATGAAATATTGAAAATTACATTAGTGTTCATTGATAGGAGAATACTTAAATAAACTATGGTCCACTGATACTACGAATATTAGAAAGACAGATCTATATGCTATGACATTAAAAAATGTCCATATATAGTGTAGGGGAGGAAGACATATCCTCTACCCCTTGAGTCCTTCTGGCTGGGCTACAAATTAAATTCACATGAGACAGAATAACAGGAGAAAATCAAATAAAGCTTTATAACATGTATACATGGAAGAGACCCAAGAAAAACTGTATAACTTGACAAAATGGCGGAGGCTCCCATCTTGAATAATATCTTCAGCTAAAGAAAAAGGAGGATGTTGGGGGTGAGGGGAGTCAGTTATGGGACAGTACCAGAAAAGCACAGTAAACTAGAGTAAGGTTATTATGCAGGTTTAAGTCCTCGCCTTCCATATTTATAAGAGTTTCTAGAGAGAAGGTCATCCCCCCTTCTTCCTGGTACAGAGAGGGAGATACCTTTACAGATGGAGATTTCCCTTACAAATGTAAATGTCTCTTACAAGGCGTAAATTCTGCTTTTCAGAGCTTCTCCCACGTCTGAAGTTTTTAAAAGTAATAATCCTCATTAGCCCAAAATAATCCTCATGTCAAAGAGACACATTTTGTGGTAGCCAATTCTGATCCCCCACAATAGTGAAAAAACAAGCTAAAGAACAAGGCTTACAATATGATTGTATTTTTTTTGCTTAAATCTATGTACTCTGTGTATGTCTGGGAGAATATACAATCAACAATTAATAGTTGCTGCTGGGGGCGGGACTGGGAGGAAAGTTCGAATTCTTCTTTGTTTAAATTTTGTTACAGGTGTATATTTATATCTAAATGACAGAAATATCCCAACACAACAGATCTCTTTGTTTCTCTCCCTGCCATCCATCTGGTAGAATCCTCTAGCAAAGCAATGCATAATAACCCAGAATAAACATTTACTCAGAGGTTTGCAGTGTATAAAGCACTTTCCCAAATAAAACCTCATTTCAATCTCACACCATCCCCATGAGATTATCCTCATTTTACAGATGAGGAAACAGAGTTACAGAGGAAAAGTGGTCTGCCCCATGGCAAATGGCCAGTGGTTGGTAGAACCAAGACTAGAAGCCCTGGTCGTCCACCACCACCCGTACCAGGCACCTTTCCAGCCCTCCCAGCTGATCCCTGCAGTATTTCTTCCGTGGCCAAAATCAAGTGACGCTGGCCTCAGATCTTCTCTGGCACACGGTGAAAACCAGAATACCTGGGCATGGCTGAGAAAGCTGAGGGTGGAGGGGAGACGAGCAGAGTGGAGGGGAGGTGAAGGGCATGGTGGAGAAGAGAGATTAGAAAGCGTTTGAGAAGGACAAGAGGCTTGCATCCTGTTCAACAATTAAATGCGTAGTCCATCAGCAAACCACGTGAGCAAGACCTTAACAGGTGCCTCCTTCCTATGACTGCTTCATTGTGTCATTTGGGGATGAGTCATTTGTCACCACCTTGCTCTAAGCTGTATGTGAGCCGAGCCTAAACCCCAGTGTGGCAGTGGGACCACTCCCATCCTAGGTATGTCACATGAACTTCTGCCCAAGATGCTCTTAGGGATCTGTCCTCAGAGCCACAGGATGGAGAAGAGGAGATCTCAGAGGCCTTCCTATAACACGCATCTGCTTGTTTAACACCCTCCAATGGCTCCCATGCCCTTTGGAAGCAAGTCCAGCCCCTAACATGATGCCCAGGCCCTGGGACCTGGCACCCACTTATTTCTTCAGCCTCATCTCCAGCTGTTTCTCACCCGGCCCACCACATATTGACTCCATTGACTCTGATCAGTACCCCAAAGAGGCAGGCACCCTCCCATTTCTCTCTGTCTCCGCCCACCACCCCACCAACTATTCCACATGCTGCACCACCCGCCCAGAGCACATTCACTCCCGTCTCCTGGCTGACTGCTACTCATCCTTCAGATCTCAGTGCAGACATCGCTTCCTCTGGGAGCCTTTCCTGATCGCCTCACCCTGCCACTATCCCCCCCACACCCAGACCCTGAGGTGCTGGCTCCCTTCTCCTTGTCTTCCTCTCTCGCATTTACTGCACTGCATATGCATGTAATGGTTTATTTGCTTGTCTCTCTCCCTAGCTGGATGAGCACAGTGGCTGGTGAGTTATAGGAATTCCTAAATATGTCATTGATGATGGGGAATGACATGGTATGACTGTCACCCCACGGTCGATGACAGGTGTCAGACTTCAGCAATGGGACTTAGCCTTGCAGCCCTGGAGCCTATTACATAAATCTTGCTACCTTCATCCACAGGGCCAGGCCCTCGCTGCCATTGTCTGGGAAATCTTAAGCCTTGAATGACAAGATATGTTATAAAGGGCAGTGACTACTGGCAGATGTGTTGTGAGAAATTTCTGGCAGGTTCTAACCACAACTCCTTAGGAGGAAAAACAGGACACCCTCAGGTTTACCTGGGGAGTGATAATGAACCAGAGTGCTGTGACTAGTCTCAGGAGGTCAGGAGGGCAGGAGTCCATTCCCCTGCCTCCTGGCAGGACTGGCTCAACTCCAGACCAGCGATGTCTCCTTACATTATTAGTAGGAGTAATATTGCTATTAATAGTAGTAGCAATATAGTAATGTTTCCACTAAAAATAAACACAGGGAAGATGGCGTCACAACCTGCCTGGGTCAGCCTTCCCAGTAGTCGGGAGAACATGGAACAGTCTCAACAGGGTGAGGTCTGACTGCATCCCTCATGTCAGCACAACTGCCCAATGCGAGGAGAAGGGAAGCAAGCAGGTTCTCCTTCAGAAGAGGCAAAGAAAATGTTCTAGAATCAGGTTTTGGGCGCACAAAGTCACCAGGCCACAATCAGACACCTCCCCTGCCATTGACAATAACTCAACCCTCCCCTCGTGCACAGGGCTTTACGGAGCACAAAGCCCTCGCCGACCCCGATCTCACTGGTCCTCACCACACAAGGGGGCGCGTGCAGCCAAGGACTGGGAAGAAGCTGAGGCGGGGGCAGGCCTCAGGGCGGCTTCCCGGAGTTCTCAGTCCCAAGCGAGTGGCTGGGCCAGAATCAAAGAACCAAGACATTCGACTGCCAGTCTGAGCCCCCCCCACTTCGACATTCTGCTTCTCAGTCTGGAAAGAAGATAAGGAATGGAGCAAACAACCCACATGCCCCACCATCCGTGTTTTTAATAAATACGCCAGCACCTACTATGTTGCAGGCACTGTTGCAGGCTCTAGGAATAGAGCAATGAATAAAACAGATTTAAAAAAAAAAAAAAACCCTGCTCCTATGGAGCTTACATTCCAGTGCTGCAGCATTTAAAAGTGACATGATTCTAGACAATCCCTGGGCCTGGAATTCAACAATACTGAGCCACACAGTGAGAAATGTGTGCCCTTTCCAGGCCTCTTTCAATCCTTCACAGACTTTAAGGAGGCTTTGGGGGCTGCTATCCCCTCTTGACAAAAAGGGTCTGGCTGCGGGATCCAGTGAGAAGTGAATTCCATTGTTGTGTTTCGTCCTGTTTATTCCCAGTTAATGTCTATATGTGGCAAGGAACACTCATTTTCCATTAAAGGTGGTGATACAGTTGCTTTTTAAATAAGTGTAAATTCTTTAATCAGTGAGTCCTTTTAAAAAAGGCCCTAGGGGGCCGGCCCGGTGATGTAGTGGTTGAGTTCACGTGCTCCAGTTCAGTGGCCCAGGGTTTGTGGTTTTGGATCCCGGGTGTGGACCTACACACCGTTCATCAAGCC
The DNA here is from genome assembly GCF_057802395.1 of Ceratotherium simum simum. Classification (NCBI taxonomy): domain Eukaryota; kingdom Metazoa; phylum Chordata; class Mammalia; order Perissodactyla; family Rhinocerotidae; genus Ceratotherium; species Ceratotherium simum. The sequence goes on from NC_141933.1 coordinate 31,387,140, forward strand.
ATGCAGTGGCCGCATTCCACATACAAAATAGAGGACGATAGGCACAGATGCTAGCTCAGGGCCAATCTTCCTCACCAAAAAGAAAAAAGATGGCCCTAGGAGGCTAATAGGATGGGTGCTCCACGGAGGCAACCAAGTGCCGGCTGTTCGGGAGACTTGAACAAGGCTGTACCAAGAGTGGCCAAGAGCACTTCTCCATCTCAAGACCCAGACGCGCTCATGTCACCTTGTTCTTGGGCTTGTAAGAACCAGAATCAGGACAGCCCAAAGGTTCACTGCTTAATGCTTTAATTAATCTCACACCTGGCCCCTTCGTGTCCCCCTCCCACCCACCAGCATGACTGGGCTCCCCCCTTGTGGTCTCCAGGAGAGAGGCCACAGGAGCTGAGCCTGGAGCACGACAGCAAACACCCTGCCCTTCCTCCCCGCTGCCACTGTGATTTATCTCCCTTATCTCAATCTCCACACTTTCACTGAGGGCAAAGGTCATGGCGGGAAGCTCCCTCAAAGTTAATTACCCTTCGTTCTCGGAAGCCAGTACCCTCCTCCTTTTCTCAATGAGAAAGAGCTGCACCCAGACCCCACTGACCTGGTTTCTCCCCAGGTCGATGGGGCCCACGCAGGGTCTGCATCAGAGACCCCCGGGGAGCTCCCCCAAAATATGAGGTGCCTGGGCCCACACAGCCTTGCTGAGTTAGGCACTGAGGGGCCTAGAAAGCTGCATTGTGCTCCTCCTGAGAGTCTGAGGATCAGCTGGGTCAGGAAGCCGACATTCTTGGTTGGAAACTCCTGCTCAGTGCCCTCCTGCGTGGCTGAGGAACAACCCACAGGTATCTTATCGAGGCCGTCAGTATAGGTTTAGGACTCGGGCTGTGGAGTTGAGCAAACCGGGATTCAAATCCCAGGCTCACCACAAGGAAGCAACTGAGGTGCCTCAGGCAAGCAGCCTAACCACTCTGAGCCTCCGTCTCTGGGCGATAAAGTGGAGGTAACAGTGGTTCCTGTGTGTCCCCAGGTTGTCTGAAGGATTCCGTGACCTAACATACATAAAGTGCTCATACAGCGACTGGCTTGGAGGGAGAGCTAACGAAATACCAGCCGGTATTAACACAGGATTGGTTGTTTATCTGGGTAACCAAGAGGGAGCCAGCCCCGGTGGTCTAGCGGTTCAGATCCATCGCTCTCACCGTCATGGCCCAGGTTCATGTCCCGATCAGGGACCCACACCACCCATCTGCCAATTGTCATCCTGTGGCTGCGTGCTGCTGTGCTGCTGAAACCTCTGCCACCGGGATTTCAAATACCAGCAGGGTCACCCATGGAGGACAGGTTTCAGCAGAGCTTCCAGACTAGACAGACTAGGAAGAAGGAAATAGCCACCCACTTCCAAAAAAAATTGGCCATGAAAACCCTGTGAATTGCAGTGGAGCACTCACTGTCTGATATGGCCCCAGAAGTGCAGAGGATGGCGCAGAAAGACCAGGCAGGGCCCAGCTCTGCTGTCCACAGGGTCACCGGGAGTCAGAATCTACTCGATGGCGCTAACGACAACAAAGCCAAGAGAGACACAGCGTGGTCTGCAGGGAAGACATGGGGGGGGGGCGGGGAGAAAGCAGAGTGAGATGAGGGAGCACAATCCGTGCTGTCCAGACCTTATTTGCCCCGTTCCCTTCAACGTGTGCGGTCCCTAAAGTCAGAGGCCACAGTCATTCCTCACCACTCTCCCCGCCAGCCCCGATCTCTACCCACACTGGACGTGTGGCCAGAGCTATCCAGTGACTCACAGACGTGAGGCAGAATTTCACTGAGAGAAATAAACTGAGACAAGGGAGGAGCACCGAGAGGGGCAACGGAGGGCCCCATTGCATGGACGAGGGCTGTGGGAAGGCCCTGCCTCCTCCCCGACAGAGGGGGGACTCTTGTCTCTCTTACACTGGAGTGCTTCTCTTCTTCACTTGGAGATGCGCGGGGAGGCTGTTTCCTTGTGATCAGACAGTTTTCCTACGCGGTGATCCGCACCCTCACTCATTCACTCCTCGCTCTTTCAGCAGACCCTGTCTGAGGGTCTGGTGAGTGCCCAGCTCTGCGCATACAGAATCCATCACGGCCCCGGGCAGCTTCCCGCTCACCTGCCTCATTTTGCAGATGAGGAACCTGGGGCCCAGGAAGGTGAAATGGCTCAGGCACGGTCTCACTGACAGCAAGTGGCAGTGCCGGATTTGGATCCCAGAACCCTGGCTCGCGCCGCCTCACCCCACTCCACACATGGCCCAGGTGAAGGGCACGGCTAACAGTTCCATGAGGACATTTGTCTCTGGCCTCCAGCAGTTGCCTGGCACAATGTCCAGAGCTTGGGAGCCAAATCTCCCCTGGGAGGAGAGCACATGGTGCAGCAGGGCAGCACTTCCCAGAGCGTGGTGTGCACGCGAATCACCTGGGCATCGTGTTAAAATGCAGATGCTAGCCCGGGTTTGGGATGGGCTGTGCTTCTGCATTCCTAGCAGGCTCTGGGTGATGCTGACTCGGCCAGCCCCAGACCACAGTCCACACAGTGTATAGCACTCTCTGCAGCCAGACAGCCTGGATTCAAAGCCCACCTCTGCTACTTACCAGCCGTGTAGCCATGAACCACTTCCTGTGTCTGGGTTTTCTTGCCTGTAAAAGGGGGGTGGGGTGTGGTAATAATAGCACTTGCTTTATGGGATTATTGGGAGGGTTAATGAGTTAACATGTATGAAGCACTATGCCAGGTGTCTGGCATGTATTAGGCACTCAAAAGCCATTGGCTGTCAACAGAAGGTAGATGGAGAGCCTTCCTTATAGTAAGGCAGCCCTCCTGCTTTCTGTCCCGGTCCCTGGCCCCAGAACAGTCAACACGTTCTTCTCTGGCATCCAGCTAGCCTTGGTCCAAACCACCCTTGGACAGCCCGAGACCCAAAAGGATGAGTTCACCTGGCCAAGAGGATGGTCAGAGGAGCCCAGGGCACACCTCCACCCCTGCTGTTGTGCAGCTGTGAGAGCTGAGCAGATGGAAACCTGCCACAGGCACGTGGGGCAGAGTTCTGCCATGCAGAGCTGAGGTTCCAGCTGGCAGTCCTTCGGATCTGCCTTCTCTAAAAGCCTCTTAGAGATTTCAGGAGGCAGAGCATTTTTATCTCCAAGATCCCGAAGAGCCAGGAGGTAACACAGATCAAGGCAGTAACTGCGGATCCTGCTGATACATCAGAAAGAAGGCAAGCCCGCTTCTCAGGGCAGGTCTCAGAAACATTCAGCCCTTCGGGGCTATCAGGTCAGCAGGGTCTTGGAGAAAACTGGGAACCAGGTGTCCAAAGGCTGGCTCCCTTTCCTCTGGCTTGGGGATCCTTTTCTGTACTCTCAGCAGCCACCCCCCACTTTCCTGCCCCCCAGAAACATGCCTTCCATCCGCATCATTCATACAAGGCGGGAATGGCTGTCAGCAGCTTGAACGGAAATCTGGAACTTTTGTTTTCTCCGGAACCCAAGTCTTTGGCGGAAGGAGAAATAGTCCACAGAGAACATTTTAGACACCAGCCCGGGAAAGGGGCAGTTGGAAGGAAAGTGACTGGTTTTAAGGTCGGTTTGAATCCCAGCTGCAGCACTCACCAGCTGTGAATCCTCGGGCGAGTCACCAAGGCCCTCATCTGTGAAGTGGGGCTAGTGCCTCCCATGCAGGTGCTCGTGGGGTTAGAGATGATGTCTGGCATTGGAAGCGCCGAGGATAATGCCTGACCCTGGCAACTCTCAATTAAGGAGGTGATGGTGACCTCCGTGGAGCCCTTCCCGCCTCCCCACAGGGGCTGACCCTTCCTCTTGGGTCCTCCACCACTTCAGCGGGCGGACTGCTGGAAGGCTTGCATCTGTTCCTGTTGCTTTTCCCACCTCCCACAGAGAGCTCACTGGGACAGGGAACGTGTCTGATTCATCTTGGAACTCCGTGTCCGCACAGGCCTGGCATAATAAATGGGCCCATCTAGATTCCAGGCCCTGACTCTGGAGATAAGGGGAGCTCTCCTTGGGTACCTGCCCCGTTTGTCCTCGGGGCTGAGGCTTGGCTGAGGGAAAGGACCTAGGGGGCCGCTATCAGACCCTCGGTCCCAGGGTGCTGCGGCCCCCGCCCCGCCAAGACTGGCTTGTCACTTCTCTGGTGCACAAGCTGCGTCTGATTCCTGCTCCCCAGTGCCAGGGAGGTCCTGGCGTGTGCGGGTGGGAAGCTCTGAGCTCGGGGCTGGGCGTTTCTCCATTGTTCTCTTCTTTCCCTCCTATCTCCAGCTGGTTAGTAATTAACAGCTCCTTGCAGGTTTCCGCCTCCAGAGCTCCCCAGCAGCACAGGTGGCCACTGGGTTGGAGCAGGAGCACTGGACTCAGGGCCTCCAAGACGGGGAGCACAAGGTGGCACAGCCCCCAGGTCACGGCCCCGGGGGCAAAGCCAAGAGGTTTGGCGCTGCGCTAGCTGGCAGGGGTGCTGGGAAGGGCAACAGGGAGGTGTGTCTGCAAGCGCAAGTGTGTGTGAATGTGTGTGGGGGGTGGATGGGAGATGACTACCAGGACCTGGGAGAGAGAGGCTTGACTTTCTCTCACCACCCCACCTCCACCCCCACGGGAGCTTTCTGTACAAACCCTGACCCGTGGGGCCTCCCCCAGAGCAGAGGCACGTTGACAGACAGACCCCAGAAGCTGGAGCAACTCCCTCCCACCTCTTTTTAACAGGCCCCGCCTCGGGTGGGCCACCAAGGAGACCAGGTAGAAGCAGCGGACTTGGACGAGCACCACCATCCAGAACTTTCCAGGCGACACAAAGGCCATTCCCTTTCAGAGTGTGGGTCTCTCCACCACCTTTTCCTTTCTTTAACTCTGGGGTTTTTGATTTGAGGTTTGGACTTCTGTAAGAAGGACTTCCAGGGAGACTTATGGAAGCCCTAAAAATACACACAATGAACATGACAATTGGAAGCACGTATTAAGAACATTTTTCTAGGAATGGGCTTCTACGCACAGCCGAAGTGAATCAGACTTTGTCGTGGCTCACCCTAAACCCTTTACTCACTTCCTGTTCATGCCATTGCTTTTACTGGGGCAAGGGCACCCTTATCATGATCCAGACAGCCCTGCCTGCCCCCTGTGGCCCTCTTCAGTCCCCTCCTCCCCTTCGCCCCAGCTGTTCCCTCTCTGCCTCTAGCCATCCTCCAGCCCTTCTCACGGCTGCCCCTTCTCGTATTTCACGTTCAGCTCCAATCTCGCCTCCGAGGGGCCTGCCGACCGCCCAGTTGAACCAGCATAACCCCCCCCCCCCAGCTTCCCGCAACACCCTGTTGTGTCTTCGCAGCTGGTACTGGGTCTGGGTCAGCTCTGCTTGTTGATTTAGTGTTAGGATGTAAGCCCCTGGGGGCAGGGCTCTGCGGGGCTCTGCTATAGCTCCAGGCAGGCAGAGTACCTAGGGTTCACAACACCTGGAGGGTGAATGAATGAGTCAGTGTGAAGCTTTCCTTGGGGTTGGTTGTAAACCCCAAAACTTAAGAACTGTTGCTCTAAATCAGGGATCAGCAAACTACAGCCTTTGAGGCAAACCCAGTCCGCTGTCTGTTCTTGTAGAGCCTGGGGGTAAGAATGTTCTTTAGGTTTTTCAATGATTGAAAAAATCAAAAGAAGAATAATATTTAGTAACATGTGAAAAAAATATGAAATTCAAATTTCACGTGCCCATAACTGCAGTTGTAGAGGAGCACAGCCACTGTTGTCCATTCGTGTATGCTCCACAGCTGCCCTGCCACTGCATCAGCACAGCCGAGGGCTGCTAAGCGAGACAGTCTAGCCTGCAAAGCCTGAAATATTACTGCTGGGGCCTTTACAGAAAAAGTTTGCCAACCCCTGCACTAACTAATGCTAAGAAGGAAAGTAGAGGTGGAATCCAATTAGACACAGCAAAGGAATAAGAATAAAAGAGAAAGGAGAAAGGAAAAGAGACATGTAGGGGGAAGGAAAAATAACACTTTAGTGAGCACCTGCCAGGCACTGGGTTTGGTGCATTACCAACTTTATTTCCCAGCTCTAGACAAACTTAAGTAGAGGCCAAAGCTTTGGTCGGGAAGCCTCCATTCCCAGATTCTGTGCCTCCTCTGGGCACTTGTTGCCTGTTGCCGGGCCAGCCCCCTCTCCTGTCATTCGGGCACTCAGCTCTGACCTTCCCATAACACTTGCTGTTCCAGACATTTCTCTCGGCAGAAATCCAAGCTTACTTGTCCCTCTTGTTCCCTTAAAGTCCTGCTCTCTGCGAAGTCACAGCAGGAATGAAGACAGGTTTCTCTGTATTACTTCTGCCCCTACCCGCACTACCCTGCATGGTATACGACACATAGTAGGAACTCAGTGAATATTTGCTGAGTGACTTGATTAGACAACCAACCATGCGGAACCTTAGCTCAGTGAGCCACCATTTCTTAGGGCAGAGGACCCCCCAGTGGGGCATTTCTATACGGAAGACGGTTGGCAACAGACGGATTCTTCTCAGCAATGTTACAATCTACTCAAAGACTGTTTCTCAGAGACCTGAGGGCTCTCAGTCCATTCCCTCACCTTCCTGCCCAGCTGTGAAGCTGCCCACCTCTCGTCCCCAAAGCCACTGTCCCTTCTGCTTGTCCTATCACTGTTCTGGGCTCTTGGCTGGTCCAGGGGAAAACAAGTAGTGGAATGAGGGCTGGCAAGGATGGACAAGTGACAGTAGAGAGGGGAGATTGTATCTGGAAGCTGCACTTCGCCTGTGGTTACTCCAAGACAGGAGGAGGAAAAACCAAGCCAGAAGGCTCAATCAGAAGCCAATCGCAGATGACCTCCCCGTGCGATAAGAGGTGATAGATACTCATCTATCTGGTATTTCCTGTGAAGGGTGATGACTCTCACTTTGGTGGCTGGTTTGAGAAAGAGGACAGGTCCCCTTATAAAAGAGAAGAAAGAGAGAAACTGATGAGCACTAGCCCTGGGTATTCAAAGACAGAAGAAAGTGTGAGGGGACGGGGAGAGAGTAAGCTGAGAAGTATGACTGGTGCATTGGTGAAGCCAGCTGGGAGAGAGCTGCGCATTGCCACCAGTTCCTTTGTTTTGGAAGCACTGTCGGTGGCTAAAGGCTCTCCGTCTCCTTCTGCCTTCCCCATGTTTGTCAGAGTGGCTTCTAGTGGCAGCTACTGACAATTCCTAAGGGACCCCAAGATTGGAGGTGAGGCAAAGACTCTGGGTCACAAAGTCCCTCTTTTCAGGGAACAGGAAGAACCCGAGGAACAAACAGGTGGGTCAATCCTCGGAACCCACAGTAGAAGGGAGTTGGATTGGGTGGATTGTCCTGACCTTGGGATGTGACCTATCATTTCCACGGCAGAGCAGGACCTTTCTAAGGATTTCCCCACCTGCATCTTCACTTTGCAAAGTGCCATTGTCTCTTCCAGGCTGAGTGGCCATTTTTGCACCAGCGAAATTCAGAAAGAAAATAGAAGTGTGTGTACAGCTTACTTCTTTTGCATTCAAATAAAAATTACTTTATTGAGAGGAGCCCCAGGTTGAAAGAAATATATGTTCTTACAACTCAAAATTCACTGCTAAAAAGAAACAGTAAAGTCAATAAAAAATAAGCATCATTAAACACATGAACAGATGCTTAACCTCACTGATGATCAGAGAAGCACAAACTAACACGTGAGAGGCCACCCCATATCCTTCAAACTGGCAAAACTAAAAAGTCTGATGATAATAAATGTTGTCCAAGAGGTAATGAGCAAGGAATTCTAACTCGCTGCTCTTCAGGGCTGTGGATGATTATTAACACTTTGGAGAGTGATTTGTTAATTCTAGAAAAGGGGAAGATACACATGCCCATGACTCAGCAAATCCATATCCAGATACAACCCCTGCAAACTGTCACACAGGCTCACAAGGTGACAGCACAAAGAATCCATCACATCACTGTCTGTCAAATGAACAACTGGAAACAACCTAGCTGTACTTCAGTAGGAGAATGGATAAATACATTGAGACAGCTCCACATTTGCTGTCTCATTCATTCTTTCATTCATTTTTCATGCAACAAATTTCCATGAGCTCATATTCAGATGCACAAGAATCACCTGGGAAGCTTGTTAAAAATATTTCTGGGGGCCGGCCCGGTGGCGCAAGCGGTTGGGTGCGTGCGCTCCGCTGCGGCGGCCCGGGGTTCGCTGGTTCGGATCCCGGGCGCGCACCGACGCACTGCTTGGCAAGCCATGCTGTGGCAGCGTCCCATATAAAGTGGAGGCGGATGGGCACAGATGTTAGCCCAGGGCCGTCTTCCTCAGCAAAAAAAGAGGAGGATTGGCGGATGTTAGCACAGGGCTGATCTCCTCCCAAAAAAAAAATATATATATATATATATTTCTGGCCCCACCCTCAGGGTCTGAGCCTTAAGTCTGGGACAGGGTTCTAAGAGGGGACTTTTTGGCAAGTGTGTCATGTGAGGCCAACACGTGTGCTCTTTGAGTCACATTATATCTGATCATGCATCCTGTGGTTAGATTTCAAGCTGGATTACGAAACTAGGTGGGCCACATGTGTCCCATCACTTACTAGGTGAAGAGTCCCAGATTGGCAGGATTGGGAGGGGAGGGTGTGAGGGCTGGTGCATTTCTCCTCTATAAAACTCAGTCCTCTCATGGACAAAGAGAAAGCCAAACCAGAGGATGGCTCCATTTTTCCTTCCACTTCTCACTTCTGTGGTGCTCTCCTCGGAGGGGTGTGTTGCCCAGTAAGTCAGTACAGTTTTCCAAAGGCACCCACAGCACCATCTCTATAGACAGCAGCCTCTACACGCAACAACACTCCTTTAACCAGAACTCTCTGTAACGGGTACTTCTGGCTCCTGAAATTCCTATGTGGTTCCTGTGCACTCCTGAGGCATTTTCATCAAAGAAGCATTAAGTTAAATTTAAAGACCATTTCCCAACTTAATACAGATAGTGGGATTCTAATGGCTTGAAAAAGCCAATACATGCATGGTAGATATCAAAACTATAAAACTCAGAATATCTGATTAATTATTTAACTGTTGTGACCTAGGTAGGGTTCAGACAGAGGTTGGCCAAATTCCCTACGCATATTTCTCTGCCTCTGTGGACAAGGGAAAATAATATCGACCAAACGTTCAAATAAAAACTTGATTCTGTGCCATCTCTTTTCTCAGGAATCTTGGTCATGGTGGAGGAAGTGATCCTGAACTAGGATCTTAGCCTTCGGGACTTTTTTAAACTTTTTAACTTTTGAGTTCAGTCATTAAGTCCAGCTGAGGTACAAGATGGAGTAGGGTAGCTTTCCTGGCTCCAAGACAAATTCAGTTAGCAAAGATCTGTGGGTAGACCTGTGTCCAGGCAGGAGATTGGAAGATGTGCTCGTTCTGGCCTGTTTGCCCTCAGATCCATTACCTACCCTTTCCCCTCTCAGCCAACACCCCACCTCCACTCCCCCCCCCCCTTTCTGCTCTCTTCCTCTGGATTTGATGCCTGAGGCTGCAGGGGTACCTGAGGCTCCCGTGTCAGCCTGCTTTAACCTGGGTTCCGCCAGTGGGGGCGCCAGCAGAGACTGGAGAGAAGTGAGAAGTCAGGGTATTTCTTCCCTCCCTCTCCGCCCTGGGCGTGCCTCCAGCAGCCACTACTACTTTTCCTGCATGGCTCCAGCTCCCTCCAGACAAGCCCATCAGGGACCCTGGTAGCACCAGCTCCTCCCTTTCTCTCTTCAGCCTGTAGATACTGGTGACTTCCTGCCCTTGCTAACCTTTGAATTACCTCGTCATTGTCTATTGGCTTCGCAGACCTTCCAACACTGGGGTGCCCCACTCCCTGCATTCAGTTCCCTCTAGTGAAAACACTTGAGTTCCTCTCTGCTTTCCTGCTTAGATTCTGATACAGGAGCTGCCTGACCTCTCCTTTCAGCCCACTTAATATTATAACTCTTTGTCTTCCATGCTCACCAAGGGGTTTGCCCTTTGCAAAGCCTGTTCATCTCGCTTTAGCCCACGGAATCTCGAGACATAGACAGGGCAGGGATTACCACTTTGGTTTTACAAAAGAGGGAATAGATCTAGAGATGCTAATGTGATTAGCCAAAGTTACACGGCTAGTGAACCTCAGAGCAAAGGCTAGAGTGCCAGTGTCTTGTGGGCTGCTGGTAATTTCCCTGCGGCCTTCAGGCTCTTTTCTCTATCCCCAGCCCTCACCAAAAGAAGACATTCTTTATGGGTCAAAATGAGGCTTCGTTTGGGTCTCATTTGCACTTGGTGAAAAGGTGCTATAACTATGCAAATCACACACCCAAAGAAGTTCAAGGGACTATTCGTTTCTATTTTGGTCTTTATAAGAATATTTTGCATTTAAGTCAACCAACCTTTGTCAGCATTCTATAAATCCCAGAGCAATGTTTCTCAAAGTCAGAATTATGTGGGGGAGGAAAGGCGTTTCTGGTAAAAACTCAGATTCCTGGGGCCCACCCCCACCTCCTGAAGTGGAAAATCTGGGAATGAGTGCTGGGAAGGTGTCTTTTTAACCAGCATTCCAAACGATTCTTGTGAAAAACAAACTTTGAAGGCCACTGTTCCATGAGACAGAAAAAGTTGTCAGCATCCACAGAGGAGAAGGAGCCATCAGCAAGGTGACCAGTGGGCTGATTTCTGGCCAATCAAATAAAGGCACAGTCCCTCAGGCTGCCGTCTGATATGAGAGGTGCCACCTATGACACACTACCGTGTCAGGCTTAGTCCAGACACTGCATGTGCGTGCTTCTGTTTACTCTTCACAGCAACCCTACGAAGTAGCTATTATAGCTCCCATTTCACACATGAGAAATCTGAGACTCAGATTACATAACTGCCACTGGGTCACCCAGCTGTGACCCAAATTCCAGTCGAGTTCCGCATGACTCCAAAGTCAGGCTCTTCTCTATGTTACTGTTCCCCAAATGGAGCCTGCTTCATTTCCAGACGATTGTGGGGACAATGATATGCTGAGCTGGCTCTGGGTGGGATGTCCCAATCCTGTTCTCCAGAGGGTCTGAATTTGCTTCCTGCTTGCTCCTGAATGAGATGCCAGTGAGCTGCAAAGGGGCAGGTGAATGGTGTCCAGCCCCCTTCTAAACCGCCTGGTGATGGGAAGGGATCCTGGCAGGTGAGGTGCCCACTGGTCTCTTGGGAGCTCTCTTACCTCCGCACGTGGCTCAGAAGCATCTGGTTTTGCCCCAAACCAGCTGGAACCGATCAGAAAGTCCGAAGCAGCAGATGTCTGCATTAATACATCCAAGGAGGCCCCGGGGAAGCAGCCGACTGTTGTTCTTATCACCAATGTTGAAAAAAGTAACAGCATGCATGGGCAAGTGTGCAGGCACAGGGCGCATGACATCTGGACACCCTTGCATCATCTGAGCTGCCAGTTCTTTCTTCCAACACATTGCTTTGCAGGTCTGGTCACTGTTCTGCTGACACTGCTGTGTGGATAGCTGGGCTAATGAAACTGCCAGATAGAGACCGAGTGAGGCAGGGGCAGTAGGGTTGGGAGGGGCAGGAGGGGTGATTCTCGGATTGGAGTGATCATTCAAAGGGGGCAGAGAGGGCTGCCGACCTGTGGGAAAATGCCTGGTGCTCCCCACTTCTTCAGTGTCTCTCTTTGTCCTTCCCAAGCTGTTGGACTCCAGCCTGCCTCACTTAATTTTATATGCGCCTCTCAGTAGACGTTTGTCACTGTGTATGAGGCTGTCTTAGCTAGCTCTGGAAGGCAACGGCCTGAGCTCAAATCCCAGGTCATTTACTCAGTAGCTGTGTCTCTTTGGACCTGTTAAATCACCTCTTTGAGCCTCAGTTCACTAGGCAGTAAAATGGAGACAATAATAGTATAGTAAACTTTTAGAACTGCTGGAGGAAAAATATTTTTTTAAATTCTATATAAAGCTGTTATCACAGCACCTAGGTCAACAATATTTCTTGAGGGCCTACTATGTGTCAGACATGGTTCAAGGCCCCAGAGACAATTGTGGTAAACAAAAACACAGCCTTGCCCTCCTGGAGCTTATAAACTAAGAGTGGAGACAGACAATAAACAAGTAGGTACATTTATAATATGCTATTGCTTTATGATAATGCTGCGAAGCAAAATAAAGCAGGGTGATGTGATAGAGAATGGCAGAGGGGAGAGCAAATGCAGTTATCGATAAGGTGTCAGAGATCTTGCCACAGGAGTGACATATGATAGGAGAGGTGAACGAGATGGGGAATAAGACAGATGGATATCTGGGGCAAGAGCATTCCAGATGGAAGGAAGAGCATGTGCAAAGAACCTGAGGCTGGAGCATGTCTCCTCATTTAGGGAACAGCACAGAGGCCAATGTGGCTTGAGCCCAGTGAACAGTGGGGAAGGTGGTAGTACTTGAGGTTAGGGAAGAGGCCAAAAGGCAAAAAATAAGTGAGACACAGGTAGGTAGGTAGGTAGATAAGACGAAATTCATTCATTTTATTCATCATATCTTCGTATGGAGATAGGCACAAATAATTAACATCAGTGTTGAAAAGCAGAACCTCATTACATATGTTGCAGACATTAGCAAGATAATAAGGGGATATTATAAACTGTCAATAAATTTGAAAATTTAAATGAAATTGGCAAATTCCTAGGAAAATATTACTTACCAAAACTAACAAAAGAATAAATTTTAAAATCTGAATAATCCTAAAACTGTTAAAATAATTGATTTTTAATTACAACTAAACTTCTCATGAATAAAATGTCTTCGATGGCTTCAAGCAAGTTTTATGAAATGTTTAAAGAAGATATAACGCTAACCTTACACAAACTCTTCCAGAAAGTAGAAAAAGTGAGAACACTTCCCATTTTATTTTGTGAGGCTAGAGTAATCTTGATAGCAAAACCCAACAAGAACAGTATGAGAAAGAAAACTCCAGGCCAGTTTTACTCATGAACATGTATAAAAATCCTAAATAAAATTAACAAACCAAAGCCAGTAATGTACAAAAAGGAAAACACATCATGTCAATATCAGGCTTAGTCCAGGATGCTAGTGTAAATGTTGCTTTAACATCAGAAAATCGATGTAAATCGCCACCTTAACAGATCAAAGGGGAAAAAAATCATATTGTCATCTCAATATATGCTGAAAAAAAGCTTTTGCTAAAATTCAACATCCATTCATTATTTAACATCTTAGAAACTAGAACAAAAGGGCACTGGTAAAGAGTATCTACGGTGAAACCTGTAACAACCAATCTATTTAAAAGTGAGACTTTGAAAATGTTCCCTTTGAGAATGTGAGGAGAACAAGGATGCTCACTATCATGACATCCATTCAAGAGTGCCCTGGAGGTCCCACAAGGACAACTCAAGACAAAGAAATAAAAGGTAGAAAGCTCAGGGGCCGGCCCTGTGGCTGAGTGGTTCAAGTTCCATGCACTTCCCTCTGGCGGCCCAGGTTCTCGGGTTCGGATCCTGGGTGCAGACCTACTCCACTCACTAGCCATGCTGTGGTGGCGTCCCACATACAAAAAAGAGGCAGATTGGCACAGACATTAGCTCAGGGCTAATCTTCCTCAAGCAAAAAAAAAAAATAAAATAAAAGAGGGAGATTGGCAACAGATGTGAGCTCAGGGCGAGTCTTCCTCACCAAAAAAAAAAAAAAGGTATAAGGATCAGAAAGAAAGAAATAAAATTGTCATTACATGTGGATTATATTAGTACCCACATAGAAAATCCATGGGAATCTGCAGATAATTTTTAGAATTTAAGAAAGTTTCACCAGGTTGTTGGTATAAACTCAACAGAAAAATTAGTTAAATTTTTATCTACCAACCACAAGCTTTTATAAATTGAAAAAAAAATTTAAAGATAATACATTAGCATTTAAAAAATATCAAAAACTTAGGGGAAATATCCAACAAAAGCTGTGTAAGACCTCTGTGGAAACATCCTGGATCATTAGTGAGAGGAGTTAAAGAAGATCCGGATTACAGCGGGGGTTCTACGTTAATGCATTGGAGCGCTCAGTGCTTTAGACGTCAGTTCTCCCTATATTGAGCTATGGACTCAATAAAAGTCCCAACGGGATTTTTAAGAACTTAACAAACACTTTCTAAAATTAATATAGAATTGCCCAGGTCCAAGACTAGCCAAGACCCACTTGAAGATAAAACACAGGATTGGAGGACTTGCTCTACCAAGGAGTGAGTCTTACTATAGAAGTAATTAAGACAGTCATTTTCATTCAGGGATATAGATGGAGGTAGACACCACTCGTGTTTTCCAATATCTGGGCGTTCTCCCTTTCCAGGTACGTGGCAGGCAGCACTTCACGGCCCCTTGCAGGGGAGTGTAACTCTGACTGGGTCTGGCAAACGGGCTGTACGAGGAAGTGAAGAATGGATGATGTTTTCATGCTGAGGCAGTGAAAGCCTCATGGGCGACTTCCAGTGTCTCTTCTCTGGATGGAGAGTGCTCCCAGTGGAGCAGCTCCTTCACTCCACAAAGGGCAGTTGCCCCAATGCCTCTCCTGCCTCACCAGTGACCTACTAATGAAGCATAAATAACTTCAGTATGTTAAACCGTGAGCTGTTGGGGTTGTTTGCCACCCAAAATAAAGCATAGCCCATCCCATCTTGTCCAACATACTGACAGACCAATGGAACACAAGAGCACCCAGAAAGAGAGCCACCCATGTGTGGACAACTGATTTTTCAACAAAAAGTGAAATTACAGACTAGTGGGGAAAAAATCGTCTTGGTACAAAAGGATATCCATTTTGGGGAAAAAGTAGAACTTGTCTCTACTTCATGCCGTACACAGAAATCACTTCTAGGTGGACTCAACTTTATTTGAAAGGCAACACTGTATAAAGCTTTTAGAAGAAAATACAAGACAATTATTCATAACTCAGGAAAAGCCTTTCTAAATAAGAAACAAAAATCATTAACTACAAAAGAAAAGATAGTTAAATTGTGTTCTATTAAATTTCACAATAAAAAAAGTTTTCTTAAAAAAGAAAATAGCAGAAAGGAGTATCTAAATGTTAATAATAGCTATCTCTGGCTGGCTACATTATGGGCTGAATTATTTTCTTAATTTTGCTTATCTCTTTTCCAAATATTCTGTGATGAATGTGGATCTCTTTTGTAATAAGGGAGAAAAAAACCAATAAGAAGTTGTTAGTTTTTGTTTTTGTTTATAATCAAGAAGAGGCATTCCAAATTTGAGGATATAGAATAAGAACTTTCCAGACCTTAGTCTCACTTGCTTGTTAACCCAAAGGAAAGAAATCCTGATGCTGGAATTTCCGGCAATGTGGCAGGTGGATGGAGGTGGGATTTGATGGTCACTGTGGCCTTATGACTCTTTTCCATTCAGCTACTATAACATCATCAAGGCAGCCTGATAGCACTCTTTAAGAGCCTTTCTGTGTAGATTCACAGTCCCTGTTTCTGGAGGGAGGTGCCCATGGGAGGCCTCCTCCTTTCTGCCTCTTCCATTTCTGGTCTCCTTTCTCTGACAGGAAATAGGTTTTGACCCGAGTATCTTTCATGGAGTTTACCAGATCTGGAGATGCAAGGCCACTGGCCGTGCCCCAGGTGCCTGTCCATCAGGCCTCCCAGGGATGGACACTGGAGCCTCCCTCTTCCTTTGGTCAAGCCACTCCAGGCCCCTTGTAAAATCTTTATTAGACACACGTCTGACTCCAAGCAGCCTGAATGTAAGGGCCTTTTAAGATCTAAAGCACCTGTAAGGATACTTATTTTTACTCTCGGTTTTTATAGTTGGATCGGCTCTTATTTATTCGTTGAACATTTATTGGGCACAGGTAGTAAACTTATCATAGACCATGGCTCCTGAAGTCCTGAGAATTTATTCCATACCTAAATCTGGAGTCTGGCAAAACGTGGAACAAGGATATGGAGGATCAGGGTCATCCTGGAGACAAACAGCGGTCAATGGGCAGAAACGGCAGGGGCCTCGGGGTAATTGGGCTTTTAATGGGTTCAGAGATTCTGAAATGCCTCACAATGGTCCTGAAGAAGGATCTGGAATAAGGATAGGCAGCTAGCTGGAAGGGCATAAGGAGTAGCCTTCTTCATCATCGTCATTACTGTTTATTGTATACATACTATGTCGCAGAAACTACGCCAGGCACTTTATATACATCATCTCCTTTAACACTCTCAGCAACCCTGGGACGTATAAAATATGACCCCCTTCTCGAAGATGAGGAAATTGAGACTCAGAGGAGGTTAGGTCATTTGTCTGAGCTCCCACAGTTAGAAGCGGGTGGTGTTGAGCCGGGAATTCACATCTGTCAGACTGGAAATCCTCGTCCTTTCCTATGACAGTAACTCTGCTCTGGGTGCTGACTCTTGTTCATCTACGTCTTAATAAGATATTTCGATTTCACGCCCTTTCTGAGGGAAAACAGGAACCTTGATTTCTGAAGACCATGTGTATCTGGCATCAGTGGCTTCCGGACGACTTCCTGTATTTGAGACCTTGTCCCCGTGAGGTGGGGCGGAGAAGCCCCTGTGGCAGCACGGGCTCTTGTTCCCTCGGGCCTCAGGACCGCACTTGTCCTCAATGGGGAAGACTTCCAGACGCAGATTTTCTGTTTCTCGGATTCTGGTACCGATAGCTTTCTTCAGGAGCGTGTCTCACCGTCCTGTGCATCCACGTTCTGAGTGTCCTGTAGGTGTGACTGGGCTCTAGGATCTGACCTGGCTCCCTATCTGATCCTTCATATCACAACAGGACAATGACAAGATAATGATTGGTGCTCCGGTAAGAAACTCTGGTATGTTTCCATGTCAGATCCTACCAATGAGAGAAAGTGTCGTGAAGCACAACAGGGAAGCTAAAAGATAAAATCCAGAGTTAGGTAAATCAGGTGTGAATGTTGGTTCTGCTCCTTCCAGCTGTGTGACGTTGGGCGAGTTACTTGACCTCTCTGAGCCTCTATAATAACTTCCAATAACTATTAGATAGTGATAACTTCCTCCCAGCTTTGTTAGGAGGATTACTATATGATCCAATGATGTCGACTGCTTAACACGGAGCCCAGTCCACAGTAAACACTAAAAACATGCTCCTTATTGTATTGTTACTAAATGCCAAAAAACAAACCAACAAACCCCACTATGAGATTTGTTCTACGAGTTAATAAACAGTCACCTTAAATGACTTTTCTCCCCTCCTGGATCCGTCAGCTGTTTGATGTCTGAGCAAACCAGCCAGCTGTTTGAGTCTCGTTCAGCGCAGCATGCCCTGGAATGCACAGACCGAGGGGCCTGGCAGGCCCGGAGGCCAGCAGGCCTAACAGGGTGTGCTAGCCGAGCAGACAAGATGAGGCATTTGGAAAGTCTGTTTGAAATGTTTAAGCAAAGAGTGATTCGGGAAGAATGCAGAATCAGGAGAACTGACTCACTCTGGGCCTCAGTTTCCCCATCTGCATGAGAAGGGGGCTGGACCACGTGCTGTCTCTTGCATCTGACCTTCATGAGTAGAGCAGTTTGATTCTGCAGGGACCCTCTTAGCTGCTCCTGTGTGCATCCAGCAACTCCTAGTCCTGCGTGGGAAAAGCTTGGTGTCTGTGGCCCCTCTCTGGGTGGAGCTTTGCAGGGCTCAGGCAGCCCCACTGGCAGGGCATATCTCCACTGCCCCCTAAGCCTCCCGAGGACCCACCAATTCCAACATCTCCCAGCTCCGACTCTATGCAACCACAGAAGAGAAAATTCCAACCGGAGTTCCCAGTCTCTGCAGAGAGGAGAAATCTCTCTACGAGGGCCCTTTTCCAGCATAAACTGTCCAAGGTGTTCAGAAGGAAATTTCCTTCTTTCCTGCAAAGCTTTGGAGAATCATTCTTTTGCACGTTCAGGGGAGAAAAAAGCTGGCAATAAAACTTGGCTTTTTCTCCAGTGAAAACTTGCTTTGGGTTAAGGAAACATTGCCACCTGGTGGAATGATATTGAAATAACTAGACGGAGAGAGCCGGGCTTCCAGTCTGCAAACAGGTGAAGCCTCAGAATCCTAGAGAGAAAGAGCTAGAACGGTCCTTACAGCTTGGATCCAATCCCCTTACCGAGTGATGGAAATGTTGTACAGAGGTGTTTTGTGAGACTGAAAGCTGAAGCCCAGATCTACTGACGCTTGATGTGACTAATTCAGCCCTCCTCCATCTCTACCCCTCCCCCCCGATAACGTAGAGTCACCCCACACTTTAGCCTAAAATGACGTAATAACTGAGGCCAGTGCAGTCAGGCCCATTTTCGTCCTGGCTGTTCCCTCGTGTTTTTTATCAGCTTCATGGGATGCAGAAGAGGAGGACCAGAGGAGTTCTCATCGGGCAACGGACATAGAAGGAAGGCAGACCAGACACCAGAGGGAAAGAGTTTGGGGACTGAGAATTCCGTTCTGTGTTTTTCATGTCCAACTCAGGGGTCAATGATTGTGATGAGGGTTGGCGAGTCAGCTCCTCCTCCTCACTCTGGGCCAGCAAGAAATACACGACACCATAGTGGGGGATGCTTTCAAGTCTGTTTGGAACATTTGGGTCCTGAAGAGAGTAGGATCAGTGAGTTGAGTATAGAAACTCATTATTTACACAAAGCGTGAATATCTGTCATTGTGTAAAGTGAGCCTTCTTATTAGAGGCACAGTTATTTCCATCTCATATTTGCACGTCACTTTACAGTTCCCTACATGCTTCTATCTATTTAAAATTATTTAATCTTTACAAAAACCCTACGGTGGGAATAATTAGTCATTACTAATGAGGAAATACAGGCTTAGAGAAGTCAGCGATTTTCCTGAGGTCACACAGCTACCCGTGACAGCACTGAGACTTGAAAGAAGGGAAGACACTTAATATTTAATCTCCTGTGGGCCAGGTGAGGGGCAAAGTGTTTCCGACACAGCTCTCCATGGCGTCTCTGCTTGGGGAGCAGCAACACAGCATTCACTCACTCCTTGCTCCTCCAGCCTGACATTTACGGAAGCACCCCGTCTTCCCATGGCCACTGCATCCTATTGCCATTTGCTTGACTGTAGAACACACTGAAAGGCCGTATGACATACATTTCAAGTTAAAATTGACTTGGAGAAATTTTGCCAAGTATCACTCCTCTGAGAAAGAGTGACACGGCAGAAGTCCTCGCTGTAGGAGAGGCCGCCAGCCTGGTCCACAGGACCGTCAGGAGGGCTTTCTGTGCACTCACCACCTAAACCATTTCAAGTCACCCTTTTGTAAATGCCCTGACGAGGAGGATTGCTTGTGCCTTCTCATTTTATGATTAGAGGATCTCCTTCCTGGGTCCTCACCGCTAAACGTCAGGGCCCCAATCCCAGCGCTCTGACCACTTCTCTTCTGTATCTCATCTCCCCGTAGAGGTGGGGTAACCTGGTCTCATGCCTCTAAATACCATCTAGGTATTGATGATTCCTAAATTTATACCCACAACCCCAGCCTCTCTCTGCAGTCCAGACTCATGGATGCAACTGTCTACTCAACGCTTCAACATCTAAGGCCTCAAAACCAGCATGTCCGCCTCCAGACTCATGGTTTCCACGCTCTTAACCCCTCCTCTCACGACCTTTCCCATCTCGGTAAATGGAAATCCCATTCATGCAAAACCTTTGGAGTCATCCCTGGATCCCTCTCTTTCTCTCAGAACCCATGCCCATCTGCCTTCATAGCACATCCAGAAGCTGTTGCTTCTCCCTACCTCCTTTGCTACCCAACCACCTTCAGCTGGGCTATTGCAATGGCCTCTTACCTGGTCTCCCCGCACAGCAACTGAGTTTTCCTTTTACATTATAAGTCAGAACATAACATCTTCTTGCTCAAAACCTTCCACGAGATTCCTGTCTTGCCCCCATGGCCGCTCCATCATCTAGCCCACTCACCTCTCTAACCTCACCTCCTGCCACTGTTCCTTGGCTGTTACTCTATGTCGTGTTGCTGCTTTCTGTTCCCCCCTGCTAGAAATGTGAGGGACAGAAGGCTCCATTTCATTCCATTTTATTTCATGCTGTAGCCCAGTGCCTAAACAAGATCTGGAACATACAACATACTTGATAAATACTTGTTGAAACACAAATGCCTTTCCCCTCCGTCTGGTTCGTTCATTAATGCCGTCAGTCCAGAGCCTGAGCTAATTCCCAAGCACTGCATTTTCACTCTCTCTCTTCTTAGCTGTGCTCCATGGCAAAGGAGTCCTGGGATCCCCAGGGGCTCCACGCTTCTTCCTCCCACTCCAGCTCAGGGCTGTGATGGGAGTACCCTCCAGTCTCCTAGGCTTCTCTTCAGGGTCCTGTTTCTCAATGACTATGTCATCTTCTCCTTGGCCGTTCTGCCCATCTCAACACTTCAAGGTGCCAAACGGTAGAGCCTACTGGGAACTGAGAACACACTGATTCTGACAGTACACGAGGTGTGCTCAGGTATCAGCCAAGGCAGGAGCTGAAGGTTCTAGTCAAGTTCAAACAGCCATACAGTTTCTTGATCCCTTTCCCTCAAGTCTATATAACCTCTGCATCATCTCAGTCAGTCTTATCGCCTCCTCACGATAAAGAGGAAAGTGGGAGGGAGAGTAAAAGCAACGGCTGAGAGAAAAAAGGAAGAGGTTGTCAAGAGCAGTGAGAACCGTCAAGGTGCACACTTGGGTGGTGTTACATGGTTGGAGAAGACAGTAACCTCCTTGCTGGGACTGAGGGGTGTCAGCACCCCGGAATTCCAAAGACACCCCTCACATCTGCAATGTGACCAGACATTCAAACTCGATAACCTTTGGGTTGACAAGAACCCTTTTTTGAAGTGCAAATATCGCCAGACCTGTTCAAACAATCAACCATTAATCATTTATACCGTATTGTAAATTGTTGTCAGCTGTTTGATATCACCCCTACTATGGAAATAAGAGTACTGATGGGATAGAGATGAAAGGGAATGGGAATCGGTGAGAACAAGATGTTTTCCAAGACAGATCTGGCAAAAAATGGGGTCCCTGCACAGCCAGAGGGCTGTTAAAAGGACACAGGACACATCGGGAACCAGGTGGGCTGGGAAAAAGGAAGGAGCCTTCTCCTGAAGATAGGAAAACAGGCTGAGCACTGAAGGAAAGCAATCGTACCAGTTCATAATAACTGATTGTTAAATGTTCAGAGATTCTGCAAACCACTTGTTAAACACAACCATTATTAAAAATTAAATTATATAAACTTACAATTAAATAAGTTATATTTAGAAAAAAAGGTAATAGATACTCAAACTCATCAGTTCTTAATTATTTCGCTACATTTTACTATTATCTGTGCTCTCGCGGTTATTAGCATCTGCCGTCGCTGTGCAGTGAGAACGCTCTGCAGTGGTATGCTGCCGCCCATCTCATCCCAACTCTGCGTTTGGTGATGTCACCTTGGTAAATTGAAATTGGCCGTAGTGGGACTATTTACACTACAGGAATGAGCAAACACTCTGGATCAAACACTACAGATCAAGGCTTGATTTACTGTTCTATTGACCTGGGGTTGGCAAACTTTATTCTGTAAAGGACCGGATGGTAAATATTTTCAGCTTTGTACCCGTACAGTGTCTACCTGTCTAAAACAGCCACAGACACTACGTAAAACCAATGGGCAGGCTGTGTGCCAATAAACTTTACTTACAAAAACAGATGAGGGACCAGATTTGGCCCATGGACCATAGTATACTGATCTCTGGTTAAGACTTTAAAAAAATGATGGAGAAATGTTAATAATGCCGGTTAAATTTTAGTGTGTGTCTATATTCAATACATTGTGAATGGCACAAAAAATTGAGGAAATATTCTTCCGATATTGGAAAACTATCATCGAATTCAGCAAAATACTCATGTCATGACAAGTGATTGAAGGTCTGACATACAGCTTTGTGGTTTCACTTTCTTCTTATTGATTGACATAAAGGGAAACATCAACTCACATTCATGTTGGAACTATACTTGTTCATCAGTTGAAATAGTAGATTGGCTACACTCTGGATAAAAGAGCCTGGAGCAAAAATCAACAAAAGCATTCTGTGGAAATCCATCAGCTATGAGGAATTTACAGCAAAGAGTATTGTGTCATTGGGTGTTATCTGTAAACTGTGTTTACACATTCTTTATGTCAATAAATATTTACCAGCACATCACTGAACACCACTTTCTTCATGTATTTCAAATGATTTTGTTAAAGCCTGAGCCAGGTAACACAGGGCTTTACAACTTTTGAGAACAAATCCTGTGCTGTAGGCAACATTTATTCTTTTCCCCTGTTCACCCCTGCCCTATCCATATGGCAGCTCAGACAAGGTCTGCAAGGAACACAGCCTGAGCTCCCAAGGCATCCACAGGGGACTCCTAGGCTAGAAGTCATGAGGCCTGCAGGGTCCTGCATCCCCTTTTCAAATTGAACCCCAAAGTTTCTGTTGGAAACACACACCCTCAAGTCCCCACATACTCCTCCTGGGAGATAAACCCTATTTTCAAACCAAAATTGAGTCCATGTTCTAACAATGACTGTTACGCATAGAAACTAAGAATGTTGTAGGAAACTTAGGTCATATGGTCATATTCTCAAACTATATACCTTCTGGCCCCATGACCAAGTTCATTAATGAGAATGTTTCAAAACACTGACCAATGAATCTATGAAGATCAACTATTTAGGAGAATATTTGGACTTAAAAAAATAATTTCAAATGTGTTGCTATTGTTCCTGAGGAATACAATTTCTGGCCAGGACAGAGAATCAGGCCAGTCCAAGCATGGTGTTATTCTAAGTCTATTTAGGAAACTGCACCCTAGTTCCAGGACCATCGGAGATATTGCTGGGCATAGCGAGGTCAGCCAAGAACCGTCGCTCTAGAATTGTGCCCCTCAGAACCGTACAGGATTCTAGAGCTTCTACAACTTGCTCACGCCTAATCTTGGTTCAGGACCCTGTTTCCACTCCTATTGACTTTATTAGGTCGTGTGCTCTTACAGGCTGTGACCACATTTTCTTCTTGTATGCCGAATGGCTGGCACGTCGCACAGAGCAGTGGAGGGCTCTCTCACTGCGCCGAGAAGAACGAGACTCCTCAGGACTATCGGGCAGTAACTTTGCATCCCCAATCGGTGCACCGGGGGAGAAAACATGCATGCGCGCTGCTCACCCTGCACAGAGGAAAGAGCAGCTTTCGTGTATCAGGGAAGAGCTGGTTCAGATCCCGGTTCTGCTCCACGTGACCTTGAGCAAGCCTCTTGCCACGTACCTCCTGGGTCCCTCAATTTCCTCCAGCCCCACCAGCAACCTTCTAATGCAAGCAACTGTCACCTCGGTTCCGATGTCTGGAGAAGCCTACCCTGGGCTTTCCCCACGTCCACTCTCGCCCCCTTAAATGTAATGTCCCCACAACAACCAGGAGGAGTTTTTACAAAATAAATTTCATCATTTCATTCCATTGCTCAAAACTCTCCCTTGCCTCCTTGTGTCCTCAAACACAATGTGCAGGTTCCTTAACAGAGCTCACAAACCCTTTAGCACCTGCTTCCTCACCCGGTCCCTGTCGAGCTTTGTGCCACACCATCCTGCCCTCTGTTCTGGTCACATTGGCCTTCTGCTTCCTCGCCTACCCAAGCCCCTTCCTGCCTCTGAGCCTTTGCCTGGGCTCTTCCCTCCTTCTCGCCCTTCCTTACGTCTCATTTCATCTGGCTAACTCTTACTAATGTTACAGACCAGATGCACTGCCTCAGGAAAACCATCTCTAATTCCCCAGTCCGGGACGGGGTGCCCCCTTATCCATTTCCACAGCATCTCACACTTCTTTTTCATGGCACTTATCTCAAATGTTATCTAACGAACTATTTGAAAAATTATTTGTGAAATGTCTGTCACCCTTGCCTAGACTGGAAGCTCCAAGAGGCCAGGGACCTGTGTGTCTGCCCCCTGCAGTATCTTCATCCGCTAGCACACAGGAGGTGCCCAGGAAATGCGTTGAATGAATAGCTGAAGAAGCTTTATTCTCTGAACCTGTTTCCTCATTTACAAACGGCAACAATGCCCACTTCAGAGGATTGCCCTGAGGATTAAGTCAGATAACTCATGTCAAAGCTCTAGTGCTGTCTTGTATATGGTAAGCATTTAATAAATGTTTGTTGAGTGACTATAAGCACTACAGCTCCTAAAATGGCTCCTCTGTAAATAGGCCTAGTATGAAGACTGGGCTACTAATTAGCACTTGTGAAGATTTCTTTATTAGGTGATTAATGCAACTGAAACCTCAGGTGTTGAGGCTCAGGTATGATTAAGACAAGGGCTGTTGATTGGCACTCGCTGGGCACAGGCAGTGGCCTCATGCCAGACGAGGACACTCAGTACTGTTGTGCTGGGGGTGGGTATGCCACGAGCTGGGAAGATAGAAAGCAGGGGCGTTATCTGTGGTTGGGAAGTGCAAAGGGAAGCCTGCTGTACAAATAAAGGCACAGTGATGCTTCCAGGCTGGTGACTTCAAAATTCAGCCCAGGACTCCAAAAATTTATCTTTTGCTCTTTCTTAGGAAATTCACAGGTGGTGAGTGAATTCCAAAGCAAGGGAATAAACCCAAGAGACAGAAAGACATGGGCCCTGGGGCACAGCTGATCCAACATATGAGAGACTGGAATTCCTGGGAAGATGGAAGGGAGGTCGGAAAACCTCGGAGACAGAGGAGCAGCCAGCAGGAATGGCCACCTGAGCAGCGTAGAGGGTTCTGGGAGAGACGTCAACAGGGAAAAGGTAGAGCTGATAGTCTGTCTGTGGGGAGGGTCTTACTGAGGGAAGAGTTGGAGAAAAGAGTTGGGAGAAAAGTTGGTGATAGGTATTTAGAAAAGCAAGCAAAGGAAAAATGAGGTCATTGTGAACACTGGGGTGAGGTGGGGCGTGCGGGTGGAGACTGAAGAGTAGTGAAAGAAAGAATATAGGCTCCTAATACTTGACGCGGCTCAGCTGTAAACAGTATCTGTAGTTATCACATTAATCCTGACCTCTGACTTCGCCAAACTTGCTGACCTCCTCCTGGGAGGAGGGAGAGGGGACGACGTGTGTGGGTGGGGAGAGTGGGCGCGGCCGGGGCAGGCGCTGGGAGCCATCCAAGCCCTTGTTGTAAGCGGCAACAAGGAAGTGAATGAGAGAAAGCCGTGGAGCGTGTTGTTGAGAACTGTGGAGGTGAAACCCAGAAGCAGCCTCTGAAAGAACTGGGGTGCAGAGCTGGGCAGGAAGAGAGCGGGGGGAAGCTCTCGGTCACCATGAGCCTATAGTACTATTTGCATATTTAAACTAAAAACACGTATTTTTTCCATAAAAAATTTTTTTGAAGAAATTTAAAGAAACAAAGGAGAGATGTGGCAGTGTTTGAGTGATTTATTTTTATTTTTCTGTATTTCTGAAATTTTTTTAAAAAATCGTTTACCTTGATATTGTATAGGAGAGGAAAATAAACTCAACTTTTTGAAACCTAAAAAAAAGAACATCAGACTTGAACAGAAAGAGAAACGGGAAAGCGTGGCTTGGAGAGATTTGTAGGAAGGGAAAGGACGTTTCCTTGGTGATGGATGGATTGGGTGATGAGGAGATGTTTGGTCCCGAAGAATCTCTTTCTTCCTCCCACATACCTGCCCACCAGCACCCCATCCAAAAGTTAATTTAGCATCCATGTCCCCCAAATTACAAGGTCCACGTGCTCCCTGCACCTCCCTCATGCATCACCGTGTCCCAGCACTGAGTCAGTGGGTAATGTGTGTGGACTTCTTTATTTCTGACATGTTGCCGTCAACAGCTCACGGGACCTGGGTAATTCTTTACAGCACCCAGTGCAGGGTACCGGTGATTAGACACTCAAAACACTTAAGGAAGATGCAGAGGGAAGGTGGTGAAACTGCGAGGGTAAGCACCGGGCTGTTGAGTCTCCTAGACCCGGTTTGAATCCTGCTTCCACACCTCCCAGCTGCGGGCTGCGGGACCCTGGGCATTTCCCTCCCGCTCTGGGTCTACCCATCTGTGGAGGAGGGTGGGAGAGCCTCCATCACAGCGTCCTTGTGAAGATTCATCGAGACACTGCAGCGTCCTGGCATGTCGTCAATGTCCAATAAAGGCCCACAGTTTCAATTATCTGCGCTCGTTTCAGGTATGAACACAGGGAAGTCGCCACAACAGATCGGTCTCGGCATGCATGCCATTGGCCCACCCCACACTGACACATATTTCAACTAATTTTTATTTTTAACTGATATTCATTTTTTTTATTTTCAACATTGTTGAAAACATAGTTAATGGTAGTAAGAGACTTACAATAACAACAACGACAACAAAAAGCAAAAACAGCAAGCCGCTGCTCCCCTGTTATCACCTCCCAAGTCCTGTTCCCAGAGGCAAGAACTTCCACTTCTTTTGGTTTTTCTTCTGGTGTTTCCATATTTCTCAATAATGTGCCTCTGCTGCCGTCCTTTGAGGCGTCACTTTAGACAGCGTGGTGACAGAAGATGCTGCTCTCTCACGCCCCGCTGTCCCTGCTCCTCCTCCAAACGTCACAACTCTGGGTGAACCAAGCATCCGTGTTTGCATTGTAGTGACTATGTATGTGCATCTTTATTTCTCACTGATTAGTCAAGGAGTACACCATGATTGCATTTCCTTATTTGAAAGCTTGTTTTTGTTTTTCCGGGAGTTAGGGATTGCCTTGTTTACTTTTCATTTGCTTGATTTTTTGTGTCTTTTACTATTTTCTATGAATGTTCCAAATATTTGTTACACACATTTTTAATACTATTTCCAAATGCTTAAGCTGATAAGATACTCCTTTTCTTTCTTCCCCTCGTGCTGTCCCACTGGAGCAGTCCATCCCTTGCCATCCTGGACGTGTTCTTGGGACCCCTCTGGCTGTGCCCCATATTGTGTGGTGTCTCTGTTTCCCAGATCCCATTTCTTCCACTTTCTTGATTTATGCCCTTGTTCTAGTGAAGTGCATCTTCCAATACTTTCTGAGATTGGGTGCACAAGAGGTAAAATTTTGGTCCTTATATGTCTGATAATATTTTAATTCTTCCCTCACATCAGGCTTTTGGTTGAACTGGATATAGAATTCTAGCTAAAAATCATTTTCTCTTAAAAATTTTAAGGCACTGCTCCTTTTCTTTTAGCGTCCAATATTGTTATAAAGAAGTCTGGTGCCATTCTGAGTCCAAGTCCTCTGTATGTGACCCATTTTTCCCTCTGGAAGCTTTTAGGGTCTTCTTGTCCTAAAATTTCATAGGGATGGGTTTCGATGTGGTTTTTTCCAAAATCTATTTTTCTGGGTACGTAGTGGTTCTTTTCAATCTGGAGACCTGTGGCCTTTTGTTCTAGAAATTTTTCTTACAATATTTCTCCCTCCCTTTCCTCTATTTTCTTCTGAAACTTCTTTTGGTCACACACAACCTCCTGGGTTGATTCTCCATTGTTGTTTTTGAAATCTAAAGTTTTATTGTTTCAACATTATCTTCTAGCCTTCTGTTTAATTTTTTATTTTTATTTCATTTTTCATGTTTTAAATTTCCAGGATCTCTTCCCTCTTCTCTAATTAATGTTTCCATGGCAACTTGTACCTGTTTCAGAGATGCAATATCTTTCTCTATTTCTCCAAATGATAAAAATTATATGAAGGTTCTGGTTTTTAACTTACTTTCTTTTTGCTGACATTTCTCTGCTCTTTACCAAGTTTCTTTCTCTTCTTTATTTTATTCTCTCTTTCATGTTGGAAGTTTCATCAAAAATGATCTTGTCTTTCCAGAATTAAGACTGAGGTACTACACAATTGATGAGAAGCTCTGGGTTCATGGTGAGGCCTGACCTGTGGGCATCCTGGAGGCTGATCAGGTAGTGAGCTGCCTCTTCACTGGGGAGCTCTCAAAAATAAGGATCTAGTGTTTTCTCTTGTCTAGTCAGTTTCTCCAGAAAGGAATCTCCCAGTCTTCTGCTTGGGGCAGTATGTAGGTGCTGCTCTAATGCTCACTGGCTGTGAGCATCCCACAAATGAGCTGGGTCTCCCTTGTAGACTTGTACTTCTTCTTCATGTTCAGGACAGGATCTCACCCTGCTCTTGGCTGTCTCTAGGTCTCCCCAACCCAGAGGAAGGAGGCAGGTAACAAAGTCTCCTGGCTGCTCAGCATGGGAATAAAAGATGTTAGCATCCAAATTCTCTATATTCTGAATTTCAACAACCCCGCTGTTTGTTGCTACCTACTGTAGCTCCTGGTATCTCCAGGCATCTCCAAGCCTCAACCTTTCTGTGGTTCTCACCAGTAAAGCATCTTATTTCTCCGTTGGTACCAACCCCAGCCCATTCCCCATCCCTGCCGTCACTTAGGTTACTGCTTCCTCTGCTCTGGTAAGCTAATTCCATTCCTCCAAATGTTTTCCATATTCCAAAGTGTGTTGAAATGTCTTGTCCAAAGATGTCATCTCTTCTCCCTTTCTCTTTGCCTTTGTTTTATTATACACTTTTTTAAATTGAGATAAAATTCACATAAAACTCATTTTAACCATTTTAAAGTGTACAATTTAGTGGCAATTAGTACATTCGTAATGTTGTGCAACCATCACCTCTATCTAGTTCCAAAACATTCTCATGACCTCAAAGGAAACCCCATCCCCTTTAAGCGGTCACTCCCTGTTCTTCCTTCCTGACAGCCCCTGAAAACCAACAATCTGCTTTTCATCTCTATGGCTTCACCTATTTTGGATTTTTCAAACAAACAGAATCACACAATATATGACCTTTTGTGACTAACGTCTTTCACTTAGCGTGATATTTTCAAAGTGCATCCATGTTGTAACTTCATTCTTTTTTATGGCTGAATAATATTCCATTATATAGAAATACCATATTTGGTTTATCCATTAATCAGTTGATGGACATATTTCTACTTCTTTATTCCTTTCCTATCATAGGGGGTTGGAGTTGGGAAGGCGAGATGATAAATGTGAGTGGTAGATCTGCCATATTCAACCAAAACAATGCTCTAAGTATTGATGTACATTTCATCTTACCAACCAGACAACAGCCTGACTTTCATTTTCACCTCTGTTAAAAAATAAGCTCTGTGACCAGTCCTTATTAGACTGACCATCAAAAGGGTATAGCCCATCCCACCAGAGTCACCAGGAGAAATTTCATCCTCTTCCCTCACCTGGGGTCTCTCAGCCAGCTGAGTAAACCCCAAAAAGGTGCTTGGGAAAGCAATCCCACATTGTTTGGAATAGCACGACTGTTTGATTATTAGATATGTGTGTGTTAACCCCAAGAATATTTAGAATTAAGTATAGAACTGATAAAGTATTTCAAATCCAGAGAATAATATTTTTGTGTTAAAGGATAATTCGTGTATAGTTAGTATTCTAAGAACGTATAATCTCCTTCTTCAGAATCACATACTCCATTGTCTAGAATTCGAGCCAGGTAATTTTGAGACATAGCCAACACCCTGGTTGAAGAATTGGTATGAAGAGATAAGTGTATATTCTAAGGTGTCATTGCTCATTTTCAGAATATGCTAGGTGGATACAAAGTGGTCTCTGGAAAAAAAATAAATAAAAAGTAAAAGGTCATGAGGTGCTACTGTGTTGAAATTTGCTAAAGAGACTAACCCGGATCAATATGTAAAATGAAAGAGCTGGGAGTGCTTACATTGAAGTGTCAACCTCAGACTCTTGAGTTTCTTAAAAATTTGAAATCTGAACCACCCCTGGAGAAGGTGGGGTATATTCTTATAAAGCCCAGCCGACAAGATTAATGGAAAAAAACACAAGACCCCAGAAAAAGAGCTCAAGGCAAATTCTTATTTTAATTCAGCCTTACCTTTTGGCACCACTGGGCACAACACTAACTTTCCTTTGTCCTGATTTTGGAAAGGAGAAAGTCTTTCGTCCACAGCTGTCTTGGGACCCAATGAAAACAGGGATTCAGGCTTTCCCGGGAGGCCTCTGAGATAACTTGGGAAGAGGAGGCAGCAGAGCTGAGCAGGACAGGTGCATGCCAGGTGCCCTGCCTGACCAAGCTTGGGCATTTGCCCCAGATTTGTGCAAGTATGTGGGTTTGCTCCCTACAACGTCTGCCTCTCTCATCACAGGAAAAACATGGGCCACGTCTTGCATAAAGCCACAAAGGTTTCTACACAAGTTCTGTAGGTTTCTAGCGCTCTGCCCAGGGTCCTCAGGGGCTGAGAGGCAGGTTCCTTGATGTTAGTACCAAATAGCCACTGGCAGATGAACGGCCCTGTAGTGAACAGGGCTCCAGTCCACCTCCTGGGCCTCTGTGCAGGTGAGTGCAGCACCAACCTTTACTGAGAGAGAGAGACACAGGAGCACGAGAGGAGGGCGCAGCAGCAAAACAGATCTACCAGGCAGAGAGGCCAGGAAGGGAGACACGGCGAAACAAGTTAGTCAGCATACATGTTGGGAGGCTAAGGGAAGCCTTCGTAGGAAAGACAAGTTCAAGTATTGGTGATGTAGTTGCGGTAGGGACTAGAAAAAGGGCTTCCATTCCAGTCATATTCATCACCCCAACGTGACCATCCCTGTAACCATGACCGTATCGTCACCGCCATCATCAATACAAATAAAACTGAATAAGTGATGGCATGTACACCGCATGATCACACCCAACACGACCATCCCTGTGACTATCATTATAGCATCACCATCATTAGCACCACAACACTTGAATGAGTGTCGCAGGTGCGTCACGCTGTGGTACCCTGTAGAAAGAGCGAGAAAAACCTAGACCCAGCCCCGCTCCTTAGGACCACTTTACTATGATCATTATTATTATTATTAGCTAACCAGAACCAAATGCTTACCATGTACCAGGTGTTGTGAAAGGACTAAGCCTTATGAAACCCTGTAAGGTGTTAATGTCCTCATGTTATGGAGGAGAGGACAGATTTCGAGAGATTGTGATGTGCCCCAGATCCCACAGCTAAGGAGCAGCAGAGCTGGGATCTGAACCCAGGCTGTCCAGCTCTACGGCTGACACCTCAATGTGAGGTGTGCTGCCTCCCACAGCCTTTCTGGGTGGTCTTCAAATTGGGGTACATACAAGAAAATCCACTGAGAGCAGGAGGAAAATATTAAAACTGCTATCCATTTTTACCTATCATTTCATCCTGTAATTTCTATTTTACATGTGTTTTATAATATACTTAATTTACCACCATAATAGAGTATATATACAATTTAAATAAATAATTTGTTTTATAGATACATGCTTAATTCTTTATTAACAGAAGTGTGCAGTCAGAAAAGCTTGGAGACCACTCACCTGGACAAAATTGACGTGGCTACCACATCGCCAGACAAATGGAAAACTGTTTCAGTTGGACCTGGGCTAACCTTCGGGGAAATACATTCGATGTGTGTAATTCTGAATCGTGATAATGATAGTGTTCTGCAGAATTAAAGTCCTGTTTTCAACAAGTGACTAAAAATTATGACATCTCCTTCTTAATGACCCCCTCTTTAAGTTCATCTAACAAATTGAGTTCCTATTACTAATGCAGCTGTATTAGAAACAATAAACATGGATTAGTTGTCCAATAAATTTTTTAATTAAAGGGATATAGTTTCATCCCTTTCTAAGTCCTCTCTGAAAATGTCCCAAATGTTTCTTCATTTAAAAAGTAGTTATATACTTTTTTTTTTTTTTTGGTGAGGAAAATCAGCCCTGAGCTATCATCCAATGCCAATCCTCCTCTTTTTGCTGAGGAAGATTGGCCCTGAGCTAACATCTGTGCCCATCCTCCTCCACCTTATGTGGGATGCTGCCACAGCATGGCTTGACAAGCGGTGCATCAGTGCGCGCCTGGGACCCGAACTGGCAAACCCCAGGCTGCCCACACGGAGCACACGCACCTAACCGCTGCGCCACCAAGTCGGCACCTAAAATGTAGTTATATACTTTTTAAGGGAATACTTATCTTTTAGAGTACATAGTTCAATACTTAGGTGTGAAATCACACACAATATAGTAACCTGGATTCAGGGAGTGGATGGGGATCAGGAGACACAGAATTGTCCAAGGGTTGATCATTATTCAGCCTTGCAGATGGATATCTAGGGCACATTAGTTATTCTGCCAACTTCTGTGTATGTTTTAGTTCCATAGTAAATAGTTAAAATGTAAAAAAAAGTCACAACTTGATTTTGTTTCTGTCGAATACTGTCAGAACTCAAATCTCAGTTGAGAAAGGAAAAGAATGATCAAATGCAAATTTCATAGAAAATATTGTATGCCCTTTTATGCCTTCAAGAAATCATGACTTTATCTAGTAAATATACATCCATTGTTTGCTATTGTGTTAGAATCAATCTCACATGAGAAATACAATTAAGAGGAAAAAAGGGGATGTGATTTTTTAAAAAATCATTACATTAGCTGTGCAGGGACGAACTCAGAAAAGAAACAAACCTCGTGATCATGGAAATGAATGTCCTTTGCAAACACTTCTCAGCTGATATTATTGGTGTGGGGAACAACGGTAGGGCTTTTCACACGCAGGTGGTCCTCAAGGCTGAGACCGTTGCCTTCGACTCTAGCTGGCCTCTGAGCACCATCACTCGGAGGGGCATGAAGCGGTCTGAAGGACCTCACACACATCTCAAGGGAAACACAATGAGATGCAGACCAGAGTTCCCACAGGAACAAGAAGAACCAAGAAATGATGACTGCTCTGCCATTGGAATTAGACCACAGAGCATTTCATCCTCAGATTCCTCCAACAATGCGAGAAGGTGGGAAATGGCAGTGTTCACCATGGCCCATGGCTACTGAAAGGCAGGAAATCACTCTCAAAGGAAACACCCACCTGTTGGCCATACCGCTGCTCCAAGAAACCAGAGCCGTCCCTGCCAAGAGGCCAGGGGCAAGAGTCCTTTCAGAGTTCAGCCTCCAAGCTCTCTTCAGTCCTTTGTGTTCTGAGTAAGAATTTCCACACTGAGAGCTCACTTCCAATTACACCCCAAGATAGTATCAAAATGATAGGTAAAAATAGGCCCAGCTTTCTGGCCAGGCAGCCAAAGCACACAGAGCCACGGGGAGGAAGTGGGCTGATTGGGATCTCTTGCGGTTGTGACATCTTCTTGGAAAGCAGCTGAGGGCAGCGCGAGCAACGTCAGCGGATTGTGTTACCAAGAAAGCACTGGGGAGAAGCACAGGAGTGCTCATTGCGACATGGGCCTTCCTGGGAAGAGAGAGGGTGGGTTCACCTCTCCATGACATTTGGGGAACGAGAGGCATGGATAAGCCCGGCTGACGTGAGAAAGCTGAAGTTGTTGAGTCCAACTGCTAGGCGATATAGTAGCAGAGTCCTCGAATCATAAAAACTCAAAGGTGGGAGAGGTTTAAAAGGTGGCTAGTGTCAACTCTCCCTCTGGTGGAGGAGCCAAGGGTGGTTTGGGGGGTGACTTTAGACTCTCCATAACCTCCATCAGCAAGCCTCCAAGTTGCCCCAAATCAACACACAATCTAAAGAAAAAACAGTGCTTGCTCTGCATGTGCTGCTTCAGGGAAAACTCCTGTCTCCCTTTATGAAGAAATCAGCATCCCTTGGACCTGGAGGGTATTACGTTAAGTGAAATAAGCCAGAGAGAGAAAGACAAACACCGCATGATCTCACTCATATGTGGAATATAAACCAACACACGGACAGAGAAAACTGTATAGTGGTTACCAGGGGCAAGGGGGTTGGGGGCTGGGCACAAGGGGTGAAGGGAGACGTATATATGGTGATTGGCAAACAATCACGTACAACCAAAATTTCACAATGTTATAAACTATTAAGACATCAATTAAAAAATAAATAAATAATATACAGAAAAAAAAAAAGAAATCAGCATCTCTAAGCCTCTCCTAAATAGGAATTTTGGAAGCACCCCTGCCCCTCCCACCTTTCCTAGATAGTCACTGCTTGAATCGACCCTATAAGCAGTCAACATCCTTAGAGACTAGGACCTCACAGCCCCCAGAGGAAGCCCATCCAATCTGTGAATGGCACCATTTGAAAGTTTTTTTCCCAGCCATTTGGTAATAGAGATTATGAGCCTGAAAAAGTTCTCATTCCTTTTAAGCCAGTAATTAATTTCTTGAATCTGCACAAAGGAAGTGATCCTCAATATGATAAAAGTTCTACACAAAACTATGTTTTCACAACATTCTTTACAATAGCAAACAAATGGAAAAAATGGAAGAATAATACTGAATGATACATCCACTCATTTGGTAATGTTCAGCCATTAAAAATTATGTTCATATAGAGAATATAGTACTGTGAAAAGATTCTTATGATGTTAAATGTTAAGAAATCAGGACACTGAATTCCCTGTTCATTAGGGTCAATTCATATTTTTAAGTCCTATTCATAAAAATGACTAGAAATGATCCCATTTACACGAGGCATCTAGAATAGTCAGATTCACAGACATAGAGATTAGAATAGTGGTTCTCAGGGGCTGGAAGGAGGGGAAAATAGGGAGTTATTGGTTAATGGGGACACAGTCTCAGTTTGGGAAGATGAGAATGTTCTGGAAATGGATGATGGTGACGGCTGTCCAACAATGTGACTGTACTTAATGCCACTGAACTGTACACTTAAAATGGTTAAACTGGTAAATTTTATGTATATTTTACCACAATAGAAAAAATTCACAAAAAATGGCTAGACGGAAATAAACTAAAAGCTACGAGAAGCTGTATTTGGGTAGAAGAACTCTGTGATTTTTTTTTTCCTTATTTCTAGTTTTCTGTATCCTCTAAAGTGTGTATAAGGAATATATTTAGTTGATCATGTAAAATCCAATACATCTTATTTTAAAAAACAGATTTCAACATGAGATCAAATAAAAATATGTCTAATGCCTTTCTACAAGTTTTTCAGGGCAATAATAATACATTTTCCTCACTGAGGTTACGTATTTCGCCTTGCCTGCTTACCCTGACATTTTACAGGGGAGGAAATTGAGGCTTGTGGAGGCTTGGTGACCTCCCAGGATCAGAGTGTGTTGGCAGGGACGATTTTGATGATAATGACCATTGCAACCTCAGGCCATTTATGGTGAATGTGGCCAACTTGGATGGCCAGGGTGAGACATGCATTTTGCCCCCAGACAGAAGCTTCTCCAAGACGTAGAGAAAGAGCCTGTCCACTGACTGGAACTCCAGCTAGCCTCTACCTTCCTTAGCCTTTCTGCTTCCCTGAGAAAAAAATGGCTGATTAAAAACACAACAAAAAAAACTCTTGGATTTAATTCAAAAAAGACAAATTCTCAATGGCTCCTATAGCCAGCCAACAAATTTCAGGAAACTTCTCCCACTCTCTGCTTCTCAGGATTAGGACCCTGAGGCCTTGAAACTCTGACTCTGTAAGGACTCAGTTTTGCTCAGGAGGTGGGACACCCTGTGGTAGGAAATTTAGACTCATCTATGTTGGAACAGTTTTTTACAGCAGGGGCTATTAGCAATTTAACATCATAATTTCATTCATTTTCATCAATTGCAATATTGCCTTTAGAACATTTGTTCCTGTCCAAAATGTCCATCAGCCATTCGGTCCACACCAAAAGTCTTTTATATTTGGTCCTTTCTAAAATGTCCATCAGATATTTGGTCCATAAGTCATTTGGTCAAGGACCTTTTTTTTTTTTTTTTTTGTGAGGAAGATCAGCCCTGAGCTAATATCATGCTAATCCTCCTCTTTTTTTGCTGAGGAAGACCGGCTCTGAGCTAACATCTATTGCCAATCCTCCTCCTTTTTTTCCCCAAAGCCCCAGTGGATAGTTGTATGTTATAGTTGCACCTCCTTCTAGTTGCTGTATGTGGGACGTGGCCTCAGCATGGCCGGAGAAGCGGTGCATCGGTGCGCGCCCGGGATCCGAACCCGTGCCGCCAGTGGCGGAGCGCACGCACTTAACCGCTAAGCCACGGGGCTGGCCCGGTCAAGGACCTTTCAAGATGGACCAAATGTCTTATGGCCCACACTTCTTGCGGACCAAATGTCTGATGGACGTTTTGGACAGGACCAAATGTCGGCTAATTGAATACTGAGTTACCTGGAGCGCCTATTCCTCCCATATTCTGGTTGTTTTCCACTTTAAATAAGGCAGCAGAGTATCAAGGGGACTTGTATCAAAAAGTCTGAACACTTCAATGGTGAAGGTGAATTTCACAACCATTGACATTCTAGGATCACTGTTTCTAGTCTCTCTTCATGCAGATTCCCAGCTAATTTTAATTTGCCCTGACTGCCAGCTCAGTGACCTTTGCACTCGGAAATGAAAAATCAGGCAGTTCATCTCAAGCACAAGAAACATTCATGAGCCCTTTGCTAAATCCACGGAAACAAAGGATATCAATTCTGACATCCAACACCTAGTAATTAAGAAACAACACGTCATTAGTAATAGAATATGGAGCAAGGAGCAGTCTCAGCCAGAACCCCCGCCAAGCCTAGAGAACCAGCTTGGTCAGTGGAGGAGACAAATAGATACCAGTGAGTCAGTCAAGTTTAATATACACTGAACACCATCGATCCAGAACCTTCTGTAAATCAACACGGAATTGTGCTCTGAGTTTCCAAGCTCTGTGGCAGTCACAACAATAAGATGGGATGCCTCGGGAATAAGCAACGATGGAGAATTCACAGCAAAAGGTATAAACAGGCTTAGGAAAGGGACTTCATCTCAAATGTCAACTCTGATTGACGGAGGCTGCACGGAACGCTGCGTTGAGATGGATCTGAAGCTACAGTCAGAATGAGCAGGAAAAGCGGCATCTGTGCCAGCTGTGGGGAGAAGGGGGATGGCAGTCACTGTGCCAGGCATTTGCCATGCTTGGACCAAACTCGCATGAAAATTACTTTTCCAAAAATGAGGCTGCCTAGGCAATACCAGTCTAGGCAAAATCAAGAGGAAGATGATATTTGCTTTTAGCAAACCAAGCTTCCCTCCGACGTTCCCCATTCCCCCCAGCCTTCAACACCCAAATAACTTTCTGTTCTTTCACTAATATTTCAGCCCCCCCATTTCCTCCAGGGAGCTCATGACAAACAACTTGAAGGATTTACATTTTAACAGGAATCAAAATGTCCTTCTATGGAGCTGATACGTGGGAATTGGGACCACTAGTCAGCGGGAGGATTGAGGGAAAGAATCCTGCTTACTTCTGAGCTCACCCCTTCCCCCATCGGTGGTAATGAACTCTGGCCCCAACGGAGGGAAATCCCTGAATCTGAAGAAAGGAGAAATTAGTGTTCCCACTGCTTAATCCCACCAGCCCTGATTCTGGCTTCCTTTCTCTGTTACAAGTAGAAACACACAGATCTTTCACAAAATCTGGAAGAACTGAGGGGAGAGTTCCAGGCTCCGCCGACGCCTAAGTGGAAGCAGCACATTGGGCCCGGGAGAGAAGTCACATGGTCTTTTTTCTGGGTTGAGTGCCTTCCTCCAAGAAGCTACAACTAATTCACCTACACAGTCCTTCCTTTCACCCCAGACCTTGGCTGCAGGTGCCCACAAGGTTGGAAGGACAGAGGAGAGACCCAAACGGTGGAAGAAGAATGAGCACTGTGTAGTCGAATCTTAGCTCTCAGCCTTCCAAGGGTCTTTTGCATGTGTTCCATTTGATTTTGTCCCACATAGAGAGATGCCCCTCAGAATTCCTCTTCTTCCTCAAAGTCCCAAGGATTGCCACTCCCCAGTTGCTGGTGTTAGGTTTCTGGCAGCCCTGCTCAGGTCTCAGAAGCCTACTACATACTCCGGTACCTCTGGGGGTGGGAGAAGGGAGGCAGAGGAAGAGGAGCAAGGACAATCAGAGATCATCTTCCTTTCCCGTCAAGGGAGAAGCTTGGACAAAAGGTGGAAAACTTAGACAAGGGTCTCTCCCTTTCACGTCTGGGGTAGCATCACGTCTGGTCCAAAGACGAGACTCAAGCTCATTACTGTGAAAACTAGGGCCAAGGTGAGTTCCCCAGAGGAGAGCGCTGTCTCTGCTCTTGCTGCAGGTGTTCATTCCATGTAGGAAACTGACCTAAGGGCACCATATGGCCCTTGCCACTCCATTCTAAGCCTTACAAACCTCCAGGTCCCTGCACCTGCTTCTCTGCCCTCAACTTAGCTAGGACATTTCATAAACGACGAACAAATGATAAATAAATGGATGAACTAATAGCTAACTCTGGCCCTTTAAGACCATAAGGTCTACCCAGGGATAGACCTCTCTAAGTAAGTCCCCAGCTTGTGAGGATAAAAGGCCGGTCCCCCTAATCTTTCCACGGAGGCAACTGATCTTATCGAGCCTTTCTATGGCTAAGCTGGCCTCCCCAAGACATTCCCTGTTATCTCTGAGCTGGTCCTAGTGCACCCGTTAGGACGTCATGCTTCTACTGGGCCAAGCAACCCAGCTCTGCCTCTACCAGCCTGGTTATCCTCACCAGGGAAAGAATGGCATGTACATGGCCCGGTAAATTGCAAGGGCTTTATGTAAAGCCAACTCTGGTATAAATTCATAGCTCAGTCATTTTTGGCTAAAAAAATCAGCAAGTTACTTGACCCCTCTGTCTCACCCTGTAGCAGGAGGATAGTGACACCTACCTCACTGGTGTTCCACTATGTCCACTAGATGGGAGCCCCACAGAGAGGAGCTATCGGGCTGCTCAACACCAGGGCACTCCATTCACAAAGTGGACTGCATGTATGGCGCCCCCTAGAGTTGTGCACTGTAAATCGCATACAGTGGCACTGCCTTGAGGATAGGGGTTTTGTCTGTCCTGTCCCTTGATCTGCCCAAAGTGCCTAGAATAGTGCCTGACTCAAAGTAGGAACTCAATAAATACGTGTTGGGTAAATGAATAGGATCCTGGTAAGGACTTAAGTAAATAACTTACGTAAAGGGCCTGGGTTTGGAGCAAATGCTCAATAAATGGTAGTAGTGATCATTGTTTTTGATGATATGCTGAGCATAATAGGAAAAACCCTTCCCACGAGCCTGGCTTTTATAAATCCAGGAGTTGTTGGACTTGAATGTTGACAGGCATTTTCCACCAAGCCCCCAGCCCCCGACGAGAGTTGTTTTTCTCACATCCTCC
Source organism: Ceratotherium simum simum (assembly GCF_057802395.1). Classification (NCBI taxonomy): domain Eukaryota; kingdom Metazoa; phylum Chordata; class Mammalia; order Perissodactyla; family Rhinocerotidae; genus Ceratotherium; species Ceratotherium simum. The sequence continues at coordinate 31,426,339 of NC_141933.1, forward strand.
CACCAGGTTGCTAGAGACTTTGCCCTTCTCTCCTGCTTGGCCTGGCCTGACCCCTCTCTGCTCCCAGCCTGGCTCTGACCCCAGTCTGACCCTAAGGCTGCCGTGGGACAGCAGGGCTGCCATCTGGCTGCCAGAGGGGGTGGCTATCTCATCTTCACGTAAAAGTCAGGACTTTCCTCTTCTCTGCCTTTCTTGGCCCCTTCATTTGGCACCAGAGCCTCTATTCAGTAGCCCAGTCCTACTCAAAGACCATGGCTCCTTCTTGGAAATGGCACAGCCCTGAAAACAAGGGACCCAAACACCTCTGCCAACAGGGACATTGCGTAACGACAGCACCGTGTTCCAGGGGAAGGGAACCCAGTTTCAGAGAGGAGGGCAGGAACTCTCCCCACACTCGGGGAGCCACGTGGACGTTTCAGCTGCCTCTCGTTCAAAGGGGCAGATCTGGTTTTGAAAATCAGACCACCTGGCTTCAGCCTGGACGTGCCTCTCCTTCTCCACCGTCACCACACCCACACGGACAGTCTCCATTCGGGGGACAATAGGTGGCCACCACTTTTGTATAATATGAACAATGTCAGGAAGGAACCCACCCCAGAAATATGACCTCCCCGAATGCCTGGGATTCCACTGTTATTGATTCACTCCTTTGGGTTCAGCACCGCCCATTCTCTGGCTGTCCTGGAAACATAAATTCTCCTGGAAGGGGTAACGCGTTAAGTTTCTAACACCTGTAATGAATAATGTCATCAGATATTTTATTTCCTCCTGATAGGAGAGATATGTGGGTGCTTGGCCCATGGGGTTGGGGTGGGTCTCACAAGAATCAGAGAAGAGGGAAGGCTTTGCTGTCAAACTCCGTTACTGTCATCAGGTTTTCTAGAGCTAGGCCTGCCTGGTCCCTTCAAAGGCAGCTGGCCCTGGAGCTGCTGGTTTCATGAGTTAGTCACCAAAGAATTCAACGAGGCAACATACACAAGAAGCCAACTCCATACCCCAGACATACTGTAATCGCTACTCGACAAATGTGAGTCTGTCCTACCCCTTCCACAAATGGAGAGACGCTTGTCTTGGGGGAGAGTGCTAGTCCGTGCCTGCCCCTCATCTTCTGGGAAAGACGGGTCAAAGAAATAGGGTTTCTCCTCTGCTCCATGTTAGAGCCTGTGCGCTCCTCTGCCCACCCAAACCACTGGGCCCAGGGCTCCTTTACCGCTGCTGTGGGAGAGGAAGTCAGAGATGGCCAGGTGCACGTGTTTGAGCAACCGCTCTGTGGACACCTGGTGTCTTGCTCCCGAGGCTGTGAGAATGTAAAGAGCCTGTTGCTTGGTGTTATTCTGCTCTGCCTCCCAGTTCTGCAAATTCTCTCTGTGGATGAGGCCCTGCTCTGGCCTCAAGAGGCTGACCTCCAGGCACTGCCTTACCAGCCTCCTTTGCCCTCTGCCTTCTAGTAACACTTAGCCAATGGGAGGTGCCAGGAGGAGATGGGGAGGCAGAAAGAGAGAGAGGGAAGCAATTTATTTCCCCCACTCCCTTTCTATGGGCCAGGGTTTTGTCCCCCGGGCTATGGTCACAGATCCCATGAGGCAGCCCTCTCTCATGGCTCCACTGCTCACTGGGGCCACCCACCTAGGGGTGGAAAAGACTTCTCACTCTTGCTGGTCCCCGGGTAAGCTGCCATCTCTCACCAGTCATCAGCTTTTACTTTTCATCCACTAGGTTTGTTGTAAAGACCAAACTTCCAGGTGCAATTTCTTCAGCAATACTTGCTGAAAAATGAAATTCCCATGAGAAAAAGCCTCCCTTTGGGAGAGGCCATGCAGATCCGGATCAAAATGAACCTGGAGAACTCCCTCTGTCCATGCTCAGCCAGTCCGTTCTCAACACCCCTGGGCTCACCCTGGACATCCAGATCCACTTCCTCCGTCTGCAGTAACACTTCACCCATCTGTGGAGCAGGGGATTTCTTCTCCCTTTGGTTTCTTAGGGTCATTTTAGTCACTTCTCTGGGCAGTGGGACTTTCTCCTGGAAGTCTCCATGTTGGCCGAGCCAAGGAGTATTCAATCAAAGATATTAACTTTCCCAAAGAAGAATGAAAAATACCCAGAAACAGGCTTGTCCTCTTTGGCCCCTTTCTTTTTTGAAATTATCCAATTCACACTTTAAACCAGAATGCTTGTTGTTCTCCCAATCCTGGAACCTCCACATGACCAAAAAACCTGGTTTGTAAGAGCTGAAAGGGCCCAGAGAGTACCACATGGAGGACAGCAAGCCCGCCACTTTCAGATGGGAAGTGGAAGCCCGGAAGCTGGAAGGGGCCTGCCCAAGGTCACACCAGCCGCAGAGCCTGGGCCAAAACCCCAGCTCTCCTGGCACCCAGGATCAGCAGCCTTCCCACCACCCCAAGCACGTGGGTAGCCCGCTCACCCAATTAGAGCTCCCATCCTACTGAACTTGCTTAGCAGTTTCCTCTAGAGAACTGTAAACCCTATGACCCAATTCAAGCCATCATCCTACAGAATTTACTTGTCTGTGCACCTAACAGTCTGTAAGCTCTATGAGAGCAGGAGCCAAGCCTGGTTCACTATTTTACCTGCAGCCCCTGCTTCTATGCCTGGAGCATTAACTCTTTCTTGAATGAATGAACGTGCTGTGGACAGATCTCTATACTTTCAGACGTATGACATTTTAAAACACACTCACTTCCACCAGCCCTCATCAATTAGGGGACCATTCAAAGTCACAAGCCCTTAGGAAAAGCCCTCTGAGGCTATCCTTGTGCCTACTTCACTGTGGGGACCCTCACTCCTGAGATTTGTATATAGGAGAAATCTGAGTCAGATGGACACCCAGAGAAGCCTCAGAAAGAAAGAAATGGACAGAGATAGCTCCAAAGAGCAGCTTGGTGGGTCTGTTTTCACAGAAGGCTGCCCGCTGTCAGTGGTTACTAGTTATCAATAGCTGCCTTTTACTGAGAGCTTACTCTCTACCAGGCCCTTGTTGCACCTCCATGCAGCATCTCAACTGATCCTTATAACCATCGTACAAGTAAAGTAGTATTTTTCCTAATTTACAGATGAGGGAAATCAAGCTCAGAGAGGTTAAGCCACTTAACCAAAAGTCACAGCACTTCCATGTCTGCGTCCCTTCCCCTTCACTATGGTGCCTCTTCCAAGAGAATCCTGGATTTTCTTAAAACATCAGCTCATAATGTCACCTGCCTTCCCCTTCCCCTCATCCACCACAACCCAGCAAGTTGGCATTGGCAAGAGGAGGTTTGCTCTGAGAAATGACTTTGAGCCAACAGAGGAGTTGGGGCTCAAGAGCACAGTTTGCAAGGAATGGGATGAGTCCAGTCCTCAGAATCTTCCTTTTCCAGTTTCTACCCCTTTGTCTATAGAACACTATCTGGACGCATAATAACAGATCATACAAAAGGCTTTCAATTCGTTATATCATTGGAGCTGCTGAACAACCCTGAAGTAAGGGATTGTTACCTTATAAATACTACCACCATTTTAAGATGAGGAAATATCAGCTCAGGGAATTCAAGTTACTTGTCCAAGGTCACACAGCTAGTAAGTGGAGAAGACAGATTCAAACCCAAGCCTTCTTGTACCAGGATCGGTTCTCATTCCCTTGCACTGAGCCTTGTCGAGAGAAGTGTGAGGGACATGGATCAGATGAAGGTCAAGTAGCCTTGGCATCGACCCAGCCTGCTCCAAACCACAACTCAGCCTCCACCACTGAGTTCCGTGAGGTGACTTCATCACTCTTTGTTAACACCAGGCAAGATGGCTGCCAAGGTCAAGACATAGGTGGTTGTTCTGCATCTCTGACTGCCCAGGTGCATTCTGGGAATAGCAAGTGGCCTTTGTGGGCAGAGTCTGGAGGGTGAGCAGAGCTGCCTTCTGACAATAGAAAGCTGTAAGGCACACAGGCTGGCAAGAGAGCAGAGTTAGGGAAACACTATGCTAACCAGGGAGTCTACAGTATGGAGGCCAACATAATCAAGTACCCCAGTGCTGGATGTCCAGAGGACACAGAGGAGGGAAAATAGAGGTGACATCATTCTACAACTTCTTTAGTGCTCAGCCTGGTTAGGAGAGAGGGTAGTGTTTGGGTTCAAATCTCAGCAATGTCATTTTCCAGCTCTTACCTGAGTCAGCTTCCTTATCTTTGTAGGGTTGCAGGGCAGATCCAAGATGCTGCATGTGATGTGGATGTATCTCGAGCATGTACTATATTCCAGGCATATTCCAGTGCAATGTATTGATTGCCTCCTTTAATCTTAAGGACTCTCTAAGGTAGAAACTATTTTATCCCTACATTATGATGAGGACACTGTCTCAGAGAAGGTGAGTAACTTGCCCAAGACACACAGCCAAAAATTCCTGGTACTGGAATGATGAATGTCAGCTAGTAGTAATAATTCTAGTTCTAACTTGCGACCTCCTTGAAAGCAGACATCAGGACTTTAGTTTTTTTAAATTATGAAACATTTCAAACATACAAAAGTGTACAATATTACAAGTGCCTAGGTGACAAACACTCAGCCTAAGAAATAAATGTTAAAGTTGAATTCTCTGGGGCCGGCCCCGTGGCTTAGCGGTTAAGTGCGCGCGCTCCGCTACTGGCGGCCCGGGTTCGGATCCCGGGCTCGCACCGACGCGCCGCTTCTCCGGCCATGCTGAGGCCGCGTCCCACATACAGCAACTAGAAGGATGTGCAACTACGACACACAACTATCTACTGGGGCTTTGGGGGGAAAAATAAATAAATAAAATCTTTAAAAAAAAAAAAATTGAAGTCTCTGCACCCCTCCCTAATCCTTTACCTCCTCAGCCTCCCCAGGGAGAACCAGTCATTCCTTCATTCATCCAACAGTGTTTACTGACTGCCTACTCCATGCCATGAGTGGCTTCTAGATGGTGAATTGTTTTAAGCATTTTCCTGACTTGGGGGTCATCATTTTGATACCTGTTTTCTACTTCTACCACATATTCAGGTATCCACTAACAATATTTGGCATTTGTTGCATGACTTGAAACTTTATATAAATGGTAAACATTTATAAATCCTTCTGAAATATCATATCTCTATAATCTTTTCTCTTCCTTTGAGAGGGAAAGAGACAGAGACACAGAGAGAGAGAGAGCATCTTATCACCATATCAGACAGAGTAGTATCAATAAATGCGTTGAGCTGAATTGAAAAAATACACTCCATCCTAAAAAAACAAAAGATAGGAGCTTCTCACCTTATCCTGAACAATCTCATCTTAAATGGGCTTCTCAATAATTTGGTGGAGCTATGGGGGTTATGGAAGCTGATACTGCAACCTGTTCTGACCCAAATCCAAGCTAAGACCACAGTGAAAAATGATGGTAATAATAATACAGTGTGTTGTTATTTGCATAGTGTGTTGTCATGTTTAAGGCATTTTCACAAACAGTACCATCTCTCACGATCATAATATGCTACAGGGACGAGACTGCAGGGATCATGCAGTCCAGAAGGTTTCAGAGGTTCATTTTAATAGCAGAACACATTTCTTCCAAACTCAATCTTACCTGGGACACTCTGGTTTAAACAAGAGTGGCAAGTCCAGAGGATTTTCCCCAGTTCAACCTCCTCCTCACTTCCTCGGACCCTTGAGACAACTGTGGAGACCTAGGGCTCCAGACAAAGACCTCGTCCACAGAGTTTATTTACAGATAGACAGATCAAGGTGAACAAAAACGGGGAACAGAGCTTGGATCTCCAGGTTCTCTACCATGTGCCTAACATGAATTTCTCATTTAATCCTGCCACCAGAGGTGCAGAAACATAACCTAACCTGCCCAAGATCACACGGTTGTATTTTACAAGTCCAGAGGAGTGCCCATAAGTATGTGGTAGAGTCAGGATTTAAAGTCAGTCTTGGACTCCAGGTCCAGAGCTGCTGGACTTGGAGTCAGACATCATATTTCAGCCTCATTTCTCTTCACTACAGTCTAGCTGGTCAGATCCTTCTGTGTTTACCTTCCAAAAGCAGGTTCAGTCCAAAGAGATATCTGGGACCTTATCAGATGCAATTGGGTGAAGATGTGGACTGGGGTGCCCTGTCCACTCCCTTCCAGCCCCAGCCCTAAGTCCTCTTGCTGAGCTATAGGATCCACTAACACCAGTTCTCCTTTCACACGCCCCGATACATGTCTGCACTCTGTTTTCCCAGAATGTGGATTCTGATCCCCGCTCCCTGTAAATGCTCCAGTGGAGTCCAAGATTACTTGTTGCCTTCACCTATTTTAAATATGCACATCCTTGAAGTTGGGTGGATTCATCTTGAGGATACAATAATTGTGAACATATATGCACCCAACATCAGAGCACCTACATAAGCAAATACTAACAGATTTGAAGGGAGAAATAGACAATACAACAATAGTAGGGGATATCCCACTTTCAACAAAATATAGATCATCCAGACAGGAAAATCAATAAGGAAACATTAAACTTGAACTAAGCTTTAGACCAAATGGACCTAACAGACATATACAGAATATTCCATTCAGAAGCAGCAGAATATACATTCTTCTTAAGTGCACGTGGGACATTCTCCAGGATAGCTCTTATGTTAGGTCACAAAACAAGACTTAACAAATTTAAGAAGATTTAAATCTGCAAGTATTGTATCATTTCCAACTACAATGGCATGAAACTAAAAATCAATAACAGGATAAAACTGAAAAATTCACAAACATGTGGTAATTAAACAATACACTCCTAAACAACCAATGAGTCGAAGAAGAAATCAAAAGGGAAATTTTTTAAAATCTTGAAACAAATTAAAAGGCAAACACAACATACCAAAACTTATAGGATGTAGCAAAAGCAGTTCTAAGAGGGAATTTTATAGTAATAAATGCCTACTTTAAGAAAAAAGATCTCAACCTAACTTTACACGTCAAGGAGCTAGAAAAAGAAGAATAAACTAAGCCCAAAGTTAGCATAATGAAGGAAATAACAAAGATAAGAGCAGAAATACATGAAATAGACCAGAAAAACAATTTAAAAAATATACAAATCAGAGCTGGTTTTTTGAAAAAATAAATAAAATTGACAAACCTTTAGCTAGACTAAAAACAAAAAAAAGACATAAGACTCAAATAAATAAAATCAGAAATGAAACGGGAAACATTACAACTGATACCACAAAAATAAAAAGGATCATAAGAGACTGCTATTAACAATTATACACCAAAAAATTGGATGACATAGAAGAAATGGATAAATTCCTAGAAACATGCAACCTACCAGAAATGAATCATGAAGAAATAGAAAATCTGAACAGACTAATAATGAGTAAGAAGACTGAATCAGTAATCAAAAAGTCCCAACAAACAAAAGCCCAGAACCTGATGATTTTACTGGTGAATTCTATCAAATATTTAAAAAATAATTAATAGCAATTATTCTCAAAATCTTCAAAAAACTGAAGAGGAAGGAACACTTCCAAACTCATTTTACAAGGCCAGCATTACCCTGATACAAAGCCAGACACGCACACTACAAGAAAAGAAAATTATAGTCCAATATCCTTGATGAATAGAAATGTAAAAATCCTCAACAAAATACTAGCAAACAGAATTTAATAGCACATTAAAATAATCATGCACCATGATCAAGTTGGATTTATCCCTTGGATGCAAGGATGATTCAACATATGTAAATCAATAAATATGATACCCCACATTAACAGAATGAAGGACAAAAATCATATGATCATCTCAGTAGATGCAGAAAAAGCATTTGACAAAATTCAGTGTCCTTTCATGATAAAAACTCTCAACAAATAAGATATACAAGGAATATACCTCAACATAATAAAGGCCAAATATGACAAGCCTACAGCTAACATCATACTCAATGGTGAAAAGCTGAAATCTTTTCCTCTAAGATCAGGAACATGACATGGATGCCCACTCTTGCCACCTCCATTCAACATAGTACTGGAAGACCTAGCCAGAGTAATTCGGCAAGAAAAAGAAAGAACAGTATACAAATCAGAAAGGAAGAAGTAAAATTGTCTCTATTTGCAGATGGCATGATCTTATATACAGAAAATTCTAAAGACTCTACCAAAAAACTGTTAGAACTAATAAGCAAATTCAGTAAAGTTGCCAAATACAAAATCAATATACAGAAACCAATTGTGTTTCTATACGCTAACAACGAACTATCAGAAAGAGAAATTAAGGAAACAATCCCATTTACAATAGCATCAAAAACAATAAAATACTTAGGAATAAATTTAACCTAGGAGGTGAAAGACCTGTACACTGAAAACTATAAGACATTGATGAAAGAAATTTAGAAAGACACAGATAAATGGAAAGATATCCTGTGTTCACAGATTAGAAGAATTAATATTGTTGAAATATACTAGCCAAAACAATCTAGAGATTCAATGCAATCTCTATCAAAATCCCATTGACATTTTTCACAGAAATAAAAAAAATCCTAAAATTTGTATGGAACTACCAAAGACGCCAAATAGCCAAAACAATCTTGAGAAAGGAGAACAAAGCTGGAGGTAGCACACTTCCTGATTTTAAACTATATTACAAAACTATAGTAATCAAAACAGTATGGTACTGGCATAAAAACAGACACATACACAAATGGAACCGAATGGAGAGCCCAGAGATAAACCCATGCATATATGGTCAACCAATCTTTGACCAAGGCACCAAAAATAACATAAGAGGAAAAGGACAGTCTCTTCAATGAATGGTGTTGGGAAAACTGGATATCCACATGCAAAAGAATGAAACTGGACCCCTACCATATACCATCCATAAAGATAAACTCAAAATGGATTAAAGACTTAAATGTAAGATCTGAAACCATAAAATTCCTAGAAGAAAACATAGTGGGTAAGCTCCTTGATTTTGGTATTGGCAATGATTTCTTGGATATGACACCAAAAGTTCAGGCAACAACAGCAAAAATAAACAAGTGGGACTACATCAAATCTAAAAAGCTTCTGCACGGCAAAGGAAACAATCAACAAAATGAAAAAGCAACACTTGGAATAGGAGAAAATATTTGCAAACCAGATATCTAATAAGGGTTACTATCCAAAATATATGAGTAACTCCTATCACTTCGTAGCAAAAAAAAAAAAAAAAAAAATAGTCTGATTAAAACTTGAGCAAAGGACCTGAATAGGCATTTTTCCAAAGAAGACACACAAATGACCAACAGTTACATGAAAAGGTGCTCTACATCACTGATTATCAGGGAAATGTAAATCAAAACCACAATGAGATGTCACCTCACTCTTGTTAGGAAGTCTTTTATCAAAAAGACGACAGATAAGTGTCGGAAAGGATGTGGGAAAAAAGGAACACTTGTGCACTGCTGGTAAGAATGTAAATTGGTACAGATATCATAAAAAACTGTACGGAGGTTCCTCAAAAAATTAAAAAATAGAACTACCGTATGATCCAGCAATCCCACTTCTGGGTATATATCCAAAGGGAAAATGAAATCAGAATCTCAAAGAGATATCTGCCTTCATATTCACTGCAGCATTATTCATAATAACCAAGATATGGAAACAACCTCAGTGTCCATCAATGGACGAATGGATTAAAAAGATGTGGTATATATGTACAATGGAATAGTGTTCAGCCATGAGAAAGAATGAAATCCTGCCATTTGCAACAACACAGATGAACCTAGAGGACATTATGCTAAGTGGAATTAGCCAGACAGAGAAAAATACTGTATGATATCACTTATGTATGGAATCTGACAAAAAAAAGTCAAACTCAGAAGAAACAGAGTAGTAGTATGGTGGTTACCAGGAGATGGAGAGAGGCTGGTCAAAGGCCTTCACTTATAAGATGAATAAGCTATGGGCATCTGATATAAAGCATGGTGACTAGAGTTAATAATACCATGTTGTGTACTTGAAGTTTGCTAAGAAATTAGACCTTAAGCATTCTCATCACAAAAAAAAAAAAAAAGAGTTAACTATGTGAGATGATGGATGTTTAATCAGCAAGATTTTAGTAATCATTTCACAAAGTGTATGTAGGTCAAATCTTCATGTTGTACACTTTAAATATATACAATTTTATTAGCCAACTATGTCTCAGTAAAGCTGGAAAAAAAACCAAATTGAGGTTCCCTGAGATTCTGACCAGAGTTCCTTCTGTCGCATAACGCCTTAGTAGAGAAGATTCATCTTCCTGAACCATCAGGGACCCGCCTGAGTACGGCAGAGGACTCTGTGTGGAACTGGCTGCTTGGAACAGGGGAGTGTCTGCCACATGCTCACGGCATTTAAGATTGTGAAAGACATGCTTGAAATGAAATCTAATAACTGGTATTTGCTTTTATGGCATCGTTTATAAAAATATACAGTTCTCATAAAGAGCAGCCATTGCTAACCAAAGCCTGTTAAGTGCCTAGAGATTTTACTTCAGAGCTAACCACCTGAGTTCCTCACGTCTCCATTAACGATGCCCCACGTGACCTTGAGCCTCTAGCTTAAACATCTTGGGCTTCATTTTCTCTGCCTGTAAAAGGGAGATAATGACACTAACTGCGGGATCGTGTTGGCAGCATGCGCAGAGACCCCAGATCAAAGGCGCTCTGCCTGGACCAAACAAGATGAGGATGGTGCTTACCATCATTAGTGTTGTTATTATTGCTGTCTGGGGTGGCCACGTTGCAGCCAGGACGTAGGCATGACTCCCATGGCTGACTCAGCAACAGGGCAGAATGAGGAGACATTTTAGTGCTGCAGAAGCTGTTGATATAGAGACTGCCCATTTCATCGACATCACGTGATGGTACCTTCCTAGGCTCCCCACGAGGTGTGAGGCCTCCGCCTACCTCAAAGTAGGAACGCAGCTAGAGCATCTCCAAGAGGAACTATCTGTCTTTGGAGGAGGGAGGCCAGTGATGAAGACTCTATCATTTCTTTGGTTACATGGTCCCCATCATCCCACAGCCAACTCAAAAGCCCTAGGATTATAGCTAGGAAACTTTAGACATGAGACCCAGCTCTACCACCTAGAATCTTGTGGCCTTGAGCCTAAGCCATAATTTCTCAGAAACATCATTACCTGATTGTAAAATAAAGATGTTTCACTAAAGTGATCCTTTGGTGTCCTAGTTCTGATATTTAAGTTACCCTAAAAATCAGGACAGGGCATTCTGCCCAGAGGAGGCCTTGCCTGGCACGTTTCTCCATAGTCTAATGGCAGTATCAGTCACTGCTCTTCTGACAGGCTGTTGGCCCCTCGCCCACACTCAAGCAGTAATGTTCTAAGTCTGGGACAAGGAAACATACTGGACTTGTTTTGAAATTTACCAGCAAACTGAGGACTCGAAACAGAAAGCCAAATTCTATGCACTGGTAAACACTTATTGCAGTTTTCAAAGTATGCTCCTGCAGGACCATCACCTGTCTTGATATAGCCTGTGTACAAAACGTGCCCTATCTGAGAGAATGAACTTGAAAAGAAACCTCCTCCGGGTACACTCTGTTCTGTGGACACATGACTTATAAGCAGACTGTACTTCATGCAAAGAAAAAAGCATCCCTATCCCCAGGTGGGTATAGCCCTGTCCCAGAGCCTGAGTCTTGATGAGTGGAATATGGGCTCTATTTCAACTCCCAAGGGGTCCCTTGGCCAAGACTTTTGTGCAGTATGCACACTGCACAACCATACACGGCAACCCTGGACCTGTTGGCTCCTAACGGTTCCATAGAGCTGCCTCATGAACCTCAGAGGATGGATGGGAAGCATCCTCCCCACCCCACTAACTGATTTTTACTTGCTTTACATGATATTGGCCATCTTGAAAATTTTTGTTTGAAAAAAACAGGACTTTAAAAAACTTGATAACCACTGTGTCTACATAACATAGAAATAAATAAAAGGAACTTTTGTTTGGAGATAATGCAAAGATTCAAATCTGGAAAATATATTTTCTTATGTCATGGTAGTTTAGAGAACTAAGCATAATTGATAAGAATTTTCAGTCAGTGTGAACTCAGGACTGCAAAAATTCGTTTCTTTTTTTTCCCCTCTTTCTCTAATTGGATGTACTTTCTACCTGGGATTCCTATTCAGGCCAGGGTAGAATAATTAATCTAGTTACTTTCAGGTAAGCTAAGTTAGAATTAGCGTTTTTAATCACTATTTTAGCTCAGTGTGCATGCATGCATGTGAGTGTGTGCACACGTGTGTGTGTGATAGGAGTGTCACCCTGTGGACAGTGTAAGAGAAAGGTTACCTCACTGTCTGCGTCTGTCTTTGTCCCATGATGGCCTCCAGCTTCAAATGTAATGCATCTCATCTGGTCCCTAGTTGTGTCCCATGCTGGCAAATTCTCTGAGATGCAACCAAGTCCTCATCAGATGGCTGGAAGCATGACCCATCCTCCATCCTCTGCATGGGGTCCACACACGCTCAGGCAAGGAGCACTTGGAAGCCTCCCAACTCTCATTTCTCATTTTCTCTCTCTTCTCTTCTCTTCTCTCCCCTCCTCTCCCTCTCCTTCCTCCTTCCTCTTTCTCTTCCTTCTCCATACACCAACTTGATGGCACAGGGACATTCAGATGCCTAACCCTCAGGACTCCGAGGCCTTGAGAAAATTGGAAGGCTGTCCCTACACCTCTTTCTTCCCACTAGACATACCATAATACCATTTCCACTCTATGGCAGCCTTTCCATGATGAATAGAGAACTTACCTGAAGCTGGATGACTCCCCTCACTGCACAGTGGGAAGCATAACACTGGTCCTCTCGACTTCAAGGCAGATCCACCCCCCAAGATTCATCTCAAGGGGTGGAGGGAGGCACAGGTAGGGCCACTCACACTCAAGTCTACTCTTACTTCATCTCTACCGCTCTTCTTCCTCAAGGTTCAGAGGTCAGTGGTGAGGGAAGGAAATGGCTCATCACATCTACTTCCTAAATCCTCCATTTGAACCCTCAGCACTTGAGCTTAAAAGCAAATATTTGCCATTTCAGTTTGGAAGTTCCACCGTCTTGAATGGAAAAGATCCTCAGGACGTGCACAAGTGGAAGACAGAGGCTGTCACAACATGTGCACTAATTTGTCCCATGTCATCCTGCCAGAAGCTAGCACAAGTGGAGAAAGAAGTAGATGGCAGGCCAGAGGTGGGACACCATTGTGCTTAATGCAAGAGGAAACTCTGGAGCAGGATGAGAGCCAAGCAATGGCTTAGGCTTCTAGGACTAGAAGCAGGATGGGAAGGCTATGTAAAGATGTGTATCAAAAGCTCTTTCTTAAAAAATGTGCGTTCCCTACAGCCCAGCAATCCCATTTCTAGAAGGTTATCTTAAGATAACTAGACAAGTGCACAGTGATTATCTATAAAGATGTTCCATGCAGAATTTTTTACAGTGGAAAAAAATTGAAAATAATCTACATGTTCAACAATAGGGAACAGACATGTAAATAACTATGCTCTTGCAATGGAATGTTATGTAACCATTAAAAAGTGGTGATCTAAACTGTATTTATCGGAGTAGAAAGATATTGAGATATCTGGTTAAGCAAAAAAGCAGGTTACTAAGAAAAAGTACAACATAGTTGCATTTTAATCATAAATACATATATAGTATATAAATATAGCAGTAGCTATTCTGATGTGACAGTCTTTGTGTCTTACTTATCTATATTTTCTAAATTTTCTATGAAGAACAAGTATTCCCTTTTTAATAAAAAAGTATCAAAAAAAAAGTTTTGGCTGTGTTCAGAAGACAAGCTGTGTGGTTTGGAGAAAACAGAGGAAAACCACTTATAGGCACGACAGAGAGCTACCAATTCTGGAAGCTTGTTGACAAGACCAGTGTGCCCACTTCAAGGGACAGCTGTGCTGTGCCCCGCCATTCTCAGAGGGATAATATATCCATCAGGGCTCCTCATCGCAAACAATAGAGCCCACTGCGGCCAGTTTCAGCAGAAAGGGAATTTATTAAAGGATTTGGGGACTTCTGCTTTGGGAAGATAGAATAGATATGGTTCTCCCCATTCCTCCCACTAACTGCAACTAAAAACCATAGACATTGTGTATAAAACAATCAGGAGAAAACATTAACAGGTGGCGAGAGGAAGGCAGACAGGCTGGAGAATTGGGACCCAAGGAATGACTTGAGGTGAGTTTTCTGGGTTTTCTTTTTGTCTCATATATCCCATACTGGGAGCTGAAGAAGCCTGTAACCCAGAAATGCAAATGAGCAAAGACATAAAAAGCCCCAATAAAGCCTGCTGTCTCTAGCCAAGAACCAGGAAAGGGGCAGGGTAGCAAAACAGGAAACTCTTAGACAACAACTGCTCTACTCTAGCCAAACATCACAGGAAAAATTGTGCCTACCCTCACCCAGGCCTGTAAAGGCAAAATGAGGAACTAGATTTCCACCCTGGCCGGGCTGTCACGAGGCTCCCCAGCCCCCTGCCAGTGTGATGTCAGAGAAGGCCAAGAAGGAGCTGGGACCTTCATCCCACCAAATGGTCACAAGCACCTGCCCCACCACCGTGTCAGTGGAGCTGTCATGGGGATCCTGGACCTCCACCCCGCCTAGCAGTATGGAGGCACCCTGTCCTCTCAACTCTCACAGAGGTGGTGTTGGGGGAGGCTTAGGGAAGAGTCAGGACTTTATCATCACCCAGAGATAATGAGGCCACCTTCCTGCACCGTAGTGTCAGTGGAGGACATGTGGTGAGCAGTAACAAAGCATTCCTACCCCTTCCAGCCAGGGTGGTATCAGCGAAGGCCTAGTGGGGAACCAGAACTCCCACCTCCACCCTAGTAATGAGGAACCCCTCCTTCATGCAGGTGTCAACATAGGTCAAGTGGGGAACCTGGATTGTCACCACACCTGTCCCTGGAGGGACAGTACCTCCCCCTTTCCCTGCCAGAGCAGTGTCCAAACAAGTCAGCACAAACAGAAGGTATAAATAAGATCAGAGTTTCATAACACAAGAACCAAAACGTTTAGTTCCAAGAGAAAATAACTCTTCATGCCAAGAACCAAGAAAATGTCACCTTTAATGTAAAAGAGACAATCAACAGAGGCTAACACCAAAATGACAGAAACATTAGAATTATCTGACAAGAATTTTCAAACAGATATCATATGGATGCTTCAATGTGCAATTATGAATATGCTTGAAACAAGTGAAAAAATAGGAAGTTTCATCAAAGAAATAGAACATCTCAGCAAAAAAAATAGAAGATATAAAAGAAAACCAAATGGAATTTTAGAACTGAAAAATATAATAACTGAAATTAAAAACTCATTGGATGGGCTCAACAGTGGAATAAAGGGACAAAGAAAATAATCAGTGAACTTGAAGATAGAATGATAGAAAAACCTGGTCTGAACAACAGAGAGAAAATAAACTGGAATGAAAAAAGCAACCGAGTCTCAGGGACCTGTGGAACAAAAGATCTAACAGTCACGCTGATCAAGTTCCAGAAAGAGAGAAGAAAGAGGGCAGGGCTGGAAAAGCATTCAAAGAAATAATGTCTGAAAACTTCCCAAATTTGGCAAAAGACATAAACCTCAGATTCAAGAAGCTGAGTAGTAAGCCCCAAACAGGATAAACCCAAAGAAATTCATTCCCAGACACAACACAGTCAAACTTCTGAAAGTGAAAGGCAAATAAAAAAATCTTTAAAGCACCTAAGAGAAACAACACCTTACCTATAAAGGAAACACAATTAAATTACAGTAGATTTATCATCAGAAACTGTGAAGACCATGAGGGAGTGGCACGATATTATTCAAGTGCTAAAAGAAAAGAATTGTCAACTCAGAATCCAGGAGAAATATCCTTCAGGAATGAATGAGAAATCAAGACAAACTCAGATGAAGAAAACTAAGAGAATTTGTCACCAGCAGACCTACCCTAAAAGAACAGCTAAAGAAAGTTCTTTAAACAGAAGGAAAATGACAAAAGAAGGAATCTTGGAAGTAAACACAAATAGAAATACAAAATACAATGGTCTTTCCTTCTCCTGTTCAGTTTCCTAAATTATGTTTGATGGTTGAAGCAAAAATTATAACATTGTCTGATGTAGTATTAAATGTATTTGGAGGAAATATTTAAGGCAATTGTATTATAAATGGAGGAGAGTAAGGAGACTTAAAGAGAAATAAGTTTCTACACTTCACTTGAACTAGTAAATGTCAATACCAATAAACTGTAATAAGTTATGTACATATAATGTAATATCTAGAGCAACCACTAAAAGAGCTGTCAAAGAGATACAGTCAAAAACATGACAGATAAATCAAAACGCAATTCTAAAAAAATATTTAAGTAACACACAGGAATGCAGGTAAAAGAAAACACAGAAACAAAAAACAGAGAACAAACAGAAAAGAAAAAATAAATGACATAGTTATGGCCTATCATGCCAGTAATTACATTAAATGTAGATGGTCTAAATACAGAGATTAAGCACAGAGATTAAAAGGGATTGTCAGAGTAGATTTAAAACACGACCCAACTATATGCTGTCTCACTTCAAATAAAATGATATAAGTAGATTGAAAGTAAAAAACCATGGAAAAATATATATCATGCAAACTTTAATCAAAGAAAGCAGGGTGGCCATGTTAATATCTGATAAAGTAAATTTCAGAGCAAAGAAGATTACCAGAGGCAGAGAAGAACATTACTTAATGTTTTAAAAAGGTCAACCCACAAGAAAGCCATAGCAATCCTGAGAGACTACACACCAAACAGTGGAGCTATAAAATATGTGAAGCAAAATTACCAGTAGAACTGGAAGGAAAACTAGAACCAGGAACTAGAGAACTAAAACTAGACAAATCCACAATTATAGTTGAAGACTTCAACGCTTCTCTCTCAACAATTGATAGAACAACTAGACAGAATATCAGCAAGAATACAAAAGAATCAACATCACCATCAACATTCATAGGACACTCCACCCAGTAATAGCAGAATATACATTCTTTTCAAGCATCCATGGAACGTATACAAAGATAGACCATATCCTGGGCCATTAAACAAACTGCACCAAATTTAAGGGTTATTGGGTAGCTCACAAATCTTCTGGAGGGTCAGAGTCAGACATGAAAGCCCTGCCACCAAGAACAATAAGAACACCACTCAAGCCCCACCACAGGCCTGCCCCTGCAGAGATGGCCCGCGCCACCACTGGCGACAGACATCACCGCTTGCCTGTGCCACATGCTGACTCTGCCAGGACCCTAACCATTGCTGCCCCTTTCCTCACATTACCCCCTTCAGGATCCAAGGCTGCTTTGCGTTGTCTCATTGAGGAAGCCTAAATTGTGACTCCCCACTCAGCTGCAAAGTGGGGAGCTGAGAGAGCAGGAGTCTAGCTCCTCCACTGGGAAATCAAGACTCAGAATGCAAAAACAAACCCTACAAAGGTATCCAAAACAACCTAAATGCCACCAACATGGGCAATGCCCACTACAGAGTGAATGGCCCCAGAGGCCCGCACCAGCAGCCTCACCCACCCTCCGCCCCCGGCCCAGGGCCGGGGCTCCTAAGCTCTGGCAGCTGCTTGCGCAGCTTCCCCTGCACACCTCTGCAGACCCGGACTCGCTCCTCACCCAGGAGAACTCTTGGTGGAATAAGTCATGAGGTAAAACGAACTCACTGAAAACTCCACACTACCTCACCCTCCAATCTTGCTGGAGTGAATTCTTATCTTCAGGTCTGGGTTGTTTTTCACTAGAAATGAATCAAACTCAGGCACAGGACCAGCTCTGTGTCAGGAGAAGCAAGTGAGGCTGGAACATATGCGTGTACACGCACATTCACACGTGACAGAGCTGCTCCTGAAAGACAGATGACTTATTTACACTCTGCCCCACACAAACTGTACGAGATGCCCCTGCTCCCAGATGTAAGAGATCCCAGGCACCCGGTGTGGGTAGGGAGAAAAGAGCAACTAGAACAGCTCCCCTTGTCCCCAAATCATCCAAGTTCCCACCCCTCCCTGCGACACTTCGGACTTTGGGGTGAAGAGGAAGAAGGGTAAGGAGAGAAGTGGGAAGTGGCGGGGACAGTGGTTGAGAGCTTTGGTGTCAGGCTGACCTTGGCTCAGTCCTAGCTCGGCCACTTACTATCTGCCTCTGAGCAAGTTAATCTCTCCACACTGTTGTCCACCCACAAAAACAGGATAATCAAGACCTTCCCCTTAAAATCGTTAAGAGGATTAAAATGAGGTGATGTTGGGGCCCGCCCGGTGGTGTAGCCGTTAAGTGCATGCCCTCCACTTCCGTGGCCCGAGGCTTTGCAGGTGCGGATCCTGGGCACGCACCGACGTGCTTGTCAAGCCATGCTGTGGCGGCGTCCCATATAAAGTGGAGGAAGATGGGCACAGATGTTAGCCCAGGGCCGTCTTCCTCAGCTAAAAGAGGAGGATTGGCGGATGTTAGCTCAGGGCTGATCTTCCTCAAAAAAAAAATGAGGTGATGTGATAAAGTATTGGAGTAAACGATCAATAAACCACTGCTGCTCGTACTATTAAGGCCGAGTTTGTTTTCCATTGTTTTGTTTTAAGTAGAGAATATGAAGGGCAGAAAGAATGCTGCTATACTTGCACCCTCTTGAAAGTGGGACTAAATTAAAGCCCTTTAGGGGAAAACCAGAATCTCCCCTCCCTGAAATATAAGCCCCATGTGCCTAGTGGTAGATACAACAAGACACCGAGCCCCGGGCTGGAATGCTGTGCCCACTGTGGCCAAAGTCTCCAAGGCCAGACCTGGGCTGGTGGCTAGCTGGCCAGAGACACACGAGGGTCCTCCAGCCACCCAAGACAGAATTTGGGTCCAGCTCCTGGATCCAAGGTCTGGGGACACAGAGGTGGCCTGCAGAGGAGGGTGTGGCCTGAGAACAAGCTGCACAAGCACGGGAGACCCACCTCCTGCAAAGGGAGCTCCCCGTCATTAAAGGAGGGCAGGGAGGGGCTTGGCGGGCCTGAGAGCCCAGCTGAGTGAGCAGGGCAGGGCCAAGTTACACAAAGACCAAGTCCATGGAGACTTCCAGGCAGAAAAAAGTAAGAGCCCTCTCAAATTCACTCTGAAACTTCACACCCCAGGAACAACTGCTTCCTCAAAATGCAGTGAACCCCAGTGAATGTTCCCCCACGGAACACATCTTGTGGCAACTACCAATCAGAAACCAGACCAGGAAGCACAAAGACCACAACAACTGCTTCCAGCAAGTCCTGCCAAGCGGCTTCTGGGTCCGACCTCATGGTTCAAATCCCAGCTCCACAGTGACTAGCTGTGTGACCTTAAGCAAGTTACTGAACTGATCTGTGCCAGCTTCCCATCTGCAAAAACAGGAAGATAACCACCTCAGCCGCACAGGAGTGTTATGAGAACTAAATGAGATAAGATCTCTCGAGTTCTTGCAAGTGTCCGGAACATATTGAGCGCTTGGAACACAGTGTTCAATGTTGGTTATAATTGTCATTATTATTACTAATATTAATATCAGTGCCATTCTCCTCCCAATGTGGCTGCCAAGGAAACAGCCTAGGAAGCTGCCCTTTCTGATTGTTGCAGGACCTAGGACATAGGGATGAGATCCATAAGGAAGTGAGAGAGAGAGCTGAAACCATGGACGTGTCCTCATTTCTCAGCGTCAACAAGACACATTCAGTCAGGCCCAAGCAAAAGCAAAAGGGAAGACGCTTCTCGGGCCAGCCAGACCTTGGTGTAACGGCCAGCTTCAATGCTTTACTCTGTGACATTGGGCACGTGGCTAACTTCTCTGGGCTTCAGAACCCTCATTTATAAACCAGGACAACAATCTACAACAGCTAGTTTGCTGATTTAGTTCTGTGGGTTCAATTTCATATTACATATAAAAGGGCCTTAACTTAGCTCTTGGCGCATATGCGTGAGTGCCTCACATTTTGCATACATCATGTCATTCAATCTTCACAATAATTCTACATCCCCAGTGTTTCAGCCTGAAACTAAGGCTCACAGAGGTTACACCACTAACCCAAAGTCACACAGCTGCCCTTCCCAGCTTAAATAGTGGTCCCCAGACTCAGGCTTTCAGCCTCATATAAAAAATTGCTTGGCTGCCCCTCATGGAGAGCAACTCCAGGAGACCCCATTGAGGGCTCGGAGAACTGCCCGCAGCTCCCCCTGCCAGCGTCAGAGCAGCCCCTGGCTCTCAGGGAGCCCCACACACAATGTGAGGCCCTGGTTTCTCCAGGCATCGGTGCCCACGGTTCATTTTCAGAAGCCGGGTGCATGCCAGTTTCACAAGGAGATTGCTGGCAGGCCCCGCGGTCTCCGTTACTAGACTGAATTGCCGGTGAAAGAGGCCCATTGTGTGTCCTCTGAATGAAGAATACCCCATTTAGAGAAAGAATTCAACTGGTTTTTCACAGAGAAAGAAGACAGCATTGGTGAAAAGAGAACAATGCAGATCATTCACCAGATTTTTACTTAACATCAAAGCCGGGTGACCAAACAGGTGAAGGGCCACACGGCGTGGAGGGCTGAGGCCACACTGGCGTGCGGGTAGAAGAACCACTGCTGCGGGGTCGAGACGCAGAGGCTCCTGCCCAGCGCCTTCCCGGTCCAGCTTGGCCAACATAGCCCCTGGCCCCTCACGGGGAAACGGAGGAGAGCGGACCGGCTCACGGTTCTGCCGTTGGGTTCAGCGGAAATACTTTAGTGTGCTAGGCCGTCCGTGCTCAGCTGGCTCTCAAACACGGCTGCCCCCTGAAATCACCCGAGAGGTTTGTTAAAACACTAATATTCGGGCCCATTGCCAGGGACTCCGATTTCATTGGTATGGGCACGGCGTGGGCATCGGGAATTTTTCAAAGCTCCCCGGGTGACGTGAAGGGGCAGCCGAGATTGAGAACCAGCGAGCCCCAGGGGCAGAAGCTGTTTGGTCCACAGTGATACCCAGAGCTGAGCACAGGGCCTGCTGTACACTTGGTGCCCAATAAATACTTGTGGGGTGAATGGGTGCACGGGCTCCTCCAAGACCTTTGGGAGAAGCCGCCCTGCCCCAGCTTCAGTGACAGTGGCTCTGTGTTTGTCACTCTATCATCTATTGGGATTTGGCACAAGGTTTCACTTTTTTTAAAGGTTGTCTGCTTTAAACACTTCAAAAAAAGAAAAAAAAACCCACTGGACCATAAAATCTCTGAGATTCTTTCCAACTCCAAAGCACACTGATTCAGGATCATAAATCCCTTCTTGCCCTTTGAGAGCAATAATGTTTTTCAGATAAATTATCCAGGCTTGCAAGTTCTGGGAAGGGCCCCTCTGAGGCTGCTCTGCAGCCCACCTGCTCAAGTCAGGGACTTGGCCACATTGGCAGTCCCTCCTTGTCTCTCGGGCTGACCCCTTCCTCAGCATGGCCCGGTGGTCCACGTTCCCCAGCATTCCATTCTTGTTCTACCATTTCAGGTTCATCTCCTGAGTGAACTCAACTGCTCCCAAAGGTTTAACTCTCATTTATCAGTTGGCAGCTCCAAACCAGGATCTCCTCCCTTTCCTTCTGAGCTCCAGACTCGGCTATCCAACTGCCTACTGGGTATCTCCACCTCGACCTCCCTTAGGCACCTCAAATTCAACCCTGTCCAAGAAATTAAGTAATTACCTTCCCCACGCAAACCTCCTCCTCCTCCTGCCTCCCTATCTTGATGAACAGCATCACATCCACCCAGTTGCCCAAACCAGGAAACTGGAGTCATCTTCGACCTTTCCCTCTCCCTTGCTTCACACCCCACCCTGTGAGTTTTATCTTTAAAATAGCCATTGACCTCATCCTTCTCTTCTCCTTCTAATTTCTTTGTCCTCTAACAGCACTTCCAGGGTATCTTTCTGAAACCCAGATCCAAAGATGTCTCTAGGAATAAAATTCTGATTCCCTAGCAGGGAGGACGAGATGGGTGGTCCACACCATGGCAAGGGCCACTTCCCGTTCCTGCCTCCCGTGTTCCGCATTACCTCCCTCCCACCCTTACACCCTGACCATACTGGCTGACATGAGACACTATTCATAATAACGTACTTGCCATTTATTGTGCCTCTCCTGTATGCTGGGTCCTGGCCTGGGGCCTGAACATATGATCTTTCCCCCTCTTTGCTCTTCTAACTAAAATGCCCTGCCTCTCTCTACATGGCAAACCCCCACTTATTCTTCAAGGCTCAGATAGCTTTACCTCGCCTCTTACAGGGCATGCTTGATCAAGGGGCTTCTTAAATAGTAAATAGCAAACACTTGGATAGACTTATACGCCAGACAATTTTCTAAGCACCCGACATATTTTAACTAATTTAATTCTCACAACAGCCCACTGAGACAGTGACTGTAATTATCCCCATTTTACAAACAGTACACTGAGGTACAGAGAGGTAAAGCCCAGGAGCTGGGACTTGGACTCCCTCAGACAGTCCTCTTAATCACTGCCTCCTTAGAACATATATCTGGATACCTATTTTACCTGCCATAAAGCAATAGCCAAGACTTGGAAGCAACCCAAGTGCTCATCAACAGATGAATGGATAAAGAAGATGTAGTATATATATATATATACACATGCACATACACACACAGATATGTATACATACACACAATGGAATACTACTAAGCCATAAAAAAGAAAAAAATCATGCCATTCATGACAGCATGGATGGACCTTGAGGGTATTATGCTAAGCTAAATAAGTCAGACAGAGAAAGACAAATACCATATGATTTCATATGTGGAAGATAAATAAACACATAGATAGGGAGAACAGAGGGGAAGGGGGTGGGGGGAGGGTGAAAGGGGTGAAGGGTCACATGTGTCTGGTGACAGATGGAAACTAGACTATTGGTAGTGAACATGATGCAGTCTATACAGAAGCTGAAATATGATAATGTACTCGAAATTTACACAATATTATAAATCAATGTGACGGGGA
Source organism: Ceratotherium simum simum (assembly GCF_057802395.1). NCBI lineage: Eukaryota > Metazoa > Chordata > Mammalia > Perissodactyla > Rhinocerotidae > Ceratotherium > Ceratotherium simum. The sequence goes on from NC_141933.1 coordinate 31,449,339, forward strand.
TAAAATAATTTTTTAAAAAAACTCTTACCAGATTTTTTAGCTGAAGACTGTTTTTTTCAAACAAAATCCTACACTGACCCAACCCGTTGCACAGAAAATAAGGGGCTGAAGACAATAAGTGGAGAGAAGGCAGCTCCCACGCTCCCCGCCCCCAAGCATCTATGTTTGAGAGAACACCAAGGAACCCCCAGGGCTCCAAAGAGAAGTGTTTGAAAAGCAGTGTCCTAAGACATCTTTTACTTTCCATTCTGTTGTTCATTGGCAAGATGCCCTCCACATCCAAAAGTAGTTATGAGATTGCAGGACCATCTCCAGACCAGCGACACAGTTGCTGTGTCAAAATGTCCAAGGAGCGTCTTCCTGAATGAGGAATCCGGGCTGTTTCCAGGCGGCTGGATCTTATTCCATTAAAAACCCATAGGTTTCAGCGCTTTGTTTTCTTAGAGGATGCTAGGTATGACTTAACCTTTGAGTAACTCAGGGCACACCTTCTGAGCGTCAGTTGTTGGAGTATGTAGGAATATCCTGGGCTACCTACAGCCCTTTCCCCACACTCGGAATGAGCACCAATTGTGTGTTTTGTCATTTTTCTGTTCCTGTCACTATCAGAGGTCAGATGCAACTTCTGTTTTCGGTATTCTTAATTCTAACAGCTTCTTCCCCACCCCTTCTAATCTGCTCTTTCTAAAACGCTATGGATTTTCTAAAACTCAAACTTGTTATAATTGCGCCTAAAGTAGAAATGTGTCTAGAAAGAAATAGGAACTGAGAAGTTTCCTCTTAGTAAAATGACTGTCTTTTACTACAATGACTTGGAGACTCCTCTCATGAGTTCTTATGAGGTCTTTTCCCATCCTCTTCATTCATTTAACATTTACTAGGCACACATTATCGGCCAAAAAACTGGGCGGGATGCTAGAGACAAAAATAATAAAGCATAGTCTGTGTCTTCAAGGACTTGCCAGTTGAGAAAGAGAGACAAGTAAACAGAAATAATGATACTGCCATGGTATAAGCCCTGTGACAACAGTATCTACCAAGCACAAAAAAACACTTAACTCTGCCTTAGGGAGTGGCGATGGTTAAGGAAGTCTTCCTGGAGGAGGTGGCATGTGAGCCAATTACTGAAGCATCTATTAATAAGAGGTCCGCCTGTCCCACCACCACCAAAGACAAAGAAGATAGACTGGGGGGGGCTGGCCCCGTGGCTTAGCCGTTAAGTGCGTGTGCTCCGCTACTGGTGGCCCCGGTTCGGATCCCTGGCGCGCACCGACGCACCGCTTCTCTGGCCATGCTGAGGCCGCGTCCCACATACAGCAACTAGAAGGATGTGCAGCTATGACATACAACTATCTACTGTGGTTTGGGGGAAAAAAATAAATAAATAAAGTTAAAAAAAAAAAGAGCTTAACAGCCATACGGCTACTCAAAAAAAAAAAAAAAAAAAAAATAGACTGGGGAAAGGGCATGCTGGCCAAATGCAAAGACAAGGAAGGATGAGGATGCCCACTGAGTCTGGGAACTCCACACAGCTCATCAGGCTGAAGCATGTGCGTGTTTGTAGATAGGAATAGGAAAGGTAGTTGAATGAAAAAAGAAATCTTGGTGAGTAAATTGCTCACGACTTTAAGTGCTCGAAGAAAAGATAATGCAAACCTTCCAGGGCAGATTAATAATTAACTTGATCACACCCACATGTATTTAATGAGCCAAGTCAACTTGCTGCAGGGAAAAAAGAAATACTAACATTGAGCAATTCCCAGTTGCCAGACACTGCTATAGTCTTTTACATGTATAATCTCTTTGAATCATTCCAACAACCCTATGAGGTGGGAACAAATATTACATTTATAAATGAGGAAACTGAGGCAGGGAGAGGTTAAGCCACTTTCTCAAGGACCCAGGGTAAGAAAGCAGCAGTCTTGCCTCAGTGATGGAGGCCTTAGCATTTGGTTTTCTGGGAGTTGAAGCAGGTGAGGTGATGAGGGCCAGGGCTGAGAGTGTGAAGAAGGAAAGGAGATAGAAGAGGAGAGAGAGGAGAGAAAGAAAGAGCAAGAGAGAGAGAGAGAGGGAGAGCACAGGGATGGAAGTAGAGGAGGAAACAAGGACTCATGGCCATAGTTTCCAGTGGGAGACCCTCTGAGCTGAGGTCTAGGGTGGGAGGCCCCACTACCCAGAAGAGCCTTTGGCCCAGGCCAGGGGAGAGTGGACAGAGCCTGGGGCACCTCCATGCAGGAAAGGGAAGAGCTGAGCAGCGGCCAGAGCAGTGGGCATGGAGTGGAAACGGGGAAGCCTTCCACTGCCACCACCCGGAGATGGTCAGAGCAATTGGGACTGAAGGACTCTGGGCTGGGGGAGTGCTGGAGAGCAGCCAACGCAGACGCTTCATTTTACAGCTGATGAAACTGAGAGAAGCGAGGTGGTTTCTCCACAGACCCCAGTGCCAGTGTGTGCTTTTTCTTTCTTTGCCTAAAATGACCCATCTGGTCAAGGAAGAGGCAGGACTGAAATCTGGGTCTCCTGATCTCCTGGAATCCAAACACTGTCACTATCCCCCTTCCTAGGGGCTCAGCTACTCAGCCACGGTCTGGAGACTTGAGGTCCAGGAGACTCACTGAAGAAAGGGGGGCTCCCAGGGCAGGAGCAGAGGGGGTGAGGAGGCACCGTTCATGTGGTGAAACTTGGCAGCCTCCTGAGAACAGGCATCTGTCTGTGAGTTACATCCATGCGATACAAGGAGAACCCCAGCATTCTTACTCACTCTTTTCTTGAATCATCTGGACTGTCACTGAGCAAAGAGAAGAGAGATTTCTGGGAAAAATAAACGGCAAAAGTCTGGAAGCCAGAGGAGAGCCTTTTGTAAAGAAATTTCACAATGTTTGGTCAATGAATGAATAGCTACCAGGATGTCCTGAGAACATTCTGTGTACCGCACTGCTCGGCATCTTCTAGCATTGCCTTGCTGGCTGTTAAAATATGGTTGACAAATAGACACTGTCCCCCACTGTCCCCTACCTCCCTGACTCCTGTTCTTGTGACCCCCTGTCCTGCCCCCTGAGCCAGCAACTAAAGATCGCTGTTCCAGCAAGGAGGCCTCCAGACTCTCCAGGACAAGTGCTGACTGGTCAGCGCTTGTGAAAGTTCACTTTGTTAAATATTTTGAATGTTGCCCTTGCTTACAAAAACCTCTGCGGTTCAGTTAGACTAAGTTATGCAAAATTAATGCCTTACTATAGAGTCTTTCCATCAGCCTGGGACAGATATCTATTGAGAATCCATCAAGGGTCAAACCCTGTCTCAAGCACCAGAAACAACAGTGAATAAAACCTGGCATGGGTCTGTACAGGGCTTGTGGAGTTTCCAGGCTAGAGAGAAAGTTCTACACTCAACTCCGCACCATTGTCAAACAAGACGACCTGCCAGACGCATGCTATGTCATCTGGTGGTTCCTGGAGGGGAGGGCGCGGTCCCCCATGCGGCTGGTGGAAATGGGGGAGGCATTTTCAGTTGTAATAACTGGAGGCCATGACTGGCTTTTAGTGGGAATGCAATGGGCAGTCTTGCAAAAGGAGTAATTGTTCTACTCCAAATGCTGACAGCACCTAGATTTGATAAAGAATTATAAGCAATCAGCACTGAGCCACTGTCAGTCAAAATGGTCTGCACGCCAGGATTTTATATGATGCTTGCCATTGAATAATTGGCCAGAATCTAAGAGGCAAACAGAATTTAAGGGGGAAAGTTCTGTTTACAGAATCCTATTCTAGGGTCAGACCAAGCGTTACCTATAACCCATGCTCCTCCACTAGAGTCAGGCAAAGGGTTTTATATTCCCAACACAATACCTGCAGGACCAATATATATATATATATTCTATATACACACATATTTACTGAACACTGTACTGCCACTAGCCAAAGACTGTGGATTGTGAATACTGAACTTCAGCCCAACACATGAAGAGTTAAGTCCCTTGCTTGTTCCTGTTTAAAAAAAAAAAAAAGTGCAATGCACCTCCTAATCCTGTGGTTTCATTCCTTACTAGCCAGTGGCATTGTCTGAATCCACACACTTCTCTCTTAAGCTGCCTTTAGCGTCCCTCTGTTTAAAACCAGCAGAAACAGGAGTATTATTTTCACCCTCGGCGTTCACCTGAAGTAAAGTAAAGATCTCTTGTCCCCGACCACAGGGCTGGGAGCTGGCAAAATAAATTCTAGTGAAAAAATAAATAGTCTAGAATGATAATCCATCATTCAGCCCAAACTGCAAAATATTTTCCTGGCGTTAATCCTGTTCCCACAACATGATTGTGGGAGCCGTAGCTTATATATAGTAGACACAGAGTAGACAGGCAGTGAATATCTGGAGTAGACAGGCAGTGAATATCTGTTGAGTGAATGTATAAAATGACAAAAAAACATACAATGGGTCACAGCAAGGTCCAAATACTGCCTCAAGTCACCAAGAAGTCAATTCCATGTAAGGCTCAGAGGCTGGAACCTAAAACTCTGCCCTATCTCCTATTAGATATTCAATAGGTTTTTACTGATTTATCATAGTAACAACAGCTAATTGTTATTGAGTTCTTCTTATGTGCTAAGCACTGTTCTAAATACTGTACCTGGATCATTTTATTTAATCTTCTCAGTAATGCTAAGTAGTGGGCTCATCATTATCCCCATTGTACCGATAAGGAAAGTGAGGTAATGAGAAGTTAAGCTACATGCCCAAGATTACACAGCTAGAAAGGAGTGGAACAGGTTTCCAAGCCTGGCCTCTCGTCTCCAGAGTTCAGCCACCTTGCTCTCCAGAAGGGAGGAAGGTGAGTTGTTGACTCTTCATTAGCTGGAGCCCATAGGATTCCAACTTGTCCCGCTGGGCAGCTTTTAAAAGAGGTCTCAGAGAAATGGGAGTTGAAAAAGCTGCTTCTGAATCCTGGAGCATCACCACCAAATACTTAAGGAGCACTGTGGCAGACACTGGGCTGCCAACTCATTAACTAAAGCATGTATGAAGGTTCTGGAAGCTCCCAGGCTTTAGAAATTCCAAGGCCTGAGTGACGGAGTAGGGTCAGGGATGGATTCTCAGAGAAGGTGGTACTTGACGGCCTTGGAAGGAGACTGGGATTTGGAGAGAGAGGAAAGGCACACAGGGAAAAAAAACATCACCTCTTCCTACTAACAGAAAGAAGAGTGAACCCCCACAAAGGAAGAATTTGATCCTTCTGGTAACTCATTCCTGCTGTTAAGAACCAGGGGCCAGGTCTAAACCCGCAAAGCCCAGAACCGAATCTCTGGGGGAATTCTTCAGAAGGCACTCCCAGGGTGCTAGGACAGAGCCTGGGGCTGGCCGCCATGATGAAAGGAGATTTGCCAGTGCCAAGAACCCGAGGGGCAAGAGTGGGTGTGCACAGGTGCTGGCATCAAAAGAGGCTACTCCTCTGCCCCTTTGAATTTAGAGGATTATACAATAGAAGTTCATCCATTTCTCCAGAGGTTCAGCTTTCACAGGATCCTTTAATCACATCAAATTGGCACCAAGTCCCAACTTATTTATTCATGTGTTTTCTAGAATTTCCCCAGGCAAACCTGGGGCTCTGTTCAAGATGAGTCACCCTGGAGCTCCACAGGGTTCCCCTGGGTTAAGCCAGTCCTGCCCTCAGCAAGGGATGCTGAGAAGAGATGTAGGGTGTTCATCCTTGAGTCAGGGCAGCCTGGGCAAGTTAAGGGGTCATGGAGGAAGAGGGCAGAAATACTGATGAGGATGCCTAGATCATCAAAGGGCCAGCAGTCTGAATGTGCTCATTAATAGTAATTGATGGACAAGTCTCCTCAAGAATGTTCTTAGGGAAGTAGAATTGGCAATATCTTGGTTTTTTATAACAATGAACGGTTTTCAAAGACTAGGTTTGTAGACTCTGTGCTGCCAAGAATATTGTCCATTATATGGGTCATGACTCTTCTGAGACACGTGACAGAAACCCAATTCGAACTAGCTTAAAACAAAAAAGGAAGGGAGAATTATTGGCTCATCTAATTGAACTCTAAGGGAAGTTCAGGCATTGCTGGATCAAGGGGGTCAAGCAATCCCCAGGATTCGGTCTCTCTCTGTCAGCTCTGCTTCCCTATGTGTGGGTCTCACTCTTGAGCAGTCTCCTACCACATGATAGACCCTCAGCACCTCTAGGCTTCTAAAATCCAGATGAAAGAGAAATTCCTTTCAATCTCTCCAAGAAAGATCCTGAGATTAAGTCTCTTAGCCTGGTGGCCGATTTCGAAAAGCAAACATTTCAAAAAGTCACATAGTGTCACTTCCACTATAGTCATGGTCCCGCCAAGACTCAAGGGAAGAGAAACAGACCCCAGGTCTCAATGCGAGAAATGTTGAAGTTACACTGTAAGAAGAGCACGTGGGCTGGGATATCTTGGCGAGCCTTCTCTGGAAAATATGGTCTGCAGGTGAGAGGGATGCACAGTCACATGTGGGAAGCCCTGTCCTATAGCAATTTTAGGCTCACGACCTATTTGAACTTGGCTTTCCAAAGTTCCTAGTATGTATGACGACCAAAGAGTCAACATCATTTATATAGTACACACAGCAAGTAGGAAAACGTAGGCTATGTAAGCAATGCCCTATTTTCACTCATCTGTCCACCAAGCAAATATTCATAGAGTATCTAGTACGGGCAAAGCACAGTCCCAGATGCAAGGCATAGAGTGGCAAAGATGACCTGGCCCTGATTTTACGAAGCCTCAGTCCAGCAGGGAAGACAGTTTTCGTGAAGCAGTTGCAGCTATAATGCGTGTACTGACAAAGGAAGCAGAGGGGCAATGGGAACCCAAAACAGGGAGCACTCACTCAGTCTGGGGTGAGGGCAGGCCTGGAGGGTGAGTGGGAGCGAGGTGGTCAGCTGTCCTCTTTAAAATTTGTAACAACAGACCCCACCCGCCCACACCCCTACTGTTCCTCTCAGCTTTATTTTTTCTCTATAGCTCTTTTCTTCATCTGACATAACAGATATTGTATGTACTTATTTTTCTTTATTGTCTGTCTCCCTCGACTGGGGTGTAAGCTCCACTGTCTGTTTTGTTCACTGTGGTGTCCCCGGAACCTGTACGAGTGCCTGACACATACTTAGCACTCAATAAATATTTGTTGAATGAGTGCACAGGGTTCCAGGTAGTGGGGCTAGCATGTGCAGAGGGCCTGAGGAAAGCAAGAGTGTAGAGCACCCCAGGAGCTAAAGGAGAAGGCAAGCAAAGCTGGGACACTGAGGGAGAAGGGAAGCAGAGTCCACGCCACTGCTTCACTCATTCACTCACCAACAACTGAGTGAGTGCCTCCAGCGTGCCAGGCACCCTTCTAGGCGTAAACAACAGATCTATTTTGAGTATGCAATAAGAGGGGAGAATTCATCAATAGTCCTCAATCAAGAACTAGGATTTATACGAACCTGTAGTCAAGAGCAGTTTGTAACGACACTGTCACAGTTATATCTATATACTTACAGATGCTCAATGTGTGCACCTGGGTCCTGGGCCACGTCAGTTTTAGAGCCTAATTCTCCCCAAGAGCCCTTGGAGCACAGCGCCTCCATGATTGAAATGCAGCCATGATGTATTCTTCATTTCTTCAAGCCTCCTGGCAGAAAACTGATAAATGTAAACGTAACTCTACCATTTAGTGTATACTATATGTTCCTACATAATCTAGTTACTGAGTAATAAATTTTTGAAAGTGTCCAGTTCTTCAACAACCTTGTACATTAACAATTCACCTTTAGACTAGAAGGCTAAATAGAAATATGTATTAACTAACTAGCAGAAGACATTCAGAGATGATTGGTCTTTAGACAAACTAGAGTTCCATCTACATATGAGTATCTGCACATAGTTGGGTGAAGGTCGACAGAGTGAAATCTAAAACCTAGAGCTTCTCATGATCCCTCAGGATGAGAAAAACAGCTAAATCATGGCTGAAGTGGACATGTCAAGAGAATTGGAAGTTAAACTTGAGTGGAAATGCCAAGAAGATGTAGCTCCTGGATACCTCAAGAGAAAAGGGATGCCTCTCCACAGCCATCCCAAGGGTCCTGGTGCTCTCCCAACTCAGAGACCTGGAATTCTCCACTGAATTGAGAAGTAAGAGCTCTGCCTTCCTAAAACCTCTGAAATTCTTTGCAGGCCAACTAAGGTGACGTTCACAGGTACTGGGGGTTAGGACTTCCACATATTTTGGCGGGGACACAATTCAACTCATAACAACTGCCATTGTTTTTACATGAGGAAACCGAGTCTTAGAGGATTTATGTAATTTGCCAGAGTCACACAGCCAGTAAGCAGCCTAGATGCTAAGGTCTTCACAACTTAACTAGGTCTCTACTCTGGTCCTTCTCCAGAGCTCTCACCTCTCTTCAGGACACTCAACACTGTTCCCCTTGCCACCACTACTCTGGGATCTGTGTCTTTTGCACCACCCTTCTAGACTGTAAGATCCTTAAATCAGGGGCTTATCGTATTTGTTTCTGTTTTCCCAACCCACCTAGCAAGAGCTCCATCGATCTCTCTCAGATGAATAAAGGCGAACATGAAGGTCAGGGCAAATCTGACTACTGTGTGTCATGGATCATTTCATTTATGAACCAGGTAAGGCTTGTAAAAAAAGCTTTCATCGGCCTCTCTGGCTTCATTCATTCATTCTGTTAACAAATATTTAATGAGTCCCTCCTATAAGTGGAGCACAGTGCTGGGCACTGAGGAAACAGACAAATCAGACAGAGCCCACACCCTCCTAGAGCCTATAATTTGGTGGACAAGACAGATGAGTCAAATACAAAGTCTCGGAGGAAAGACTGTCTTGAGTCAGGAATTCTTGGAAAAGTAATGAGGACAGGCAAACTAGGACTTGTACAACTTCTAGGAAGTTGGAGAAGTGACCCTACAAGCCAGGGAGCATCTTAAAATACACTATAAGAATATAAGAGAACACCAGCAATAATCTCCCCCTCCTGCTGTGGCAGAGAGCCAGACTGAAAGGAGAGGATAAAAAACTCTGCCCTGGAACTTGGTCTAAGCCAATAAGCCAGAGAAAAACCTCAGATGGGTTGCAAACCCAGGCTCTGCTACTCATTAGCAGTGCACAGTTAGGCAAATCTCTTAACTTCTAAGTCTTCGTTTCATTGTCTATAAAATGGAATAATAATAATAAATTGACCGGGTTGCTATGTGGATTAAGTGAAACAAATATGCAAAGCACATCCTGTAGCGGTCGAGTCCCCATAAACGTAATGAAAGCGGATTCTGGACTACCACACCTGGGTTTGAATTCCAGCTCTGCTCTAATGCCACCTCGGGAAGCTACCAGACCTCACAAAACCTCAGTTCCTGCCTCTGTAGAATGGGGAAACTTGTCATCCACTTCCTGGGGTTGTTGTGACGATTCATGAGATGAGTATACAAAGCACCAAGCATAGCCCTTACGTGTATATGTGAGCAGCTGTTCTATTACTTCTGTCCACAGGTCCCTTGGTTTCACTCTTACAAACTGTTCTTTTTCCACCTTCCTGCCCAGGACTCCTAAAAGAGCTTTTTTCTTTTAAATATATATAACATAAAATTTACCTTTTTAACCATTTTTACATGTACAGTTCAATGGCATTAAGCCTATTCACATTGTTGTGCAACCATCACCACCATCCATCTCCAGAACTTTTGCATCTTCCTAATCTGAAACTCTGGACCCATTAAATAAGATCTCATTCCACCTCTCCCTACCACCACTGGTAACCACCACGCTACTTTCTGCTTCTATGAACTTGACTACTCTAGGGACCTCCTATAAGTGGAATCATACAGTATTTGTCCTTTTGTGACTGGCTTATTTCTCTTCGCATAATGTCTTCAAGGTTCATCTTCACATTTCATGGTTGTGGCATGCGTCAGAATTTCGCTCTCTGTTTCTTTTTAAGCTCAAGCCCATCTGTTGTTCCTGGCTCCAATTTAGGTCACCCTCCTCCCAAATGGAAATATGGAGATAAGATAATGCAAAAGACAGTGTCTAGATACAAAAGAAACACAAAATGGTTTTTTCATGATTACAAATGTAATATATATTCTTTCCTATAGGACATTTGGTGATATCTCCAAATTCTTCTGAAATCCACATCGTCATCCATGGCCCCTTTGAGGAGAGATGTGTTTCACACAGGAAATAGCTTTGTAAGTTTTGCATCCCATAGGGTGGGGCAGGGCTGAAGCAACAGGCAGTCCCTAACCAACGTTTATTCCAAGAAACAGCACTGCACATTCATAAATCTACGTTTGCCCCAGTCACCTATCTTTCTCTGAATCCAAAGATGAAAACATCCTCCTGCTCTTCTCAGTTGGGTCATAAATCTTTCCTTAATCCTATTCATTTAAAAAAAAGTGTTGTTGTGGGGTTTGAAGCCGATTCCTGGTGCTAACGAGCTTGGCGTGTCAAGGCATCCCCTGCCAGTCAGCAGTTCCTGGGCTAGGCTGGGGGACACTCACCCTACTCCAGGCGGTGGAGAGGTGCCCTGCCCTGCCCGGCCCCAGTGCTACCATCAAAAAGATCTGCAATGGTGTTTGTAACAGTGGGAAACTGGAAACAGCCAAAACATTGAACACAGGGAAATTAAATAAATTACAGCACATGCACAAGACAGAATAGGATGAAAGCCACTAAAATCATGCTGAAGAACAAGACATGGAAAGGTGTTCAGAATAGTCCCATTGTGTGTATGTGTGTGTGTGTGTGTGTGTGTGTCCTTTAACCATAGAATGACATAACTGTGCACTTACTGTGAGTTTTCTTCTTTTGGGGTTTGTCTGCATTTTCCACTGAGAATACCTATTACTTTGTGTATTCGATTCCTAGGGCTGCCATGACAAATGACCACAACCTGGGTGGCTTACAACAACAGAAGTGTATTCTCTCCCACTTCTGCAGGCCAGAAGTCTGGGATCAAGGTGTCAGCAGGGCTGTGCCCCCTCCAGAGGCTCTATGGGAGGTCCGTTCCCACCTCTTCCAGCTCCAGGTGGCTGCTAGTACCTCTTGACTTCGGTCCACATGGCTCCAATCTCTGCCTCTATCTTCACATCACCTTCTCCTCTTCCGTGTGTCTGCCTCTAAAGGCCCTTTGCCTCTGTCTTATAACGATACATATGATGGCATTTAGGACCCACCCGGATAATCCAGGATAAGCTCTTCCTTAACTTAACTGCATCTTAGTGACTCTTGATCGTATAATGTAATAGTCACAGCTTCCAGGGATTAGGAGGTGAACATGGCTTTTGGGGAGCTACCATTCGGCCCATTACGCTGTATAGTCAACCAAAAGAAATCTTACCGTCTCTTTTCAGATACTCATTACTTTGTGTATTATTTTAGCACAGCACCCAGTGCCTGACTCCTGATAGACACAAGGTAAATATTTGTGGATGGGATGAATAAACTGCCAGTAGACACGGTGTTCAGGATGAGGAATTATAAGTGACTTCTTTCCTTTTTATTTTTTCTTTGTTATTTTTTGTTACTATAGCTTTCAGATGCCATTAAAAGGTATTTCCTTCTTTTTTACCCATCCTCAAATAGTTGTCCCTCTAAACCAAGGAAGCTAAAACCTTCCCATAATCCAATATTATGGTACAGAAGGAGGGTCAAGTTTTCTTGGCTTGGGCTCCATTACCTAGGGCAGAATGAGTGATGAACCCCCACGCCCTTGGTCCCCTCCTGCAGCAGTTTCCTTTCGGCAGCCACCCCAAGGCAAGTACCAGAGACTGACACTTGAAGAAAGGCTCTCTCCTATCATCTTGCCCTTCTCCCTTCTGGCACAGGGAACATTGACGAGAACCACATCCAGAGGCTGGGCACCCGATAGTGAGATATATCACCTAGTGTTCTACCTTCGGTCCTAGATATCATTAACCCCATTCGAGCTAATAACATGGAACCTCCACAAGGTCTAGCTCAGGAATAGTAAACAGATGCGCCTATGCTCTGCCTGTCACACACACACACACACACACACACGGAAAACATTGCCAATAAATGGTGGCACTCTTTACACACAGCATCAGGACCCTTCTAAACACAGCTCCTCAGACAGCCATAGCCATCCGTCCAATCTGGCATGTGAAATAAAAACCATTTTCCATTCCTCATCTGGCCTGTGGTGGAGAACAATCCTCATCATCAACAAACATCTATTGAGCTCCTAATGTATACAAGAGTTTATAGTCTAGGTGTGGATTCAGGAAACGTACAAAGAAGAGATACAAGACAATGCCAGGTAGCCTGTGCTGAGGGCCAAACACGCGACGGATCCACGTGCTGGAGGAGTTTAGATGTCGGTGGAGACCCCCCGGGAGGGCTCCGAGCAGGCTGCTGGAGGAAGTTAGACTGGAGAAGACCACTGAAGGAAAAACAGGATTTAGATAAGTGGAGAAAAATGGAGACAAAAATCCAAACTTAAAGGAGAGTATGATCTAAAGCCCAGCAACAGACAGGAATGCATGGAATGTCTTCAGGGAACAGAGAGCCAACCAAGTTAGCTAACACCAAGGCCATTCAGGTAACATGCAGCTCCAGTGTCACCTCCTCCGAGAGGTCCTCCCTGACCAGTCCAGCTAAAACAGGGATTTGGTTTTCTTCATGGTCATCTAGATCTGAGCTCTACTAGGACAGGGACCTTGTTAGCTTTGTTCACCTCTGTTCCCAGCTCCTGGAACAGGGCCTGGCACATCGTAGACGATCAGCAAATATTTACTGGACAAACGAATGGATCGAGGGTTCCTGTAATGGAACTTGCAGAGCTCAATATGGAGAAATATGTGGGCTCAGTTGTTATTGCCTTTGAATCTCAAACTAAGGACTTTGGCCTCTTGAAGAGTATTCCCATGTGTCTCCCATCCAACTCCATCGGATGTAGTAGGTCAAAACCAGGAATTCCAGGTTCAAATGCGTTTTGGGATCACTGGGTTAAACAAAGTTTAGCAAATTACTTTTCTGTAGTTTTTTCTTTCATCTCTGCCATATCATTGTGGATATCCAAATGTTCCCCAAGGATTGACCCAAGTATTGGCATTCTTCTTTATTTTTTTTTTCTTTCTTTTTTTCTTTAAACACATCACACTGGATTTAGTGTTTCCTTGAAGATAATTTGGAAAACGGACCTGCAGAAGCTTTAAACATGCTCGAATGGGAGGTCTATGCATATACAAGATTTTAGGAGGGTTAATCTGGTAGGATGGTTTAGGAGTGGGGGAGACTTGAAACAGGGAGCCCAGTTTGGGAATTATAGCAGGAGTCACTCCTTCAAACTTTATGCCACAAATATGATGTGCCAGACACAGGCCTAGACAACAGAGATCAACAAAACAAAGTCTATCCCACATGGACTCCATGACCACATCTTTTGGTTTTACCAGGACAGTTCCAATTTTTGTCTGTTGTCACCACATAATTATTAAATAGTGCCATATTTATTCTCAAAATTGCCCTTCCTTGTGTAATAAATTATATGGTTATCCAATTCATGGAGCTCACATTCTACGGAAAAGACTATGAGGCCAGCCCACATGGGCCTTTGTGTAGATTAGACGATGGGTCCCCCACTGTGGGACTGTAGCTCACAGGTGCACAGCTGGATAAGTAGGTATCCCTCTTGTGCAAACTGAAGACAGCATGTTTATGGGAAGAGGCAGGCCCTTCCAGGACACTCAGCTTAGAGGGCAGAGCTTAGGCTGGATTTCTACCTCCTTTCCCTTACCACATGCAGGGATTTGCAGTCTCAGTGTAGATTCAGAAGACATACAAAAAGACACAAGGCAATGCCTGGCCAGGCCCCTCATGAAATGAGCAACCTGCACAACAATTGGTTGATGTCCTGGAGATAATCAATAAGCAAATAAATATATAAGGAAATACAACGTTAAGCAGTGGAAAGTCCTGAAGAAAACTAACGTGAAGTAAGGGGACCGAGAGTGAGGGGGCCGCCATATTGCATAATTCCAGCAGCACCACTGGTGTTGGGGTCTGTGGAAACGGCACCCCCTGGGGTGGAGCAACACGGCCACTCTGACAGGCATTCCTATTGTAGAAAGGATGGTCAGGAAAGGCCTCTCTGTGGAGGCGGTAGGTCATTTGACACTGACTGTAAGAAGAGAGGATAGATATGAGAGAAACGTCACGGTGCGGGGAGTCAACATGACACAGCGGCTGGCTGCGGGCAAGGGCTCCGAGGACTGAGGGTTAAAGATGACTGCAGGCCTTCATGCCTGAGGAACCAGGGAAATGATGGCGCAGCTCCATTCTGCCCAACTCACCGAGCCTGCCGTGAGTGGGTGGTGCAGGGAACACCCCAGCGAAAAAGGCACAGACCCTGCTCTTAGGGAGTTGACCATCTCCATCAGGATTTCCCAACGTGCGGCTGGTGGAGCACCACCTCAGTGGTATGCTAATGGACGTTACTAGAAAAAGTTGCCCAATAAGTTTGGGAACTGCTGGGTTAAGCAAAATTAGATACATTTCTTATGTATATAAATACTTCTCAGGGGCCGGCGCCGTGGCTTAGCGGTTGAGTGTGCGCGCTCCGCTGCTGGTGGCCCAGGTTCGGATCCCGGGCGCGCACCGACGCACCGCTTCCCGTCCATGCTGAGGCCGGTCCCACATACAGCAACTAGAAGGATGTGCAACTATGACATACAACTATCTGCTGGGGCTTTGGGGAAAAAAAGGGAAGAAAAAAAAAGACTTCTCAGAGCTTTAATAGGCTACATGCTTTGTGAATCCCAAGCAAGGAATAAAAATGGCAGCCTGTCCTAACTTAGCTGCCCAAGGACATTTTTCTTCGCATGGTATTTCAGAAGACTACTGTTCCCCCGGGGAGAACTGTGCTCTAAGCAAATGCCAAACAGGCCAGAAGAGAAAGCAGAGTCAGATAGGGCCAAGGGGAGGCAGAGCTGGCAGAGATAAGGTGGCCCCAAGGAGGACAGAGGCTCCAGAACTGTTGGGGCCCACCACTGCCATGGGGCAGACCTGCTTGTGGCTGTGCCCACAGGTCTGGCTTCACCCAAACTCCAGTGGTAACCTCTGAGTCAGCCTCCCTCAGGGCCAAGTTTAGCCTCTGATGGGCTGGCTAAAGTGGTTGTCTGACCTCCCTGGGCCTCCACTTACCCTCCACTTACCCTTCTATAAAATGGGGATAAAAATATGGCCCTCCCTCTCCTGGGTGGCACGAGGCGCTGGTAATTACTGTTTGGCAGGGTGCTGAGGCGCTGACAAGCTCTGTCTGACACATTTCTCCCTGGCTCCCCCAGACGCTGCGCCTCGCCTCCTGGAGCCCGGGGACCCCGGTAGCCCCCAGCGGCACACTGAGACCTGCACCACATTCACCGAGGGAGCAGGTGGCTCTCTCCAAGTCTCTCTATCTCTTTTTTGTAGCTCCTGTCAAAACAAGAGACTCGCCTGAGCTTTAGCTACCAGCCAGGCGTCGTGGAGGTGGGAGCCCCTCCTGCCGGCTGCCGTTCCGGGACCCTGCTGCCCCTGGGAGGCTGCTCGGGGCTGGGACAGCCAGAGGCGGAGGCGGCGCCTGCATGGAGGCAGCCTTGCGGTGTTCTTCTCGCTGAGGAGGCGGGGCCCGCCCCCGGGCCTTCCCTGGGCAGGGTGATGACGACCCCGGAGGACCCGGGCCCAACCCGGCCTGGCGGGACCACTGAGCTGAGGTGGGTGCTGCGTGTCTGAGTGTGCAGGAGAAGAAAGGGCACCCGGTGGGACAGGAAACACGGCGTCCAGGGGGCAGAGCCCCAGTCCTCCCACCAGGGAGGAAAAGGGGTGCCCTCTTTCAAGGGCCAAGGAAAGCTTGAGGTTCCTATGGTACATTTAGCCTGCCAACCAGCCTCCATCCCCACCCCTGCGGGGCGGGACAAGCCTCCTCGGGATGCGCGATGGTCTTCCGCAGTGACTTCACCCCTAGTCTACCTTGAGATCCATTTATACCCAGTTCATCCTTACCGTAGATGCAGGGAGTCAGCAGAGCAGCTCACGGCACCTGAGTCTGGGCTGGAGGCCCTGGGACAGCTCTGCAGGTGACTGAAGTCATGCCTGACCCTAGGAGAGGGATGGAAAAGCAATCCTTGTTGGATCTCCCTGTGTGCTTAGGTGCAGAATGACGCTAAGCTCTTTCAGTTGGCTGCTATCAGAACTCATTCTGTGTATTGGGCATTTTCCTGTGATCCGGTTGTTAATTATTTATGCATAGCTTGCTTATTTGTACCGCAGTGCCCTCCGCTCAGCCCAAAATCATCCCCTTACACAGTGGGCTTTTGCTTTCATCCTCCGATAAATTCAGCTTCTATAAAATGCATAAGAGAGAGCTGAGGGGCACCCCGATGTCAGTCCACATCTCCAGGCCCATGGCGTTGAATGCCAGTTTAAAATCAAGATCTTGTGATTCCTGGAGATCAGGGGGCTGGTCCCAGGGGAGGGACTGGATTAGAGAATTGCGGCGGGGGCCTGGCTAGCTCAGTCTCCAGCCCCCACCTTCTTGAAAAGCCATTGCTGTCTTTACCTAGCATGTTACCAAGTCACTTGTCAACGTCAGAGGGCCAGGCAAAGAATCTTTGGCATGTTGTTAACCTCATTCCAACACGTAATTAGCCTAAAAGGCCTCTTTGCGCTGCCTCCATTCAGCGTTACATCATAAAGAATCAGGTATTTTACAGTTTGCAGGACACCGTGAAGTATTTAAAGAGTTAATTACCGCTCGCTAGAGCCCGTCTCCAAGAGCTCAAGATCCAGGAATTAAACTGTTTATTTTCAAGCGTCAGTCTTGAAGACAACATCACGGCAACTGCTTTCCGGAGTCTGAGGTTGACATTGGTTTGAAAGTAGACCCACCAGGGTTCGCAGTGCCGGGTTGGGGGAGGTCATTTGAGTTGGGCCTTCCTTCTAGTTTGGGCCCTGTGTTTTCAGAGATATCATCCGCACGGCATCGGAGAGAAAAGAGAACCAAGGAGAGCTGGAATTCTCCTTACCCTCCCAGTCCCATGGGGCAAATCCAGCCAAGGCCATTTTTAATCTCTGAGCTGCAGAGGCCAGCCACGCAGCCAGAGTTCAAAGCAAGGTCAGGCCTAATCTGGATGTTTCAATCTGAGCCAATCTAAGCATGCAGGCTGTGAGGACACGATTAGCAGTCAAGTGTAATTATAGATAAAATAGTTTTCTTAATCAGCTTCCTGAGGGGCTGTGTTTATCAGATGGCTGTGTGGGTACTGTGTGCCTGGCGTGGGGGAGTCTATGCTGTGTGTGGTTGGTCTCTGGGGAGGCCAGGGCGTCTGGGGGAGGGTGTGTTGGGCTGAGAGCGGTGTCTAGGTGTCATGGGGGCTCTGTGCGTGAGGCTGGGAGTACACACAGTGGCACTGATGGCCAGTGTGTGTGTGTCCTCAGGTTTACACAACTGGACGGAAACTGTGCCTGTTTCTCAACAGTACCTTGGATTTGTCATAGCTCTTTTCCAGAAGAATAGGGTTTTCCCTCTTTGTCCTTCGCGGGAGTCTAGAGAGCTCCTAACTGCAGACTTCACCCACAGGTGTCCTCTTTACCCACTAATCGTCAGCCGAATTTCCACATCTTGTCTCCAGACCCGTCTTGGCTTGTCTTAAATGTCCATCACCTTAAGCCACTTTGTCAGTTGCAAGGGATCCTGAAAGAGTAGTGCTCTTCCTGAATATTGTCTGGCCTGACCTGAGTCAACTCCACTCACCTCTGGGCAGGAGAAGTGAACTCCTGGGGCCCAGACACTAATGGTGCCCCCATAAAGTCTCCAGTTCTGATTTAAACTTGGTTAAACATCCGTGAGCAGATGGGTGTCAGGTGACACTCCGAGGCTAGGATCCCCCTACAATGAGGGGGGAGCAACTGCCCCGAGACGTGGAACAGGCACAGGGCCAGCTTGGTCGTCTCTGCCCTTCCCCCCAGTCTACTCGCAGCGTTAGATGCGGGACACGGGCCCCTCTCAGCACAGCCGTGTCTGCTGGCCGTCTGTGCACCTCGCCGCTTGCTTTAGCTGGAACACTTGACCCCAGTTGATTATTTCCTCCTTCAGAAGGCCTTGTGCAAAATCTGCCCTCTGCCTTAATGCAGAGGTGCCACCTGAGCTTTGCCCTCAGCGAAAGCTGCAGCCTGGGCAGGATACCACCTGAAAGCTGGACCCCTTCCTGTGGGTGCAGGCGGCATCCATCTCCCACGGGAACTGCAGGAAGATGGACTCGAGGAAGCTCTGCACAGAGGGCTTGCCTAGAAAGACGTAGAGCAGCACAGCTGGGATCTTCGTGGCCGCGTGGCAGACCTGCTGACCACTCCATAGAGTGAGCCATTGGGATTCCTGGAGCTTCTTTGCTCCCAGAGGGGCACATGGGTGCTCAGAAAAAAAGTTTGGGTGAGGGAACACACATCTTATACAAGTACTGCTCCAGTTAAGATAATGAAGGACCGTTGGCCAAATAGAATGGCCTTCTCCTCACTCCCGAGGCTGACAGACTTTTGATGGATACCAGACAAGAGGCTGAAAATGAACAAATGGATGGACATATATCTGCTATGTGCCACATGCATACCCCATATTATTTCAATTACTCTAGTGAGCAGCTAATATTATTCTCATTTTGCTGATTAGGAAACTTGAATAAGTTGTTTAATGATAATAATAATAATAATTCGTAGTAATAGTAGAATAGCCATTATTTACCAAGTATCTAATATGGCGTTGAGCTAAGCACTTCATAAATTACATTATCTCGTTTAACACTCACCAAAGCCCTGTGAAGTGATGGTGTTTTATCCAGGCTTTTCGATGAGGAAGCCGTGGCTCCAGGAGACAAGCACCGCCACCACGCGGTAGCACTGGGATTCCAACCCACTCCCTCAGCCTCAGAGCCCACTGCTCTCTCTAGTCCTGGTTTTTCCTCAGCGACCTTCACGTCCGGCTGTTGCTCTCAGCAGCACCATGGTTATCCGTGTAGTTATTGCATCCCCTGAATGCGGCCAGCCAAGCCCCATGGCTCCCTGGTTCTCTGGAACCAAAGGGATAGCTGTTGATTCAAAATAAAACTGAATCCCGCCCATCTGTCTTCGCACGTTGGGAAGGAATTAAAACATCATTTCATGAAAAGAGATGCAGGCAAGAGTGACATCCAGAGTCGAGGACGACACCTGCCTGCTCTTTAACTCCAATAGCTCGGGGGTAACGTCCCAAAATGATGGCCCTGGACACGCACCTTAGCGAGTGACGTGTTCCTGATTGGAACCTTCCCAGGTTTGCAAGTTCAAGGCACAGACGAGTCCGTGTGGATGTAATCCCCTTGGTGAGGCTGAGCAGCCTCTCAAATTGGAGAGCTCCTTCCTTAGATCTATAAGTACCAGGAATGGCTGGGTTTCAGTTAAGAGATGATGACAAGCCCGGTAATAAAGTGATAAATCAGAAAGCTTCGTGATAGCGATAGACTGGAGTTTCATAAGAAGCACACTGTGTAAATCCTTACACTATTCGTGTTTACAGCTGAGACTGTTTCTCTGAATCCGTGCCTGAACACAACCAAACTCAGGACATTCCAGTGTGTGGTACTTTTTAATGGCAAATCAAACTGTGGAAGATAGTAAAAGAATGAAAGGAAACAACGGTAAAGAAAACAAGATTATTTCAGAATTCATGGAAGAAGAAAACCCAGCAACAACCTCAGTGAGAAATAACAGTATGATCCTGGAAAAATACGTGAGCGAGGAATAAGAGGAAAATCAAAGGTTTTGACCAGGTCTCACCTTGCTGCCCTGCACACATTTGCCCCTGCAGAACAGACAAGTTCTGAGGCCTCCTTAACTTGCAGTCGCCATCCGCTTGTTGACAGGGGCTGACACCCAGGCACCAGGATTCAACTCCAGGGCCACCCTGTGGTGACACGTGTAAGACTGGAGCCGACCTTCCGTGAGCAGTCTTGGCCACCCCTACTCATTCTCTCCTCCCACCCACCTCCAGCTCTCCTCCTGTGTGAAAGAGCATCTCCTGGTCATCCCAGACATCGCAGAGCATAGTGCACACTGGCCTGGGCTTTGAGTCAGGCAACCCTAGGACTGAATCCTGGCTCTGCTACTTGTTAGCTGTGTTATCTTGGGCAAACTACTGAAGCTCTTTGAGCCTCAGTTTCCCCTTCTCTATAATGGGGCTAATAACAGCCCCTACTCCCACAGTTACTGTGCTTGGCACACAATAAGCAACCATTTTTTAGCAAGTCATTCCAGTTTTTCATGACCCAGCTCAAATGTCACATCCCACAGGACGGTTTCTCTGATTATTCCAGCTCTTATCAACCTCCCTACCTCTGAAGTCCTACAGCCCCTAACTGAAAATTTGGCTTAGGATTGTATACTACCTCTAAATGTTTCCTCTGGCATTCTCTGTTAGGGTGTCTATTACTTGAAGGCCACAACTAGGTCTTACTCTTTTGTATATTCCTGACAATACTGGCCTATTATATATATATTTTTTTTAATTACTATATTTACCAAATTCATATTTTAACATTTCTGCAATCAGGATGAGTTTTATAATCTATCTGCACATTTAACATAGTGTTTTCTGCCCAAGATAATTATATAAATCAGTGATGTACATTATAATCAACAGCATTTTAGAAATAAGACTTGGTTGATTGCTGAGGATAGATCTGCATAGATGCAAGCACAGCTCCCCCTAGCATCCCTCCTTACCCCCCACCCTCCTTCCTCACACCCTTTTCCCCCACCTCATCCCTTGACCAAGACATGCCTTTAGATGGCAACTGGCACAAGTACGGCGTTCAGTCTGGAGACATGGGAGTCCATGTGGTCATTCCCACTGACGGGTGAGGAAACTGAGGTTCAGAAAGTTACATCACCCAGCAAGTACGTTGTCAGCTTGCCTGTAGGAAGATTAAGTCTTTAAGGACCGACTGATTGATTATCCACTGATGGCCCAACCTTCACTAGTGTGGTTCCTGGATTAACCAAGCGAATTAGCCATGCTGGAGGGACTGGCCCATCCAATACCAAAGATTTCAGTGGGAGCACCATTAGCACCACACCATCCTCCAACCAACAGCATGGACTGGCCACGGGAGTCAATGTCATCCGTTCCTCAAATTGTCACCCCCAGCAACTTGCTCAGAAAGAAAGCCCTTATGCCTGCCAGGGGACTGATGCTTGGTAGGAAAACAACTAAAGAAAATTCTGTCTTCAAGAACCCTCCCTTTGAGAAGGCTTTCCTTGAGTGGGCCTCACATCTGTGCCTTTGTACAGCCATTATTGCTTCAGATTCATTCGGGCTGATCCGAAACATGGAAACTTTGATTGGGTTGACTTTCAGTATCTTTGCAGGAAGAAGGGAGACTAGAAATACAGTCATGCAGTTGTGTCAGCTGTTTCATAAACATTGTCATAATTCAATCTTATATCGACAAAATCCGTATTCATATCCTAATTTCCATGATGCTTCTGCCAACCATTGACTTGCCATTGTTTAACCTCCCCAATGGCTTCAGTGTTGGAAATCACACAAGGACTCGCTACTACCATGAGGCTCCTCGCCAAGGAGGGGTTCTCAGGGAGCCACCCCACCATAGCTGTCCCCTGAATCGGGGCTCCTGGCCAGGAGAATGGACAGCGTGAAGCTAAAGGGTGAGCTGGACACAGGAGACTGGGAGAGACCCCTGAAGAAGATGTGAACAAAGAGCCCGTCGGCCAACAAGAACCGCTGGAGCACTACTGTGCTGGAGGCCACGCTGAGCCTTTTAGGGGACCGTGGGTTTACCACCCTTGTCCCTGCCTTCAAGGATCCTGCCAGCAACAAGATGCCTAGAAAACTGGTCTGTCTTCAACTTAGCTTCTGCCTCCTCCAGAGATGCCAAATGAGAGCATAACGGGGAAGCGCAGACTCCAGTGCCATGTGCCCAGGCTCCAACTGTGCCTTCTGTCCTAGGAGCTGTGTGATGCTGGGCAAGTGACTTGAACTCTCTAGGCCTGTTTTCTCATTAGTAAGTTTTAGAGAATAATGATGGTACCTACCCTGGAGGAACGATGTAAAGATTAAATGATTTAATATGTGTAGCATGCCTAGACAGTTCCTGGCATCTTGTGAAGGCCCAATAAATGGTAGCGATTATGATTATTCATTGCAGAAGGGCAACATTACCTGAACTGTCATACTTGGTTTGGTAATGCTCAGAGGGCAGCGGTCTCCACCAACACCGCCCTTCTCTCCGCAGACCGTAGCAGTCGCCGTTGGTGAGAACTTCCTCTGCGCCAGGAATCATGTATGTACTTCCAGAGGAAGAAGCTGAGGCCTGGCAAAGCTGAGCCTTCATCTGATGTCTTCCAGGTGGCAGGCGACAGGAGTTCGTGGTCATACTACACACCCACTGACAGAAAACTTTTCCTTCCTAAATATTTGAGCCAAAAGAGCAGAGAAAAATGTAATTTCTCCAACAGACCCTTTTCTAGAAATAGTATCAGGATAACAGAGACAGGAATCCTAATCCAAAGATCATATATTTCACCACCACCCTGCAAATCTCTCCTGCCGATGGCATCATCTCTGAATTTACCTACATATATATATATATATATTTTTTTTTTTAAGGAAGATTGGCCCTGTGCTAACATCTATTGCCAATCTTCCTCTTTTTTTTTTTTTTCTCCCCAAAGTCCCAGTAGATAGTTGCACATCATAGTTGTACATCCTTCTAGTTGCTCTATGTGGGACACCGCATCAGCATGGCTTGATGAGCTTCGAGTAGGTCCGTGCCCAGGATCCCAACTGGGGAACCCCGGGCCACCAAAGCAGAGTGCGTGAACCTAACTGCTACACCACCAGGCCGGGCCCCCTACATGTATTTTTTAACTCACTTTTTTTGCAGCCTCTGCTGCCTGTTGGGGTGGTGGGGAGGGCGGCAGACTGGAGGGAGAAGAAGCAAGTACAGAAGTGTTGGCCTAGGTTAGAGGGGGCAGGTCTGAGGAACAGCATGGGACTCATTATATCTGGTAAAAACAGCTGGGGAGGATTCTCTGGCCTTATGTCAGCTGCCCTGTCTTTTAATTCATTTCCACGGTACGTGCGTGTATTGAGTGTCTTCTTTGTCCCAGGAACCACACTGGGCACCAGGGAGTCAGTGAGGTCCCAGAATTTCCTCTCTGCACTGACACTGAGGGATAGACTGTGGCTGTGACACCCAGGAGACCTGGGGACCTTGAATCAACAGAGAGGGAAGGATCCCGTCTGAGGCCGGTGCTGACGCCAGCCCGAGCTCCTGTGTCTACCAGGTGGAATTAACACCAGGCAGGCCCCAGTTCAACCCAGGCTTGGCCACTGCCCAGCTAAGTGACACCCAGCAAGCCTGGCACCTCGATTTCTTCTGGCTAAAAAGGAGATAGTGATAACTACTTCCCAGAGTCATTGTGAAAAATAACCAAGATAAGACAGGTGAGCAATTCAATGCTTGACATGTGGTAGATGCTCTCTACACGTGTGATTCCCTCCTGCCTGTCCCCACACAACCACCCCAGGAGCATCCAGAGACCGGTTAGCATGGTGGTGAAGAAGATGGGCTCTGGGACAGGCAGCCTGGACCAAAGTACTTGCTCTATCGCTTGTTAGCTGTGTGGCAGGGCAAGTTACTTAACCTCTCTGTGCCTCAGTTCCCTCATCTGTAAAATGGAGATAATAAGTAACCCCTTCATCAAAGAGCATGAGCATTTAATGTAATGGATGTATTAAAAGATAAGCCGAGGCACGTGAACATTTTCAAGTGTTTGAGCATCGATCGATTCCAATCAGGCACCGCCCCACTGGAAGTGGTTAGGCGAGCTCCGCCGACAGGAGCTGGGGGAAAGGCTTTACCGAGAAGACGTGGCAGCAAAGCAAGAGAGTTATCTGCCTGGCTGTGGCCCCAGCAGTGGCCTTGTCTGGGAAAGCCTAGTTGGCTGTTCCTGGTTGGTTGTGTTTAAGCTTCGTTTTTTCAGATACGAGCGCATTTACAATCAACTCTGGCTTAGGTTTCCGTTGGCTCGCTTAGGCCACCGAGGCATCCGAGCCCCCGCAGTCTAGTGGCCTCCTTGTCTAGTCACTGACAAACGTGCAGGCCCGCACGTAGGTGACAGAGCACGCACTTAGTTGGGGCTCTCCCACCGCCCAGGTTTCAGCTCATTTACCTCACCCAACAACCCTAAAGAGATGTATTCATCTTCCCCATGTCACAGAGGAGAGGACCGGCTGGAAGAACATTCAGTAAGCTTCCCAGGCTCCCCCAGCCAGCATGTGGCAGAGCAAGGATTCAAACCTAAGACGTCTCCCTCCAGAATCTGGGCTTAGTCACCATGTTGCTCTTATAATTAGTGTGACCTAATTCGTGTCACCTGTTATCACTGTGTGGTTGAGAACCCAGAAGGAGGACAGGCTTGAAATTCTAACATGCTCCATTCCTTCTTCTGCCCCCTTGTCCCCAATCCCCATCCCCATCTCTGTCTTCACCTGACGTTCACAGTGCAGTTTTTATAAGCGTCGTGTTTGATTTCATCAAGATCTCCACTCCAATCAAACTTAGGTTCAGTGTGATAATTAGACTTAGAGTCAAGTTCCTCTTTTATTTTGGTTTTATCTTAATTACTCTTTTATCCACTGGTCCACAGGCACTCAGAGATGCCCTATTACACATTCAGGACCCTGAGACAAACAGAGTTTGCCGTCATACACATCCACGGCCAGAAAACTTTTCACTCTGAAATAGCTGAGCCAAGACGGCATAGAAAAAATGTAATTCCTCCCAAAGACTCTCGTCTAAAAACAATAGCAGAATAATATGTTTTACATGAAAACCTCTCCACCGAGAAGAACGTACGTGTGCAGACACAAACATGGGAAGCGCTTCGGAAACCAGTGATGAGATGGGAAAGTGTCCAACAGCGGGGAGCATGGTGTATAGGACCATCTGGGTCTCCTAGACACCAAGGAGGAAGAGGCAAATCACAGCATTTTAGAGCTTAAAAGAATCTTAAAGGCCATCTAATCCAATTCTTTGCAAACTCTTTTTAAGTGCAGATTCTTTTGTTCAAATGAAATCTTACCCTGAAGATTTGTATAAAAGCTGAGATGCTTTTACTGAATCAAGGAGGAGAGGCCTAGGACTTGCTCCCATCCTCTCACTCCCAACAGCACTTACGAGGGATCTGGGGAGCCCCTGGGGTTTCTCAGAGCACAGTTTGAAAATCACTATTCTAATCCAACCTCATCCTTTACCACTGGGGAAAGTGAAGAGCAGAGAAGCTGCCTGACTTGCCTGAGGTTACACAGCAAGTCAGTGGCCTATGCAGTCCCCTTGTCTCCAAAAATTTTTCCATAATGATACCCTGAGTTCTCTAATGAACAGCCTTTTGTTTCTCCAGACTGTGTGTTTGTATTTGTGTGTTTGTACCTGTGCCCATGTTCCCAAGAAAACCTAACAAACCAGTCCCTGCTTTCACTCTAAAGCTTGGAGTCTACAGTTTGGCCTCAATGTCTTGGCTGCTCAAGAGAGCTGGAAGCACAGTGCAGAAAGGCCCAGGGCTAAAGGCTGTCCACCAGACTCCAGGACACTGGACTGCATGGCCTAAATTAGGTGGAGTTTCTGCTCTCACAGGGAAGTCCTACCAAGCGGGTGGTTCTCAGTGAGACACCTGAGAGCTGGCATCCAGGTCCGGCCCCTGCCTAGCAGCTGTGCCTGGGTCACTAAACCTCGTTGCTTCTCCATCCGTAAGGGGGAGGGGAAAGGGAGAAAGCCACCACACGGCTCACTACATCCAAAGATGGTGAAAGTTGCATAAGTTAATATGTCCAGTGCCTGTTGGTGCTTTGAGTGAAAAAGTAATAGACAGGCCCAACAATGGATCTACAAGTGGGCTGTTCCCTTCACCCAGTCGGAGGGCACAAGCCTGGAGGGAACGGTGGAGAAGGGGGTTTCTGAGTAACGTGCTGTCAGGGAAACGCTATGATCTATGATCGCCGTAGCTAACACAGGGCTTATTGGGAGCTTCCGTTGCGCTACCTTGCGGGCCCCTCACAGTAGCCCACTGGAGAAGCACTGTTGCATTGGTGATAAGGCTCAGATGGGCTAATTAAGTTATTCAAGGTGGCACAGCTAGAAAATGATGGACCTGGAATTTGAATCCAAAGCCATCTAGCTGCAAAACCTGCGTTCCTCACCCTGCCCCATCCTGCCCTTCCTCCCCGCCTGCCACACGGGGAAAAGGGAGAATGACGTGATACACAAAAGTGCAGCCCAGGAGGGAGGCTGCAGAGACAGGCACCTGGGCTGGGTTTGGGAGCTTCCCCTCCAGCTTGCGCGAAGGAGCGTTCCCCGCAGACGGGGTCCCGCAAAGCTCCTGGAGGCAAGAATTCTCAGCTTGTTTACCCAGTCTCGGGCTGGGGGGGGCGAGCTGGGCACAAAAGCAGGATAAAGGTAAACTTGCTGCACGTGAGAACCGTTCCCCCCTCCGAGGAGCCGTGTCACACTGTATGTCACCGTCATCAAAGGGGCTGTGCGTAAACCTGAAAAACCAAACGGACCTGTCTGCAGGTGTTACTTATGTCACAGGCTGCAGGTGCCCTTACTCCACTGCTCACCGGGGCCAGGAGCGCCTGCCCTCTCTGCACCTAGTCTGCGCTGTCCTCACGTAAGCACCTTTTCTTTGCTCTTTTGGATGAACTGTAAGGGGTGTCAGGGCTCAGAGGCTCGGGCTCGGGCTTGGGCTGGGGCCTGGGTCTGTCCGTCCGTCAGTCTCCAGCTCAGATCGCCGGCCCTGCTGCCCATCACAGTGCCTCCCTCCCGGGAGCTGTCTGACCAGGGCTGAACCGCCTGCCCGAGAAGGACGTTCTTGCCCCTGAGGGCTATGCAGCCGCCCCCTGGTCCTCGGGGCCCTTGCTCCTCTATCACTTGATCAAACCTAGAGGAACTGAGAGAGAATGCATGCAGGCACTCATTCTCCACCCTCCCCGCAGGTTCCCACAGCCCTGTCTTTAGGAAGGGAAGCTGGGTTGTACGCCTAAAATATGCAGCTTCGAGGAAAGCCCACCTCGCCCTGGCTCAACTCTTCCTTTCCTCATCGGCCTGCTCCTGGATCTCTTTATACAGAAAAGAGAGCTGCCTTATTACACTTTGGGCGTTTTTCAGGAATTCCTCTGTACAAAATGGTTTAAAAGAAACCCATTTTGCCCTCTCACACCCCCTCAAAATAGAATGCTTCCAGAAAAGCAATGGTTAGGGTTTTTCCACTGTATTTTTAGACCTGTTCAGACTCTGCCGCGTGTGGGGTTCTGTGCACTCGCCCGCTGCTGGCAGCTGCCGGTAGCACATGCTCCCCTCCAAGCTGGACCTGGGGACCCGCGTTTGGATGTGCTAAGGATTTCACAAATTGGAAAGGATGTCAGAGATCGTTAGGTACAACCTCTTCATTTCACAGTTGAGGAAACTGAGGCCTGGAAAGGTTAAGTGATTTGGGAAGACAGCTTCATGTTTGAGTCTAGTTTAAAGACCCATGGAGAGGGGTTCTTTGCCTCTCCAAGTGAAAGCTTAGTTCTTTCGTCCTCCTGTTCTCCGTGAGAATGCTTTTTCTGATCAATGTGTTCTCGGGGTGAGTGGGCAGTCTGGTCGTCTTCTTTCAGATACATTGATGATGACGATGTTTTCCCACGGGGATGAACACATGTACTGTGCCCAGTCCTCTGCGTGTACTATCTAATCTCATTAAATCCTCAGGACATCGAAGGGTTGCGTGTTACAATCCCCATTTGAGAGATGAGCTCAGAGAGGGTCATGCGATTTCTATATACCACTCCTTGTATGAAACAAAAAGAAAGAGTGTCAGCAGGCTGACAGTAAGAAATGTGTCCCATGTCCCTTGACTTGTGGGTGGCAGAGGCAGGATTTAATCCCCAATGGATTTAATCCAAAACTGACGAGCTTTACAGTGGAGCCCACGGTAAACTATATGGCATATCTTCTACGGGTCTTTGCTGCACCTTCAGAAAAATAAGTAAAAATAAACGACTAGCAAACTCCCTGCGCAAGCTACAGAAAAACGCGGACTTCATTGGCAAGACCTCAGCAAGTCAGTTCTCACAGCTGCTCTCGTTTCTCCCAGAAGAACAAACACTCAAGGACCCAACCCACAATCCTTCAACAGCAAGTGTCGAAACAGTCCACTGGGTTTTCCTCCATGTCCCTCGGTAGGGAGGTCCACAGGGTAGGAAACGACCCCGCCTTGCCCGCAGGGCTCGGGACCCAGTGGACCTTTGGGTGTCGCTGAGGCTCCGGAGGAGGAAAACCATCTTCCTTCCCAACAACACTGCCCACTCGTGGAGTCAGGGAAGGCCTTTCTCGGCCTCCTTTTCTGAGGGTTACACCCTCACGGCTGTGTTCTGCCCTTGATGTTTTGGTGCATGAACAGCCAACGTGTAGATGCTTAATAGGGTGGATTTTTGGTCACATGCCCAGAGTGAGTTGATGATCTCCGAGAGGATCAGGAAGGAATTTTCCTCCTCTGGCAAACTGGCCCAGGCTGGGTGGTTGGCTCCTTCCCCTCTCTCTGGAAGGCTGAGCAGAGGTGCCTAGTTACTCAGGCCATGGGCACCACACCTGTGACTGCGGCCTCTGACTCAGGTCGGGGCGAGAAGCCCACGGGCCTGGCCCTCTGACTGTGTGGACCCTCCTGTGCACACTCGGTGAGTGAGCTGGCTCTCAGAAGGCTTAGGAAGCCACTGGAGGCGTCGGGGACCCCAGTTTCCATGCCATCGCTGACTCATTCTCAAAGGTACCTGTGGCCAGCCTTTCTGTGCATGGAAGGGAACCCACCTGATTCCTCCCCAAGAGTCAGTCATGCTTGATCCTTTCCTACTTACTGGGCAGCTACAGTTGTGACTGCATTTGGGGGAAACTGATTCCAGCAGCCACGGGTCTGCTGATGGGCAGTGAGTGAGGTCCACAGTGTATAAGGGGCCTGGCTAGCCCAGGCAAAGACTATCCAGAGCCTGCTGCCGGAAGTTGTGGGCAGAAGAGGGAAGGGAGAAGAGGAAATCGGCGGGCCTTTTCAGAGCTGAAGTTTAATCTGTTTGTCGTGTTGGATTTTACTCCAATTTGGTAGGCTTGCTTGACCACAATAGCCAAGTATAACCCACACATATGCATATGTGTGTGTGTGCATGTTTCCATGCGTCGGCCCAGTTGGGTGAGTGCCTACAGAAAATCGTGGGGCTGGGCACATCTGGAGGCCACCTCGTCAGTGCGTTCATTTAGTAGAGGAAGAATTGAGGCTCAGAGAGGTGCAAGAGGCCGAATCATGATTCTCAGCCCAGGGCTCTTTCCATGATGACAAACGGGTCAGCCCCTCAGAAGACGAAAATGTGTGGCTAGAGCAGCAGGCCTGGGACCCTTCCTAGATATCCCCTTCTTGTCCTGCTGCTGACTTTAGTCTGACCCAGTGCTTCTCAACCTTTTTTTCGTTATGACTGCCACTAAGGAGCCTTTGTTGATAATTTTTCTTAATCAACCTCCCCTTCTGTGAAATATTAATACCATAAATATACTGCATATCGTTTACGTATTGTGGCCCTTGGGAGGGTCATGAAACATAATATGTAAGATTTTTTTGACCCCCCAAGAACCAATTTTTTCCCTCTGGGGTCCCCCCCATTGGGAATGCATGGTCTAATTTCAGGCCTGGGCTGACATATGGCTGGGCCTCAATGTCCTCACGGAGAAATGTCGCCCCAAACAGCTGCTCTCTCCTACCCACCCTGCTCCACCCACGTGGATGAAATCTTGAGAGCTAGAGTGTTCAGTTATCGAATGGACCTTAGAGTGCCTAGGAAGCTGGGCTACTGAATACAAAGCAGCCATTATTCCGGAACTCTCACACCTAGAGCTTTTTGACTAAGTGGCTGAGGTCTTTTGTGGAGAGCCCAGAGTTAATAATAGCCCTTCCTACTGCAATAGCAAAAAAAATCAAAAAATTTATGTGGCTTTTATAAAAGAGATTTTTCTTAGAAGCAAGAAATAATTATAGAAGAAAAATAGCATATTGAATACCTGAGAGAGCCCTTTAAGAAAACTTAATGGCTACAATTTGCCATAGAAGGAATTACCAAAGGCAGTCAGCTGTGCACGAGCTGTGCCCAGCACCAGGCAGATTACAGAGCAAGCGAGTGCGCTGGTATGGAGAAAAAAATCCTTAAAGGTGGTAAAGACCCTATATGATCAAAAATAGTCCTAATGTTTATATGATCAAATTCAATTTACCAATAAAGAAACGCTCACTCCTGCTGTCACATTTTGAGTCTGGAGGATCTCTAATTGACATTGAAGACCTGAGACTGTTTTCTATTTCTTCCACGTGGAATCCACCTCTCCTTCCTCCAGATCCACCTGTGGCGGTCGTGTCAGAGCTCTGCCCTCCTCTTCCTCAGTTTTCTGAGCCTCTGGCGCAGACGGCAGGGGTCACTTTTACCTTTAGCTCTCACTTGGGGGAACTTTTCTGAGGTCAAGTCCAGAAAGCAGAAGGTGCCTTGGGTTTCAGGGGTCCGTCCCTCCTTCACAAGCTCCCACCCCCATCCCTCTTCCTCCCACCGCCCGCTCAGGATATAAAACCAGCCAATCTGTGGGAAAATCAGAGCCCCAACCCAGGCAACCTTGACCTCTGTTTGATATGGCTCCCAGGGGAGATGCATGCCCGTGATAATCTGCTGGGCTCATTAACCCTCTCTGGGCATCAGGAAGGAGGCCTCCTAGTGGGGTCTGGTGACTGCAGTGACGGCCCAGAAAGGGTGCCTCTGTGTAAGGGTTTGAACGCAGTCGTTTATCTACGTTGGGAGCGCCGTTCTCCCTCACGTACAACAGTGGTGATGGTGGTAGATTTGCAAACACCCCCAAAAATTGGTCTCTGGTTCTGGAACCACATAACCCCTCTCCCCTTCAGTATCGAGGTCCTGTTCGACACATGTGTCTGTGTCTGTGGCAGATGCCACTGTGAGTGCTTTCAGAAAGGGAAGCAGGCGGCTCCGGGTCGGAAAACAACTCTACGCCATAATGCTGCCCTCCATTGGCTGTGTGACCTCGAGAAGTTATACAAATTCCCTGGGCCTTAACTTTCTCAACTGTAAAATGACAGGGTGAGGGGAAAGACTGGACCAACTCAGTACTTTCCAACATGTGGTACTCACACCACTGGTGACACAGGAGGTAAATCTGGTCGGGGTGGGTGAACTTTTTCTTAAAGGGCCAGACGTTAACTATTTTAGGATTTGCCGGCCTAATGGCAAAATCAAAGATATTATGTAGGTACTTACACAGTAGTCCCCCCTTATCCACGGGGAACATGTTCCAAGACCCCCAGTGGATGCCTGAAACCACGGATAGTACCA
The DNA here is from genome assembly GCF_057802395.1 of Ceratotherium simum simum. Taxonomy (NCBI): domain Eukaryota; kingdom Metazoa; phylum Chordata; class Mammalia; order Perissodactyla; family Rhinocerotidae; genus Ceratotherium; species Ceratotherium simum. The sequence goes on from NC_141933.1 coordinate 31,480,831, forward strand.
AATCCTATATATACTGTGTTTTTTCTTATACAAACGTACAGGACAGCGTGGATGTGGATATGCTGGACAAAGGGATGATTCACATCCTGGGCGGGATGGAGTGGGACGACGTGAGATTTCATCACACTACTCAGAACAGCATGCCATTTAAAACTTATGAATTGTTAACTTCTGGAATTTTCCATTTAATATTTAAGGACTGCAGTTAACCGCAGGTGATTGAAACCGCGGAAAGTGAAACCACAGATAAGGGGGACTGCTGTAGTAGTCCATGTAACCATTTAAAAATGTAAAATCATTTTAGCTGCGGGCCATTCAGAAGTGGACGGTGGGCCTGCAGGTTGTAGTTTGCTAACCACCGATTCGGATGGTGCCTGGATGAGCAATTTTTATTTAAATGTTTATGTCTTCATTTTAATGTATATTAAAAGAACACTGTCCATTTATAGTGGTGATATAAAGTTTTCCTTTTAAATAAGTGTAGTTATGCTAAAACAAAAACAGAGTTGATTTTTTAAAACATATTAAGGAAACTATCATGGTGGGCAAAAGTTTGGGAAACACTGGACTGAAAGATTGATAAGCTCCGGACCGTCTTAACATTCCATGCACTAAATACCCCAGACCCAGCCTGGAGTCTCTGCTCAGACACTTACCAGCCGTGTGATCTGGAGCTGCTGTGTCCCCTTTGCACAATGGGGTGGAACCAACGTGTCTCATCAACATTATTGTGATAATTAGAAAAGAGAAGTTAGGTGAACAGATTTTTCTCATCAGCCCCACGTGGATGCTTTTTTCTGAATTTTGGCACTATGGGAAGCAGCAAGGAGAAACTTGCGAGATGAGACTGGCATGGGCAAGAATGCTTGCAGGCCGGGGCCCCAGACCCATCCTCTTCTGCCCCCACCAGCCTCGACCAGACACCCTCTCCCAAGCTTCCCACTCGCCAGTGTGCACAGGAGTGGAGCAGAGATTAGGATCGTGGGCTTTTTAAAGAGACAAACCTGAGTTGCCACTCAAACTTCAGCACCCGCCAGCTGGTGGCTTGGGGAATGTCACCTGAGTGTCCATCCCTCATCTATAAAACAGAGCCACTACCAGAACCTGTCTCAGAGTGGTTGTTCTAAGGAGACCTTGAACAACGAACAGAGAGGACTCGAGTGCTTAGCAGGGAGCCCAGAGTGAGGTAAACATTTGCCGGTTACCACAGGCACTGGCTCTCTTATCCAAACCCTGGGGCTAAATGTGCGGCAGAGTTCCAAAGTCTCCAGGGATGAGGAAGACAATACAGCGATACAGTTTGCAACGAACACGCACACACATACACATTCAGTTTCAGAGCTTTCAGATTTCAGAATTGTGGACAAGGCTTTGTGGGTATATTCATTTATAGCAATTCTTGCCCTGTTTTCAGAAGCATATTGTTAGACGTAAGCCGGAGTTCGGGGGTTCCGATGTGAGCGAATAGGAAAAGTACAGAGGCAGTATTGCATAATAAGAGCCTCCGTTCTCAAATCCCAGCTTGCCACTTACTGGCCATGTTACTTGGGCAATTGTCTCAAGCCCTATTCCTCAGTTTTCTCATCTATACAATGGGGATAGACATAGAAACCATGGATGTGGCAAGGATTAAATAACGTCATCGTGGGAAGCACTTGGAGGGCTGCCTGGCTCATAGGGAGTAAGTGTTTCCATCATTATTAAGAACCAAGTCTTGCCGTACTGGGGGCTCCTGCACAGTGGGGCTCCCGGGAGCCATTGCCCGCTTCCTCACAGCCTCTCCTACCGTTGCAGGATGATGTTGGACTCAGTGACACACAGCACCTTCCTGCCCAACGCATCCTTCTGCGACCCCTTGATGTCGTGGACTGATCTGTTCAGCAATGAAGAGTACTATCCTGCCTTTGAGCATCAGACAGGTGTGTACGTCCAGAGGAGCCCATCTGAGCTGGGACGGGCTGGGGCAGGAGATGGTGCTGGCCTCGGGCAGAAGACAAGGCCGTGCTGGGGGCCTGAAAATGCCAGCTGTCACCAGTGGTCAGGGCAGAGGACTGGGGGAGGCCCAGGCAGTAGGGAGAGCAGCTTCCGCAGAGAGGAAAGCACTGGAATCCTCGCCCCAACCTCTTCCGAGCTCTGTGGCCTTGGGGGACTCCACTAACCTCTCTAAGCCTCATTTTGCTAACAGCTAAAATGGAGATGCTAATACCAATCTCTTGGGAAAGAAATCCTTAGTTCAGAGCCTTGTAGCTGTGATGGCTTGATCATCATGGTTTTAGCTAACACTTGCTGAATACTAGCTATGAGCCGACCCCAAGGCGAGGATGCATCTCATCTTTATAGAAGCCCTATGAGAAATGGACAGTTATTATTCCCATTTTATAAATGAAGAAACTGAGGCACAGAGAGGTTAAGTGACTTGCCCAAGATCTCACTGTTAGTTAAGTTTCACGCAAGTTGACTTGAGCACCTGTACCCTTAACTATCCTACATGGTCATCTTATAAATGATGTAACGCTGTTATTGATATTAATATTATTGTTATTCTCTGAGATTCTCTCTCCTTATCCCTTAAGCAGGGATGATGAGAGTTACTGTAAGGGTTAAGGGACGCAAAATATGTGAAATATATAGCCTGGCACAGAGCAAGTGCTCAGTAAACATGAGTCCCCTCACTGTCCCCCAGGCCACCCTCCTCACCCTTCCTCCTTTCTCGGCCCAGTTTTCCCCACCTGAGAAGGAGGCATAGGGCCTGGTGCTAATCCCATGCCAAAGGGAGGCCAGCCGAGCTTTGCCCAGCAACCCTCTGAGGGCCTGTGTCCCCAACTGCTCAGCGACTGCCCATCATGCAAGCCTGGCGAGTGCTCTGCTCACAAGGCAGGCGTGCACCCCATGGGGATGATGCAAGCGCTAATCAAGCTGTCTGTCCTCACTGAGCCTTAACCCTGTGCACCCCAGCCTGGCAGGACACAGGATGCAGGCAGCGTCCAGGAGCCAAGCCTCCGAGGATGCTGCAAAATGCCCACCACCACAAGGACACCCCTGCCTCCAGGCCAGAGGCCAGGGCTGCACAGGCAGACTTGAGGACTTATGGACATCACTCAGTCCTGGACCCACCCGCCCCACTTCTCCGCACACACATGCGCACATGACATCCCTCACCCTCGTCTGCAGGGTTCAGAGAATTATGTCTGGACTTAAGTTATCCAGATGTGTCTCACAATTCTCCTTTAAGTCTAAGAAGCACCTCATTTTCCAGAAAGACAATGAGAAATGTACTCGATCTCCTCCCCCTTGAAGTTTGGTTAGCAAGCTCAATTTGAAGGAGGAAAATGAAGACTTTCACGCCCCATCCCCTCCCCATGTGTCCCACGATGCTGGGCTCAGCCCCTGGTCCTTCTCTCTACCCACGCCATCCTGGGAGCCCCTCTACCTGTCTATTCTGCCAGGGAGTGGTGGGTGGGGATGGCCCCTCGCCTGCCCCATGCCATGTCCCAGGCATTGGGGTAGCAGCTTCTGTAGCGGTCAGGAGCACGCACCCTGGAGCCAGGCGTCCTAAATGCAAAGTCTGGCTTTGACATTTAATAACTGTGCCACTTAAGCTCTCATGCCTCAGTTTTCTCATCTGTACAATGGAGACGATAATAATGCCTGACTCGTAGAGCTGTTGTGAGTGTGAAGTGAGCCAAGACGTGTGAAGTGTTTGGGACACGGTCAGACACATGCCAAGCACACGTATAAGTGTTTAACAAAGAAGGATGAGTTTCAGCTTAGGATGATGAAAAAGTTCTGGAGATGGATAGTGGTGATGGTTGCACAACAGTGTGAATGTACTTAATGCCACTGGACTGCACACTTAAAATGGTTAAAATGGTAAATTTTATGTTATGTATATTTTATCACAATAAAAAAAAATGGAGTTAACAGAAGTGATCACCAATAGGATTGCCAACACTGCTTAAATCCGACAGTCTTAGATATACAGACACAGCTTTCTCCTGCCTGAGGCCTCTGCATTTCCACCAATGTAATGAGGGGTTGACCCAGGTCATTGCTAGGATCCTTTCCAGAAGCTTCTCTGATTCCTGCATCAGGCAACATCCCAGATGTAGCCTTCTTCCCCCATCACTCACTGAAAGAATAGAAATTGCCACCAAGGCATGAGGCCAATGAAATAAACACCTCCAGGAGTGGTCCAGCTTCCTAACATTCCCTGAGGAGGGGCCAGCTTTTGACTTGCCATCAGGCCCCCTGGATTTCAGAAGAAGCTGAGTGGCTCTGACCTCCTAAAAGTCAAACTTAGGCGTGAAAGGTTAGTCTCAAGGGAGCGCCCAGGCACTGGGTGAGCCTCAGGCCCTGGCTGTCCTCAGAGCCCCACCTGAGGGAGGACTGCCCGTAGGGCTTTCTGTCTTTTTCTTTCCTGGCGAGGTGACACATGGTCTGTGTCTGCAGAGCCCTCTCTGAGAGGGATGCGTCAGGGGACAGCCAGGTTCACCTCTAGACGCTGCTCTGCAAACTGTCGGTGCTCGGGGTAGCAGGCTCTGAGACCCCTCTCGCGCCTCACGGGAAGCCCTTTTTGAACTCAGGGTTGACCTGATGGCAGCTTCCTGTTCCGGTCTGGGTTTAAGGGCTGGTGCTGCCACTTACCAGACCCGTGACCTTAGGCAGGTTTTTCTGGCTTCTCTGAGATTCAGCTTCTCTGCGATCTGGCTTCTCTGGCTTCAGCTTTCCTCAGCTGAAACAGTATCTGCCCCCAAAGGTGGAGGGTTGACGGAGCTTCTGCATGGAAGGTGTTTAGAGAACACCTGGCACGTGCTAGGTGCTCACTGTGGCCAGGAACACCCCGCGACTCCCATTTGTGGAAAACAGCTTTCTCCTCTCTTCATTTTTCATATTAAATGAAAGTAATGCAGGTGTTCCTCTCAACTTTCCAATTCAGAATATTTGACAACTTAGATACTTGGAGACCAAAGGGAGGGAAAGGGAGAAAGAAATGATGTGCCCACTAGACAAAAGATGTCTAGGAGGAATACCAACCTAATTAGGAAGACAGCTGTTCTCACAACCTTTTTACGTGGCTCTAGCAGAGGGCAGCTGGATCTGTGCCTCCACGCACTGCCCGCAAAGGATCAGCCTGCTCTTCGAAGCAGGACTTCTGCGTGGCCGCACTGCAGGCTGGGAAGTGGACAGTTACAGATTGCAAAATACTCTAGAATTTCATTAGCTCATCCTGGCCTTCCCTTTGGCTCTTTTAAAATGAAGAGTTACAAATACTGGAAAAATTTATCAAAGAGTGGAAGGGGGTGCTGCATATATTTCACAAGCATGATATTTTTAACAGATTATCTTTCCAATCAAGTGCCAGTAGCCCAGCATCCGACAAGTCAGGGAGTACCCTGGCTTTGTCCCTACGTTCTGGAGCTCCAGCCTGCACCTGCACACCCTCCCCTGCCTGCCCAGGCGGCCACGCCAGCACACAGGGCCTCTGTGCTTTGGACTCTTGTTTATGCTTTGTCTGCGGCAGAAGTTTCCAGGTTGGGGCAGCTCTAGGGGACCCAGGGACCTGGGGTGACAGTTGAGAAGGCCAGGCTCCAGCTCCCCTCGCCCCCCCACCCCCAAGTGAGGCCCCTGCTCTGTACTTCTGAAGACAGGACAGCGTGGTGGTTATTGCTGTGGGGCCACGGGAACAGTGCAGCCATATGGCCAACTCCCTGCCCTGCCACTTCCTTGCTATGTGGCCTCAGAAAGGGATTTCACCCTGTGCCTTGCTTTCTCTGTTTACTTTGCAAAATGGGCGACATGAGCTAGGACCTCATGGCATTTCCGTGTGGAGGACAACATGAGAAAACATGAAGGGTGTAGCATGGTAATATGTCAGCTGTTATTACACAACAGGAGATTTTATTTGAAGAAAGAGCTTATTTTTAAAAAAGGTGCAAAACCCCTGATCTTGGGTATTAACATCCAGAAGATCAGGGAGCGAGGAATTGGATCCCACATGGGCTTTTCTGAGCTAGATTCATGTGCTGGGTATAGAAGTTTGAGAGGAGATACAAAAGAGTCTAAGAATTTCTAAATCAAAACCAGGTAAATAAATACAAAATCATCAGAAAGTCTGAGGGGAGCACTGGAGCAGCAGTCACGTCCCAGGACGTGACTCACCTCCGGAGTCCTCACCATTAGCCACCTCCAGCCTGTCCTGCACACAACAGAGCCTTCTGGGCGGTGGCAGCCCCAGCACCACGCAGGGCCTGGTGCTCTCTGCCTTCCTCTCTGCACAGGCCCGGGGCCACGGCTCTGCCGATACCCAGCCAGCCTTCTCACCTTTTCTCCATCCAGTTTCTGACACTGCTCCAGGCTTCTTTTTTTCCATCTCGTGGTCTAAATCATTCCACAGGCTTGGAAGGAAAGCCATCAAGGGCTATTGGCTGCAGCTGGACCAGCACGGGGAGGAAACCTGGAAGCCATTTATCATTTCAGGTTTCTCCTCGTCAAGTCCTTCCTTTCAGTGACAAAGCCACAATTGATGGTGGCCGTGCTACCCAGTCCACTGGCCGGCTCTCTTCAGCACTGCCCAAAGCAAAAAATTTCCCAACTCCCTACGCTAATAAATCATGCTAACTGTGGTCTGGGCTGCCTGACGTGGGCCTCCTCTGACCCAGACTGTCTGCCTTCGCCTCAGCGAGTCCCGGGCTTGCTTTGTTCTGGTTGTCCCTCAGCGAGACTGAGGCCCTGGTGGGGAAGGCCTCATTTCCTTGAGAACAAATGCAATCCCAAAATAATAACCAATTTCAGGTGACATATCGAAAGCTTACTGTCGTCCAGATAACTGGGCTAAGTTCTTTACATGCATCCTGTCTTTCCCTTTTCACAGCAAACTTCCTAAGAGGTGGGCACTCTTACTATTCCCGTTTTAGAGATGAAGGAGGCTGAGGTCCAGAGAGGTTAGGAAACTTTGTTAGGATTGCACAGCTAATACATGGATGAGCCAGGACTGCAAATTGGGAAGGTCTGTCTCCACAGCCCAAGCTCAGCTACTCCACACACCCCGCAGCTCCCGGTGGAAGGCCCCTTCCACCCCCGCTCAGTTGACAGAACCCTAGAGCGGAGGACGGGAACAAGAGTCTGATGGGTCCCTGTAGCTGGCAGGTTCATCTAGCATCTCCTTCCCATCTGTGCTCCCCAAGCAGCAGAGGAGAAAGATCGAGTTCTTCCCCAGAGAGTCTAGGAAGAAAACTCACAGCTGGAAGCTCAAAGTACTTTTGCAGTCTGCAGATTTTGCGTTCTGCTGACTATCTTCTTGCTTCAACTGAGGCGCCAAGAAAATCAACAGTGTTGGCTCCAGAATTTCCATGTAGGAAGGACCTAGGGGCAGCAATCCAGTTGGAAGAGATGGCACAGGGACTTGCCTAGACTATTTTGTAAGAGCACTTTGCATAAGATTGAGAAGACATCAGGTGTCCACAACACAGAGCAAGGTGGGGAGTCACAGACCCACCCTCTGCATTTCTACTGAAGGTGCACAGGCACCATCAGTGGCTTCCGTCACCCTGGCCCCCTCTGTCCACCAGGGATTTCGCCCCCGCTCCTCCACCCCAGTGTCAGATGCCTGGGTCTGGTGTGTGTCCTGATCATCAAGCATTTTACAAAGTCACACAGACACACCTGTGTCCCCACATTTTGAATGGCATTGGCCACCTAACTCATGCTGGAAATTCAAGGACAAATTAGCTTGGTTTATAATATAATTTCTTTATTTTTCATTAAGAAAATAAACCCAAAGCTCTGGAAAGGCCAAAGCGGCTGACCCACACACACACACCAGAAACACATGAGAAGTATTTGAGGAAACGCGAATAAAGTAGTGGTGTGGGCAGCCCCAGGAGCAACCAGTACGCGAGGACGGTATTTCAGGAGCGCTAATGACATGCCTGCTCTAAGCGCGTCCGGGTGTCCACTGACTTCACCCTTGAACAGCACCAGGAGGCAGGTCCTCTTATACCCAGTTCGCAGATGAGTCCCAAGGAGGCATGACCACTAAGTGTGAGGCCACAGATCACAACTTTTAGGAGGAATCCTAATAACAGGAACCTGCTTTTAAGTTCTAGAACAGTGATTTTCAAGGAGCCTTCTGGAGCTAAGGAGGGCAGGCCATCTAGTACCTTCACCTCAACTCACAGCACAGCAGCACTGCTTTTTTTTGCCTCAAATTTTTTGTGTGTGTGAGGAAGTCTGGCCCTGGGCTAACATCCGTGCCCATCTTCCTCCACTTTATATGGGACACCACCACAGCATGGCTTGACAAGCAGTGCCTCGGTCTGCACTGGGATCCGAACCTGTGAACCTTGGGCCGCTGACGCGGAGCTCATGAACTTAATTACTATAGCACCAGGCCAGCCCCCAGCACCCCAGATAAGTTTTAAAGAAAATACTTTCCAACTAAAAAAATTAAAAGTCTCAGTATGCCCGCTCTAAAGGATAATCTCGAAGGAGACAACGTCCAAACGCACGTGAAATTCTCCATCACAAAGTGACTGCAGGACCCATCCAGCCTGTGGAAGAGTTTGGCCCTCAGTGGTTTTTAAAAGTTAAATAACTTGCCAGCACTTAAAAATCATGAGATTTCACATAGCAGTCTGGGCCCAGAAACACAGGTCCATCTTCCACATGGCAGTGGCCAGTTGGAGCCAGGCAGCTACTGCCCGCTTGGCATGAAGTTTCCAATTCCCACTGTCCCCACTGGGGCACTTCAGGCACGGACATCACCTGTGACCCTGTGGGCACCTAAGCGAGCCAGCCCGGCTCTGAGAGGCTAAGCGCTCCCTCTGAATGTAAGTGCATCCCAGGTTACGGCGTCTCCTGTGAGGATTCTCCCAGAAGTGCTGGCAACTCCCTCAGATCCTCAGTTTTTCTTCCCAGTGCAGATGGGAAGTGTCCTGACCTACTTCCGACGTTAAAGGTGCTGGCCAAGCCTGCTGCTCACTAGTGTCCTGTGGACGGTGGATCACGTCTCCCGGGCACAGGGTGCCATCCGCCCCCAAGTGGCAGACGAGGGCAGGGGCCTCATGGCTTAGCTTCTCCAAAACGTTTACATTAGTTTTCGAGTGGCAGATGCATTGAGGAAAACACTTTACATTTCCACACAATACAACCTACTACAGACAACATACTCTGCGGGTGTGTTACCCTTTCTTTTCTTTGCCCTGAGTTCATCTCTTCCAAGTAGCAAAGGGGTCTTCTTCATGTCATTCACCGACATCATCAGTCTCTCCATTCTTTTTCTGATTTTTCAAAACCAGATTGCATACATGCATATCTGTCTGCCTTCATTCAAATCTTCCTAGTCAGTCTTCAAGATGTGTGCCCAACTGGGTCCTCCTTAACCAAGAAGAGTCAGGCATGATATGATGCAAAATTCCCACATCCAAAGATGGCAGAGTTGGTGTGGGGCCTAACTCCTTACCGCCTAGCCGTGCCTTAGTGGAGTCACGCCACCTCCCAGAACCTCAGTCTCCCGACCCGTCGGGTGGAGATCTAACCCTCGGTCGTCGGCCAGTCACGTAGCTCACGAGCCCGCACGGTGGGCTAGGCCGGCTCCAGGCCCCCCTGACGCCGGGAGCAAGGCAGAGCGGCCGGCCTGGCGGAGCTCCAGGTCTGGGGAGGCTGGGAGCGCGAGTCCTTCTGAGAAGGACGCCCGCGGGGGCTGTGCCGCAGGGAAGACGCCCGAGGGGGAGCGGGAGCCAGTGAGGAGGAGGCGGATGGGGCCCTCGTCCCAGGCCAAGGCTGAGCCAGGAGGGATCCCGACGCCCACGCCGCGGGAGAGACGGGCCGGACGAAGCAGGCCCCGCGCCCTCGCCCCGGGGCCCGCCGCCGTGGGCCGTGCAAGCGCGGCACCGCTGGCCGGCGCCCCCGGCTCCGTGTCCCGACAGCGGCCATGGTCCTCCCAGCTCTGGGGCCGCGGGAGGGACTTCCCGCCGAGGGGAGGGGAGGGGAGCGGAGCGGAGCGGAGGCCGCCGCGGCCCCGGCTCTGCCCGCCAGGCCCGAGCCGCACACGAGGCCCGCCCTGCGGCTGGGGCGGGAGGAGGGGCCCGCGCCGGCGCCGCCCCGCCCGCGCTCCTCCGCAGCCTTGGGCCTCGGGCTCCCGGAAGCTGCGCGGCCCTCTTCAAGCGCCAGAGCAAATAAGGAGGGGTGGGGGTGGGGGATGGAGACTTGGCAAAACCTTTCCATGGAAAGAAAGCAACTGTCCTCCGACTGCCCCACACGGTAGCCATCTCCCTGGGGCTCAGCGCAGGACCGGGGTGGAAGAATTTCAAGGCTCATCGACATCTCTCATCAGAAGACCAGCAAAGCCGGAGGCCCCCAGGTTTCCTCAAGCCGGAAATCAGTGAGCGGATGCACACACCGGGCTGGGAACGGCCGCCCTGTTTCCCCAGGAGACCCTGCTGGCCGTGAGGGCCACCGCAGGCCAGTGCGCTGGCTTCATCCAGTGGCCAGAGAGCAAGAGGAGAGGCATTGGCCTCCCCCACCCCTTGCTCTCCTCATCCACCAGGCAGAGGGGATAGTAAGCCTCAGCTATCCTGGCAGAAGATCAACTCTTTGATCCACATGCATATAGAATTCTGATTAAAAATTTAAAACAAATTGAAACAAATCTGTTGTTTAAGTTTGGCCACCCCTCAACCCACTCCATGGTGGGAAAAGAGATTTCTGGAAGGGCTCCGAGTTTTAGGGGGAGCCTCAGCTTCCTCCTTCATGAAATAGCCCAGTCATACCTATTTGAGAGGATTCGAGAACTTGAGAAAGGGGGTGCTTAGGGGGCAGAAGAGGACCCACCTCCTGGCTGGGACTGGAGGCGCCACAGCTCCCCTGGGGACAGTAGCAGCAAGTGCAGCATTTAAAGGGGGCATCAGAAGAGCCTCATTGCCGTTTGCTGTGGCATCTAACTCGTGAGTGACCTTATCTGTCGTCCACACAGTCTGAGCCACTCAGCCACTATGCCGTACTCTGCTCTCTGCCAGGCCTGTCTCCCCAGGCCATCTGGTTCTGTCCAGCTCTCTGTCGGCCTCCGCCTCTCTCTCCCCGTGTCTCATCTCTTCTCCGTGCTGACCCTCCCGAGACCAGAGTGACGGTAGGCCAAGAGCAATGGCTCTCAGGTTCAGACTAGGCTTCCAGTCCCCGCTCTGCTGTACACCGGCTGTGGGACCGTGGGCAACTCTGCCCTGACCCTCAGCTTCCGCATCTGGGACCTCTTGGGGGACAAGGACCAAACTTTTCGCTCACCATGAATCCTTAGCATGCAATTTGTTGATTCACATATGGCAGGTGTTCAATGACAACCTTAATAATAGCATTAAAATCTTCCAGGTTCTGTTCTAAGTACTTCTACATATGGTAACTCACTGGATCCACAGAACTCTATGGTGTGGGTACTATCATCGTCCCCATCTTACCAGTGGGGAAACTGAAGCTCACTTATTGAATGAATGAATGAATGAATGAGTACCATGGCAGTTGCAAGAATTGTTTATGTCAAAGGGCCTGACCAAGTACCTCACCTCTTCCGTACCGTGTCTCCACCCTTTCGGTTTCTCCTGGCATTGGGACAGAGCCATTGAGCACCCAATCTCTGCCCCAGGCCAGGCATGGCCACTTCCAGCCTCCCAGACTGGATGGCGCCCACCTCTGTGTAGGTGTGTCCAGGGCTCCTCTGAAGGAGGGAAGGCACGCTGGTCTCAGGATAGACATTCTTCAAAACACCACCAAAACCACAAAAACAACAATACAACCAACCTCCCCTCTCCCCCATACCCCCCAGAGGAGCCTGCTATGGTGATCCAAGATCCGGGGGACTCTCAGCAATGTCTCCCAGCCCGAGGCCCTCGGCACAAGATGGCCAGAGGCAGCACACAGACCAATAGCTAGTGTCGGCAGCTGTGCATAGAGCAAAGGGAGTCAAATGGGTGTCATATGGTGCCTGGCACACAGTAGGTATTTAATAATGATTGAACTGACTGATAATTTTCTATGCACCACACAGCCTATAGACATTAACCCCAAATTGCATAACAGCCCTGTGAGTTGGGCATATTATACCCATTTTACAGATGAGGAAACCGAGGCTTAAATGTCTATGGACCTTGCACAAGTGGAAAGTGGCAGCACAAGGCTTGTCAGGCTCCAAAGCCTGTGCTCTTGATACCATATTGCCTGAAGCCAAATCACTGAAGGGCCTTGGGCTCTCCTTCTCCACCAGTTCCCCTCTTTCTAAGCATCAGAACTAGGCCTGGGCACTCCCGAGCCAGGACTGGCTTTCTCGCCCGTCATTCCCTCTCCTGCCCCAATGTACCCCCTAGGATCCAGTCCCCCTGCATTTTGCTGCAGAGTAGAAGGTGACCTGGGCCCCAGCAGAACTCCCCAGGGCTGGAGGGCCTTTCAGCTCAGTGGACAAGGGGTGAGGATGTTCACATAAGCGCAGCCTCCTTCAGGGGGCTGTCCAGGGCATTCCTGACGGCTGTCATCCTTCACTTCTCTCTCGTCTGTGCAGCCTGCGACTCCTACTGGACGTCGGTCCCCCCCGAGTACTGGACTAAGCGCCACGTCTGGGAATGGCTGCAGTTCTGCTGTGAGCAGTACAAGCTGGACACCAACTGCATCTCCTTCTGCCACTTCAACATCGGCGGCCTGCAGCTGTGCAGCATGACGCAGGAGGATTTCGTCGAGGCAGCCGGCCTCTGTGGGGAGTACCTGTACTTCATCCTCCAGAACATCCGCTCACAAGGTCAGTGTCCAGAGGCCGGCCCCAGGGCAGTGGCCCGGGACTAGGACCAAGCGACCTCAGGGGTCCTTCTCCGCCATGTGACCCACACAGCAACATTTCATCACCTGGAGGCCTCTGTTAACCAGAATCCTCTGTTAACCCAAACCTCGCAACACCTGGAAGCTCCAGTTTGCTAGAATTGGAGATTGTAGGTAAAAGGGAGCAAGTTGCAAGGAAGCAGGTTGAGTACATTTTTCAAAAGAAAAGAAAAACTCAAAACACATTCAGGGACAGCTCAGGAACCAGGCTGATACAACAGAATAACGTGTTATGTTCATAAAGATTTGCAACCATGAAGGGTGGACGAAAGAGGGGTCTGCTTGGCCTTTCATGAAGCAGAAGGAGAGGAAAATTAACTAGAGCCTCTCCCTGCCCGTTTCCAGAGGAATCCAAGGATGTGGCAGTTCGTTTCATCACGTTCTGGGTGGTCAAGGATCAGGCGGCCAGAAGGTGGCGCCAGCAGCATTAGTTAAGGCTCAGCATGCCCTGCGAGAGCAGAATGTTGATGGACAGGTTTTTTAAATCCAGAAAAGTTTTTTGAGAACATATAATTCTGTATCCCCGTGCCACAAATAAAGGAACTAACGTCCCGAGTGGTCAAGTGACTTCTCCGAGGTCCCACAGCACACGGTGTTGTTTCATGGAAAGGCAGTACAAAGCAGAGGCTTTGAGGTCAGAAATACCTGCGTTCCAACGTAGGCTCCAACTCTTCGGAGCCATAGGACTTCTGGCAATAGCTTAACCTATCTGAACCTCCATTGCCTCGTCTGTGCAATGGGATAATGATACACATTTCCACAGGCTTCTTGAAGGATCCAGTGAAATATTACCTGGCACAGCATATAAGGACACAAAAGCAGTTGGCAGCATTTTTGTCATCATGAATATAACCCAGAGGCAGAAATTTTAAAAATAAAGGAAACATAGCTCAATTTTAAGAAAGACCTTTGTAAAAGTTAGCACCTTCTTTTGGAAAGGCTGCTTCAGAAGATACCTAAGGTAGGAAGCTCCCTGTCACTGGAGGTAATCAAGCAGTGTAAGAGCCCCCTGATTGATGGGGATGCTGTGGCAGGCATTCCTATTTGGACATAAAACCACAGAGGGGCTTCCAGCTCTAGGATTCTTTGCCCTCCCCTTGCTCTCCCCCATCATGAGTGCCCAAGGGCAGGAAAGCTGAGGGTGGTGGCCCTGGGGCACTGCTTGGCTTCCGCCCTGGGAGCCACAGCCCACCAGGGCCAAGGAAGGGACAAACAGACCTGCTGTCCATTGTTGTCCAGTCTCTGCTTAATTATAGCCAGTGACAGTGGCCTGTGCTTAGAGTGGGCCCTCCCTGAAAGGGAGCAAGTCTGACAAATCACAGGGGCTTGGGGAGGAGCTCAGGGCTCCCTTCAGAACCTCCCAAGGGACCAGCCTTGCCCGAGCATCCCAGGGCCATGGGGAGGGCAGTGTTCTATCCTGGAAGAGGACTCAGCTTGGCATTCCCAGCCTTAGCCAAGCAACAAGTCAGTCAAGCTTGTCTCCAGGCCCAGCAGCCCCTGACAGGCACCTCCCTTCCCTGGCACTTGTTACATCAAAAGTCCCTGTCCCTCTCTCGTTACCTCAGGGTCTGGGCAGAACGAAGAAGCTAAAAGCCAGCTGTTTTCTAAACAGGCCATAAGCCACCTCTGCTTCTGCTAAGGAATCCCCAAAGCCACAAAGCCACCTGCAGGGGAGGAACTCGAGACGGTCTGCAGGCCAGGCAGCCACCATACGCGCGGTGAAGCCGTGTAGTCCTCCACCCTGCCCCGTCCTCAGGTTCCTCCTCCAGCGTTCCTCACGTGGGGACACGTATTGTGTGTTGAAATACGCGTGTTGTGACCCAAGTCTGCAGTGTCCCAGTGTGCCCAGGACACGTTGTTTTCACCTGGAATAATTTCACCATTGGTATCCTGGCATAGTTGCTATTAGCACTGTCTTCCATTCTCAAAGGTGTCTGCGTTTGGACAACAAATTATCTGGTGACCTGGTTATTACCTAGTTGGGCCTTCCATTACTCCGTAGCTTAGGGCTCAGGCAGGAGAAGACAGAACAGGCCAGTCTGCAGGGCGAGGAGTTCGGGGGCTCCTGGGCCCCATGTGCTGTCTGGCTCAGGGGCCATGTCAGCAGGATGTAAGGGCCCAGAAACATGGGACACTGGTCACCAGAAGGCGAGGTCAGCAGGAAGGGGGAGGCAGCAGGCAGCTTCTGCAGTGGAG
Source organism: Ceratotherium simum simum (assembly GCF_057802395.1). Taxonomy (NCBI): domain Eukaryota; kingdom Metazoa; phylum Chordata; class Mammalia; order Perissodactyla; family Rhinocerotidae; genus Ceratotherium; species Ceratotherium simum. The sequence continues at coordinate 31,495,879 of NC_141933.1, forward strand.
GAGAGGAATGGGTCCCTCGTCAGTCCCCCATCCTGTTCTCGGGTGGCCCTTTGGGCAGACTGAGCTGAGGTGCTGTGGCTGCCCAGAACCACTCAGAAAATGACCCTGGGAATAAACTGTCACGAACGTGCCCTGTCCCAGTCTCCTTAGTGAGTGGAAACCAGTGCTTACACTGGACACCAAGCTAGAAAACAGGCGGCTTTCGGCCTGTGCTGCTGCAGGCAAACGCGGTCTGAAGCCCTGACTCTCCTCAGCCCACCCCACTCCTCAGAGGAGCCAGCCGAGGCCCCCCGCAGTCGCCCAGTCCTCATTATACTCTCATTTGGGTTCTGCATGTCTTGGGGCCCCTGTGCCCCTTTTCCCCTTGGCCCAGCCCATGACAGGCGTTCAGATGCCCGAGGGATCAGCGCCCAGGTCAGACATCACAGACTCTTAGAGCTGAAGGCGAGCCCAGTGGTAGTTCAGTCACGTGTTGCCAACGAGGAACACAAGCCCCAAGACTGAGTGACTCGGCAAGGCCGCACACGAGTCAGTGGCACGGCTGGGCTCAGAGCCCAGGCCTCCTGGCCCCGAGCCAGGACTCACTCCCCACTGCCCACCTGGAAAATTCTGGAGGCTGCTGGAATGCCTGGCCCTGGAGCTCTCTCTAGGTGGCCTTTAGAAACCAGGAGATTGTCACCTCCCAGGGGTGGCTTCAGGGTGGTCCCACAAGGGCCAGATGGTCTCCCAGGTTCCCTCTGAAATAAAACTCCCCACAGAGGGGACAGTCGCTCCCTTCTCCCAGCGGCCCCTCTAGCCTGGACAGGGGATCCAGAATGGCACGGTACGGTTTGTGGATTTCTCTTTCTTTTTCAGGTTACTCTTTTTTTAATGACGCTGAAGAGACCAAGACTGCCATCAAAGACTGTAAGTAACCGAATTCAAGCTTCCCCAGGCTGCGTCTAGGCCACTGTTGGGTGACCATTCTTTGAAGACCACACTGAAGGGTGCATGACCTGGAACAATCACAAACTGGAAAAGACAGCAGGAGAAATGTGGCGGACAGAGCACGGGGCTGGGGTCCATGGATTCCTTATCCTCCCTCAGACTCAGTTTCCCTACCTATAAAACAGGTGTAGTGAGTTCGAGAAACCATGCATATGAAGTGCCTGGGATGTGCCAGCAGCCAGAAACCAGTATCCAGTAGCAATGATAATCGTGGTTACTGACCAGCGGAGGCCTTGTGGTTGATAGTGTCTATGAAGGATCTGAGCTCCCTAAGCAGGTTTAGTGCAGAGTTATGAGGTCCTGGAGGATCTCAGACGGCCTCGTTGATTCTGAGAATTAACCCTTCCTCTTCCACTTCTGCAGGTGGAGAAGGTCTAGGAAAGGGAACCTTGGAGCTTTCCTTCTTTAAAGATGATGGTGATGATGATTGCCAGTAGTTACTGGGCCCCACACAAAGGCCCTGGCCTGGGGGCCAGGAGGAGACGTGGGTCCTGGGCAGGCCCTTCCTCCCTGGACCTCAGCTCTTTCCTCTGCAAAGAGAGGCCAGGGCTCTTCGTGGCTCCGAAGGCCTCTGAGAGTGCGGGCTGAGGACAAACACAGAGGGACGGGTTCTCACGATTTATTTTTTCTTTCCTGGAAGTCCCAAACAACCACCTGAGCATTCAGGTTACTTGGTCGGTGAAGGTTTTTATTCAGTTTCACGCAGGAATAGCCAGGTCCGTACACCATGTGCTGCGGGCTTAGGCAGGCGCGTGTGCCCCGCAGACCCCGCCACGCTTGGGAGAGCAGCTCTGCCTTCCTCGAGGTCCCCCACATCGGGCCACAGGGCAGAACATCTCCTCTCCCCTGTGACCAAAGCTCCCACAGGGTTCCCAGCTCTGGTGGGATCCCTTCCTGTCCATCCGCAGCAGCTGGAGGGATGCAAACCCCAACTTCCACCACCCAGCCCAGTGCAGGCAAAGCCCCTGGAAGGACTGAGCCCACCGAGGCCCAGGGGCGTTACTGGGCCTGTGTCCAAAGGCTTGAGCCCAGGGCGGGCACTTGCTCTACTCTCCAAACAGCAGTGAGTCTGATCTGACCAACCCTTCCTCAGAGTCAGTGTCTCCACTATAAATGGGCGTCTTTTGCCAGCCTGCCTTCCTCCCGGCATAGGAAGATGATGGGCTAGGAAGAGAGCGTGTCCCGTGAGTTCTTTAGAAGGAGGTGTTACCTGAATATATAACCAGCCCCAACTAGAGTCAGTGCTATCATCATCATCATCATCATCATAATGGCAGCTGGCATTCACTGAGTGCTTGCTATGAACAAGGAGAGAATCTTTGTAGACATTGTTTCAGGTAATCTTTCCAATAACCCCGTAAGACAAGTCCTAGTACCATAGCCTTTTTTAAAGGGGTAGGAACTAAAGCTTAGGGGTTATAGGTGGCGAGCTTAGAAGGTAACAGATGACCCAAGTGTGTCTAAATCTGGAGCTCTTAACCCCTTTATCCCCTCATCCGTTTCTTTCTTTTCTTTTTCATTCACTGAACAAACATTTAATGAACGCCTACTATGTGCCAGGCCTAGAGCTAGAACTGTGGCTGCAGTGACAAGCACAACTTAGGTCTTGTCCTCATGGAGCAAGGGAAGGAGAGGGACATTAAACAAATAATCCCAGTAATAAATATGTAACTGCTAATCAGTGATGATATTACAAAGGAAAAGTGCAGGGAGCTTTGTGTGTGATGGAGGAAAGATCGCATTAAATTAGGGACCAGGCAAGACTTCCTGGAGGAAGAGATATTTAAATTAGGCCCAAAGGATGAGCAGAAGTTTAGCCAGGAAAAGAGGGAAGAAAAGATTACAGAAAATGAATGGCAAGTGCAAAGGCCCTGAGACGGGAACAAAAGGCTTGAAGGTTTAGTGCTACGTGGTTCGATAACAGTAGCCACTAGCCACATGTGGCTATTAAATTTAATTAAAATTAAATAGACTTAAAATTCAGCTCCTCAGTCACACTAACCACATTTCAAGTGCTCAGTAACCACAGGGAGCTGGTAGCTACCATATCGGGCTGCTCCGATTTCCATCATCACGGAAGTTCTCTTGGACAGCGCATTGGTAGAGCACCAATATCAGCAGAGAGAGGGGTGAGACCCAAGCCCTAGAGCAGGGCGGGGGCAGGTCACGTACAGCTTTACCGGCAGTGGAGTTTAGGTTTCATTCCGAGCAGGCTGGGAAGCCACTGAGGCTTGGAAATGATAAGATCCCACTGCATTTTAAGAAAATCCCCAGACTGCTGTGTCTCCCTCAGAAGGGATCCCAGCTAGGAGCCTAGTCCAGGAGAGGGATGATGGTGGCTCTGTCCAGGTGATGGGAGGAGACGAGGCAGAGGTGGTGAGACGGGGCTCCGGGCTGGCATCTCTGGAGCACGTGCTCATGAGACAAACCCTCCATTGATGGCAGCTGCCCCAGGCTCTGCCCGGCAGGGCCCAGCCCAGCCTGGCCTGACTGGGAGAGGCACAATTTCTAGACCGAACTCAGGGTTAAGGAGTTGGGTGAGTGCTCCTGAAAACCAGTGCCACAGGCTCTGCCAAACTGCCAGCCTCCACTGGCACGGCCAGGACACCACAGCCTTCCCACTGGGCCCCTGAGGCCCGTCTCTGGCTCTCCCACAGCCCTGGTGACCACCCTTTCCCAAAACAGAAGCCCTAGTGCACAGTTCGATGGGTGCAAGCATAGCTGTGAGGACGAGAGACTGGCAGATTCATGCAGAGGCCTGTTTCAGAAACTCCAGGACTATGGTCGTGGTGCCCATGGCTCAGGAGATGTTTCACCGTCTCAGATGCCCCCAGACCCAGAAATGAGAGGCGCCACCCAGAGGCCCAGGCCTGGCCCACTGGGACGAAGTGGCATCCTGGGTCTTGAAGCGATGTTCCCGTGGATCTCCAGTGAGGATTAACGGCTATCACTCCCACGTGTGAAACCCTTACTGCATGCCCGGCACCGTGCTGTCCGAGTGTCTACAGCAGTAACCGGTGCAACCCTCACCATGGCTCCACCGGCTGGCACCGTTACCCTTGTTTGCCTCTGAGGAAACTGCAGGAGCGAGAACTTGCAGGAGACGCAGAGCTGGAGTCCCAACTTGTTTTCTCCAAGTCTGTGCTCTCATACACGGTGCCGTTCACCACACGCGCTACACTTGTACACACAAATGCACACACACGCCCAGACCTTTCCTTCCACTCTGCTGCCCGCTCAGTTGAGACCCCGGGCCCAGGACTCCCCCGGGTCTGGGCCCAGCTCCACAATCATTCAGAGAACAGGATGATTTTCAACTTAGCGCCTGCCGAAGGGCCCAGGCCCACTAAGCTGTGAAACCATCAGAACTGGCCCAGGTGACACACCCCAGCGCCTCTGCACCTGTCTCTTCTCTCCCTGCCACTCCCACCTGCACCGCAGAACTGCCAGTGCGCAGCGCCGCTGCAGGCCTGGGCTCGCTGCTGGGCCCTCCCACTCCGGAGCCCCAGAGCTTCTCTGAGCCCTCCTCACATGGGGTGCAGGCTCCACAGCACCACTGGTGTCATGGAGACGTGAGGAGCTTGTTTGGGAAACTCTGCCACTCCAGCCCCCATCTCAGCTTCTGGAGGACAATTGACCATGATTTCAATCAACCACTGAGAATATATCCTTTGGCTGCATTTTAACAGTCTCCAGTTTCAAGGCAACCTTTCCAAATCCCACAGACAGCAGAGAGCCGGGGCCACGCCCCCACCGGCCCACACCAGGCACAGCCCAGCTCAGGGACACATTCAAAACGGGGATAGCTGTGAGACAGGGAGACTTACCACCAGCCAGGCTAGGCCTCTAATCTAGTTGACCCGTGAGTGCCTGCAAAGCCACCACCAAGAACAAGAACAGATAGAACAGGATTATCTCTGGCAAGACCCACAGGGAGAACTTCCCTCTGTCCCCATAACCCCGCCTCACGCCGACCTGTCCTGTGTTCATCCTCTCCAGCCAAATATCCTTCACCTGAAGCATATGGAAGAAATCATAACAATTAAAAGGGCGACTTTTTTCTCCTTCTTCTCGCCATTTTGGCATTTCAGTGAAAGCTTATTGTCTATTCATCGCTTAATAATTCACCGTTGTTCATCTTTACCACTCCGTCCGTCTTCTCTCTTCCTACAAGACTAAAACAATGGATCGGCCTGCTCTGCAGGTGACGCTGTGCAGCATGGCATTTGATCAGACAGAGGGCAGAGCTCTTTCTTGGCCGTGACGGGCCAGCTGTCAGCTCCTCCCTTGCTCTCATCCCTCCACCTGGCAGCAGCAACATGTTCAGCAGATTTCACCTGGCGTTCATCTGTGGTTTGCACATACCTGCCTGTGTGCACAGGCTGGTCTTCACATCAGTGCAGTTCCAGACTGTGACCTATGAAAGAGTGGAGAGGAGGCCCGGGGGACCCTGGAAGGGGAAGGCGTGCCTTCACTTCAGTGCTCACCCCCATGAGCGAGGCCCTATGGTCATTGGAGCTGAGGACTCGGACTTCAGAATGTTTAGATGCGGATTTCAGCTCCACAGTTGGCCAGACACCTGACCTGGGTGCATGCTGGGCATGCCCAGGGCTCGCTGCTTTCCTGCTCACAGTAGCTCCTTGTCAGAGAGCCTTCTCCATTGGCTCTAATTCAAACTGCAGCTTTGCCCACCCCTTCACCATGGCTTTCTCCCCCCATCCTGTGTGGTTACTCTCCATCACGGTTATCACCCACTTAAATGGGCCACACTTGCTTGTTCATTGGATGTTCCTCCCCACCTGGATGTGAGTCCCCTGGGAGGGGACACTGGCCTTGTTTCATGCTGTACCCCTGTGCCTGGTACAGTGGGCATACTGCAGCTCAATACTCGCAGATGAGTGAGTGAACGACCCGCCGTGGGCCACCCAACCTCTCCACGCCTCCGTTTTCTTGTATGTAAGGTGGGGACAGCATAGACACGGGTGAGACTGAGCGAGCACCTGGCAAGAGCAACTGCTCAACAAACGTAGCTACTCATTGTTCACGAAGTGTCTGTTGAGCACCTCCCGCGAGAGGCGTGATGAAGTAGTCATTGTGAACGTTAGCTTTGGAACGGAACTGCGCTGGGTTCAAGTCCTGGCTCTGCCACTCTGGATCAACTTCTTAAACTCTCTGGACCTCAACTTCCTCCTCAATAAAATGGAAACAGCAATAAGACCACACAGGGCGCTTGCAGGCATTAAATGCAATACTGTGTGTGAAGCCCTTGATGAGCAGCTGGCATTTAGTAAGTGCTCCATAAACATCAGCTGATGAAAAAAGAGACAAGATTGGGCCAACCTCATGGCCTAGTCATTAAGTTAGGCACACTCTGCTTCGGCAGCCCAGGTTCGGCTCCTGGGCGCAGACCTACACCACTCGTCAGTGGCCATGTTGTGGTGGCGACCCACATACAAAATAGAGGAAGACTGGCACAGATGTTAGCTCAGGGCGAATCTTCCTCAGCAAAAAAAAAGAGAGAGAGACAAGATCGAGGACCAAGGAGCACAAAGGTGCTATGGGACAGAGAAGAGATCTAACCCAGACAGTAACTTCAGAGAAGCTTTCTTGAAGAGGTCATGTGAGAAGGAGAGTTGGCTGGGTAGAAGTGGGGAGCCTGTGCAAAGGCCCTGAGGCAGGAGAAAGCCAAGCCCCATTGGGACTGTCTGACCCAAGAGAAGAAAAGAATTAGGGAGCAGTAAAAGATAAGGCTGGAGAGCTGGGTGGGAGTCAGTTTGTGAAAGGCCTGACTAACATGGCAGCCCGCATCCTGGAGATGACAGGGAACCACTGCAGGATGTTAAGCCAGGGTAGCAGCGTGTCCACAGGACACCATTCCTTCCCTTGACACATGCTTATTCTTCCATTTAGTAGTGATATGTAGAATCAGACACACAGTGGGTCTGGCCAGTACAGTACAGTATACAGTCCACTGGCTGCTCACTGCACTCACCGAGTACCCCCTGTGTCAGTCACCGTGCCAGGTGCTGGGGGCACACATCCCTGTCCTCTGGTGGGACAGACAGACCGCGAACTACATAAATACATGATGGGGTACGTTCAATGGCGATGAATGGTACTCCAAAAACTAAAAGGAGGGAAGTGGATGTGGAAGGCTGGGGAGGGGCGAGTGTGTGCGATTCCAACTCAGGTAGTCAGGGAAGGCCTCACTGGGAAGGTGACCAAGCAAAGACAGATGAGCCTCAGATCCGCAAGGACAGAGCCCGGGGGCAGAGGGGAGCAAGTGCAGCCCCCACGGGGGACGTGCTGCGAGTGTCAGAGGAGCCAGGAGGCAATGTGGCTGGAGCAGAGGGAGCGGGGGCGGCGGGAGGCCCGGCCTGTACCGCCTCCTTCAACCACACGCTGCCCTGGGCCCATGCCTGTGCAGGCGTCTCCCGCGGCTGCTTACGGCATGCGCTCTGACTGAGCTTGGGATGGAGCTCACGCCTTGCTTCTCACTGCTTGTGAGCTCTGGTCTCGGCTTTTCCCTGTGTCCCTCCCAGTCCACTCTCCACGCACTAGCAGGGGGATCTTCTTAAAACATGGATCTTGTCAAACTCCGGAGTCGTCGCTTTACCCTTGGAATAAAATCCTGCGTCCTTACTGGGGCCTGCAAGGAAGGCCCTACGCACCTGCCGCGGCCGCTTCCCCAGCGTAGCATCCCCTGCCCTCCCCTGGGCACACCGTGGGCGCGCCTGCCTGCCTCTCCGGTGCTCCCGCCATGCTTGGCTTTGCACGTGCTGCTCCTTCCCTCTGGAACACTCAATCCCACCTCCTCACGCAGCTCCTCCTCATCTTGATCTCGCAGCATAAATGTCTCCTCTTCATGAGGCCCTCCCTGGCCACCCCATCTACCGTAGGTACTTTCCTCCACCTTCATTCTGTCTAGCGTCTCGCTTCCTTCATAACACAACCCTGGGCTATTTGTTTCACTTGCGTTTTACCTTGCCCATCAGTCCTTAAATCCCACATGAGCAGGGACCAAGTCTGTCTTGTTCGCTCTTGTATCTCCAGCATGGGCCTGGCAAACAGTAGGCACACCGTTTGTTGAATACAAACTCTCCTTAAAGGCAAATACCTAGCTTTTGGCACCTTTGCGCCTCCCACCTACAGTTACCCCCAAAGCGGCCAGCACGGTGACGTCCACCACAAGGCGTTCAATCAATATTTGCTCATTTTGGAGTGATTTGAGGTCAGAATGTGGCCCTCAGACTCCTTTCTACTGCTACAAATCATTCTGTTTCAGACGCGGATTCCAGCTGCTTGAAAACAAGGGGCATCAGAAGTCAAGACTGTCACAGTCACAGTCGAGCAAGTAAGTGTGGAGGCGCCGGGCTTCACTCCTGATTTCTTAACAGCCTTCATGAGACAAAGTGATCCACTTTCATAAGCTTTGAAAATGAATGTTCGAGTGGGACCAGTTATTCCCCAAAGAATGTAGTGGAGAAATTGATAGTTACTTGTACAAATGTGGTCAAAATCCGATTTCTTTCTTTTTACTTGGAAACAGCCTTATAAGAATTAAAGTGAGGAAGTGAAGATGTTTTCTAACCATGTTGACTTTCTGAATAAGGGTTTATTTCTCCTGGTCCACTGGGGGTCCCGCTCACTGAAGTTCTCGGGGACGGTGGTGGAGACACCGCCACAAGCTGGCAATTCTGTTAGCCTTTCCCGGCGCCAGGACAGATCTACGCAGGGCAGAATCAGGCCTGCTAGGAAGGTTCTAACCACGTGATACATATTAGCTCAGAATCCTCTAACCTCCGCTGTGAGGTGGGTACTCTGATTACCCCATTTTACAGATAACTTGGGAGATTACGGTTACAGAGCTAGGAAGAGGGAATTCAGGACGCCGACCCAGGCTGTCGGATGCCAGAACCAGTCTTCACACAATATAATGGAATCAGAGAAATGCCAGCTTTTCATGAAAAACAACTGTAGGATCGCTCCACCCAGACAGTTGTGGCTGTGGGCTCGTAGTACAACCATACGCCTGTCAGAAAGAAGAAGGAAAAGATCATTTGACTGTCATTTCATTAATTCCAGGAGAATTAGCCCATAGCTCCATGGTGGGAGGGAGGTCCCTGAGCCCCGGTGTTGCTAGTCGATGTAAATTTGGTGTTTCTGTATGTGGGTTTGTAGTTGCTTTACTAGAAGACAGACATTTCACAGCTCGGTAGGTTCCAAGTGGAGCGCCCGGTCATAACTATGGGAAATAAACCCGTAAAGCAGGAATGCTCGTGGGTTAACAGAAGTTGTACAACTCTTCTCTTAAAACTTAACACAAACAAGTAAATAACTTTTTTTCCTTCTCAAAAGGCCTCCAAAGTTCTCATCTATGGGAATTTGTGCGAGACCTGCTTCTATCTCCTGAAGAAAACTGTGGCATTCTGGAATGGGAAGATAGGGAACAAGGTATCTTTCGGGTCGTTAAATCAGAAGCCCTGGCAAAGATGTGGGGACAAAGGAAGAAAAATGACAGAATGACATATGAAAAGTTGAGCAGAGCCCTGAGGTAAGTTAATAGCATGAAATGCCAGGAGCCTCCAGGCAGAGTTACATAAAATGGCCAGCCATAGGAAATTAAACTGTTTATGCAGCTTTTTAGTTAATAATCGAAAGGTCATGAGACAACACGTTGGTTCTTAGTTACAGAGGGGATTATGGTTTGTAAACTGACACACCGTCATTTTCATTCTTGGCAGTGTTCCCTGCGATCACTCTGAGTCCAGGCCAGCTCACACATACACAGGCAAACCACACTTTGAACTGAATGTGGGGAGGTTGAGTCTTCAAGATGTCTGGGAAAGGTTTAAGTGTAAGTCTATATCAGGGTGTGAAAATACCAGGGTAACCAGAGACCAGCCTTGTCACCTGAGAGGAATGAGGAGAGTGTTTATATCTGCTGTTCTCCTGGGGTGTAAACCCTCCCCACCTTTGTCCTCTGCTCTCCTCCACAGGTACTACTACAAAACAGGAATTTTGGAACGGGTCGACCGAAGGTTAGTGTACAAATTTGGAAAGAATGCACACGGGTGGCAGGAAGACAAGCTATGATCTGCTGCATCATCAAGCTCGCTCTGTGGATTTCTGTCATTTAAAACAATCAGATTGCAATAGACATTTGAAAGTCTTTGTTTTGTTTTTTTTTTAAACCTGCAAATGTGCTGATAAAATTTCTCCACATCTCAGCTTACATTTAGATTCCGAGTTGTTGTTGTCTACTTGAGGGTGATGGCAGGAACCCTTCAGAAATTCTTTTTTTTCCTTCCCGAGGGAGGAGGGGATGCCCTTTTGGGGCACCTTGATCAAACATTGCTTCCATAATCAAGAGTTGCAGAACCACAGTAGCCACTGCCATTGGTGCTGCTCAGAGAAAAAGGATCCAGTTCTGCCGTTAGAGACACATCCACTGCTCTCATCTCAAAGGCTCAAAAGTTTTCACATATTTAACTGTGGCAGCTCACAAAGAAAAAATAAGTGATAGTTTGTAGTTAATATAGTAGGAGGGGGTAAGATGTGGGTAAGACAAACATACTGTAGATTTTAAATTGTTAAAGTCAAATTCCGTAAAAAAGTTTCTTAATTACTAAAAGAGCTAAGCCGTCAAGCTGGGACATAATTGGATTTAGCATAGGTTAATAGTAAGTTCCTTCACCAGAACGTCTTTTTGGCCACTCAGCAAAGGTCCCACGGCCATCCTTCTAGAGTGACACGCCTGAAATTAGGCATGTTCCTAATTCTTACTGCGTTCATCCCCCTCTTCTCCTGCTGGTGGGGGGCATCAGATATGCAAAGAGTTAGTCAACAGACACTCACTTTCCAAATCACCGCTGTTTCTATGATTCAAGCTGTTGACAGGATAAAATCGTCATTCGTTGATTCTGCCTGTGGCCAAGACGTTAAACCTCCGTAGAACTGGAAATGTCCGACCACTCTGTAACGGCCAATTAAACGATGAGTCTCTTTTGTTTTGTCTTCCTGCCTGCTGTGTACTCAAGCTCTAAAACACTATTTCCTTGACAAACATAGTGGCAGTGAGTGACACCCGAGAGCTCCTGGGTTCAAGTCTGCGCTGACGTTCTCTTGTCGGTCACTGGTAGGTCAGCCATGAGTGACCTACCTCGGCGGACTGCCCCTAGGACTTCCACTTCACCAGAGCAGGAAGCTTCGTGTGACAAGGCACTGAACCACCAGACAGGCTGAGGACCTCCGTGCTTAGAGTTTAACTTCAAAAGTAACTTGTTTTAAAAAATGTGAATTACTGTAAAATAATCTATTTTTGGATTCATGTTTTTTCCAGGTGGATATAGTTTGTAAACTTTGTGAATAAAATATTTAACTTGTTAAACTGTCTCTGTATGGTTAAATTCAGCAAAGTATTGACAACTTGTAAATCCTTTGATGACCTTCCATTTCCTAGCATTTAGGAGATGGAGAGTTTTAGAGAGCCCCAAAAGATGCAAGAAATATATGGAGTGATCCTACCTACCACCTTTACATCATAAGACAGTGGTGCCCTCTCAGAACAGAGCACATGGGCCGGGGGGGCTACAGATAACGTTTCTGTTTGGTGCACACACACAAAATCGTTTATTTTGCTTATTGTTTTGAGATTTTGTTTTGTTTCTTACTCTGAATTAGTTGCCTTATTTAAAAATCAAGAGATTTATAGAAAAATCCAGATTTCCAGCTTCTTTTAAGAAATCAGATCTGGCAACACTAGTTTCTCAGTGCCTCGTGGCAATAATTTCCTGGAGGTCAGTAGAGGCGGCCTCTTTGGACAGAGCATTTGGTCACCACGGACATGGAGGTTGTCAGCGGCCAATCCGCTCTGTTCTCACACTGTTGTTCTCATACATCCGGAATGCTTGCATATTTTGAGTTTGGGATGCCTGACCAGGCCATCTGAAGAGGTAAGAGCCATGTTGACGGACTGGATCAAAGCCCATCGTGGGGCTGAGAGAAGAGATTGTCCAGGAGGTGGGAAATGAGCTAGCAGAAGGGGAACCGGGAGCTTTCCGGCAAAGAGCTTGGCAGCAAAGGGGACGCAACACCAAGAGCTCAGGGGGAGGGCGGGGACTGGGGTGGGGGCAGAGCAGGCAGCGGCGGACAGGACTCAGGGGCAACACACTACCCACTCCCCCAAGAGATGCTGCGCCCACCCCCCGAGGGGCATCAAGCAAGTAAGTCAAAGAAAAGAAAATTAATCCTTCTGCTACTCAAGAAATTTTCATTTTATAAAACCATTAAACTAGCATCCTCTTTGTATTAGTTTCCTAGGGCTGCCCAAGACAAATCACCAAATTTGATGGCTGAAAACAGCAGAAATTTATTCTCACAGTTCTGGAGGCTGGAAGTCTGAAATCAAAGTATTGGCAGAGCCATGCTCCCTCCGCAGGCTCTAGGGAAGAACGCTTCCTCGCCTCCTCCAGCTTCTGGTGGCTCCAGGCCTTCCTTAGCTTGTGGCCATAAAATTTCAGTCTCTGCCTCCATCTTCATACGGCCTGCTCCTCCTCCTCCCATTTGTCTCTTAGATTTAAGGCCCATCTGGATAATCCAGGAGGATCTCATCTCGAGAGCCTTAACTTAATGACACCTGCAAAGACCTTTTTTCCAAATAAGGTCATCTTCACAGGTTCCGGAGGTTAGGACGTGGACATATCTTAGTGGGGGCTGTCACTCAAACCACCATACTCTTTGCAATGTGAGTTGTACTTCAATATATAGCTTCATGATACAATTCACTGAAGAACAGAAAATACAAGGACTGTTTAAAATACCACCCTTTAAGCCAACAATACCAAAACGAAACAACAAAAAATAAAAAGTGTCAAATTCGCTTGTCATACAGTCAAATAAGGGAATATTTGCTTCGTAAAAAGGATCACAATAGAGCTTTCCATAGAAAACTTTCAGTCTATTAATATGTGATTGTTAAAACTCAAAAGTTCAAAACTATGCAGAACTTTCCGAGTTCACCTCTACTAACCCTTCACATCTTTAAAAGCTCTGATAAGACTTGAAAGCCTTCAATTTGGCTTATCAGATCATTTAACGTGGAATTCGGCCCTTTGCCTTTTGGGGATACCCTGAACTAAGACGCAGAGATGGCCCAAGCAGCTTGCCTGCTGTTTTTCTCTCAGAGGAGTGCTAGGAAGTTCTTAAAACTCATTTCCTCAGCAGAGATTACAAAGTAGAGCGATGACCATTTATCAGAACGAAAAAAATTAACGTGTTTTTAAACCAAAATTCTGACATTGACTTTGGAACACGCAAGGTGATCCCTCACGGTGCCTCTGCAAGCCCAGCCCAAGTCCTCATTCCAGAAGAACAACTAACAGACTTGAAAACACCGGGAGTCGATTTCTAGAGAGGTGTGCCAGAAGGTAAGGGAAAATGCCTTTTAGGAAGGTGAGAAGGTGAGAAATGAACATGTGTCCACAAAAGACATGTACACTAGTGTTTATAGCAGCCTTATTTGTAATAGCCAAAAAGAGGAACCCACCCAAATGTCCATCAACCAAAGGATGGATAAACAAACACACACAACGTAATATTACTTGGCAATAAAATGAAACGATGTAGTGACACAGGCTGCGACACGTGAGCACCTTGATAACACTATACTAGGTGAAAGAAGCCAGTCACAGAGGACCACACGGCGCGAGTCCACCTAAACGAAATGTGCAGAGCAGGCAAATCCACAGACAAAGCAGATTCGTGACGGCCAAGGGTTGGCACAGGCTTAAGTTGAGGGAATGGTGAGTGACTGCTCACGGGTACAGGGCCTTTTGAAGGGGTGACAGAAATGTTCTAAAATTGACTGTGGTGATAGCTGCACAATTCTGTGCATATACTAAAAACCATTGAATTGTACTTTAAATGGGTGAACTTTATGGTATGTGAGTTATATCTCAAAAAGGCTTTTTTTTTTTTTTTTTAAGAAAGTGCCAATGATCAACTGTGTTAAAAATTGCTGAGAGGCCATGTAAGATGAGGAATGAGACTAGACCTTTGGGGTGTTGTTTGTTATTGTGGTAAAATATATGTAAGAGAATTTACTATTTTAACCATTTTTAAGTGCAAAGTTCAGTGGCATTAAATACATTCACACTGTTGTGCAACCATTACCCCTATCCATCTCCAGAACTTTTTCATCTTCCCAAACTGAAACTCCTATAACCATTAAATAATAATTCCTCATTTTTCCCTCCCCCCAGCCCCTGGCAACCACTATTCTGCTTTGTCTCTATAAATTTGCCTACTCTAGACACCTCACATAAGTGGAATCATACCATATTTGTCCTTCTGTGTCTGACTGACTTCACTTAGCATAATGTCTTCAAGGTTCTTCTTCCACATTGTAGCATGTGTCCAAAGTTCCTTCCTTTTTAAGGCTGAATAATAGTCCATCGTCTGGATAGACCACGTTTTGTTTATCAACCCATCTGTCAATAGACTCTCACGTCGTTTCTACCTTTCTGCCGTTATGAAGACTGCGATGAACTTGGAGTGTACACATATCTCTGGAAGTCCCTGCTTTCTCTTCTGCTCAGTATATTCCCAGAGGTGGGAGTGCTGGATGGGCCCACTGGACTTCAGTGGCATGCAGTCACTGTTGACCTTGGCAAGGGCAGCCTGATTGGAGGTTCCAGAGAGGACAGAAGATAACAGAGAGAGCAAGTAAAGGCAACTCTTTAAAATCATTTTCAATAAAGGGGTGCTAACAGGAGAGCCTATGGGATAAAGAAAGGATTTGGAGAGACTTATAATAGCAGGTTTACATGCAAAGAGGAAGGATGCAGAAGAAAGGGAAGACCTAACAATGCAGGAGAGGTCGGGTGTAACCCCAGGGGAGGCAGGAGGGCATGGGGTCAGCGCACACATGGGGGACCGGCCTTCAGTGTGAGCAGAGCTCACCTCTCAACAGGAAGGAAAGACGAGTGCATGGATGTCGATGCTGCCAAGTTGAAGGATTTGGCTGGAGGAAAACATAAGGACATTATCCTGTCCTTGGTGAACTAAGGAACTGAGAGGGAGAGGGAGAGACAAGTGGGAAAGGGAGAGGGAGAGGGAGGGACGAGATGGCGAGGGAGAGATGAGAGAGCGAGGGAGTTACCAGTGGGAGAGGGAGAGACAAGAGGGAGAGACGAGTGGGAGAGGGAGAGGGAGAGACGAGTGGGAGAGGGAGAGACGACAGTGAGAGGGAGAGACGAGAGGGAGAGACAACAGGGAGAGACGACAGGGAGAGGGAGAGACGAGAGGGTGAGGGAGAGGCAAGAGGGAGAGGGAGTTATGAGTGGGAGAGGGAGAGACAACAGGGAGAGACGAGTGGGAGAGGGAGAGACGAGAGGGAGAGGGAGAGAAGAGAGGGTGAGGGAGAGAGGAGACGGAGAGGGAGACGAGTGGGAGACGGAGAGGGAGAGACGACAGGGAGAGGGAGAGACGACAGGGAGAGGGAGAGACGAGAGGGCGAGCTCACTGAGGAAGGAAAGACAGATTTCCAGGTGGTGCTGAGGGCCCACTTGAGGTTCGGGGGTCAAAGTTTTTAAAGCCCAGCCAGCAGGGCTGTGTTTTGCTCCAGCCACGGCCATTTCCAGTGCAGGACCTGCGTGAGTGAGAGGCGTCCTTTACCAAGGCTGGGCTCTGGAGTGATCATCATTCTGAACGACAGCAAATCCAAACAGAGCAGAAGGGAAGTGAGGACATGAGAGGGTGACGCCCAGTGAACAGGTGGGGCGATGGATTGCAGGGCCCAGTCATGTTGAACTGATGGGAGGAGACATCTGTGGTACATTAGATTACTGTTCTGATACAGTCGGGCACACACCATCACCTCCAGGGTGGGGGACACCTCCTCCCCCTTGGACTTGGGGATTAGCCATGTGACTTGCTTTGGCCAATGAAATGTTGGTTGGCATGATGAACAAAGGCTTGAAACGCACCTGTGCAATTGGGATGGCACTCTTGCAATTCCAATTTCCTGAGTAAGGAAAACAGCAGGTTTCCTTTTCTTGCATTCTTGCACTTCTGCCCTCACTACGAGCTAACCATCACCACGGGTCCCAGAAGGATGAGAGACATGTGACACAGAACCCGCCAACCACCCCAGCTGAGCCCAGCCTAGAGCAGCCAATCCCTAGCCAACTGGGACACATGAGTGATACCTGATCACGGTTTAGGCCACTGGGTTTTGAGGTGGTTTGTTACAAAGCAAAAGCTGACCGAGAGAGGGCCCTAGGGGGACTGAGCTGGAAAGACGTGGTGGCCAAAGTCAAATATACCAGATAATCATCACACAACCCTGGGGAAATAAGAACAACTACTGGTCCCTTTCAGAGAGGAGGGAACTAACTCGCAGAGGGGTGAGGCAGCTGGGTCAAACATCCACAGATAGGAAATGGCAGAGCTCGGATTTGAATCTAGGTGTGTCTGTTCTAAAGCCACTATAACATACCTCTTCCCACTAACTTTATCCTCCTTACAAATTTGACTCAGGAACTCTTAGGATATATCTTAATGTCACCTTGAAGGAACATAATTAGATAGTACTTCCAGGAAGTAAAACCCAGCTGGGGGAAGTTGACCTCATCAGTATTTATCTTTGACAATTACAATGAGAGGCCTCAGAGCAAAATTGGGGACACAGTGTGTCAGATTTTTACATACAGGAAACATGTTAGATACATGTGATGTTAACTATCAACTTATTTTTAGACTACAGAATAGAACAAAGCAGAAAATTATCTCAAAAACTCTGTTTATAGCCAATATTCAAAAAAATAACCTCCTTCCCATTGTCATGTTAATTTGTATGTTTATCTTACATATTGAATACATAAAGAGATATAACTATAGTAAAGTTATTACACTGAAAGCATTCATCATTGGGTACAAATAGATAAATTTATTTTCTATGTCTACAAATATAATAGGTTCCAAGCACACTCAAATATAGGAGGCATTTAGGCAGGAGAGTAAAGAGGTTTGAGCTAAAAGATTGAGAGTTTGTATCTACTAGTGGTCCCATATGGTTTCCGGAAGCCCAAGATCTCAGGGAATTCCTGAGAGTTAAGTATAAACTGGTTTTGAAGATCTGAGATGAAGGGAATAAGGATTTTCAAGGAAAATAGGTTTTCATTTAGTAGTCAGAATTCACCATAAAAGTGTTCGACGTGATTTTCAAGAATGACAGGCAAATATGGGTTACAAAAAAAGAACAGAACTTGAGGCTCTGAGGACTTATTTTAAAATCTCATAATCAGATAAGGAGGAGAGCTAATGAACAGGAGATCTAAGTACTTTCAAATTTGGGAAGTTTGCTACCTTCCCAATAGAATTAAAGTTCTGGTGCCCAGCATCTCAGAAGGCTGTGTCTAAAAGGCTATTGGTTTAAACCCATAAAATAGTATCCTCATGATACTGGTATTTTCAATTTTAAGGGCAAGCATCTGATAACAGGTGATATTCAGATTAAGAGTCTGGTGGGAAATTCCAAGTTATATACGGAGCTGAAAGAAATCCAACACCGTTCTTCTATTCTTATGTACAGATTATTTTATTGTAAAAATGTAAGCAATTACAAATCAGTCTGTTGCAAAATCAATGCTGTATTAGCATAAATGTAATTCCAAGTTTAAAAAAATCTGATCAGTTCCAAACTGGAATAATCATTAAGACATGATGATACTGAAGTTATTTTCAAAAGACACCAATGCTTGAAATCTGTTTTTCCTGTAAGGAACTTAGAAAATTTAAAATTTCTGAGTGGGTTATCTTTATGTTTTCTTTTTATTATAATTACAGCCATAAAAGAAACTTAAAATTTATGAATGGATTATCTTTATCTTTTCTTCTTATATAATTACAGCCATATTTATATATAATAGGCCATGAGATGATATGTAAACATACAAATTCCACCAAGATTTTTTCTTATCAAATAAAATCATATTTCTGCTGGAAACTTTCATTCCAGTCATTTTAAGTGAATAATTCAATCAACTGTCAAAAGCAAATACATGTTTCTTTTAAATGATTGTTAAGCCCTAACCCTCATTTTCCCCTAGGGAAATAGCATTAAAGGCCATTATTACATTATTTGCTGTAGAAACCTGGATTATCATTTAAAGACAGAAGCTTGCATTTGGCATCTGGCACAGGAGAATCTTCCATCCAGCGACGAGCGGGTTGCGTGTGTGATTTCCATGCGCTGCTTCAAAGGCGGAGAGTGACTTGGCACAGGACCATAGCCCCGGACCCTCACAGATTAGCTTTCTCCTTCGCAGACAAGTGAGCCCCAGGCTGCACGAAGGTGTGAATCGAGTTCTATTTTACGAGAACAAGACCAACAGGTTAATTAATTCACTCTGCAGCAGCAACTTGGTATTTCTCTTAGCTTTAATTTGGGCTCAAATGAAAACAATAACAATTCAGAATTCGTCCACTTTAAACTAGCTTATATTGTCCAGAGCTAAAACGAAGAGCATGTGTTTTGCAGGTGAGTTCTTTATATCTCAAGTGAGTTTCTGAACAGCTGCTTCAGAACTCTAATAGTTGTCCCTGAGGAGAATCATCATGAAAGGAAAGCAAATTCTGCCTCATCTAACCCAGGACACACCTTGTCTGTCATTGGCACGGCTGCCTGGTGCTCACCTTAGGTTTCTCAGCATTGTATTTGTCCAAAAGAGCCTGGATGCGGGCCCCGTAGTCAGGATCAACATCACTGAAGTTCTTGACCTGAAACCAAATGAAAATAATGTCAACATACCCTAGCCCCCTACCGGGCCAGTCCCCAGCGTCTGTCTCATGGTGTTTTCCGTATAGGGGAGAAAGGAGGCTTCCACAGGAGGTGGCACCATAGAGTGTTCGCCGACACAGAGTAAGACTTGGGGGCTCCAATGAAAACCTTGACATATACTGGCTGAGCAACCTCAGATAAGTCATTCATCTGAGCTTCAATGTCCACTTCCCATAAAATAAGTGAGATAATGACACCCACCTCAAAGAATACTATGAGCAAAGTACATATGAGGTGAGCTGCATTTACTGCATGTAAAGAGCTGGCAGCAGAGTGACTCAACAAGTTACAGTGCTTTGTATTAAGGAATGGGCCCAGACACTGCCCGAAGTCAAAGTGAGGTAGACAAAGGCCGTGGCACTGCTGGGCAGCTCCATATACTCAAGCAGGAATTCCCACCCACAGGCTGATCCCAAGCAGACCGCAGGAGGAGGGGGGCCATTGTGAACCCACATGAAGCCTCACAGCTCCAGCATACGTGAGAGAAGATGTCAAGGGTTCAAGCCCAGTTCTGCTACTTATAGGCTGTAAGGTGAGATAAAACCGGCCCCACTTATCTCACAGAGCAACTGTCAGGCTCTCTGCTGGAGAGGGTAATAAATAGAGCCAGGGGATTTAAAGGGTTATTTTTCACACCACACTCATGGAAGACAGTTATAGACAGAGAACTTTGGCTACAGAGAAAGTGCCCGGCCTACTGGTACTTGTCTCCAAGCCTTTGAACACATCCCAGACAGGTGCTGGCCCAGCTGCCCCTCTGAACAGAGATGCAGCACCCAAGAGACAAGGCAACAGTGGTGTTCCCTAAATTCTCCAGAAGCCCGCCCCCGCGGCAGGCCAGGAAACCAGGCTTCACACAGCACAACAAGCTGCCATCAGAAATACCCCGGCACCTTAGCTCCAAGTGAAGCCTGACTTTTGGAAGCAGCCCAGTTCTCACCCCAGAAAACGTGCAAGTTTCTAGTTGCTTCTGAAGGAGGGTCAGGTGTCATGACCTCAAGTGGTTAGGCAGGCTTCAAACCACAAAAATGTAGTCTGTACTTCTCATCTTCTAAAATCTAAGCAAATGGCAGCAGGGCCCACATTTTGATATTGGACACTGCTCTCCCGCACGGAACCGGGCTGCAGTCAGATTCAACAGCCTAGGAGAGCGTTCACCCTGAACTCAACTAAATTATCACACATTGGACAAAGAGCAAAAGATCAATGGATACACTACAGCCACTAGAGACAAAACATGGACAGAAAATAATCAGAGGTTGATTGGGGATTAGTACTAACTGCTTTAAGTCCCCTTAGCTCAAGTGAAACAGAAATGGAACTTTTCGTTTTACAGGTTCTCTGGCACAGCTGCACTCCCTGCTCCTGCCAGCAGAGATCACCCTTCAGCTTACAGAGCATCACTCACCGCTTTCTTCTGGATGAAAAGCTGTGCGTCCTTCAAATGGCCAGCGATATTCTCACACAGGCGTTTCCTCTGCTCTTCGTTCAGCACCTTCAGGTAGAAGGCCCGCACCTGCCCATTGAAAACAGCGTGCAGAGAACCGAACAACCGGTTATCACGGACAGAACTCACCCAGGGTGCCACTTTTGAAATGAAAAAGTGAGCCTTCTTATGGACATAAGAATGAAGAAAGTTTTTAAAATTGAAGAATAATTTAAAATTATAGTTGAAACTGTCATTTGTATTGAGTTCCTCACTTTTTGTTTTAATCAAAACAGGAAGAACTCTATTGCTGATAATAGCTTATAACTGCTTTTTAATAAGGTCCTTTGTAGTCGCTGCTTATAAATCTCTTAGAAATGGAAGGCAGGATAGCCTACAATTAAAACTTTCCACCACACCTTAATACTGACACGTCCAGAACATGCAAACTGTCATCAAAGGTAAACTTGTCACAACACAACCTTTGTCCATGACACCCAGAATCACAGAAGAAAACACTCTAATTCATTATATACCCTTAGTTATTCAGAAGCCAAGATTTCTTGGAGAAGACAGGCGTTAATAGTGATTTTGCTAATTTTATCTCTAAATGATTTTACCTCTAAATCAAGGTCAATAGACTATCCATAGAGTAAAATGAAAACAGGTGCTTAGAATCAGGTTCACGAGTCCTAATAGCCTCTGCTCACTTCTGAAGTCAACCATTTCTAGGTGATAACCATAATTTTATTCAAACATTACATTCATTCACTCAACAAGTAGTTATTTGTTGAGTACCTAAATGTACCAGGCACTGTTCTATTAATGTTTATAAAGCCCAAATAGCCAAATAATCAAATTCATAAAATATTGAGATATTCATAGCTTTTCTAAGTTATCAAATATCAGACTATAAAAACACTTTTTAAAATTTTGAGCAAAGTTTAAATCTGATACCAATGTTTAAAAATCAGACTTTCAAGAGCCGACCCGGTGGCACAGTGGCTAAGTTCATGCGTTCCGCTTCAGTGGCCCAGGGTTTGCCAGTTCGGATCCTGGGCACGGACCTACCCACCGCTCATCAAGCCATGCTGAGGCGGCATCCCACATAGAAGAGCTACAACTCTACAACTATGATACACAACTATGTACTGGGGCTTTGGGGAGAAAAAAAGAAAAAGAGGAACACTGGCAACAGATGTTAGCACAGGGCCAATCTTCCTCAAAAAAAAAATCAGACTTTCAATATTAACACAATCCAATCAAAGTACTGCATTATGGGGATTTCCTCCTGCAATTTGCTAATTTTCTCTTCAGCTTTATCTAACATATTGTTTAAACATCCAGTGAGTCACTATATCTGTTGGGTTTTTATTTCAAAGATTGTCTGCTGGATGTTTATTTCAAAGATTGTATTTTTTGTTTCTGGAAATTTCCATTTGGTTCTTTTTCAAATCTACCTGTTTTTGTTTTCTCACATCCTATTCTTGTCTTATAGATAATATTCCTTTCTGTAGGTCCTTGAATGCTCTACACGTGCTTATTTTGAAGCCCCTTTTAGACTACTCTGTCATGTGTATGATTCTTCTATCTACTGCACACGCAGTTTCTCAGGGCACTGGCTGTCCTCATATGTACTCTAATGTTTCCCTGTGACGCTCTTCCCCAGGAGTTATCCTCTGCAGAAGTACCAGATGTGTTGGAGCTGTGATGGTGTCACCAGGTGGTGATTTTTTGTCATCTCCGCAGAGGCCTAATAGGGTCACTGATTCACTTGTTTCTCAGTTCAGGGCTTCCATATGGTCCTAAGTGGAACGAGAATGTGGGGACCTCACCAGAGCACAGCACAGGAGAGGGACCCCCAATTCTCAGAATTGATTGCTTCCATCTACAGCCCACATGCTCTCAAGCTGCATCCTCAGTCTGGTGGGTAGTTTTCCCAATGGGGTGCTGGTTCCTGGTTCTCATCATTACCGTCAGGAGCCCATTTTTAGCTTCTGCAACACGTGAAGCCTGAGGCCTCAACTCCTAGCCCCTTGGAGGCAGAAAATCTTAATAAGATGTAAACGGTCTGGTTATCCCCATGAAATATATACCTTCAAGGTTCATGTACTAATGTGATTCCTTTTTCATTTCTGGGACCTGGAGATTGAACTTTCCTGTTTGTTAGCTCAACTATATTCTTTTTTTTTAAGTTTTTAATCTAGCATGTCTATGTGTGACAAGTAGAAAAAAATGCCTCCTATGTCACTTCAGTGTACCATCCTGAACTAAAAGGAATCTGGTCCTGCAATTCCAGTGGTGTGCTGGAGCCAGCTTGCTCATGAAAGCAGACTCTCAAATTTTTAGGAATTTTGTGAGTGAGTTGTTAAACATGACCATTATTAAAAATTAAATTATATAAACTTAGAATTAAATAAATTATAGTATAAACAAAAGTAATAAACCCTCAAAACATATCACTTCCTAATTAATACATATTACCTGCGCTCTTGAGGTCACCTGTGTCTACTATGTCTCTATGGTGGAAATACTACACAACAGTGTGATACTGAACATCAGGTCCCAATGCCACAGGTTCAGTGACATCATGCTGGCAGCCTGAAATAAGCTCTGGTGAATATTTTCATCATGAAAATCGACAAACACTATAAGCCAGGGCCTTTTCCCCCAGGAGCCAACTGTTAAATATTTAACAACACACCACCAAATAAAACCCATATAACATACTTGCTCTCCCAAAGATCTGGTTAATCCACAGTTTTAAGAGGTTAAAAAAAAAGAACTACATGTACGTACACAAAGTTAAAACAGCATTTCTATTTCAGCCTGTGGCACGAGACGACTACAATGTAAACAATATGTAACCCCTATCATCTAGCCCTAGCCTCAGCATTCACCACTGTTCAGGTAAAAGGCAGGTTGGGACTTGGAAGTCAAACTGAAGAAGTCTCCAGTGACCTGATTTGAATATTCTTACGCCTGGCTAACCGCCACCATCTACATACATACAAGTCGCCTGCTCACTACAGAGGGCATGGACTCCACAACGGGATGGCTGTTCTACTTTACGAACCAGACAAGGATTCTGAGCTGCTTCATCAGCTCCAACGCTTTAACTACAGACCTTTAACGGCAGGACCAAATTCCTCTTAAAGAAAAAGTGACCTTTTTACTAGTCTACACAAAGTGAGAGAATGATTTTTCTTTAGTAAGCTTTTTAAGTGTAACATGCCTACAGTGAAGGGTACCAATCATAAGTGCCAAGTTCAATGACTTTTCAGTGAACCCAACTGTGTAACAACCACCCTCACCCCTCAGAAATCTCCCTGCCATAGCCCCTCCTCCCAGTCATTATCCCCTCTCTCCAACTGCCTCTCCAATGGCAATTTTTTGACTTCTAATATTATAAATGTGTTTTGCCTCTTTCTGAAATTTACATAAATGGAATCATACAGGCTATACTCTTGTGTCTAGCCTTTTAGCTCAATGTCATGTTTGTAATTTATCTACGTTATTGCTTATTGCAAAGGTTCATTAATTTTCACTGCTATACACTGTGGGGATATACTATTGTTTGTTTATCCAAGCTTCTGTTGATGAACACAGGTAATATGAACAGTCTTGTACGTGTCTTCTCATGCTCAGTGTACCTGTTCCTATTGGGTATCTATATAAGAATGTACTTACTAGGTCAAAAGACACACATATGTTTAGCTTTAATGGATACGGACAAACAATGCTCCAAAACAGCTGAACCAATTTACACTCATATGAGAGTCAGAGTTGTTTCCCATTCTCACAACACTTGGTATGGTCAGTCTTTAATTCTAGTCATTCTGCTGCATATGCAGTGGTATCTCTGGGGTTTCATTTTGCATATCCCTGATGACTCATGAGATAAAACACCTTTCTGCATGTTTTTCAGTCATTTGGATATCCCCTTTGGGAAGTGCCTATTCAAGTCTTTTGCCCATTTTTCTATTCATTTGTCCATCCTTTTCTTATTGCTCTGTAGGCGTTCTTTACATATTCTGTACATGAATCATTTGTTAGATGAATTGCAAATGTAATCTCCCATTCTATGGCTTGCCTTCTCAATCTCTAAATGGTGTCTCATAATGAAGAGAAGTTCTTTTTTTTCTCTCCATGAGCTCATCTTGATAATATCTACTGCTCTGTCTTCCAATTCACTAATCTTCTCTTCAGCTGTGTTTAATCTCCTTTTCAAACCATTTACTAAATTCTTAATTTTAGTTGTTGCATTTTCCAGTTCAGTATATCCATTCAATTCTTTTTTTCAGAAATTAAAGTTCTCTTATTAAATTCTCCATGCTGTCATCTATTTTCTTGAACATATTAATCACAGTCATTTTAAGATCTGTATCTGACAATTCCATTATCTGGATCTCTAATAGGTTTGTTTCTATTACCAGGTTTTTTTCCCCTCATGGTTTTCAGTCATAGGTCTTATATGTCAGGTATGCCTGATAATGTATTATTGAATGCTGGACATTTGTGTATGAAAAAATAGAGAGAGAATTTGAGGCTCTATTTTCCTCCAAAGATTTATGTTTGCTCTGGCAGACAGCTGGGATAGAGGGAGGTCACCCTGATCCAGTCTGAGATAGAGCAGATGCAAACAGGTTTTTCGAGGGCAAGTTTATTTCAGGTTTGCCCCTCTTCCTAGAGGTGGCCCTTCCAGGATTCGAGCTGAATGCCTGGGATGTTAACTAGAGGCCTTCCTCCTTAGCAGGCCCAGAACTCCAATTTTCATTCCTCCAGACCCATAAAAATGCTGTCAACTCTGCTCAGCACCTTACCCAATGCTTTCAAAGTAATAAAGGCCTCATGAGGAAAGGACACCAAATGTCAAGCTCACATCTCTGCACTCCTTTTCTGTCCAAGACCTGGGCCCCACAGATCCTTGTTCCTTTGTTAGCTCTCCAAAGCCTTCAAACAAGGTCAAGCTTTTTGTAATTTTTCTAGCTTTCCAACGTTCTCCATGAGAGGACAGGTCTGACACAAGCTAGTCTCCCATAAGCCAGGAGCGGAAGTCCCAGGGAAGCATTTCTAAGAGTATAAATCTGGACCTGCTTATTTATTTTCCACATGACTCTTACAGTTACTGATTGTGCTATGAACCTATAAGCAGCATCATGACTGCTTAAAAACATGCGTTCTATATAGTGATAAGAAAATCTCTCAATAAAACAAGAATGATCATACAGTAAATTTTAATGTGTAAGCAACAGCCTCATTTTCTAAACTAATTTTTGCAGCGGTTGTATTAGCTAGTTTAACACCAGAACAGACCTCATGCAGGCACAATTCTTTGAGAGGCAGGGACTGAATTGTGAGACACTTGGTATCACCTGCATCACCAGAAATAATGTGGTTACTATAAAAGGCTTCCAGGAGAGGTTTAATTTCATCTAAATATGGTTTCTATCCTGTAGTAAAGTACTTTCTTTTTTATAGACACATATAAACACTTATAGACACACAAGTGCCTTTCAAATAAAGATATCTCCACAATGAATTAATTCACGTATTCAAGTATATTTTACTTTTACTTTACTTGGAAGCCACATTTACAAATTGAGGAACTAGAAATAGGTCCTCTTCTAATTTAAATACTAAGTTTAACACCAACTACCCAAGCAGACCTCTAGGACACTATACTTTCTAGCTTTGTCCTTTTCTTGTGTGTGGTGTAAGTTGCACTGGACACATTGATGAGGTGGCTACCCTTCAAGTCAAAGGGCCTCTTTCACTGCAGCTACTGAAGGAACAGCCCTTAGACACCCAGAGGTGATGCGAAAGAGGGTGGGCACCTGATCCAGGGCCACCGGGTCACTATAGGCTGGCCAAAGGCCAATGATGCAACCAAGAGTGAAAAGATTAGTCAAATCAATCCGATCTCCTCTCTTCAGAATCTGATATAGAGGTATTGAGAGACAGAGTGAAAAATGGTCCCAAAAAAAGTAATACATGGAGAAAGAAGCCATAAAGAAGAGTGAGGCCATGGTCACAGCAAAGCCACTGCAATGTGAAAACAGAAGCTCTGAGGCAAAGAGGAGAAGCACAGGAGGACATGGTAAGCAGACACAGTTGAGCCTGGAAAGCAGACAGACAGAGAGGAGCCGAGTCACGTGAGCAGCGGGCCCTGCAAAGGAAACCCCCGTGCTCCTGCCATGGAGGCTCCCAGAGCTATTCTGAATCCAGTTCTCATCCCTTAAATCTGGGCTGTCCTGCCCAGACGCTTAGATTTGGCTATACTTAAGCTTTACTTGCTCATTTCTTAGATTTCCATGAGATCACTGCTTCCCCAATGGCCCCCACCTCTCTCCCTTCTATAACCTTTGAAGGAACTGAAATGAGTCTCCAGACCTCACACTGAAAGAGCATAGTAACACAACTCTTCAAGTCCATCTACTGAAGGGACTGACTGATGATTAGACATATCTTCCCTGAATTCAATTGAAGACATATTAGACACTTTAAGAGGGGCAAAACATGCAGACATGGACAAGGAGAATGACCGAGCAACTCCCAGAGCAGACAAAGGAGCCACTACCTGAGTGACGTTGTCCTCAGTGGCACTGTTGAAGCGCTGCACATCCGGGGAACATCGGAACTTATGCTCCAGGGCAGAGGGCAGTTGTTCCGGAGCACTAAAGCTGTTGGGGTAGTAATTTGGAGCACCACCTTTAAAGGAAAACCATATGGATTTACTCAGGGAGATGAAACATGAAGCAAGTCTGCAAACAGTGAGTGTGATAAGAAATAAATTCAAGTGGCAATTATACATATATATACGTATATGTATATGTTCATGTACGTGTGTGTACACACATCCATACACATACATGCCATGCGCATATTATTTTTAACGTCCCACATGTAGCTACAGGCAGTCCTCAGATTCTTAGAGAACACTGCCATCTTCCAACGGCTCCCCTGGGCTGTCTCACTCTGAGTGTTAATGAAGAGATCTCAAATTCCCTTTGAACACTTCAAATGACCTCATCTCTAAAATCTTCTGATGCTTACCAGTACAAACACACTTATACAGGTTTGATTTGGCCCCCACAGACGACAAGACCCAAAGACGCATCTCAAAGTTGAGGGCTTCCTTGGGGCTTGGGCTCAATTCAAACACTGAATCACAAAATCCTCGGGAGCAACTGAAAGTTATAGCTGTGCTCCTTCAATTTACAGACACACCAACTGAGCCCTGGGACATTCACGGACTGCTGCAGGTCCCACGGTTGTCAGTGCTGGATCTGGGGTCTGGGCTTTGCATCTCTGCCATTCCAGCACGTACCACATCCCCATTACGGAACGCTCCTTACTATTCCTTAAAGGCTTTTAAGATTCTTAGGGTCTCTTTCCTTCACTGACTATGACTATTCAATTCTAGCTTGACTTTCACTTCCCTCCACAGATGAATAAAAAAGGGATTTTTTTTAATTTGATATTTCTAGTATGTCAGCACTCATTTATGTAGACTTGTAGGAAAAAAATGACAAATACAACCAAAACATTTTTATGACTTCTGGAATAAATTATGAGGCTGTTTTTCATTTTGGCATATTCATTTTTCTAACTACACCCTGCTTGGGCTGATACTAGCAGAAGCTTGAATCATCTGAGCATACACGGCCTAAACAGAAGGAGTGGCCCGGAAACATACTAAGTAGTTGGAACAAACTGGTCTGGGGTTGCAACTTTACCCAGCTGGCTGCCAGAAGAGGCTATCCAGAGTGGATAATCCGGGTGCCTACATATCAAGTTGGTCAAAGTACCGAGTGCACGCAGGAAGAGGTGGGACACCGTACTATTATGGGGCCCAATTATTAGCCCAAGAAATTCATTCTCGGTCAGCCACGTCTATATGAAAAGCCAAGGGCTCCAATAAACAGCCACTAGAGTGGTTTTCTTCATTAAGAATAAGCTCTTTGAAGTGTGCCTATTTGAGTAATTTAAAAATTCTATTTCCAAATAAGCTCTGAGCTTTACTCAAAGTGGAGTTGTCTTCAAGTCATTGACTACTGGGATTAATTAAGCTCTTCTACCAAACTTCAAGAGCACAGTCCAAATGCTCTATTTTTAAAACCAGGTAAAGGGTGTGTCAAAATACATCCTTAAGTAGTTCTGCCCTATATATGCCACTATAATGATAAACAAGAATGGTAAACACAAAGCGATTACTGATTAATGAAGTTTCAAAATATACATGAACCTCTCTGATACACCCAGTCTCAATAACGCAAGGACCGAGGAATATGAGTGAAAAAAAATCACTTCAGAATAAAAATGCAGAAAACAGACACAGGAAGTATCAATGACTTTGGGCAACAACACACCCCACACCTCTGTGAACCTGAGAGCAGAAATACTGCACCCACCTAATGAAACTGGTTAGTGAGCACGTAAACCTATCAAATGCATGGAAAAGGCTTAGTGACAATGGTTACAAATGCAAGGCACAAAATTATATACACAAAATAATCTTAAGTGTATAAAAAATAGTCACAGAAAAGACTGGCAAGAAATATAGCAAAATGCAACAGCTGTGGCCTTTGTGTGTTGGGACTGTAGTGGGTTTTTCTTTTCCTTTCTCTTCTTTCCCTTATGTTTTCCAAATGTCCTTGAGAGCACATGTACTATTTTTATCACAGAAAAATCATCTTTGTTTGACAGACATCTATGGCTATAAATATAAATCATCAGTGAAATTTCTGAAGGGATCAGTGTAAGCAGCCTATTGCTAAAACATGTGTCCTAAATAGGAAAAGAGAAAAAACACCTAAGATATATATTAAACTGTGGAATATTAAAAAAAACAAAAAACATTAACCAAGCAGTCTCTAATTAGAACAAGTGATCAGAAATAGAGGCTGTTTATATATGGCACCAAAAAGAGTAGTTAAAAGAAAAAATCATAAATTTGATAAATGACCAAAAACCAAAATGCAGTGAAGTCTCATCTCACCAGTTGATTTACATGAATTCAGTTACTTAGGACAAAAAAGGTCGGGGAGAACCCCCTGCTTTGCTGTCTCCCCTATCCTAACCTAGCCCACCCCTCCAAATTCTAGCTAGACCTGCTCCTCCACCGCCAGCAAAGTGCAGAGACACAAAGACACGAACTCTTGGCTTTGCACTTCCAAGAGGTGAAGTCCTGGTGATTTAAGAGTGATCTGAGGAATTTCGCACCACGTGAGGAGTCTTTAAAACCAACCCCTAAGCTGGATGCTCATCTACAAGAGCCAGTGAAAGATGTTCCCCCCGCCTTTCACTACTGGATGGAAAGCAAGCGAAACCTGAGGTGCCCGCTCTCAACATATACAATAGATAAAAGGAGGGAGGGTCCTCAGGCAGTTTAAACCTGCATTGCTGGGCAAAAAGGTCGCGGTTGCCAGGAGCGCCCGTGGAGCATCTTCACAGACGGGAGGCCCCCGGGGGCCAGACTGAAACCCACGGCCTGGCGAGGCGTCCTGCCCTCTCTCTGTGCAGCAGTGCGCTCTGCCCTTGCTGGGCGAGCCCGTGTCTCAGGCCTACCCTGATTGTCGAACATGCACATGGGGCCGTCACGCTGGTAGTTGGCCACTCGAGCACGGTAGGGACAGTTCACAGGAATCTGAAGATAGTTGGGTCCCAGGCGGTGGCGGTGCGTGTCAGGATAAGCAAAAAGGCGGCCCTAGAGTTAGAAATGAACAGACGATGACTGCGCAGTAACACAGCAGACAGGAACAGTCTGAAAACTTCATCGTAAAAATTCAAGCACAAAGCACTCTGGATGTGGTGACCACTGAACCTGCCAACCCCCCAGGAAAGAGCAGAGCCACCTCTCTCTTATGAAATGAGCTCTCCCTAACGGAACAGTCCTTAATCTTCACGCCACAGGGCCAAACATCCACGCATCTTCACATCTGTTCTATTTTTTTGTTCGTTTGTTTATTGCAGTAACATTGGTTTATAACATTGTATAAATTTCAGGTGTACATCATTATACTTCTATTTCTGCATAGATTACATCATGTTCACCACCCAAATACTAATTACAACCCATCACCACACACATGTGCCGAATTATCCCTTTCGCCCTCCTCCCTCCCCCCTTCCCCTCTGGTAACCACCAATCCAATCTCTGTCTCTATGTGTTTGTTTGTTGTTGTTATTATCTACTACTTAATGAAGGAAATCATACGATATTTGACCTTCTCCCTCTGACTTATTTCACTTTGCATAATACCCTCAATGTCCATCCATGTTGTCACAAATGGCTGGATTTCATCGTTTCTTATGGCTGAGTAGTATTCCATTGTTTACATATACCACATCTTCTTTATCCATTCGTCCCTTGATGGGCACTTAGGTTGCTTCCAAGTCTTGGCTATTGTGAATAACGCTGCAATGAACACAGGGTTCACATCTGTTCTAGACAATACCTCCTTTTTTCTCAAGTAATGAGTTATTTCCCATTCTCAAGGAGGTATCATGTTGTAAAATCAATTTGCTAGAACTCAATGAACTGGAAGCGTGAACTAATTCCATTCCCCCACCCCCACCCCACTCTCCCACTCCAGGGGAGGGATCAACCGTCTGCTCTTAACAAAAAGCAAAGTACTACAAAACCAACCGTATGGGAAATTATTCAAAAAATTACCTCCCAAGTTGCATTCTGAATTATGTCAGCACCACTCTGAGCTCTGAGACTTTCTGGATATAAAGTACTACACAAAGAAAGCTGTGGTTCAGAATGATGGCTCTATAATGCCCAAGGTCCAGAATCAAAGATTAAATTACGTTACATAGATACCAGGGCAGGATGTAAGCATTTTGTAATCTCTTTCAGTTAGTGTTGAAATAAAATGCTTTATGATTAACTGTTCATTAATCTTAGTATCCAATTATTTAAATTTTCTCATTATTCAAAGCTCTACTCTATGAGCAGTTTTCTTGCATTGACTTTATCACTGGCCTTGAATCTGAAAGAGTATTATTATATCCTTAATTCTATGAGCCGAAACAAAAATCAAGTTGAATAGAGCAACTTATGCTATTATTTTGTACCAAATCACTCATACCAACAAGCTGAATCCAGTCTCACTGTTCTGTCAATCATTTGCTCTTGGCTGAGTGACTACCTCCCATATCATTTCAAATAGTCCAATGTAATATTTAGGTGACTGTCACGCCACCATGACTAAGAACCTATTGTCTGGAAGCTAGTTGCCTCCTTTGGCTTAAAATAGGCTAAGCTGTGTTCTAACTTTACCAAGTTTACAGGATAGGAGACACAATCAAGCTCCTGGATGTAGCCTCTATCACGTAATTCTGGTTTTGTGTCACCTTATGTTTATAAGGCCACCCTACCCCACCTGTGGGTGGAGACTCACGAAGTCAAGGTCAGGAAATGGGCATAGCCAGGCCAGACGCTGACACTGACTCGAATCCAGGACTCCCCCAAGGCCCTGTGCCAGAGCCCCCTGTGGACCCGGGTGAGAAGGCAGAACAAGGCTCTCCCAGTCAAGGAATCGGGCAACAGCTTCTCCAGTCCTGCAAACTGCAGAGTGTGGTGGTGAGGAAAGGAGGCACCTGCTTCATCAGGAGCCTGGGGACTGTCTCTCCGTGACGTGCCTTATACAGCTGTGTCGTTTTCACCCTGGTCTGGCTTATCACTTTGGATGACAAAGTTTTAAAATGTATAACGTGACCTGTTACAAGGTAACCGGGAACACTGTCCATTTACTGTACAACTACCACCACCCTCAGACACTCATTACTTCTCATCAGAGTCATTTCCAAGTCCTCCTAACTGGCTCTCCACTTCTAGTCCCTCCTCCAACATCATCCTACACATTCCTGCCAAAAGAATCTTCCTACAACCCCACACAGCTTATGCTGCTTGCCTACTCAAAAAACCTTAAACTATTCCTCACTGCTCAACAAATGCCAAAAGAAGTACAACAGCCCTCCCTGTGTACGGCTCCTAACATGCTCCCTGGCCTTAGAACCCACAGCTAAATGGCCCAAGAAGTTGTAAAAACTAGGCTGAGAATTGATATCTTGACTGACCCCAAAAAAGCTCTTTCGAACACTTTTTTAAACACTTAAAAAAAACTATAAAGACAGCACATTAAATTTAAAATATATGTTTGCCATAACTGAAATTAATACTGATAGAAATTATATGACTCGTTCTTATAATTCATATAATTCAAGTCACTAATGGAATTATATGATTTCCATTTACCGTCCTTTTTCAGGCCTCTCTTCCCCAGAGTTTCAACGACATGTCTTACACGTTTGTTTTTTGTTGCTGCAGAGAATACATATTTGCTATGGGGTCCTTTTCCTTTGGGGGCCCAGGCCTCCATCCAGTGCATCAGAGCCCTTCTAACTATATGACTCGGAGCTACGAACTGCCCCAGGTCTCCCTGTGGTCCCAGAGACTCACGATGACCTGGCTTCTCATGAAGAGCCTTGGTGATCTTGTATTCCTCAACCTGTTCCCTCCATACCCAGACTATGCAGCCTTAGCTCTACCCTGGACAATTTCGAGCCTTGGAAAATCCCATTAACCTCTCCTTCACACAGTTCAGCTCCCCTCCAACCCCCACCTCGGGGAAGGCTCGGGCCCAAGGTCACGTCGTCTTGGTTTCCTCTGCTCTTCAGTCTGGGGCAAGCACTTCCGCTCACCCTCTGTAATCCTATCCGTTTCACTTCCCTTTTCTATTCCCAACCCCCAGTTCCCTCCTTTTCTATTTATAACCAACAGGAGTGATTCTACTTGATATATACCAGATCACAGTCCCAAAACTGAAGAAAATTTTTCTTTTCCTAGAAGGGCCAACAGTGGTATAAACCTCTACTCAGGCGTTAAGGTCCCTGTGATATATGCTCAACGTACCTGTCCAGTCTTACTTCTTCTAAGTCAGGAAAGAGTGACTGCTTACCGTGTAAGTACACTCCACATGGGCCACCTTTGCGCCCACACTGCCGTCCCTCTCCTGGCCCCATTTTACCTCTACTGAAAATCGAAATCCTATCTATCCTTCAAAAGCCATCTCATATGCTACCTCATTCTCAAACTTGGCCATCGTCCTCCCATCAGCCAAGACTCCACCTTATGATTCACCACAGCACTCTGCCTTACATCACAGTTATTCTGTGTCTTAATATCTGTTATCTATCACACACAGTAGATAGGTATTCCATTTATATAGTTAAATTGAACGAAAAACTAATGAAAAACTTATTTTCTATAAAAGCCTCAGATATTCCCAATGTCAAAGCAAAAAAGTTAATATTAAAAAAACAAGGGAATCTTAGCTTGCCTCCATAGAGGGCGACACCTGAACTGGAATTGGATTCTTACATAAGAAGTAGCCATCAGTCACTGTGGCCTGCCCTAGCGTGTAATCGTTAACCTGTGTTTTGTGGTCATGGTCCAAAAACACCAAAGACTGACTTACTCAACAATTACCAAGCCAATTATTTTCCTACTGATTTCTGGTCCAAAGAATGTTCCACTCTTTGTACTCTTGAAAGAGCATCTTGCAGAGTGATAAAAAAATCCTGAGTGCCCAAAACATTAACAAGACAGAAGGTTAAATTAACCCATTGCCTTAGTTCATAAAAATAATCTCTGATCTCCTTCTACAGATGGAAAAATTCAAGCATCACCACAGAAGAAGAAATGAATAAAGTTATGCTGACCAAGGTGTTACAATCAATGAACTGTATTCCCTCCCATCAGTTACAGACCGAACAAAGAGTGCTTCACTCTATAAACACGAGGCATTGCTAATACAACATTTTTTAAATTAAGAGACTAAATGTCAAAGTCTTAACAAATCGAGGGATTTTACAATGAAATTTGGTTTGTATTCTAATGCCCATCTAAGGATGTTTCATGCAGTCCCACAGGAACTAAAGACCCAGATTAAAGTTTAAGTGATGTTCTAGTTAATTCTTCATATAAAGGTCATGCCAAATTACACACTGTGTGTGTGTCACGCTCACACACTCCTGCCTCAGAATATCTCCATCCACCAGGTTTACCTGAAGCATTT
Source organism: Ceratotherium simum simum (assembly GCF_057802395.1). Lineage (NCBI taxonomy): Eukaryota > Metazoa > Chordata > Mammalia > Perissodactyla > Rhinocerotidae > Ceratotherium > Ceratotherium simum. The sequence goes on from NC_141933.1 coordinate 31,530,224, forward strand.
TGTCCGGGCTGGGCTCAATGCCGGGTGGCATGTTGCTTGGGTCAAAGGCTATCTGTTCAACCTCAGCAAAGTAATTAACTGGATTCCGGTTTAAGACCAGCTTACCAACTGGGATAAGAGGGTAGCTGCTGTGAGGCCAAACCTAAAAATAATGTCATATTCACAATTACCAGACCACCAACTGAAGGAAATTAAAGTACCCATAAAAACTAAGCTTTCAAATACAGTGAAGCCAATGATAGTAAGTGAAAATAATAATTTTTTAATCCAATAAAATGATAAGAACTTAAGGTGAGTACATTGGTTGGATCTTTCACAACAGTAAACGGTAAATATCAACACCTCCCCTGGGCAAAGGGACATCAGCTTTTCAGAATCGCTAAGAACAGATGGAGCCACCTAGACAAACCCAGTGAACTTATCCCACAAGGACTGAAGAGAGATGCCGGCGAGGACTCAGCCGAGAGCGAGGAGACTCTAAGGTGGCCCTGCTGCACTTGTGCATGGGTGACGTCCCTGTCACTGTGAATGCCTGACTGCAAATGTCTCAAAGTTAGGCAAGGAGAGACTCAAAAAACAATCTAGCTGTTAACTCACTCACCTTGGTAAGATCAAACGGGTTAAATGGAAAAGTCTCCGCCTCAGCGAAGGTCATGACCTGGATATAGAAGGTCCAGGAGGGGTAGTTGCCTGTGGCAATGGCATTGAAGAGATCCCGGAGGCCATAGTCAGGGTCTTCCTGGGAGAGTCTTGCTGCGTCTTCAACGGAAAGGTTTTTGATGCCCTGGTCAGTCTACAGAATGAAAGAAAGAAGCTCAAACTGAAACTTATTGGCAAAGCTATTGAACTTAAATCAGTAATTCATTGAAGGATTATGAGCAACACTACTCAAAGACTGGATTTTCCTTGTACTGATAATTCCACTGTTCAAATCTGATACAAATATAAATTTATCAACAAGAAATTCTACTTGATTATACTGATTCCTTTAAATGTCCAGTTAATCTGTCTACACATTTCATATTTAAGATTAGTTCTATCTTTCCCTTTATGTATTCTATATTGCAGTCATGCAGCGCATAATATTTCGGTCAACGACGGACTGCATATACGACCGTGGTCCCATAAGATTAGCACCACGTAGCCTAGGTGTGTAGTGGGCTGTAACATCTAGGTTTGTGTAAGTGCACTCTATGATGTTTGCACAATGATGAAATCATCTAACGACACATTTCTCAGAACATATCCCTGTCATTAAGCGAAGCATGACCATATTTGAATTTTTTTAATTGTTGACATATAGTTTATTTACAACTGTTCACCCACATAAACAATGCTGCATGACTGTCTTCAAACAAGCCAAAAAAAATTTTGGCATAAAATATTACATAACATAAAATTTACCATTTTAAAGTGTCCATTCAGTGGATTTTTTGAGTATATATCTCAAAATGGAGTTGCTAGGTCATATGGTAATTCTACCTTTAATTTCTTGAGGAATTTAAAAACTGTTTTCCAGAGTGGCTATTATTTGAATTTTTATACTCATGTTACTTTTCGAATCAGAAAAAAAATCAAAATATATTTTAACAATAAACAAATGATTAATAAAATTAAAGGACTTCTCTTTTTTTTGCTTGAAGTAATTTTTTTAATTCCCTGTTTTATAATAGCTCAAATCAGTTACTGAGATTGCGCTCAGCTAGTATCCTTCCATCCCCACTCTCTTCCTTTTATTTTTTCTAAGAAACCATAGCATCACAGTTCAGAGAGCTGAAAAGAACTTCAGGACAGTCACTCTGAACCAGTTCTCTGACTCTGAGCAGGCAAAATTAGTATTCTGACTTTTCAAACAAGCCATTAAGACCCAGAGAAGTTAAGTCACTTTCACCAGTGCTCCTACTATCACACCTACTGCCCTTCAGTAGGTTCCCCACCTATATCTTACTCTGAAAGATCTCCCACAAGCCAAGCGCCATGGAGAGATTTCCTTAGCAAAAGTCAACTCTGGAAGCCTGGTCCATTGCTACCACAGAAATCTCAACTCTCTCTGGCCAGTGGTGAGATTTGAACCCTTCTTACTATTAGACCAGAAGGAAAGCCACCCTCAGGATTAAAAAATGGAGGTCACTATCTGCAGATCACCCAGAGAGCTAATACACTACATTGTGCAATAATACTGCAACACCTTCTGATTTTAATTGACTCTCTTGAGCTTAGAAAAGAATAATCTTAGGTCAGAATAATCCAGACTGATGAATCCATGTAGATCTCAGGCTACCTCAGGGCCCTCTGCTGAAAAGATCCCCAAGCAATCCAATCTTTCCAAGACCAGGGACAGCTGGTATTATCATCCCAGTTTTATAGAGACAAACCTGGAACTCAGAGAACTTTTAATAATACGCCCAAGTCACAGGCATCCGGAAGAGGGAAGATCTGAGTTCAGACTGGTCTAACAGGAAAGCCACCAACCATGCTACCTGTCCCAGATACAATCATTTAGTCCTGCTGTAAGTGACGCTACACTGCTCCTTTTGGCAATTACAAGCCAATGGGTCAACTGTTTCTTAAAGCTGTTCCTGGCCAAAGATTATATACCCAAGTCATAAGTGAAAAGAGGGGTGACGGTTCTCCTGTTTGATATACCTACATTAGTTGTTCAGATAAAGATTAAGACAGGACAGAAGAAAACAGGTCTGTGGGATATCATTAAGAGGGAGACTGTATTTGTCATGGTCCACTTCTGTCTCTGCTTATTTTAGCAGCAGTATTGGGAAACAAGTTCTTAGGCAACCAGAGGTTTTTCAAGAACCTTCTAGTGTTCTCTGGAATATTGCTAATTCTAACAAATGCCAAGATCATACTAAGAGAGAGCCCTTTAAAATACTTCAATTAATTAAAAGGTTCTCAAAAGCTTCCCCAAAGGTAACTGATTTGATCTGATTGTATGAAAGCAAATGTAAAAAGGAGAACTGTTGTTTTCTGACACTTGTAATTGATTTTACTTATCTGCCCTGTTCATAGTATACCCTCAATAAACGGTAACAAATGGATAGATGAATTAAAAATTTAGAAGAAATGTTTTTGGAAAGACAGCATCCGATGTTGAAAGTGATGGTGAGATTGGTATTTTAAAGACAGGAATGCCCCAATTCTGCTTCAGTGCCCCCTCCTGGGCCCCAAAGGATGCTCAGAACAGTGACTCAGGGCTAGCAAAGGCAAGGCAATATAACACCTTACTGTTTGCTAAGGCTTATCTCCAAACTCCAACAAAGAGCTCTAGAAACCTAGGCTACAGGCAGAAATCTCCTTTTGCCTAGTCTGGAGGCCTGTATTATCTCCTTACCTTTGAGCCCAAACCAAATCTTAGTCCTTCCCACTCCAGGGAGAAAGAATTTCAACGTGTACCTGCCAGCACCAGCAACATTATACCTGAGAGCCAGCACAAGCAAGTATTTTTCCAAACATTAATGCCAGAGCCCCCATGGTCCAGAAGGAGAAGAAAGCCTGATTACTGAAAGCAGCTGTGTGCCTTGCCCTCTGGCCACATGATAAGGAGAGACCAAAGAGACCACACACGGTTCTTCTGATTGGGCAGCGAGAATCTATTCACTCAGGCAGCAGCCAACAAAGTACTCAGGGTACTGATCAACTAGATCAATACTTCTCATCCTTGGGTGGGGGGTAAGGGAAAGGTGGGAGAGGCCTTGATCTTTGCCCAGTCCTCAAGAGAAGTAAGGAGACGTGGGTGGTGGGAGCCTGTGCCCTGCCCCAAAGGCAACACGTACCTTATAATGGAATTTGCAATAAACTGCCTCTCCCTTCGCATTAACCAGCTTGAAAGTATGTGATCCATACCCATTCATGTGCCTATGTCCATCTGGAATCCCTCGATCACTGAACAAGAAAGAAACCTACGGAACAGAAAAATAAAGCCTAAAAGATTTCAGTTTAAATCAAAACATCTTAGATTTTTAAGACATGCCTAAGTTTCCCGAAAATCCCTTAATAACATAGCCAAGTACCCAGAGGAAAGGTTACTATTATCATTTATAAAAAATAACAAACAAATGGAAGAATTTTAAAGCAGAATGAAATATAAATCATTAACCTCACGGGTCAGAATTCTATAAAGAAAAGCACAAACAAATCTGAAAATTAGCTTAACTTGTTATTCAAAATTTATTTTAATAGCGAATTCATTTGGTACTAGTTTCCCCTCGTTTCCCTAATACAAAGAGCTTTACCTCACACTAGAGACTTTAATCCTTAACATCGCTAAAAGTCAATCAATAATGTCTCTAGCATCACTGAAGGTCTATGAATGGGGGAAGATTAAAAAAAGCAGTCTATAGAACTCTTCAGGATGACGAAATCTGAGGAAGTCTTCCAAAAAGAAAGTCAGAAATCAGTTCTAATAAAAGAGCCAAACCCGGAGAAACACAGTGTGAGGCACAATCAACGGTCCATCCCAGCTGATATAATACAGTGAAAAAGAAGTGGCCCCACCTGATGCAGAGACTCAGGACGCAGGCTCCAGAAGTCCCAGACCATGTCCGGATCTTTCAGGTGCGTTTGAGGGTTTCTCTTTTGGCTGTGGATAAAGGATGGAAACTAAATGGAAAAAGAGAGAAAAAAAACAAAAACTAAGTTTACAGGAATTATGGTGTCTGACATTGTAAGTCGCCCATTGCTAGTTTAGAACAATATAATCCTAGAATTTTAAACTGCAAACCCTAAAATGAAATTTACCCTCTACCTGTTTCTAGGGCAAAGCACCTCTTTTTATTAATTTTCCATGCTCTGCAAGGAAAACTGGACTATTTCCATTAAGTCAGTGAATCTTGAAACTGCAAATCTAAGACCAATGGTAATTGCTGTTATTTGATATCATAAAAAAAATACTAAATATGGAAAAATGTGTTTAAAAAGGCAATCCAGCCAACCCGAATTCTCTTTTTTGCCTTTCCCAGGGCCTCTCTTCAAATGCCACTCTATACAGAGTATCTGAAATCAATTTGAATCAACCGATATTCGTAGAGTGCAAAATACTTTATCACTCACCAATATGGCATCCCTGATGAAGAAAATGGGGGTGTTATTTCCAACAAGATCCCAATTACCATCTTCGGTGTAAAATTTCACCGCAAACCCACGAGGGTCACGAACTGTGTCAGCTGAGCCCGATTCTCCAGCTAGAAGAGTCAAATCGGAAAAATGAAGCCTAAGCCAGAGTCCTTTGAATCCAAGAAGCCTAAAGTCATAAGGAAACACTGAGCTCTATCTTTTCCAATCCATTTCCTAAAAGTAAATTAGATGTTTAAGTACCTGGGTCATTATTTCTACCACCTACCAGCTAATTTGGTATACCAATTAAACAAATAAATTAATTGAGAGTAATGAGAGTATATGTAATAAGAGGTGAAGAGATTATCCATTTAACATAAGGCAGCTTTGTCCAAACATGAAATTAAAATAAAAGAATAATTATAAAGATTAAGGTAGTGAATAAAGCGAGTAAGTGAGTTGTCAAAATTATGAGGTTAATATTAAGAAAATGAGTTACAATATAGGTTCTTATTCTTAATTTCATTTACTTTTGCATCCCACTGTATTTTTAAAATGCACAAACACAGACTCACAGAGAAACAGAATTAATCATGCATCATGGTGTGTGTGGTGTAGTATGACAGATTTAATTCTTACTAGCTCTGTAACATGAGGAAAACTGAAATAGAAATAATCCCGCCTTGCAAAGTAGACCTATGGATTAGGAATAATGTCAGGAAAGCATCTACCCATGGCTGGCAGAGTAAATTCTCAATAAAGGGCAGCTGTTATCATGGTTATTGACTAAGATCCCCACTCCACACTTTCGTTTGAGGCAACCACTTGTAAAAGTTCTTTCCAAATGTCACAGAATTGCAGAGGTGGCCTCTGCATAAGTGTGATTTCCTAAGAGCTCAACAAACAGAATTATAAGTAACTTCCTATATGTCTTAAAATATTTTTCCACTGTAAAACCTTGCTATAATTTGGAGAAGCGCTTGTTTCCTATCGTCTAATAAGTTTTTTTTGAAATTAAGTTTTAAGTGCCCCAAATAAGATGCAGGGTTGAGTTAAGCAACACCAGTCACACAAACACACTGACTTACCCACAGTGGAGAACCGAACTGCAATGGGAGTCCTCTTTCCAATTTGGTCAAATACCTTTGCCTTGGAGTATCTGGTAATGTCATGCGTGACCTCAAAGTAGCCAAAAGCCCCTAAAGAGAAAGACACAGAAATCTTCATCATGGAAACCATCACTCGGACCATCAGGCCCTCAATAGGCATCTGGGTGACAAGAGAAACTGATCGTTTAGCACTGGGAGCTTCCAATATGATGGGAGAAGGGGAGATGTCCACACACAAGTGACAAGAGCAAACTGCAAAGCCCTGCCATCATTCAGTGCTAAACCGAGGGCTCCACAGCTGGAGCCAAGAGGAGGAGATGGGTGAGGCTGGAAGTAGCTCGTCAAGGTTGACCCAAGGACACAGGGCCCGAGAGGGCCTGGAACTACATGTGGGACCCCGGAGAGAAAGAGAAGAACAGAGAGGAGGAGAAAACACAGAGAAAGAAAGAATAAACACTTAGGAAGGACACCACAGAGCCAAACCACACACCGAACAGCGTTTCAAAAGCCATGGTGGAAAAGCCAGGCAAAGAACGTTGGAGAAGCTGAAAGACAAGAAAATAAAGAAACTAGGAAGTCCTTAACTGGGAGTCCAAGTAAACAGCTAAGAGAAAAACGTTCTCTTCCTTTCTATCACGCTTTCTTTTTCCTACTGAGTGTGTAGCTTCCTTTGAAACACCAACCCCATCTTTTGTTTCTGTAATAAAAGCAAGATAAAAGTTTTACAGAAGTTTTGGACCAAAAGGAAAAATCACCACAAACCCATCACCCTAACACAACTATCCTCAATTTTGCACAGCTCATTCCTGTATTTATCCAGTTAGTGCACCATCTAAATCTTGTTACAATTACAGTACGTCTGTGTCTGTATTTCTATATTCTTATTTCTTCACTAAACTGTATAATGGAAGAAAAGGAAGGTTACTTTTATCTTTAATAAAATAAAGCATTTTATATATAATGTGCAATCTAGGGAACTAACCATCATTGAATTACTAATTCCTCTATTGATGGACTTCCTCCTTTCTCCCAGGAATGGAGATTTGGCACTTCTATTAAAGGAGCTCCAGCCTTTTGAGAAATAATTTTAACCCCAGTGTTACGAAACAATCCTTTTGCAACAACTGAATAGAGCTCTCACCTGCTCCTTTAGCATGCACGACTCTCTCAGGAATTCTCTCCCGGTCAAAGTGAGCCATTTCATCAGTGAAAACCACATCCTGAACCAGAAGGGGCCCCCGGGGCCCTGCTGTCATAATATTGAGTTTGTCTCCTATTGGATTCCCGGCCCCAGTGGTCAGAACATCAGGCTTCTAAGAGAACACCAAAGGAAAAAGAGGGCAGGAGAGTCAGTACAATCAAACTCTTAATTTACACTGTCGTAGGCTACATCATTTTGCAATGTTTATACCTTCTGCCCAAATTCTTTTTAAATTTCCTGTAGTACTAAAATACTACAGATATGCCATTGCCTGAAATTTATAGTCAGGTCTCAGAAATCCTTGATAAATCTCAAACCAATCTGGTAAGAGATCTGCTCTGAAGAGCAGAAAGACGGTGAAATATCCTGGCAACGTGCTCGGCCCCGCTCTAGACACAGCCACCGGCTCTGCACAGGAAGCCCAGGCAGGGATCCCGGAACAGGGAGCAATGTGCTCAACACTGAACGTCCAAACTCACGGTGAGAGGACGGTCTCCTGAGAAGCTACGCTAGCCACTGCTTTACTCAGAACTCATGAGTGCTCTGTTACTGCTGCAGACGTTAAGGTGGGGCTTCCTGTATAGTGCATTCATTTCTCCCAGTGGATGCCAGCTATTTGCAACACTTCTTTTCAATTCCAAAAAAAGGCAATGGCTTTTATTGTCACTGAAAATAAACTGGTACTGGTAAGATGGATTACAGTATTAATTTTCTAAAGATGTCAAATGTCTCTGAAACAGGACAGAAGTCATTTTAATCCACCCAGTTCTCCAGATTCAGTTACATCCGAAGCCTCTCAGCTGTCCCTCCTCTAGAGTGGGAGCAGTGTTTATCAAGCCCTCCATGATGCCGGGCAGCTCTTCGCTTTGTCCTGTTCCAAGGTCACACACCCTGCTTTGACCACAGACCACTCCCCCAGTGTCTCCCCTGGTCCCGGGAGATCAGGGGACTTGTGTGTGGGGCAAAGCTCAGCCACCTCCACCTTGGAAGAGCATTCTAAAGGCCCCCGACGAAAGACAACGCTGCCAACTACTCGCACCCAGGGGAGCACTAAGCTCCCAGGTCTCACAAACCTGGAGCAGAGTATATAACTTTCACTCTGCATGCACATCAATCCTGAATACTAAAATAAAGTCAATGCCCGCCTCTTCTCTACAGGGGGATACTGGCGGGGGCGGGGCACTTAAAAAACTTCAAAAGTTCTGTGAGCTCTGGGAAAATGCACCGAATAAAGGAGACCTCGGAATTTGCAAGATGAACAAACAAGACTCACACACACTAGTACGTCCCCCTTGCCCACCAGACTTCTGTTCGCATCGAAATGGGAAAAGGTCCACAGGGCAGCACGGAGAATCGTGAGCGCTGGCACCTCAGACCCTGCAGCTGCCAGCTCTGCAATCACCAGACGTGCAGCTGCTAGCACCTTACTTACTATTTGTGAGTCTCAATTTTTCATCCGCAAAATGGACAAAAAATAACTACCTCCCAGAGTTAATACAGGGATTAAAAGAGCTAAATGTATGCAAAATACCGGTCACACGCTAAACATATACGCTACCACTTACTGGCTGTGAGAAAGTGACCTGATGGCAGAAGCCAAGCATCTCAGGTCTGATTTTCTTCTTCTTTTTTTTTTTTGTGAGGAAGATCAGCCCTGAGCTAACATCCATGCTAATCCTCCTCTTTTTGCTGAGGAAGACCGGCTCTGAGCTAACATCTATTACCAATCCTCCTTCTTTTTTTCCCCTTTTCTCCCCAAAGCCCCCGTAGACAGTTGCATGTCATAGTTGCACATCCTTCTAGTTGCTGTATGTGGGACGCCACCTCAGCATGGCCAGACAAGCAGTGCGTCGGTGCGCGCCCGGGATCCGAACCCGGGCCACCAGCAGCGGAGCGCACGCACTTAACGGCTAAGCCACGGGGCTGGCCCCTCAGGTCTTATTTTCTAGCAACCGTGAAGATGTGTAGGCATCTGTCCAGACTCTCACCCTACCCCTTCCTCCAGCAGCAAACTCTTCCAAACTGTAAGGAAGTTTAAGGGTCCAGTCAGCAGTCACCACCCAAGCACACCACTCTCCTTGGAAGATACACATGTGCTAATCCACGTGACACCGTACACTTTTTTAATTTAAAATAGAAAATGAACCAGAAAAAGGAAGAGTGCAATTGCACAACTTCACCTTTAGTTTAAACCCAAAACTTGACTGTCAACCTCTGCTGTCACTGGAACCACGCGGGGAGCTTTTTAAAGCATGGTGGTGCCTGGGTCATCCCCCTGGAGATTTCTAATACAATTAGTCTGGGGGAGCCCTGGGCGTCGGGATGTTTTTTGAGTTCCCCAGGTGATTCCAAAGGGAAGCCATGATTGAGAGCCACTGACCAAAAGCTTTTGGATAATCCAAAATTAAAATAATAAGAGTCTGAGCAAACTAAATCTGTCCACTCTTTACACGCTCTTTTCATCATATAAACAAGGCACTAAAGGAAACCTAAAAAAAAATAAAGGGGCCATCCCACAAAGAAGAGTAGGAGAGGATACCAAGAAGCTCAGCAAAAGGAAAGGTAACCGAAGGTCAGAGTGTCATTTACATCCCTGCGTCCCTAATGCAGGCAAGGAGCTGCTGCTAAGAGAGAGATGAGAACCCACCACAGGTCCCCTCCTAATGACCAGGTCAGGGTAAAAGGCTCAAGAATAAAAACCACGCCCAAAGGAGGCAGATACAGAGGAAGTTGGACGAATGAATGAATGAGTGAAGAACTAAAGCACGAGATGCTTTCGCCTGAATCATGGAGTCTTAGCGTGGGAATGCTGGAATGTTGCCACCATCGGGCCTCCCTCCCACCCACCGCAGGAATCTCCTCCACAGCACCCACTCTGGGAAGGAGTGACACCTCAGCTTGTAGTTACAAATGGAGCATTCAGCACCTCTTCTAATTCCCGGCACTAAGAGATCAATTGTCCTAATTTCTAACAGCTTTCTTCACACAAGCTATTAAGTTTGCCTTCAAAACAAGTGTGGTGGGCAAAGCTTCCCCAGGGCCAACAACACAGCAGGAAGGCCAGTGGGCCAAGACCAGAAAGGAAAGATCCCGACCTCAGGGGATGTTTAAGGTAAGGAGAGAAACTGACCAAACAACAGGAAAGACAGTGTTGATTACAAGGTGAGGAGGAGGCTGCAGCTCATTTGTTGGCATGAAAAGAGTGCATGCAATGAAGCTTTACTAAACAAAACAGGGGGGAAGGGACGGACAGTGAACAGCAAACTTTTACAAACCATTTCTGAAAAAAGTACAAGGCTTTAGAGAAGTTTCTACAAGATAATGATATCCCAGTGTGAGCAGAGGTCCTGCCTCATAATGCCTCTGATCTCAGTAACATCTTCATGGGATGGGGAAGCAAAAATGGACACTCTGAGGTTAAGGGTTCTTCCTCACAGAACCCAAGGCAAAAAGGAAGGAGAAGCAGTTATTCAACGTACCTGCTTGCCTCGAGGGAAGCTACATTCCAACTAAATCTCCCAAAAGACAACAAAATGGACAACTTAATCACCTCCCTAGTGTGGGGGATCAGCATTTGCCACCCCAAAATGTGTCCCTTTGGCTTATTTTTAACAACAAAAAGCTCTGAAAGAAACTTGGACCTTCCCCCACAACCGCCTAAAAGAATTTAAGATAAAAGTCCTATACCAAGAAGGAGCTATCACCACAGATAACTCTAGGCGTGGTAGGCAGAAAGGCACCTGGCAAGACCCTTTTTTATCAAAGTAAGAAGGCCCAGCAAACATCTGTTACCAACATTTGCTTTTCCATCTCCTTGTGAATTGCCTTCCTCCCCTTTGAAATCCCAAACCACTACCATCAACATCCTCCTTTGTCTTTAGCTGAAGATGGTATTTAAGGTCATGGCTTCAGCCATTTTGGCAAGTTACTCAGATTTCCTGGGTTTCTCCCACATATGCATGTTATTACACTTTCTTTGATTTTCTCCTATTATTCTGTGTCATATGAATTTAATTCTTAGATTAGCCAGAAGGACCTAGAGGGTAGAGGAATAGTTCTTCCTCCCCTACAGTTTGGCAATGAGGATGGGATAAAACTTCACTGGCTGGACACTGCTCACTCCTGGACTACTGCAGCTGAGAGATCCGGGACCTCTGACAAGAGCCAGCAGGAGGTAAGAGTTCTTACCATGTCAGTCTCCCAGATCGCTCCCTGCAGGGTCCAGTGGAAGTGAGAGTAGTGGGGTTTTTGCTTTTTTAATGTAGATTAGCAGGAGAAAATATTTGCTTCTTGGACTCAGCAACTCTGGGAAATTTGGTTTGAGTCCTCATTGGTTTGCTGATCCTTCTCCCAGAGATGGTCACTGTTTTTCCTTGTCTCTGTCTTTTTGTTTGTTTGTCTGTTGTCATAAAATGGAAAAACCATAGGGCAAGACGCAGGCATCTCTATAAGCCTGTTGTCTGGGCCAGTCCTGCACTAAACTTTGCTGTGGGTTAATATGCACATGAGGTGAAAGCTATTGCTAAGGGGCATCTTGGAAGCCAAAGAGGCCACAAATTTGGTGGGCATGGGTTGAGCAGTTAAGAGCCATTAGGGCGCTTGCCACCTCAAGAAGACTCCTGTGATAGGATAAGCTGGTCACAGAATGGGGTACATGACACAGGTCCCCTCCCAACCTCAAGAAAATTTCCATGCCACGAGGTACTTTATAAAACAACACACACTCCCCAAGCCTGCAGCACCTCCCTCCCAGGTATTAACTTGGCTCCAAGAGACCCAAGGCTTAGCTAAAGCTGTTAATGTGCATATAAATGAGGCTTTTTCTTTTGTCTTGTTCTGTGTCTTGAGAGCTTGGCTTTGTGACCTCTCTGGTCTCCACCACGCAGAGGATGCACATACTGGTTAGCATCTTGATGGCCAGTCGAATAGATTGGGGTTCTGAGACACACTCTCTTTGTCCAGCTGTCTCAGGTTTCAGAGGAGTTTGTCATGAGCGGTCCCAGTCCATAAGTCCATAAGACGGCCTGTGTCGTCTCAACCCTCGTTGCTTGTTAGTACACTACCACCTGTGCAACAAAGGCCTTTGTTTTCTTAAGACTATTTTTGGGAGTGAACTTTCTGGATGTTGCAAGGGCTGCTGCTTTTGCACTCTCTTTTGGGGACGCCTCTTATGCCCATGGTTAAGCCATAAAAGTGCTACCGAGCAACGGCTCACCACCCGATGCGCATAGAAGCCGACACTGTGGCACACCAGTCTTTGAAAGAAGAAATGCTTTATCGCGCAATCGATTGGCAAGGAGATGGAAGGCTCTCAAATTTGTCTCCTCGTCCAAGTTACAGGGTAAGGTGTAAGAGATCAGGGAGGGCCAGCCGATGTACAGAAGCACTGGCAGGATGAGCCCCGAGTGGCAGATAAAAATTTTCTCCTCTGCACATGATCTTGGCCGGCTCATCGCCCCTGAAAAATAGCTTTAACATCCTGTTCTTAAGATGGGGTCAGTTATGGAAGATTACTAGGAAAAGTACAGTAAACAAGGGTAAAGTTGTTATGCAGATTTAAGGCACTGCCTTCTCCACTGATAAGAGTTTCTAGAGATTTAGAGTCACCCTCCTCTTCCTGGCATATTTGTAAGGGAGGCACCCTTACAAATGGAGATTTCTCTTATAAATGTAAATTTCCCTTGCAAAGGGTAATTCCTACTAGGTTTTCAGAGCTTTTCCTATGTCTGGTGTTTTTTAATAATCATCGGCTAAAAATAGACCTTATGCCAAAGAGGCGTGTTTTGGGGCAGCAGATTCTGTTCCTGGTGCTGTGGTGACAAAAGGATTATTAGCTTGAGTCACTACTAAGATCCTACTCATCAATAGCCAGACAATGGATCGTTTAAATTGGAAAAACTTCTAAATTGGAAAAATTCTTAGAGAGCTCTCATCATAAACAGCTGTTTTATTGGCACCTATGAAGAGACCAAGTTAAAAAAGAAATACAAAGAAATAATGACTTAGTCAAATTTGGGGTCTCAGCTTCTTCTCATGGTCTTACAGATGCTAATGAAAGCATTAAGTTAACTAACAAAAAAATAAAAGAAGCCCAGGAGAAAGTTGAGGGACTTTTCTTGACAAAGTAGAAATTTTTTAAAAGAGTTTTTAGGAAATAAGGTAAATAAAGCAAATATTAAAAAGGGAAACAAAGAGGAATCAGAAAGGGAAGAGTCATGAGACATTCCAGCAGGATGAAAATCTTAAGATGGTTATTTTAAAAAATGGGGTAAATAGGGCCGGCCCGGTGATGCAGCAGTTGAGTGCGCATGGCGCTCCACTTTGGCGGCCCACGGGTTCTCGGGTTCAGATCCCATGCGCGCACCTATGCACCACTTGTCAAGCCATGCTGTGGCAGTAGAGAAAGATGGGTACGGATGTTAGCCCAGGGCCAATCTTCCTCAGCAAAAAGAGGAGGATTGGCATGGGATGTTAGCTCAGGGCTGATCTTCCTCACAAAAAAAAAAAGGGGGGATAAATAAAACGGATATTAATGGGATTAAAACAAAGGTTTTAATACAGCACTGCCTAAGGTTGGGCAGGCCAAAGGGACCCCCTACTGGTCCCCCAACATTGAAGGGCCCCAAACAAGTCCCCTCTATTTACCCTAGTTTGGAAAAATTTAAAAAGCCAGAAGGCAGACATCACAATGAAAATCTGCACTTGGGCCAACAATTAAGCTGCTTAATCATGAAGCCAAGTGTCCGTTGGCTTGACTTCTCGCTGTGGACTCAAAGCCTTTTGCACAGAAATGGGTAAGGTGAAATTTTGTAGGAGAATTGGCATATTTAAACAGGCTTTATGTGAAGTGATTGCACCTCTTTTGCCTGAATGTATTACAGACTGTACTGTGGGGAAAGACACTGTATCTCACTGGGGAACGTTTCCCGTGCCAGATACTGCAAAACAGCAAATAAATCCACCCTTCAGACAATGTTAATTAAACATGATGAAGGAAGTCACTGGGTTGCCTGAGCCCATACCATGTGAAATAAAAACTAGAACCTGATATCAGGTACTAATAAAAAAGATAATGAAAGCTCCTCCACCCAGGGTAAATTGATCTAGGGTGGAATTGTACACTTAAAAAGATGGCCTTTGTTAAAGTTTGTACAGATTTTAAAGGTATGATACATTGTTCTAAAGTTTTAAAACAAAAAAATCTTTTGATTCATCTCTTATATCTCATATCTCCTTGATATAAAGAAGCAATTGGAAAAATGTAGCTGGAACGGTGGGTGAACCTCTTTTATCATTCAGACTGTAATCCAGTTCTTTGGAGGAAGTGAAAGCAACCATCTTTGTCTACAGATCTCTGCTGGGCCAAAGATGTGGCTCTAGAAAGCAGGTCAAAGTTCACTTGTCCTTTTGCCAATACTAAAACCTCCCCTATTCCTCTCAAAATGCTCCAAGATATTGGGATGTTGGAAACTGGTAAAGCGAATATGCCCCAGAAACTCCATCTTGGAGAAAACTTAAATGCTTTCTCTGTGTCTTTGTGATGTACATTTTCTACTCCCATCTTCTCTAGGACTTAAGAGCCATTCTTTAAAATGCAAATGTTTCTCATCAGGGAAAAAAAAAAAGGCCTTAACCTTAACAAATAAAGTTAACTTTTACTTGCAAGTAAACTTAACCTTTCCAACAGCCAAAACAAAATATGGATCAAATTATTTTACAAACTAGTAAGTTTTGTATTGTACCTGATTCATAGCAAATACTTAACAGCAGCTGTAAAGTCTCTGTCTGTGCCTACCTGTGTGCTCATCTATGTCTATATGTACATGTTGTCAAAGTGAGATATTTTTCTACCTGGGTTTATTAGTCAAATAAGCTAATGTTATCTCTGTTACAAAATTTGTCAGCAAAAATAATAACTTAGAATGAGAGCTAATTTTGTCTAATGTCTCATGAAGTTTTCATGGGTAATATAAACATAATTGTTGGGAGCAAATGATTTAGATACAAGTGAGATAAAAGTTTATAGATAAACTTTTAGCAATAATTATATTCTATGGCATTTATATTACTAGGTAAAATTAAACAATAAAAAATTCATTGCTACCTAGGTCATTTTCAAATAAGATAAAATACTGAAAATTAACTGCTAAATATATCTAAGTTTACCTACTTTTGTCTTACTACAGAGAAACTAAAAGATGTTTGGGTCTATCAGTAAACATGTCTTGTGCTTTATTAGAAGATTATACTATGAAGTAACATGTTTCTAAAAATTATAAAAAGTATTTATAAATTTGCCAAGCCACAAAATGCTAACGTAAAAGACAGTTCATAGTTGCTTACTTTTTAGTTGTCACTAAAAATTAAGGTTTCTAAGGGTTAAAAATCTAATATGTAATTAAAGCTACTAAAAATTAATAAGGAAAACATCTTTGTATTCAAGGAAAGTAAGATATGTTTTCAGTAAAGAAGGTATAAGAAATAAAGATATTTTTGTTTGTTAAAACAGTTATAGAAGGTTTATAAAAAAACTGAAAAAAGTTTTGTGTATAGTCAAGTTGGCTAAGATTGAAATAAATTTAATTAAGTAAATGAGTTTTAATACCAAAAGTAAGCTACTGCAAAATTAAAATTTGGTTTTCTCTTAAAAGAATAATTTTCTTAAACTTTTAGTCTGATCTTGATAAAGATATTATAAAAGGTTTTTCTTTACCTTTGAGTAAATCTACATAAAAGACAGAAATTCTGTGTTTTGTCAAAATAATTTCCTATGTTCAAAAAGGCTGGGGTTTCTCTAATAACCAAAATAAGGGTTTTTTTTTTTTAACTATTTAACTCTCTATGTTTGCCTTAAACATCTTCCGTTCTCACTTCGGTTAAATGGATAACTAAGCATTCTTTCACAGTGACCTATATCCTATTTGAAGTCTTTTGTCATTTAGATATACTTATTGTTTTACTCTAGTGCTTTGTGCAAATATGTTTCATCTTCAAAGAGATTCATGGAAAAGACTCTAACACTCTAGAATATAGGTTTCTGATACACTTTCAGATCATAAAACTTAACTGGGTAAGAAACTAGAAAACCCTAACGGGAAACTGATGACTTCATGAAGCTGCTAACAGAAGATTAAGAGTTGATTACATGGGACTGAGTAAACTGATGAAAACGATTAAAATTTTTATGACTTTTGTTTAAAATCTTGTTTTTTTATTTATTTTTTTTTTTTCAAATTTAAGGAAAGCTTTTTCTCTTTTCTCTTAAGCTAACTATGACTTATATCAATTTGGTAAATTATACTTTTCTAAGCAGAATTCAAACATTTATGTTTTTCTCCCTACCTGATCCCTCCAGAATTTGGAAACTCTTGATGAGTAAATATTCTTATTTTCATGGCAATATAGTTTTTGCCAAAGTTCAATAAAAATCTATTCTCCTTATAACAGGACACAATCGGAAACATTGGTTATATTACCAAGGTTTTGACTGGAATGTCATATTTGAGAGAAGCATGCATAGACTCAGATATGACCAAGCAGCTTTAAGGAACAAGGATTGACTTTATAAAATAAATAAACCACTTGAAAATATTGACCTGGTACCTTGCTTAAAGGGTCCCAACAACTTTACCAGGTGAGTAAAGAAGGTCACTTCCCTGGTAGGTGCAAAGAAACTCAGGATATTTTGGGGACCTCGAGAAGAGAGGAATTCACCCAAATCTAAGGTATTACAAGCAGATTCTGATGACGAGTCCTTGGTTTGGCTTTCCTGGCCTCACGAGGCCTTTTAATTCAATCTGAGATTCCTTATGAAAAGTTCCAGCAAGGTAGACTTAAAACAGCCTATGTGATCAATTGCTATCTTGCTGTACTTATGTAACCAATTGGGCCAAGTTTATTGAAGCTAGACTTATTTTGCAAACCAATTAGTCTTAATTTGGCTATCTTTGGTAAAAATGAGGGTGATTTTAGAGAGAAAAAGTATGTTTCAGTAGAAAACTATAATACACATTTGTGGATATTAGATTCTAGTTCTGTTAACTGTCTTTGAGGTTTTTGTTTTCTACCTGTACACTGGACTGGATCCTAAATTCTTCTAGTTTCCTCAAATATCTGGCTACAAATCTCCCAACTAACATCTTCAATTCTTTCCATCCTTTTCATTCGGAATCATTGAGAACTAAAACCACTCTTTTTCCTGAAGCCCTACAAACTGAAGCTGAACAACTTGATATAAACTTGAGAGATCACCATGATAACCCATGTTTAAAGAATCTTCACGTCTGTTGCTGTGTAAGCCACTCAAAAGGATAACCTGAACATCCGATAACATCATCAGAGACTTTTCAAACTACAAAAGATACCTCAACCCTGATGTCTAGAAATGTTCTTTACTGACTGTCCCCTGGGCTCAGAAACTGGTTTAGAATTTATTCCAACCATTAACCTTGTTTTTTCTTTTTGTTTACATAGAAATGCTTCTTATTAAATACCTAACTGCTTGCTTACGTAACATAGGCCTAACTTTATGAGCCCACCTGCATCACTGCCTTCTGAAATGAATTTAACTGGACTGACCTATTATTAGGACTAAGACATGGGTTCAGTGAGATGGAACAATCTACCAACTCAGCTTCTTGACTATGAAAGTTCTAGAAGTTTCAAAGGTTGGACTGTGGGGGATCAGAATTTGCCACCCCAAAATGTTTCTCTTTGGCTTGATTATTTTTAAGAACAAAAAACTCAGAAAGAAACTTTGACCTCCCCCACAACTGCCTAAAAGAATTTAAGATAAAAGGCCTGTACCAAAAAAGAGTTATCATCACAGATAACTCTGGGTGTGGTAGGCAGAAAGGCACCTGGCAAGACCCATTTTTATCAAAGTAAGAAGGCCCAGCAAACATTTGTTTACCAAACATCTGCTTTTCCATCTCCCTGTGAATTGCCTTCCTCCCCTTTGAAATCCCAAACCACTACCCCCAAGATCCTCCTTTGTCTTTAGCTGAAAATGGTATTTAAGGTGTTGGCTTTGGTCATTTTGGTGAGTTACTCAGTTTTCCTGGGTTCCTCCCATGTATGCATGTTATTAAACTTTTTTAGATTTTTCTCCTGTTAATCTGTGTCATATCAATTTCATTCTTAGACCAGCCAGAAGGACCTAGAGGGTAGAGGAACAGTTCTTCCCCCCCTACACTAGCTACTCTTCTCTACTTTCTAGGGATATTAAAAGTCAGGAAGAAAGTGTACATTAAGATTTAGACCAAATTCACTCAACAACATTCAAAGCATATTTACTGAATGTCTACTATGTGTTAGGCCCTGAATTACAGCAGCAAACTCAAACTCCTGCATTTAAGGAGCTTTCATTCCATTGGAGATGTTAACTGTTATATTATTTATAGTAACAGAAGCTTAGAGACAGCTTAAATGTCCAAAAATAAAGGATCAATTAATTAATTATGGCACATCCATAAGCTGAAACATGATGCCACCATTAAAAATTTCAGCCACAGGAAAATGTTAGTAACAATGTTAGTAACATTTAAGTGATATCATTATAGGTCATTTTAATTTTCTTTAGATTTCTTTCTATTTTCTTTCCTAAAAAATTTTCAGCCAGAAAGTCCTTTTCCATATCTAATTAAATATTAGAAGTTTTTCAAATTATTTATATTTTTATACTGACTTAATGAAAGCAGTGTATTCACGTTTACATAATAAACAGATAATGTTCCTAAAAACATTTTTAATGAATATACTACATTGCTGCAAGGGTCCATTCCTAATCACTTTTCTAATTACTTTCTAAAAATGTCCTAGACTATGCTTAATTTTCACTTGCCTGTATAAATTTAGAGGCAACTGAAAATTTTATTTGAAGTTACACACCACATTTTCAGCTTAAAATGACTTCATAAAAAACAAAGAGACAAAGACGTACACATAATCAAGTTTAAGGTGGAAGTCCCTACACAAGAATCCTCTTCTCCACTCTCTTATTTTGAAGAAATAATTACAATTCACAGGGAAAATTCTTCAGAGAATGAGCCACTGTGGAGCACAGGCTCTTAAATAAATGGAAACCACCATATTTCATCAACGGTAACATAAGCAATGTTTCACATTTGAAGATCTCTGAAATTGGGGTATATCCTACAACCTATGGCATCTTAGCAGTGAGTCATGGTTTAGATTGGCAGAGTTTCCTCTTTCTAGTAGCACATACAATACTGGTGCATTTTACAGTGCATGGCACCTGGGATTCAATGAAATATGATAGTTCACTCAAGGCTGGGAAAGCTCAGTCTCAAAAAATTCAACTCAAAAGCGGCTATATTTAGTGTCAAATTCTTTTTCCAGGATTGATACACTGAAACTGTGGCCACTAAACACTCACTGGGGGGGCAGGGGGAAGTATGTGCTCCCACGACCATGAGGGAGACGACCTGGAAGAGGTGCAGGGGACACAGAAGAGACCCAAGGACAGCAGCATCCCCACGCACCGAAGAGAAGAGGCAGCAGAGGAGAAAGAACATATGAGGGAGGCAGGAAAACAGAAGCCTGTCATAGACTCCAGGGCAGAGAAGAGAAGCCAACAGAGGCACCTGCTGCAAACAGGTCATACAGAACGAGGACTGGGAAGACGCTACCGAGCTTGGAAACCAGGGAGGGGGCAGGGGTCTCTAGTGCCCACACCAGGACAGTTTTAATGGTAAATAATAAAATAAAAAAACAAGAGAGAGCCAGCCATAGACCAATGACGACAGTGTGACATGAACCAAGGGTTGGGATTCCAACAATCGGGCGCATCTGAGCTCCTATCATAAAGACGTTTTAAAATCTTCTTTGACTTTAAGTCAGTGACGCTGGAGGCGTAAGTTTGAGTGTGCTAAGGATGAACAGGAGGGAAGGAAGCACAGGTTATGAATCCAGTCTCTCTCTAGACTGGTGTTGATAAAAGGAGGGAGAGTGGTGGTGTTCCAGAACGCAGGCCGCCAGCGCCCTGTGGTCTAAGTCTCCAGTCGGTTCCATCAACCCCATTATAAATACAATTTGTTTCTGTTTTTGTTTAGGTCAAACTTCCAGCAACCTCAAGCATTTAGAATACTTTTGAACTAGTAAGTAGAAAGCAGGGAAACCAGCCCTCCAGGGCTACAAACAACCACCAAAATATGCAGGAAAGACTTGGAAGATGATACCTGATTAGATGGGGACAGCCAGAGGAAGCCACTCCCTGCCCAAGCTGAGAGGGCAGAGGTGACAGGCGGGAAAGAGAGGAGAGAAGAAGGGGGAAAATGAAAAGTCCACAAAGGCAGAGGCAGCAACCACCTGGAATGGTGATGAGTGCAGCAGGAAGCCAATGTCAGACAGCCTGGAGAGGGCCGGCTGAGGCAGAGTTTGTCTGCAGTCCAGGACTCAAAAGGCAGCACCTGGGTCACATTAGAAGTTCAACAATCCCAAGGTGGGCCCTCCACAGACTGGATGGTAGGATCCAGGGGGGCGGCATTTAGAACAAGAGCCCCTCCGTGCGCTCACTGCAACACTCACTCATGCCGTCACCAGGCCTGGTCCCTGCCCCCCGTCCCCATGGACCACAGAGCCTGGCAGGAGGCATCCCTGCGTCTGCACACACGCCCTGGAGGAGGGAAGGCACGGCTCCCACAGGACGGCCAGTGCTGCTAAAATACTTCACAGCCCCGCCCTGTAGCCTGTGCCCTGGTTTTTAACAAGCAACAGACAAAAGAAACAACAGCCAGGGATGCCAGCTCTAGGCTTCCTCTGGAGGTTATGGCGGAGGGCAGCTATTTCTGGTCCAAAGCTAACCAAAAAGGACAAAAGCAGAATCAATGCAGCCGACTGAACTATTCATGATTTTTTTTTTTAATTTTTTGTTTATTGCAGTAACACTGGTTTATAACATTGTATAAGTTTCAGGTGTACATCATTATACTTCTATTTCTGCATAGATTACATCATGTTCACCACCCATATACTAACTACAACCCATCACCACACACACGTGCCGAATTATCCCTTTCGCCCTCCTCCCTCCCCCCTTCCCTTCTGGTAACCACCAATCCCATCTCTGTCTCTATGTGTTTGTTCATTGTTGTTATTGTCTATTACCTAATGAAGGAAATCATACGGTATTTGACCTTCTCCCTCTGACTTATTTCACTTTGCATTATACCCTCAATGTCCATCCATGTCACAAATGGCTGGATTTCATCGTTTCTTATGGCTGAGTAGTATTCCATTGTGTATATATACCACAGCTTCTTTATCCATTCGTCCCTTGATGGGCACTTAGGTTGCTTCCAAGTCTTGGCTATTGTGAATAACGCTGCAATGAACACAGGGGTGCATGTACCTTTACGCACTGGTGTTTTCAAGTTCTTTGGATAAATACCCAGCAGTGGAATAGCTGGATCATATGGTAGTTCTATCCTTGAGTTTCTGAGGAATCTCCATACTGTTTTCCATAGTGGCTGCACCAGTGTGCACTCCCACCAGCAGTGCATGAGAGTCCCCTTCTCTCCACATCCTCTCCTTTCCCTTTTTAGCTCCCATTTCCGGAGCACTGGCCATACGCAAGGCTTCACCCTAGCCGCCTTCGCACCAGCTCTCTCGCATGCCTCCCAATCACCCACTGAGATAAACGTCATTAGTCCCATTTCACGGGTGAAGCCGTGTGCTCAGAGAACTTAAGTAACTTCACAAAGAGGTCACTATTGCAGCACAGGTGTACCTGTTACACATAACAAGTATGGATGGACAAAGATATTTCTTCCAACTTGCTGATTATTGTTTTTTTTTTTTTAACTCAGTGAAAAATCACTTTAGAACCAGAATGTTTTGAAGACAGAAAAGCTCTTCTGTTGCTGGACAATTCTAAGAGCTCTCTCCCTCTGGAAAAGCAGCATTTGTACCTGTTAACATGTTTCCATCTTCGTGGACGCTCCTTATTCCTGACATTCATGCATGCTTCTCCCCACCACTCTTCCGGCACCCCCCCACACCGCCCCTCAAGCTGGGTGAGGGGCGTCTTCTTTGCCCCATTGAACAAAATATGACAACTGCCTGTCTACTTCACTGTTTTTCCTCTCTAGACGGTATACTCCTTTCCATCTATATCCCTGACGCCTGACACGATGCTCAGTATCAACAAGTGCACGACAAATGCTTGTGGATTCAACGTGTGAATAAATTAAACTGTGGCCCAATATGAAATGGCCAACAAAGAGTAGTTCTAAGTAGGAAGAGGAAGCAACAACAGTCTATCCCTCCAAAATAAAAGGGAAAATATCTGAATTTATAACTTTAAATTCTGATCAAACACCTTTAGACTGTCTTATTATGAAAAGAACGTTTATGTTCTTATTATGTTGCAGAATGTGGCAAAGACTTGGCTAAAAATCAGCACCATGATTAGAAGCAGGGATGCAAAGTAACATTCCATTTGGGCTTTCCTGTTAAATATTTTTCAGCTGGAGTTGAACAGGAATGAGGAAATGTGCCTGGGAGGAAGACGGCCACTTTCTCTGATGAAATATCTTCTCTAATGAAACACAGTTTCCATTTATTAGTGCCCTCTGCTCACAGAAGGGCCAAGAATTTACTAAGCACCATATTCTTCCATTTTTAAGTTTAAAAAGATTGGTAATACAAACCGTCCCTAACTTTTAAACCCAAAGGAGTCATAATGACAGCTTCTCATCCTCAGAGATCAACAGAGAATATACCTGATATTTTCTGGCAAATTACTGCCTGACACTCTACATTTATTCAACAAAGATCCATCACGTACCTACCATGTGCACATCCATGAACAGAAAACCCAAGACTGCCCAGCCCTCAAGTTTCTTCGGGGAGGGGGGGGGAGACAGTGACACTGGACTGCTCCAGGCCTCCTGCCCCGAACCTGGGAAGGGAAGAGAGAGACGTCCCTGACTGCGCAGTTTGGGAAAAGGACTCAGGCCTGTGCAGGGCCCCCACCTCCTCCCCTTTGGAGGCCAGCGGCCCAGGCAGCACACATTCTTCCTGCTCCCCAGAGGGAGGCCTGATAATGGAACTGCCTAAATGCCAGTGGTAAAGTCAGCTCAGGATTGCAATCCTAGCAAGGCCTCTTGGCCAAAACTCCCAAGCCACGTTCTCCAATCAGTCCTCTACCAGTAACACAGGTAACATCCGAATCCCGCTGACTCCCCGTCTCTCTCAGCTTGGGTGCGGGATGTGTGTGCAAGAGGTCTTACGTATCAGACCCACTCACACCGCAGAGCCACCATCACAGCTTGCTAGACAGGCATGTTCTCAACTCTTTACTTGGGTTATCACATTTAACCCAGCTCTCTGAAGTAAGTACTATTATAATCCCCATTCTACAGAAGAGGAAACGGAGGCACAGAGAAGTTATACAACTTGCTCTAGGTCACCCACCTAGAAAGGGGCAGAAAGAGAACCTGAACCCAAGCAGACTGGCTCAAGAGCCCAAACTCCGAACCACAACACGGGAACACCTCTTAAAACGGCACAGCTCACCTCTCCCGCACACATGCTACGGGCTGGGTCCCCGACACGTGAGAAGTGGTCTTGCAGGGAAGCTCACTGGAGACTCGGCGCCCAGGGTCTGCACTGCGAGCTGACACGGAGGAACCCTCGGATCCCAGAAGGAAAGCGGGTGTCAGCCTAACCACACTGTTTGTGCAAACCGCTTAGGCACGGTCATCCACCCTCATCAGTCAGGTGGGGAGCCCTCCCAAAATCCAACTGGCAGACACCAGCCAGGGGCCGCCCCGGCCACAGGCCTTTCTAAGGAGAGCAGTCTCAGGCCTGGAGGTCAACTCTCTCCTGCTCAGACACAGCCAGGGAAGCTGAATCTGCCGACTGGCTATGTGAGGATAGTAAGGTATTCCTGTTCGTTTTGTAGCTGTGACAACGGTATGAGTAAAGAGTCCGCACCTTTTGGAGATACACCTGAAATGTCAGCTTCAAAACACGGAGGGGCAGTGGGTGAGACAAACGAAACAGGATCGTCTGTGAAGCTCTGGGACCGGCACTGGAGGTTCATTACACTGTCCTCCCTACTTCAGTCTGGTTTGAAATTTTCCATAATATAAAGTTTTGTGGAGTTTTTTTAAATGAAGAATCAGAGAGAAATGTCTAATAAAATAAGGGAGAAGTTGAAGCAAGCGGGGAGAGAGAGTGCTGTGTCGATAATGCTCACCCGCGAGTGTCAATTCTGACCAGGCTCCGTGTTCAGCATTTTTCCTATATTAACACAGTCAGTCAAGACTAAGCAGAATTCAGCTCTGGACACAAAATATACATCGGGCAACAGACCAGAAGATCAATGCGGGCTCCTGCCCAGAGGGCCTGTCATCACTAGAAAAAGCGGAAAACCCTAACTCCCATGTAGGCCATTTAATCCTAAATTCTGGATTCAGTCTGATGTGCTTTTTTTTTTTAATCTGAAAACATTCTAAGCTTCAGAGGGTGTCCCACCTTAATACCACAGCACACTGGGGGGTCCTCAAGCACAAAAGAAATGAACTGACAACCCTGGGAAGTTTTTCTGATTGCCTTAAAGATTGAAAACTATGCTTTCTGGGCTCTAAGCAGAGACTTCACCACTGGGCTGCCCTTGATCCTGTAAGTGACTTCATCGTGGTTAAGCCACCAGGTGCCTCGGTATAAGTCAACGCCAGAGGGTCATTCTAAGCTCAAGAGGCAAGAATGAGTCTTCACTATACCCTCTGCCTAGGGTACTGCCACTCAATAAAATGTTAAATATATATAATGGAAAAAGAGAAACTCAGTAAGGGTAAGAAAAAATCACACTGTGTTCTTGACAAAGAACATAAATGGTTCCCAGGGGTACTAAGCAAAGTATAGTGGAGGTGTCTACAACAGGCCATCTCAGCAGAGTTGGAACTACCACCAGACCCACAACCTTTACGGCCTCGTGCCCACAACGTGCTGAGCAAGGAACAACAGGATCTGTCAGGCACGCAAAGAACTGCCTGGGTGCTGACTGTGTGTGGGGGGCGGGGGGCAAATGACAGAGGGAAGTCAAAAATGGTTCCAAGGTTCCTAGGGAAGATGACTGGTGGGTAGTTTTAATGCCAGAGAAAATAAAAGTTGCCTTTTACAAGGAAGATAAATGTCAGACTTCAAGGTCACATGGCTGGACCTCTGACCTCTGAATTCACCTCCTCCCTCACCCAAATGGAAAATGTCTGTTTTTCAAGCAAGGCTGTTTCATATTATTTGTACAAGAGCAAACATGTTACAATAGTCGCTAATGTTTTTTTTTCCTCTTTTCTTGGTGAGTTGTCAATGTTTCCAGGAAGAAATGGTCAAAACATTGCTACTGGTTTTGAATAATTAGCAAACATTTAGAATAATTCTATCAAGAATAAAACCTTTAAAATACACAGAATAATAACTATTGCAAAAGAGGTTTAGTCTGTCTTGAAACTGTCTTAAATGTGGGAGCACTGAGAACTGGCCCAGTCCTTCGATCTTTCAAAAAAGTGGGGAATAAGAGGAAAAAAGAAAGGCTCAAAAAATGAAGGATTATTAATCTATAAGTGTCAAAGATTCCTTTACTCTTTGTATTAGAAACTACAGTGGTCTCACCACTCAGAAAGAAAATGAACAAAAACGAGAAGAAAACAAAAATAAATATTTGCTTGTTTTACATTCTGCTATCAGCCTCTCTTTTCTTACCCGGAGAAAAATATGGAGTGGTCTAAATATAGGCTAAAAGCAATGAAAGCTTAGAAATTTTGATTCCACTTCTCATGTCTCTCTTGCTGTCACACTATGACTCAGCAATTCCACTCCTAGGTAGTTCCCAAGAGAAACAAACACGCGTATCAGTCACCCCTCTCCATCCAAATGTTGGCAGTAACACATCACTGTGGTTATTATCGTTACCCTAAAAAACACACAGACCCTCACGGGCTCTGTCTTATGACTCACTGACAGGAACGGAAGGGCTGAGACCCACCTCTCTCCCAGGTAAGAAAGGAACTGTTAAAAAAGGTAAAGCTTGAAATGTTCAAATTCTCCAGTTTTTAAGGGATCAGAGGCTACTAGTTAAGCTAGATATCCGACCAGAAGAGCCCACAGCATTCTAAGCATTGAGCAACAAAGTTCCCATTGAAATTCCATCCGAAGTGACTGGGAACACGGGCAGAACCAATTCCCTCCCCTCAGTGTATTTTGACAGAAAGAGAAATAAATATTTTCAAGAAGATCCAAGTCATACCTATGAACACATTTGATTCAACGCTCGCTTATTAAAATTTACAAAGCTCGAAATCCACTTGTCAGCAACAAAAACTGACTATAAGGAGAGACGCCCAATAAATTGCTCTGACATTGGCTGACACTGTGGTTCCAGAGGAGGATACACCAGCGTGGCATTCTGCACCTGGTTCTGGAAGGTCAGGAGACAATAGGGTGCCCCCCTCTAGTAGTGCCAAAACTTAAAGCTCTCATAGTCCAATAAAACATGAAAACAAACTAGGGGCTGGGAGGGAGGATACTGATACTGAGCTGCCCACTTACAGAAAAGCATCTGCCAAGTAAGAGAAGTTTTTTTTAAAAGAGCATCTATTACTGTCACAATTTTCTAACAGAAAGTATATTTTAACGTCAGAAGGTAAAAAGGACATAACTTTTAAAAACAGATTACGTCTGTTTGCCCAACACCACATCACAAGAAACTGGCTGCACAGACTTTCAGCAAACATGGAATGTAGGTTTGGATTATGGTTTTGATAATGTCCAGTCATGCACCACATACAACAGACCACATACATGACGGTGGTCCCATAAGACCATATAGCCTAGGTGTGTGGTAGGCTATACCATCTAGGTGTGTGTAAGTACTCTATGATGTTTTCACAAGGACAAAATTGCCTAACAATGCATTTCTCAGCACGTACCACTGTCATTAAGTGACATGACTGTAGCAGGGTCAGGACCTGGACACAGACATAGACTATGTTTCCCAGCCTCCCTCACAGGTAGGTGTGGCCATGTGACAGAGTTCTAGCCAATGGAATGTGAGTAGAAGTGACCTACACCACTTCCAGCCTGGCCCCAAACTCCCACATACGCTCCTCCACGCTCTTAACCCTCCGTGGCTGGACAGTGATGCTCAGGGCAACTTTACAAGCCATGCATTGACTAAGGGGAGCCTCCTTCACCCAGCACCCTCAGTAACTATGGGCAGCAGAGTGCTCACTCCCTCTTCCACTTGAAACCACTTTGGCCCATCATGTAAGAGAGAAATAAATTTCTAATATGTTTACACCGTTAAACATTTTGGGGTCTAGTATTACAACACTTAGCCCATACATGATTTAACTTAAAATATGGGCTATGGGCCGGCCCCGTGGCTTAGTGGTTAAGTGAGCGCGCTCCACTGCTGGCGACCCGGGTTCGGATCCCGGGCTCGCACCAACGCGCTGCTTCTCTGGCCATGCTGAGGCCGCGTCCCACATACAGCAACTAGAAGGATGTGCAGCTATGACACACAACTATCTACTGGGGCTTTGGGGGGAAAATAAATAAATAAAATCTTTAAAAAAAAAAAAATATGGGCTATGAATCACTAATAAAAAGACAATTTTTAAAGGACAACAAATCTGAACAGATACTTCCAAGGAACATATACCAATGGTTGATAAGCATGTGAAAAGATGCTCAGCACCAATGACCATCAGAGCAATGCAAATTAAAACTACAACGAGCTACCACTTCACACCCACCAGAATGGCTAAAATTAAAAGACTGACAACACCAAAAGGCAGCAGGATGTGGAGCAACTGGAACTCTCATACATTGTTGATGGAAGGATAAAATGGCACAACCACTTTGGAAAAACACTTAATAGTTGCTCATAAAACATACGCATACTCTACGACCCAGCAATTCTACTCCTAGTATTTCCTAAGAAAAATGAGAGCATATGTGCACAAAAAGACTTGTATAAACCCTTTCATGGCAGCTTTATTCATAACAGCCAAACAGTGGAAATAGCCCAGGTGTTCAGCAACAGGATAAACAGACGATGGTATATTCATACAATGGAATACTACTGAGCAATAAAAGAAACAAACTACTGATACATGCAACACCACCAATGGATCTCAAAACATTTTTTCTTTTTTTTCAATCTTAAACATTTTTGCTGAATGAAAGAGGCATTACACAAAAAGTACATAAATCAACAGTTAAAAAAGAAAATCAAAGGGCCGGCCCAGTGGTGCAAGTAGTTAAGTGCGCCCACTCTGATGCGGCGGCCCGGGGTTCACCGGTTCGGATCCCAGGCACGCACCGACGCACCGCTTGTCAAGCCATGCTGTGGCGGCGTCCGATATAAAGTGGAGGAAGATGGGCATGGATGTTAGCCCACGCCAGTCTTCCAGTCTTCCTCAGCATAAAGAGGAGGATTGGCAGATGTTAGCTCAGGGCCGATCTTCCTCACAAAAAAAAAAGAAAGAAAATCAACAGTAGCTGCCTAGGGCAAGATTGCAGGGGTTGCCGGAAACGACTGGGAAACAGCATGAGCGAACTTCCCAGGGTGATGATTATCCTCTGTATCTTGATAAGAAAACATGATTCCCAGGGGTCTATATCATGGAATGGTCCACTTAATAATATTTGTGTATTTCACTATATATACCCATTACCTTAAAAACATAAATGAATATTAAACTCTGTGCATTTGCATACTTAGTGTTTGGGGTAAAGTCTACTAATGTCTACAACTTACTCTGAAATGCACTCCCCCAAAAATGCATTAATGGATGTTTGAAGGGATGGAGAGATGAAATAACATGTAATAAAAGATATATAGCAAAATATTAATTGCAGAATCTAGATGGTAGATATACGGGTATACACAGTACAATTCTTTCAACTTTTCTTAATGTCTGAAATTTTTCATAATAAAGCATGGGAAAATTATATAGGCTATGTGACATATGCAAAATTCCTTCTGGAGGGTCCTCAAAGAAATAAGCAGTTTTCACTCAGAGCAGCTCAAAGTGAGGAACGACAAGGTATCAATGTGACTGCCAAAGAGGACAGTGTACAAGTATGCTAGGAGACCATGGGCAGAGGACACAGCAGGATGTCAGCCATGAGTCCTCCAATTACAGATGTGCTCTGAGGGCCAGCCACGCACAGTGCATCACCAGCAGGGTCTCGTGATTTAACCACAGTTAACGACTCCCCCAAACAATGACGAGGCTAGTCTCGGGAGAAAGGGGAGTCCTTTAACAATGAATCAATTTTGTTTTATGAAAAACTCACTACATTGTCCATATTTTTCTCAATTCACTGAGTATTCAACGAAAACTTCAGTATGAACCAGGATTTAGCAACCACTGGGTATGAAAAGAGTCCTGGCCCCAACAAGCTGAGTTCTAAGCTTGACTCTGCCACTAACGAGCTGCATGCCCTTGATGAATCTGACTCTAGGTCTCTCTGGTTCACTTTGATTAAGAACTCATAAAAAACTGAACTACCCGAATGGCATATAATAAAGGACAGGATGAGGAGAGATTTTCCAGGCCCTTGGAGAAGAACAGCTGCCTTCTCACAAGCAGGGAACCATAAAGCAATCCATTGGCATCAATACCCCAGTTCATGAATGCTAACCTGGTTTTGAGGAAAGAGCACTAGGCAAGATGAGGAAAAGCACAACTCGAGTCCTCTCTCTGCCATTAACCAGCCACCATGGGAACTGGGCAAGGCCCTTCGACCCTGGGCCAATTTGATGAAAGACTCAGACCAGCTGTGCTCTCATCTAATCCAACGTCCTCAAAGATGCCCTTTAAGACTCTGCACCCCTCGGTACAGGGCAGGAATGCCTCCCCACCACCACTGGGCTGAAATCCTACTCATCTTTAAATCTCTCATTCAGATGTCACTCCATTCACACTTTACAAATAGACTTCTGAGGGCCCTCGCCACGCTGGAAGGGGAATCATCTGTTTACCTGTCTTTCCCAGCTAGACTTTGAGCTTCTCAGCGGTGTAGCGCTGGCCTCACTGGGATTCGTACACCCCCTCCCGGCACAGTTCCTGGCACACGCGGGCACTCAAATACGTGTAAATAAATGCACTAACTAATCCCTAATGTAGCTTCTAGCTCTAAAATGCTCTGCTTATGTTTTTAAGAGCAAATGAAATAATGAATGTAAAAGTTCTTTTATTTAGTCGTTTAATGCTGTGCGTACAAAGTATCAGTCACAGTGATCGGTGCTGGGGACATCGAGGTGATAGAACAGGGTCCTGACCCCACGGCACCCCGCAAATACGAAAGCCTGCAGTTACTGCTGGCGCAAGGTCAAGCTGGAGCCTGCGCCCACTCGCCGCCCAGCCCCACTTCCCTTCCTGCAGCTGCAGCTCTCTGCCTCTTTCCCCGTGCGCCTTCACTCCCGCGACCTCTGTCCCGCTGGCAGACGCGCAAGATTCGCAGCCAACCGCCCGCGCCCTGCAGCCGCCGACAGACCCTGCCGGCTCCCCCGCGCCCGCGAATGCAGCAGTCCGTCTGCAGCGCCCTGCTCTCCGCGCGGCCCCTCGCGGGTACCTGCGCGGCCCGCTGCTCCTTCCAGCGCTTCATCTGGTCGCTGGCGGGATCCCGGCCGTCCGCCATGCTGCCCCACCAGCGTCCAGAACGCGCAGGCGGCCTCGCTCCCGCGTCTCCGCCCTCTGCAGGGAACGCGCCCACGGCCCCTAAATAGGCCACTTCGGCCGCCCGCGAGCAGCTCCGCCCCGGCCCTGCCCCCTCGGAGGGCGCCTCCTGATTGGCCGTCCGGGGCGGGGGGGGGCCCCCCGGAGAGAGGGGGCCGCGGATTGGGAGAGGCAGGGGTGGGAGGGCGAGAAGGGGGAGCCCGCCCCTGCGGCCCCCGGACCCCGGGAGTGGTGAACCCAGGGCGGGCCCCGCGGACGGGCGTGACTCCCGCAGTTATCAGCGTCCTCAGGCTGCCCCGCGACGCGGAGGTTGGCGTCTGCCAGTTTTGCTGAGGAAACGCTTAGGCCCTGTTGGGTGGGACTTTGAACTCTGTAAATACGCTCTCAGCTCTTAAAAATCAGAAATCTTGGGTTGAATTTCTCTGTGCAAAATGAAGTTTTGACAAAACCTAATGTTAGCGTTGTTTGCAACTGAAGGATTGATGGGAATTTGGAATGAATACAAACACTGATTCTGCAATTGTCTTAACCAGTGATCTTACTCTCAAATGTTGCATTAGTTTTTCGTTATCACAGACTATATATACAGAAAAACGTGCCTTTTTTAATAACACAGAGAAATGAAACATTATCAAGTTCTTAATCGTCTTAGTGGTCTAAAATCCACAGGAAGAAAGTTCAGCCTTTTCGGCTCCCTTTTGGCTTAGCAGCTCCCCTTGTTTGAGTGTCTACCATGTGCCAGAGGCTGCTGGACGTTTGCCAGACTTCATCATTTAATCTTCACAACAATCTGGTGATGAAAGTTCTGTCATCCCCCGTTTTAAATATGAAGAATCTGAAGCTTAGAAAGGTGGAGGAACTTGCTTAAATTTATAAGCTGGCTAAATGTCAGAGCCTAGGTCCCTGGTCTTCTGATTTCAAAGCCTGGGCCCTGAACCACTATACTATCCTGCCTTTCTGTGAGTAAGGATTTTGAAAAGCTCTGTATTATGAAAGAGCCATATTGAAAAGTAAAATATTTAGTAAGTTATTGACTAATTTGTCGTTGTAATCAAATGGATTGAAGGATTTTTTTCCCTCATGTGCTAGGATTATCTTTAAACACCTTGATATATATAAATACACCATCATCTTCAAATTAAAAGTTCTCAATTTTTAAGTTTGATTTTTTCAATAAAACTGCATGTAATGGGGGGGTATATGATAGGGGAAATTTCAGATGCTCTTGATTTTACAAAAGTGCAATATCAAGAATCTAAGTGATAGAAGTTTAACTTTTGCAGTTCATTGAAAAAGTAGCCCCCAGACTCACCTTTAGTGCCCTGTACTTCTCCTTCATTACACTTAGCGCAGGTGTAAAGATGCTAGTAGCCATGTGGTCTGTTTGATGTCTCTCACTGCCCACTCCACCTACACCTTGACCGGAGTGTGAACTCCGTGAGGTAGGGACCATGTTTGACTTGCTCTCTGTCGTATTCCTGCACACCTAGAATTTGTTGAGCACTTACTCTGTGCTGGAGACTGTTCTAAGGTTTTGTGTGCATTTGATTAGTTAACCCTCCCAACAACTCTATGAATTAGGTACCAATATTATCCCCCTTTTACAGATTAGAAAACTGAGACATTTTTCTTTGTTAGTGCCCTTGAGATTCCCAAGATTCCTGGGGTTCTGACCCCCAGCGACCCTGTGGACAGCAGAGTGGACCCTGCCCAGTCTTTTGTGCCCTCCTCTCACCTTCCAGAGCTCTATCAGACAATGCTCCACTGCAATTCACAGGATTTTCATGGCCGATTTTCTTGGAAGTGGGTGGCCAGGTCCTACTTCCTAGTCTGTCTAGCCTGGAAGCTCAGTGGAAACTGAGGCACAGAAAGATTAAGTAACTTGTCCAGGGTTACACAATTATTAAGGGATACAGCCAGGACTCTGGCCTTGTCCATTTATCTCCAGAGCCCATGGTTTGTTGAATAAATAAATGTTGAAAGAATCAAACTAATCATTTTATTCATCAACTAAAATAAATAGCAACAAAATAAATAAAAAGAGACCTCAGTCATGTGTTAACCTTTGCTCTTTATATAAGCGTTCTCCTCTGTTTTGGTTTTTTTTTTTCTGTTTTCCTTACTGTTGGTTTAGATTCCTAAGGAGCTGTTCCCAGTGAGAGAAAAGTGGAGAAACAAGACACTTTCAGATCGTATCGTATGTTGCACGTTAAAATAAGGAGTGTGCTTACAGGTAATGACGACACATTTATGTTGGCTACATAGGTGGAAGTCTACTCATTGGCTTTATGACTATAATTTAATTATAATTTAAGTGAAAACACTTCTAAATATCAGCCCTAGTTTAAAAATACCTGAAACCAAGTCTGTTTGACTCCTAAAGGTAATTCCAAATGATTGGTTCAGTAAACAAATTTGATCCCAGATTTTTATACCTTACTAATACAAACACGAGTATTTTTGTTAGTATTGAATAAAACTGTTGTTTATAAAATGCTATTCTCTCTCTGATTGTTCAGAACCCAATTAAATAAAATGTACCTGCATAAAACATAATATTATTAATCCTGATATCACCAAATCTACAACCAAGCTTACAAAATAGGCCATATAATAAATGTTCAAGAGAAAAGGTTGAGTACCCAACTAGGAACCGTGTGGACAAACTTTCATTAGTATTTGCAGGAAAAGAATGGAGGGAATGAACTGTCCTGTTGGACGACGGGTCTATACGAAGCAGCATGAGGAGTGACAGAACCAGGATAGTTATTTATTTCTCTCCTGGTTCCACCCACCCTCTGCTAGACCAAGGTGTTCTACAGATTTCAATTTCGTTCTCTTCACAATGCCCTTGTGAGGTAAACTCGGGGGTAGGGAGAGAAGAGAGGAAAAGAACAGAACGTGAAAGAAAAGACGTGTGTTGCAATCCAGAATTCCCTGTGAGGGAAGGGCAGTGACCACCGCCGTAGCTGTATGATCCCAACCCATGTGGGCTAGGCCTGCGCAGGCAGAAGGAACTGGAATTTGCATTAAAAGGTGACAGTGGTTTTGTATGTGGTGGTGGCATGGACCCTCTGCTCTGCCTACTTTGCTTCACCACGTCTTAGTCCTGCTTTAACAAGAACAGTTGCTTAGGAGGAGGTGGCCCCGATGCCCCTTCAGCTCTGGTAAGGGCCACAGTTGAAACTAACCTGAGGGAAAAAGTCCATGTGCCTTTTCTCCCCCAGGCCCCATGCGCCATGCTATTGATCTGGGTGTTGGAGAAAAAGGAAACAGAAACAAGAATTTGGAATCTGTTATGACCTTAACTTTTTTTTCTGATTTTAAAAGTAATGTATGCTTACTAATGGAAACTTGTAAAATGCAGAATAGCGTATAAAATAATCATCCATAGATGGTAATAAATAGATTTCTTTCTTACTAATATTTTCTCTCATGTATATGTAACGTGTGTGTGTGTGTGTGTGTGTGTGAAAGAGAGAGATTTATAATGGATCATATAGAATATATAATTTTGTGTCCTGCTTTTTTTTTAATTTTCAAAACATTTTATTTCACCTGAATTTCATATGGTACAAAAGCACTACATGCTTGAACCTGTCACCCAACTAGAAGGTTCTTTCCATTCTTCAGACCTACCTTCCTTCAGAGGAAAATAAATAAGAAACAAATCATATATGTAGAGCATAGAGTAGTCCCCTTTATCTGAGAGGAACATATTCCAAGACCCCAGTGGATGCCTGAAACCTCAAATATACTGAACCCTATATGTACCATGCTTTTTCTTATACAGGCATGTGTCACTGAACAACAATATGTTCTGAGAAATGCATCGTTAGGTGATTCCATCATTGTGCGAACATCAGAGAGTGTACTTACCCAAACCTAGATAGTATAGCCCGCTACACACCTAGGCTACACGGTATAGCCTATTGCTCCCGGGCTACAAACCTGTATAGCATGTTACTGTACTGAATACCATAAGCAATTGCGTGTATTTATGTTTAAACATATCTACACAGAAAAGGTACAGTAAAAATACAATATAAAAGATAAAAAATGGCACACCTGTACAGGGCACTCACCATGAATGGAACTTGCAGGACTGAAGTTGCTCTGGGTGAGTCAGTGAGTGAGTGGTGAGTGACTGTGAAGGCCTGGGACGTTACTGTACACTCCTGCAGACTTTATAACTCTGGACACTTAGGCTACACTAAATTCATAAAAAAATATTTTTCTTTCTTCAATAATAAGTTAATCTCAGCTTACTGTAACTTTTTAACTTTATAACCTTTTTAATTTTTTAATTGACTCTTTTGTAATAACAGCTTAAAACACAAACGCATTGCACAGCTCTACAAAAATATTTTCTTTCTTTATATCCTTATTCTATAAGCTTTTTTCTATTTTAAAAATTATTTATTTTTTTACTGTTTGAACTTTTTTGTTAAAAACTAAGACACAAACACACACATTAGCCTAGACCTACACAGGGTCAGGATCATCAATATACTGTCTTCCACCTCCGCATCTTGTCCCACTAGCACTTCAGAGGCAATAACACGCACGGAGCTGTCATCTCCTAGGATAACAGTGCCTTCTTCTGGAATACCTCCTGAGGGTCTGCCTGAGGCTCTTCTTGAGGAAGTCTCTCTCTTTTCAGAAATATGTCCTGATGGCTTGCTTGGTTTGTTTCTTTTCTTCATCATAGATTTGCTTGTAAGCAGAAAATGCACCAGGAACATTCCTGTCTATTAATGAAAACCTTTTGGTGTTGAGGTCCATGTTTTCAAACTTTTTAAGGAGCTTGTTAAGGTCTGCAAAATCTTCTGCTAAACCCTTTGTTAGCACCATCTAAATAGCTAAGATAAATAACAGCCAATGGTTAACATAGGTTAGCATTAGGGAAGCCATCTTATAGAGGTGAACCATGTTGGAATTATAAATGACCTTGATCCACAAGACACCCCCTTTCCTTGTCAGCAATGCTTTGTTTGCATGCAGCCTAGATAAGTACGCACCTGCTTGTAAGAAATATGCATGCTCTGCTATTTTCATAGCCTTGGCTTATACATAGACCTCCCCATTGCAATAAGGCGATAACTTTGTTCTTTAAGTTTTCCCAGGGGTGTAACTACCTCCGGAAAAGAGCTGTCGGGAGAGAGGGAGAATCTCCCTCTGCCCTTTTCCTTAAGGTTCTTATGGCTGGCCAAATAATTAACAAGACAGGTTAGCAGGAGAAAATAATACCAAGTTTAACAACATGTATACATGGGAGAAAGCAGGGACACTGCGTTTCTCAACACGATAGCAGAAATTCTCGTCTTAAATACCATCTTCAGCTAAAGACAGAGGAGGATGTTGGGGGTGGGGGAGGTGTCGGTTACAGGAGATTACCACCAAAGCAGTGTAAACAAGAGTAAGCTTATTATGCAGATTTAAGGCCTCACCTTCCACATTGATAAGTTTCTAGAAATGAGGTCATCCCCCCTCTTCCCAATACAGAGAGGGAGATACCTTTACAAATGGAGATTTCCCTTATAAATGTAAATGTTTGTCTGGCAACTCCTTGCAGGGCCATCCAGAGACTGTGGCCAGAGAGACAGAACTTCCGATAAGATGGGCTTGTTGGTGCCTTTTCTATTGTAACCTCTATTTTACGTTATATTACAGCCATCAGATAGAAGATCTGTTCCAGGAAGGAGTTACTATGTCCAATTCTTTAGGCAGGTAGTGAGGGAGGTCAAATGTCCCTCAGAGAAAACAATCAAGGTAAAGAGATATATTTCAGGGTGGCCAAATCTTGATCTCCCACAGAACCCTATGCTGGCATCCGTCACAGATGACAAGAGAAAGGGATGATCTGGCATCTCAAGGACCAAAACACCAGATGGTCAACATTCTGAGACTCCCCTTTTCAACCCATTTGGCCTATATAACTGCTTCAAAATTTTGTAGTTTTAAGATGGTTCTTTAGGACAGTAGTCTGCCATCTTCCCCCTTGGCTAGCAAGCTGTAATAAAAAGACCCTTTCTCTCCTACCACCTTTCCTCTTGACTGTAGGCTCGTCTTTGTGGTGAGTAGAGGATCCCTTTTAATGGTAACACTTTCACTGGGAATTTTCCTGGGAATTTTTCTTCTTCTTTTTCTTCTCCTGCAGTTTCCTTTTCTCCTGCCTCTTCTTCAGCTGTGTGTTCCTGTTCCAGGTCCAACAACTCCTCATTAGTCAATTCCTCAGGAACCACCTCTAGAAGCTCCTCGGTGTCACCCTTATCCTCACCCAGGCTAAAGTTGTTTGCCATCACAACCACAGCCTTGTTGATCTTTTGCAACCTCCTTTTCCTTGCAAAGACATTTGAAGTCATGGATGAACCTCTTAATTGTCTTCTTCCAGATGCTATTCATACTCTCCTTGGTGACATCACCCTAAGCCCAAGCAAGGTTCTTGATACATCATAGATGTTGTAATCCTTCCAGAATTGCATCAGTGTCTTCTCAGTGTCTTCCTCAGGTGCAGCAATAGCCTGGGCAAAGGTCTTCCTCAGGTAGTAGGCCTTAAAATCGGCTATAATTCTCTGATCCATTGGTTGGATTAAAGAGGTGGTGTTTGGAAAGAGAAACACTGCTTTGACGTTGAGATGAAGAGCACCAATAAAAGGAGGATATCCGGGAGCATTATCAACAATAAGCAAAATCTTGAAAGGTATGTTATTCTCCAGACAGTACTTCTTCATTTCACTGGCATAGCAATGCAGGAGGGCAGCTTGGAAGAGGAGCTTGGTCACCCATGACTTCTTATTGCTCCCGTAATATACTGGCAGGGAGTGCTTATCAACATGCTTGAAGGCCCTGGGGTTCTCACTGTGCCAGATCACAAAGGGTTTCAATTCGTAGTCTGCAACATTGCCTCCAAGCAAGACTGTTATCCTGTCCTTAAAAGCCTTGAAACCTGGCATTGACTTGGTGTCCTTATGGATGAAAGTACTTTCAGGCATCCATTTCCAGAATAGGAAGGCTTCATCCATATTGATTGTTTGCTATGGCAAGTAATCTTCCTCCACAATCAGCTTATGTAGAGTTTCCAAAAATTCTTTAGCTGCCTTCACATCAGCACTTGCAGACTCACCACTCATTTTCACAATAGGTGATGAATATGGATTCTTGAATCATTTAAACCACCCAGAGCTAGCAGTAAATACATCATCATAGTCATGTTCAGCCTTTTCTTTTAACATGGCAAACAAATTTTTTGTGCTGAGAAGCATACACTTTTGTGTCTGGTCTTCAAACAAGGTCATTAGAAGTTTCTCCGTGTCTGGTATAGGCCCTTCTCCAATTCTTGTTAGTCTCGTTACCTTCAATGAAGCAGATCCTGTAACAGCTTCCATCACGTTGTTCTTGGTCTTCAAGATCATAGCTGTGGTGGAGGGGACACGCCTGACCAGTGAGCGATACCCATTGCTGACTTTCCACCTTCGTAGTCCTTAGTCACTTTTAATTTTGTTTCCAGGTCAATCGCTCAACGTGGCCTCTTAGAGGCAACATTAGCAGTGGATGTTGTACACTTAGGGGCCACGATGAACAGAACAACGCAAGGTTAAATCAAGCACAAGAGAAAACGATGCACTCAAGAGACACAATAAACATAAAAATTGTATGAGGCTGCTGCCAGCATAACTGGGCATACCATTTTACAGTGAGCTTTTTTTTTAATAAGTAGAAAGAGTACACTCTAAAATAATGATAAAAAGTATAGTAAATACATAAACCAGTAACCTGGTCATTTATTATCATTATTAACTATTATGTACTGTACATAATTGTATGTGCTATACTTTTATATAACTGGCAGCACAGTAGGTTTGTTTTCACCAGCATCACCACAAACACATGAGCAATGTATTGCACTATGACCTTACAATGACTACCACGTCAGTAGGCAATAGGAATTTTTCAGCTCCATTATAATCTTATGAGACCACCATCGTATACGTGGTCCATCTTGACCAAAATATTGTTATGTGGCACATGACTGTACATACCTATGATAAAGTTCAATTTATAAATTAGGCACAGTAAGAGATTAACAGCAGTAAATAATAATAAAACAGAACAATTATAACAATATACTGTAACAAAAGTTACGTAGATCTTAGCAATCTGTGTACAATTTTTTTCTTTCCTTATTAAGTCAAGGACTCTCACCTATTCACTTAAGGGAGGTACTTTACAGCTTCTCTTTGGCATATCTGAATTACCAGCAGCACTACTCTTGCACTTTGGGGCCATTATTAAGTAAAATAAGGGTTACTGGAACACAAGCACTGCAATACTGCGACAGTAGATCTGATAACCAAGATGGCTACTAAGTGACTAATGGGTGGGTAGTGTATACAGCGTGGATCCACTGGACAAAGGGATGATTCATGTCCCAGGCAGGATGGAGCAGGATGGTGCAAGATTTCATCACACTACACAGAATGGTGCCCAATTTAAAATTATGAATTGTATATTTCTGGAATTTTCCATTTAATATTTTCAGATGGCGGGTAACTGAAATAGCAGGAAATGAAACTGTGGATAAAGGAGGACTACTATACAAAAGAACTCAATACACAGATAGGAGATAGTTTAACTCTTGATTAAGCACAAAATGTGTGATTTAATTTTTTTCTTGTATTTTTTAAGAAGATATTTCACTTGTAAATCCAAGTTTGGTTGACACTTTTTAGTCTTTTTGCTCAATGTCTTGAACACATCCCTTTTCTCCTTTTTGTAGAGCCTTTGAGCTTCTTCTCTCTCTTGTTTTCTCCTCTCAAATTCTTGTTTCTCAGCAGAACACTTAGCTTGTAGCTGTTTATGTTCTTCTTGTGCTTTTTTTTGTGTGTGTGTGAGGAAGATCAGCCCTGAGCTAACATCCATGCTAATCCTCCTCTTTTTGCTGAGGAAGACCGGCTCAGAGCTAACATCTATTGCCAATCCTCCTCCTTTTTTTTCCCCAAAGCCCCAGTAGACAGTTGTATGTCATGGTTGTACATCCTTCTTCTAACTGCTGTATGTGGGACATGGCCTCAGCATGGTCGGAGAAGCCGTGCTTCGGTGCGCACCCGGGATCTGAACCCGGGCCGCCAGTAGTGGAGCGTGCGCACCCAACCACTAAGCTACGGGGCCGGCCCTCTTCTTGTGCTTTTTGACTTGATATTTTCTTTTCATTTTCTTTGGAATAGTAATGGAGTTTACTCTTTGTTTCATTGTTCTCCTGGCTGAGGCTGGTCAATGCTACGCTGTTCTCCATACAAAGCCTGGTCTGTGCTATATTGGTCTTCCAGCAAAGGCCAATCAACTTACTCTTCTAACGAAGGCTGGTCAACTTTTCTAAGTTGCTTCCTGAGTCTTTTCTCTTTAGGTAATTGGAGATATTTCAGATGATCAGGTATTTCTCTGTGAACTGAGATTCCTATGAGGTTTGAACCTTCTTTTCCCTCTATAGCAATTTCTTGTAATTTTGCTGAATCTTTAATTTTCTTCAAAATACAAAGCCTTGTCCCTCGCAAACACTTCCCACAAAGGCATGCAGATGGTTAGGTTACCAAGTCCTTTGTTTCACATTCTTATTCTTGAATCCAACTGGAGAAACC
The DNA here is from genome assembly GCF_057802395.1 of Ceratotherium simum simum. Lineage (NCBI taxonomy): Eukaryota > Metazoa > Chordata > Mammalia > Perissodactyla > Rhinocerotidae > Ceratotherium > Ceratotherium simum. Next base: position 31,570,956 of record NC_141933.1, read on the forward strand.
CTTCGCCACACATCCCAAAGCTCCCTGCCTGCCCCCTTCCTGCCAGCCTCACTGGCACCATGGCACACCAACTGTGTCCTGTGTCCTGCTTTTTTCACTTAACATTGTAGGATAAAATTTTCCCCAAGTCATTAAACACTCTTCCAAAATGTGATTTTTCCCCCCATGGCTGTACAATTTGCAATCAAGTGACTGTATATTTATTTACACATTCTCTTACTGGGAACACTTAAATTTTTTTCTAGTATGAACAACAGTATAGTGAACATCCTTCCTCTGTATTTGTCTTTATTTCCATAGGATCTAGAAGTAATTTTTGGTTCAAATCACATGAACATTTGAAGTCCCTTGTGACATATTGTCAATTGTTTTTGTAAACTTGAGCCAATTTACACTCTCACCAGCACCAAGAGTGTGGACTGGAAATAAAATTTTAGAGATAGGTAAGTAGTTGGACTCTAGATGCCCATAAATTGAATATTTTATTGGATTCTTCAGAATGGACAATGCCACTCATGTTATATTCAGCCATCACCACCACCCATGGGATTCGTTCCACCTGTTGAGTGTCTACCATGCCCTAGGCTCTCTGCATGCCAGGCTCTGGAAGCAGAGCAGGGAAGGAGATGGGTGCAGGCAAAAAACCAGGCAACATCACCATGTGAAAAGTGCTCCGGCTCTGAGAGGAGAAGTACAGCTGCTGTGGTAGTACCTAAAAAGGTCACCTAACCGGAACTTGAGAGGTCATGGAGACTTCATCAAGAAATAATGGACAAGTGAATCTTGAAGGATGAATAGGTGTTAGGTACAGTGCCAGGAATAAGCATTATGTGATCCACCCCATTAGCACAGAAAGCTGAAATATATATACATATATATTTTTTGCTGGGAAAGATTTGCCCTGAGCTAACATCTGTTGCCAATCTTCCTCTCTCTTTTTTTTTTCTCCCCAAAGCCCCATTACGTAGTTGTATATTCTGGTTGTTGGTCCTTCTAGTTCTTCTATGTGAGCCACCACCACAGCGTGACTACTGACCGAGGAGTGGTGTGGTTCCATGCCCAGGAACTGAACCTGGGTCGCCGAAGCAGAGCACACCAAACTTTAACCACTAGGCCATCAGGGCTGTCTCTCTTCTGTTTTTTCTTAAAAGTCTGACTTCATTAATCATGGTATTATGACTTCTTGAGTAGGCCTGGGATAGCAAGCAAACATTTGCAATTGGAGTTAGGCCTTTTTCAAGTTTGCCTACGTACACTGGCCTCTATATCTGACTTGGACTGGCTGGGAATCCTGCTGCTTAGCCACTTGCTCTCCTCTCAGCTGGGCTCCTGCAAGACCTGTGCAACCAGTCATGTTGAACCACTGGGATGGCTATGCCTGGCTTGAACTTACCTTCCAGCACTCCCATCTTGGAGGTATTGTCATTGCCTCTCTTGTGTGTGCTGTCAAGTGTTGTGTTGTGCTTGACCCTGGGCTTAAGCTGGTATGCAGAACCGGGTCTGGGTTCCTAAACTCTGACAATCCAAAAAACATGACAAAAATCTCAGAGATGAATCAACACATTCAGTATGGACTGAGACTCCACAATTATGCATCTGTGAGAAATGAGTAGTTACAACATGTACATGTTGGGTGGAACCATTGGTCGTAGCTGGGGATGCTAGACTAGGAGGACCAGGACAGCTGTCTCTCTCCTCCCCTTCTTTCCTATAAACCCACATCATGGACCAGCAGGGCTTCAAGAGGCAAGATAGCACGATGCAGATAAAAGGCCCAGCCCTGGCGTCAGAGCACTTAGGTTTGAATCCCACCACGGCCACTTACAAACTGGGTGACCTCGAGCAAGTCACTTATCTCTTTAAGCTTCCATTTCTAGTTTGTAAAATGGAGATATTAACACCTGTGTTATTTATAACCTAAGCTGCTATAACAAAAAGAACCAAAAGATACAATAGTTTAAGCAAGATAAAAGCTTATTTCTCTCACATGAAACATCTCAGACCTAGACGGCACAGGGCTGGTCAGGCAGCTCTGCCATCCTCAATACGAGGCTTCAATCTCTGAGCCCAAGGTGGCTGCTCCAGCTCACACAATCACAACTGCATGCCAGCCAGTGGGAAGAGGGACAGAGGAGCAAACGGAGCATATGCTTGTTCCTGCTGAGGGCACAACCTGGAAACGGCACACTTCATTTCTGCTCACATTCCCTTGGTGAGAATTTAGTCACATGGCCATGCCCAGCTGTACAGGAAGCTGGGAAACACAGTCACTGTCTGGGTGACCGTGTGCTTGGTGAAACTCAGGCACTCTATGATAAAAGAAGAAAGGGATAACGGATGTGGGTGGTCCACCAGCGGCACACCGAGCTCCTAGGCTTGTTGAGAGGATCAAGAGAGGCGTCGTGCACAGCAAGAGTTAGTGGCCAAGCCCCACACGGCCCTTTGATGGGCTGCGACAGCTGTGAGGAAATACAGCGAACTCCGCATAGGATATTACATTATAGCCACCCTTGTAGGGAGTGCACCCCTGTAGGGAGACCCCCTCTGGCCACTCAAGTATGACTCCGAGGCCACATTGTGATGAACAAGGACCACTGCCCTAAACCAAACCTTCCTGTTCCACACAACCATCCTTTCAACATATTTTTTAAATTCATTTAACAAACTTTTATATCACTCCTACTGTCCCAGACTCACCTCTAAAGGGAGTTTCCAATATTAACCCATCTGATCCTTCTAACAACCCTGTAAGGTATGAACTGTAATTATCCTCACTCTACATATGAAGACACTGAGGTACAGAAAGGTTAAGTGACCTCCCAAAGTCACACAGCTGGTTGGTGATGCGGCCAGGACTCAACCAGGCTCCAGAGGTCACCTCTCAGCTTCGACATGGTTCTACCTGCAACAAAGGGGGCAGGCATGCAGGAAGATCTGGGTCCCACGTTCTTAGAGTACTGCTACTGCACGCACCACGTCCTGCCCACCTGCAGACCTGGCTTTCTGGAGGCACACTGATGTAAACCAACGGTGAACCCCGTGTTTTATGCCCACATAATTAAGAAAGACCACAGGAAAATGACATTCCAGACTGTCTTTGCAAGGAAGAATAGAAAGAGGTTATGGATTTGTGATACAAGAGTGTTGCAGGCCTAGAGAGCCACGCGGGATTGAGGGCATTCAAAGGAGGTGATAAGAGTGCCAGAGAAGAGGCAGCGAGGATGAAGGGGGAGGAAGATCCTGAGCCGTTTCTCCATCCTGACCGCAAAGAGCAGCTAGAGCCTCGGACTTTTAAGATAATAGGATTAATTTTCTCTGGGAAAACATGTCCACTAAAAGACTTGGTTTCTACCAGGCAAGAGGGTCCGTTGACCTGTATCATCACTTCTGTGAAACCCCTGCTCCCAGATACGTGGACATAGACAGATTCGATTCTGAGACATTGTGACACGAAGCGAAGTTCTCCCTATGGTGCCAAGTGTCCAGAGCAACTGCCTCATGCAATCTGAAGACAAAGGTCTATTTCTTTCTTAAAATACGAAATCTTAAGAATACAACGTACAACATATGCATTATATGTCTATTATCTAGCTTACTTTCTGCCAGAAGTTGTTCAAATTTTGCCCCATTTATCCCTCCTAGCCTTCACTTTCCTCCCTTACCATATCTTTCTCTTATTATTCTGCTTAACAAACACTAGCTTAATTCTCCAGAAACTTGCACTGGGTTGACTTCTTTCCCAGTCCCATCCCACCTAATATCCTAAGCACCAGTGAGTAACAATCACTGTCAGCTCTCTCCTCCTATCCTCTGACACGTGAAACAACTTCCTTGGTGGATAAATTATAGGAGATTCACTCAGGATTTGTAATGGGTCCAGTCCTTTCACTGAATGCCCTTTTAACCTCTGCCTCCTCAAAGTACAAAAGCCACATTGCCCAGTGTGTGGGCCTGTGGGTTGCCCTATTACCTTCTCAGGAAGGCCTTCCCTGATCCCTTCATTTGATGTTCTAGCCTCCTCCAGCATTCCCCATCACACCGTCCCTGCTTTGTATTTTCTCCATGACACTTACCTTCTAACATATTATATACTGGAGTTAAATTGTTTATTGTATATTTCACCCCACCTAAATAGATCCTCCAAGAGGACGGTGGGTTTTTGTTTTTTCTGCTTATCTTTGGTACCTGGAAGTTTTCTAGCACTCAGCAAGTGTTCGACCAACATTTGACTAAATGGATGAAGAAGCAAATGAATTACTGGGTGAGCTAACACCAGGATAAACCGTATGACAAATAGTGGACAGCTGCTCCAGCTATTGAGGAAGTACAGCGACCTCTGTGTTGAGTATATTATATCACAGCCACCCCTGTAGAATGTGCTGAGTGAAGAGACTGCCTCTGGCCACTGCAAGTGTTTGTCTTAAAGGATTTGATAAGATCCTGTGCTCAAGAGCATTTTGTTGTTAGTGCCATCAATTTGATTCCCACTCCTAGCAACTCTGTGGACAGCAGATCTGGGCCCTGCCCGGTCCTTTTGCACCATCCTCTGACCTTCCAGTGCTATATCAGATTCATAGGGTTTTCGCGGCCAAGTTTTTCAGAAGTGGGTGGCCAGGTCCTTCTTCCTAGTCTGTCTAGTCTGGAAGCTCTGCTGAAACCTTTTCACCATGGGTGACCCTGCTGGTGTTTGAAATCCTGGTGGCAGAGGTTTCAGCAGCACAGCAACTGCCACAGTGTGACAGCTGACAGACAGTGGTGTGGGCCCCTCACCTGGAAACAAAAGGGGTGGCAGCGGTGGAAGCGCCTAATCTTAACCACTAGACCCCCGGGGCTGGCTTCAAAGGTATTACACCCTTTCATTTCAATTTTACGTGTACATTTCTTGAAGATTTGAAAGCTTTCTTATATTTAAGTCTTCTTTTAAAGAAGAAATATAATCCCACCATCATGAGCCTCTTGATATTATGTGCTAAAAAGGACACATCACTTCTGTGGCCTTAATACCAAAAATGCATAACCTGAATCTAATCATGAGGAAACATCAGACAACCTCAAATGGAGGGACATTCTACATCATAACCAGCCTACATTTTTCAAGATATCAAGATCATGAAAGATAAAGACTGAAGAACTGGGGCCGGCCCCGTGGCTTGGCGGTTGGGTATGCGCGTTCCACTACTGGCAGCCCGGGTTCGGATCCCAGGCACGCACCAGCGCACCGCTTCTGCAGCCATGCTGAGGTGGCATCCCACATACAGCAACTGGAAGGATGTGCAACTATGACATACAACTATCTACTGGGGCTTTCGGGGGGGGAAAAAAAAGACTGAAGAACTGTTCCAGTTTAAAGAAACCCAAAGAGATATGCCAACTAAGTAAGAAGTATGTTCCTGGATTGGGTCTGGAACGGGGGAAAGGTTTAGAGAATACTATGAGGGTAATTTATGAATTTTAATATAGACTATAAACTTTAGATGAATAATAATATTGTATCCATGTCAAATTTCCAAGTTTTGATCATTGTACTGTGGTTATGTAAGAGAATGTTTTTTCTCAGAAAACACATATTGAAGAACATGGTAAAAGGCATGGTGTCTGCAACTTACTCCCAAATGGCTCAGAAAACAATAAACATACATACGTACAAATAAAGAGAGCAAGCAAATGATAAAACAAATGGACAAATGCAAACTTCTACTGAAGTTGGGTAAAGGTTAAATTGGGGTTATTTGTATTATTTTTATAATTTTCTGTACCTTTAATATTATGTCAAATTAAAAATTTACCAAACAAATATGAAAATATTCCTGAGGGGTCATATATAAATATTTTCTTGGGTCGCAGTTTAACTATCAGTCACTCAGTAGCCAACTGAGATCCAGAATAGGGCCCAGTTTAGGCCTCACGTGGGGTGAAGAAGTAGCAGGAACTAGGAAAAGGAAGATGAGGAGGAAGTGGAGGCCACTGAATTCAAACTTCGCCCATGTCACAATTTTGCCTTGGACCCAGTGATTTTTTGTAGGAACAATTTAAGACAAAAACAGAAGTTAAAAAGTAAAAATATATAAACACAGTCAATCAGGTACACAGGGAAATGGCCATATGATTTTCTTAATTCTTATATATATTATGATATTTAATGTATTAATACTTATAAAACCCTGAGGTCATCTTATTACCGAACCAAGTGTGCTCACCTCCTGGTGAGTTAAGACTCTACACAGGTGGAAGTTGTCTCACAAAGTAAAGTGTATTTGCAGTGATGGTGCTCACGGCCAGCTACCCCAGGAGGCACCACTCTGGTATGCGGATTATTTCGAGCTGAAGACAATAAGGACTCAGAAAACTCAAGAAAAATATTTGAGTTTCCCCTCCCAAACTGCCTAAAAAATTTAAAACAAAAGATCTGTTTCAGGAAGGAGTTATTATCATGATGGCTGTAAAGATAATGTAAGATAGAGGTTACAATAAGAAAAGCACCAAGCCTCTTTTATCAAAAACTCTGTCTCTCCCTGACCACATTATCTATAGATGACCCTGAAAAGAATTGTCTGCCTGGCCTCTGAAGTCCCAGACCACTACCCACCCCCAACACGTTCCTCGCCTTTAGCTGCAATACTTAAGCAAGCAGCTTAGACAGAGGGACGAGTTGCTCATTTCTGAGTTTCTCCCATGTATACATATTATTAAACTTGGTATTATTTTCTCCTGCTAACCTGTCTTGTTGATTATTTGGCCAGCCATAAGGACCTTAAGGAAAAGGGCAGAGGGAGATTTTCCCTCTCCCCCAACAGCAGCAAATAGGAGGCCATGAGGAATCATTTCCAAAGTCATGGCGTCCCAGAACAAAGGAAAGCAGGAACTTTTATTTGGCTGGGGAATAAACACTCCAAAGGAAGAGGTGGGTATTCGCTTGCACAGGCTCAGTTGGAGAACATGCTTCCACAAAATGAGGCCTTAGCTCCTCCTGGAGAGATCTTTGCATTAAAAATAAGGCAAAGGTCCTGGGCATAGCTCTTGTGGTGAAGCTTGGTCAGTTTCAGGATGGCTGGTGGTTACATCTTCTTAACATACAAAAGGCAATGAAGCAACTTGAAAAAACAGTTAATTGCTTCCAAACCCACCTTTGAGTTTTTCGAGGCTCCTAGTCCGTGACAATGTGACAAAAGGTACCGTAAGCTTACTAATATTATGAGCCGGAGGTAAGGAATTACTTGCCAATAGACATTTGTTTCTGACTTTTTCATTACTGTATAATTAGTTGATAGTTTAGTAAATATCAGCTATTATCTTCAAACTAGGCCCTGATTTAAGGCAGCCTTTGGTGATGTTTGGAACATGACCTATCTTGCTGTAAGATCTTGCTGCTAGGTTCAGAGATCATTCTGTATCTCGTTCTGTTGAAGGAACTCTACAACACAAGTCTTGGTGTCTGAAGTGAATCAAGTGTGGGGAAAGAATCCTGCTGGTAACAACACATTCCTTAAATGTCTGAGCTGCTCATATCCATGTGTCCACCGTAAAAACCACCCATGAAGTAAGCCTTGAGCAAAGGAAAGTGCCATGATGTTGGAAAGGGGCTGAGGCAGCAGAAGCCCACGACGAAGAAAAGGTGCCAAAAGTATCAGTCACCAAGACTCTTCACGCCACAATGAACCCCACAGGAGCACCACAGCTGGAGGATTCAGCAGCGGCTCACCACAGGCCCCATGGACAGGGATTCAACATCAACTATTGTCAGAAGCATGGCACTGAGCTGGGGGCAGCACAGGGGTGTGGTTTTGTCACAGACTAGGGGCCTCAAGAAACTCAAAGGTGGGTTTGGAAGCAATTAACTGTTTTTCCAAGTTGCTTCTTTTCCTTTTGTATGTTAAGGAGATGTAACCACCAGCCACTCTGAAACTGACCAAGCCTCACCACAAGAGCTATGCCCAGGACCTTTGCCTTATTTTTAATGCAAAGATCTCTCCAGGAGGAGCTTAGGCCTCATTGTGTGGAAGCACGTTCTTCAACTGAGCCTGTGCAAGCGAATACCCACCTCTTCCTTTGGAGTGTTTATTCCCCAGCCAAATAAAAGTTCCTGCTTTCCTTTGTTCTGGGACGCCATGACTTTGGAAATGATTCCTCATGGCCTCCTATTTGCTGCAAATACACTTTACTTTGTGAGACAACTTCCACTGGTGTAGAGTCTCAATTAACTCACCAGGAGGTGAGCCACTTGGTTCAGTATCAGTTTGTACCAGGAAAACCGTGTGCCCTCCTTATAGCATATCCTCCCATGTTATCACTCTTTGCTCCTCCCAAACATACCAACATAAAAGCCCTATGCCCTAAACATGAAAAAAAATTATTTGTAACTCTCAGAAAAAATTACATAACATGAAACACAATAGTCTATGAAATCAGCCACATAAATTGTGAAACCAGAGTCCAAGTTCTAGTTGTTCTGTGCCAGTATTTTTTTTAAAGGGCATACTTTTAAAGATAGAAACTAAAAAACAGAAAAAATTATGAGTGCTGACATGTGAGCCCCATCTGCACCATGTCAGATGGTCCGGACACTCCACTCCCAACCATTTTAGCCAGCCTTTGCATCTGTTTGTGACTTTATCTGGGAAATGAAAAGCAGATTGAAACATTGTCATTATGGCCAATGTTTGTAGCAAACATCCCTTCCCTCCAAAGCATTAGAAATTTCTGAATGTAAGGCCAGGAAGGCCGAATCATAATTAAACACAGATGTGCTATTATTTTATACTCTTGTGGATCTAAAAGAAACAATGACCTGGGGACTGAAACTGGTTCGTCCCTGAGACAGGCCCAAGACATACGGTTGGGCTGAGGATGGACGTATTTAGCTGTGGGGGCCTGGCTGTAAAGGAAGGCCTAGAAAGAACTAGAGAGATGCCGGTGAGTTGATGGAGATTAGAGCGTCTGCTGCATCAGAAAAGAAAGAAAGGAAGGAGGGAGGGGGGAATGGAGGAAAGGAAAGGAAGAAGGAAGGAAGGAAGGAAGGGAGAGAAGGAGGAAAGGAGGGAGGGAGGAAGAAATTAGAGAAAATAGAAAATGGTGATCAAGACTAGATCTCAACTTGGAAATGCTGAGGAAAGTACTATTTGTTCCGGCAAAGTCCAGGGAATAGTGGCTGAAGCAGGGATTAAATGGACAAGTGGAGGGAGCAATGCCGGGCTACAGGAGACCTTTCCCCTGGGAAAAATTTCCACTTTCAGCAGCGCTTGCCTAGAAGATAGCAAAACGGAACATTGCGTTGCATCATAACTGGTTCTCGGCAGCTGCAGCCTGTCAGGACCATAACCTCTGAGTGCCCCAGGCATGCCTGACCCTAGTGGAATCTAACTGAAAACTGTTTCCTGACCAACGAACCATGGGTCTTGTTAAACCAGCATACAGGCCCGTGCTGGTTTTCAATCCTTAATTTGGAGCAGATAACAACCCCTGCCTTTTCCCCCTTGACAAAACTACTCAGTGAATGTCTTCTCCAAGGTGTGTTCCATTGCCAGGCAAGTTAAAAAAAAAAACTACTTGACTTTTTTTTTTTTAAGCACCAGGGATCTTTGTTTTTAAAGAGGAACATAAACAAAAAAGATAAATGGTGATGAGTATACGAGCTAAAGGTGACTCCAGCCCCTGAAAGCCCAGTGAAACCAGGTAAAGTCTGGAAAGAACCAACTAATGCTTCCCGGTCCCCAGTGTGGGGGAAGAACAACTGAAGAGACGCGGGGGACAAGAATGGAGAGAGGTGTGTGGTCCTGTGAATGCAGACCCTGGAATCTTAGCCACCATGACTGGGCCTCCACCTCCATCCCAACGCCTTTGATTTCCTCGTTACAGCAACAGCGGAAAAGCTGGAAAGCCCTTCCTTCTTGCTCGAGCTGTCAGCACAGCTCTTCACTGGCAGCCCAGGCCCATGCTGTCAATGGCACCACCGTATCCTGGTGTCTCTTCTGGTAGACCCCATCACCAACACTATGGCAACTGCCACCTCCTCTCGCTGGGTTGCCATGGCCTCCACAATCTTTTGCTGCCCCACTCAAGTACCTCTGTTACCGCACCAGCTCCGTTTTTGCCCGCCACCCAGAAAGCCAATCACCGAGACAACGAGATTGCAGAGAGACAGGATTTAGTCACAAGGCAGCCAAGTGAGGAAAACAGGAGAACAAGTCTCAAATCCGCCTCCCCGAAAATAGGGACTCAGCGATATTTATGGGGAAGGGGGCAAGGTGGTCTGAAATGAGTGGAGGTGAGGAGAGATGAGGCAATTGCTGATCTGCACAAGCGTAGTCAGGCTTCATGCCTCTTTGTAGGGCACATGGTCACAGAATGGCAGCGTTAGCCTGCCCTGAGGGTGGAGTTCCAACCTCTTGCCATCAAAAGGGCCCAGTTGATGGGTTGGTGGTCTCAGTCCGGCCTGAAGTGGACAAGGGGTTCAGTTCCTGAAAAAAATAGCTCAAACACCCATTACCATGGTGACCCAGGCTCCAGGGAGATGTCATCTATAGGAACCTGGTGGGAGTCAGATAGCATATTGCCCAAACAGCACAGTTAACAACGGGTAAGTTTATCATGAAGATTTAAGTCCTCTCCTTCCATTCTGATAAATTTCTAGGTAAGGCCATCCCCCCTTCTTCCTGGCGCAGGGAAGAAGATGTCTCTCATAAAAGGTAACTAGAACTAAGAATGGGCTTAGCACGACCCACCCAGGTACCCAGAGATATCTATAGTAATGGCCTTTTCTGGGGGCAGGCCTCCCATTCCAAACTCCTTTGGTCAGTTAGTGACACTGGGGGTCAAAATGTCATTCAGGCAGACATATTTTGAGTTGGCAAATTCCAATCCCCCATAGTTACTAGCTGCTTAATCATCAATGGCTGTTTGCCGGGTTCATCTCTCCTGATCACTGCTGATGTGCCCACCATATAGGGAGACCAACCACCCAGTTTTGCCTGGGACTGAGGGGTTTCCTGGGATGTGGGACTTTCGGTACTAAAACGGGGAAATCTAGGGCAAACCAAGATAGCTGATCACCCTACAACCACAGTGGCTACAATTGCCACTGCCGCTGGCTTGTGTCTTAGAGTTCAAGGTGGGAACAGTGGAATCAGGAGCATGCTTCTGTCCCAAGGAAAGCTGCTGGGGCAGCTTCTTACTCCACCTCAAGTGCCCGCTGGGCCCCCTGGGGAAACTCACACACACCTCCGTTTCTGTGGATGGAGCTGTGCAACCCTAGGAAGCTGCACTTCCTCTCTTCAGTCCATTCTCTATGGCAGTTCTGTGTCCATCCTGCTCTCCCCACAGCTAGGTGGCCTCAAGGCCAAATCTACCCATCTCACCAATGCCTTGATCTTTGGGGAGGACCTACTTTACACAACCTGAGTGACGTGGCCTGTACTTATAACTTACTGTCTAATATGTGTGCACCAAGATACCATGTAGAAGTCTCACTTTTTTTTTTAACTTTAAAATCTGCTAATTTGTTATGCTAAATGTTAAAGGATAGGGATACTTCCAGATAATTATACTTTCAGATATTTTTTAAAGAAAAAAATGAAATCTTTCCAGGAGAAATTTCTTGATCTCACAAAAAGCTTTCTTTAAAAATATCAAAATGGGGGCCAGGCTGGTGGCGTAGTGGTTAAGTTTGCACACTCCACTTTGGTGGCCTGGAGTTCGAAGGTTCGGATCCCGGGTGCAGACCTACACAGTGCTCATCAAGCCATGCTGTGGTGGCATCCCACATATAAAGTAGAGGAAGATTGGCATGGATGTTAGCTCAGGGACAATCTTCCTCAAGTAAAAAAAAGAAGATTGGCAGTGAGTGTTAGCTCAGCACCAAACTTCCTCACCAAAAAAAAAAAAAAAAAATCAAAATGGAAATTAATTTGCTAGTGTTTATAAAAGCCACATATGCTCATTTCAAGTGCTTTAGAAAACAAAGAAAATCATATAAACTTAACCAGAAAAAAAATCCCAATTCCCACCATCTCAAGATAACCACTGTTAATATTTTTATCAATTTGATGTATGTCTTTCTAGTTTTATCTCTGCATATACATGCACTTAGATATAGAAGGCTTTAAATAAAAATGAAATCTTTTAATATACACATTACATACAAATATTATATCTGTATACGTACTACAGGATGACTTGTTCTTTTCATTTATTAATATGTCGTGAACATCTTTCCATGTCTTAATGATCTACATGATCATTTTTAATGGCTACATGGTAGTCCGTGGATGTTTACTCGAGGTGTTCTTTAGTTTGAGCAGGAGCAGCAGAAATCTCCCAAGGAGAAGCTATTAAGAAAGCATCTTCCTTAGGGGCCATCACCATTTCATTGCAGTGTTGGCACCTCTTAAAAACCTGCTATAACACCGAGTTTACATAGTGTCAATGAAATAAAAGATCTAAAAGTGCCTCTTTATCAAACATCACCAAAAAAAGGAAATAGACACTCTGGTCTGAAAAACAATGATTCATGTGATATAGACAGGAAACCATGCCAGAGAACAAAATAGAGGCGACAGTAACTTAACTGCTGACCACTGGCAGTGTAGCCCCAAGAGATGAAGAACCAATTCAAAGAGCTGACCGAAAAGCTAGCAGTCAGGAAGGAGGCAGAGGCGAGATCATTGGAGAAAACAGAAAGGGAGCCTGAAGATCAGAAAAAGGAGGCAAATATGAAAATGGCTTTCGAGAACTCGGAGATTACAGTAGACAACAAAGAGGAAAAGCATCAAAAAGGAGAAGAAAAGGGCTAAGAAACCACTGCCAGGGCACGCATCAACACTACATGTCTTCTTGGGTCAGAACAAACTCTCAATTGTGAACTATTTCACACTTAAAATGTTGAGTGTGATATAATTCACATAGATGTAATCAATATACTTATTATAAAGAATAATAAGATCAAACACCCATGCCGCCACCACTCAGCCTAAAAAATCAAACCAATATGGGTCAAGTCCTCTGTCTATCTCTCCCTGAGACTCCCCCACACTTGCCTTCATTTTTAGTTTAGCCAAACACATATATTCCATAAATAATGTATTTTGAGGGGTCTGCATGTTTTTAAACTTACACAAATGCTATCACACAGTGTGTGTTCTTCTGTAAACGTGAAACCTGCCTAAGCAGAGTCCATCTTTAGGAGGTGGAGTTTCTGCGTGTGTCTGATACAGTGGTGGCGCGGGTGAAAGGAGAGTCTCCTTGCCTGAAAGCTGAGATGTCTCCTACTAAGAACTGAAGCTGAGTGCACTGTTGGGAGTCAGATGTTTCTGGACACGTCTAGTAAACTGGTAGCAAGGTCCAAGTCATGAGAAACCTCTTACAGAGCAACTCGTGCCAAAAGAAGAAGAATCGAGGCATGAATTGCAGGACCCAGGAACAAAGACTGAGTTATCAAAGAGAAGCAGTGACTCTGAATCGAGTGTGGGGGCTGCGATGCAGCCTCTGGATGCAAATTTAATTCCAAGGGAGAGACAGTACTATAAAATAAAAGATTGCTATTTTTCTATATTCCTTAACACATTAGGGCCCAGGCAACACTGCTTTGACATGTCACCAACAGACTGTGACATAAAGGGGAGAGAGTCCTTCTTCCTCACTCTGCCCTGGCCAACCTTGGCCCCATGAGAGCCCAAGATGTATAGCAGGTGGATGTGGTGAAGCCCAGTGGCACCACCAGGAACCCAGAGAGCCCCCCTGGTACCCAGCAAAGTGAAGCAGTGGCATGCCCGGCTGTCAGCTCAGAGACCATTTCAACCCATGGGGACACTCTCTTGGAATTCTCAGAAATATTTGGAAGAAAACTTGGTAGAGGTTTTGGACTTCCTGTGCCTGATAAGCTAGTGAAATTAGGGTGTTGATGTTACTGTGGCTCTATTTTCACCCTCAGGCTGGCGAGGGCTGAGGAAACTTCAAATTAAACCGTAATCTGTCAGAAGGTGACCCAGGGTAGAAGTTAAGTACTGTGTGGGGAATACAGGATAATTCAGTTTGCTGGAACTTAGGATCTATGGAAGTTACTGACGGCTAAGTCAGGAAAGGCAGATTGCTCCCAGGTGCTATGGGACCTGGAAGGCCATGCCAAGAGGTATGGACTTTAAGACTTGTTCAGCAGGAAGAGGGGGCCGGCTGAAAGGTTTTAACATATGGTGGCATCCCCAGCACTGTGTTTTAGGAAGATTAATTTGCCAGCAAGATAAAAGGAGATCATAAAATGGAGAGAGCAGAGATCAGAAAACTAGCTAGAAGACCACGAAAAGAGTCTGGATACATTGAAATAAGAGCAGCGGCCACGGGACAGATTCTAGAGTGATTGTGAAGGAGATTCAATGCAGACTGGGTGCTATGTCAGACACATCACCAAATGATGTTTGCAAATCACGATATACTATGTGACTTTAATATCTATTAAACTCTCTGGAGTTTAGTGCCATTGAAATTGAAACCATAATGACACCTAGAAAATATGTTACTCTGGAATTTTCAGTGATGTCATAACTATGGTACAAAAGCTCTAAAAGGTAAATACAGTCTTTACACACATCCTACATTTTTTTCTCGTTATTTATTTAAAAGAAAAAATGCCCCAGATGGAGAGATGAGAACATGTCATTTTCCAGACCTTCAGACTGCGACACTAGTCCCGTGCAGAGGAGTCTGAGAACCGTGCTGGGCTTTATTCTAAAGAATTTGAGGAACCAGTCTTCAAGTGACGATTCGCCAGGTCACGTGGTTGGGGGTTCGAGGAAGATCTGAGGTGGGTCCCTGATCACACGTCTACCAGACATCCGGGGTCAGAGCTGCTGATCCACAAACTACAGGCAAGGAGACGACTTTACGTACCAGCTCCTACCCTACGCTCCGTGATAGGCTGAGACTGAGGGCATGCCTAGCGTCTCCTGACAGAGAAACACGGGCTCTGTTTTGAGATGGTGGTGTCCCCAGTTTAGAGAAAAGGGATTTATACATTGTTGAATAATCTATTCTAAGTGATTCCAAAAGAGACGAAGCAAGTGGCCTCGCCAGTAAGCTCGATAGTTACACCGTTCCCGTGCCTCCTCTCCTGCTGGAAAGCATCACCAAAGACTAACTGAGCAGCCGATGCCCACCTGTTGATCCAGCACCCCCGAACCTGTGTCTCAGGACTATGATGTCGTGAGCATACTTAGTGTGTAACAAACTGGAGGAGGGGGGACCTTTCTACTTTAATTTATTTGAATTTTAAGAGTGATAAATTTATACTTTAGCCAAGGATCTTTTCTGGTTATTTTTCTTTTCTTTTCTTTTTTTTTTTTTTTTGGTGAGGAAGAGTGGCCCTGAGCTAACAGCTGTGCCAATCTTTCCTCCATTTTGTATGGGGGTCACCACCACATGATGAGTGGTGTAGGTCTGTGCCTGGGATCAGAACCTGTGAACCCTGGGCCCCCAAAGTGGAGAGCGCCGAATTGAACCACTACGCCACCGGGCTGGCGCCCCTTTTTTGTTTTTATAAAAGCAATACATGTGTCTCATAAAATAGGAGGCAACAAAATAAAAATGTACAAAAAGTGAGAGTCCTTTCCCTCACTACCCATCCATATGCCAAACTCCTCCTCTCTCTGTCTCTTTCTCTCTCTTGCTCTCTCTCTCATCACATGGTACTTATTGTTTTTCAAATTGCTTATTTCACTGAAAAATCTCTTATGCCAATCCTCTCATGTTAATATATACAACTCCACCTTATTCTTTTTAGTCGCTACATAATATTCTATAGGATGAGGACACTAATTTATTTAGGCATTCTCCTGTTAATAGACATTTAGGTAGTCTCCAATGTTCATTTTTACGAACAGTGCTGTCATGAATATCCTTGCATGTACAATGTTGTATACTTTTATAAGTCTTCCTGTGGGATAAATTCCCAGAAATTGAACTGCAAAACCCCCCTCTCTTATGCACAACACTCCCACCCTGGCCAAGTCTCCATCACACCAGCCCTAAAAGTCAGGCATCCCCCATTCCCCACCCTCACTCACTCTGCCTCCTGCTTTCGTCCACACGCTGCCTCTAGCTGGTCTCACTTCAGGACGCTTGTTTCACAGGCCACTCGTTTTACGCTCAGGGGATCTGGCTGAGCAAAAAGAAGCAAGAATTAGTATCATAAATATAAAACAGGCTTTCAAAGTGATGGTCTGAGGAAGAGGCTACTGAGCGATGATGGCTGATGGAAGGGGGGCTCTCAGGTCAGAAAGGAAACTAAACATCTCCTCAGCAATCCCATTAGTGCTCAGGTTTGACTCCTTGTCTCATTGCTTTGAATGCTCAGAGCCAGGTAGGAGGAATTTCTAGACATTTTGGTGGATTCTCTTTTCTAACCAGTAGATGCTTCATTAGCCAACTTGTGCCAGGTGTCTTTATCAGGGAAACAGAAGAACTGGTGCCGACTGTTCCCCATGTGTGTTGATAGGTTCTTTTTCACACCACATGTTATTTAATCCTCCCAACTACCCTGGGAAGGGGCAGGTGATATAACTGAGTCTCTTTGAAGATTAGACGCCTTGTCCAGCTAGTGAGTGAGGCCCAGGACTCTCAGCCAGGTCACCCTGACACCAAAGCCAGTATCTTTCGCTATTCGAGAACCTTGTCACAGCCTCACCCCAGACCACTTCCTCCTCGTAAGCGGTAGGCGATCTCCTTTTACTAGTGCACCTCCTCCCTAGGATAAGGAATCAAAAGAGAGAACTGTTCTATTTCTTCTGGGTTGGACACTTAGTCTGTTTTTTGCATTTATTTGCAGTATTTTTGTCTTCCAACCTTAACTAAAATTTCAGTAAGAAATAGGACAGCTTCGGTTGAAATCTGCCCACGTGAGAGCAGAGACTGAAGAAGACACGGCTCTGTCTCTGAGAGCCCTTTACTCCCTACAGCACATGAGAGAACGCTGGGGCAGAACCCAAGCTGAACCGAAGGACAGGCAGAGCATCATCCCGCTAACAGGAGAGAAATCTGCTGGCTGGATTGTACACTCGAAGACTGACTAATCCTTGGCTACCTGACCTTAGACTCAAGCAAATGCAAATAGGTTGAACACATTTTTTTAAGAGATATGTATTTCCTGAGAAACTCATGCCTGGCAAACAATAAGAGCTTGCCGTTACTTAGCCATTGAGGCAATCCACAGGCTCCGAAACCCATGAGATATAAAACAAGCGTGTAATTGATACAGCCCCCATGAGAGCTTCCTCTGCAAAGCCCTTTTTAGATATGGCCACATTTGTCAGTGGACAAGGGGTATCCTCCAGAAAACACACCATTGGTAACCAGACTGGCTGACCAAGAAAAAGGAATCTTGTTATTCCTGCCCATTAAGATATATGTGCTATGGAACAGTGGCCACTGTGCAGTGTTTCCATTGTTGCCTTATTCTAAATGAGTTTAAGTTGTTTTTATTGTAGTTATTCTTTCCTGTTTTACTATTCTGTATTGGAGTATTGGGGTTATCAAACATCGTTTAGCAGCAATCCATCCAACCATGTGGAGCTATACCCAGATGGAACGGAGGGGACTGAACACCATCCAGGGCTTCTTACGTCCAGGTTAGATCAAGCAACTTGATAATGCTTTGGATGGTCTCCTGTTAGGAGAAAGGCAGAGCTGGACAGCAGGAACCCAGAGCACCCCATGCACAGCAGCGAATCGTATCCAATCTCCCAGCGTGAGATAGGAGCTGAGGCAGGGCTTACCCACAGGGAAAGGCGGAGTGAACTGTGCGTATGTGGTGGCTGCAGGAGGCAACTTGTGCCAAGCGGACAGGAGCTGACAAGCTCCCTGCTGGCTGAATGACTGCTTCTGTTGTCTCAATATCACCGCAGGACAGGAGCCCTGAACTGACAATTGCACACCTAGTTCTGGATTGCGGCTCCTCAGACTAGTGGAAGGCAGTTTCAAAGACGCTGAACACGATAGACCCAGCACAGAGAAAAGGAGGGAAGAAACTTCCACTCAAATAAACATGCAAATAAAAATTTCAGAGCAACTGATGAGAATGAACAAAAAGATCCAGCCAACAAACTCAATAATGGAGAAATTAATTTACTGCTCATAAATGCAATTGGTGACCTGCTCTCAAAATTACTTTAAAATAAGTCCATTTCAGAAATTCAAGAAACTAAGTGAAGCAATAGTAGGCTTTTAAAAAGGCAAGAAAATATCAGAAAAAAGTAAACTAAATTAAGAACCAACGGACATGGAAAAGAACCAGTTAGAAACCCTGAAGATGAAAAATATACTGATGGAAATAAAAACGTTTGGTGAATTGGATTTCCAGGCAGTCCTCACTTTGCAGAATACAGCGTTACCCACCTCGTGCACATCAGAACTGTGTCCTCACTTCGCACGGTTCTGTGATAACCAAGGACATAGTTCTGATATGTGCAAGTTTCGGTTAACATGGTACCATGCAAAGCAAGGATGGCCTGTACTCTAGGCTGGACAAAATCAAAGAAAGAATTAGTGACTATTGGAAGCTAGTACAAAAATTCACGGAAAATACAGCACAGACCAATAAAGATGTTAAAATATAAATGGAAAACGAAGAGAAAGGGAGGCTAGATTAAAAGGATCTAATTTATTAGCCTCTCCAGAAGAAAAGAATAGAATAGAAAGAATGGTGAAGGCTCAAGAATTGAAGAAATATATTAGTTTTCAGATTTAAAAAAAAAGTACATATTAAGTGATGAGAAGGACGGGGGATGCACTAAACAGCAAACACAGCCAGTGAGAGAGGCTTCAGTGGGGCCACTCAGACGCCTTGACGTGTGTTCTCTCCAGGTCAGGGACACCTGACTCACACATATGTGTGAGAAAGTAGCCGGGCAGCAGCGTAGGGGCTGCGTCTGGGAAGTGAGGACTCGCCTCCAACCACAGAACAGACGTGCAGGAATGCTACGGATCTGGAGCTGAATTACCTTCCTATCTCTCTCCTGAAAATTATGACATTTTTGGTATATGAAGAGGTTATCAAAGAGTATGCAGTCAAAAATGTAGAAAAACAGTATTTTAGAGATGTGTCAAGCTGTTAATAAAATATTATGCTATCATTCAGGATTTTGTGATGTGTATGGTACTTATCAGATGATGCAAGTTTCTAAGTTGTGATTTCTTTTATCGTTGTAAATAAAGATTGATTTTTATGCCTAAATTTGTGTTTTTTTCCTTAAAGAGGCACTGCAAATTGTGTAAGCTTTGGATCCCACAAATCGAGACCCACTCCTTCTGGGCTCATTCGTGCCTGCCGCAGCTCCTCGGGGCAGCTCTTCCTCCAGCCACCGGGATAACTGGTTCCAGAAACCACTCCTTTCCTTTGCCTCTCCAGACCCGGGGGTGGCGAAGCCCACCTGATAACCACAGGCGCTTCAGCCTCCCTATTGGCTTCCCTTACCCTCTCACACTTTCTGTTTAGTCCCTTCATGAAAATTTCCCAATGGGCCCTCCAGAGGACGCTGCCTTCTGCTGGGATTCAACTGATACAACTTGTAAAAAGCAAAATAACGTGATGCATGGTAGAGGACACTTTCTGCAGATACCACAGCCCTGTATTGCTTCAGTGCTCATGTCCAACCAGCATGGAGTATGGACATAGTTTTCAAACTTTTGACCTTAGAACCTATTCACACTCCTGAAAACTGAAAGACTCCAAAAATTAAACTGAGGACTCCAAAGAGCTTTCTTTTGTTAATGTTAGAACTCTATATACACACACACACATAGAGTTGGAAATTACAATGGAGAAATTTTAAATATTTATTTATTTATTTTAAAATGAGAATAATAAGCCCAACATGTATCAACACAAATGACATATTGTTATGGAAAATAACTGTATTTCCAAAAAAATTAGTGAGAACATAGTTTGACATTTTTGCAAGTCCTTCAATGTCTGACATAACAGAAGACACTTGGATTTTCATACTTGCCTTGGCATTCCATCTGTTGCTATATCACATCATGTAACTTTTGGAAAAACTCCACTGTACGCCCGTGAAAGAAGGAGAGTGGAAAAGGCAAATAATATCTTAGGATTATTAAGGTAACTTTGACCTCATTGAGCCCCTGAAAAGGCCTTGGGAACCTACAGGGTTTTCTGGACCACACTTTGAGAATCACTGGTATAGACAAACGGACACTGATTTGGGAGTCAAGATCCTTGGGTTTTAGTCTTAATTCTGCCATCTCCCAGTAAAGCAGTCTGTAGGAAATTATTTAACTTTTTTAAAACAGTTTCCACATCCACTAAGCAAAGCATCCAAACAGAAGAACTGAGAATATTACTAATACAAAAATTCTTAAATTCTTTAATTTGTAATTTAATGTTTACCAAAAGAAATAATAGCTGTCTTCAAGTCACTTTGGAAGTTAGCTGATGAGGTGTTAGTATGGTCCATCTGAATGTTAATGAAAGTCAAGTGCCATGGTGTTGAACTTCACTTCTGAAGGCAGGTATCAGAAAAATAAAGAAGGAAAAAAATTATAATATATCTAATTATGACTTATTTTGTTGAGAAATTAATATGCATATTCGACCTCTCAATCTCAACATTGCCAACCATCATTTAAGATAGAACGTGGTGGGCCAGCCCTGATGGTCTCGTAGTTCAAGTTCGGCGCTTTCACCCCTTCAGTGGCCGGGGTTAGTTTCCCGGTCGAGGAACCACACCACCTGCCTGGCAGTTGCCATGCTGTGGTGGCAGCTCACATAGAAGAACTACAAAGGCTTACAACTAGGATATACAACCATGTACTGGGGGGCTTTGGGGAGGAAAAAAAAAGGAAGATGGGCAACAGATGTTAGCTCAGAGTGAATCCTTCCCTGCAAAAAAGAAAAAAAATAGAATGTGGTTATGATGAGGCATGGTTAAGCTTCCTTGGAAAATTACAACAATGGTTCCCAACTTTCCATTAGCTAGGAACTTAAAGAATTGCAAATATGTGGCTAGCCTCAAAGACACTTGGCATGAATGCTTTGAGCTCTAAAAAGAAAAGTAATTGTGGACAAAACAATATTATTAAATACTGAGGGTAGAAGTTCTCATATTTTACGAACTGAGTTTAGGAATAACAATCTCCTCTGTTGCTTACTGGCTGGGTTGGACTAAAGGCAAGGATGGCTTTTGTAACTCTCCCCACTCTTCCTGGGATGTGTCCAGCCCACTGGGCAGCCTTGTTATGGAACATCCAGTTAAACTGGATCTCTGGGAGTGGACCTGAGGTTGCACTTTGTCAGTCTGAGAGCATTGTGCTCCAACAACACAACCTCTGACTTTCCTCAGTTTTTCCCAGGGCTTGATCTTATATCCGGACCCACAGAAAACTGCCACTGCCACATGGGAGTGGTAATGGTGGTAGACGCCAGGGGTGAGGGGGAAGAAAGAGTGTCAGGATCACTGGAGAAGTCAGTTATTGTTAGGTAGGGCAGCATCAATACAATAGACCTCTGTTCCATTGAGAAAGGACCTTTGTTTAACATATGGGGCTTTCAGTATAAGTCATGCTCTTCGGATATGTTATAAAAGGATCTAACTTGTAGAAGGGAGGCTGGAGTATCTGCATCCTCGCCCCTTGTATCAGTGGAAGCTGTCATTGCAGAATTTAGTTCCCTTTGTGGTTTCCATAAATGTGCACTGATTATTAACTTTTAGATTCATAGCTTAAGAGCTGTAAGTAGAGCTAGCTCTGAACTGAAAATCAAAATCTGCTGGCTAGTCAGTCCTCAGTTGTTCAACATTCAACAGGTTTTTATTGGGTATCTACATGTGCAGGCACTGGGGTTCAACAGTTGATAGGCTGTCATGATCCCTGCCCTACAGACCTGATAATCTAGTCTTTCTTCTGTTAGCAATATCACAGTTTCAGGAATTAGTCAATCAAGTGTTCCCGAAGGACAATTGACTGAGCTGGAAAGAACCATCAAGTCCCCTCAAATTATCAATCTAAAAATAAGGGGTTAATATCAAAATATATAAGGAACTCCTACCAATCAATAGCAAAAAAACAAATAACCCAATTAAAAAAATGGACAAAGGGCTTGAAGAGACACTTTTTCCAAAGAAGACATACACCTAGCCAACAGGTATAGGTATAGGAATAGCCAACGGATATAGCTCTACATCACTAATCAGCAAGGAAATAAAAATCAAAGCCACAAGATATCACTTTACACCTTTTAGGATGGCTATTATCAAAAAGGCAGGAGACAAAGGGTGTTGGCAAGGGTGTGGAAAAAGGGAACCCTTGTACACTATTGGTGGGATGTAAATTGATATAGCCACTATGGAAAACACTATGAAGGGTCCTAAAATATTAAAAACAGAACTCCCATATTATCCAGCAATCCCATTTCTATGTATGTATCCAAAGGAAATGAGATCAGTATCTTCAAGAGATATCTGCACCCCCATGTTCACTGCAGCATTATTCACAACAGCCAAGATGTGGAAATAACCTAAGTATCTGTCAACAGATGAATGAATAAAGAAAATGTAGTGTATATATACAATGGAATATTATTCAACTGAAAAAGAAGAAAATCCTGCCATTTGCAACAACATGGATGAACCTGACCGACGTTATGCAAAGTGAGATAAGCCAGACACAGAAAGACAAATAGTAGGATCTCACTTATATGTGGAATCTAAAAAAGTCAAACTCACAGAGCCAGAAAGTAAAAAGGGGTTGCCAGGGGCTGGGGGGTGGGGGAGATGAGGAGATGTTGGTCACAGGGTACAAACTTTCAGGGTACAAACATTTGGTCCACGCCAAAAGGTCCTTGACATCTGGTCATATTTTGTCCTGTCCAAAACGTCCATGGAGACATTTGGTCCACGCCAAAAGGTCTTGGATATTTGGTCCTGTCCAAAATCACTTGGCATAGACCGAATATACCCATGGATATTTTGGGCAGCACCAAACACCCAGGACATTTTGGCGTGAGCCAAATGTCTTACAGATGTTTTGGACATGACCAAATGTCTGCTGACCCGACAGTCACACCTCTGTGTACACAGAAAACCACAGTGCCAAATATTCTTTTCATCACAAGGCCATTGGTAGTCTTGGTTTTCAAATTTGGAACATACTTGCTTTTAATACTTTCTTTCTTATTGGCAAAATTCAGTGACTATTAGAGACTAAGAGTGGCTAGGTTGATTGGGGACAGCATGAAGTGTAAAGAACATTGGCCCAGGAGTCAGAGCCCCCCGGATTTTAGTCTTGACTCTAGACTCTAACAAGCTGTGTGCCCTGTGGAAGCCATTAAACCTCTCTATGACTCATCATTAAATTGTTGTGACTACGAAGGCTTCAGCACAAACAGTCTATGGTGTCTACAAATATATTATTATTTTCACTCTTAAAGTACTGTGGCTGATGGTATTATTGTCTATCACCAGAAGAACTGACACATATCACAGAGTATAAGAAGAAACATAAATCAAATCTCATTTTTACTGGTGAGGACATTGAGCTAAAGTGCAGAAGGCATCTGTATCAGTTAAGGCTCAACTTAAGCAGAAAGAGGGGATTTATTGATTTGGAATTAGAATGTCTGAGGATAGACAAAGTGTTCAGTTCCGCATCCTTCTAGGTTCGAGTTCAGTGAGAAGGAACCTGGAGAACTTCTCAGTCACTCACGCTGCAGTCTAGGATCTTGTTTTAATTTCCCAAGAATCCCTGGAGGTAGGTATTATTATTCCCCTTTGTTAAATACAAGTACCTATGTCATGGAGTTGTGAATTTAAAATAAAACCAGGCATAAAAGAAGCACTCAACACAATCCCTGGCACAGAGTAAGGGCAATAACTGTTAGCAAGTATATATGTTTATGCACTACATATTTTGTTTTACATAATATATTACATATATTTTATTATCTACACTAGTGGGTTTTAAATTATGCTCCAAGGAAATAAAAGTTTCCATGAGTTTCACAAACGATTAAATATTTGCCAACAATAATGAGAATTACTAAATGAGGAGCCCACTTACTGATGTTTTATAATGTATTTTAGGTATTTGTATGTTCCATGTAAGACTTTGCTTGAAAAATGGGTTTCACAGCTAAAAACAGATGAAAAAACCACTGATATAGTCCAGTCCATTAGCTTTACTGATGATAAAACTGAAGCACAGAGAACTGAAATTCTTAAATTCTCTGCTTTGAACATCTTAATACATCCATTAGGGCATGCTCGGTTTCGAACAACAAAAAATCCAAATTAACCAGCTTAAATAATAAAGGGAAATGATGAATCACGTAACCAACAGGAAGGCCCATAAGTAGGGCCTATTTCAGGGTTGGTTTGATTGCACAGCTCAATGACATCATCACTGCCTCTCTGTCCTATCTGCCTTCTCCTGTCAGTATTATCTTGCCCCTAGCTTCCCTCATGGATGCAAAATGGCTGCCACTGTTCCATGCTTGAAGACCATCCACTCAGAAAGAGAGCTTGAATGCCAGCATTCCACATGAGAATTCTGACAATCCGCCTGGTTGGACCAGTTGGGATCATTTGTCTACCACTGGGATTGAATATGCCGTTAAGGGTACACCCTTGAAATTGAGTGGGATTTTGTTCACCTTTCTCCAAAACCCACAGGCTCTCTGTGGATGGGATATACGCTCAATCAAAAACCTGGTTACCATCGGGAAGAGAGGAAGAGGGAATGAGTGCTCAATAGGCAACCACCAAATGTGCCCTGAACGATGTGACTTCCCTTCTCTTATAAGGTTTGGGATCTGACCAGTGATCTCAAACATTAATATGCATAAAAATGGCCCAGGTTACTCATTAAAAACTGTCAATTTGAAGACCCCATGCTAGGCAGTGTATATTTTTTAATAAGCACTACAGATGACTCTGATGTAGGTGGTCTGCTGACCACACATAGAGAAACACTGGACAAAATCAGGCTACTCAAAGTGAGGGCCAAGCATACGTGCCAGTTCATGCATGTTTGCTGCTGCTCTGTGATGAGGGGAGGAGCTTGCCCCAGAATACAAGTCAGCTGGGACACTCAGCACACCAATTTTTCTTTTTAGTACCAATTACGTGCCAGGAACAGTTCTTGGCACTTTAGGTACATCAGTAAAAAGAGCGAAAAAAACAAGACACAAAAAACTATGCCTTCACAAATTTTGTTCTAGCAAACCTAAACCAACCCAGTTTCCCATCATTCTAGGTCTAGAGAATAGCAGAAACAATGAGTTGGAGACAGGAAATACAGCAGAATAATGCATAGTCCCGTTTAGTTGGAGCACAGCTTTTTTGTTTTGTTTCTTTGTGAGGAAGATCAGCCCTGAGCTAACATCCATGCCAAGCCTCCTGTTTTTTGCTGAGGAAGACTGGCCCTGGGCTAACATCTGTGCCCATCTTCCTCTACTTTATATGGGACGCCGCCACAGCATGGCCTGACAAGCTGTGCGTCGGTGCGCGCCCGGGATCCGAACCCGGGCCACCAGCAGCAGAGCACGCACACTTAACCGCTACGCCACGGGGCCGGCCCCACAGCCTTTTTTTTTTTTTTAAGTAAGACTTTCCTGAGGAAAGAAGCAGGGCACTGATCACTGGACGGCAGTCGAGTTTCATTGTCC
The DNA here is from genome assembly GCF_057802395.1 of Ceratotherium simum simum. Taxonomy (NCBI): domain Eukaryota; kingdom Metazoa; phylum Chordata; class Mammalia; order Perissodactyla; family Rhinocerotidae; genus Ceratotherium; species Ceratotherium simum. The sequence goes on from NC_141933.1 coordinate 31,596,613, forward strand.
ACTGACGGTGGTTATCAGAGGGCAGCATCTCTGTAGACGCTGACAGCCAGGGAATACAGAAGGTGGGTCACAGGGGGCCGTAGAGGGATCCAATCCACAGGAGTCCCCAAGGCACCAGATGCTGCCAAATCCAGCCCTTCAACCAGCAGCGTGGAGAGAGTGAGGGCAGGAACATTTTGTGTGGCCCTGGGGACCTTCTACCCTCATCACTGTTGCCACCCAGGTAATGCACAACTTCCTTAAAGTAAATCCTCTGGGATTAGGTGGCTGATTCAGAGGGAACCTAAATTCAGAAATGGTCGCCTGCTGCTGAAGAAGGCTGGGCAACAGGCCAAGCTGGTACTAATCCTGGGCTAATTTAGCTTTCTTGTTGACACACATCCTATGTGACAAACTGTAAACCCTTCCACTTGTATGTTCCTCTGAGGTATGCTAAATTATAAAACATTATTCGGGGATAACACTTCAAAAGTTCTGTTGCAATGAGATAAAGGGGCTCCAATTTAGAAAATTAGATTTACCAGTTTCAACATCCTTGTATTTTAGAGTTAGATGATTAGAGAAGCAGTGTTGAGTAATGTAAAAATCTCAGACCCTGGAGATAAACACTGTAGATTTGAGTTCCAATCCCAATTCTGTCCCTTCAACTGTGTCACTTGGGCCTTAGTTTGTAAATATGGGTAATATTTGTACCTACTTCTTAGGATTGTTGTGGGAATTATAGCAGTAACTCATCTCAAGCACTTAGCACAACGCCCAGCACTAAATAAACCAAATTAAATTACATAAACCAAATAAAATCAGTAAATTAAGGCTGGCCTCTACTAGATGCAACAGGAGTATAGTGAAGATCTGGGTCAGTGTAGGAGACATCCTGTTATGCTGGTTCTGGGGACCATACTCCAGCTTTTCTCTGAGGAATCACCTACATCGCCCCACCCCATCCACGTGCTTCAGAACGAGATGATGCCACCCCAGCTCCAGGGCTGGACACACAAATAAGACCTGATCGATCAGGTCATCGTATTCCACTGGCATAGTGATGGCTTTAGGGATGGAAACAGGACCCTGTCACAGTCAATGGGATATGATGACAGTTTTGCTGGGAAAACTGAAAGAAGCCTGACCTTATTCTGTGGAACTTGAAGCTTGAAGAAGGTGCCCCATGGCTTTTGACAGTCATCTTGCCCCAGATGGTGGGGGGAGGAGCCAAGACAGAGGAAAGCAGAACACAGTGCTGGAAAGAAACAGAGTCCTGACGACATATTCGATGCCTAAATTCACCTGTGCTGAAGTTATGGATAAAGGAGATGATAAGTTCCATTTTTGTCAGATAATATTTTTGCTATCAAAAATGGCTGAACCGATATACCCAGAGATGCATGTTTTAAGATATTTGCATTTGAAAATAGACCTGGCAACTCCCCAAATCATTTTCTGAGGGTAGCATATAATTAAATTAAAAGGGTGAAAAAAGCATATGATCATTTCAACAGATATGAAAAAGGGACTTGATGAAATTCAATATCCATCGATGATTTTAAAAAAAGAAATTTTAATCTAGGAATAGAAGGAATCTTCCTTAATCTGATAGAGGATGTCTGAAAAAAAAAAAAAAGAAAGAAAGAAAACCAGCAAATAATCAGCTGAGTGAATCACTGAACTCTTTCCCTTGGAGACTGGAAACAAGACAAAGACAGTTCCTACCACAACCTCTGCTGAACATTGTTGGGTCTACTGGAGGCCCTAAATGGTGCAATAAAGCAAGAAAAAGAAATAAAAGATATCGCCATTGGAAACGAAGAAAGAAAATGTCATTTTCAGATTATAGAATAATGACATAGATAATCCAAAAGAATCCACTTATACATTATTAGGGCAGTAAGAGATTTTAGCAAGGTTGCTAGGATACCAAGTCAATAAAGAAAAGTCAACGGCATTTCTATACAGAAATAATTAGAAAATAAAATTTGAAAACTGATGCTATAAATAATAGCATCAATAATATTAAATACCTAGAAATAAATTGTTTTAAAAAGGTACAAGACCTCTACAGGGAAAATTATAAAACAATATTGAGGTTTAGTAAAGAATATCTGATTAAATGGGAAGATATACCACATCCATTAACTGAAAGACTCAACAGAGTTTAGGGGTTTTGTTTTGTATTGTTTTGTTTTGTTTTAGAACTTGACAAGGTGATTTTAAAATACATGTGGTAAAGCAAAGGGCCAAAGATAACTAAGACAATCTTGAATAAGAATAAAAATGTCATAGAATTTGCTCTCACAGATATCAAGATATGTACACAGATGTCAGAGCTACAGTAATTAAAATGGTGTGGAATTGATACAGTAATAGACAAAGAAACCAATAGATAAGAAAGGACATCCTGAAAAAGGACCCACACATACGTGGACCTTCATTTAGACAGAAGTGGCAATACAGGGCATGAGGAAAAGATAGTATTTTTAATAATGCTGCTGAGGGCCAGCCCCGGTGGCCTAGTGGTTAAGTTCAGGGCACTCCTCTTCGGCGGCCCAGGTTCGGTTCCCAGGTGTGGACCTACACCACTTGTCTGTCAGTGGCCGTGCTGTGGTGGTGGCTCACAGACAAAAAGAGGAAGATTGGCAGCGAATGTTAGCTCAGGGCAAATCTTCCTCAGCAAAGCAACAACAACAAAAAATAATGATGCTGAGACACTTGACAATGTAGGTAGGAAAATGAAATTGGACCTGAAGGGGTGCTGACTCACTGGTAAGCAGGAAAATGCAGTTTAAAAATCACAAGCAGATACTACTACACACTCATCAGAATGGCTGAAATATAAACATCTGAAATAGCCAGTGTTGGCGAGGGTGTGAAGCAACAGGTGTGCTCATGTCTCATGTACTGTTAATGGGAATGTACATTGGTTCAGTTGCTTCGGGAAACAGATGGGCATGATCATTACAGGGGAAGAAATGCACACCCTGTGACCCAGTATTCAATGCACTCCAGGCACACAGCCTGCAGGAACACGTGCCCACGTGCATAAGCACGTGCATAGAAACACGTGCGTGCTTTTTAATAACTGGAAGCTGGAAACAACACAAACATCCAGCAAGAGGAGATTGGTTTTTTTAAGTGTGATATATTCATATAATGGAATACTATATAGCGATGAAAATGAACAACCATTAGTTACATACAACATGAGCAGATGTTCAAAACAGGCAAGAGGCAAGAAAACAAAAATCCATACCGTAAAATTACATTTTAAAGTTGAAAATAGGCAAAACTTAAAATGTATTGTTTAGGATGCTTACAAAGGTGGTAAAATTATAAAGAAAAACAAGGATGTGATTACTCTAACAGCAAGGAAGGCGGGAACAAGCAGCAGCGTGGAGAAAGAGAGGTCTGGGGATTGTCTGTACTCCATCAGTGCTGTCCAGTAGGATTCTCTGTGGTGAGGGAAATTTTCTATATCGGAGCTGGCCAATACTGTAGCCATTAGTCCTATGTTGCGATTCAGCACTTGACATGTGGCTAGTGTGACTGAGGAGCTGAATTTTAGTTTTATTTCACTTAAGTTAATTAAAATTTAAACGTAAATAGCTACCTGCAGCCAGTGGCTACTGTATCAGACAGTGCAGTATCTATTTTGCATCAAGCTTCCAAAGGGGAAACAGAGGGCTTACTCAAAACAGGGTATTTGAGGAGAGTCCATCTATAAGTCAATAATTACAAAGGTACAGGTGTAGCGGAAGCACAAGAGATGGTTTTGCAACCTGGGGCTAGTGGCAGCCAAGCTGTTACTCCCCTAGGCCTGAAGGGACAAGGGCAAGGCAAGGTCCCTGGGCAGAAGGACAGAAAATTAAGTGGATTCTACCCTGTTAAGAGGAGTGGAAAGACACAGCCAGCCTGAGAGGACCTCACACTAGGAGCCAAGAGAACAAGTGCCCGACCCCACTCTCCTTCCTCCCTCGGATCTCCCGCGGGGGCTCCCCATCAGCCAGACCCGAGAGAGAGTCAGAGGGTGAAGTTGCTCACAGGTCCAGGGGATAGCAGATGGAGGGTGGTCTGGGGGACAAAGAAGGCATCCAGCGCGTGGATTGACTGAGTGTTTGCTCCGTTACTATTTATTACAGCACACCTTTATATGTTATCCTTTCTTTCCATGTGGGATCATGGTTTACAAAGAAAAAAAAATAGAGAGGAAGGAAAGGATAGATTAAGGGAGTGAAGGGAAAGAGGAAAGATAAAGAGGAAGGTAATAAGAGCTAAAAACCAGACTGGACCAGCTAGCTCCTGCATTATGTACTGGTAAGGATCTGATGGATTTATCAAAACTGAAAAATAGTAACCCAAAGTCTGAATAAATGGAAATTGTCAAATATTTTTGTCAAGTGAGTAAAACAATAGAATTGTTAATGCTATATATTGCATTTCTTAACCCATGATGAACCTTAGACAGTAGCCTTTATCTATTTTTTAATCTTAATATCTTTCTTTTTAAAGCAGCCATAAATTGAATAAAGACGCACAACGTACTGAGAAGTGCTGTGAACAGACACCGCAGTTGTGCGGGCCTTTGCTTTTGTTGGTCTTTCTGCAATACTGGAACTGCCCGTCAACATTCTGGGCAAAGCGAGAGCTGTGAACTCAATCGTGTTTGTTTTCAAAGGGGTGTGTGTCCGTTAGGAATGCTATGGCCAACAGCGAAAGGTGACTGGCTAACCGTGGTTTAACAATCAGGGGTTATTTTTCACACATTAAAAAACAAATCTGGACCTGGGCAGCTGCTGGTGTGGGTTCAGTGGCCCAGTAACTTCTGGCTTGGCACCTCTGTGACTCCTCTGGCCTTTTCCTTCCAGTCACAGATGACTAAAAGTTCCAGGTACCAAGTAAAGGCACCTGGGGAGGGCCGGGAGGAGGCTTTGGAGGGCACAGGCATCAGCAGTTTGCTTTCATCAGAAAAGCAAAAGCTTTCTCCCCAAACCACCACCAGGCTGCCGCCTACAGCTTATTGGCGAGAACTGTGCCACCTGGCCAGCCCCGGCTGTGAGGAGGCTGGGAACCTGAGCAGTTCACTTTTGCGGCCTTTATCAGGAAGCTGGCAGGGGATAAGAGGACTGGAAACAGCTGTGAGCTCAACCAGCTGAGCTATTAATGCCTGAATATTTCCCCTGTGATGTCCAAAATATTTACCATGAGAACGATGAATTCTTTGGCTTTAAGAATAGTTTCTAGAAGGCCTCTATTTATATGTGCATGCTGCCTGAAAGATGATGTATCATCAACACACTTGTGCCCTTTATCATATTAGTATTCATTTGTTTCTGAAGATTTGCCAGCAGTTGTTGAGTATGAAACCAAGTGTTAAAAGAATAAGATAACTAGGCTTTAACGCAGGAAAACTCCATCAGGAACACTCCAGACACTGAGAGTGGAGCTTCAGCACTCAATTTAGCAAGTGGGGCAGGAGGCGCTGAGAGAGAAAATTCACCCACTTCACTTTGCCTAGGATCACTCTCAAAGCCAACTCCCGAGGGGCAAGGCAGATGCTCTCTAGTATGTGCCACTCAAACCAACCTACTGCTCCCCCCCGACCTGCCTAGAATCAACGAGACGTGAACAATGGACATGACAGAGATGTGATGACAGGGAGATGCGGGTCTAGATTTGTCCCCTGAGAGTAGGTGCTCACTAGGAGCGCTGACTCGAGCTAGACTCCCAGGGCCCAGACCCTGGCTCTACTAGCTCTGTGACTTAATCACAGGGTTGTAATGAGGATTAAACAGTTGATAAAGGTAATTCTGTGATATCATACGTGGGGTACAGTAAGTGCTATGTAAGAGCTTTCTTTGAAAAGTAAAGTCTTTTTCCTCTGAACCTATGGTATTATGCTTTCATATGTGTACGTTTTTTGCTAACGTCTTTTTTTTTCTCTTATAAGAGCAACATAGGCTCACTACAAAGAACTCAGAAAAAACAGAGAAACAAAAGGAACTTTTAACAACCTATAATCTCTCTCCTCCAGAGAAAACCACTACTAATTATATTTGATACATCTGTATATTTTCATTTACAAAAATTAGGTCTACTTTACACACTGCTCTGTAATATGCCTTTTTCTTAAATATTATTAGGAATATATTAGGAACATCTTTCCATATCTAGAAACATATTTCTACACTATCTTTTTAGTTGCCACAAAGTGTTCTGTTAAAAGGGTATCCCATAATTATCCTTGCCAGTTATGTGCTGTTGAACAATGCTATTTTCTGTTTTTTTATTTTGTCGGTTTTTGCTGCAATAGATGGCACTGGGAGGAACATCCTTAGAGCTAATTTCTTGTGCACATCCACGATAATTACCTTAAGATAAATCCTCAGAAGTGAAATTACCAGGTCAAAAGTTATGCTTATTTTGGGGGCTTGCCCCACGGCCTAGTGGTTAAGTTTGTCATGCTTCACTTTGGCAGCCTGGGTTTGATTCCCGGGCGCGGACATACACCGCTCATCAGCGGCCATGCTGTGGTGGTGACCCACATACAAAATAGAGGAAGATTGGCAACAGATGTTAGCTCAGGGTGACTCTTCCTCAAGCAGAAAGAGGAAGATTGGTGACAGACGTTAGCTCAGGGCAAATATTCCTCAGCAAAAAAAATAAAATTATGCTTATGTTTAAGGCTTTTGATGAGTACGTTTCAATTGATCTCCAGAAAAAAATGCAATCAAGTATGGATTGATTTCTATATCCTTCTTGAAAGCACTGAGTATGAGTATTGTTTGTTTTGTTTGCAGTTTTCTTGCAATACTTTCTAAGATCCCCAAACGTAATGATGTCTGATGTAGTGCCCACAACACAAATATGTGTGATTTCTATGAATTCTTTGCCATCAGCCCTCAACCCCCTGACCTTTTATCTTAACTTTGCCTCAAGGACTTCCTGTGGTGGATTGGGTTTTTCCCATGAAGTTATGTATAGCTGGAGATTCTTTATGCCAGATTCTGATTTGGTTGTTTGGACAAAGAGCTCCCAGATATTTTTGATCATCATCTAGGTTTGACAGCCATCGCTTTTTTCAAATCAAAGTTTGTTTTAATATAAATAAATACGTTGACTACATTCCTAGGTTAGAGCAAGACAGATGGCGTGGTGGTCAACATCAAGACTTGAAACTAAAACGGAAATCTTTCGACACTCTTCTGTGTGCTGTTTGCTCAATTATCCAACATTTGCTCAGCAGCTACTAGATTCCTGACCTGTGTGCTGGGGACATCAAGATGAATAATAATAACCCTAGCTCTGGAGGAGCTTGGGTGGAAGAGGAAGCAGAGAGGCAGACACTTACATCACAGCGTGATGTAAAACATGCTATTATAACATTTCTGGCACATGTCAAGATAGCACAAATTGCTATGTGGAGAAAATTGGACAGTAAATAACCCTTGGTTCATTCATTTATTTGCACGACACTTAATAGAGGCAGACCCTGTACTTTTATTTTCAAAATGTATTGTTTTTATTGTAACAAAGCAATATATACTCACTTCAGAAAGATCAGAAAATGCAGACAAGCAAAAAAATATATACTTTTATACTGTAATCCCATCTACTTTACCTACCTTGAGCCACTATTAGTAGCCCTTTCATATTTTAAGTTGTTTCTTTTTTTTAAAACAAAAGTCGAGTAAAAACACACGTGTTTTGTAATCTGCTTTTTTCCATTTAATATATCGTGAACATATTTCAAGATAAAAGATATATTTCTACAGCCTCATTTTAAATGGTTACATATTATTCTATTCTATGGATAGTCTACTATTTATTTTAGCAATCTGCTATTGTAGTACATTTACATTTTTTCTTTTTACAATCACTAACAATACTGTGGGGGGGATCAGAGTTTGCCACCCCAAAATGTGTCTCTCTGGCATGATTATTTTGGGGAACAAAAGACTCAGGAAGAAACTTTGACCTTCCCCCAACTGCCTAAAAGAATTTAACATAGAAGGCCTGTCCCAGGAAGGAGCTCTCACCATAGATGACTCCAGGTGTGGTAGAGAAGGCACCAGCAAGCCCATCTTCATCAGAGCTCACTGTCAGTCTCATTGCCTATAGATGGCCCAGCAAACATTTGTTTATCTAACATTTGTTTTTCCATCTCTATGTGAATTGCCTTCCTTCCCTTTGAAGTCCCAAACCACTACCCCCAACATACGCTTTGTCCTTAGCTGAAGATGGCATTTAAGGTCATGGCTTCTGCCATTTTGGCAAGTTACTCAGTTTTCCTTGGTTTCTCCCATGTATACATGTTATTAAACTTTGATTTCCTCCTGTTCTTCTGGGTCATGTCAATTTAATTCTTAGACCAGCCAGAAGGACCTAGAGGGTAGAGGGATAGTTCTTCCTCCCCTATGCTTTGGTGACGAGGATGGGATAAATCTTAACTAGCTGGACACTGCTCACTCCAGGACTACTCCAGCTGAGAGATCCTGGACCTCTGACAAGAGCTAGCAGGAGGTAAGAGTGATTACCATGTCAGTCTCCTGGATCTTTGCCTGTAGGGTCCAGTGGAAGCAAGAGTGGTGAGTTTTTTTTCCTTTTATAAATTTAGATTAGCAGGAGAAAATATTGGTGAAGCTAGCTTCTTGGACTCAGCGACTCTGGAAAAATTGGTTTGAGTCCTCATTGGTTTGTTGATCCTTCTCTTCCTTGTCTCTGTCTTTGTGTCATTTGTCACAAAAAAGAAAAACCAGAGGGCAAGACACAGGCATCTCTGTAAGCCTGTTGTCTGGGCTGGCCCCACAGCAAAGTTTGCTGTGGGTTAATATGCATACGAGTTGAAAGCTATTGCTAAGGGGCATCTCGGAAGGTAAAGAGGCCACAAATTTGGTGGGCATGGGTCGAGCAGTTAAGAGCCATTATGGCGCTTGCTACCTCAAGAAGGCTCCCGTGATAGGATAAGTTGGTCACAGAATGGGGTAGATGACACAGGTCCCCCACCAACCTCAAGAAAATTTCTATGCCAAGAGGTACTTTATAAAACAACACACACTCCCCAAGCCTGCAGCACCTCCCTCCCGGGTATTAACTTGGCTCCAAGAGACCCAAGGCTTAGCTAAAGCTGTGCGTATAAGATGAGGTTTTTTTCTTTTGTCTTGTTCTATGTCTTGAGAACTTGGCATTGTGACCTCTCTGGTCTCCGCCATGCGGAGGATGCACATACTGGTGAGCATCTTGGGGGCCAGTCGAATAGACTGGGGTTCTGAGACACACTCTCTTTGTCCAGCTGTCTCAGGTTTCAGAGCAGTTTGTCATGAGGGGTCCCAGTCCATAAGGGGCCTTTGTCATCTCATCCTTTGTTGCTTTTTAATGCTGGCACCTACGCTATTCTTACTACCTTTAAGAGGAAGGCCTTTGCTTTCTTAGACTATTTTTGGGAATGAATTTTCTGGATCTTGTGAAGGCTGCTTCTTTTGCACTCTCTTTTGGGGATGCCTGTTGCATCCATGGTTAAGCCATAAAAGGCTTATTGGTTTGAGTCACTATTAAGATCCTACTCATCAATGGCCAGACAATGGATCATTTAAATTGGAAAAAATTTTAGGGAGCTCTTGTCATAATTGTTTTATTGGTATCTATGAAAAGACCAAATTAAAAAGGAAATAACAACTAATCTTAAGAACTTAATAAAATTTGGGGTCTCAGCTTCCTCTCGTGGTCTTACAGATGCTAATGAAAGCATTAAGTTAATTAACAAAAAAGTTAAAAGAAGCCAAGGGGAAGGTCGAGGGACTCTTCTTGAAAAGATAGAAATTTTTAAAAAGGGTTTTTAGGAAATAAGGTAAATAAAACAAATAGTAAAAGGAGAAACAAAGAGGAATCAGAAAAGGAAAAGTCATGAGACATCCCAGCAGGATGGAAATCCTAAGATGGTTATTAAAAAACAGTGGGACTGGCCCAGGCCTGGTGACCTAGTGGTTAAGTTCGGCATGCTCCACTTCGGCAGCCCAGGTACCGTTCCCAGGCATGGGCCTGCACCACTCATCTGTCAGTGGCCATGCTGTGGTGGCGGCTCACATACAAAAAGAGGGGGATCGGCGGTGGATGTTAGCTCAGCACAAATATTCCTCAGCAAAAAAAAGGGGGGGGGCATAAATGAAATGGATGTTAATGAGGTTAAAACAAAGGTTTTAACACAGCATTGCCTAAGGTTGGGCAGGCCAAAGAGACCCCCTATTGGCCCCCCAACGTTAAAGGGCCCCAAGAAAGTCTGCTATACTTATCCTAGCTTTGAAAAAATTTGAAAAGTCAGAAGGCAGAGATCACAATAAAAAACCTGCACTTGGGGCCGGCCCAGTGGCGCAGGCGGTTGAGTGCGCCCGTTCCGCTGCGGCGGCCCGGGGTTCGCCAGTTCGGATCCCGGGTGCGCACCGACGCACCGCTTGTTAGGCCATGCTGTGGCGGCGTCCCATATAAAGTAGAGGAAGATGGGCATGGATGTTAGCCCAGGGCCAGTCTTCCTCAGCAAAAAAGAGGAGGATTGGCATTGGATGTTAGCTCAGGGCTGGTCCTCCTCACAAAAAAAAAAAAAAAAAAAAAAAAAAAACCTGCGCTTGGGACAACAGTGAGGCCGCTTAATCAAGTTAAAGATTAACAAAGTACCAGGGTCTCTTGGCTTGACCTCTCACTGGCAACTCAAAGCCTTTTGCACAGAAATGGATAAAATAACCAAGAGATGGAGAAGAGAACTTTCCGAGACTCCCTGATGCAAAAACCCCACAAGCTGCGGCACTAAAACCCATTAGTGGGACCATGACTCAGGCTACAATTAGCTTGAGAAAATGTAAAAGTGTAAAGGTTGATAGGAATATAAAGATTGGAATGGTTGAGCTAATATTATATGAAGAGGTTATATCAACTTTACTTGAGTGTTTTTTAAAACGGAAGTTATGTCTGGCCGGGAAGGGTTCCCCTACCCAAAGTTGTAAGACAAAGACTTGTTGATAAAGTCCTAATGGAAGCTGTGATTAGAGGTATAAGAGTTGATGGAATTCAGATGAAATTGTCTAGGAGAATTGGCTTATTTAAACGGGCTTTATGTGAAGTGATTGCACCTCTTTTGCCTGAATGTATTACAGATTGTACTGTGGGGATAGACATTGTGTCTCACTGGGGAACGTTTCCCGTGCCAGATACTGCAAAACAGCAAACAAATCCACTCTCAGACAATGTTAATTAAACATGATGAAGGAAGTCAGTAGGGTTGCCTGAGACAATATAATCTGAGATAAAAACTAAATGCTAATATTTGAGGAGGGGTTAATAAAAAAGATAATAGGATCCCCCCAAGAAGGTAAATTGTTCTAGGGTTTATTGTACACTTAAAAAGAGAGCCTTTGTTAAACACTTTGTGCAGACTTTTTAAAGGTGAAGTACATTGCCCAAAAGTTCTAGAACATAAAAATCTTTTGATTTACCTCTTAGTTAAAATTCTCCCTGATATAAAGAAGCAAATTAAAGGAAATGTAATTAAAGGAGCAGATCAGCCTTTTGTCATCATTCAGGCTACAACCCAAGTATTTGAGAAATTTAAAGCAACAATCTTTGTCTTACTAAAAGGGAGAGGAAATGGGGCCAGCCCGGTGGCGTAGTGGTTAAGTGCATGCACTCCACTTCAGTGGCCCAGGGTTCACAGGTTTGGATCCTGGTCAAGGAACCTGTGCACCGCTTATCAAGCCATGCTGTGGCAGCGTCCCACATATAAAGTAGAGGAAGATGGGCACAGATGTTAGCCCAGGGTCAATCTTCCTCAGCAAAAGGAGGAGGATTGGCACCAGATGTTAGCTCAGGGCTAATCTTCCTCACAAAAAAAAAAAAGGCAGAGGGAGAGGAAACATTTGAAAATTAAAAAAAAATCTTAAATGTCTTCTCTACAAATATTAGTAAAAAAGATTTAGGAGGTGAACTTAACTCTTTCCAATTGATCCAAAACAAAAATTTGGATCCAACTATTGTTTCTTTTGTTTTGAGGAAGTTTGGCCCTGCACTAACATCTGTTGCCAATCTTCCTCTTTTTTTTCTCTCCAAAGCCCCAGTACATAGTTGTATATCATAGTTATAGAGTCGTAGCTCTTCTGTGTGGGACACTGCCTCAGCATAGCTTGATGAGCAGTGAGTAGATCCACGCCCAGGATCCGAACCGGCAAACCCCAGGCCACTGAAGGAGAGCACGCGAACTTAATCACTATGCTACCAGGCCAGCCCAAGCATCCAACTATTCTTTCAAAAACTAGCGAGTTTTGTATTGTACCTGATTCATAGCAAAAATTTAACAGAAGCTATAGGGTCTCTGTGTCTGCCCGTATGACCACGTGTGTCTATATGTATATGTTGTAAATGTGACATATTTTTCTACCTCCAGATGGCACGGCCAAAATTAAGAGCTCTATTTAATTGGCTTAAAGTGCCTATATAAATTATTTCTAAAAGTAATAGAAACTAACCCAAATGTTTTTTAAGTTAACATGATATGAAATAATCTTTGGTAAATAAAAGCTTATTTAAGTTTGTTGGTTTCATTGTAACAGGCATGTCCTCAGAGTTGTCAGCATTGGATAGGGTGCAGACAGGCAGCCTGGGTTTACCAGTCAAATAAGCTCATGTTACCTCTGTTACAAATTGGTCAGCAAAATAATAGCTTAGAATGACACCTGATTTTGACTAATGTCTCATAAAGTTTTTGTAGGGAATCTAAACATAATTATCAGAAATAAGTAAACTAAACAGATGTTAGTAAGTTAAAAGGTTTTGGGTGAACTTTTTAACCATAATTATGTGTTATAGCATACGTACTTGAAATAACTTCAAAACATTTTAGTGACATGAAATCTTAGAGCTTTGTTAAATTAAGTTAAATGATAGAAATTTATTGAATATCTAGATAATTTCCAAATAAGATAAAATATTAGACATTAATTATTAAAATAGATTTATGTACTTTTGGCTTCTTATTACAGAAAAACCAAAAGATATTTGGGTCTATTAGTAAAAATGTCTTGTGGTTTATTAAAAGATTGTACTATAAAGTAGCATATTTCTATAAATTTTAAAAAATATTTATAAACTTGCCAAGCCACAAAATACTAATGTAAAAGACAGATTATAATTTCTTACTTCTTAGTTTTCACTAAAAATTAATGTCTATAAGGGTTAAGAATTCTAATTAATATATGTCATTAAAGCTATTAAAATTAATAAGGGAAACATCCTTGTATTCAAAAAAAAGTAAGATGTATGTTTTCAGTAAAAAAGAGAGAGAGATATAAAAGTTTTGTGGAAGAGGATCTCTGAGAAGAGTTCTGTGCATGGTCAAGTTGGCTAAGATTGACATGAATTTAATTAAGCAAATGAGTTTTAATATCAAAAGTAAGCTAGTACAAAATTAGAATTTGGTTTTCCGTCTCGAAAAAGGATAATTTTCTTAAACTTTTAGTCTGCTCTTGGTGAAATTATAAAAGGTTTTTCTTTACCTTTGAGTAAGTCTATATAAAAGACAAAAATTCTATGTTTTGTCAAAATAATTTCCTATGTTCAAAAAGGCTGAGGTCTTTCTATTAGGAGAACTAAGGTTTGTTTTTGTTTGTTTGTTTGTTTGTTTAACTGTTTAACTCTCTATGTTTGCCTTTAACATCTTCTGTTGTCACTTTGGTTAAATGCATAACTAAGCATTGTTTCATAGAGATTTATGACATTGTGTGGGTAAATGTTATTCATATAAGTGTTTTTAAAATTATATAATATTCCTAAAATTCTGATCTGTCCTGGTTATCAGTCATAATTCTAGTTATTATCTTAAAATGTTATATGTCACAGAAATAGCCAAGTTTCTTTGTCAATTGCCATTTTTAAGTCTTTTGTAATTTACACACAGTTTTGTTTTACTCTGCTTTTGCAAATATGTTTCTTATTCAGAGAGATTCACGGAAAGGACTCTAACACTTACTCTAGAATACAGGTTTCTGATAAACTTTCAGGTCATAAAACTGAACTGGGTAAGAAATTATGGAACTCTAAGGGAGAAACTGATGACTTCATGACACTGCTAACAGAAGAGCAAGATCAAGAGTTGATTGTGTGGGACTGAATGAACTGATGAGGATGATTATAATTGTTATGACTTTTTGTTTAAACTATTGCTAATTTTCTTAATGTTTTGTTTTTTCAGATTTAAGGAAAACTTTTTCTCTTTTCTCTTAAGCTAATTATGACTTATAGTTATGACTTATAGCAATTTGGTAAATTGTACCTTTGTAAGCAGAATTGAAACATTTCTCTTTTTTTCCCTACCTGATCCCTCCAGAATTTAAAAACTCTTAGTGATTGAGTACTCTTATTTTCATGGCTATATAGTTATTTGCATAAGTTCAATAAGAATCTGTTCTCTTTATAAGAGGACACAATTGGAAATGTTGGTTATCTTGCCAAGGATTTTACTGAAATGTCGTATTTGAGACAGACATGCAGACTTAGATATAACCAAATAGCTTTAAGGGACAAATATGAACTTTATGAAACAAACAAAGCCCTTAGAAATATTTTCCTGATACCTTACTTACAGGATTCCCAGCAACCTTACCTGGTGAGTAAAGAAGGTCACTTCCTGGCAGATGCAAAAAACTTCAGGATATTTTGGGGACCTTGAGAAGAGAGGAATTCTCCCAAATCTAAGGTATTACATGCAGAGTCTGATGACAACTCCTTGGTTTGGCTTTCCTGGCCTCAAGAAGCCTTTAAAGTTCAATCTGAGATTCCTTATGAAAAGTTCCAGCATGGCAGATTTAAAAGAGACTATATGATCCCTTGCTGTTCTTGTCGTACTTGTGTAAATAATTGGGCCAAGTTTATTGAAACTAGACTTATCTTGCAAACCAGTTACTCTTAATTTGGCTATCTTTGGTAAAAATGAGGGTGATTTTAGAGAGAAAAATTATGTTTCAGTAGAAACCGTAATACACATTTGTGGATATTAGATTCTAGTTCTGTTAATTATTTTTGAGGTTTTTGTTTTCTACCTATAAACTGGACTGGATCCTGAATTATTCTAGTTTCCTCAAATATCTGGCTACAAATCTCCAAACTAACATTTTCAATTTTTTCCATCCTTTTCATTTGGAATCCTTGAGAACTGAAACCACCCTTTTCCTGAAGCCCTGAAAACTTGAGAGAGGGCACCATGAGAGCCCGTGTTTGGACAATCTTCATGCCTGTTACTGTGTTCACCACTCAAAAGGATAACCTGAACACCCGATGACATCATCAGAGATATTAAGTGCAAAAGATTCTTCAGCCCTGACATCTAGAAATCTCCTTGACTGGCTGTTCCCTGAGCTCAGAAACTGGTTTATAATTTGCTCTAACAATTAACCTTGTTTTTCTTTTGTTTTCATAGAAATGCTTCTTATTAAATATCTGATTGCCTGCTTACACAATATAGGCCTAAATTTGGGAGCCCACCTGCATCATTGCCTTCTGAAATGAATTTAACTGGACTGACCTATTATCAGGACTAAGAGACTGACTAGTGTTCCGTGAGATGGAACAATCTACCAACTCAGCTTCTGGTCTGCAAAACTTCTTGAAGTTTCAAAGGCAGGACCATGGGAGATCAGAGTTTGCCACCTCAAAATATGTCTCTCTGGCATGATTATTTGGGGAAACAAAAGACTCAGGGAGAAACTTTGAGCTTCCTCCTAACTGCCTAAAAGAATTTAAGATAGAAGGCCTGTCCCAGGAAGGAGCTCTCACCATAGATGACTCCAGGTGTGGTAGACAGGAAGGCACCAGCAAGCCCATCTTCATCATCGAGTTCTCTCTCGGGTCTCATTGTCTGTAGATGGCACAGCAAACATTTACCAAACATCTGCTTTTCCGTCTCCATGTGAATTGCCTTCCACCCCTTTGAAGTCCCAAACCACCACCCTCAACATCCTCCTTGGCCTTTAGCTGAAAATCATATTTAAGGTGGTGGCTTCCACCATTTTGGCAAGTTACTCAGTTTTCCTGTGTTTCTCCCATGTATACATATTATTAAACTTTGTTTGATTTTCTCCTGTTATTCTATCTCATGTCAATTTAATTCTTAGACCATCCAGAAGGACCTTGAGGGTAGAGGAATTGTCTTCCTCCCCTACAACTGCAATGGATTTTCTTGTTGCTAAATATCTGTGCTCATTCTTATTTCCTTACCACAAATTCCAAGAAATAAAATCATGAACGTGTGAAATGCTTCACCTGTTGATTTTGCGGTCTAGGGTTTTAGTCCTCGCTTCTGTAGATTAGACTTGATCAAAGAGGCATGTACTGTGGGCCAGAGTTCAATGGCTTTTACCCCTGTGGCAGGCTGGAGGGTACCACCTTGATGCAAAACACAGAATGATGACTAGTTCTGAAATGTAGTGTCTTCTTGAAGCCTGATTGGCACACTGCCTGGGATAACTTGCAGACTACCTCCCCACTTGTTGTTGTTGTTTTTTCAGGTATCGATGTTTGTATCTCAAACTATCTAAGAGCACCCTCGGCAAGGTTCTGCTCAGGTCACATTTAGCTGTGGCTTGCCAAAACCATGGGTATATTTCCTGCTACAAACTTGTATGTGATCTCGGTCGACTCCAAGCTTACTGTCAGCGTGTTAACTCTGCTCAAATAAAGAGCAGCTTTCTCTCTGGGACTTATATTCTTATTCAAAGAAAATGATGAAGCAGGGTAGGGGGACGGGAGAGCTCCTCAATGAGAAACAAGGAGCCAGGGCCTCTGTGGCAGGTGCTCTGGGGGCATAATGGTACAACGATTCCAACACGGCTTGCCTAGCTCTTCTGGTTTCCAGGGCACCTGGGCCATCACTAGTGATCAAATATTAGAAACAACCCAGGAGTCAGATTACAGAGAACTAAAAGACATGGCCCTCAAGATTATACTCTAAGAGTTTCACTAGGTCCTCTTAGGTCACCAGTTTCCAGATGGTCTAAATCTGAGCAAGGGCCAATTTTATTCCTCTCTTCCACACTTTGAAAGGCAAATGAATTCCAACTATTTAACATTCTGAAAAAGGCAAAACTATGGAGACAGTAAAAAGATCAGTGGTTGCCAGGGGTTGAGGGGAGGAAGGGATGAATAGGTGGTGCACAAAGGATTTTTAGGGGAGTGAAACTATCCTGTGTGATACTACAATAGTGGATACATGTCATTATATGTTTGTCTATACATTTAGAATATACAACACCAAGAGTGAACCTTAATGTAAACCATGGACTCTGGGTGATAATGATGTGTCAATGTATGTTCATCAATTATAACAAATGTACCACTGTGGTGAGGGGTGTTGATAATGCGGGAGGCCATGTATGTATGGGGGGAGGGGGTATATGGGAAATCTCTGTACCTTCCTCTCAATTTTGCTGTGAGCCAAAAACAGCAAAGACAGAGTTGCTTAATCAGCATTATTACCACAATTGCTCCTGAAGAATTTCAAAAGCAGGTTGTAACTTCAGATTCCTGGATGAGTCAAATGACATTTATTTTTGTCATTAAAATGCCAGAATGGAAGCCAAGATAGCCACAATCTGAGTCATTGCTTTATATAATTGTCATATTAACAATAAGCAAGAATAAAGAATATTGATTCTATTTCTTTTGCTCCCTGGAAAATACAGCTTTCATAGTGAGGTTATAAGGTGATGGGAAGACCTACTTCATTGAGTTATTTTTCCATTGTAGACTAAGTGTGTGGGGTTACATTTCCCCCATTGCTGACCTGAATGATGCATCTTATGGCAATCCTGGTTTCTTTCCCGCTAAATCTACCTGATCTTGAATCTTCTTTGTTTTGAAGAGAGAGCATTCTAAATTGTAGTATTACGTGAGAATTTACAAATGCTTTGCCAAACAATCTTAACAGGCAAAATGTGTGTAGGCTACAAGGCGATAGAGCTTTCTGTTTTTGAGTAATGAGTGCTGCATAATTCAGTGTAAGTCAACTTCATTTAATGCAACCAATATTTCTTGACTGCTATTCCAAGTTTAAACCATGCTAGACTCTGGAGGAAAAAGAGTGTGAAGCAAGAGAGGTAAATTAGGGTTCCTGTCTTCAAGAAAGAGGCAACGTAGCTGGAAAGAAGACATACATCCAGGAAACAATTCAGTCACATTATTGGGCATACGTGATAAATGTCATTCATTTGTCCATTCAACAAAAATATTGAGGGCTTCCATGGGCCTGTGCTAGGTAGGAACTGGGGATACACAGTTAAATGAAATAAAATCCCTGCCTTCGAGGTGCCTCCAGTAAAATGGAAAAAATCAGAGAAGTAAACAACAGTTACACTGCACTGTGATGAGGGCTGATTACAGCAGAGGTGGGATCCAGGGGTGGGTGTGGGGTCTGGGAGGTTATGGAAAGCTTCATGGAGGAGGTGACTCCAGAAGGCCCCGTTGAAAGGAACCAGGGGTCCTTGGAGAGATGGCTGATCCAGGTCTGAGTCAGGGAAAGTACGAGGTGAGCCTGGGGGTGAGGGCATAAAGTTTGTTCTTTAGATATCTCTAACAAAGTACTTTTTTTTTTTTGGTGAGGAAGATTAGCCCTGAACTAACATCTGTGCCAATCTTCCTCTATTTTGTATATGGGATGCTGCCACAGCATGGCTTGACAAGCAGTGTGTAGGTCCACGCCCAGGATCCGAACTCACGAACCCCAGGCGGCCAAAGCGAAGCCTGCAAACCCAACCACTATGCCACCTGGTTGGCCCCTCCAAATATGTTGTTTTAAGAACAGTCATGTGTGAAACAGACAAGAGCACTAAGTGGAAGAAAGTTACCAGTTAAAATGGGCCAGACTACTAGGGAAAGTTTCATGGAGAAGCCGAGAGGAGGAACTCTGCTGTACCTTGGAAGGGATGTAGGATTGGAGAAGGCAGCGTGTCAACTGGTATAACATTTTGGGGGCAAATTTGGTGATATATCTTTTTTAAAAATTTAAGAGCACAGCTTGTGACCCATAATCCCACCTCTAGGAGTCTATCATATAGAATAATTGAGTGAGAAGAAAAAGATTCATGTACAAGAAAGTTTATCACAGCATTGTTTGTACAGCAAGGAAGAAAGAAAGAAAGAAAGAGAAGGAGGAAGAGAGGGAGTGAGGGAGAGAGTGGGGAAGGAATGGAGGAAGAAAGAAAACAAGCTTCCGGATAAACGGCTAGCTGAAGAACTGACGGAACAACGTACAGTGGAATACTATTCAGTCATTAAGAAGCCTGCAGTAAAACCTACTACTAATTTGGAAAGATGTCCATGATATCTTTTCACATGGTATCTTGCAGAACATATATGTATAGCATAAACCCATCTCTGTAAAAAGAAAAAAGTTGTGTGTGTGTGTGTGTGTGTGTGTGTGTAGAAAGAGATGTGTCTCTGTTAAGCTTAAGGGAAAATTCTGGAAGACCCAACTATTAAGGGGCATCAGCCTAAAAGGAATAAACAGAGGAATTTTACTTCCTACTTTGTAGACTTTGTTAAGTGGTAGGTTTATGTTTGTCACTTATTTTCATTTTATTTTTCCAAATACAACTTTTAAACATAGAAAAACAAGTAAATACTAAAAATAGAGTTTCTATCCTAGATTCCTAATCTAAACTTTAAAATTATCTCTTTTCTAACTTTGTTTGGGGATGGTGATGATTTGAAAAATAGAAACCAAAAACTACACACAGGAAAAATAATTATTAGAGAGTTACTTCCTTCAATATCCTATAGAGAGCCTCTTGATAAAAGTTTGGGCTATATTGGCTTCAATTCAGAAATTAAGAAAACTCACTAACAGGAATTGTTCATACTGATTACATGGTGATTTTCACGTATTAGGGGAAACGCATACCTAGTCAAGTGTACCCTCAACCCCATAATCTGAAGCAGAGCCCACATTTGCAAGTGTCTTCTTGGTATGGAGGACTGTATTTGTGACCCTGAGACATATTTCTTAGTGAGAAACTAGCAGGACTCAAATTAAAGATGGTCCCATTAGGACTGCTTCAAACCACTGAGTGAGATAGCCCAGCAGACAAAGACTTAGATGGACACGACACAAAGATACGATGTCCGAGATTTGCTTCAAAAATCCTGGAGATGGGAAGGAGGTGACAGTGTGAACTAGGTTGGCCATAAACTGATCATTATTCAAGCTGGGTAATGAGTACATGGGGGTTCATGATAAAATTCTATTTTTCTATATGTTTGGAATTTTCAGTAATAAAGATTTTTAAAAGTCTATAACTAAGATCACAACTTGAAGTCAGCAAATCCTGATTACTAATCTTGGGTCTTAATCAGGTGTCTGAACCTGGTTTGCTAACCAAATTGAGTGGAGAAAACTCTGTGCACCAGTGTTCATCTGTAATAAAGGGTCACCCCTAATGCCCACTAACCTCTTCAATTCCAAGTTGATTTCTTACTTTGATTTGGAGTGCTTTTAAAAAGAACTAAAATAGTGTTCAATTTTTAACCCTTGGTGCTAAATTAATACCTATTCCCACCACATCTGGAGCCTTAATTGTCTTCAAATTAATTCAGCATTAAAAAGGCTAAAGAGACCACCGTCTCAACTCTGAAGATCATTTCCTCCAGTCCCATCTGCAATTCAGCCCTCCCTGTGCTGAGGGCTGTCTACAATCACTCCTAATATTGAGCATCCTTGCTTAAGGGTAGAAGAGACATCTTCAAATTTTGGAAAGAATTCATCAGTAGGAATAGCTATTTGGTCCCAGATCTATCCACTTGGGGGATTTGAAACTTTTTTAAAAATCCAGCTCACTGAGTAAAGAATTAGACTTTTTAGGCGGGAGTTTTTAGCAAAATGAACGAGACCGCCACCTGCTGGGGACACCTGAACTTCCTGGACTTTCATAGTGAAGAGCTAGTTTCCTGGACCCCGCGCATTTGAATCACTTGAAACCCTCTAGGTAAAAATGAAGACTCATTGGCTGTAGGCTGATCTAATTATAACCTCTGCAGGCGGGGCTCGAGAATTAGCATTTATTTATTTTTTCCCCCAAACCCCCAGTAGATAGTTGTATGTCATAGTTGCATAGCCTTCCAGCTGCTGTATGTGGGACGCGGCCTCAGCATGGCCGGAGAAGCGGTGCGTCAGTGCGCGCCTGGGATCTGAACCCCGGCCGCCAGCAGCGGAGCGCGCGCACCTAACCGCTAAGCCACGGGGCTGGCCAATGAGAATTAGCATTTATAAACAAGTCCTCACGCACGTTGAGGTATAAGGGACAAATGCCTTAGTCTCCAAGTTTGCCTGATAAGAATCATCTGGAAATGCTTGTTTAAAATACTTTTACCTGGATCACATTCCAGGCTTACTGCATCAGGATCGCCAAGAAACGGGGCTGGGACTTTAAATTTGTAATAAGAATGCCAGATGAGTCTTGAAAGGTGAGCATTTGGTAAGGATTGCAGAATTGAGTGTCACATTTAACTCGATATTCTCTGCACCAGCATATGGACGAGCACAATCGCAGCAACTGATGCCTGGTGTAGAGAGCATCCAGAGCTGGGGATTCGGCAATAGCCCCTGGGTTTTCTGTCCTGCAGTTTTAACTCAGCTCCGTAGTTTTCAGTTCCAGCCCATCCCTTGAAATTCTCCCCCTTAACCCCCAGGCTCTTGATGGCTTCCTGTCTAACACCAGCTGACAAACCTGTGAGCCAGCTGCTGAACAGGCAGACGCCCCCGGGAGAGCCCCTCCCCTGTTGTTTGCTCTGTGAACCTTTTCCCTGTGCCTGCCCCCACCCGCTCCACCTCTCCCTGTGCACCAATGCCCTGGGTTTAGATCCACCTTTGGAATCACATTTGTGTCCCACAGAATCACCAGACTCCGGCCTTGTGCGGGGGCACACGGTGAACCTTGACCTGTTCCGGGATTTATCTGGGTGTCTTCCAAGGGTCCTGCCCCCACACCACTGCCAGAGCAGATACACAAAAGATGGCCTTTTCTGCTTCAAGTTAAATTACAAGTCCCAACAACTTTACAGTAACCCTGTGCGGGTGGGCAGAGTTCTCTGCCCAGTTAAGCCTGGGATATACTAGGTTCAAAGAAATATAAACAGGGCCTTAAATAAAATCTCGTGCATCATGAATACACTAGAGGGAGAAACAGACCGTAAAATTTCCCTGACTTACCCACTGGACTCTTTTTTTCACAGACCACCTCATCAGACTGAGTCGTCTGCAGAACCTTCTGCAGACTGACTCTTCTGCTCTGGGGAAGTGTATTTTTCCCCTTGGTCATCTTGAAGTTCTTTGTTTCAAACCATCTGTGTGTCTCCGTAGTTGTGAGGCCCAGGAAACACTACATGTGTCAGGAACGCGCTAACGGAACGGAAGGGTTACTTCACAGCTTCCCACCACTGGTTCCTTTTTCCACAACTGAGTGTTCTGCTTGATTTTCAGCCCCAAAGCTGTCCTGCTAACCATGGCACACTCATCTACCTACAGCACCTTTTCCAGCTCTCCTTGCATTTTGCAGAGTATTTCCTTCCTTGGGTTAGTATCATTCCTGCTCTGAATCCATCAATCTGGGCAGCGAGTCCAAGAACTGGCGACAGCCCTTGGTCAGGAACCACTGACCTGCTCTGCACAGCGTGTTTGCAGAATAGTTTGTCTTATATGGCTGTCTCTACACGTTGGCCAAGTGTTTTGTTATGGCTGGGCTGGGACCTTGTCTAATGCACCTCGATGGTATCTAGCACAGTTCTAGACCCAGGAGGTGTTCAATAAGTGTTGCTGAGAGAATGTACCAAAAATGACCCACAAACCAAATTACAACTTGGCCACTCTTTCAAGTCAAGGCCGTCACCTACCTTTCTCATAAGAGAGGTCTGTCTGTACTTAAATAGTGGAGATTATTAACCCTTTCACTTTCAAGATAAATTCTAGGGCATTTTGTCCCCTAATTTCCAAATCATTTGTAAGAAACTGTATAACCAAATATGAGATCTTGCCCAAGGTAAAGTTTCTAGATTTTTTTTTTATGCCAAGGAAGACTGGCCCTGAGCTAACACCTGTGCCCATCTTCCTCTATTCTGCATATGGGACGCCGCCCCAGCATGGCCCAATGAGCAGTGTGTAAGTCTGCAGCCAGGACCGGAACCCGAGGACCCCAGGCCGCAGAAGCGGAGTGTGTGAACTTAACCACTACGCCACCGGCCCGGCCCAAGTTTCTAGATTTTATTACAAGCTCCTCTCTTATACAATTTTTGCATGGGTAATTCCAGATCTGTTTTTTAATTGCTCCTTCTACTGGGAATTCTCCCAATATTTGCTGTGGTTTCATCATGTTCTTTTTAACTTGGCCAGCTACATGTCAGTTGTTTTTCTTCAAAGATTATGTTTGGGCCAGGCCTGAGTTGGGATGACGCTTTCTCTTCTAATATAATTTGAATTCCCAAGATCAAACACATTACTACCCGATTGCCTTAATTAAACACACACATGTATATATAAGAAACTATGTCCTTTCTTTCCTGGACTCAAAGTTCTGTACTTCATTCCAGTTGCCAACTTCCCAAAAGATTCACTGAAATCAATCAGTTGGTGCATTTCTCAGATGGCTCAATGTATCTTGTCCTCTATCTCCACCTCTCTTCCCCCTTTTCTTTCTCCCCCACTACACAAAACACAAACACAGCAACACTGTGGGTTTACTGCATACTCCCGTCCTTAAGTGGACTATACAAGACTCTGGGATGTGTGAAAGGCAAGAGATCTACAGTCTTCATCGTCTTTCGTAACTTACTACCCCTTTACCGGAGACTTCCATAAAGATTTTTCTTCCTTTTTTTAATGGAGAAAATTAAAAAACACTTATTGCAGTATGTGTCTCTAAAAGATAAGAACATTTGATAAACATAACCACGCTACTGTTACCACATCAAAAAAGTAACAATGATTTCGTAATAGCACATATCCAGGAAGTGTTCCCGATTTCCAATTGTTTCATAAAGTCAAATGTTAATTGATCTTTTTAAAAAATCAAATTCCAAATCAATTCCACATGCTGTGATTGGTTGATATGTCTTTAAGTCTCTTTTAGTGTATAGGTTTCCTTTCCACCTTTCTTTCCTTGTAATTTATTAATGAAACTCAGTTGTTTGCCAGTATCATTTTGAATTTTGCCGAACAAACCTCGCCGTGCGGTTCAACATCCACAGGATTCTGAAATTTGTCTGCAGGCGTTTGATTACCTTGACGCTCTAAGTCATCAAGTACCTTGAATATATTAAGATAAATCCCATCTGCTCTTTTCCCCTAAGAAATGCTCCAGATAGTTTCCCAGATAACCTTTCCATTCAGTAAGTTCCCTGTGGTAAATTTCTAGGTAAGCAATTTTCGTTACTTTTTAAGGGCGCCGACAACAAAAAGGGAAAAAAAATTCGGGGGAATTTATTTCCTCTAAACATCCACCAGAGGGCGACATTTTCCTTGATATTCTATTTCCCCTAGTAAGTTCTAAGTTGCATCAAATTTGTTTTCGCATTGTTGACAAGTTGCGCCTAATTACCTACTTCCACTTCTTATCTCACTTCTGTAAGATGTAGTCGCATCTTGCGTCCTCTGTTAATTTGGTCTTTCGGACTTGCGTCTTTCACATTACTTCCATCCTTGACTCCGTTCTCAGTGTCACCATGAGGAGGCGATATTGTACAAATAAAGACAGGCAGAAAGGCAAAACTAAGCCAATCTGCCAAAGAGGAGTTTCACAGAAAAAGCGCCAACAATTGAAGAAGGAAAGAGACAAACCAGACTTTTCTAGTGCGTATCCAACTCACGACCCAAGGTCAGAACTGTGTAAGATACAGCACAAAGGAGGCATTCAGGAGCGCGGGAGGCTGCCTCGGGGAAACGCGTGCACAATGTCCTCCTTGACGTTGCGGCTCCGCTGGAGGGGCACACGCACGTGTGTGAATAGCTGCAGGACCGCAGCGGACGGAGCGGACTGGGCGTGGGTCTGCTGGAACCAGCAGCGCTCAGACCGGCGGCCTCCGGACACACGCCCGGAGACGGGTTTACAGCGGCGCTGCCCTGAGGTCAGCACGCATTCCACCCCGGAGGAAACAGCGGCTCGAGGGGCAGCGGCTCGTCCATCGGCCCGCCGTTCGGAGGCGGTGCGTTCAGCCAGGTGTTCTGAGCGCAGGCCAGCGCCAGGCACACTTCCCAGCCTCGCATTCTTCTGTAATGACCCTGCACGCGCGCGCGCGCGCACTCGGACAAAAAGGGGCCACCTGACAGCACGCGGTGTCCTGGAGACGTAGATGTACAGGAAGTCACGGACTCCTGAGAATCCCATCAGTTGGGACCCTCTCCCAGAGCAACACTCAGAAAACTGCGTGTGTAATTTCCAGGGGCAGTGGGGATCGCAGGCCTCCCGGAGCCCGTCCATTTATCAGATTCCGGGTTCAGAAGAAATTGTTCTGATTGGAGCCTAGACAGCACCGTAAAGAAAACCAGACTTGGATTTGAGCAGAGAAGCAAGCAGGGGCGTCCCTCCGCCCCCCAAACACACTGGAGTTTCCTCTCGGAGAACCGAAGGGGCTCGACGGAAAGTCCGGGAGAGAGGTGGGCCGCCCGGCTCGGGCCCCCACCCTGGCCACCCCCTCGGCAGAGGGCTGGAAAGGGAGCTGCGGACGCCCAAAGCCTGCACGGCGGGAAGGGGCAGGCACAGTGGCTCTTCCTTTCATGAAGCCAGCTCCCGAGCCTAACGTCCCGACCCCCGCTCTCCCGGCCTCGGCTCCACCGCCCAGCGCGCCCCTCCTCCGCCGGCGCCCGGCCGCCGCGCCCGACCCGGCCTCCAGCCCCGCCTCCGCCGCGCGGGGCTGCACCCGCGGCGGAGTCGAATCTGCATAGTGACCGCCCCCTGGGAGGTCATTGGTGCAGCCCCTGCCCGTCGCGGCCGGGGATTGGTGGGCCGCCCGGGCTATTTGCATGCCGGCGGCGGGGTAGCCAGCTGTGCGGGCGGCGCGCCGCACAGAAGTTTGCCGAGCGCCGTCTGGCCGCGGGTCTGGCCTCGCGCTGCGCCCGGGCCGCCGCCGCCCTGCTCTCTCGGGATTCCTCCTCCGCGGAGGACGGACGCTCTGCTGGCGGCGGAGGTGCAGGAAGGGCCGTGCCGAGGTGGAGCGGCGGGGGCCGTGCCCGTGCCAGCTTCGCGCCGGGGCCCGGGGCGCGGGGGGCTCCGGCCGCCGCGAGGTTCGCCCACCTTCCAGCGGCCGCGGGGCGGGAGATGCGGCGCCGAGGGGGAGGAGGGCGCCCCGGAGAGCCTGGCGCTTGTTTCTGCCCCGCTGCGGAAGGGAGCATGGAGCTGTGAGCGCCCTTCGCTCGGCGAGGCCGCCCCGGGCAGGCTCCCCATGGCCGGGACGTACAGCTGCACTCTGAAGACGCTGGAGGACTTGACCTTGGACTCCGGCTATGGGGCCGGGGACTCGTGCCGCTCGCTCAGCCTCTCGTCCTCCAAGTCCAACTCGCAGGCGCTCAACTCTTCGGCGCAGCAGCACCGCGGGGCGGCCTGGTGGTGCTACTCCGGCTCCATGAACAGCCGCCACAACAGCTGGGACACGGTGAACACGGTGCTGCCCGAGGACCCCGAGGTGGCCGACCTCTTCTCGCGCTGCCCGCGCCTGCCCGAGCTGGAGGAGTTCCCCTGGACCGAGGGCGACGTGGCCCGGGTGCTGCGCAAGGGCGCTGGCGGCCGGCGGCTGCCCCTGTTCTCGGCGGAGGCGGTGAGGCGCCTGGCCGGGCTGCTCCGCAGAGCGCTGATCCGCGTGGCCCGCGAGGCGCAGCGCCTGAGCGTCCTGCACGCCAAGTGCACCCGCTTCGAGGTGCAGAGCGCCGTGCGCCTGGTGCACAGCTGGGCGCTGGCCGAGAGCTGCTCGCTGGCCGCTGTCAAGGCGCTGTCTCTGTACAGCATGAGCGCTGGCGACGGGCTGCGCCGGGGCAAGTCGGCGCGCTGCGGCCTCACCTTCTCGGTGGGCCGCTTCTTCCGCTGGATGGTGGACACCCGCATCTCCGTGCGCATCCACGAGTACGCGGCCATCTCGCTGACGGCCTGCATGGAAAACCTCGTGGAGGAGATCCGGGCCAGGGTGCTGGCCAGCCAGAGCCCCGACGGCGGAGGGGCCGGAGGCGGGGAGGTGTCCCCCGAGGCCCTGGAGATGGTCGTCAACAATGATGCCGAGCTCTGGGGCGTCCTGCAGCCCTATGAGCATCTCATCTGCGGCAAGAACGCCAATGGTAAGCGCGCGGGCCCCGACCCAAGGAAGGGGTGGGAGAGAAATCCCGCCCTGGCCTACCTAGAGGGTGAATTTCCTAGGATGAAGCCGGTGGGTGCCAGGACCTGGGAGAAAGCGTTTGGTGTGTTGGTAGAGGAGTTCATTAAATGGCTCGTGCCCTAGATTGTCCTTCTGGCGACTGACTTGGGAGGATAAAGTTGTGGTTGATCTTCTCCCTCCTGTTCTGCGTGGCATTGACACTATCGGGGGTCTCTTCGCTCATTGAGCTTCTTGACCAAGCCATTCCTGAACCTCTCTTGAAGTGAAAGCTTATTACCCTGCCGTTCTTTGCCTTGCTTCACTGGGTCTATAGTTGGCGTCTTTCCCGGACGGCAGAGAAGATTGACCGTGGTTCTGCCCTGGTTCTCTCCAGCCCAGTAGCTGGAAGGTCCAAACTCGAAGACCTGATCCTTGGATAAGGCGGATGAGAGGAAGGGAGCAGGAAGCCCGGGACCTGGTGCTCACAGCCTTGGCTTTGCTAGGTTGAAGGATGTCCTTCAGGCCCTCTCCTGGGAGGCGGAGAGGTGGTGTTGGGTTCTTAATTCTGTGTGCCCAGGGTGGTGGAACCTGGTGACTCATGAATCCCCTTCCCAGAAAGGGAACTACATACTGGCTCCCAGGAGCTGACCTTACAAACCGTCACCAACCAAGTGAGCAGTTGATTCAAACCCTGTGTTGTATTAAATGCACAACCCTATGGGCTTTCCTGAAAGAGATGATGCCCCGGTAAACGACGTTGTGGGGCAGAGCTGTGGGGATGAACACCGGCGTGGCGGCACAGAGGGGAAAGGAGCCCTGCGGCAGCTGCGTTTCTGTAAAGGATGACATGGCTTCAGTGCAAAGGGGGCAAGGGAAGCGCTTGGCCTTCTCCCTGAAAGGTTAGGGTGTGACACGTGCGACAGCAGACCGCCTCCCAGACTCTGGTGTGAGGAGCCAGCAAGCCGTAACTCATTTAGAATGGTACCAGTCTGATCGGAAGGCCATTTTGGGGGCAGCTGTCAGTGGCAAAGTCAGTGGAAGAGACCAGATGGGTATTGGGAAGCCATGAGGGGAGTCAAATTTAAATGTGGTTTAACATGATCATAATAGGTAAAATTAAAATTAGCACTTAACAACGTGTCAGTCACTGTTTCTAGCACTCTAGGTGTCAACTTGAGTAATCCTAGCAACCCTATTAGGTAGGTGCCTATAGTATTATCCCCATTATACAGATGGGGAAACCAAGGTACCCAGCAGTTAAGTAATTTGCCCAAGATTACACAGATATTAAGTAACAAAGCTGGAAGTTGAACCCAGGCAGGCTCCAGAGTTCAAGCTTTTGGCCACCAGAGGAGAGGAAACAGCTTTGTGTTTATTAGTCCAATTTCCAAGGAGAGCAGTTGCCATCTTAGGCCTCATTTCAAAGACAGTCTGTATGTACCAGCACGGCTGCCTTGGACTTTCATTGGTTTTATTGTTAATTCTTGCACTGCTAAAGGAGATGCCTGGAATGGAAGAATGTTTGCCTTTTAATTTTTCTCCTCTTAGGTCAGAGTTGAGGTCAGTCCAGAAGCTAAGTTGGTGATGTCACAGCTGATAATTGTACTTTGCGCTCCAGGTTTGTGGCCTCAACACCGGGAATACAGCTCCGGGAGAGGAAGTGGAGGGCAGGGGGATTTCCATCCTTGTCATAGCCCGGGGAAGAGTTCTAACTTTTGGCTGAGGGGAGGCCCAGACTGAATGCAAAGAGGGAAGATTCCTAGGAGAAAAGACTGAGGCCCAGACCTTATAAACTAAACTAGAATAAAAGTGGAACAGCAGGTTCCAAACAAAACAGAAGCATGCCCTTCATGCAGAGCTGGGGCCGGACGGGTTGAGGAACTTCAGTTTTTCCAACTGCAAATTGAGGCTAATGAGGGTAGCTGCCTCTCCAGGGTCCCCTGAAAATGCAGAGTGGCCATAAATTCCTAGAATACAGGTGTCTTCCACTAAAGGACTTATCACAAAGGGCTGTTTCTTATCTAGGGCCATCACTCCTTGGGATGTTCTTTAAAGGGTGGCTTTATGACCCCATGATTTGACCTCTTCCCTATGGCCCTCCCCTGCCCCAGACAGTCCTTCTTACGCCGTGGTAGTCAGGACAGCAGGACTCCCATCATGTGACAGCAGAGGTCCTGGGAAGTCCAGAGCAAGCGTCTCCCTCTGTGCATTCCCTGGGCTCTAGGAAACTCGCTTGCAGGAGAGGTGACCGTTCGCTTCCACTTAGTAACATGGATGCTCATTTTTTATACGTGAAGACCTGGGGGTGGGCTCAGTAAACAATGCGGAGGAGGCTGATTTATTAAGTCTCTTGAGACAAAGTGAAATGAATGTTTAGTAGTGGAGCAATGAATTACTTATGCCTGAAAGCTGACTTCCAAGGGAAGCATAAACTACTTAGGAAAGAAATGGAGAGATACAAACCCTTGTACTAAAGTAAGCCAGGGCCAGCGAGGGTGCCGTGTACACAGCTGAAGATGAAGTGGGAAGTGGCCACACAGAGGAGGGAGAGTGCTGGTTCCTATTCTTGTCCTGCTGGTCTTCCTTTTAAATTGTATATCCATTGTTGTTATGTCTGCTCCTTATACAGCATGAGCACATGCATGTGACTCAGCTGTATAGGGCTCTTAAACTTTTAACGTCTTCCAACCAGAAATTTAAGGGCCTTAATCCATCTATTCCTGTCCATTACTCAGAGTGCTGGGCAAATATGGTTTTGCTCAGCCCAAGATAAACGATAAAAGTTCTGTAGTGTTTATAAAACATGATCTCAGCTTCGCAGGGCAGCAGGAGTCATATAGCACTTGCTCAATCGGTATTGATGTCCCCGTTCCCAGGGCAGTGTCATTAAGAGATGGTATCTCCGTGGCTTCCTTATGGGAGGTAAAGAAACCACTTTAATAGAGTAGTATTTATAAACACGGAGCTGGCAGAAGATAGAACCTCTCCCATCCCCCCGCCCCCTTGCTCTCTCTCGAATGCCTGTATGAGAGTTTGATGCTGAGCGTCACTTCTGGGTTTCTTCTTGGCCATTTTTCTTACTAAACTTTCATGAGTGTCAATGGCATTTGAGAAGATCCTCTTCAGTTCTGAGACTCTGGGTTAAATGATAGGATTTTGGTGAGAATATTCTTACTCCAAAGCAGTAACCACATGCATGGGAGTGGCTCTATCATAGTGGTAAACAGCGCAGACTTGGGAATCACAGTGAGGGTTTGAAGCTCCTCTCTGCCATTTATATGAGTGACCTTAACCGTTCTAAGCCTCAATCTTGTCATAAGATGGGGTATAGAAATGTAAAATGGGGGATAGAAAGGACCTAACTCACAAGGTTGGCATGAGGATTAGGTGAGATCATAGACTTAAAGATCTTAGCACATATAAATGCTCAATAACTAGAGGCACCTCATTCCACAAGTGTCTATTGAGCACGGCCCCCATGGCCACCGTTAGAAAGTACTGTGGATTAGGTGGTGAAGGAGGAGGGGCCCCTTCTCATGAAGCTTACAGACTAGTGGAGGAGACAAGAAAGCAAACAAATAGGGATCTACTCTTAGAAATAAGTGTTAATTTAAAAAAAAAAAACAAGACCAGGTAATGGGATAGAGTGAGTGGGGCTAATTTAAATGACAGTCAAGGAAGGCCCTTCTGAAGTTTCCTTAGTAATAGGTAATGTATCAATACTGCTGCTCTGTAAGGACCTCTAGGCAAAAAATAGTGACTGAGGGCTTTTCTGAATTATTCGGTTATTCATCAGCTGAGGCAAGTCCGAAAAAACTCATTTGCAGCCAGGAAATAAAAGGGATGCTTCTCCAGCAGGATGAAAATTTCTCCTTGTTGGAGGATCCTGTGGATTCACACAGCAAGGGGGTTGTAGGATAGTTTCCGCTGAGATATCAGCCACAGGAGCTAGGGTTAATTGAGCTGTTGCTGTTTAATCAGTTTCCACACCTGGGTAGCCTGAGGGAGGCGGGCAGCTTAGCTTCCCTTCTCTTTGACTGTTGACTGTTTTATTGAGGCCAGGGGAGCTGGTAAAGCTGAAACAAAGCAAGCTTTGGAAACGAAAACTTATTTTTTTTCCTTGAATGCCTGAGAAAGGCAGCCCCAGCCCGAAGTGGTTAGAGGAACAAGGTGGAGTTGTTCTGCTTCCTCCAGAGTGCTTTACCCGACTCCCCCGCTGCTGCCTGGCCTTGATGTGTCCGCGGCACCCAGAGCATATGCTTGGGTCATGTCCTGCTGTCTGTCTCGCCCGTTACACGGAGCTCGCAGGCGTTCGTCTCCCCTGTGTCTCGCCCATGTCTGGTGCTCCATGAATGTCGTGCAAATGATTGATCCCATCATACAAAATGTTTAATTCCAGAAACTTGATTTGCGGTCCCTTGGCACCGTAGAAGAACCTTCCTCCACTTCTACCGTGGTGGAGAATTTCAAGTTGTTCTTGATGAATAGAGGCAGTGTTTTGGGGGTACCAAAACCATAGGGACATCATTCAACCTTTTTATACCCTGATTTCTAGCAGGGTTCCCAAGGCCAGCTGTGATGAGTCAGTGTACATGGAGGGATTTCAGGTGGGGGATTCCTTCAGTGGGCGCCACCCAGAGTGGGGGTTTCACAGTGAAGTCTCACAGGCAGCAGATAACCCCACAGGCCTGAGTCAGAAGACAGGCAGGCGGTTCCCTGAGAACAGCAGTACCAAGCCCCAGAGGGCAGTCTCTGCTGATGACTAGTGCTCAGAAAAGGTTGCACCTGTGTCCCACCCCACCTGCCTCCAATATGAGGCTAGAACCAAGGCAGTCAAGGCTGAGACATTCCCGGGATGCATAAACACCACCTAAGGTTCTGAAACAAGCCAGAGACACTTGCCACGAATCCTCAGGTCGGTCTTTATCCCACGTCATCGTCAGTATCTGTCCTTGCCACATAGGGCAGTGGGTGGGTGTGTTGGCCTCTGTTTCCACACCTCTGCAGCTGAAATAATAGGCCTGACCTTTGTCCAGCACCTTAAACTTCCTTCATCTCTGATCTCACCGGGTCCACATAAAAATCCATTGAGTGGGATGCCCTTTCAAAGAAGGGTCTTCGAGCCCAGAATTCACAGCTCAGTAATGGCCAGGCCAGGACCACACCCCATGTTGCTCAAGCCCCGAAGAATCACAGAAAGAAAGATGGTGAGGAGCAGGTCAGGACTGACCCTCTTCCAAGGGCCGCGAGGGTCACAGTCAGCAACAAGATCTGCTTATTACACATGGTGTTTGTTAATGGCCTGGTGCATCTGTCACTTCAGATCTGTTAGGCCAGTGAATCTTCACAGCCACGGTGAAGACCAGCGTCGAGGCCCGGGCGTGGACCCCCCTCCAAAGGCTGCTGTGTTACTGTTTAAATGCCGCTTGCTGGCGGCTTCACCCTGAGGTGCCATCGATTTTGAGGAGCTGTGGTTGCTGCTCCTGAGGGGCAGGGAGCTCTGCTGCCCAGGAAGGGCCTCACAGGTGTCAGCACTGGCTGACCAGTGAGCTCAGCTGGATGGAAAGCTGCAGACCCCACCATGAGACTCTCCTAAGGGGGGTGAGTCAGCTCAGGAAGGTGGATGCACAAGGAGGAAAAGCACCCAGAGGGGGCCTGTGTTCAGGCCACGGGTCTCGGGGCGCTCACTGCTCTTGCTCTGGAGTTGGCAGAAAAGTCTCTATTGTGAAGGGCTTGGATCTCCTCAGAGCCCACCGGGGTGTTGGGCCGCCGGTCAAAGCTCAGTGCTAAGAGCGCAGACGAGAAGGAACCGGCGTAGCCAGTGCTGAAACGCTCCGGCCCTGAAGTCTGAGTTGGGTCCCAAATGGCTCTGCCTCTTTCAGGGCCTCAGGCAGGTCGCTTCAAGTCTCGATTCTCTGCTGTCAAGTGAGGGGCGGGCTCTTCTGTGCGGGGCGGTCGTGCCCGGTGCGTACGCAGTGCTTCCGAGGTGTTAGAGCTGCTGCCAGCTGTCATTCCTGACGTCCCCACTTGTGAGCTGTGTGACCCTCCGCAGGCTAAGTTCTGTGCCTCAGTTTCGTCCTCTATAGGAGATTTCTCCACCTTGTCACATTTGACATTTTGGGCTGGGTGGTTTTTGTTGTGGGGCTGTCCTGTGCACCATAGGATGCTTCATGACATCCCCCGTCCTCCCTCCGCTGCCAGTTGTGACAATCAAAAACGTCCCCAGACATTGCCAGATGTCCCCTGGGGGCAAAATCGCCCTGGTCGAGAACCACTGCTCTGTGACAGGTCTGGAAAGAGTCCCTTTCACTGGATGCTTGTGAGGGTTGGGTAGAAGCCACTGAGGGACGTCATGCCTAACACACAGAATGTTCATTCCAGTTATCGCAGTACTTGTGCAGACTTGTGCAGGATGCACCGGTTGTGTTCACTGTGGCCAAAGTGGGCATCTTTAATGCAGGGAGGCTCATGGCCCCAATCCCAGGGTGACGAGTATTAGTCACAAGGCTTTCCTTGGTGACTAACAGGTAGGAGGAAGTTCCAGAATCGGGTTGTGTTATGGCTCACTTGCCCCCAGGATGGAGCACTGGTAGGGGGTGGTGAGATCAGACCGCTCCCGCCGATTCACACCCGCCCCTGCCAAGATGACTGCGACAGTGCAGTCAAAGCTCCAGGCCCTGGGGAGCAATTCTGCTGTGGATAGGGGACCCTGCCTGTTGCCGCTGCCAAGTCCTGAGCCACGGGACAGCAGGTGTTTCGTGTTTTGCTGGCCTGTCATGTAAACATACTTTGTGGTCGTCTCACTTGTTTTAAAAAAGGCCTGAATGGTTTTGCAGCTCTGGCGGTGTGTTTGGAGCTGTGTGCCGAATTGGGAGAAGCTTCAGAAGCACAGCCCAAGTCAGCCTGAGAAATGCCACGCGGCCTTGTTCATCAACCGCTTACCGAGCGCCAGCTATACACAAGGCAATGGAGACAGATCGGAAGAGGAAAGAATTGTTCTTGCCTGTGAAGGAGCTTAGAACCTGGGTGGGGAAGCAAAGCGCGTAGATGGATCCTTACAAGGAAGTTTGGGGTCGCTGCGTTCAGATGACAGGGATGGCACTGAGACCTCTGCTCCTTGTGTGCCGCTGCCTATCGCTTTCCATGAGCTGTTTCCTGTACTCCTCCCCAGCCCTCTGGAAGGTGGATATAATGTCCATCCCAGGGACAGGGACCTTGAAGCTTTTGGTGACTGGGGAGCTCAAAGTCCTGGCTGGGTGGGAGGGAGGGAATCAGGGCTGCTTTGTGGAGGATGTGGCACGTGAGCCAGTGGGATTGGGGCGGGCAGAGCCGTGACAGGACAGGGGAGGTGGTGCAGAGAGCACGCAGGCTTCCAGACAGAGCGAACGGTGTGAGCAAAGACCTGGAGGCCAGAGTGTGTGAGCTGGAAAACAGCAAGAAACCCTGTGTTGCTGGAAGTTTCCAATGCAGAGCGAGGAGCTGGAGATGACGTAGCAAGAGGGAAAACTTTCCCACATCTTCTATCCAGATGTTAAGAAGCCTGCCAGAGTGCAGGAAGAGAGTTTTCCAAAACTCATTTTTATAATTCAGAAATCAAGTGTGTCTGCTCCCCAGCGCATCTTAACCACAGCCCCAGACCTCCCATTACCCCTCTGGTTGATTGAAAGCTTGACCTCAAAAGTACCCCCGTCTGCTGTCCTAGCAGGACAAGTAATGAAAGAAGACTTGAGTGGAGCAAACTTGGGCATGAGGAACATGGCCTTGATCAACCTTGCTTCTCCTGTTCTGTCTGGCTTCTGACTCGGCACCTCTTCCAGGGCCCTGAACACGGCATTTCAGGCCAGTATGGAACGAAGATCGGGGCTGGCAAACTCGTGAAATGAGGCCATTGGACTGACTCTTGCCAACACAGGATTCTCAAGCATGGAGGTAGAAATGGACACAGGATGAGAAGAAAGGGTCCCAGAACTTTCTTTGGTTATGAGTCTGACTTGGTATGTTCAATTCCAGTTTAGAGTTTATCGTTTTGGAAAATAACAGCTCAGTGCTCAGAGGTTTAGTCACTTTCTAATTCTTGGTGAAGGTGTTTCCAGAGCATTGATGATAAAGATTTCAGTCATGTTAACTGTTTGGTATTGCAGAGCACCTTACAGCTGAGTGCTATCTGGACTGGACTCCCTACAGTCCCGCTGAATTCTGCTGACAATAATAAAATGTGATAGATCATCAATGGCTTAGCCAATAACTCAAGTGTTTGTACGTTTCCTGACCCCAGCATTATGAAGGAGTTTTCTTGTCACTTGAAAAAGAGAAATCTCATGAACGTTTTGCAAAAATACATATGAAGTCATTTGTGGTTAATGATTTGGGGCCTGTTGATTGCTTTCTAAAGGTGAGCTGGGGCGGGGGGTGGGCGGTGGAGTCAGGCCCATGATGGAAAAATGAAACAGGAAAGCTGAACTTGGAGGTACCGGAAACACAAGGTTAGGGCGGGAGAGATGAGACTGGCCCCACAAAGGGTGAAACAGGCCTTCCAGTGGGTGGAAATCATCCCTAAAATTGAGGCCACGCTTTTGTTGAAAATTTTAAAACTTTTCTTTAGTCTGTACCTTTTCAAATATGAAAATCAGTATTTGCTGTGAGGAGAGCAGATAATAAACACAAGCTGAAGCTCATGCACCAAGCAAGTGTATGTGCACAGGCGCCTTGGACCATCCAGCTCAGAGAGCAAAGGACTTGGATCCAGAAACTTCTGGGTTGGAGCTTGGCCCCTCTGTGACCTGGAGTGAGTCACTCCCTATTCTTGGCTCTCTGTTGCGTTATCTGTGGTGTGAAGAGGTTGGACTAGATTCTCCAAGGGCCCTTCTGTCTCGGGTAATGTTTCTAGACCCATATGGACACTGAAGTCATTTTCCTAAGGTTGAGCCCCGTGGTCAGCATCCTTGGGAAGGAACCAGCCAGGATGGAGCTGGCCGCACTCTGAAGACCTGGCTGGGTGGTAGGACTCTACACCGTCCCTTTCGTGTTGGAGTGAACTGTGATTACTGTCCTGAGTTTTTCTTCCCCCCTCCCTCAGAAGGAGGAGTTCTGTCTACTCTTGGCCGACCCATGGCTTCAGCCCTCGACAGCTGTGTCCAGGCGCTGGCAGGCCCGCACGTGGTGAGATGGAGGTGACTTCACACAGCTGGTGTCTGAAGCCCGCCTCCCCAGACTCGGGTATTTATAGTAGGGGAGCAGCTAGAAAAAAATGAACCATGCTACACCCTTCTTTCCTCTGTTGGGGAGAGACAGGCGTTGTAGGAATTTAGAAGGCAGGGCTGTATAATCCGGCAGGATATTTTTGAATGCTGTTTGTTGCAGTTGGCAGAGCCTGTTTTTCAAAGAGCAGGGGAGTGAGAGGGAGTGAGGGCGACAAGCGGCCGGGAAGCCCGAGAGCGAGCGCGGAGCTCGGCTCTCTGAGGCGCGTGGGTTCTGAACCCCAGCTCACATCACAGTCACGAGGGTCGAGCAGGGCTTGGGACGGTCACCCTGAGAGGCAGGGCGAATGGGGGGCTTGTCGTCCCTCTTCCCACCGGCCCATCCACCCTCCGAATCCCCAAGTTGAAAATGGATAAAATGTTCTGGAGACGGCAGAACATACGGCCAAAAGAGAATTGCTTCTGTGAAAGCCAGGGGCCTGGTGCTGCCGCTTGAGCTCATCTCAGCAGCGGGTACGTCGGCGTGTCCGTGGGGCGCTGTTTGGAGGGAAGGGCCTGCAGCTGTTCTTCTGGATTGGTCCTCCCAGGATGAGCCGGCAGGCCAGACCTGTGCTGGACCCAACTCAGTAGCAGATGAGAGGGTTGCTGGGGCAGAGCTGCCTCTGGAAAGGTGTCAGGTGACCCCCACCTGTGCAGTGGCAGCTTGTGAAGTGTCCTAGGAGAGGCCGGCGTGTTTTCTGCCGTGTTGGTCTTTGAGGAGACAGATGGTGGTTACAGGGTTAGGAACAGGGGAGAGGCTGAGGGTTTAGTTTGGGGTTGGTCTGCTGTGCACCAGGCACTGTTCCAGGGCTTGGTGGTAGACAGATGCATGGGAGGGACCTGAGGGAGGGGAGGGTGCAGGCCGATGGAGAAGGAGGGAGAGGAAGGCATGCTGGTGGAGGCATCACGGTGAGGCCAGCCAGGCTGGAGAAGCCAGCTTCAGGCAGGCAGAGGGAACAGCAGGTGCCTGGTGGGTTCAAGGAGCTGGGTGTGGCTGGGGTGGGGCAGGTGTGGGGGAGCAGGGAGCATTGTAGGAGATGGAAGGCCCCTGCAGGCCATTGTGTGGAGCCTTGGCTTTTAATTCTCAACCTGCTGGGAGCCCTTGGAGGGACTAAGCCCAGAAATGACATGGTCTGATTTGCATTTTAACAAGATCACCCTCGCTGCTGTGTTGGAAATGGGCTGTAGCGTCAGGTGTGGAAGCAGCGTGACCACTGAGACTTGTGCAGTAATCCAGGAGAGAGAGGACGGTGGCTTGGACCAGGGTGTCAGCCGAGGAGGTTATGGATGTACTTTGAAGGTAGAGGCAGCGGGATTTGCCGACAGCTTGGATGCGTGAGGGATGGGAGAGGAATCGGTAGGACACCAATGTTTGTGGTCTGAGCAACTGAAAGAAGGGAGTGGCCACTGATTGAAATGGGAAGAGCCATGTCTGGAAGAAGCTGGATTGAGCCAAAGATCTCAGTGTGACTTTGGTTGCTTATCTCAAACTTGGTATACACGGAGAGAGATGGAAGAGGAGTGAGGAGGTGGGCCTCCAGATCTCCTTGTCTGGGAGGAGAGGCCTCCGTGAACATCCTCATCCATGTGATGAGCTGAGACGTTGCCCTCCTTCGCCATCCCCGAGGGTGGGCACAGTCCAGGAGGGCTCGATGCGGCCTCTGGCAGTAGAGATTTAATTTTCAGTCTCATAATTCTTTGGTGGATGGCCTTAAGAGCCCCTGAATTTTGCTTTCTGGCTTCTTTGCAGGCAGCCGGCCGTCTTTATGAAGACCACAAATCTGCTGTTTCCTGTCCTGAGCCTCGGGCCTGTTTAATTAGGTCCAGTTGTCCTGTGGGGTGCTGTGACTTTTCGCATGTGTCCTTCCGTTCTGGGAAAGTGAGGCTCCATTTTCAGGCAGCTTTGGATTCCTGGAGGTCAAGTCTGGGTCAGAAATTAAGCCAAAAGGAGAACCTTCTTGCGTGTTTTGAGAAGGTGCAGGGGCCTGGAGCAGTCTCAAAGACACTGGGAGTACCCAAGGGCCTGTTGGATGGTTTGACCTCTGCTCCTTAGGAGGGCATGGTAGGCAGAGTGGCTGAGAGATGGAATGTGAAAACGTCACCACTCTCTGACTGCCAGCTAGTTACTAGTCAGTCTCGGAGCCTCAATTTTCCTTTTCTGTTTAATGGGTATATTATGGTTCGTATCTCATAGAGCTGTTTCAGTGGCTCTTAACCCTGGCTTCATATCAGAATCACCTGGAGAGCTTAAAAAAAAATGCGTTAAGGCCCCACCTTCAGCAATTCTGATATAAACGGTCTGGGTTTATATCAGAATTGATATAAACCCAGACCACGTGGGTAGAGTTCTCGGGGGAGCCTTGTGCTCGTTGAGCACTCAGGCATTCGCTGCTATTAGTGGTAAAAGAAGCATTGTTCTGGAGCGCTCATTTCTGCCCACCCAGGATGGGGGCTTTCTTTCACTTCACAGCTGTGCCACTTTGGCTAACTCGTCTGGAGGAGTCACCAAAGAACACCCAGGAGAAGCTTGAATTGTGAGGTTTCCATGAAAAGAGCAAAGTTAGATTTAAAGTAGCAGTGGCACCGTATAATAATGTTATTTCCCCACTGGTAAATGAGGTGGGGACTATTAATTCCATCTTTAAGAGGAGGAAATGGAGGCACAGAGAGGTTAAGTAGTTTGCTCAAGGTCACACAGCTAATAAGAGGTAGAGACCGTAATCAAACCCACACAGCCTCACTCCAGATTCTCTACTCTCCAACCACTCTGTGTTCCTTCCCCAGCCAGGGAAGCCAGGAGGCTGGATTCTCAGTCCTGAACCCCAGCATGTACCCCCGGTGTGTCGAGGCCTTCTGTCGTGCGTTCACATGTATCACATCGTGTCATCATATCCGCCCAGTGAGGCGTGTCCTCTTCTTATTCCCATTTTACGGCTGAAGAAACTGAAGCTCAGGAGTCCAGGTGGCATAGCTGGTAAATGATTCAAACCCAGGTCTGCTGGGCTCCAAAGTCCTCATTGGCCCTGCTGCGTATTTTATCCCTTTTGTCATCGTAAGCCAAAGGAGTTTGTCACCAGAAAAAGTGACAACTTTTCCTAAGTAATTAGATTGGGGGCTCACTACACATTTAATTTTTTCTGTTAAAAGGAAAAAAAATGAGGTGAGGCCATTTGTTTTCTGTCATTTCTCTCTTCCAGCTGCAAAGGTTCCAAGATTATAGCGGTGGCGTTTGCTCTGGGCGAGTAGTTGTTATTTTGTTCATTCACACTGAGGCCTGCTCTGGAAAGCTGCGTTTTCTTACAGCCCTCATCGCGTGGTGCCCAGGAGGCCGATGTGCTGTGGGGAGGGGAGCTGCTCTGTGCAGCCCAGCGGCCACTGGCCGTGGGAGGCGATTTAAATTGAATAAAATTCAGTAAGGTTACAAAATCACTTCCTCG
The DNA here is from genome assembly GCF_057802395.1 of Ceratotherium simum simum. Lineage (NCBI taxonomy): Eukaryota > Metazoa > Chordata > Mammalia > Perissodactyla > Rhinocerotidae > Ceratotherium > Ceratotherium simum. The sequence continues at coordinate 31,636,628 of NC_141933.1, forward strand.
GGCACACAGTCATCTTTCTGGTGCTCACTTGTCACGTGAGGCTGGTGGCTGCCACACCGGACAGTGCAGATAACAAGATCTCTGTCACTGCAGACAGTTCTGTGGGACACGTGGCCATTTGAGTGGGTCAGTCGGTCATTTGGGGCCACCTCTCTGGGTTTTCACAGGCCTCAATATTTTAGCCATCCTCCAGCCTCTCCAAAGCCCTCTGTCTGCAGAGACAAAAAAATTCATGGACGTGGAGATTACGCCATTGATTCTTATGGCTCTAACCTCTAGACCCTCGACATGATGTCAGGTTTTATGGTTTCTAAGCTGTGTGGCCTAGAGCAAGTTACTTACCCTCTCTGAAGTTGTTGCCTTGTCCGTGAGATGGTGATTGAAAAAATACCTCATGGAATTTTGTGAGGATTAAACAAAATGATGAACTGTGTATAAAACACTTAGCAGAATGCTGGACACACGTAAGAAGTGTTACAAAGTTTCCGTGCGTTTCTCCTGTGAGCCCGCAGTGCCCTCCGGAGGTGGATGTTGTGGCCGTTCTCAGGGTGAGACACTGGCCGGGCTTTGGGGGTGCTGTTGCTGCTCTGTCTGCCGCGGCTCCTGCTGCGAGCAGTAGGACTTGAACTTTTCTGCTTTTGTCCTCCAAGGCTCTTTCCTCTTGGGCTGGTGGATGGACCCGTGTCATAAGTAAGAGGATGTTTGTTTGAGCTGGAAGCTCTTTGGAGCTCACTTTCATTCAGAAACTGCCAGTTCCTTCCTTCCTTTGAGGTGAGCTGTGTTCAGAGGCATTCTGCCTAAAGCCGGTGGTCGATATCCACTTGAGAGCTGCCACCCGGAGAGCTGCTGCCAGCACCTGTGGCTCCTTGGAACTTAAAGCTTAACCAAGAGGTTAAGGTTTTTAGTGCTTCGCATGCCCTGTGGTCCTTTTGCATCTGTTGCTGTGAGGACTGAGCTTAAGAGAACCCTCAGTGGGATCCTGGCAGACGGTGGCTTTGTAAGGAGTGTCCCTTGAGAGGAGTAGGACCAAGAGTGGCCTCTCTGATGGGTAGAGGGGTCTGAGAGGAGATTTGCTCATGCCTGGGGCCTGGGTTCAAACCCTGACTCCTCTACTCACTTGCCCAGATCATACAGCTAGTTATTTAACCTTTCTGTGCCTCAATTTTCCCATCTGTAAAATGGGGACAATACTAGAACTTACCCGGCATGGTGGTTGTGAGGATTAAATGAGATGATGCAAAATAAAGCTCTTAGCCCAGTGTCTGGCACATAGCAACACCAGGTGCGTGCTCCTGTTGCCATCCTTGTCATCGTTGCTTCCAGGCAATGGTGTGCTTCACTTCTGTGTGGTGTTCGAATGTTCTGCTTGAGGATGTATTACCTGTCTGGTCAGAAGTGACCCAGAGGATGTGAGCTTTTGAAGTGAATGTCTAAGTTAAATTTGTGTATCCTGGGCCTGCATGTGGTCTTTCTTCTCTCCTTCCTCCCTTTCCTCCTCCTTCCTTTCCTTTTGGGGGATAGTGGGGGTAAAAAGCATGACTCGGTGCTGTTGTCATTTCAGACCCTCACGTGGAACCCACCAGCCTGCTCCCTCCTGCTGCTTTGGGCCATGTAACCAGCACCACCCAGTCAACCAATGTAGTCAGAGCTGGATTATTTCTACAGGATTAATCTGTGGTGTGAAATGCCCATGAAGTTATGCAGTTGCCACTCATTTCTCCACATCCAGAATTTGCTAAATCTGCTACTTGGAATGAAATCCAAATAGCTTGGAGCCATATGAATGGAACTGAGTAATTTTTGTTACAATTGTTACAAGAGATGGCTTTAAATTAGGGGACTCCAAATACCACTGAGAAATGGTGACATCCCTGCTTTCCTTCTACAGATGGTTCTACTGAGGGAGGACCACTCTCAAAGGGAAGCTTCCAAGAGAAGAAGGGAAGGACATGGGGCCAGGATATTGCATTATCGTGTTGTCATTTGTGTAACGTGGACCCCACCGTGGGTCCTCCCAGGCTGACCAAACCCTTGTCTTTTGTGTGGCTTCCCTGGCACTGACAGATCACTGATGGCTAACAGGTCACTCAGACTCTTCCTGGCGATAGTTGCTTTGTTGTCTGTGCTGTGGTCTCCTCCATTATCAGCCAGGCCCCTCAACACTCAAGCCGGTGGGGGTGTGTGTGTGTATACTTCATACCTGTAGCATGAGCCCACACATCTCCCTCTCCCTCCTAAAGTACAGGAAACCGTTAAATCAGTCATTTCCAGGCCTGGCTGGTTGCTGAAACATCTTGAGGCACTTTAAAAATTCATATTCTGGGACCTACCCTGGATACATTAAGTAAAAACCTCTCAAAGTGGGGCCAGAACATCTGTAATTTTTAGATGCTCCTCAGGTGATCCAGATTTGTGAGACACCCCCGCCCCCCATCCTTTAGCACTTTGAGTTGGGTTTTTACTTCTAGGCTCCTTGGAGAGGATGTGTCAGGCAAAGGCCCCGTTTGGGGGAGAGGTGGCCTATGAGGCTGCTCTGTGAACAGTGGGAGGGACACAGTGGGTAGGGTGACTGAGCAGGAGGAGGTGGGGAGGGGTGTTGCCTGGAACAGATAATAGTAGCAACATTTATTGGGTACTCTTGTTTAATCCTCTCAACCAAACCGTGAGGTGGTGGTGAAAACACAGGCTGTATTTACTGAGCACTTGCTGTGAGATAGGGCAAGATTCTCAGTGGTTCGTGTGGGTTGTATCATGGAATCCCCATAACAGCCTGTGAGGCGTAGGCACTATTATTTATCCCCACTTCACAGATGAGGAAACTGAGGCCTAGAGACAGTTAAAATGACTTGTCCAAGGTCACACACAGTAGGTGGCAGAGCTGGGATTCGAGGTCAGTGCTATCAGACTTCCAATCCCAAGGCTTCCATTGCTGGAAGCTGGCTGGAGTTTTCATCACAATCCTTAGGCTGTTGGGAGTGGTTCAGATAAGAATCCTGTATTGTAAGTAGAATGTCAGTTTTTCCGGAAGGATCCTTTGTGCCATCTTTCCTCAAGGCACTGCCCGTGGGCCCTCCCCACCCTGGCTTTCAGGTCCCAGACCGAGACCAGCACACAGCTGGCTGTGCTACTCTTCGTTGAGGCTGTCTGTATTTCGGCCTGCTGTTCCTCCTCCTCACCCCCTTCCTCCTTCCCCGCTGCGACTTCTCCTGGGACAGAGGCCTGGAGGCGGGGCCTTTCTCAGTAAACAAACAAACCGGGTTCTGGGAGTGCTGCGGTCACCACCCAGGGTGCAGACGCAGCCCAGGCCTCCTCTGAGCCAGACCCCGTCTTAGCCGCTTGTACTCAGATGCTTGTCCTGCTCTGCAGACCGAGAAGCCTGCAGCCTTGTGACTGAGGGTGTGTGTGTGCAGCTGGACTGCCGGGTTCAAGTCCTGGATCCCCCGCTTCCCTGACAGATTGCTGTACATCTCTGTGCCTCAGTTTACTTGTCCGTGAAGTGGAGATAATACTACCTATCTCCCCTGGCAGTTGCGGGGATTAAATGGACCATACTTTCTAAAATGCTTGCAACAGTGCCTAGCATGTAAGTGTCCAGTATGGTGGCCGTGATGGTGGTGACGACAACGACTATTTGAGGGGAGGTTGGGGGTCTTTGGTGACCCTTCCCATAGTACAATGAGGGAGCCCACTGTGTGAGCACATCCTGAGTGTTACAGTGGAAAGATCAAGGGTTTTGGGGACAAATCTGGGTTCAATCCCGCTAAGCTGGTTTTTGTATGTGACGCTGGGCAAGCGCCTCAGCCTGTTTGCTTGCTGTCTAACCTGTAAAATGGGATGACGGTAGCACCTGCCTTGTGGTGCCATAAAAGGCAAAGTGCAAACATGTAAGCAAAGCACAGCTTAGCTGGCAGTGAAAGAACAGGAGAGATAGCAGCTGAATGAACCGTAGCAATATAAGAAGTGAGCATAAAAATCAGTCTCAAAAGATGACATACTGCATGGTGCAATTTTTGTAAAGTTAAAAACAAATTTAACAGGTGCTGAAGGAGGACGTCACAGGCACAATAAAAGGAAAAGTGGATGGTCAACATGGACGATGGTTATGTTGTGTGGGGGAGGGAAAGGGATGGACATGGGGAGGGAGGACCACGTGGTTGAGATGTAGAGGGTTGTCAAGGCTCTGGCTTTTGTTTTGGAGGTGGGTTTACATTATTATAATGAAATAAATATGGTCATGGACCAGGGATTATGTTCCATCCAGTTTGTGCACCTGAAGTTAAAAAATTAGTGGGTTCCCAATAGGTGGTGGCTATTTATGATCATTATCCCGTGAACCACCTGGACCACACCACAGGCCCCCATGCGTACCCTCTGGGATTGCCTGTCATCTGTGCAGAATGCCCTGAGGACCATGCTTTTCCGCCTCCAGCCGCAGTGGCTTCCACACGGGGACACGGAACAGTGGGGATATTTAAGTGGCCTTGTTTCTTAGGTTTGGTGCAGGTCTTGGGCATAAGCTCCTGTGTGTGTCTAAAAGAGCTGAACAAAGATGGAGTTGTTTAAGTCCCTGCGCTGCCAGAGATGAAGGCTTTCATTAGGATTACTTTGGGAGCATTCATGTTGGCTGGGGGCTTTTCTTTCCAAGGGAAGGAAGTGTTTGGGTTGGATCTGATGGTATTTGCGTTGGTTCCATCTTAGAGCTCTTTGCTTTCATTGCCACCACCAAGCGTCATGACCTTTGCCTGTGGCTTCTCTCTACCTGTGGTTCCTTCCCTTAACCGAAAGGGGAAGCGTGGAGGGCCTTGGAGACTCCCCAGTTGTGTGCTTCTAGTTCATGGCATCTGGCGTAAATGGCCCTCGTGTCCTGTCACTCTCCTCTGGATTTGACCAAATGAAGGAGGTGAGAGCGGAGGTTTTGGAGTTAAGGAGACCTCCTTTCAATTTTGGAATCCTGACTCTGTGATTTGAGGTAGAGGCTTTATTTATTTTTCCTTATTTTAAGTGAGATGCATAAAGTGCAGAATCCTACATTTCAGCTTGATGAAATTTTACCCGGACATACACCTGTGTAACCCAGGTCAAGATCAACGTCTGAACTCAAGACCCTCAGGGTCCTTCCCTGTCAGCCCTCCCACACCCCACCCCAAGTAACCATCATTCTGACTTGTGTCACCATCCCTTAGTGAGTATGTTATCAGACCTTTCTGAGCCTCAGTTCCTCTATTTTTAAAACTGTAAATGAAATTGTTGTGCTTGTGTTGAGAGAATCAAACAAGACAGCACACATATCCAGTCCTTAGTGAAATATTAGTAAAACAGCACACGATCAGTAAGGCAGTGACTCTCCTCGCCCGCTGACTCCACAGTCTGCCTGCTTCCCACCCGGACACGCAGCCCTTGCCCTCGGGGCTGCCATCCTGCCTGTGTCCCCCGTGCCCTCCATGTCCTCTGACCCCCGGAACACACTTCTGAGACTGTTCCATCTGTGGCTTTTAAGATTCTCACTGACATCAGTTCTTCTTCCTTAATAAGGCAGAGGAAATGGGCAGGAAAGCAGAGTCCTCCTGCATTTGCCTCTTTTTTGAAGAGACTCTGTTTGCTCTATTAGCAAGTTCAACAGAGGCGTTGCTGGAGAGCGGGCTTCGCCGGGCTGGCTCCCCTGGGTGGGGGTCCCTGGGTGCCAGTTTTGCTGAAGAGCCGGGAAGTCGGTCGTTGTGAGGTTTCAGGAGGAGCCAGCTCTTCCAGCTCCTCAAAAAAAACCCCAACACCGAAACAGTCCTCCTCTGTGATGGCCTAAAATTCTACACTCATAATTTAATTCCCTAGGTCAGTGGGGGTAAAAAGCGCAAATAGCCTGAGTTTGGGCGGGGGACGTTGTGAGGAGGGTTGTAGTTTAATGATGTACGATTGCATTTGACCTTAACCTGAATAGTGTCTCTTGTATCCTTTCCTGAGGGAGGGTCTTCAGGAAGGAGAAGGTAGAGACGTGCAGTTGGTGGGTAGCAGTGAAGAAACAGGAGGCAGAGAGAGGTCATGAAGGGCAATTCCCTGAATTTGTGATGTGCTCTAGGGCTGGGTCTGCCCACAGGCCTTTCTACACACGTTGACGGAACACCTACTGATGTCAAGTGTCGTGTCAGAATTGCAGTGAAAAGTTACAGTCCTGCCCTTCAGGGAGAAACTTTGAGTTGGGGAGCAAGAATGAAACAGGCGTTTGTAATGCAGTCTGTGCTGTGCTCCACCTGGGGGACCATGGCCCCTAACCCCGATTGGGGGCGTGGGGTTGTCACAGTCCTGGAGGTAGTGTCATTTGGGTTGAGAGCCGAAAGATAAAAAGAAGTTAGCCCTCAGACATCCAAAACGTGAGTCACATCATGTGTCCGTGGGACTCACAGGAGATAACGTTTCCAGGGATAACTTCTGTCCACCCCAGAAATGAGATTTTGTTTTTACTGAACTGCCTGAGACTTTTGCTAGTGGCAAGACCAGTGATTATTTTTTTTCCAGCAACCGTGCAGCCCCCTTCCCCTGTGCAATGGAATTTTGAATACATGAGTCTGACTCTGCAAAAGATTTTTGTTTCCCTGTCGGGTGGGTGTGAGAGGCTGGGTGGGGAGATCCATTTGTAAACTGAAGACTTTATTAGTAAGAGTTTATGAGCAGACAGTAACCCTGCCACAGCACCAGAGGAGAGATACATGTCTGTTATGGAAGAAGATCCCTGCTTGGCATCCCTCACGCGGCCAGTCGTTGTGTATGGGGCCGGCACGCCAAATTTCTCCAGTTACCATGGGACCCAGACTTAGACAGGAAATCATGGTAGGGTGGGAAAGAGGCCAAAACACACACGGCTGGTACACAGGCTGCAGTTAGAAAAGAGCGGGAGAGAACAATCTATCTATTTTCCTGAACGAGTACTGCAAAATCTAATGGGAGTGTTTTTCCGACTCCTTACGTTTTATGGACCTGATTTTCAAGCTTTAATTTTTTCCACATTAAGCAATACTTAGGTTATTTGAAGTGACCCCTTTGTGTGTTTGTGGCGAGCAATTATTAGGCTTGTTTTGTGTGTTTTCAAAGCTTCCAAACTAAGAAAGAACCAATGTCCCTTCAGTCTGGGGAACATTTTTTCTCCACCACCTGGAAGGAATAGCTTTTTGGTTTTACCACGGCCATCTCTTTCCTGCGAGTGGCCCTTTGCAAACCCAGCACTCCCTCATTTTGTGGAATGTGCCAGTGGAAAATAGGAGGGGTCTGCTGTGAGGCAGCCCTCCTCACGGCTGGGTTTCTTGGAAATCGCCGCCACCAAGTCCAGCAACTGAAATTTGTCATTCATAAAGAAGCACGTTTTCATCCTGCCCGTGAAGTTGTTAAAAGAAATTGAAGCATCAGGAAGGGGATCTTGTACTTGTGCAGATGCAGCTCTGGAAAAGTTCACAAGGGGCCTGGCTGTTCGTAGCTTGGGAACAGGTCCAGGCCAGCAGAGGAACATTTAGCAGGTTGCTATTGATAGCATTTTCCATGAGCCGCCCTGGTACATTTCTTGGGGAGTGTGCTAAACCGTTAAGGAAATGGTGGTTATAGTGGGGTTTGCACCCTCTGCCTCATTGACAGCTCTCTCTCTTTGCTGGGTCAGGTGTAATTTATCAGTTGAATTCATTTCCTTGAGTTGATTGCCTTTACCCCACACTATGACATTGTAACCATGGCCGGTTTAGGAGTGAAGGTAAGGGCGAACATCCCTAATATGGGTCCAATGCCTTGTGGTTTTTACAAAGTACTTTCACATTCTTTCTCATGTGATTTCAGCTATTGTAGCTAACATTTGTTGAGTCTTTACTATATACGAGGTGCATTGCAAACACTTTACAATCTTTACCTTATATAATCCTTAAAACAACCCTTCGTGATAATGCTTGGATTATTTCCATTTTGCAGATGAGGAAACTGTGGCCCAGAGGGATTAAGCCTCTTACTCGAGATCACGTAGCTAGTTGAGGGTGGACCAGATCTACCCAACTCAAAGCCCATGTTGCTAAGTGCCATGTGGTCCTGCTTCCCATTCTCCCTGTGTTGGAGGCAGTTGGCTTCATTCTCCTACAGAAGAAACTGAGGCCCAGAGACTTTGTGTGAAGTCCCAGGGCCAATGAGCGACCCAGCTTGGACCAGAAGTCAGGTCTTCTGAGGGACGAGTGCTTTGTCATTACCCAAGACCTGTTAATCTGAGCAGTATTACCCGAGAGAAGTCACCAGTGTTTCCAGCCAGCAGCCTCTTGGTCAGAAATGGCTAGTCCTGGATTCGTTCTTCAGGGCAGGCAGATGGGAAGGAATTCTGGGAATCCAGTGCCTTATTGTTGTATTCCAAGTAATTCGACTGAAGCTAGGAAGCCATAAAGTTGCCACTTGTAAGTGGACTTTTATTTAAAATTTCTGTTTCAGGACTCTGCAGACACATTTCAAACCGATTAAAGCAAAAGAGAATTTACTGGCTTATTTAAAAGTCCTGAAGTAGGGTTGTCTTCAGGGGTGTTGATTCAGCGGTTCTGTGCTGTCTTTGGGGTCCTGTTTTCTTTTGCTTGCTTGCTCCTCTGGATTCTGCTCCTGCGTTGGCTCTGTTCTCCAGCAGCCTCTCTCGTGATTATAAACTGCCTGCAGCAGCCTCAGCTTTAAAGCCTGGTAGCAAAGGGGCCAGGTCAGCTTCCCTGACAGCTCAAACCAGAATCCTGGATTTGAGTCTCCTTGGCTCTGATTGGCCTGACTAGCTCATATGCCCACCGTTGAACCAATCACTGCAGTCCACCAGCCACATGCTGTACCCATGCTGGGAACCCTCATGGTCTGAGAACCATAAGTGATGTGGATAGAAGAGGAAGGATAGATGCTGTGGAGACAAGATACTGGGAGATGGCGGGGAGGGGGGGGGGGGCGCGGCGGCGGGGAAATGATGAGTTGAGAGATCCAGAGGGAAAAGTAGAATGGGAAAACGAGTCTCACAGAGAAACACATCTGCCACATTAGTCTGGGCAAGGGTAACTTTTTATTTGAAGAGAGTATCAACAGACCATTAATGAGAACAGGAAGCTCACAAGTATCTTGATGTTGCAGCTATTAAAGCAATTATTTATTATATTGACTAACTTCAGTGTTCTAATGGAACCTTTCCTTTCTGGAAGAAGAGCACTTCCTTGGAGTGCCTCTTAAATATTCAGATTATTGGTTCAAGGGAGAGAGCCATTTAGGTCCTGGATAGCTGGCGACTGAGTTTATTTCTGTCTTAATGGTATCTTAAATTATGCCAGAGAAATTGAAGTGCCTCTTCTCTTTTATTCCAATTTGTCTCCAGCTCAAGGCCACTGTGACATGCTTCAAGTTTTAGTGACACCACTTGATCTGAGCTGAGTGTTGTCAAGTAGTATAGACAAGCTCATCTCACAGGTCCTTCGTTTTTAATCAGCTACAGATGCAAATGGAAAGTGTGACGATATTAGAGACCACATGTTTTCAGGATCCTGGATGGCTTGGTGGCTAATTTGCTTTCCATTTCAGAACTAAACCAGACAAGGAAGAGTGTTATTAAATGTTCCTTTTGAAGTACCTACAGCTACCTAGATCCAGATAGGGTGAATATTTAGCCAACAAGGGTTCCTTGAGTGCCTGCCTTGTGGCCGGCATCTTGTGGGCGTCGTGGAGGACACAAAAGGAGTGGTTTCTGCCCGGTGGAATGAATGATGCTATTGCAATAATTACGGGAACTGTTTATTCAGCAGTGACTCTGTGCAGGCCCAGTGCTAAGGATGTTGCATTTATCCCGCAACACTAGTAGGAGGGCAGGTACTATGTCCTCGGTTTGCAGAGGAAGCAGCAGAGGCTTGGAGAGGTTAAGCAACCTGCCCCAAGTCATGCAGCAAGTGAGCAGCAAAGCCAGGCTCACACCGGGCTCCCTCCATCTGCAAAGCCTGCATCCCTCAGCCCGATGCCGTGGAGGGAGACTGTCAGTGCAGGATTTCTCACAGTCAAAACACAGGTTCTCCCCTGATAACAGATTTCATCACTCATGAAGCTGCAGGCCTGGGAAGAAAGAAGATTGCCTGATGCTGAGGCCAATGCCTTTCCAGAAGGAGGATACTGGGTGGGCTTCCTGCCAGCCTGTCTGAGCCACGTGACACCTCCATCTGTCTGACTTCCGACTCGGAGTTACCGGGCCAGCCTCTCTGCAGCCGGGACAGCAGGACCAGTCCGAGCACGAACCCAATCTTTATTCTGGAATTAGGCGGAATCAGAGTTGTCCAAAGCTGCTGAGGCCACCTTGTCTCCATATTCTCACACTCTGTACTAGACGACACGTTTGAGAGTGCAGGCAGCATGGGGGTTGAGGTGATAACGGACTGTGGGGAGTTGGGTCTGGAGGCCAGCGGCAGACACACGTCCTAACCATACACATATGTGCCGGGGGCTTCTTCAGACCAGATCCTGCCAGGGTCATAGAAGCAGAAAACAATCCAGATCCCTTTCTCCTGGGCATAGTCGTTTGGTTTTTAAAGTTGTTTTCATTTTTCTCCTACATAGTTTCTCTTGGGAGAAATATATCTGGGAGAGGGGGAGGGGTAGAAGTGAGGGATTTTTTGCCCCAAATCCTTAACAACATGGATGTAGAGCCCCATGTATAGTATGATGCTATAGAGTTGAGAATTTACCTCAAGGAATGAGAGTATAATCCTGGGCTGGGATGGCTTTTTCAACAAGGTCGGTCACTCTTGTCACTTTGGGGGTTGCTGTCCCTCAAAAGCTAATTGAGATTGGAAGGGAATTAGGGGTGAGTGAAGATAAACAGAATGTGCCTGAGACCTGGGAGTGACAGCCAGGAGTTCCTCTCCTGCTGCTGGGCCTCGGCGGCTGGGGGAGTGGGGCCCGGGGTGGGGAGAAGAGGCTTTTTCTGAAGAGGCCCCCACCCCATCCACTAGAAACATCATCTTCTCTGATGCTTTATGTAATGTCTAATAATTGTCTGTGCTCTGAGGTCTCCTTTACCTGATACTCTTTATAGCCGCTCCAGCTTTCTTTTGATACTTGTTTGCATAATATGTCTTTCCATACATTTAGTTTTAACTGGCTTATATCATGTGCCAAGTGAGTTTCTGGTAAACAGCACACAGTTATGTCTTGTTTATCTGTTTTCACAGTCTCTGTCCTAACTAGTGTGTTTAGACTATTTACGTTTAATATAATTATTGATATATTTGGATCTAGGTTCTACCATTTCATTTTTTGTTTCTGTCTCTCCCCTCTCTTTTGTGATCCTCTCTTTCCCCTTTCCTGCCTTTAGATTATTTAAACATTTTTTAGTATTCTGTTTTAATTTATCTGTTGATTTTTGACTATATCTCTTTGTGTAGTTTTTTTTTTTTTGAGTGAGTGCTCTAAGGTTTAAAGGAATAAGTTTTCACAATCAAAGTAGAATCAGTATTTTCCTACTTCAAGTGCAATGTAGAATGCTCACCACCATATAGGTCCCTTTACCCTCCATATAAAATCTAGCTTTGGAGAAAACCATTCTAATCCATCAATAAGATAGTGTAGAGAGAGGAGGAAGAACTGGAAGGAATGAAGTTTAGTTTTTATCTCATTCATTTGTTCACTTAGTAGCATTTATCCAGCATCTGAGCAGGCAGCAGAATCTCCTCCCTTCTGGGTTGGATAATCCAAAGCCTAGTATTAGTAGTAATACTTTTTACTAGTATAGTAATACTATGCTACATAGTAATAGTATATTAATAGCTAACTGAGCATTACTATGTGTCATGCACTGTTCTAAGTTCTTTACAGGCATTATGTTATTATTCCAACAGCCCTATACTGTAAATCCTATAATTATCTGCATCTTACAATGAGGAAACTAGGGTACTGAGAGTTTCACTTGCTCAAGGCCACCTAGCCAGTGACCAGCAGACTTTGGACCCATTGATTTTATCCCATTATCAGAGGGTCTTGATGGGGGAAGAACACATTGGAACTTATCCAAACTCCTAGTCTGTTTTGGAAATTGTACTCTGCACCGTGCTCAGACCTTCCTCTGCTAGAGCCCACTCCTGGTCCACTTAAGAGGCTCTGTTCCCAAATTCTCTTCCCATCCTCCTGTGAACGTTGAGGGGAGACCTTCCCTGTGCCAGGGCTTATGCACATAATACCAGCACTCGGAGAGTGGACCTGGAATCTGAGATCAGAAGTGGAAAGACTCTAAATGTGGCCTAAGCAGCACGCTTTTCAGATGTGGGAGCTCAGGTGGGAGGGCGGAGCAGCCTGCCCATGGGCACCCGGCAGAGGCAGAGCCTGGACTGGGCGTAGGCTTCCTGACTCCTGCTTTTGGTCTCTGTGCCTCTGTGTGCTTTCTCGGCAGAAGGGTATGGGAAGCTGAAGAGTAGCAGAGCTGGAAGTTCTGATCTGTGACTGACAGGGACAGCCAGCGGTCCCCACAGGGGTGCCCTCCCTTACATGCCAAGCCTCAGAAGGCCTTGGCAGCTGGGCTGTGCTATTTAATAACCTTCTGGAGGCTGATCCAGTGGTCTGGCAGTATCGCTCACCAAGGCCGAGGTTTATTTGAAGCCTCAGGTTTTGCATTTCCTGAAGAGGCCGGAACAGACCCCAGAAAGAACTATTGGGGGTGGGGACGGTAACTCCGTCACACTGGCACCTGTTAATAGCAAGACCTAGTATGGGAAGGGCAAGTAGCGATCACATCATGGACCAAAGCTAATCAAATGATGATGGCTGCCTGGAGCAGTTGAATCCAGGCTCAGTGGAAAGAATTTGGGGATCTATTGGTGATGCCTGTCATGGGCCCAGGAAGGAGCTGGAAGTGTGTCTGTCGAGTGTGTGTCATCTTGGGTGTAGAGGTTAAGTAAGCCTTGGATTTTAATTGTAGCACACTAATACCTGCCCTCATAGGATTATTGTGAAGATTAAATAAGAATATATGTAAAGTGCTCATTGAATGGTAATCATTCTGTTTAGTGTGGTAAAGGCTTTTAAGAAGAGAGAAAATTCAATTTATTCATTCAAATATTTGAGTGCCTTCTATATGCCTGGTGCTGAAAGATTGTACAAGGTCTACAGGTCACTCTTCTCCTGCAGCTTGTTCTAGATGGAAGAAATAGACAATAACTAGTAAATAAACAAGGAGGGTAGCTCCAGGAAGTGATAAGAGTATTGAGCAACAACAAAACCAGACTCATTAGACAGGACTGCAGGGGGAGTGAAGCCAGTGTGAGAAGGTGACAGCTGGACGGAGGCCTGAATGTGAACAGGAGCCAATGCGAAGATCTGGGAGAACATTCCAGAAAATGGAAAAAAAAGTGCAAAAGGCCTCAAGGAGGAACAGCTTGAAGCCATAGTAAGCTTTCAGAAGGCAAGGTCAGGGATACCATACCTTACTTACTAAATAGTTTTTAAATTTTTTTTGTGAGAAATTTTCAAACATTAAAAAAGTAGAGACTTATGTAATGAACCACTGCATATCCATTACCAGATTCAACAGTTACACCATTGTGATGTTCTCTTCATCCATGCCTTCCTTTTTTTGGCTGAAATAGGTTAAAGCAAATCCCAGACATGATGACATTTTATCCCTAAATACTTCAGTTTGCATTCTTTAAAGAATAAGGATTTGCTTACATGTTGATGTAATTTCTTTTATTTATTTATTTATTTATTTAGTCAGGAAGATCAGCCCTGAGCTATCCATGCTAATCCTCCTCTTTTTGCCAAGGAAGACCGGCTCTGAGCTAACATCTATTGCCAATCCTCCTCCTTTTTTTCCCCCAAAGCCCCAGTAGATAGTTGTGTGTCACAGCTGCACATCCTTCCAGTTGCTGTATGTGGGACACGGCCTCAGCATGGCCGGAGAAGCGGCGCGTCAGTGCTCGCCCGGGATCCGAACCCCGGGCCGCCAGTAGCGGAGCGCGCGCACTTAACCGCTAAGCCACGGGGCCGGCCCTGATGTAATTTCTTACATTTAATTGTCACAATGCCATTGTATTAATAATTCCTTAATATAACCCAGTAGCTAGTCCATATTCAGATTTACCTGCTTGCCTCAAAAATATCTTATAAGTTGGTTAGTTTGAATCCATTTCCAGACAAGGTCCACACGTTGCAAATTGTTAACTCTGCTGTGTTTTCCTGATAAAAAAGGTATTTGACACCAGACCTATGCTACCGGGATTGGGTTGCATGCCGTCCTGGCCTGATAGGTAGTTTAAATTGTTAGGAGCCCTGGAAGATGGTGAGCTACTGTAGATATTGTTAGATTCTCTGCCAAACCGACACCAGAACCCTCTGCCTCATCCTTTGTTCTTGCTACTGTTAATGTTCTTAAGAAAGATGATCTGTTCCTTCCTCAAATAAAAACATCAGTGGTTTCCAAAGCTATTACGAATTTCTGTTTGGGTCACCTATGCACATACATGGGGAAGATAGACAGAAATCACGTCCAGCTCTGTTAGTGGAGATCTTAGGGAGTGAGCTGTGTGTTACGAATGAAAATAAAATTAGGTAAATGTATGAAGGGATTGGTATGTTCCAGGTACTGGGCTAAGTGCTTATGCCCATTAACTCATTTTAATATACCTACTCTCTAAGAAGGGATGGTGTCTCATTTTCCAGAGGACAAAACTGAGGCTCGGAGAGGTTAAATAGCTTACCACTAGGTGACAAGTGATGGGGAGGGATTCACACCCAGGTCTGGCTAACTCCGGAGCCCACCTGTTAACTTCTTCCCAAAGACGGCAGCATGGCAACCGCTTGGTGTGTGTTGGTCATTCCCTTCTTGCCCACAGCCCATCCTTGCCTTGGAGCTGTCCCAAACCTGGATTTCCCCTCCTCTGCCTCTTGGACACTGGCCAGCCGAGGCATCAGCTGCTCCTGATTGGACCTGACCCTCGATGACGAGGTCGGAAGAAAGCCCAAATGAGCCTTGCTGAAGACTTGTGACCTTTTCCACCTGGCTGTGGAGTGGCCACCTGAAGTCAGTGGGCTTGTGGGAGAGAAGGCCTGGGCCAGGCCTTCCTGTCTGCGGGGTCCTGCAGCAGGGCTTCGTTGCGCTGCCTTGCCCCTGTTGTCTGCTCCGGGAGTTGGGGCTGGTCTCTGCTCCAGTACTGTTCCTGTTACTCTCTGGAGCTGACAAGATGTCCTCAGCTGCAGGAGCCTTTGCTGTCACTCTCACTAAGGCAGTGCTGGTCTCTGGCTCCAGAATTGTAGGCTGGGAAAGAGGTGCTTTTGGCAGTAGAGCTGACTCAGGCTAGTAACTGGGGCAGTCCTTTGAAAGGCATGCCAGCTTCCTTCCTTAGCCCTGAGATGATACTTCTTGGTATTTCTTCGTTAAAGCATCACGTTTCTCTAAACAGTGGTTTTTATGGGTTACTTGGGCTGGTGGTTAAGCTGCCCATGGAAGACCTAAGAGTAACATGTTGGATTCTTATCGCGTTGTGGGTCACCTCCCAACTCAGAACACTGAGTGACTGCCCAGCTGGCACTAAGTGGAAAATAATCCCCTGGGCTTTTGGACTTGGTACTTATGTGGTGATTTACCACCTAGTAAAACTGCCTTCTTTCTGACTGCAGAAATCTAGGTTGAAGTTTCAATGACCGCTCCATTGTGTAGTTAGTGGCTGAGACCCAGACTCACGTCCTGGCTCTGCCACCAGCCGGCCGAGTGACCTTCAGCCAGTCCCTTGACCTCTCAGAGCCCCTGTGTCTGTCTCAGGGAAGTGTTGGGACGTGACTTCTCTACGTGGTCTCTGGGTTGTCTTTAAAGTCAGCGACTCTTAATCTTGTTGATCACGGTTCCCCTTGCTGCTCCTGGCTGCATTTGTTCTCTCAGTCAACTCACTGGGCAGTCTCTGGGCAAGAGCATTGCGGGAAGTAAGGAAGCAACATGGGGAAGGGACACAGCCAGCTCCCTTGCCCACAGGAAGGTTACAGCCTCAGGTAGACAGGCCTGTAAACAGTACGCTAATGACCGTGATGGCAATCTGAACAGAGGGCAGAGAGATCAGAGGACAAGAATTGCCTAACCAGGCCTCATCAACAAATCCGGAGTAGAAACAAATCTCATAGGGGACATGTTTAACCTACCCGAGATGTTTTCATTACACATCTGAAAATCCACACTGTCAAGTACCAAGGGTTCTCCCTGCATTTCCGGTTGGAATTACTCCAGCTCCATTGATGCTGTAGTTGCCCACCGGTGGCAGAGACACAAACCACCCTTGATGCATCTCCTGCCCTGGGCGCCTCCTGCGTAGTCATTCTGGAGTTGATAGTGATGGGCCTGGGTGTTCTGCCCGGATCTTTGAGTTCTGTGCTGTGTGCCTTTCTGGGCTTCCCCACTGAGGTCATCAGCATGTGCAGGGTGGGCACCGTGTCGTAAACTGCTCACATGTCCCTGGTCCCACTCCTGCCTTAGGCATGCATAGGTCCTTATGGCCTCACTGTATTCCATTATGACAGGCCTGCCAAGCTTGATTTATTCTTGGAAACTCTGTGTGTGCGGTTTTATCACATTCAAGTACACAGTGTATTTAAATATATACATTCTGAAGCTCACAGATCATCTGGAGTTGGGGGTCAGCGGCATCAGTGGAAACAGTAACTTGGTGTTGCTCTCTTCACCACTCAGCCTGGGCATTTGTAGTTGACGATGAAATATTTGTGGCAGACACATGTTTGCACTTGGTCACTGACTTAAGCCTGTGGGTTTTGGGGGAGTGAATGAGCAGAATGTAGGAGATGATCCAAAGAGGATCTTTGCCTCCCAAAGGATCAGGAGGCCCAGACCATCAGCCGGGCTGGGCCTGGAGCTGAGTTTAAAATGAAATCATTTCTAGAAAGTGAGTGCTTACCTACTCTCAGGAGTTCTTGTCTATCCAGAGGGTCCCAAGTTGCTGATGGTTGAAAAAAGGGAGCAGTTTGCAACTTTTTATATACCCATGTGACAAGTGCCGCTGTGCTGGCCGGAGTCCGGGACTGACCACAGAACACAGCCTCGTGTTGCACTCGCCACTGAGAGCTGTCTCCACCCCCGCCCCAGGGAACACCCTTCCAAGGCTGGAACAGTAGTCCCCATCCTGTTGGGTGGGTCAAGCAGAGTGGCGTCAGCATTTTTAGCCCTGTTCTAACAAACCTGGCCACGTGGTCCCAAAGTTGGTCCTGGTCGTATCAAGCATTAGGTCAAAGCAAAACATTTTTTCTTTCCTTAAAACTTTAATTGCAAACGTTTAATTAGTAGCTTGACACTGGTTCATTAGAAATTACTGTCTTTGTAAACTTGCCTGGGACAAATTATCCTGCACCGCCTCTAGCGAAGGTGTTTTTGGGATTCTGCCTGTGTGTCAGAAGCACAGAGGTCCGCCATGAGAGTCTAAAACTTGAAAAGTGGCTGTTCCTGTCATTTCTAATACAAAAAAGGACACTGAATTTGAGGAGACCCATGCACTTAAGGACTGAACTCATCTAGAAAAAAATTCTTGGGGCCCCAGCTGCCCCCTTTCCTTCCCACTGCGTCTGCCAAGGCTTGTGGGTGAGCTGTGATTTGGGGAAGGGGAGGAGAAGGGAGCTGGGTGGGGGTGAGGACAAGGGAACCCAGAACTCCCTCATCCCTGGAGTCAATCTAATTGTTTCCATTCCTCCTCATGAACATTTCGAGTGGTATTCTCCCAAACTTTTTAGCTGCCCAAATACAGCTTTCCATTTTTTCGGAGTTTCCCAGAGATGGGTTTTTGAACCTTGGAGAGCCCAACCCCAGACCCCTCAGAGCACGGGGTCAGGAAGGCCCCGGACACAGGTAAATTGCAGGATAGACTCATTTCTCTCTATCAGCAGAAACCAGTCAGCCGAACTGGGTGTGTTTAGTCAGAGAAATCCAGGAACCTCAGGCCACTGGTTTTAATCAGGACGCTCACTCTGTGGTAATTGGGGCTCCTCCACCAAGGATCTGGTCCCACTTAGGTTTCCAAATGCCGGGAGGAAAGTCCACAAAAAGTGTTTGTGCTCACGTGGCCTCCTGCAGGCGGAGACCGTCCAGAAGCAGACTTGCTGAAGGGCAGGCCTCCTTTTCATGTGGAATTTTGGACTCATCCAGCCGGGGTTTTTCCAGCCTTTATTTTTTGAAGGGAGAGTAAGATAATATGTGGGGCCTTTCTGGAGAAGTCATTTGGAGAGATGGTCTGGGACTTGGCGAGATGAAAATCATCGGGACCATTATGGGGTTGATTATGCCTCGTGAGCTGTGTCTCCCGTAGCTTCTCAGAGCCCACCCCTAGAGGCAGGGCCAGCCTCTCATGCGAAGGCTTCATGACCTGCTGTTGCTGTCTTGAAATTTTCAATTTTTGAACGAGGGGTCCCCCCATTTTTATTTGGCCCTGGGCCCACAAGTCGTGTAGCCAGTCCTGCCAAGAGTGTTCAGGCACCAGGAGTGGGCCTGGGGGCACACTGGGCTCTGCCACACACCAGCATGAGACCTGGGGCTAAGGGGACACTGACCTCTTAGCCTCAGTGTCCTTTCAAATGAGAACCACCTGAGCCTCTCCCCTGTAGCTGCTGTGGAGAGAGGATGATGCTCTGCTACACTTAGCACAGTGCGTGGCACATAGTAGGTCCTTGAAAACACACACATCTGGCTTACCTTCCTAGTCATTCCTTTCTTTGTGCAAAAATACTGTTGAACACATATGCTTTGGATTGAGTTATGTCCCCTCAATTTCGTATGTTGAAGCCCTAGCCCTCAATGTGACTGTATCTGGAGATAGAGTTTTTGGAGGTAATTAAGGTTAAATGAGGTCATAAGAGGGAAGGAGGGAGCGGGGGAGAGAGAGAGATCTCTGCCACACGAGGACACAGTGAGAAGGCAGTTATCTGCAAGCCAGGAAGAGAGCTCTCACCAGAACCCAACCCTGCTGGACCTTGAACTCAGACTTTCCAGCCTCCAGAACTGAGAGAAAATAAATTTCTATTGTTAAGCCACTCAGTCTGTAGTGTTTTGTTATAGCAGTTGGAACTAAGACAAGATGTTATGCGCCAGCCACTGGCTCAGACTTAGAGGATGGAGACTCCATTGAAGAGAACACACATGGCCATGCCCTCGTGGAGGCTGGAGTCTAGGCTCAGAACCAGTCATCCTCTCTGAACAGGTTGCAGACGGCTCTGTTCTGTCTCAGTTTATCCAGGAGAAACAGCTTCCGAGTCTGGTGGGACTAGCTGGTCCAGGGGACCTCCAGGATATGTAGGATGCTGTTCACACAGCCTTCCACGTGGTCTTCAAGGGGGCCCTCGCTGGGCTTGGGATGCTGGCTATCAAAGATTTAACCAAAGCCACATGTGCAGGAATATCCCAGGTAGTGTTTTCTGTCTTCACTCTGTCACTGGCATCGGCCTCTCCCTTTTGCTTTTGTAAGTTTGGGGACCTCAAGCCCAATTTCTGAGCATGTTTATCCATTCACCGCACACAGGCTGTGCCCTTGTATGTCAGCAGGTCCTGCCCTGGTGACCTGCCTTCGGCTTGGAGGAGAACTCCACCTTAACGGGAGTGGTGCTGGGGAAGCCCCTCTACAGGGCAGTGGGGGTTGAGGTTGTTACATAGTGAATCTCTGCTTTCTTGCTGCTCATTGCAGGGGCGGTAATAGTAATGATAGCACTTAAGGAGTGTGTGTGAAGCGCCAGGCCCTGTTCTGAGTGCCTTACGCACGTTAACTCATTTTGCTGTAGCGTTGCAAAGTCCTACGGGTAACCCCATTTCATAGATGAAGAAACCAAGGTGAGTGAGTCCTCACAGTGGCATCTCCCACTCACGTGGCTTGCTGACATCATCGTCTTTGTGAAGTGTGCATGTGTGTTACCAACTCCGACTGTCTCCCAGGGTGTCTGAGATGATGTTCTCCAGACATCCGCCTGTCAGATGCTGTGATTACAGTGACTAGCTTGTTTACCAGGGGAGGAAGGGCCTTGACTTAGCCAGGGAGCCCTGGCCCCGTGGGGCAGGAGGTGGGGCTGCTCTGATGAGTCTGACAGTGACACAGGCTGCTGCTCAGGTGCTGGCTCACCTTCTGAGCCAGGTAGCCTGCAAGGAGCTACAGACACTTGAAAGAATGTGGTCAGACCACATCCTACCCAGGAGACAGCTGGGGTGCTGAGGAGCCAGCCCATAGGACACTTCATCTGTGAGCCAGCCCTCCAGAGTGCCTTTGGGTGTCTGATCATCCTCTGCCCACTGCCAGCCACTCTCCAGCTGCTGACCTCATTCCTCAGAAGGCTCCAGAGCCCCTTGAGCAAGAAATTGCACGTGGGCTCCCGTTAAATTGCCCCACTGACAAAAGCGAGCTGTTATTAACACTTCACTCCCAGGCCCATTTCCAAATCAACACAGTTTTGATTTTCGTGTGTGTGTCTTACTTGCTAAGAGGTTTTTTTTTCTTTTTTTTAAGAATATGGGTTTTAACACAGATGCAGAGAACAGATATGTGGTTACCAGAGGGGAAGGGGGTGGAGGGAAGGGGTGAAGAGGCACTTGTGTATGGTGATGGGTAGAAACTAGACTTTGGGTGGTGAACACGGTGTAGTCTATACAGAAGTTGAAATATAGTGATGTACATCTGAAATTTATATAATGTTATAAACCGATGTGACCTCAATAAAAAAAAGAACATGGGTTTTAGAATTCCTTAGGCTTGTGTTTGAGGCCCAGCTCTGCCACTTGCCAGCTCTGTAAGCTAACACAATTTACCCGCTCCCTCTGAGGCTGTTTCCTCCTGAAAAGTGAGAATGGACACCATCGCACAGAGCTGTTGAGAGGATGGAGTGTCGTAACGCTGAAACACCTCTGCGTAGCTCCTGGCACATGATCAGCGCTCAGTGCACGTTAATTTCTGCTCCTGTTAAGCACAGCGTGAGGTTAAAGAATATCCTTGGGGAGGCTTATTTTCTGAGGTCAGTTGAGAGAGGAAAGAAGAAATGGGAACTCTGAGGACTGCAAACCCATGTGATATGGGGAACATTTTCAGGTGGTCTTTTTGATCTAGAACTAAGAAAATACTGAACACTCTACTGGAGATAAAAGCTGGGACCAGCTTCCAGAGCAACAAACATCTGTCCGGCCCTATGGAAGGTCTGGCAACATGCCTTCATGTGGTTCCTCTCCTGTAATCCTCATGGCACCCCCTAAAGCTGGTTACCACCCCAGTTTACAGATGAGAAAGCCTGCCCGATCTTGCAGATTTGAACCTGAAGCGTCTGACCCCAGGTCCAGCGTTTCTGACGTCTTAGAGACCCTCTGAGAATGGTTGGGGAACGTGGGTTTGCCAGGGGTCCCAGTGTTGAAGCACATGGGGAACTGTCTTGGGTGCGTGCAGACATGCTCCGTCAATTCTGAGCTGTGTTTCTGGGCAGAGCCACCTGTCGCTCTGTGGGATTATTGGAGTCGCTTTCTCTCAGTGAACGGCGGTAGAAGTCCTGCCCTGGCAGAGGGTGGTGGTTGACTGCTCCCTCCCTTACTGGAGGTTCCTCTCAGGAGAGAAATGGTGTCATTACCCTGAGGCAGAACGCTAGGAACCAGGGCTGTTTAAATAATTGTCTCCCATTGAAAATGGACACCTATTTAAAAAAAACAAAAAGTTTTTTATACTCAGCCCTGGAGAGCAGCATCAGCTCCTGTCCCTGAAAGTTTTCTTTCTCTCTCTCTCTCAATTAAAATATCGGTGACAGCTCCAAAATTTCTACCTAGGTAAGGCGCTCTGCCTCGATCTGGTTTCTGGGAGTGGCTGACAGATTGGCTTGAAGCTTCACGGGCATTGCAGGGTGTAAGGTTTTCTTTCAGGGTGAGTTGGTTTGGAGCTCAGGGTAACCATGAGGACAGCCGAGGCCTCGTCCAGGCCGCTCTGGTTGCTCACACGACTAAACGTCGCCGGTGGCATTGTTAGACCTCTTGGCGGCAGGTGCATTTAGAAGCACTGGCAGGCTGCCCTCTGGGTCTGGGGCGTGCAGGGGTCGCATTCCTGTGCAGCTTCGCCTCACAGGCTGCAGCTCTCGGGGGGCAAGGCAGCCCTTGCGGGGCCTGACAGACAGGTATGCGTGACCTGCCAGGATCCACTGGAGTGAGGTCCCAGGACTGGAGCAAGCTGACGGCAGAGAGCGAAGAAGCGGGATCTTCTCACAAGGCAGAAAGGTCAGAAACAGAGGGCAGGGGAGGGGTGGCCGTGCGTGGAGCCCTTGGGAATAGAGAATGACCTCTGCTCGTGGTTTCCCTCAAGACTGTGTCGTCCTGAGCTGACTGGCATCCTCCCTCCGGACCTGTGCTGAGGAGAGGGACCACCAAGGAATGGCCTGCCTTCCACAGATCTCACACCTGTGCGCACATCGGTTCTGAAAGCTGTTCTGGAGTGTTCTGCTTGCAAGCATCTGTGTTAGGGACTGAGGATGTGGAAGGGCAGGGTGACAGTGGGGTTCATGGAGGGGACATGCATTAAATGGCATAACTTCAGTGCAGCCCGCCTCTCGAGAACTGTGTGCTGCCTGAAATGGGGGCACCCAACCCAGGTGGGTCAGGGAGGGCTCCTGGGGCCGGGCTCTGAAGGGGGAGGACTTGACTGGGCAGAGTGGGGGTGCAGGGAAGGGGAGCAGCCTGCGCGAGTGACCCGAGGCAGACAGGAGCAAGGCCTTAAAGACTGGGGCTGCTGGAGCCCAGCGAAGGGCTTGCTCCGCTGGGAGGTGGGCGCTGCTCGGGTTCTGTTGTTCATCCTGGGCAGAGGGCGACATGGTCAGCACTGTGCTTTCAAAGAAGGGATTGCTCCAGCTGGAGGGGGGTGGTATTTGCAGGGTGGGTGCGTGAGGGGGAGTTCAGTACGGAGCCTGGGGGGTGCTCCAGGTGAGCGTTAGCGAGCTCGGCCTAAGGCGGCAGCAGAGATGGAGAGACGCAGGTGGTCTGAGGGACTCCACAGGGACAGGTGTGGAAGGTGACTGGATATGGGGAGTGTAGGGAGGAGAGGGACCGGTCAGTCAGGACTGGGTTTCCGGTCACTGCAGGGTAGATGCCAGGCGTTAGCTGAGAGAGGGAGGGAGGACCAGATTTGGGGAGAAGACTGGGTTTGCTTTGGCGCAGGCTGAGATCGGGATATCTGTGGGATGTCCAAGTGAAGTTGTAAATAGGAAGTTGGATAACGCACTTGAAGATCCGAGCCGGGAAGTCGCCAGCATAGAGATGAGCAGTGTTGCGAGGTTCTGCTCACTGAGTCCTTCCTGCCCCTCAGCCCTCGTTATGCCTTATCTCGTTTCATTGACAGTGCGAGGCACACCCTGCACTTGTCCCCTTTCAGAAACGAGAGTGGGGGCCCAGCGGGGTGGAGGAGGGCACCTCCCACACCACCAGGTCGATTGGTTCAGGCCCAGGTGATCTGAAGCTCACGCAGTGCACCGTCAGGGGCGATCCAGGTTCTGAGGCCTCGTTTACCCAGTTAAGAGAAAGGATACAGAATTACAAATGCAAAGTGAGGCATTACAGTGAATATTGGCTTAGAATGAGAAAAATACTACAGCACATTTTTTTTTATTGAGGTATTGGCTTATCACAGTGTGTAAATTTTAGGTGTACATTATTATATTCCAGTTTCTGTATAGACTGCATTGTGTTCACCACCAATAGTCTAGTTTTTATCCGTCACCATGCAACACATTTTTAAAAGCTGACAAAATCCAGAAAAGTCATTTTATTAACTGCCTGACACACCTTGACGATACTTTCTCCCCACGTGTTCTGGCTTTGATCACCTCTTCTGACGATGATTCTATACTATTTTCTATAGGAATAAGTCAGTCTTTCCTTTACAATAATTAGAAGTTTGTTCTTTTCTGTTATCACTGATAGTTTAGAAAACTTCATTTTGGCTTTATAACTCATTATTAGTGACGTCAGGTATTTTATAGGGTTGTTGTCAAATTTGGGGAAATGGCAATCACATTTCTTTTATTTACAAGTGGTGAGATTTGCAAGAAGTTTTTACAGACTAGCTTCTGGCTGCAGGCATTGAGAGCGTCATTTCTCCTCCACTCCTACCTGCTCCTGGTGCTGAGCACTGTAGTCCATGTTCGGATCCTGATATGATCTGCACCTTGTGTCAGGACACGTTGGCCAATAGGAGTACATCTGGTGTCATTGGTACTCTGGGATGGCCAGTGATCTAGTAACTGTACGTGGAAGTGACTGCTAACCACGAAACCCAGCTGGCTGGGTCCCCAACTCAGCTTCCTCTCAACCAACCCGCAGAAATGCCCACCTAACCTGTGGGGACGTGTGATGGAGGGTCAGTGGGAGTGGGAAGAGACAGCAGTCTTAACTGATGTGGTTAATGTTACTTTGGCCAAATTTTATAAACACACTTGTCCACCTGAGCACATTGCTAGACCCCCACCAAGAGTTCTGGAACGGACCTGTGCAAGTAGGGGTTGCCTGAAGTTTAAGCTTCCTTAGCTTCACAGTAAATCTGCCTCAGCTGAAATCTCAGCCCATCAGACCAAGGGGGCGAGAATCAGCCAGAATAACTACACATTCCTGTCCTGTAAGTGCCCACACTGTCATTACAATAAAACTTGTTAATTGTTTAGGACGGGAGTATTTTAAAAGCATTTCACAGTTTCCTGTTTTCTTTAACAGAGGGAGCTGAGCAGATGTGAATTCGTTCTTGATGACTCGAAGTTGTCATATGAGTGTCTTTACAAGCACTGCGCTTGCTCTAAGGGAGTGATTCACCCAGGGACCCCAGAATGTGACCGGGTGTTGACCTCAATACTAAATGGCCCCACACTTAACTCTTGTTTTAAGTTTTTGTCTGCTTTCTCTTTTTGTACATTTTTAAGCCCTTCTAAAGCTGTTAACTGCCATATCTTGCTTTTGAACAAGCTGTGATCTGAGAAACAAAACCAGCCAGCTTCCTCTTAGTCAAGAGGCTCTTCTGAGTACCTGTTCTGTGTTGGGTGATGATGGGCTGGGAAATGTACATATAGTAGTAATGATTAATAATAATGAGCATTCACTGAGTGCTTGTTCTGAGCCCATCACAGGTATCCACTCGTGTAACCCTCATAGGAATCTGTGAGGTAGGTGCTGCTGTTGTTATCCCATCTTGTGGGTGAGGAGGCTGAGGCCCAGAGAGGTGAAGTGACTTGTCCAAGGTCACAGAACAAGAGCTGCAGAGCTGGATTCCATCCTGGGCAATCTGGCTCCAAGCCACACTCTTAACCACTGAGCCCCACGGCTTCTCAATGGGTAATCGCTCATCTCATGAAACCTTCAAAGGAAATGTTTTAGACTGTATTTTAAGAATAAGGACATCGAAGCTCAGAGAAGTTAAGTAACTTGCCTAAGGAGCCCGATTTCAAAACACTCACTTTTTTTTTATTCCACCATGTTGTTGCTCTTGGAGATGCGTCTACTGTGGGGCCATGGCTGGGGTCCATGGCATTTCTTTTGACTGCTCAGACTCGTCCTTCATTTTCTGAGTATTGGCTGAGTTCTGGGTGGTGGAGATTGCTGGAGAGCGGGTTCTGGGTACGTGAGGTGTTGAGTTACCCAAGGGTTTTAAGATGTAGTGCTAAGGCAGGTCGTGCATACGAGGAGATCAGGGAAAACCTCATAAACGTGGTCTGGTTGAGAGAACGCAGTTGGTCATTTCCTGGTTCTGGTCTCATAGTTCTTGTAGACAAGTGACCTATTTGTTCTGGACTTCTCCTGGCTGTGTCCCAGTGACAGGTACCCTGTTGGAGCGCTGCGAGCACTGGTTGCTGTTGAACAGTTTTGGCAGCAGCAGGAGGGAGTCTGGATGGTTCTGGACGTGATTGTCAAGGCTCTTGGGACACCGAGCTCTGATTGGGTGATTCATTCAGGGAGGAATGTGGGAAAGTCAGCCTCATACTCAGTGGCCCCACACTCAGTCTTGCTTGAGGTTTTGTTCTGCTTTCCTTTTTTCTTTCTTTTTTTTTTAAGTCCTCTATCGTGCTGTTAGCTGTCATTTCTTGCTGTGGCTGAGAAACCAAGTAAAGCAAGCTTTGATTCAGTCGTTAGCCACTTTGGGGTGCCTGCTATGTGTTGAGCTCATCAGAACTCTCAAAGAGCAGAATTTTCTAAATACTATGAAGGAATGTTTGTTTATAAAAGGAGAAGACCACTATAGAAAATGGCTCACTTTCCAGTCTTTCTTTTCCTAAAGCAGAAATACTTTCACTGCATGGCAAAAGACAAGAACACTAGCTAATAGTGGAGCGTCTTTTTATTTTTATTTATTTATTTATTTTGTGAGGAAGATCAGCTCTGAGCTAATACCTGTTGCCAATCCTCCTCTTTTTGGTGAGGAAGACTGGCCCTGGGCTAACATCTGTGCCCATCTTCCTCTACTTTATGTGGGATGCCGCCACAGCATGGCTTGGTGAGTGGTGAATAGGTCCGCGCCCAGGATCTGAACCGGCAAACCCCAGGCTGCCAAAGTGGAGGGTGCGAACTTAACCACTACGCCACTGGGCTGGCCCCTGGACTGTCTTTTTTAAGCAACTTCCCAGATGTGGAGTGGGATCCACATGCCTTGAGCTCATCTCCCCTGCTGGGTCTGCAGTGTTGTGTACAGTAATGAGAAAATTAGTTCAGAGTCACGGTGCTGAGACCTTGCAAATACTTGCTCATCATATGAAAGTTATTTATTCAGTGCACTCAACTTAGTGCACTCGGTACTTCATTTTAGAATTATTTTTCCCTCTAACAATTTTTTTTGTTTGTTTTGTGAGGAAGATTGGCTGTGAGCTAACATCTGTTGCCAATCTTCCTCCTTTTTTCCTTTTTTCTCCCCAAAGCCCCAGCAGATAGTTGTATGTCATAGCTGCACATCCCTCTAGCTGCTCCACGTGGGATGCCGCCCCAGCATGGCCCCAAGAGCGGTGAGTAGGTCCACGCCCAGGATCAGAACCGGTGAACCCGGGCCACCAAAGTGGAGTGCGCGAACCCAACCACTATGCCACCGGGCTGACCCTTCCCTCTAACAATTTAATTTGAATCCAAGTTGTATCATTTTATTTAGAGGCTTTACTGACTCTTAATATTATTAGAAGTAAATGTAATGATATGGATTGATATTAGATAACATTATTATGTCAGTATTCACTTGAGAATGGCAGTGTCATGTAGAAGAATGTCTTTCGTCTAGGCAGTACCTGCTGAAATACTGATAGAGGAGGACACATGTCTGCAACTTTCAAATGGTTATGCAAAAAAAGAGAAAATAAATGTGGCAAAATGTTAACAGTCGGTGGATCTAGGTGAAGGGTGTATGGGTATTGTACTCTCCTTCCCCTTTCTCTGTAAGTTTGAACATTTTCAAAATGCAAAGTTGGAGGTGGGGAAAAAAGTAAAATTCTACTCTTTTTGTCCTCTAATTTAACTGTCTCTGAAGGCAGAAATCGTTGTGAGTGAAATACGTCGAGGTACCAGGTCTTTATCGCCTCCTAGTCCCTTACTCCACTCATTTCCAGTCAAGCCTAGGAGTCACCAGGAGAGTATTTATTTATATGATGTGCAAGATGGTTTTCTGCCAGGAAGGCAGAATGTCAGCACTGCCCCGTTGACTCCATTTTTCGATTTGCTGGGAAAGAGGTCCCTGCAGGGTTACTGCCCCCCTGGAGATGGCTGCACGAGTATCAGATGTTTCAAACGGCAAGGCTTTCTTCTTTGAGGAGAGAAAAATATGCTGTGTGTGCGAGAGAAGGTGCACAGGGGAGCAAGCTTGTCCCTCTTCACGGCTCACATGTTGCAGGAAAACACTGCCAAGAATGAACGGATGGCCCATGCAAGGGCTCCCGGGTGTGTGTTGCTGAGTTGAGTGCGGACATCCAGCTTAACATTTTGATTTTCAGCCAGGGGATGCAAGGACCTCTTCTAGATCAAGTGCACCTATGGGGGTCATCATTTAGAGTCTGGATTTTCTTTAGCCTGAGATGTGTGCTCTGCTGTGGGAGCTGGTTGTCCACACTTATGTGCTGTTCCAGCCGCTGCTCGTGGGAGTCTTAACCTTACTCAGGTGTGAGGCTTGATGTCCATGCACACAGCAGAATCATATATGCCAAAATTTCTTCTGAAAATCCCTTAAGTGGCCAGTAAAGTATCCTGTGAGAGGCACCTGGGAACTGAGGCTGACAGAGGGAGCACAGGTTCATGCTCCTGTCCCGTGTTCACTTTGGGGCCTGTGCCCTTTGAGGGGAATGGCAGTCCACATGCCAGCCGGCAGAGCCACTGCAGCCATGCGGTTGGTTAAGAGCCCTCTGCAATTGAACTGCCTGGGTTCAAATCCTGGCCCCACCACTTCCTAGCTGTGTGTCCAGGAAAAGTTACTTAACCTCTCTGTGTCTGTTTTCTCATCTGTGAAATGGAAATCACACCTACCGAATAGGTTATTAGGAAGATTAAATGAATTCATTTATAGGAAGTGCTTGCAACAGTGCTGGCACATAATTGGTTTCATGTAAGTATTTACTACTAGTATTTATTTTCCTTCGTGTTTCTTTTTGCGTTTATGTACATTAAATGCGTTTAAAGTGCAGCTACTCTATAAAGAGTAGAGAGTGTGCATTCGAGTTGGCAATTTAAAAAGAAAACTTTTGGGCCGGCCCTGTGGCTTAGCGGTTAAGTACGCGCTCCGCTGCTGGCAGTCCGGGGTTGGGATCCCGGGCGCGCATCGACGCACCGCTTCTCCGGCCATGCTGAGGCCGTGTCCCACATACAGCAGCTGGAGGGATGTGCAGCTGTGACATACAACTATCTACTGGGGCTTTGGGGGAAAATAAACAAATAAAATTATAAAAAGAAAACTTTTGATCTCGTCCTCCTCTAGACAGGAAGCTCCCACACTATGCCACTCATGTATTCTTTGCGATTGATTAAGATCGCCTTAGATGTGGGGAGGCTGTTTCTGATCCTCTTATCGCAGTGTGAAGTGACACGTGCTTGACTGGTTAGTAAAAATGGAAGATGCAGTTAGAAGGGAGACCTTTGAAAGCTGTCAGATGGGGCTGCCCAGAATGGCAGCCCGGGTGGTTGACGGCTGGCTGACCCATGGTTGGGTGCTGCTCCGAGGACGTGCTCATAGCAGGAAGTGACCTTTACACCTCTCCCTGTGTCTTCCTGCGGCGGCTCTCCCTCTTGACCAGTGCAGCGAGTTGACCACTGCCGTCTTCCTAAGTACCGTAAATCTGATAGGACTCTGAAAAGTGGGAGGTGCTAATTGTGTGGTCTCTCTATTTGGTTGCCACCTGAGAAGGTGCCTTGTGGCCTCTGCCTTAAATCAAAGACCTGAACGACAGGGATGTTGGGAACGAAAGCCATCGGGAATAAATCTGCCAGAGCCAGGAAACTGAGTTGCAGGAGTCTTATCAGGTGATCTTCGCCCTGCCCTTCCAGAGAAGCACTGACAGCCTGAGGTACAGATACACAGATATGGTTCCATTTACAAGTGGTGACCTGACAGCTCCAGACCCGGGGTAGCCCAGAACCCCCTGTGAATCTGTGATGCCTTCTGGGTAATAAACCAAACTCTAGGAACATCCCAGCTCCCCTTCTGACTGGGGCTTTGGGTATGTGGGTTCAAGAGGTCCCGTTTCTGAGGGATGGAGTCTCCAGCATCAGCTGGTCACAGGGAGCATCTTGCTTTGCTTGCTGAGCTAAGGTATTTTCAAAGCCTCCAACACAAGCTGGTAATGGAAATAGCTGGCCCAGACCAACCATTGGTTTCAGGCCATGGTAACCTTTCTGGCTGTAGCTTGAGCCCCTCCATGGCCTGGAGAGCCTGCAGGCCTCGTACCAGAGACTTTTCACGCAAGAATTCCTGCTCTCAAGTTTTTCCAGTAGAATGTCCCGCAACAGATTTGAATCTGTCTGTTCACGAGTTTCGGATAGGAAGGTAAGAGTTTGCTTTTAGTAAAGAAGCCAGGGAGAGATTAAAATCCTGTCTTCATATCAGCATAGAATGATTAAATCATAGCACTTGGATGTGGTGAAATTTATGCAGCCATTAAAGAGTACATTTTTGAAGGAAATGTAGTGGCATAGGAAAACGCTTACCAAATATCCAGTCATGGTGGGCAAAAGGGTGGAGACAGGAAACTCTGTAAGCCATGGTCCAGTTCTCTAAACACACACGTGTCATGTGTGTGGAAATATACCACAGTCTTACTAGTGATTATCTCAGGGGTGGAAACACACATGATTTTTATTTTCTTCTCTATACTTTCTAATATCTGCCAAGTTTTATACCCCGAGCATGTATTATGTTGAAATGCTTTCTAATGTTGAGTGTCCTGTGAGGAGAAACTGAAGAGCTCTGAGTACTCAGGGGCGGGTCCCTCTCTGGGTTGCGGACAGACGGTGATGTGAGAACGAATGTGTTGAGGGAATAGCCAAGCTCACCGGCCTTTCCCTCTTCTCTCCCTTTCAGCTTGGAGGCCAGGCCTTCATGCTTTGCTGGTGGGCTGTGATTATACCAATTTACTTAAGCTCGTTGTTTATGCTAGCTTTTTGGTGGGCAGGAAAATTACACATTCACTGATTTAGATTTTAAAAAAATCTTGAAGTAATTAAGATGGTCATTGGAAGATCCATTTCACGTCTACAGGTCCTTATCTGTAACTCCATTATCTGAAAACACAATTTTTGTCTTCAGTTCATTTGATGGCACGACTGGGTGGTGGTGTCCTTTGAACAGCAGTAACCAGGAGGAAAGGAGGTGTGTTTAGGACCATGTGGGCAGCTCCCTCTTCTCTGATGTCCTTTTTGCCCGCAAGTGACCCACGTGAGCCAGGACACTGTCAGAGACTTTCAAGGCAGTGAGTCGATTTTCTGTAACAGCTTTGGGGGCTGGAAGGCTAACCAGCTGCAGAAATGCGCTATAATTGGACAGAAAGACACGTGACCACAGAGATGTAGATAAAGCTTCTTCATCCTCCCTCCTTCCCTCATGCCCCTGGTTAATGGCAAAGATTGAAGATAATCATATCTACCCGCTGGGATAAAATGGATCCCCCCAATAAATTGGATGGATGTGTAAGTGAAGTTAACCCAAGTGGAAAAGAGTTTATGATTCACATTCATTTCATGAGAAACAAACAAGCAACCAAGGCAGAGCAAGGAAGGAAAATGAGGGTAGAAGCATTTACAGTACTTGACGGGCCTGCTGCAACTTACACCCCTTCTCACTGGTTACCGTCGTTGAGTACCAAGAGTTTGAGCTCGTCCCCCACCCCCATTTTCTTCTTTTAAAAGAAAGGATGAAAAAGCTACGAAGAGATGTATGAGCCCTGATTATGCCCAATTACATTTGGCAAGCCTAAGACAAAAATTAATGGGACCAGATTATTCTTCTGCATGAGATGCAGTATTAGCCCAGCCTAACGATTTTAGCTCTTACCACGTCGTAGATCGTCAAACAAATTAATAGCATGCTAATGGGTGCCTTTCAGGCTTCTCGTTTATATTAATGAGTTCCACTCCATCCGATAACCAGTGATTTATAGCACTGGAACTTGGAGCCTGGCTATAAAGACTGTCTTTTGTCACTCGTTCTGGGATGGAGCAGCCGGCCTAACAAGCTAAATGGTAGGGTTTTGTAATTGAATTCTAAAATGTAAAACGCCCGATGCGAGAACATTTCATTCTGATCATGGCTTTGGAAATTGAAAGGCCTTCAGTATGTCTCCCACTACCCAAAGCTGAATGCAGTCTGATTTGGGTTTCCGCAACTTGTGAAGCAAGAGTGTGACATGATTCTTAATGCAGGGGTATCCATGCTGAGCTAGCAGGGCAGTTAGACTCAGTGGGCTGTGTAATAGCTCCTCTAAAAGAAAACAATGCATTTTTAAGAGCCATAAAAGAAGCCCGTTGCTTACCTTGAAGGTACTCCTACCCCTCACCTTCACCCCCCCCCACGAATAGGAGGCAGAGAGTGCTGTGTGCCAGGCACTGTTACTTATTTTATTCTCATTTAACCTTCCCAGTGGCTCTATGAAATAGACAGTAATATTGTTCCCATTTTACAGAGAGGAAACTGGACTACAAAGAGATTAAGTAGCTGATCCCAGTTCTTACAGCTAGTAAGTGGTGGAGCCAGGATGCCCACCTCGGCCACACTCTGCTGCCTCCCAGATCGACCGCTTCCTCTTACTTCCAATGCAAGAGCAATGCAGAATGGGAGCCCCAGATGAGCCAACTCTAAATGTCCTGCCATGAGGGCCCAAAGTGTAACTGCTGTCAGTTTGAGGCTGGAAAAAGAAAAGCCGGTTACAAATGAAAAGGCCCATCCTCCAGAAGGCTTCGGGCAAGGTCCACTTGCTGGCCTGAAACGTCCCATCTGGAGTGGTGGGCTGGCAGGTCCCTGATGGAGCGAGATCTGTGGAGCTGCCACCTCTAGTGGCCTGCAGCCTCCTTGGGCTTTGCAAACAACCACCTTAATTATTTTCCCTGAGGACTATACTGTCATGACTTCCCAAACACACAGTCCTTCCAAACAAGGGAACCCAGTACCCTCAAAGATCTTGGCTTAAATATCAAGGAACAGCTTGCTTAAATGATTATTTTTTTTACATCAGTTTGGGTTGGTTTTCTCTGGTCCACGACCACCGTGTATAGCCATGTCCTAGAAATGGTCAGAAGACAGCTGATTTTTCATAAGCGGTAGTCTGGAAAAATAGTTGGTATGCCATTCCTGCCTGCCAGTCCAACCCCCTGCCCAATCCATTCTCTTTACCTGCTTTGACTTTGATTCTTTTAGTTCTCCCTATTTTACAATCACCAACCATTCCAGAAAAACATCTGCTAAAAAGATCCATCCCCTGCAGTGGGAATTCAGTATGTATTTTAACTTCAGCCCGTTTTACTTCACGTTTTCTGCATTGCACGGGCAGAAGATTAATGCAAATGTCCCTGAGAAGCTCCTGTGAAGCATTGAGCTGCGTCTTCAATCACGCAATCCGTTCAAGGGCCAGAATGTGAAAGAGGGTGGGGAAGCACCCGAATGATCTTTATTAATTTAAACATTTATGCAGGCCCAGTTGTATGAAGGAGACACTAAAATCTTTTCCTTTGGTGTACCCAAGCCCAACACTGTTTGTTTTTTTGTGGGAAAATCAGAAAGCAAAATGGCTTTTAAAAGTAATTGGCTTGAAAGAAAAGATGAGATCTTTTCCCCAAGTCTTTTTCTGAAATCTTCTGTGTTTTAAAGGTAGAAATTAAGGCCTGAGTTTTATGCCAGGGGTGCTCCATGAGTGATTGGTAATTTGCAGTGAAATGTGGACATATATTTTGTGGTGAATGATGGGATGGTTGATAACCAAGAGTCCTGGGTTCTGGTTCCGTTTCTTACACACCATGTGTGATCTTGGGCAAGTCAGCCTCTCTTGAGTGTGAGTGAGATGATAAAAATTGTCTGTTTGCACTCAGCTTGAAACAGATATGGTTATGTTTTCATTTTAAGATATTCTACTGGAAAGCACATTAGAAAAAGTTCACCAGAATTTGGCTGGCGTTCTTTAAGTTAACCACTTAAGAAATATGTAGTTGAAAAGACTGGAGAGAGAACAAGCACAAGGTACAAAAGCTTCAGAGAGGCAAGGGAGATTTCAGGAACAGCAAATTCCTAAATTCATGGAGCGCCAGCCATGCGCCAGGTGCAGGCAGACCAGTGGGGATAGAAGACGAATATATAAGTAGAATGCCAAGACTAAATCTATCTTCCTTAGTGAAATACTTTTAAAAGGTGTTGCCTTTGCAGGATAAGCCACATATATCTAGCCGAATTGTATATATGAATAAAAGCCTAACTTATTGAAAGTTTTCTTAAAACTCATGAATGGTGGTAAATTTTCCTAGGTCTTTGAGCAAATCAGAGTTGTCCAAAAGTCTAGGTCTTTTTTTTTTCTTTTCGTTTTTAACATGGCCTCGGCCATCTTGCTGTGATTGAAACCTGCCTGTGTCTGGAGGACATTACCGTCCCTATAGCCTTCTCATGCAGGGGCTGTTTGTTTCTCCTGCACCCTGTGTACACAGGGCCTAGACACAGGTCAGGACTGTCCTTTGCTCCTTATTGTCATTTCCAGGTCATTTCCCCCTATTTTCTCCTGGGAAAAAAAATTCCTTTGAAGCATACAGCACTTCAGATTATGCCACTTGCTGTCCCTCCTTATTTCTGTATCTGCACATCTTCAGATCCCTACCCCCATCCCCTTCCCTGAAGATGTGGGCCCTGCCTCACTGCCTTTCTTTCTGCCATAGCTCCTACCTCGTTCTGGGCAGCATGAGTGTCCACAGAGAACACAGGGCTCTTGGTTCCTTGACCTCCTCACTTCCAATGGTCTTGCCCTTTATCTGACTTCAGCCACCCGCTCTCCAGGTCAGACCCTGGGCCTCATCATGACCAATCACTGCTCATCTCTGAGATCATCTTTTCAAGCTTCCCTCTCTCTGACCACCCCCTCCTGTCTTTCCAGCTTAAGTCGCTTGGTCCTACTGCTCAAGGAGTTCCTCCATTCCAGTCAGCCTCCAGCCCATTGACCCCACTGGCCATGAGCACCCTTCATCCTTTTCTCCCCTCCCTACCCATCTTAGATTTCATGGCCCATCACTATAATCCCTGCCTTCCCTTTCACTCTATCTCATACTTTCTGGAAAATCCTAACTTGATTAAACCCAGCTCTACCCTCTCCATGCTGGCACCCAGGCAGCTCAGCGTGGCTAGAGAAGAGCGTGCCCACAACCGTGCTGAGTGGATTCGCTTTAAGTCTGTGGCCACATGCCGCCACTGAGCTTTCTGCTTTGCTGGGCAGTCCTGCCACGTTCCCTGGTCAGGCCCCTCTTTCACTTGCCCACACCTCCTCTTCTCTCTGAAACCGTAAACACTTACTTTCCCCCTCACATTCAGCTGCCGACATTGTTTTATATATCACTGAGAAAATAGAAACAGTCAGAAGGGAATCGTCTTATATTTCCTCTGCCAAGTCGAATGGTCTCCCTGCATGTGGATCGCATACTGTGCCGCCCCTCTGGACGGCCTGTCCCCCACCTGTCTGTGGCCTGTCCCCGCCCCGACCCCATCTGTGGCCGGCTCTCCACTCGTCTGTCAGCATCCCACCACCTCCAGCCTACATGAGAGCGTTCCCTCTGTCGTTCTCCCATCTCTGCTGGATCATTCTCATCAGCAAACAGATATGCTATCTAATATAAGTACCATCTTAGGAAATTTTTTCACTTGACCTCGTGCTCACGGTCCCCTCCCAGTTTTGTGTTCTGGTTTATGGTGAAACCCCCGGAAAGCCTTGTGTATAGTTAGTGTCATTGTCTTCTCACTTCCCATTCTCTCTTGGACCCACCAACAGTCGGATTTCATCTGCACACTCCACTACAGTCACCCTTGTTAAGGTATCGACAACTTCTCTGTTGTCAGACTCTGGTCTGGTCTCGGTTCCTCATCTTACTGGATCTCTTAGAAACGTCATTTAAAAAAAAACTTTTACTTTGACAAAATTTCAGATGTAGAGAAAGTTGTAAGAATAGAACATAGAATTCCCAGGTACCCCTCACCTGGATCCCCACTGCTAACGTGTCCATGTTTGCGTTACTCCCTCCATTTAGCTCTTCCTGAGTGTGCATGCAGGGGAATTTCTTTCTGCACCTTTTGAGGGTGTCTCAGCGGCATTGGACACAGCTGGGCACTCACTCCTCTCAGGACAGATCCTTCCCTTGGCATCGGGGGAGCCACACTCTTCTTCACCGTCCCTTCTGTGAGCTCTCCCTCCTCTTGCTCCTGCCGGCTCTCCCTGGCTCAGCCCTGGGGCCCCTTCTCCGTCTACGCTAGTTCCCTGGGTCACCTCATTTGGTTCTGAGACTCACCTTATACCTCCCTCCACCCCAGACTCTTCTGCCTCCTCACGTCTCCCTCAGATGTCACATGCCCAAAACTCAGGTCCTGACTTCACATTCCCAGACCCTGCTTCTCACCCAGGGCTCCGCATATCAGCAAATGGCACGTTTTAGTTGCTCTGCCAAAAACCTAGCAGTTATCCTCCATTCTTGCATCCCACGTCCAGCCCATTAGCCAGCCTGTTGGCTCTGCCTTCCAGGAATCCTCTATGGCCACTGCTGTTACTGTAAGCTAAGCCGCTGTCTTCTCTCTCCTCCACTAATCAGCATCCTCCTAACCTGTCTCCTGCCCCTAAACCAGAGCTTACCATGCCACTCCCCTGCCCAAAGGCCTCTTGTCACACTTAGAATAGGACCCAGGGTCCTTCAGTGCCTGCAAGTCCTTTGTGATCTGGCCCTGCCTCCCTGTGACTTCTTTATTACTACCCTTCAGCGTTTGTACCTACTGTTACCTCCACCCAGATCACTCTTCTCCCAGGTGGCCCCATTGCAGGCTCCCTCACTTGGTGCCAGTCCTTGCTTCACTGCCACCTCCTCCAAGAGGCCCTCCCTGACCTCCCTGTGAGGGAGCTCCACTCCCCTATCCCTCTCCGTTCTCTTTTCTTGCTTAACTTTTCTTTGTATTGACAACTGCTATCTGCTATATATATTTGCTTATTGTCCATCATCTCCTCACTAGAATGTAAGACTCTTAAGGCAGGATTTTTGTCTGTTTACTGTCAGGTGCCCTGGTACATAGGAAGTATTCCATATGCCAATGGGGCGAGGGCAGAATGACTGGCTGTTTTCTGAGTAGAGTCGAGAGCAGTGGCCTGGCCACCATCTTCACAGACCATGACTAAAAGAATCCTTGAGTAAATTGGCTGGTTTCAGGTTAAGGCCAGCATTTTACCTGTTTGCACGGTAGGGAAGATGGTCTTTGTGCCGCAGCGTGCAGCCCCTCTCCGCTGTGTGAGCAGCTTCCAGGGGCCTCTGCTCAGTGGTTCCCAGTCCTCTCATGGAGCGCTGTGGCTTCTCCCTCCTTCCTCACGGGGATGGAGCGGGGTTACCAGGCGAACGGAAGGAGTGCAGTCGGTGGACTTAGGTCAGGGTTTCAGGCAGAGGAAATATCTGTTTGATTTAAGGTCTCTTTAGGTTTGCCTCCCCTTCTCCAGTTCATTAGGTCTAGAGAATATATGCGCTGGGTTGGGACTCGGCAAACTAGTGTGTGTGGCCCATGTGTTAGATGCGTAAGTCAGTGGAGCTCAGATCCTAGTGCGGTCGTGTAAATGGCACCTGTGTGTTATTTGCGTAAGCCACTCAAAAGACCTTTGAAAAAAAACAAAAACTCGTATTTAGCTACAAGTAGGGATGTTTCTTTTTTTTAAGAATTTTTTTCAGACCATTGTGCCCAACTAAAAGCCCATTTGTGTTAAATAATAATATTAAAAATAGTTTAAAAAATCAACATAATCAAGATCAGTTGGAGGAACAGTTTTCGGTCCTGTGTCCCACCGCAGAGAGCCCGGGGCCACCTCTGTCCTGCCTGTGAGCTTCTAGAGTGGAACTGCCTGTTTGATAGCCCAGGTGTTCAGCTGACAAGGGGGTCTCCAGCTCTGCTCTTTCCAGGCTGGGAATGCGTTTACAGACCCCCTACCCCCACCCCAGTGTGAGAGGCTGGCTGGGAAGCAGAAGCTGGTCCACTTGGGGTGAAGACATCAAAGTGGATTCTGATCCAATTAGAAAAAGATACTATTGTCCTCTGAATTCCCCAAGTTAGCAGGCTGTTACAGACACTTAGCCAGTTTCCTTGGGGATCGCTGTGGCATTAACTTAGATCTGAAGCTCATTCATATGCACACACAATGACAGACTCCCGTCTCTCACATGTGCAGGGAGCCTAGGAAACCCAGGGACCACTTGCTTCCCTTCTGCTCGGCAGATGAAAGTTTTCAGGGTTTGCACAGTGTCTGTAAAATGCTCTTTTTCCTCAGTTGGTCTTAAACGAGTGTTAGTCTCTTACGTCTTAGAAAGAAGAATATGCACACTTTGTTGAGGGAAAAATTTATAACTGTTTCCATTTATAGCACTTCAGAGAATGAACATGGGAAATAGTTTAAGCTGGTAATTTTAGCTATTAGTCCTGGCTGCGGAATTCCCGGAGACACTTAGCCGTCTGTGTTCGTCGCAGTTATTCTGTTCTCTCTGGTGCACTCTTTTCTTTGTTCCATTTTTTTTTCTCTGAAGCTTTGCTGAAGGCCACCTGTCCTTGATGATATATGGATGATTTTTATATCTACCATATGTGGCTAATGAGCTGCTGAAAATATCTGCTTTCTTCAACTGCTACCACCTAGTAATGAGAAGAGCCACACTTTTAAAATTTAGGAAGTATTTTCCTGGGGTTACTTGGGTTGACGTGACTGCTGAGGTTAGAAGGAATTAGATATAATCTTGACAAGATTATACCTTCTCTGTTCCTTGGCCACAGAGTAACCCTCACCTCTAGCTGCCATCTTGAAAATACAGATTATTGATCTCTGATGGGACTGAGCAAGGGAGGGTAGCTACTTCAGCCCAAACCCAGTCCCACTCTGCAAAGATACATGCCCTGGTCCAGTCGTTTCTATACTTTAACAATTTCAAAATCATGTCATGATTTTGTCCATATCCAAATATTACTTGACTACATTTTACTCAATATTTCTCTTTAAATCAAATTTTAAAAATTCAGCCTTGTTCTGAGTAATACTATCCATAACACTGGGTTATATTTTTCTAACACATTATACACATTACTATGAAAATTTTTTAAACATTAATCCAGGTACCACTCAATTTCCTGCACTGCACTTAGAGTAATATTTCTTTAGGATAAGTGCTGTTTTTCTTCAATAATGATTTAGAAATAACTTTGGGGGGGTCAGAAGGTCTGTATTTAGAGTATACATAGATTATAAGCCCCATTCTGATTTCAGAAATGCAAAAACTCAAGACAAGGAATTATGCATAAGTACGTTGTGGTACTATACAAAGTGAGGAGTTTGCAGGGCCCTCTCTGAATATAAAAAATAGAGCATTTAGAAGCATTGTTCAAGATAGAACCAAAATGAAGATTAGAATAGAATTATTAGGGTCCCCATATCATATAAGATGTTTAATTTTTAAAAAAAGGAGAAAAAAGGGCCGAGAAAATGCTTCATTCAGTCCACAGTCTGCGACAGGCCCCAGCTGCCCCTAAGAGTGTGTACTGACAGGAGTGTGAGGCCCGCGCTCTGGCCCGGATCCCTCAGATGGAGCCTCATGCCGGCTGCCCTAAGCAGAGAGCATACCTCACCCAGGTAATTCCTGTTGATGTGTGATCTCGTAGTCTGCCCTTAGAACCCTGTTAAACTTGACATTCTCCTTTTCAAAGGGATATCTCTACTGATTTTTGTCTGGTAGTATTCAATCATTGTAAAAAAATTAAAGCAGCACAGAGAGAGCAAATATGTTCTGTGATCCTCCCTCCAGAGACGCACCCAAATTTGAGCATATTCGTCCTTACTATCTTTTACAGTTTTTTTCATTTTTTAATATATTTTTTGAACTGTGGTAAAAACACATAAAATTTATCTTCTCATCCGTTTTTAGTGTACGGTTCAGTAGTGTTAAATATACTCACATTGTTGTGAAACAGATCTCTAGAACTTTTTCATCTTGCAAACCTGAAACTTTATACCCATTAAACAACTGCTCTTCTCCCCTTCCCTCCAGCCCCTGGCCACCACTCTACTTTCTCTTTCTGTGAGTTTGACTATAGATACTTCATACAAGTGGAAACATACAGTATTTATCTTTTTAGCTGAGGAAGATTCGCCCTGAGCCAACACCCGCTGCCAATCTTCCTCTTTTTGTATGTGAGCTGCCATCACACCATGGCCACTGACAGACAAGTGGTGTAGGTCCACGTCCAGGAACCACACCCAGGCTGCCGAAGAGGAGTGTGCCGAACTTAACCACTAGGCCACTGGGGCTGCCCCAGTGTTTATCTTTTTAAAACTGATTTATTTCTCTTACCATAATGCCCTCAAGGTTC
Source organism: Ceratotherium simum simum (assembly GCF_057802395.1). Classification (NCBI taxonomy): domain Eukaryota; kingdom Metazoa; phylum Chordata; class Mammalia; order Perissodactyla; family Rhinocerotidae; genus Ceratotherium; species Ceratotherium simum. The sequence continues at coordinate 31,676,659 of NC_141933.1, forward strand.
ATCCATGTTGTAGCATGTGACAGGATCTTCTTTTTAAGGCTGAATAATGTTCCGTTGTGTGTATTTACCACATTTTGTTTATCTGTTCATCCACTAGGACATTTGAGTTGCTTTAACCTCTTGGCTAATGTGAATAATGCTGCTATGAAATGGATGTGCAAATAATCTCTTCGAGAGTTCACTTTCAATTCTTTTGGATATATACCCAGAAGTGGAATTGATGGATCACATGGTAGTTCTATTTCTAATATTTTGAGGAGCCTCCATACTGTTTCCCATAGTGGTTATTTATATCATTTGGTGGTCACACGAACAGTGCACCAGGGTTTCAGTTTCTCCACATTCTTGCCAACACTTGTTATCTTCTGATTTTTGGACAGTAGCATCCTGGTGGCTGTGAGGTGGTACACCTCATCATGCCTCCTTCCTGTCTTTGTATGTCTGTGTAGCACCTTTAAAATATACGTGTGGTCATGTTATATGTCCTTTCTTTGTAGAAAATGGCTTCTCTCTATTGCTATATTTTTGTAAAAAGCTATTAACTTGCATCAAGTGCCAAGGGAATAATACAAGCTAAGGCAGAAGACTAGGTTGGGTTTTGTTTTGTTTTTAGACCAGGTATTTTTTAGCCACTATTATAATGAATCCATTTGGAATCACTTTTTAATTCTATTTCTGTGCATTAAAGTTTGTTTTTTCTTTTTGGTGAGGAAGATTGGCTCTGGGCTAGCATCTGTGCCCATCTTCCTCTCCTTTACGTGGGATACCTGCAACAGCATGGCTTGACGAGCGGTGCATAGTGGTTAAGTTCACATGCTCTGCTTTGGTGGCCTAGGGTTCACAGGTTCCAATCCTGGGCGCGGAGCGACGCACCGCTCGTCAAGCCATGCTGTGGCAGCGTCCTGTATAAAGTAGAGGAAGATGGGCATGGTTGTTAGCCCCGGCCCAATCTTCCTCTGCAAAAAAGAGGAGGATTGGCAACAGATGTTAGCTCAGGGCTAATCGTCCTCAAAAAAAAAAAAATTAAAAACTTTTGAATACCCCAATGTTTTTATTAATTCACATTTTTTTCTGACCTTAGGAGAACAAAATGGAGTGAGCTAACATTCATTTGTTGCCTAACCCTTAGGACCCTTAGTAGGGTCAATACAACTAAATTTACTCCAATTTAGATTTGAGAGTCTGGCTCAAAAGTCTTCAGAGGCTAGGCCATTTATCGTTGTGAGTTTGTTTTAATGAAGATGTTGGAGATAAGACAATTGGGAATAGTGGGGACTATAGTCAGCTTCAGGTTCTTCCTAAAAGCTATTCAAATTTAAATATATATATATATATATAAAAGCAAATTTGCGTGAGCCAAATAGCACATATCTGGCCTGCATTGGGCCCCTGGGTGCAATTTGATGTCATCTATGGAGCTGGTTCTTTATGGGATATTCTTTGCCTTGGGGTTGGGTCGCTGGCTCTCAGGTTTGAGTTACCCACCCCCAGGCCCCCCTGTTTAGGCCCCAGGGCCTTGTGCTCCTGGCTCATCCCCAGGGCCCACTGGCTGGCCTGCCAGGACTGTCTCATCAGTTGACTTTAATAAGTCATTTGAATGGGAAGGAAGATTTGGGGTCAGGGCAGCTTCAAGTTAGGGCCTGAGCAGAGTCAGTTTGTGGGATCTCAAGAACGCCGTGAGTTTCCTGGTGATCCTGGGGTCAGCCTGGTAGATTCCAAGTCTGCTGCTTACAAGTTGTGTAGCTCCAGGAGGCAAATTGCTCTGCCTGTCGAAGCCGCGTGTTCCACCTCTGAGAATGGGGTAATAATGACATCGCTGGAGGGGTTTTCTTGAGGTTGAGTAAGACAGAGTAGGTAAGTGCATAGTACAGAGCCCCGCGCACAGTCAGCCCTATGCTAACCACGGCTGTCGGGACCTAGAGGCGTTGCTGATGTGCCACGGTGAACTCCTGCAGTTAAATGTTGTGTTCATGTGCACCTTATTTTTCCTGGGGAGAAGATCATTCCCTTTCATCAGATTCTAAACATCGACCAAGACAGAGTAGGGACCCCCTTGTTAAGGGAAGCTGAAGACGTTGTTACAGGACTCAGACGTTGCAGCAAGGACAAGAGGGTCCTCCTGGACCTGGCAGTACAAAGCCACATTTGTTAGTTCTTTCCATCCTCATCAGAACTTGACTGATCGTAGATTTATGCTACTGACCCACTTTCTTCAAGGGCAGGCCAGGTTTTCCAGGCAGTGCCGATGTCAGAATTGGAAAAGCGGAGTCAGCCAACGTGCCCTCGGTAAAAATGGCCATTTCGCTGGGTTTCCATTTGAAGGCAGGGGTACGGGTGGGGGTATGTGATGAATAACCCCAGAGGGACTGTGCAGGTCACTGTTGATGTTATGACCGCATGCAGGAGTGTCCAGAGGAAGGCTGTGCTTCATGTCAGGGTGGCAAAGCAGAGCTCTGCAAGCATATTCTGCTGTAACCCCTGCCTCCACCTTCCTTGGGCACTGGGGAGTGATTTCTGCAGCAACACAGAAGCCTGACATCCAGGGGAGTGGCCTTGGAAAGGTGGCTGAGGGTCGTCCTTCACTGTCATCCCTCTGTTGACCTGTGAGCTCCCTAACCGCCCCTTTCCTCCCCCTACTTCCCCAACCCCCGCTGAAAACATGATTAAGAAGACTCATGAGGCAGTGGGAATATAACGCACCCAGTGCTCTGTCCTGTCCCTGAATCAGAGCGCTCGGAAAACTCAGATGCATGGCTTCTACGGGACCCAGCTCTTGGAGATCTTTGATTATTTTTGCACTTATAATAGCTCCAAAGACTGTCCTCGTCTCTGGTTTGTTTCCTTTGTTTATGCAATGGGATGTTTTTAGATGACTGAATAGAAACTGACGGAGAAAAAGTCAGATGAGTTAAAGGATGGATAGAGGGGCAGACAGATGGATAATACAAGTATAGCAAAATGTAAGTGCTAGCCTCCAGATGGTGGCTGTACAGGTGTTCACTGTAACATGCTTTCACCTTTGCTGTATGTTTGAAAATTTTAATAGAAAATGTGGGGCAAAATGAGTTGAAATATTTGGGTATAAAACTTTTAGAAAATGACGCAAGAGAATTTTCATGGATTTCTGATTCCACCTCTCTCTCTGCCCCGCCCTCAATCGCTTCCCCATTTTGTTCAAGCTCTGTTTTCTTCATGGTCTGTTCATTCCGTTTTGGGCCCTTTGGGGCATGTTCTCAGTGATGTGGAGATGATAGTGAGCAAGATGGTCCTCTGACTGTGCAACACATATCCTTTCACTCTTTTGGCAGGAGGACAGACGAGCAATAGTGAAAAGTTCCATAAAAAGAAAAAAACAAAAAAAAGCAAGCCTGGAAACACAGAGTAGGAGGGGGTTGAGCTGTATATTGAGGGCTCAGGAAAGGCCTCTCCAAGGAGGAGACATCTGAGCTGAGCCCTGAGAGAACAGAAGGCACTGCCTGTGCAAGGACAGAGGGAGGAGCATTACAGGTGGGGAGCAGCTGGTGCAGAGGCCAGGAGGTGGGCACAACGTGGTGCATTTGAGGAAGGGAGAGAAGGCCAGTGTGTGCGAGAGGAAGGGAGTGGCTGAGAGACAGGTGGGGGAGGTAGCCAGCGGCCGGCAAGGTAGGCCTAGCATGTTGCCGGAAGCAGCCGTGGCGGGAAGGGCTGCATCCCCTGAGCAGACCTCTGGGTACCATTCACACTGCGTATGGAGAATGCAGGTCCCCAGATTTGAGTAATGCATGTGGAGCCCCTTGCTGGAGCAGAGAGGCACTGTGTGTTGTGTAAAAGCTATCTTGGAAAACGGGAAGGGTTTGGAGGAAGCGGCTCTATTTGGTGACTAGGGTCAGTTGGTCATTCATAATTGCAGAATTTCGCACTCCCATTCCAGAAGGAGATCAGTTCTGTTGGTGCATATTTTTTTTTCTTAATTTCCTATGGTAAAATTGGCTTTGGGGGATAGTTATACAGTTCTATGAGTTTTAACACATATATTCATTTCTGTCACCACCACCACAATCAAGATACAGAACAGTTCTATCAGCCCAAAAAGCTCCCTCTTGCTGTGCTGTATAGTCCACCCCCCCCCCCACCCCGACCACCGCTGGTCTGTTCTCCGTCAGGCCAGTTCTGTTTTGTGAGAATATCATATACCTGGAATCCTGCTGTACGTAACCTTTTGAGACTAGCTTCCTTCGCACAGCATAATGCCTGTGAGTGTTTTTAAGCCTCCAAGGGGCCATGTTAAGAATAATAGTTAAATGGCTTTTATTTTGCTGGGAGTGAGGGGAGGGGAGGAAGCAGTGTGAAAATATGGAGATGGATGGTGAGAACCAAAAGCAGGACCGCAGGCAGGCACTGGGAGGTGTCGCTAGAGAGTGAACATAGGTGCGTGGAGGACATCGTATGAAGTTGTCTTCTATAAACACGTGGTATAAATCTCCTCTGATTTTCCCCAAAAAACCTTCAGTACTGTTGAGTCATGGAGGTGAATTTATTTGGGGGATGTGCCAAAAAGCCACCTCTCCCAGGGGCATGTGGGTTAAGGACAGAGGCTGCCCATCGGGTTCCAGTGCATCCACAGTACCAGCTGCAGGGGGCAACTTTTGGCTTAAACAGGAAACAGTGGGATCAAAGGATCAGGAGAGGGGTTGCCTCCCTGTGTCCTGGTCCACGCTCCTGAAAAGCAGTGAGAGGCCAGCCAGCCAGCCAGTGAGATGCTGTCGAGTCCCGTCCTGGCAGCGGGGCAGGAGAGCCCTGCTCAGTGCTCTCGAAAAGGCTGGAATCCCTGAGCACATCTAGCAGTCGTGCACGTGTGTGACAGGGCGAGGGTAACAGGACCAAAGGGCAGGCCATGAGCCCCCGCCTTCCCGACTGTGTGCATCAGGCGTCAGCCCTCCGCTGGCCTCCCTGAGAGCACATGTGTAGGACGCTTTGTCAACCACAAACCTGCTGTGGTCTTCTCGCTGTTACTCTCCATTTCTGCACCTTCATGGTTAAGACGCCTACAAGATAATTAAAAGGGGGGAAACAAGGCCAACCTGTTTTTCCATTGGCAAGGATGCGTTGCCACGTTCCTCTGGTTGTCGCCAGAGCAGAGCACACCAGGTCCTGCTGCATAATGCTGAACCCCCAGAGACCCCGATAGTGATCGATAGCACCCGCCTAGCTCTGGGGCTCGCATAATGAGCTGTGCAGCCCGCCAGAGGCACAGGCCAGCCTTGGGGAGGCTCCCTCCCCCACCGTCCACTTCTGAGCAGACGCCCCTCCCCACCCGCCACCTCTGTTGGGTTTCTCTTTGATTGGCAGAGGCCCCGTTATTTCCGCCTGGGTTGCCTGACAGCCCCTCCGCCTGGTCTAATTATGCTGGCTCTATTCTCGGGCCACAGCGACAGAAGAAGGCTTTATCAGATTGTCCAGCTGACCGTGACCAGATCTCCGGCACCTGCCTCCCTTGCTGATTAAGGATGGGAGTGTTTATACACAGCAGAGCTGGGGCTGAGTGACTGGCCGGGTCCTGGGCCGAGGACCGCCCGTCTGAGTGTCAGTGATGAAAAATGGAGTCGCCTTGCCACCCAGCCTCATTAACGCTCCTCTGGGTCCAGACAGCATCCAGTGGGGTGTGTGCAAGCTCGGCGCCGGGCCTCGGGACGGGCTCCCGGCCACAACGGTGTTACTTGGGTCCACCTCTTAGCATTTTTATTGTCCTCTGCTCCCTCCACCATTCCTGTTGCGGTGGCCCATTCATGGCTTCCTGTTCATCCTGCTCTAATTCACCCTAAGTGTGGCCTCTCATCCCTGTCTTCCAGCCTCCCACCTTTCTTCTAGTGTCAGCTTTCATAGACGACAATCACAATTACTGTTTGGGGGTTGACTTATGGGTGTCATGAGTGTCCTGTTTCTGAATGGAACCTTGGGTGCTGCCCACCTTCATCAGGCACCCAAGGGTGTTTCTGGTTATGTAAAGAGTTTCTGTAGGCAGCCCAGGCATTGGACCAGCCCTCTGGTCACTGTGGTAAATGGCCCACTTTGATAGGAACATTAAATCATCACGGTCCTTTGGGGTTCCATGTGGATCATTTCCTAATTGATCACTAGTGGCCCGAGAAGGTGAGAGTTTTCCCGGAGCCACGCTGTTTCTGCCCTGGAGGATGGGGTTGGGCTGAGCCCAGTTCTCCTATCTGACAATCATCGGTAGGGCCTTACTGCTCAAAGTGTAGCCTTAGGACCAGCTGCACCATCACTGGGCGCTTGTTAGAAATGCAGAATCTCAGGCCTCTCCCCCGATCTCCTGAATCAGTCTGTGTTGTGACAAGATCCCAGATATGCTGTGCACGGGACGGTTTGGGAAGTTCTGTACCAGGACATTATAAATCGGGTAGGGAAGCCCTCCTTTGGATTTACCAAGAAGTAAGAGAACTCAGCAACTTACTCTCGTAAAACTGGCTGGTGCAGAGCTGTCCCTTCCTTCTGGCTTCAGAGGGAAGTGTGTTTGCTGAGAGTAAGGAACCAGATGTGGGGCTTGGGCCCTGCAACTAAGTTTCCTGGCAGCAGCTTCTTATTCTCGGGGAAATGTTTTGGTGTTGAAAGACCACTGAAAAAACATTGTCCTCTAGGGCCACCTTGTGACGATGCCCCCTGGGCTGGTAGCATTTGGTGACGATTCTCTGTCTTGATGCATGCCCTGTGTACTACTACTTGCAGTTGGTTAAATTTGAAACTTGGAAGCTTGGGCTTATGGGATGGTATTTTTTTTTGAATATATATATTTATGCTTGCTAAATGGACATATACTGCTTCAATCAAAAGAAAACTTTTTTTATAACTTTTATTGTAAACTAATATGTTCAATGTAGACAAACTAAAAATATGGATCATCAAAAAAGAAGTGCACTGAAATCATCTACACTCACCCTGTTTGGAGATTGTGTCTTCAAGATGTTGATGCACATCAAGAGATTTTCTTTACAAAACGTGATCTTTCATACTGGTTTATAACCTGCTTTCCACTCAGTATACTATAAATATCTTTCCAAGCCAATAAATATAGCTCTTCTACATATTCATTTTTAATGCCTTGCAAAGTATTTCATTATATGGGATGTCTGTATAATGGATTTGTGTTATTCATCACCTATTACTGGGCATTTTGGTTTATGGTTTTTTCTCTGTTATATCAGCATTGCCATGAACTTCATCTGTAGCAAAAGATTTGCACATGGTCTAAATGATTTATTTAGGATAACTTTTTGAATACATGTATAAAAAGTGTTACATTTGGGCTAGAGAAGAAACACAAAGTACCAAGAACTAGAAGGTTGGCTGTGAGCCTTGACTCCATCCTGGGATGTAGCTTTGTGTCTGTTAATAGCAACTTCAGGTGAATAAGCTTTCAGTGTGCTGGAACTAGTGCAGCTTCGCTGTGGCAAATGGCTCCTAGGAATCATCTGGAATTCCTAAAGAATACAAATTATTTGGGTTCCGGAGGTCAGTGGCCTCCTAGCAGGCAGCCACAGTAGGCTGTGCTAAAATTTCACAGCGTGGTTGGCAAAGCATTGGTGATAGTTTCAGGATTGTCTCAAGAGAAGGGTCCAGGGAAGGTACAGGGGCTCTTGTAAGTGAGTGGGAAGCATGATGTATGTACGTATTGGGGCCACACCCTGGATCTCAGTAGGAGCCGGAGTAGATCCAAGGCTTGAGTGTGGGCAGCTGTGCTAAAAGGGGAACTCGAGGTGGTTTCAAGCCAGTGCAGAGCTGGGCGCCAGGATCAGGAGTAGAGTGGCCTCAACACCCAGGGGCAGGTACAGTTTTGAGAGCCAGCCTGGGTGGAAGCAGGTCGACCGTCTCAGTGAGAAGGTCTTGAAGAATTCTTGCTAGACGAGCACTGCAGGGAGGCCTGAACCTGCACAAGAGGGGCACACATGCGTGGTCCAGAAAGGCCTCTGCTGGGTGTTATGCCGTTGCTGTGACTGTGGTTTTGGGTGGAGGTTCTCATTCCTGGAGTACCAAGAACTTAGCCGCTCATCACAGTATGTTCCCCCATGTGAGGTAGCTATAGCCGCTCCAAATGCTACCACCTCCTCCTGGCTGGGAACAACCTCTCCTGTTTTGCTTTATCTGTGGTCACAACTAGGGCGTTTCCCATTTTCTTCATTGTGCTGTAGTTAGTTATATGCATGTTTTAGGCAAGGCTACGGTATGGTATGGGGAGAGCACCCATGGGATTACAAGTCCACCAGCTCTTCACTTAGCATTCTGCCTGTTCCAATTGCTGGGTCACCCTTGGGTAAGTTACTTAACTTCTGAGCCTGAGGGTCCTCATTTTTACAAGAAAGTGGTTGTGAGGATTAGAAGTAATGACATATTAAGTACCCCCCTTAGTATCTGGCTGTATAGTAAGTGCTTAAATTGTGCTTTGTTAGTGGGGGCTTAATGCAGTCTAGTCTGTAAGAGTTGATGGATCATTGTCTGTGGGCAGGTCCCACTGGACTTGCCTGTTAGGTTAGTAATAGGGCCCTGAGGTCAAAAGGCTTAGAACAGCTCTCCTGCCTCCTAGTCCTGAGCTGGAAAAACCATCACTGCCACAGATCATAGAGCTGTGCCTTTCTGACATGGTCGCAAAGAGAAGGGGCCCAGGGCATCTGTTGGAGCTAGGAAGGCTCTGGGTAGCTGCAGGCTTCGAAGGAGGGCATTCTGAACCAGCCTGGCGAGGCCTGTGTGGTGCTCTTCTCTCCACAGCCTCTGTGTTGGAACCAGGCTGGCCCACTAGGCAGGCAGCAGAGCCATAGCCCAGGGACTTGGCCTGGCCTCAATTTCTTCCAGACTGCCCCTCTCCTTCCTTTGCGATGCTGTGTAGTGTAGTGGTCAGGTCTGTGCATTCTGGGGTAGCATCCCAGCTCCATCCTTCCTGCTCGTGTGACCTCAGGAAAGTTCCTAGCTGATTTGGGACTCAGTGTTGTCATCTGTACAATGGAGATGATAGTACCTACCACATAGGGTCCTCATGAAGTGAAATGAGTTTATTTAGGAAAAGCATTTGTAATAGTGACTGGATATAGAAGGCATTTTTTAAGTGAGTGCTTGCTAGTAGCTTCTAGGGTTTGGATCTCCATGTCTCAGGCCTTTCATCTTAACATCTGATTTCTTCTTGAGAGCAGAATCCCCATCTGATCCATTTAACCCCCACAGTACACAGTACAAGTAAGAGTTCCTAAATACTTGTTGGCTGGATAGGTGGGGGAGGCTCAGGCTCTGATACCAGATAGACCTGGATTCAGATCGTGACTTTGCCCCCGTCTCTGGACCCTTGGCTTCTCTGGCCTTGTTGCCTCATCCGTACGATGGAATAAAATAGCAGACCCTCACAGGTTGTGGTGAAGATTAGATGAAAGAACACGTGCCCAGCTCATGGCAGTCACAAGCTGTTGGGAAAGGCCCTGCTGATGCTGATGAGCGAGATGGGGCCTCAGTGATGCTCATCCTACCGCATCAAGTACGTGGTTCGTGCCTTGGTTCAGGTTTCATTTTGAAGTAAGAGGATGATTTCTGGTTTCAGTTTAGTTTTCCCCAGAGAGTGTCAGGACACTAGGAACCAACAGGACATCTGCGCACACACCAGGTGGGCGTCCACTCCCAACTCCCACAGCCGTACCCCGGAGCTGCCTTTCTGTGTGTGCTTGTCACGAGCCGTCACCACACAGGAGACCCCCCTGGAGGGGAATTGTGGTCTTCGGAGCTCCCTGGGTGTCCAGAGAGGCCAGGCTCATTGGGCATCTTCCCAACCTGTTTGTGGTGTTGCTGACTTAGAGCCCGTCTCCTGAGTGTTTCCAAGTAGGCATTGAGTCGTACTTGGAAGAACCAGCACACAGCTTTGTGTGCACAGTGATTTAGTTCTCACAGGGTGCCTGTGGAATGACTGCTCCCAGCAGGGGGCTGGACACGGCAGACCTGGCAGGCAGTGAGCTGTGTGGCCGACAAGCTCAGGGTGCTGTGGGAAGTCAGAGAGTGAACACGGTTCTGCCCATTGTGCACCCACGGGGGCTGGTAGCACTCAGCCGCTCCCCCAGTGCATCAGAACAGAAGCCAGCATGTTGGACAGCCTAGTTTACGTATCTGTGAGCTGCGGGTGATGATTAGTTAAGTTGAGGACTTGGGTATCAGCTAATCCCCAGAGTGATTCTCGGAACACTCGTCATGTGAAAATGTACCGCAGGAAAAGATTTCATGGCCAAATGTGCATTACACTATCTTTCCTTCTTGGTGGTTTATAGTACACATTTGCATATTCAAGGCTCTGAGAAGTCTTGCAGTAGAGAAACAAACTTAGCATTGTTTAAAGCAGTAGTACCCAAATTGAATTCACCATGAACACTTTTTTGTATATTATTAGCACTCTTAGGAGCTAGGTAAAAACACTGAAGAAATTCTATGCCATCTGATTATCCTAAAAGAGTTTACAACAAGGGAAATGTGAATATTAAGAAAGGAGAATCTGTTATTTTTAATAAGACATTTAGAAAATAATGGAATTAAAATTATTTGTCAAAAAAAGAAATTTTGTTTTGTTTTTTGTAACCAGACACTTTTAGATTTGATCATAAAATACTTAGTGTCTCACTAACCCACTGCCCTCTTGAAATACCAGGGTCATGACACATAAGAAGATGCCTCCATGGGGGTAAGACTTGAACTTGAGTAATGAAGATAGAATTTGACATTTTAGAGATGCTCTTTATGAGACCCTGGATTAACTAGGATTGTGCATTCAAGAGTTTCATTAGAGCCTTTAAATGCACATTCTCGGCCAAGTGGGCATCTCCTGAGCCAGCCCAGACCTGGTTGTCATAGCTCTCAGACTGAAGTTTGCAGCAGAATGATAGATCCAGGGTGATAGATTTATTCTGAAAACTATTTTTCGTTTGCTTGGTGTCTTTGGGGATAGCACTCATCTGCAAAACTGCCTTGCAATGGAATCACTTTGACAAGAGTCGTTTGGGAAGACCAGCGTCCTCCTAATGCCACACTGTGGAGATCAGGATGAATTCCCAGACCCCACTAGCCTCATTGCTAGCTTCCTCGGAGTGTTCTGGTAAGGGGTGGAAATGCAGATCTGCAGATCGGCATCGTCCTGGATCAGAGAGCTCATTAGGTCACTTCTGTGCCAACTAAACAAGAAACAGTGGATCCAATGCGGGCCCTTGTTTATTATTGCAGTCCCCCAATTGTACAGTCCCTTTCCCTCCTCCACTCCTGTGGCTGGTCAAGCTAATTTGATTTGACATCCTGGCAGTCGAGATTTGTCAAGTATTGTAACTTAAGCGGTACTAATATTGAAAACCATACTTGAAATTTATGTATTCCAGATGTGCATGCCAATGAAGCAGAGAGATGAAATGGCAGGCTTGGGGTGGGGTGGGGGGTGGGGATGGTGCAGGAGTGTGTGTGTGGAAGAATCCCATTGCCCTATATTTTTTCCACATGGTATATATAGCCAAGAAGGATTTAATGTATTAATATTTTCCCATAAGAATAGTAACTGGATTATGAAGTATAGCTTTAAGTAAGTACCAGCGTCGGTTTTATTTGCAGCCAAGAATAACTGATTAAGTTTGGGGGAGCAGGAAGGCGATCTATTTTAAATACTTTCTAGAACTTTTACATTGGTCAGGACTCTTCAACAGTGTGGTCTTAGGAATTATTATTCACATTGAGTCAGGATTTCTGACATGGCTCTCTTTAATGTCAAATTTTTTCTATTTGAACATGTCATTTTTCTAGTTTGAAGGCCTTTGGTGTCGTTCAGAAGCCCCCCTCCCTGCCCCCCCGCACAAGAAACAAAGGCCTTGACCCCTGAGCCGTCAGTTCAGAGCCCTGCCACCTTGGTAATGCCCAAATGCCATTTCTGTTTTCTGGAAGCTCAACGAGTAGCTGAATTACACGTGAAAGGTCTCTGTTTAGGTATTTGAGGGTGGCCTTGCTTGGAGGGTTGAGTGTCTCTCGTCTCCACCACCCAGCAGTGGCCCCTGTGTCACCTCCAGCAGGACAGTCAGTCGCCTCTTCTGGCCATGGCTTCGCCTACCTGTGAAGATGACCATGGGGCTTTGTCCCGCTGACCTGATATGAACAGTTGGTGTAGCTCACCTAACAGGGAGTTCTGGGCTGAAAGTTTGGGTGTTCTTGACATGAAAGGGTGGCAGGATGTATATTATTCCTTAGCATGCTGTGCATAATTAACAACTACCCTTAACGAGACCCAGTAGCCCAGGGAAAACTGGTCATACCAGCTAGTAAAAGCAGATGAAAAATGATCCAGAAAGGGAAGCAGAGAGTTGGGATCCACACAGGGAGTGACTTGTGGTAGACTGGGCTGTTGGTGAAACCATGGCTGCAGTGGTACCAGGGTCATCTGTGGCTATTTCTAGGCGGGACATCAAGGGTCAGGTTGCCATTTTAGCCCCCATTTAGGGCAGAATGAAAGGAAGACGATGCCCAGTATTCAGGGGAAGCTTGTGGGGTGCTGGCGTCCCCACAATTTCCCTTAACTAAACGGCTCTGGAGAAAGTCTGGGGTGTGCAGTTTCCGAGGCAGGGAGGGAACCGTTTTCACTGGGGTGAGAGGGGTGTTCACTAGCTTTTCTTTCATCATAATTCATAGCCCTGATTCCAAGAGGGTGAGGAGGACGGGGCCTGCGGCTCAGACTGCCTCCAGCAGAGCCTGTTCCCACTCAGATCTGGAGTGAGGAATGCTGTCATGGCTCCAGGCCAGATAGATTCCAAGTGATGGAATCGGGTTTTCCCGCTGGGCTGTGAGGTGAGGGAGTCAGTGTGCTGTGCGTAGGCCCCCGTGGTTTACCCCGTGGAACTCAAGGCCCAGGGAGAGGCAGGAGGGCTCGGGAGCCGGCTGGGCCAGCGGAGCCCAGGTGAGTCTTGAGCAGGCGGAAGGGTCCGTCCGCGCGGGAGGCGCGGCTGGGCCAGGCGGGAGGCCGACGGAGGCTGGCGCTCCGGTTCTCGGGCTGACGTCAGCCCCCACGTAGTCTGGAAGGCCTGGCAGCCTCTCCGGAGGCCGGAGCGGGCTGGGGCGGAGAAGCAGGAAGCGCCTCAGGGGCCGGGGGGGCGCGCCGCGGATGTTCAAGGCTCGCTGGCGCAGCGTTGTGCAAGCTTCGGTGCGGGCTGACCCGCGCGTCTGGTTTCAGTTCTGGGGTCCTGCAGATCCGCTGGTCTGACCTGGTGCCTCCTACCCAGAACCCAGCGTGGCCAAAAAAAACCACAAGACCTGTCTTTTCCTTTTCTTTTTTAATGTTATCCAGTTGAGGTGCCCTTTTTTTTAGTATATAGAACCCATTCCAATCCACTATCTAGTGCAGGGATGCATAGGCTCATACTAGAAGAGCATTAATAAAGGGCACAGCGAGAGCCCACCTAAGAGGATGTGGCCCTGGGCTAGAGAGTGTAGCCTGGTGGCCAGAGCTCCAGCATGGGAGTCCGTGAGCCTGGCTTTGAATCCTGGCTCTGGGGCTTGCCGGCTGTGACCTTGGGCTCGCCCACCTTCCATTCTCTTACTGTAAGGTGGGGTGATGGTGCGACATCATAAATAGGGCTGAGAATTGTGTGTGCCCAGCATGAAGTGCTTAATAAGTGGTAGCTGTTAGCGTAAATATTGCCATCCCTTCTCCCGTGGCAACAGCCTGTTTTGGGGTGATACCCTCCAGGCAGCTGAATGTGTCTGATTTCCTTCCTCTTTTCTGCATCGTTGCCCCAATGCTAGTGCATAAGGGGATGTGAGTTCTTAGGAACTTTGGCCTTGAAGCCAGACCGTGTGGCCACCATTACTTCTCCTCCCGTGGGCCCATTGTCAGGATTGGGTCCTGTTTCATCCATCTTCTCCGAGGTCTGCTACTGTTGCTCAGTCATGAAGCCCATCTAGGGAGCCACCATTTGGATGGATGGAGGAGGCTTTCAGGGGAAGCGGGAACGCTCTGGGATGCTGTTATCTGGGGTCAAGCACTGGTCTTTGTGGGGTGGAGAGGTCAGCAGAGCCAGCCAGCTGTGCCCCTCCCATGTCCCTTGCGAGCTCACTGTCCAAAGCAGTGAACCTGGAGTCAGCCAAGGTCCCCACCAGAGACCCCAGGCCTTCCAAAAGCAGGCTCTAGGCTGCCTAGACCACACGAGGCCTAGACTGCTGGAGTTTTCTCTCGGGATTGCAACATGGGTTTATTCCAAAACAACACAGCAATGAAAGCAGACCCCCGGTGTTTCCTTGGCTCACTCCCGTAAAGCATCATGACCATTAACCAGAGGAAAAGAGGGGCCCCAGCCCTGTGACAGACAGAAATCGGGCCAAAATTATTCTCCTCCTGCCTTCCTAGGTCCCAGGAATAGTAAAAATAGTGAACAGAATAATAGTTAAAAATCATGGAGTGTTTACTTAAGTGCCCATCAGGCACTGTTTAAACATTGTACATAAATGAAGTTATTTAATCCTGCTGACAACTCTGTGGAACAAGTGCTGCTGTTGTTATTCCCCCTTTACAGCTAAGGGGACTAGGACACAGAGCAGTTAAGTCACTGGCTGAAGATCACACAGCTAGTAATGGCCAAACTGGTTTTGGAACCTAGAAGGTCTGGAGTTAGAGGCTGCACACTTACCCACAGCCCTGTACTGCCTCTCATAAGAGTTGTAAATTATAAAATAGCCATCATTATAAAAACAAATCATATGCAGATGTGGTAGAATGGCATAGAATTCCACATACACATTATTCCAGTGTCAGTTCCTAGTTTCACTATTCTACTATAGTTCTAGAAGATCTAACCATCTGGGGAATTGCGTGAAGGGCACACGGAACCTTTTCTGTACCATTTTTACGGCTTCCTGTGAGTCTATAGTTATTTCAAAATAAAGGTTCCAGCAAACACACCACAGCCAACACTGTATTGCATTCTGATTGTGGGCCAAGCACGGGGAGTGCTTTACAGTCATTATTTGATTGACTCTTCCCTGCAACCCAGGGAGGTGTGGGTCCGTTATTGTCCTCAGTTACAGAGGAGGAAACCGAGGCTGGCGAGGTTGAACAGGTTCTATAGAGTCAGTAGGAAGTGGTGAGGCCCTGGGTCTTTCTGACTCCAGAGCGCGAACTCATGATGCTCCTTTGGAAGGAAGACTACTTGGGAGGTGTGTGGCGTGGGGCCCAGCTCTGTGTCAGGTCAGCTGTGGTGCGGGTTGGGCTCTGCGGGCATCAGGAAGCTCGTTGAGGCAGCCCTGGGCCCTTGTTCCGTCTGTGGCAGACCTGAGGAGGAATTGAATCATCAGTTGCCATCATCTTTCTCTTTCCCCACTGTGCTTGCCAGCATTCCTTCCTTTCCAGGAAGGATATGCTCACACATCCTTGGAGGTGTGTTTTTAGGGCAGAATCGCAAGTGTTCCTCATATCCCAGTGAAAGAGCAGACGTTGGGGTCAGACCTGGGTTCAGATCCTAGCTTGACTTCTCATAGCTTTTTTACCTTGAGAACGTTGCTTAGACTTCTAAAGCTGTTGTTTTTTCTTCAGTCTGTACAACAGGAATAATAACAGTACCTACCTCCTTGTTGTATTACACACATCCGATGGGATAAGTCCGTGGTGCATGGATGTTCCATAAGTGTTGATTTTTGTGCTTGCTCACCAGACATGGAGCCCTGCTAAGGTGCTACACACAGTGTCGCCTGAGCCAGTCGAAGCCTCTGCTGAGGTTCGGCTCACGGGATGCCAGGGACACAAGGACGACCATCAAGGAGCATGTCAAGGGTCCAGGTGTAAAAGGCAAGTTACCTGTGACCCAGAGGAGGGTACCCACCCAGCCTAGAGCTCCTTCCTCTGGGTCCGGAGTTTGGATATTGGACCCAAGCCAGGCACCTTCGTGAGATTGAAGGATACCTTTGGGGCTTGGAAGAGGGAGCCTTATCAATCACCCTGCTGGGTGGCATCAGTGATTATCATCTTCATTTCCATCAAGGTGTCTTGTGACAGGGTATCGTCAAGTTCAATTTAGTCTGAATCAGGACACGACAAGGACTTATTTTCTCTTTCTGCCCTGGGCTGAACCTGGCTTGAATGATTCAGTGTTCGTCTACTTCCAAACTCAGAGCTTTTCTTTTTTTTTTATGTACTGCTTTATTCAGGGTCATGTGGCTGCTTGTTTCTCCCTGTCTTTCTCCAAAAACCCCCACTCATCCCACCTCTGGTTGTGAATAATGAACGTTTTTAGGAAGGAGAATCAACTTAGTGTGTGTACCACAAGGTGGTCTCCGCTGCCTCAAGTCCGGAGACGGGTCTCAGGGCAGGGGCCACACACAGTGGCTTATGGATCTTTTCACCTAACACTTTTTAAAAGAAAGATGAAAAAGTTTCTTATGCTGTCATTTAAAATTTAGATTTCCAGATCTGGCAACAGTTGCTAAAGCTGAGTGGCATCTGCCCCCTTTGGATGCGGCAGGCCCCCCGACCCCCCCAGACTTCACTCACTGGCCTTGCATGCCTGGCCCCACAAGCATCTAGTCATCAGCTCCTGACACAGATGAAGACGGAAAACTCTGTCTCCAGAAGTGCAGCCGATTAGATGCTTCAGGAGCTAATGGGGCGCAGCTGATCTGAGACTCTGCTCCTGACTGTGTGTGGATGCCGCAGAAGCAGGGAAGGCCGCCGTTGTCCATCCTTCCGTGGGTCATGCTACACTTGGTCATCTGGGCTAGGAAGCTGGGATTCTCGAGCAGAATTCTCAGCTCTGCACCAACACCTCAGTTGTGGCAGGAATCCTGGGAAAATGGCCTGGAGAATGACAGATGCTGAGAGAGGAGCTTTGGGTACATGCACATCTGTGGGGAAGTAGTTGGCTTGGAGTATATTTGGGTGATGTGGAGCATTAGCTGGGGCCCCAGACAAGGAGTCAGAAGATGTAAGTTTCACTCTGGTTTTACCTCTTGTAAACTGGGCATTTGAGTCCTTGGAGTCTCAGTTTGCTCATCTGTAAAATGGAGATAATGTCTGATGTGTCTACCAACAGGGTGAATAAGAGGATCGGGTTACATTATCCTATGAAAATATGTTATGAAGTGTAAAGTTGTATTGGAAAATTAGGTGCTATGACAGCAATGGCATGCTGTGGAAGGACACACCACCTCTGCGACATTTGGTGGTGTGTGGGTCAGGTCAGCACACTGGGGCCCACGGGATAAGTCCTGCCCTCTAAGAATGGATTTTACATTTCAAATGGTTGAAAAACAATCAAAAGGCAAATAATGTTTCATGGCACATAGAATGTCTATGAAGCTCAAATTTCGGTGTCCATAAATAAAGTTTCATTGGCACACAGCCACACCCGTTTGTTCCCGACGTGTTGTCTATGGCTGCTTTCAAAATACAGCGGCAGAGATGGGTAGTTGTGACAGAGACCAGATGGCCCAAGAAACATAAAATATTTACTCTCTGACCCTCTACAGAAAAAGTTTGCCAACCTCTAGGGTAGCTCATCGAGGGACAGTGACTCAGTCCTCCCACTTCTTTTTCCTCGTTTCTTCTGCCACCCAGACTCAGGTGCTGTTGCAAATAGGTGGCCCAAGGAAGATTTTCAGATATATATCAGATATATAGGTAAAGCCTCTATGGCCCACAGCAAACCTGCCCTTCATGACAAAGGCAGGAATTTCTCTCGGTTTAACTCCCATGGAGAATGCTCCCATCCTCTTTGCTCCAGCTAGGGGCACTTCCTGATGAAAACCACAGCGTTTTCCATAAACTCAGTCCCCCTTTTAGCAATAACTGCAAAAAGAGAAGAGGCTGTTCCTGCCACAATGGGCAGTTCTCCAGCATATTAACCACCGGCAGGGCCTGGCCGGCAGAGCTTCCTCCCCACAGCCGCGGACTGACAGGAGACATGGAGGGCAGCTGCTGCTCCAGTAATCCTTCGAGGGCAGTGCTAGGGCTGAATTACGTCCCCCAAAAGATGTACTGAAATCCTAAGCCCTAGTACCTCAGATGTGACCTTGTTTGGAAATAGGGTCGTTGCAGATATAATTAAGTTAAGTAAGATGAGGTCCTACTGGAATAGGGTGGGCCCCTAATCCAACATGACTGGTGTCTTGAACAAGAGGGAAATGTGACTACAGAGTCAGAGACACACAGGGAGGACGCTGTGTGGCCATGGAGGCAGAGACTGGAGAGATGCATCTACAAGTTAAGGGATGCCGAGCACTGGGGCGCACCAGAGGCTAGGAAGAGGCAAGGGAAGAGTTTACGCAAAGTCTCGGGGGGAGCACGGCCCCGCTGACACCTGGATCCCAGACTTCTAGCCTCCAGAAGTATAAGAGAACACACTTCTCTTGTTTAAAGCCACCCAGTTTGTGGTACTTCGTTACAGCAGCCTTAGGAAACTCCTACAGGCGGCTCGCCCTCCCTTGGCGCCGCCTTCTAACGCCTTTCCTGCCTTTCAAAGCTCTTGGCGTCATCCTCATTCTACCAACGAGGCAGTAGAGGCGCGGCAGGTTTCAGGGACCTGCCTGAGGTGTTGGCTAGGGACAGAGCACAGTTCAAATCCAGGCCTTCTGATTCCAGGCCGCTGTGTGTCCAGGGCACAGCGTTCCTCTCGCGGGCCCATGGCATTCTCTCGGAGAGAAGCGTGGGCTCCCAGAGTGCTGCCACCTCCTGCCTCATCTTTCTCATATCAGGAGTTCGCGGAGAGTATTTTTCTACTGTGGTCATCTGAACTCGTTTACTTGAGCTCTCAAACGTGTAAGAAAATCAGTCACTAACTTAAAAAGAAAATGGGGAGGTATGTTTTGCATACATCTGTGTGTTATCTACAGTTGTAAAATTGGGAGAGGAATGAACTGTCATTTTCTTCACCACCTTATAGAAGTCTGAAGAATGTGCCTAGGAGATCCTTGGGAGACACTCCACATAAAACCCCGACGTGGAAGGCGATTTAGTAAGGGAAGTCTCCAGTGGCCTCCTGGAAAGCATAAGAGCACTGATACTTCCTTCTTAGGTGGCACGTGGTTGGCCAAGCTCTTGTGTAACAAACACGAAATCAGCACTGAGATACTGTCCTTCTCTCCACTAGGCGAGTCCTTTAAAACTCCCAGCTCACACACTGGTCAAGAAACTCAGGTTGCAAGTGAGATTTTACCATTGAACATCTGGGATTTAGTTTAAGATCATCTTTTTCTTTAAAGTGTAAAGAGTTGTGTGAAGAACTCCAACATACCCATCACCCAGACTCAGTAGTTACCATGATTCTGCCCCGCTTCACTTATCGCTGTGTGCTTGTTGTTGCTGAAGTATTCGAAAGCATACGCCATATCTCATGTCATTTTACCCCTTTCTGCTGGATTATAATCCCTGAAGAAGTGTCCTTTTTTTAACTACAATGTCGTCATCGTGCTTGAGCACACTAACAGGGATTCTTTGGTGTCAGTGCAACCCAGTTCATGTTCAGAGTTCAGGTCTAAGGTTTTAAACCACGTGGATAGAAATGTGGGCTGGGGGCAGGAGTAGTGCCATTGGGATGGGCAAGAGGCTTGGGTTGGGGTCCAGGAAAGAGACTTTGAGGAGGTCCTCTTGGACTGTGAGGGGCTGTCAGAAAGTCGGCAAGACTGAACCCAGATGAGGTGTTCCTGCCCAGTTGAGTCTTGCCCTCTCCGTTGCGGTGACCCAGGTTTCTCCATGGAATTCTGCCGGCATTGGCTGGCTCTTCTGAGGGCTGCTGCCTCTCGGACACCCGAGAGTGGAATGCCCAGCCAGTGATGGAGGACTTAGCGTTCCTGACATATGGTTGGCAGCACCCCGTTGTGCGCTTCTGGCTGCCACCAGTAAAGGGAATTGTTTCTTTCTCTGAACAGTGTTCATTTACATCAAGAGAACTCCCCTCTCCTACCTCGACTGCCCTCCCCTCAAAAAAGGGGAAAAAGCTTTTTTGGAAATGGTTTTTAGTGGAGCTCACTCAAAAGGAGCTTTATGTTTATTATTTGAGTGGCTCTCTGGACTGTTGTGTCCGTTCATCATGCCTCCCTACCAGCCCTCCCCCATCTCTCCTCTACTCTGCAAACCTAAACTTCATCAAACTGTTCCTAACGACTACCACATGTACGCAGAGGGCGCAGGGGGCGGGGAGGTGGGAGCTGGGAGCTGGGAAATGAAGGAGTCCTCCGAGGAGCACAGTAGCATATTAAAATTCAATGGCTCAGTCATCAGAGTTTTCAGCCCAAGCACTGAAGAAAAATAAATGAATGTTCTGTAACAGTCCTGCAGATCTCAGAGGAAGGAGGTGGCAGGGGGAGGGAGCGGGGGTGGGGTGGGGGCGGGTGGAGGCTGTGGTTTTAGATAGAGGAGTTCATGCTGTAGAGAACAATTAGGGCTTTTGCTCAGAAATAACAAGACACACTACTGTTTTCCTGCTCGATGGGGGAGAGCACAGTGTCAGCTGAAAGGGATCGCTCTGATCAGCTGGCTCAGCTCACAGATGAGGAGACTGAGGCCCAGACCGGAGACATGACTTCTCCAGAGTTGTGTGATGAGTTAATGGTAGAGGTGGGACTAGATCCTAGGCCTCGCACCTCTCCATCAGTGTTTTCTCCTCCCTGCTCAGAGAGGGTAATTTTCCTTTTGCTGGTAGGTCTGCTTGGAGTTCCTGGTGGAAGGGCGTCCTCTGGGTTTGAAGAGCATCACTGCTTGGGCGAGAACTGCCATGGTGTCCCGAGGTATCGGAGGATCCACCCAGGGACGTGGTAGGTGTGCTGGTCAGGCCTCTCCCTGCCCATCGTCTCTCGCAGCTGAGTGGAGGGTGGAAAGTGAGTGTGTGAGGCTGTTCCGCACGCTCAGGTCTGAGGGCTGTGAAGGCCTGCCTCTGGGACTTGTGACACTTTCTCCTCCTCTTTCTTTCCTCCCGGCTCTTCCCTCAGGAGAAATAAGCCATATCGCCTTTCCCTTGTTTGTTCTCGGATGGAGTCACCCAGTTGTGAGGCAGTGAGACGGCTTGGTGAGGTCCTGACTGGTCAGGGAAGAACATCTGCCCGTTCCTTGCTCTTCGCAATGGATTAAAATCCCCGCTTTTGGTGACCAAGGACATTGAAGAGTGGAGGGATTGTAAAATCTTCAGGCTAGAAGAGGATTTGGAGGAGAGCCAAGCCGAGCCCCTTATTCTGAGGACAAAGGAGCAGGCCGGGAGGGGAGGGGTCTGGCCTGGGGCCTTCAGGTTGGCATCCTGCAGTCCCAGGCCCACGGAAGTGTCACTTCTGCCCAGGACAACAGCCCTAAGACCCATTGAACAACTTAGTGTCCCGGGGGGACTGAAGGGTGGCCAGTCCATGACACCCACGCTGGTCCTGTTCAGGAGCACACTGTAGCAGACTTGTGGCTTTGAGTGTCTATTTGGGTCTCTTTGATCAGCTTCAAGGGAAAAACTGCAGGAAGGAGGTAGGGTGAGCAGCTCAGTAAACGTTGGTGGCAACAAGCCAAACAAAAGCAGATTTTCTGAGCACGTTAGAAAGGTCTTCCTAGAGTGGCTGTGCAGACTCCCGGGGCTTCGGGCCATTGAGTGTAGTCCCCAAGGGCACCAGTCCGCTCCTGCTTCCCCTGCGTGTTGTGGAAGTGCGTGCTGTGTCAGGCCTCTGATCGTGCCTCTTCCTGTCCATGGTCCCAGGAAGAGGCACAGTCCAGGCGTCACCCTGTGCCCCAGCTGTGCTGCGGTTCAATCATAGGGGTAGTGTAAATCGAAGCTCTCGTTTCACGGAGGAAGAAATCAGGGCTGAGAGACCTAAAGAGAATTGTACCGAGGGAGAGTTGAGGTTAGAATCCCAGCATCTGGCTTCCCACTTAGGTGCTGCCCCTGGTGCTCCCCACACAGTGCTCTCCCCAAGCTGCTGATAAAAGATCAGGTGGGTTTGGAGCCCCTCCTGATGGAGCTGGGCCTCCCTCCTTTTGTCCTGTTGGAGAAGCGTGGTAAGGCCTGAGTGGCTTCCTTCAGAGAAGGTGCTGGGCAACTTGCTCTGGCAGACCATTGATCTTACAGAGCAAAACCAGTCAAATGACAGACTCCATGACGATGTCAGCGTGGAAAGGAGAGCCGCCTGGGCCCCCAGCCTTCCCCACGCCAGCCTTGTTAGCAGGCGCCTTCATGTTCTCCCTCCCAGGCCCCCAGGTCACAGCCCCCCAGCGCCCCTGCAGATGTCAGTAGGAGGGCAGGGTAGAGCAGGAGTGGCTGCGCTGTGCGTGTCAGATGCGCCTCTAATTTCTGAGCGTGGTCTTGCTCGTTGGACTTGGAGAAGAGTCTCCTGGGGCGGGTCTGGGTTCATGTGTCTTTGTTTCCCCCTGTGCCATGAGTAGAGCTCTTTTCATGGTGGTGCTCACCACCTACTGAGGAGTGAATGACAGAGCTTGTCAGTCCTGTGCAGGGGCATGCCGCACCTGCCTGCCTCGATCAGCCTCCCCCCGATCAGCTCAACCCCACGTATGAGAGCCCAGCTCTTCCAACCCAGATAAACTTGGGTTACCTGGGCCTGTCACAGGGGACAGTAGAAGTAGAGCATGAGTAGACTTTATGAGCATGGAGGTAGAGGTGAGTACTCTGTCCCCAGAGGTGTGCTAATTAAAAGCAGAGAACCTGCAAAAGAACATATGTGTAAACCTCACCCGCTCTCCACATCCACCCTGCCTCATCCTGCTGGTTGCGTTTATTGCAATGAAAGCCTCTTATTTCCCCCACTGAGCCTTTATTAATGAGTTTCTAGCCAGAACCCAAAGCTTGGGACTGTGAAGTTTGTGCCTGACCCTCATGCAAACACTTGCACACGTGGACCCCACACATGAGCCTGAGCACACAGTGGCTCCCCTCTGTGTCCCCTCCTTCATCACAAGCAGTGTTTCTCAAGAGATGAACCTTAACCTGTCAGAGCTTCCGCAGCCCCAAGTACCTACTGAAAACCAGCACTCCCTGCAGCATTCCTGATGCTGAACCAGTCCCCAGAGTTGCTGAGCTGGCCCTGGGCTGCAAGAGAGCTCAGTGCAAAACAAACCTGGGGCCCGTGATCTCCTTGGCCTGGTTTTGTCTCTTGTGGCCGCCTTGTTAGTCCTGTGGGCTGGCACTCTAATGTGCTGCGTTGGGCCCTCTCCTCTGTCCAGTTTTCAGGGCCCCCGGGAACCTAATGAGATGGAGTTCAGGCACGTAGATGTGGAGGGTGGTGCTGGGTACCAACACCCCAGGTCGCTGAGGGTTTGTGCGCAGGTGAGAACCGCCAGCGAGAGTCAGCAGGAAGTAGCATGGCCTTGGTCTGGCAAGTCCTCGCGGAGGCCCTTGAGAAAACAGTGTTGCGTTATTGTCACCATTAATAATAGCCCTTTATTTGAGCCTTGCTAGGACAATGCTGCAAACAAAGTGAGAGGAAGAGCTTGTCTGTGCTGTGGGGCCTTGTAATCTATCAAGGCTAATGGAGGCAGGAAAATCCACTGGGGAGAGGTGAGGGGGGGCCAGGGATGGATTTTACAGTCGCCGGAGGTATAAATGGAAGATGCCCACAGCCTCACTATGCATCCTGTGTGTTTTGCTACAAGAGCATTGTGTCCTCGGCCCTTCCTTTGTCTTGTCTGTTTCACTGGATCTGAGCCCCTTGAAGGCTCTGAAAAGAGAGAATAAAGTCAGGCCCACCGAGGTTCAGATCTTGGCTCCAACTCAGCAGCATGGCCTTGGGTAGGTTCCTTTATGTCTGAGCCTCGGGTTCCTCATCAGCAGGGAGCACCCGGGTCGGAGATCATGAGGGTGCAAACCCCTTGCGTTGCTCAGGGAATAATAGCTGCCCAAAACAGCAAGAGTGTTGATGAGTGAGGACCTGTTAGAAGTATCTTTCCACCCCTTAGAGAGGATCCCAGTGCAGTGCTTGGTCCCAAGTAACGCCACCATGTATCAAGGGCCCACTGTGCGCCAAGCGCCAAACCTGTTGCATTTCTGGACCTCATTTTCTTCTCGATGAAAGAATGGTTGTGAGAATGATTGCCTTCATGCATTTTCAGAGGAGGATGTGGGTCTGTGTTGTTCTCTTGCCGGGTGCCGGGCCCACCATACCAGGGGCATGGTGGCGTTTTGGGGCTGGAAGGGCTCTGTGGAAACCAGCAGCCCACCGTGCCCAGCCGAAAGTCATGCTGTCCTCCAGAAATGCTAGCAGCCAGTCGCTGCAGCTGTGTGGCAACAAGTCTGATTTAATTTGGAGGGTGGTACGGACAGCACTGTGTGGTGTTTGTTAAAAGCCAGAAGAATGCAGCTTTTTCACCAATCTGAGAAAATGGCCAGGCCTTGGGTGGGGAAGCCAGAGGAGAATGTGTGACAGCATTTTTTAAAAGAGTGAAAGTGCTGGTAATTATAAATTTGTGATAATGCCCGTTATGCATGAAGTCTAAGTGGATTAACTCATCACAGCTAGGGAGGCGTCAGGTTTTCTTGAGGCCTCGTCTCTTCTGGGGTTTGTAATTCTGTTCTGACATCTCTATTAATCTGTGAGATGGGAATCCAGTCATCGTCTGTCAGTAGCCATCATCCTCCTTCGTAGTACTGTTATCACCACCTTGGTTTCTCAGAAAGAAAAATTAGGCAAGAAAAAAAATACATTTTTCACATAGTGTAATTGGTATAAACCCAAAAATGTTGGGGGGGGAGGATTTTTTTAAGTTAAATCCTCTTTCAAATGCATGAGAAAAACAGGCCACTTACTGGAATCCTATGGTAAATAGTTCTGCAAAGCAAAGTGTCTGTATATTTATTTTGTAGGTAAATCTGGATTTTTCATATCCACAATGACTGCACTGTGTACTCAGGCTGTGTTAACCATTCTGGCAGTATTCCTGTTTTCACATTAACATATCTTTTCTCTAGAAAATCTTTCAGATTATTAAACACAGGTGAGAGTGAGGGAGACAGAGACGTGAACGTACCTCGTGAAACATCATTTAAATGTGAGGATGCTGTAAATCCGAGCAGGACAGGAAAAGGCATAGCTGTGGAGGAAGGTAGCTGTGGGGTAGTGTGGCAGGAGACCGGAGTGGAAACTGGGAGCCTCAGTGTCCCCTTAGCTCTGCGCTCACCTTGTGTATGGCCTCGGGCAGGATGCTTGGTCTCCACAGGTGGTGTTTTTTGTGTCTGTGAAATGAGGGATTAGAATATTTAAGAGAACCCATGAAATAAGTAACTATTATGGAATTCTCCCAAGGAGGCAATGCTGGGCCAAGTGTCCATTTAGAAAACTGTGACTCCCTTGTTATCAGCACAGATTCATCCCTGGAAGGTGTGGGAGTATTTCTGGACAGCCTTCTGGGGGGAAACCTTATCTGGGAATCCTGCTGCCTTCTCAAGGCCCTGTAAGTGCAGCGTGCGCTGGCAGAGACCCTCAGTGAGGCACGCCGGGACCGCAGAGGGCTGGGTGGTGGGTGTAATTGTGCCCACTCTGCCCTGGGCAGGGGCACCGAGGGAAGCAATCTCTCCAAAGCCTTACGTGGAGCAGACATCTTTTTTTTTAACTTTGTTTTGGGGAGAATCTCTGGGGATTCATTGATGGATCTTAGTTCTCCAGAGGTGCTGAGCTTTTGAGGACAGCAGTAGACATGACCCCGTGACCCAGCCAGTTCTGAAAAGCCATCGATTAGTGGTATTCCTGAGCGTCTGAGTGTCACCAGTCACCACTCTGTAAGGCTCCAGGCCAGAGCCCACCTGCTGAAAGGGAGGGAAAGAGATGGACAGAGACGCCCCACAGATCCCGAGTGTCAGAAGAAGAGGCTGAATTTGTACACACCCAGAGGAGAGAAGTTTGCTTGTTTGCTTGTTTCTGGGCAGGAAGGGAGCTGAGTAGGGGACGATTTCACCAGTTGTACATCCTGCCTTCCTCCTCCCAGACAGAAATCTCTTCATCTTTTGGAAGTTTCCATGGTGGTCCTTACCTACTCCCCAAACTACTATAAGAGTTGAGGGTTGCCAGCTGCCTGTCTCCCTTATCTCCCCCACCCTGTTCTGCTGTTAAATCACTACACCTAATTCAAGCCACAGCTGTAGAATTGGACCCTCCCATCCTCGTTCAGAATCAAAGGTGATGCCAGACGCATGCGACCTCGCCACAGAGGACTGGTGGGAGGGCAGAGTTTAGGCTGGGATGGAGAGACCTGTCACGCTGTTAGACCAAACTGCGAACAGGCCTGACACCAGTAACAGTTACAACGGCAGTAATTGACGATAGCAGCAAACGTGTTGCGCACTTGGCCTTTGCTGAGCACATGTTGAACTCCTCACACATAGGGTAATGTGAGCCGAGGGGTGGTGTGTATGTTGACACGACCAGGTGTGTAAACATACGGTGATTCCCCCCCGCCCCATACACCTTCCAGCTGTCTCAAGAAGGGCAGACACCTCTGAGGGCTCTCTCTGTGCCAGGCACAGTTCTAAACACTGTATAGATTCTAAAAGCAACCCCAAGAGGAAGGTGCTGTTGTTCCCACCATACACGTGACACTGAAGCACCGAGAGGTTAAGCAACTTGCCCAAAGCAAGACAAGATTGTCCTCAGTCTTCTCTTGGGTCATTAACTTCACTCAGTGAACCCTTGAGAAGTGTTTCTCGTCTATAGAACAAGTGTGGTGGTACCTCCCCTGCCTCTCTCTCATTGTGAGGATTGTATGGGGAAAAAAATAGTCGAGTGGCACAAATGTGTAAGTTATTCCTTATTCAAATGAGCTGTGGGGAAAGTGTGTGAGGAGAGAACAGTAATGATCAGTAACAGCAGGAGGGAGTGACAGCTTTCGGGCCAACATGACAATGCATGGGGGATGCTGTGTGACTTCCTCCTCAGCCTTGAGATTTTTATGGGACAAAACAGGCTGGGGTTTTTGAGGGGAGCCCTGACAGGGGGTGTCTGTGGACAGTAGAGCGCTCTTTTTGAAGCTCTGAAAGGGAGCGGGCATGCGGCCTCTGTTCCGGCCTTGCCTACCTGGGGGACGCGGGGCTCACGGGGAAAGGGAGGCAGCGTGGCCCGCCATTGGTCAGGAGGTGCTTTGGAGGGATTTGGTGGCTTCATCTGATTGTTAACAACCCTCAGGTGGAGAAGGTCTCCTCTGAGGGCTTGGGTCAGGGTCCAGCTTGGCTAGAAGACAGTAGCTCCTGAGTTGACCTCCTGGGTTTTGTGGCTGGGTGTCCTGGTGATGGAAGATATGAGCTTGACTGAGTGGGCCTGAAGGCCCAGGGGTGCAGTGGCTTTGAAAGGAAGGAAAGAGTAACTGCCAGATGGCTTTGCTGGAGACAGTCCTTGGGCTTTCCATAAACGGTGATTCGAGGTTTGATCTTACTTTGCTGTCCAGTATGGTAGCCACTTGCCTCATATTTACATTTTAATTAATATTACAGTTAAAATTTCAGTTCCTTAGCCACGTGAGCCACATTTCAAGGGCTCACAGCCAAATGTGACTAGTGACCACTGTGTGGGACAGCACAGATACAGAACATTTTCATCATTATAGAAAGTTCTAGCTGTTACCTGATTCTTCTGGGTATGTGACGGCAAGCTTGCTCTTTCCTGGGCTGGATTCTGTGTTCCCTTCTAGTCTAAAGATTCTTCTTCATCCCTTGGAGTCCTAGACGCCTCCTGCAGACTTACTTGCTCTGAGTTGCTTTTGACAAGTCCCAATTGTACGTGCTTCTTCAGTCATGTGTGTTCTTTTCTGATGCCATAGAACCAGGTCTTCCTGAGCCACACATGGCTCTTGGGTTCATCTTTTAATTTTTCCCTCCCATTTGAGGACCCAGAGGGTATCAGATCCTTCTGGAGCAGTTGTCCTCCGTGTCTGTTCAGAATGGACTCAGCTTATTCAAGTCAGAATTCAGAGGTCAGTCTTAAGACTTATCTTCATAAAAAACCAACCTACAGGGCCAGGTTGGTTCAAAATAACTCTTGGGGATCACTTCATGTGTGAGGAATAATGGAGTTTTATTGTATATTTTGAATTTTTAAATTTCTTAAATAAGTTGTGTTTAAGCAGCCGAGCTCCTGAGAAGGCATCTGACTGCTCTGAGTGGTCCTGTGGCTGGGTGAGCCGTGGTGTGGTGGCGATTCAGAGCAACCCAAGACGTCTTGGACTGCAGACAGCCGATTCTGCCTCATTCTTGTAGCTGCTCAGCTAGCTACAGCAGTCCACAGAACGGAGAACTCACCAGCCAGATTTTTCAGGATGTAATTTTCCTTTTGGGTAGCCCGTGGCTCCCCAAACCATCCCCTCTGGAAGGAGTGTGTGTGTGTGTGTGAGCGTGCATGTGTGTGTGTGTTGTGGTAGAAGACTGGGAAAATAGACTTGGTGAAACATTTTTCACTTGGGAAGGAAAAAAAAAGAATCATTGGCGACCGCCTTGAGTGTTTGGAATCTGACACCCACCCAGTTCTCCTCCACCAAGCCTGTGAACGTCACACTGTGTGGGGTGCCGACACCGTGTCTCATTGCTGACTTGATTCTCCCCCGACTGGCTTCCTTTTCCCAAACAAACTCCTTACAACTAGGAGGTCAGAACCCCAGACAGCTTTTTACACGGCCACCATATGGTGTTTGCTTTAGCACAGATCCACAAATGATGTGTTATTACAGCGGAGGTGCA
Organism: Ceratotherium simum simum; assembly: GCF_057802395.1. NCBI lineage: Eukaryota > Metazoa > Chordata > Mammalia > Perissodactyla > Rhinocerotidae > Ceratotherium > Ceratotherium simum. The sequence goes on from NC_141933.1 coordinate 31,705,317, forward strand.
GAAAATTATATGACAAAACCGGGTTTGTTTCTCTGCTAGAAAGCCAAGGCTGAAATACTGCAGTATGCCTTCAGGCCTGACTCAGAGGACGAAAGGGAGCGTTTCCCAGAACTAGGGGCATTCACCAGGGCCCAGAGGGAAAAAAATAACATTGCACTGGTCACTGGGGCTGGGCTAGTGGTTTATTTTCTGTCTGTGTTTTATTAAATTCACGTTTTCCATTTGACTGTTCCTCATGTGATTTATTTCTGCCTCTGGTTGTCCCCTTGCCCCCTCCCCAGGAGATTATAATCTGGCTGTAGTATGGGCATAGTAGGATTCTTTTTTTTTTTTTTTAAAGACTTATTTATTTATTTGTTTTGTGAGGAAGATCAGCCCCGAGCTAACATCCATGCTAATCCTCCTCTTTTTGCTGAGGAAGACCGGCTCTGAGCTAACATCTATTGCCAATCTCCCTCCTTTTTTTTCCCTAAAGCCCCAGTAGATAGTTGTATGTCATAGTTGCACATCCTTCTAGTTGCTGTATGTGGGACGCGGCCTCAGCACGGCCAGAGAAGCGGTGCGTCGGTGCGCGCCCGGGATCCGAACCCGGGCCGCCAGTAGCGGAGCGCACACACTCAACCGCTAAGCCACGGGGCTGGCCCCTGGGCATAGTAGGATTCTAAACTGAGATTATAAACCGACTATAGTGTGGGCATCAGTTAGCTGAGGCTCATCAGTTGGATTTTACGAAGGAGCAAGAATGGGAATAAGAGTTGGGTGAGTGCCAGGGTGTTTGGCAAGGACTTAATGCCCACCCAGTGAATTATACCATTTTTGGCTGAATGGGGATGTTCTGAGGATTGGATTGGTCCTAAAGGAAATGGTCAAGAGTTGGGTTTCATTTAAGGAGGCATTGGAATGTCCTGGAGGCCAGTGTGGGATCACACTATTTTTTCCCCCTAATTATGGCTCCTGGGACAAGACTGGTGGAAGAGAAAAGAATTTGTCTAGTTTCTGCCTCACTGTCCTCACTTTTAGAAAAGTAACTTGGAAGCAACACAGAGCTTAGAAGGATCTGGGATCCTGAGCACCTTGTCCCTTTGGTCTGGGGACACCACGCTCCAGGCTCTCTGGAACCCTCTGCCATGTGCATTCATCCCCCTTATTTCCAGCATAAAGGAGGGAAGGTGAGACAGTGATGTGTCAAGTTAATGGTGGAACCGGAACGGGGCTCTCAGGACCGTCTCTCCTGGCCCTGAGGTCAGAGGTCAAGTCTGGGTAAAAGTCACATAATGGAAATAGTTTGGGAGCTTAGAGAGTGAAGTGTTCGATCCAATTCAACTTGAGCAAATCTCTGAGGTTCAGATTTCTTGTCTATAAACGGGGTTAATTTTACTTGTCCTGCTTGTCTGAAAATTGAATGATATGGTATGTGTGGAAGTACTTTGTACGAAATATGATTTGATACCTGTTTTGTCCAGTATGGTAGCCACTAACCACCTGTGGCTATTTAAATTAATTAAGATTAAATAAAAGTAAAAATCTAGTTCCTGACGTTCGCTGGCTGTTATGTTAAGTGCTCCATAGCCACAGGTGGCTAGTGGCTGCCATATCACCAGTGCCGTTGGATATGAATGGAAGGAAGTTGGTGCTAAGAGAGGCTTCCCTCACTGTGGGGTCAGAAAGAGTGGGAGGAGCTTACAGTCAGGGGGAAAGTTCAGCGTGGGTGATGGGGTTCGATTCCAGGCTCTGTCAGTCACTAGCCATGGGACCTGGGAGGTCACCTGGCTTGTCTGGGCCTCAGCTTCCTCGTCTGTAGCATGGAAAACGTAATAGTACCTTTCTTATGGGTGGTTCTGAGGTTTAATGCAATCGTGTCTGCCAGGCAGCCAGCCCAGAACCTTGGCCCTTCATAAGTGCTCAAATGACTTCTGACATTACTGAAGTCACCGCTTGTCATGCTGTGGTGCTACTGTGGTTCTGCCACTGTACCATATGGGAAAATGCTTGTCCATGCAGTCAGTGCCCTCACCATCTGCCTAAGGAAGGACGGACTTCACCCGCCAAGGGAGGATTGAAGGAGGAGTGTGATGGTTTTAAGCCCAAGGGGTGATGAGCAGACAAGGCAGGTTTGTCTAAGTGCCCTAAAGGCCAAAGACGGAGCCCTTCCTTGGAGAGTGAAGAAAGTATTTAAGTCCCATCCAGTGGGCAGGGGAGACGGGAATGGGCGCTGTTCACAGTCAGGAAGAAGCTCAGATAACCGCGGGCTCTTTGCTTCCTCTCTGGCTCCCCTGGAATCAGTGGTGGCGGCATCAGTAAGCCAGGCTGGCTTCTCTGAGCTGCACTGCATCTGTGCCTCGGGGGAGGGGCCAGGGGGTGGCCGTACCATGGGTGGTGCTCCCAGTCTTTCCAAAGGAGGGAAGTGGAGAATCTCAGGCCTCTGCTGTCTCCTGACCCAGGTGAGGCCTCCAGGGATGCGAGTGACACAGGTGCAGGTGATGAGATGAGGGATAGCGGCAGTGGTGCTCCAGCCTGGAAAGGGCCAGGGCTCTTGATTTAGCAGCAGGTGAGCTGTGCTGTCATCTGGAAAGAATGCTGAAGAGATAAGTGGGGCTGTGTCTTCCCCACAGTGGAGATGGGGATTCGCTGGAAAGGGGAGGAGGGAGCCCAGGGCCAGCACTAACAGTGCTGAAGGCAGATGTGGAAGCGGCTCTCCCTCCTGCGGATGGGGGATGGAGTCGGGCGCTGAGCTGGGCATGGGGGAGGTGCCGGCCATGGGGTGAGGCAGGAGAGGACCGGTGTCCAGGTCTGGTCACCTTGTGGCTTCCTGGGGACTACACAGCCTCTTCTGGCCCAGCTGGTAGTTTCATTGGCCTTGCCTGGCACTGGGTTAGGGAGGACTCTCATGGTTGCAAGTTATAAAAACATATTTGAGTTTAAGGTGGAAAGAAAAGAGAGGAGGATTATTAGGTGAAGCCCCAGGGCAGGAGGGCTGAGCCTCCAGGCAGTGCTGGGCCTAAGGACCAGGAAGATGGATGGACGGACGGACACACACACACACACATACACCTTTCTCCCTCCCTCCCTCCCCTGCTCTCTGCTTTCTTCTCTTCCGTGAGCTTCTTTGTAAAAAAGGGCACGTTGGGGATGGAGGTGGAGGACGCCCTAAATGCACAAGTTAGGATCCTAGTCACTCTCTCTAGGTCCCCATTCCACATTCTCTGGGACGGAGTCAGTGGCCCACCTGCGGTCCAGTGGGGGCGGGGTCATGCTGTCCAAATGGCGCCCTCCTGCCAGGACTGAGGGGGCTAGTTAAGCAGTGGTCATATGAGCTGCCCAGACACCCCAAGGGGGGCCTACTCCTGAGGGGAAGTCAGCCCCAGCAAGGGTGGAGGTGTGGCCACTTCAAGGAACAGACCAAAGGGAAGTGGGGAAATGTGAGGGTTCAAGAAGGGCCCCCTCACTGTGGCTCCAGCCACTGCTCTCCCAGGTGTGGAGTCATGGGGCTCCGGCGTGGGGACTGTGCCATGTGAGGCGGCCTTCCCATCAGCCCAGCTCCCTGAGTCTCGGCAGCCAGGCTCATCTCCGTCTGCTGAGCGCTGAGCCTGAGCCCAACCACGGTCTGGGACTGACCCGCGGTGCAGGGCTTCCCTTCCCCAGCTGACTTGTGAGCCCCTTCGGGGCAGGAGGCCGGAGGGGATGCATGGGGACTCAGATTTCTGGGTGCCCTGCACACCACACTCCCCGGGCATCAGGATGGGACGGTGAGGAAAGTCTCTCCTCCGTTGGCCCCCGAGTCCCTGTGAGCACAGGCAGACCTGTGATACCTGGGAGCCATTTCCATCTTTTTCCCTCTTCTGAACTGCTATGTTTCGGTCTGCACTGGATCACTCTCATTTTACTCTAGATATCCTCATGTTCTTCCGTTGTTCCATGAGGGACAGTCGTGTCCTCAACTCCGTTTCAAGTTCCTTCGGCATGTGCCTTATATCTGAGTGGTGCTCCAGTTGGAAGAATGTATTAACCTATTTGCACTGCTCTTAGTCCCAGGGAAAAAAAAAGTTAATCTTACAAAGATGCATATAATATAAGATAAAGTAAGTAAAGAATTCTCCGTTTATCCTTTCAGGAAGACCATGTCTCTCACGGCTCAGAGAGGGTATGTGGCGTCCCCCAGGGCACCTGACGCCCTGCTGGGTGTGGGAGTGGACACCCGTCAACAGTGACCGAGGGGAAGGAGGCGGACAGGGTCCTCTCAACAAAGCCAGTCACCCCAGCATTCCCTTGGTGCGGAGTGGAGGGGTGTGCTTCTTGCTGTATTTCTCTTGCATCTCCCTTTCTCGAGGAGCCGCCTCTCCCCTGGGGCTCTCCGCAGGCAGAGCAGAAGCGCTGTTGGGCTGTCTCACTGAGGCGTGATGAGTGCAGGAGTGATGCCCTCTGAAGTCCGAGCGCGGAGCCCGCGCCCACTGGCAGCCTCACCCCCTCTGTTTTAGTTTGGTTGTCAGAGAAGAAGAGAAGCACCACTCTCCTTGCCTCAGAGAGGCCCCTCCTGCCTTCCCTCTATGGCAGCCAGACCTGCCCCTGCTCCTGAGCCAGGGCGGAGTGTGCGTCCCTCAGCCCACCAGCTCCCACTTGCAGTTCCCTGGGCACCTGCCCTCCCTCCCTTCCTCCGTGGTCTAACATCAGAGACTCAGACGGTGGGGTAAGTAGAGAGGTAGGGAACACGCGCTTTGATGTCAGACCAGTGTGAGTCCCGCTCTACCCCAACCAGCTGTGTGGCCTTACAAGTTACTTAACCTCTCTGAACCTCAGTTTTCTCATCTGTGAAATGGGGATGGTGGTATCTACCTCTGCACGTCATCCTGAGCAGAGGGTGATGTGCAGAGTGCTTTACACACGGTAAGATGCAGTAATGGCAGCTGCAGTCTCTTTAAGGGAGGCCCCGATCTGTGTGCTGCAGAAGAAGCGTGGGGTTGGTGCCGTCCCTCTTTGAGGGGGAGTCTCCTCAGGGCTTCTGGCATTTGGGACGAACTGGGGTGGAGACTGGGAGGATGGAGGGCTTTCTGCCATGACTCCACTTTCTACATCCTCACTCCTCTCTCAGAACTAAGCTTCATCCCATGGAGGCAGAGCGCTGATCCTAGGGGTCATAGGGAAGTTGCTTGCGCTGCCCAAAACCCTGTCATTTGGTGTCTGTGAAGCCCCTTTTTCCCACAGGAAACCCCTGCTGCCCTGGGCCAGCAGGGAGGGCTCGTGGGTTCGCATCTGTCGTTACTCTGTTCAGCAAGTGCTGCTGCCTGTGCTCCGCGGGCCGGGCAGTTCCTGGTGCTGGAGCAAAGCGCCTGCACTGTGGACCCGGGTGCGGTGGCGCGGAGGACTCGCGGGGCCGTGGAGGAGACCTGGGAGGCCTCGTGCCCTGAAGCCTTCCGTGTCTCCTTGCTGGTGGGTGGGATACGGGCTCCTTGATGCCCTCAGCCTGCACTCTCCTCGCTAGCCTTTCCTGCTCCCCACGACCCTCCCCTTTCTGCTGGGGCAGCTCACACTGTTCTGCCTTTGCTCCTCCCTGGCATCCTTGCTTCTGCCGCTCTTTCCCACCTCTTCTTCCAGGGCCAGCTCAAGTTGTCATTAAGTCCGCCGTGAGGCTGTCCGGCCGCCGAGCTCCATCGGGGGCTGTTCTGCCAGGACCATGTAGAACTTGGACACCAGTGAGGTCTTGTCTTACCAGCCATGCTGCCTGCTTTGTGAGAACAGGGTTGGAATTGGGCTTCATTGTGTTGATGGTGGGCAGTGATGGGCGCTTAAGTAATATCTCCCTGACCGGGACAAGGCTCTGAGTTAGGTGTTCGGGTGGGGTCGGGCTCAAATAACCTTACCTTTTTCAGAAAGTCGTGGAGTGACCTACCCAGGTGGCCTGTCCTCTTGCCAGTGTTCTGGGCCTCAGCACTGTGGCCCTGTTGTGTTACAGGATATTCCCAAAGTGCCTTTGACTCCTTGAGAAGCCTCAGGGGGTTATTCTGGTCAAAGACACTTGAAGCTGGTTGCTTTTGTAGAATCTAATTTAAATTTTCACCCAACTATGGATATTTTGGCATAAAACTAGTATTTTGCCACTTCTCTCCAACTTTTCCAGTTGCTCGTGGATGCCTGTGTCACACTGCCTTGGCCACAGCTGCAGGTCAGGGGCCAGACTCAGCCTCGTCCTCAGATGCCCGACAGTGAGGCTTGGGGCTCCGCCGAGCCCCTGTCACCGGCTCGATGGTGGGGGATCCCAACTCCACTCCACGGCCGACACTCGCAGGCGTGCAGGTCGTGACCACCTCGCTGGGACCTCGTACTGTGGGCGTTTTGTGTTTCTATGATGCGTCTGAGTTCGTGCGGGTTTGAGGAGACGTCTCCCCATCATGACTACTCAGTGGATTTTGCAGTTGAAATATCCCCCAGACTCAACATGTCCCTCTTCAAAAAGTTGTGCATTTGTGTTTGTCTGTGAAAACCACACGTGTGGACTAATTCACCTGGTTCACACTCTCAAGTAAGCTGAGGGCAGCGTGTTGTGATCACGTAGAGGCCTGCGCGGGGCCTTCAGGTTCCCCCTGAAGGTAGAGCCACCTCTGAGAGGGACTGGGCTGCAGTTCCGCTTCACATTCTGCTTGTTAATACTTTCTGCTTTGGGTAACAGCTATCTTGGGTTCTAGGAATGTGGGGTGGAAGTGGGGTCATGATTAAAGGTAGTGAGGAAGTTTCTTTTTTGTTGGAAACTTGCAGTTAACCCTTTTAAAAAACGAGCCGTTGCTCCTCGGTGTTCCCTTTGTGTAGGTGTGGGTTTCCCCCAGCGGGTTCATGAGCTGAGCCAGCACCTCAGCGCCCCCCACCCCGTGCCGCCCTTCTTTCTCCCTGTGCTGGGTAAGCACCCAGCGCATATATGCCCTTTCCCTGGCCTAAAGCACTGAGATGCTCAGGTATAAGGTCCTCTTTCTCCCTACGCCTCTGAACCCATTTCTTCGTGTACAAATAACGCCAATAATGGCTTTTCTCACAGAGTTGTCGGGAGTTTTAAATGAAATGGTGCATGTGAAGTGCTTAGCAGCGTATCTGGTTTGCAGGAAATGGACAATCCCTGTCCGCTACTGCTGTGATTAGTGGCGAGAGTTGGTGGTTTGCTGAGACCTCTCGGCCTACTCCTTGGCCCCAGGTGGGCCCTGACTCCTCGGTAGACCGGTCTCTTGCGTCCATCTTCAGAGCTGTTTAGGAAAGCAGAGGCAGTGGTGGCGTGAGAGGCTTGCCCGGCAGCCTGTGACAATGGCGACCTCAGCCCTGCCAGCCAATGGCCAAGGCTGATTCAGACAGGGGGTGTTGGCCCAGCTTTTTAAGAAACTGAACTTCTGGCAAAAAGTGTTTTATTGAGCGTTCTAAGGCTCAATACAAAGAAACTCATTTGTGTAATGCAGATATGAACTTTATAAAAACAAAAAATAAAACCCTAAAGAAATAAGTGAGGTTTCCTGTTGTAATAGGGTACAAGCAAGTCGAGGTGGCTAGGTATGCAAATATTGAGAAAAAGGTTTGGGGAGACAAGGTTCATCTTCTAAAACACAAACAAAAAGCCCTGTTGTCATAGATTAGACAAGAGCCAGCCCTCCTTGGCTACTCTTGTTTAACTTGTCTCAGAAACCCACATGATCCCCTGACTGGGTTCTTGCTCTTTTGTTTGGCTGAAGAGTCTCCAGCTGAAGAGATTTCTCTCCTTGTAGGAAGAGAGAGAAGGAGTGAGAACCAGGTGTGGCTCCTGCTGCAAAGGCCCTGGAGCTCCTGGCTGGTCCCACACCCCCCATCCACACCCCATCCGCACCCCTCAGTCCTGCCAGGGGCTGTGCCAGGCATTGAGCTCACTCTGAGTAAGACTCACAACACCCCTGGACTCCTGTTGGTCTGCTGGGGAATCTGCTGCACGGAGGCTAGATCCTGAGAGTGGATATGACAGAGGCAGCCTTAAGTCAGGATGTGCTCTGGGAGTAGTGAGAGCATCTGACTCAGGGTGTCAGGGAGTGGGTAGCAAGAAGTCTGGGGTCCCAGCCAGCCCCTCTGTCCTTCCACTCCACTTGTGTGGGAGGGCTGCTGGTAGACACACATTGCCGGGAACTGACAGCCAAACTAATCCATAAATGGCAGACATTTGTGGCCCTAGGCTGAGGAAGGCCCCTCTCCTCTGCTGGGATCTGTGTGTTTCTGTGGCTACAGCATCGAGGGCTTGGATTCTTCCCTAGTCTCTTTCCTAGTCTCCTGTACAGACCAGAACAGCACAGCGGCTCCAGACCCTTGGGGGGCAGGTGTGGAGGGGAGCTGGTGGGTCCTGGGCTTTGCAGCCATACCTGGTTGTCAGATCTTTCAGCCAACTTCCTACAAATAAGCACAACTTAATTTTCAGAAGAGATCTGCTTGGAGGAGCCTCTCCGTCCCTTAGGAGGAAGTGTTCTGCGAGGAGCCCGAGTCCTGGGAATGGTGTGGTGTGGGGTAAAGAAAATCGTCTGACACCAGACGGTTTGTGTTTGAGTCCTGGCGTGGCCTTTTGTTGGCTGTGGAAGCTGGGCCATGTTGTGCAGCCTCTCTGGGCCTCAGTTTTCCCCTCTGTAAGCTGAGGATGGTGCCGTGGTGGCAGACCCTTCAAGAGTGCTTTCCATGTAGTGCTGGCAGTACTGTCCTGAGTCCTTCCTTCTTCACTTCTTATATTCCTCGTTCCTCACAGCCAGCCTGTGAGGTGGGTCCTGTTATTCTGCCTGTTACCATGCTGAGGTGCACAATCCACCAGTGATTAAGCATGTTCACAATTTATAATAGTGCCTGGGTCATAATGCACTCTCAATAAATAGCATTTATTTTTAATTTTCTGTTGAGTGCTTCCATTCTGCCCTTCAGCCTCGTGGCCAGGTTAGACTTGGTTTATTCTTTGACTTGAGAAACCCCAAGGGGGATTTGGCTGATGAGAGACTTTAAAGGTCAGACAGCAGAGAGCTGCTCTCCCTGATGGAATCTTCAAGCTCTGAAGTGGAGATGCCGTCGAGGCAGGTGGAAGTAGTGGGATGGCCAGCCTCAGGCCCAGGTGTCACCCCTGCAGGTGGAATCATCCCTCAGCAGAGGGGTTGCAGCAGTACATTCATCCTCCCTCCTGCAGAGGCTGGCTACAGGAAGCGATTCCAGCCTCTCTCTTCCCCTCCCCCCTCCTCAGGCTCCCTAGAACAATTAGCCCTTCTGCTCTGAGTGCTCACAGCACCTTCTACGTACAGAGTACTCATTCATTCATTCGTTCATTCAACAAATGGCTACCAAGTGCCTGTGATGTGCCAGACACCGTTTTGGGTGCTTGGGATGTGTTGGAGAACACACGCAGATCTCTGCCTGTGTGTTGTAGTGGGAAGAGCGTCAGCAGTCACACAGGGAGTCTGTCATGTATGAGAGGGTGAGGATTGGGGAGGTGAGGTGGATCGGGGCGCAGGGGGTGAAGCTGGGGTGAAACAGGGTCGTCAGGGTGGTCTTAATGACTGTTAACACAGGCTGCAGGGAGGTGAGAGAATTTGCCACCTGGAAATGTGGAAGAATGTTCTGGGGAAAAGCAAGAGCCTGTGTCAAGGCTGGAGGCCTGCTGAGTTCCAATGAGGACGCGAGGCAGTGAGGCCTGACCCTCTAGGCCGTTTTCAGGACTCGCCTTTGACTCTGAGTGAGATGGGGGCCCTCGAGGGCCTTGGGCCGCGGGGTGACATGATATGAGGTATTTAGTGAAAGGACAAGTCCGACTGCTGTGTGGAGTCTAGACTTGGGGTGACCTTGCTAGAATGTCTTGGTCAGTATCTCTGCCCTCCTGGATTGTACGCCTCATGTGGGCACGGGTGCTGCACACCAGCAGCTGGCGGGCAGTCATTTGTTTTCAGTGACTCAGGGAAGCCTCTTGTCACAGTGCGATAGTCGTGGGGGAGGGGTGGGCAGCACCTGACGTTTCACCCCTAAGGACGGCCCATCTTCTCGCTGGCCGGGGTTGGCTCCGGGTTCTGCCAGTAGCAGCCGAGGTGTGGCCTGGTGCTGAGGGTGCAGGAAGCAGCCCACCAAAAAGCTTCTATTTGTCTTCCTTAAGAGACTTGCACTTTGGGAAGGAGCCCAAGGTGTATAGGAGTAGTGTGTAGCGTGGAGAAGTGTGAGGAGCCGCAGGGAGGAGGCTGCGCGGTGGTCGGAACCCCGCCTCCCTGTGAGTAACCCACATCAGCGCCTGCTCATCCTCGCCCAGCCTCCTTGGATCAGAGGAGGAGACAGACAAACAGAAACCAGTACGACCAGAGACTAATTGCTGTCTCAGACACAGTCCCTCAGGAGAGCCTTCCAGGTCTGCTGCTCACAGCTGAGGGATGGGTTAATTGAGAGTCAGGCCTCAGGTCTGCCCAGCCAAGCGTTTCCAGGGGTTGGTTTGCAGCCTGCTTCCATAGAAAGATCCCAAAATGGGTTCCTGTTCCTGGATGGTTTGCTTCAAGAGGTGATTTCCTAATGGGAAAACCAAAGAATAGGCAGCCCTCTGCCTTCAGGGAAGGTTTTGTGGGGAGGGGCTCCGGGGAAGCAGTGTGGTGAGGTGGGCACAGGAGGCTGTCCAGAGAGAGACTGGACCAAGCCTGAGTGGGTTCTGACTTTGGGAAGTTTCAGTTTTATCACGTGTAAGGTAGAGATGACACGTAGTCAGTCACAGGCTGGTAACAGTCATTGTCATTATCATCAGAGCTAATAGCTAATGAGGATCATGTCCCAGATCCTAAGTCAAGTACTGTGTGTGGATTGATTTCTTTCACGTTTACAGCAATCTGATAGGTAGGTCCGGCGTGCCCTGGGTGGTCGCCTAGCCGGCGGGTGGAGTAACTCAGCAGACTGAGTCTACACCCACGTGGGAAGAGTAAGTGATCATGCAGGGCTCAACACAGGCGCAAAGACAGTGCTCACTCAGAACCCAGGCCACTGGGCATATCTGTTTCCTGAGCACCGTATTATCCTGCATTTGTGCTGGAGGCCCAGCTGTGGATTATTCTAGACATACACTGAAATGTGCTGGGTTTCAGTCTCTTTGTGTTGCCAGTGAAACTGCTGTTTATCTGCTTTCCCCACAGCCAGCCAGCCTCGGCCCACTTTCATTTTCATCTTGAGCTTTCAAAGGTCAGGGAAGTCCTCGCAGATTGTCCTCTTATCTCCTATGTGTTTTAGGACTGTTTATTCATTTAGCAACTGAAAGTGACTTTTTTAAAAAGAGAGAGCAAAAAACACCTCTTTTGGTCAGCAGTGACATCTCCAGAGGTCAGCATCTGGGTTCCCGGGGCAGGCCTGGTGTGGCTTCCTGGTACCCAGGCTGGCTGCTGAAAGAGTAGCCGATCTGGTTTATCTTTGTGTCTCAAGCCTGGTGCAGGGCCTGGCACGGCACAGGTGTGGAAAGATACGGGGGTTTGTGAATTCCGGCACTGTGGCAGTGTTGGAGCCAAAGCTTCAAGTCCATCTTTCTCCAGACACGTCCACTCTTCTCCTAGGGTACGGAAGGACCGTGGCCACAGTGAGGTGAGGTTTTCCGGGACAGTTTATATAGGCCAGTGGAATGCCCTGTACTGAGTCACTGCCATGTACCAGGGGCTGGGTGTGTCCTGGAAGAAAGCCCTGCTCTGGACATCCTGGGGCCCTGTTCTGGTCCAAATTGATGTTTGACCTTAGGGCTGTCCACAGGCTTCAAGTTCTCACCTTCCAAAGGCTGAGTCTGTGCCAAGCACCTTCCGTAAATGATCTTACTGAATCTTCACAGAAGCCTTATAAGAGAATCAACATTGTTGTTCCCATTTTCTCAGACAGATAATGACAATCTGTAAAATGGAGATATGACTAGGACCTGTCTCCTAGGATTATTTTTGAGGATTAAATGAGATACTAAATGGGAAGTGTTGAGCAAGGGTGTAGTAAGTGCTCATGAGATGTGAGTGATTTCTGTTGTTGGGGGGAGAGGGGGAAGGGGTGAGGGTGGTCATGGATGAGGAACGTGGGGTTCAGAAGGGTTGGGTTTGCCTGAGGTCGTGAGGCTAGTCCGTGGCAGAAGCAGGATGTGGGAAAGGTTGTATCTGACACCTCTGTTCCCCCTCAGTGTGGAGATAACCGCCCCCCAGCTCCTGGGCGTGCTTGAGAAGCCAGGGTTATCTTGCGTGGGCCAGCTCCTGAAGGAGGCGCACTAGCAGGCGCTTCCCCTCCTTCCATCCCGTGCTTCCTCCTCAGGCTCCCGATGTCGGTTACCTGTAGGCTCCTGTGAGCTGTGCGGGACGGGGGAGATGAGGAGAGGCGGAGGGGGTGCTGTGGCGTGGGGGAGAGGGTCCTAGTCCAGGAGAAGCCAGGCTCCGCTGCCCTGTTGGCGTGGGCTCAGGCCCCAGGTGAAGCCTCAGTAAGTGACTGGAGTCCTCGATTAGCGGCTGTGACGCGGATCGTTTGACCTCTGAGCTTCAGTTCTTTCTTCTGGAAAGTGAAGGTGATAACTGTGCCCTTCTGTAGAGACTTTGGCGAGGATTAAGCGAAGTGACGTGACGCACACATGAACCGCTTCGCTCCGGGCAGAAGTGCTCGTAAGCCCGCCGTGATTAGCCAGCTCCGTCACAGGCCCTCGTGAAGGGAAGACCCCAGCTGGTCATTTTTTCCCCACAAGCCCACACCCCCTACCCCCCAGCACACCAGTACCTCTCCTTCCCTCAGAGTTAATGCAGTTACAGCCACAACAGAGCTCTTTTACAGAGTTCCTACCCTCCCTGCCAGCTTCCCCCAAAAGAAACGCCGTGGTCCAGCCGTAGCTACCACGCGTGAGCTCTGTGTGGTGTGGGGGGCGAAGGGCAAGCAGGACGCACGTGTTCCTGCGCCGCCACCACCACCCCTCCTGCTGTGTCGGATACGACGTACTGAGCCCCCGACAGTCGTCTCACTCGAAGACCAGACCACACAATTCCAAGAGTCACGAGCAGCTGGGAGCTCCTAGGCAGAGGAGATGGTGTCCTCTTCACCCCCTTGTTCAGTAACGGTGCCTCAGGCCAGGAGGGCGTGGCGAGCTCTGACTCGTGGGTGACGCACAGGTACTTCACAGATCTGTGCTGAGTGAATCCTGGTTTCATTTATAAAAGGCGAAAGCCCACTCTTTCCGTGCGGAGTCATAGCGTACCTGAGAAGTCGAGGGCCTCCAGGAGCCTCGTCAAGGTAAATAATGACTCTACAGAGAGACTTCAGATGCAGGCGGGGCGGGGTGGGGCGGTATCCTTTGTTAAAGCAGTCGAGGGGCTGGGAGGCAAGATCAACCTGTGGAACCCTCACAAGACACCTCAGAAGGGTGTAGCTTCTCACACAGCCCTCTGGGGGCCATGTTCTGTTTCTGACTTAAACTCGGCCTTGGATCCTGAAAGCTTGCCATTGTTCAGAGACGATGAAGGGGGGAAATGTTTATATTAGAATAAAAGGTAACCAGTGTTCCGTTCTATCTGAAGATGAATAGAATTTTGACATGATCTTTTAAAAATAATAATAAAGAATCAACATTGGAGCTCTGGATGTAGGCAGTACAAGGCAGGCTTGCTGGGTTCCTTTCCCGTCTTAAACCTGGACTCCCAGAGAGACGGCTCTGTGGTTCCCGGTGTCCTCCAGTACCTTCCACTCCCCCTTGCTTCACTCCTTCCGTGGTGCTTGGGCAGCAAGCATGTCATCTGGCTGGAAATTCAGAGAGTTAGGTAGGCACGCTGGGACTGCCCCCGAGTGAACTCCGCCTCCTCTCCCCACTCCCTTACCCCACCTGGGAAATGCACACGGGATGTTTGGTTACATGCTCCGTTTCCCCTCTGTGAGGCTTTAGAACAGAGGCATTAACTCACTTAATCCTCACAACACCCCATGAAGGAGGTTACTATTATTCCTACTGTACAGATGAGGAAACTGAGGCAAAGAGAGGTTAAGTAATTTGCCCAGAGTCACACAGTAACTGGTAGGGCTGAGACTGGAACTCAGACCATCTGGGTTTTAGCCACTGTGCCATAATACAACTCTTCTGGAAAAAAGGCAACTCAGACTGAAAAACCTCCAACTCGCTCCGTCTCTTGCCCCCAAAACCCTGTGAACTTGGCCTCTCTGAAGATTTCAGCCCAAGCGTTCAAGAGCAGGATCCTCTGAGGATACCGGGCGCTGGAGAAGAGTGACGTAAGCATCATCAGTGCATTATTAGTTTAGTATTAGGAAATCTTCCCTGGTCACCCAGTGCTGACGGGGAACCCTCTTTAGGGGGCTGGTCGGCACCAAAGCCCCATCCTTGGGGCCCCTCTCCGTGGGTGGGGTCATGCCGTGTGCCTGGGCCGGGTGGCTCCTCAGCGAGCCCCTGGATCCGGGGGCTGCAGCTTTGAGCCGTCCCTGTCAGCAGCTCGGCTTCAGCGCCAGCGAGTGGAGGCAGTCATCAGTGGAAAGGTTTCAGAAACTGTGGGAAGGAGGGCGTTCTTTGAGAGCTCTCTGGGCTTTAAGCTTTGGGGGGTGAGGGGTGCACACACACAAAATTTTCTTCTCATCTGTTCTCAGAAGCCTGGAAAAAAATGGGCTATAATGAATAGCAATTGAGGTTATGGTGATTTTCATATGAATTGTCAAATCTTCTGTGTCCATTACGTGTCTTTTATGGTGAGGAAGTTGATTGTGTAACTGAAATAAGAAACTCCACCTGACTGTTAAGTGATAATTCAGTTCCCCAGCCCTTTGGCTCTCTGTCCAATACTGGAAGGGAAAAAAAACCTTTGTGGGAGACAGACAACTTGCTTCTCTGGAAAATGGTCAGTCCAGACCAGAATGTCCTCCTGCCCTTCGGCTTGCCTTGGGTCCCTGGTGGTCCTTGACAAGGAGTGGAGTGATGGGGGGCAGGGGCCAGGGCGGGGGGTGGGGGACAGCTGTGGTTAGCCCCCAAATGTCAGTTCTTCCCACAGACTCTTGTCAGAGTTCCAGGAAAAGGCCCGTCGTGCAGTCTGGGTGGTGGTTCTGTGCTGGCAGAAAGCCCAGGGTGGGGGTTGGTTGGGTGGAGAAGAGGCAGAAACCTGAGAGTGAGTTCTGGGTCACTCAGCCTCAGGGTAAACTGCTTTCTATACTTGTAAAAAGCTCTGTAGGTGGGACTGCAAACCTTGGAGCCAGGTGAAGGGCAAGGCAGGACTCCCCCTCCCCCTCCCAGACAGTGGTGCCACCTCACCTGGCACCATTGTCCTGATCAAATGTGTTCACTCAGGGACACTTCCTGAGCACCTCCTGGGTCCTGGGCCCTGTCCTGAGTGCCAGGGACGTAGTGATGAACAGGCCAGACACAGCCCTGGCCCTCGCGGAGCTTCCAGTCCAGCAGGGAAAAGACGCGATGATCATAATAGGACATGACGAGTAATAGACCAGACACAATGGAAGAGACTGGCCAGCCCAGGCAGGTCACTCAGCTTCCGTGCCCCGGCTTCATCATTTATGAAGTGGGGCTCAGCACTCCCCCGCAGGCTGTTGCAAGGCCTAATGGGATTGTTTTTGTTAAGTACTTGGCATATGGCAGGTACTGGATTAATATTGATATAAATGCATGGATGAATATGGTCTTATGGCAAATCTCCATTCATTCTACAAATATTTATTGAGCACCCACTCTATCCCAGGCATTGTTCTAGATGCTAAGAATATCGCAGTGAATAAAACAGAGAAAAGCCTTGCCTCATAGAAATCACACAGTATTCAGGGAAGACAGACAATACAATAATTGAGTAGAATGCATACTACATTTGATGATGAGTGGTGTTACGGAGAAAAATAATGCAGGGAATGTGAATGTGTAGGGAGAGCTGGTGATGGGCAGATACAGGTCAGGGAAGACCTCACTGAGAAGGTGACATTTGTGAAAATCCCTGAAGGAGGTGAGAGAGCTAGCCATGCAAATACCTAGAGGAAGGAGCATTTCAGCAAAACCAACAGCAAGTTCAAAGTCCGTGTGGCCACTGCATGCCTGGCATGTTTGAGAACAGCAAGGAGGCCAATGTGGTGTGGCCAGAGAGGTGGGAATGTGGGGGATGGTGTAGGGCTTTGGGACCAAGTTAAAGACTTACTCAGAGTGCTGTGCTGGGTGGAGAGAGGGCATGCAAGGGGTGGGGCATAGGAGAGCTTTGAATAGAAGAGTGGCATGATCAGCTTGGCTTCGTGGTGTTAACAGGATCCCTCTCTTGGTTCTGCTGGGAATGGAGCACAAAGAAAGAAGCAGGGAGATCAGCTATGCTATTGCTGGTGAGCAGTGCTGGTCTCTTGGACCAGGTGGTATCAGGGGAGATTGGAAGATGGAAATTGACCTCCTGGGGAAGGACAGTACATTTCTGGGTAGAAGTGGCCTGCTCTGCCCCATCCTCACCTTCCTTCGCAGATGCCAGAGGAAGCTGATGGGAACCACAGCACCCTGACCAAGGGCTGCCCTGAGGAAGCCAGAGTGGCTCAGAAAGTCAGGACTGGACTTTTTCTCTCCAAATAAGATAAGAGCTACAGAAATACAGGTGGGCTGGACCTGATCTGGCCTTGGAAGGTGGTGTTTCCAGGATTTCATTCTTTGGCTGGGGCTTTGTGTTCACTGGGGCTTCTTTGAGCCTTCACGGTTGTTTATGCCTGTGGTCGCATCCTTTTTCCATAGGTAGTTGTAATTTAGGGAAGGAGAGGGAGGTCCTGAATTACCTGTAAGAGGACACCCTGGCTTCTCGACTGTCTGGCCTGGGGCTCTTCTTGAGTGGGTCCCCATTTAAGCCAGCCTGAACTGGGCAAGTTCAGATCTATACAAATGATAATTCAGAGAGTGAGAATGTCCTTTACAAAGAGCACATCCTGATGATAATAACAATTATAAATAATCTGGCAACGGAATTTATAGAGATAACAGGAAAACCATTTGAAATCAGAACATCCAGGAATATCACGAGGATAGAGTCGTGGTAATTGTTATAAAAACTGCCAATATGGAGTGTTTCGTCTATATCCATTAGCAGATTTAATCCTCATAACAACCCTGTAGAGGTGCTGCTGTGGACTCTATTTTACGGATGAGAGAAACACACACACACATGCACACACACACATGGATTCAGTACCTCACCCAAAATGGTTCAGAAGTAGATGATCTGTCCCCAGAGCCCCTGCTCTTGGCCACAACTCCTTAAGATGCCTCCAAACAAATTCTTACAATTTAAATAACTTTGTCTTTATGTTTACATTGAACTTTCTCATAAACTTGAAGATCACAGATAATAGCTGCTGAAACGTTTCCATGGAAACCAAGAGTCTGAATCCCCGAGGGCTCCCAGATGGCTCTGGCGGGCCCACGATGCCGGGGGGCCGTCTAGAATGATTAGGGCAGAGGAAGGTGCTAATCCATCAAGGAGAGGCCTTTACAGCTGATGTAAACTTGGCCGTCTCCCCTCCGCTGCTCTTTGTCTCCTTATCCCCCTCCACCCCCCTGGCCTGCAGACAGGCCTGATGTGTCGGCATCTCAATGGCTTCTGCTGTCCCTGGAGGTCAAGGCCTGGCCTTGGGCCCTGAGGCCTCCTGGAGTAAATGAGTAAATTGAGGGGAGGGGTGCAGGGAAGAGATCAAAAGAGAATGGGGTCCTTCCTGCTTCCATCTACCTGTAATCTGCTGCTTACCCCGTCCTGAAGGCAGGGAAAATGAACCCCCGTGACCTTGCAAGTAGCTCCCCTAAGGGAACTCGGGAGGGACAGGGTCCTTCCCCAGCCTAGAAATAAGCTCTCTGAAACCCATTGGACGAACCAGCCCAAATCAGGAAGAATTTTTTTCTTAAAAAGTACATTAAACTGAATCACACACGAGGCCAGAGGTGGAAGGCAGGTGTGAATTCTCTAAACTTCTACTACAAGACCAAAGGAAGGAGAAAAATTTCCATATTTTCTCAGCTATTTCAAAATGCATTTTTTAGATTTCAGATGAAGAGACTGTTCCAAATGACCTCTTCTTTCAAGGGAAATAACTCACTCTGTTTCAATTCTCTATTTTTCTTCTCAGCCTCTGTCTCTTTCTATTTTAATCTCCGTCTCCCAACAAGAATCGCCAGGCACTTCCGCCAGGACCTCCTCCCTTCCCTCCATTGCAGAGCCAACCCACCAGCCATCGCCCAGCAGCACTTCTGTCCCCATCGGGGAGGTGGGCCTGCCTCTGGGCCTGGGCAGTGGAGAAATCAGCTTCTATTCTTGCCCTGACCACACAGCTCTCCGTTTAGGGCTTTGCTGCCTAGCAGGTTTGTATCAAGGAGAGACAGGTTCCACTGTGCCTCCCGGGCTCTGTCTGTGACCTGGGGCGAGAGGATCGTTCAGTTGGCTGACAGCTGACCTCCTGCAGCTAATTAGTGCCTCTAGCTGGACTGAGCAGCCTGGACCAGGAAGAGCTTTGCAAAATGTCAATTACTGATGGATTGCTTGTTGCTGCTTCCTAGGAGTGCTGTCAGCAGGACCTGGGCCTTGTGGTTTAGGAGCCAGACGGCGGGATCCCCACTCACACAGGGTCCTGGGTGACTCTGATAGGCAAATCCTCTTAGGAAGGCGGGATCACAGGCACCAGTTTCTTTTGATCCTCCCCTCTGCCATCCCTTTCCTGTGGGGCTGTTTGAACAAAGTCTAATTCATTAAGTACTTGGGATGTGGCAGTTTACTGGAGGGTCCAGGACCCCTGTCCCCTGATGATGATGACAATGGGATCCCGGTTATAGGTTTATTGGACTCTTGCCATGTGTCAGGCATCCGGCTTCAGGCTTTCTGTGCGTTTGCCGTGTTAATTCTCACCATAACCACTAGAGAGAAGAAACGATGTCTATTTTACAGATGAAGAAACTAAGGTCTAGAGATTGAATAAACCAACCAGGGTCACGGTCAAACCGTGAGTTGATGGCATTCATTTTTTTCCAGAAGATATTTATTAGGTATCTACTCTGTGCCTGCCATGTTCAGGCAACCCTTGCCAAGAAGGAGTTTGCATTTGGGAGGGGGTGCCAGGTGTTGAAAAGCTAAGCAAATAAATAAACACAGTAATCTGTATAATTGTTTCCAGGGAACTGTAAGGGCTCTCTTCCAGGGCAAAGCCGGGAGCCCCAGAGCTCTCTGAGGCTGGCAGCATTACCCTGTGACCTGGGGGCCTCATCAGGCAGAGTAAGTCACCTGAACGTCCCCAGTGCTTAGCACTGCCCGGTAGCCATTCATTCTCATTAGGAAACGATTCTGTGCAAAGCTGCTTGGCCTTGTTTTTTGAGGGGCAGAGCCAGAGCTGGCATTCAGGGTGTTCCCACGATGCTGGCACTTGGTGGCACAGGAGGGAATTGCATCTCTCCTCCATGGGGCAGAACCAGCACTAGTGCCTCCCTGGCCCGGCCTCACCGGGTGTAAGTACTGTAGTTAGTCTTGTTATCAGTGAAAGTAACTCGGGGATCGCCGTGATGGGGAAGCCCTGCGTAATTTTTGGTGGTTCTGATGTTCTGGTTACAGCTGTGCTCTAGGAAGGCCGGGGAGGGGAGAACCCCACGTTCTCATTATCAGCGGTTGCAGGTTCCCGCTTGAGGTGGGAGCCCCCTCCCTTCCCCCTGCCTCACTGAGTCAGCCTTCAGCTGGCCCTGCCCCGTGTCCACGAATAGCTCCTCAACATGCTTTCACTCCGGAAACTCATCTGCCTGACTCACCGCCTGCTCTGGGCACCTCCTCCGGGGAGAAGCTCCTGCCTCTGCCCCTACCCTAGCAGGGGAGGAGCCAGGAAAAGGGAAAATCCCTTACTGAGCCGTCAAAAGCCGAGGTATCCCCTGTGGGAAATATCAAAAGCCGAGGTATCCCCTGTGGGAAATATCAAAAGCCGAGGTATCCCCTGTGGGAAATACCTGCAGCCCAGCTTGCCTCTGCTTCAGGTGCCCAGAACTGGCGACTCACTGACATCTGAGAGACAAGGGCCGAGGGTCAAATCTGGGGAGGCGATTGCATCAGGAAACTGTGCAGATCTTAAAGTATATAAATAGCCAAACATTCTAAGCTGAAAAAAGGTCCGCAAGATATGGGATTCATTTTTTTCCAGAAGATGTTTATTGAGTATCTACTATGTGCCTGCCATGTTCAGGCAACCCTTGTGTGTTACGATCATAATGATATTATTTTTCACCTGTCTGTGAAAAAAACATTGGTATGTTAATTTATGCACAAAAAAAGGCTCTTTGAAGAAAAAATATGTACTATATTAATAAGTTTTATCTCTGGGAAGTAAGATGATAGGAAACTGTCTTTTTCTTTATTCATTATACCTGATTTTTAAATAATGATCATATTTACCTTTATAATCAGAAAAAAAAAGATTTGGGGAAAAGCTTCCTAATAAACCAAGCCCAAGTGTCCTGAAGGGCGTTAGCCTTGTTAAATGCCTAGCAAGGACCCAAGGGTGACTGTTAAATGCATGAAGCGACAGGGGTGGAGTAACATCCACTCAGCACACGTTAGCTGCCTCCCTCGCCACAGAAGGACCGAGGACCAAGCCCACAGGGCAGGCGTCTCCCTCACAGCCCCCGCACGCACAGGAGAGGGAGGCACGCCTGAGTTCGTGGCCGTCGCGTCCTTGGGGCCTCGCCCAGTGCCTGGCCCCTGGTGAGCGCTCAGTGAAAATAGTTTCCTGTGAATGGACATGTAAACAAATAGACAGCATGCAACTGACTATTACAAGTGCTACAGAGTATAGACAGACTTGAGGGCTTACGGGAGAGGTCGCCTCGCTAGAAATTAGGGAAGTTCACATGGTTTGTTTCTGGGATATTCTTATTTTGTTATTTTTTTTTAAGGATTTACTTATTTATGAACATTTAATAAATTTCTTATCTTAGAATAGTTTAGATTTACAGAAAAGTTGCGAGAATATTAGAGGAAGCTCCCAGACACCCCACTCCAGTTTCTGCTATTATCAGCCTACACTTGTCACAACCCATGAACTGATATTGATGCACTGCTGTTGACTGCAGGCCATGCTTCTTTAGGATTTCCTTAGTTTTTGCCTAATGTCCCCTTTCTGTCCCAGGACCCCAGGTCACATTTAGTCCTCCTGTCTCCTTAGAGTCCTCCAGGCCTGACGGTTTCTCAGACTCTCCTTGTTCTCGGCGAGCTTGACAGTTTTTAGGAGTACTGGTTAGGTATTTTGTGGCATACCCTTCCATTTGCGTTTGTCTGAGGTTTTCCTCGTGATTAGGGTGGGATTGCGGGTTTTTTGGAAGACCTCAGGGGTGAGGCGCCCTTCTCATCACGTCACATCAAGGGTACACGCTGTAAGGTGACTTATCACGACGATGTCCACCCCACCACCTGGCTGAGATCATGTGCATCGGGTTTCTCTACTGTGAGGTACTCTTTTTTCCCCCTTCTGGCCCTTTCCATACTGAGCGCCTCAGAATGACATCACTGTGCACATCCCACACTTACAGGAAAGGAAGTTATTTATGCTCCACCTCCTTGAGGGGAAGGTATCTGTATAAATTAGTTGGAATTATT
The DNA here is from genome assembly GCF_057802395.1 of Ceratotherium simum simum. Taxonomy (NCBI): domain Eukaryota; kingdom Metazoa; phylum Chordata; class Mammalia; order Perissodactyla; family Rhinocerotidae; genus Ceratotherium; species Ceratotherium simum. The sequence continues at coordinate 31,726,871 of NC_141933.1, forward strand.
TAGTATGAAAGATTTGTCTATTTCATCTCGTTTATTTAACCAGTTATTCAATTATTCCATCATTATTAATCATATAGATGCATGGGTATTTATTTCATATTTTGAGTTATTAGCCAGTACTGTGTTATTTATTGGTCAAATTGTTCCAACTTGGGCCACTGAGAGGTCTTTGGGTTGGCTCCTGCCTCCCTCGACATTCTCCTTCATTTTGGTTTTTTGTGCACTCTCTCCATTTCTGGCGCAGCAGGATGCTCCAGGCTCGTCTTGTGTATTCCTAGTCATTTCTCCAGGGAGCTCTGGGTCCTTCTATTGGAGAATGGTATTAGGAAGCAGGATCTGGGTGTGGGGTGTGCTCATTGCTACTGGGGTGTCTGAGACATTCCTTTTGGAAGAAGATTTTCAGAAACTAGAGAAAGAGGAGCCAAATCTATTCTAAAGTTTTGTGATGAAAATAAGAGGGAAGGGGCTGGAAGAGGCAGTCTAAGCCTCTTGCTAGATCAACAACTCTAGTGGGACACCTGCAGGGTCCTGTGGCCCCTGCCTCGGGTGGCTATGAACAGGCAAGTAAATGGCCCAGATGCTGTAAGGAGGGACCACCATCATTCGGGGGTCCTGAGGGGGCAGGCCTCCCCATGAACAATGTACTAGAACCTTCCCTGCCCACCCCTGGCCCCAGGGACCCTTTGTAGCCTGTCCTGTGTTCCAGGCACTTCCCTAGGTTCTCACTGGACCCCTACAATGCCCTGCAAGGTACTGTAGGATTGTTGGCCCATTTTACTGCTGAAAGACTGAGGACATTTCTGGCATCCCTGAGTAAGTGACTGACCCAGCGTTCAAACCTCAGTGTGGCCCTCAGATTCTCCTTCACTGAGCTGGGCTGCCTCTGAGTGTGGTTTGTGAACGCAGGAGTGGACTGTGGTTTCCCCCAGTGTGCGAGCCTACCCTCTCTGCTGTCTCTCACCAGAATGGTTGTCATAGGCAAATGTCACGGCTGCGTCTGTGTGCGCACATGTGTGTCTGTCCATCCTACAGGCTCTGCAGGGGCTTCTGCACAGATTTCCACCCCCGGCAGGTCAGAGCCCTGCTAGGAACTGAACGATGGTGAGGTTCAGAGGAAGGAACTTGAACACTTCTAGGAGATCATATGCAAAGTGGGCCAGTAGAGCCTGAAACGGGTGGCAGTGACTGTGTAGATGTGTACAGGCCTGTTTCAAAGATATTTAATGGCATAAGAAAGTGCTTCACAATGGGTGAAATGACACACCACTGTAGGTTTAAAAAATATATTAGTACTTCTAAGTGATGGGATTATGGGTGATTTTTATTTTCTACCTTGCACTTGGCTGTATTTTCTATATTTTTCTGCAGTAAACATGCATTATTTGTTCTTATAATGACAGAAGTAATTTAACGTGAAGCTAATGAGGGTGCGTCATCCTCATCTCCTAGGACTGATTTCTTATTGAATGTGTTTGTCTTATTTTTCTATGTGCTGCTTCCATGTCTTTTGTGGTGGTGTCCTAAGGAAGCCCATTCTAGTATAGAATCATTGCCAATTTGGTGGTAAAGAATAAATAGTTTTTTTTTTAATTATCAAATAGTGAGATACCACTTCACACCTACCAGGATGGTTTTAACCAAAAGGACAGTCGATAACAAGTGTTGAGAAGGATGTGGAGACACCGAACCCTCATATACTGCTGGTGGGAACGTAAAATGGTGCAGCCACTGGGGAAATAGTTTGGTGGTTCCTCAGAAAGTTAAGCATAGAATTACTGTATGACCCAGCAGTTCTACTCCTAGGTGTATACCTAAGAGAAATGAAAAAGTGTGTTCTCACAAAAACTTATTTGTGAGTGTTCACAGCAGTATTATCCATGATAGCCAAAAAGTGGAAACAACTCAAATGTCCATCAACCGATGAACAGAGAGACAAAATGTGGTTTATCCATACAACGGAAGATCATCCAGCCAGAAAAAGGAGGGAAGTACTGGTAACATGCTGCAACATGGATGAACCTGAAAAACATAATGCTGCATAAAAAAAGCCAGACACAAAAGCCTGCATATCATGGGATTCCATTTATATATGAACTGTCTAGAATAGGCAAATCCATAAAGGCAGAAAGTAGATAACTTGCCAGGGCTGGAGAGGGGGTGGTGGAGATGTGGAGAATGGGATATGACTACTAATGGGTACCGGGTTTCTTTTTGGGGTGATGAAAATGTTCTGGAATTAAATAGTGGTTATGGTTTCACAATTCTGTGAATATACTAAAAACCACTAAATTGTACATTTTAAAAGGGTAAATTTTACGATATGTGACTTACATCTCAATTTAAAAAAAAAAAACACCAATATTGACTTAACGCTAGGCTGCGATTTCCTTCCTAGCTGTGTGATCTTGGGCAGGTTGTTTAACTTCTTGCAGTGCCAGTTTTCTTATGATAAAATGAGGACTCCATTCCTTCCAGGGTGCTTGGGACATTGTCCTGACTCCACGCTCCTCCTCTGCATTCTCCTCTGGTCTGCAGTGAACTGCTCCCTAGGAAGGCGGATCTGTCACTCGTGGAAGGGGATCCTGGTTTTGCTTTCTACTCCCATAGGGCAGCCCTCCCTTAAACTACCCCTTCCTAGAGACGGGGCTCCTGGGTGGGGGTAGAGGAGGGGCAGAGTGATGGCTCATTCTGCCAAGCCATTTCCACTGTTTACTTGAAGAAATAAAAGTCAAATAGGGCACGGCTTCCAAGCTCAAAGCGCTCATGTAGCGCATGTGTTTATTTTCACACAGACACTTGCTTGTCTCCCTTTCTTCCCTCCCTTTCTCTCTTTCCCTCTTTTTTTTTAAGGCAAAGGGTTAGGAGAGCTGGGGGCCGAGAGCGGGGGCTCTGCCGTCTGCAAACCCAGTGTGGAATCAAAGCTGTTGCTTACAAGCCGTTGACTTCACCCTGTCAGTGGTGGGCCTTGCAGACCATACTTCAGTGCTCCGCTCGCCAGCTTGTCCTTTGGATCAGGACCAGGGCAGGGGAGGGCTGAAGTTGGAGGGCAGACTCACACACCCTCTCTTTCCATTCTGCTCTAATGTCTGTGCCTGAGCAATCAGCGCCCAGCAGGCCCTGCGCTCTAGTGTCTGCCCTCCCAGACAGCCATCTCCCAATTAGCTGAGCCGTTGCAGGAGACTGGTGTCACAGAGACGGGGGTTTTCTTTAGCTTTTAACTCCATCTGAAGCCAAAGCCTTTGTTTGGTTTGCTTTAATATTGAGAGAGACCAATTTTTACTAAGCTTAAATCTAAAATAAATTCATGTTCTCTGAACATAAGGTTTTCTTACTTATAAGTATCTTGGTTCTTGGAACTGCAGAGATTGCAAAGAGAAGGAAGGAGTAAGATGAAAAATACAGCTTCCACCCTTCATAAGCCAGCCATCTACAACAAGGTTACCAATATCACAGACGACTCCTACCTCGAGCCCGAGAACCCTGGGGAGGAGCAGAGTGCAGTGTGATTAGAGATGACAATGAGCCAGTGAGGATAATGACACAGACAAGGACACCCTCCATCTGTTGTGTGCCCACTCTGTGCCCGGCACTGCGCTGAACACACACGTGTGTTGTCTCAGTTGATCCTCACTCTCGATCTCTGAGAGTAGGTGTTATCCCCATTTTACAGGTCAGGAAACTGAGGCTCAGAGAATTGGTCACGTACGTGAGGTCACACAGCGAGTAAGTGGTGGAGCCAAGATTTGAGGCTGGATCCACCTAATTTGTGAGCTTGTGCTTGTAAACACTGCACGAGTGTCAGGGGAGGCTCTGGGAAGAAGCTGGTGCTCAGGTGCTGGGTAGAAAGAGGATAGACATGATGGGGGAAGCCACTGGTATTGAGGCTGCAATCCTGAGCATTTCAGAATCCAGAAGAAGGGGGTGGATCGTCCTTTTCTTTTCCAAACCTGTCAGGATAGGCACACATACCACACACCCCAGAGTCGTGCGTGAGTCCTGGGCTCCCGGATTTAAGAGGGGTGGAGCCATGACACATAAGGAACCTGTGACGCTGGGGCCAGCCCGGTGGCCTAGTGGTTAAGTTCACATGCTCCACTTCGGTGGCCCGGGGTTCATGGGTTTGGATCCCGGGTGCAGACCTACACACTGCTTGTTAAGCCCTGCTGTGGCGGCGTCCCACATGCAAAATAGAGGAAGATGGGCACAGGTGTTAGCTCAGCGCCTATCTTCCTCAGCAAGAACAACAAAAAAGGAAGCTGTGATGCAGGTGGGGCCCCACTGTGGGAAGGGGGTGGGTTTACTGGTGTGGACACAGGACGGCAGGGTAGAAGCTGCAACAAGACTGAATTGGATTAAATAAGAACATTGCAGTAGTTAGCGCTGCACATGAGCTCTCTTAGGAGGAAGTGAAGTCGTGGTCACTGGGACTGTGTCCTCAGACAGCCACTTAGGATATCGTGCAGGAGTGTTGACTGTCAGAGCTGTGATGGGCTGGTGAGTGTGTGTGTGGGGTGGGGTGGTGACTATGGACAACACAGTGGCAGCTCATTACAGAGGGATTGTGGGTGAGCATGAATAGGGTTGCAGGCTGTGTGGAGTCTGTGGCCCTGCCAGCCTCGGCTGTGCACATACGGGGTGTGTGCTTCTGAGTTTCGGAGGGAGGAGGTGTTGTTTGTGTGAGTTTCAGTGCGTCCCTGGGGCAGAGAAAGTATCCCCTGAAACAGTCAAGGAGGCTAGGAGGTTTGCATTCTTTCTCACCTTGGCTGTCTGGCAGGTGGCTTGAGGGGTGGACTTTAAGATCTCTGAGGTGACATACTGCTTCAGCCTGGGTGTAATGTGGGGCATGCCGACAGGTTGGTGATTCCAGTCATAAGACAGATGTGGTGGAGGGGGACTCGCTCCCCTGGTTGCTGCCTGCAAGGCCTGACCCCTCACATGGTGGGCCCACACAGCAAAGCAGAGATGGCAGAGTGAGAACAGGGCCTAGTGGGGGCCACCCAGGCAGGAGAAACACCCCATGGAAAGATACGGTTGATCAGCTCAAGGCAGTGAGAACGTGGGGGCTGTGTTGTGTGGCAGCAGCCTCTGCTGGTGATGCTGCTTATGGGGGAACGTAAAGGGAACTCGGGTGCTTCAGATAAAGACGTGGGCACAGGCTGGGCAGAGCGAGGATTTCAGAGTGGCCGTGTGCCCCCTCCATCTATCAGTTCTGCTGCTCAAATCCAGGAGGGTCCAGCCCAGCTGTCTTGGAAGGATGTCCGAGTTCTGCCGCCTCCCGGGCAGGCTGCCCGTGCAGCCTCAGTCATGGCGGGGCCGGGGAGGGGGTCCTGCCCAAACAGGCTGATTCACTGTTTCCACTGGGTCCTGGCCGTCTTGGTGGGCAGATCACAGCCAGCCTCGTAAACTCTCTCTCCTCTCGTTCATGTGACGTTTATAGCCCCACGGGGAGCTGGCTTTTTAATGAGCCTAATTTGAGACTGTTAAGTAGGAGTTTGTAAAACAAACAGCGAGGGACTCCCGCCAAAGCCCGAAGCTGCAGTTTAAGCACCCTGGTCACACACAGCTCTGCACACAGGCCGAGACCCTGCCAAGCCTAGGGCAGGGGGGCAGGGGTGCTCCCCAAGGGGAGGCCTCTCTCCCAGGCAGGCTTTGTCTTTCCGCCAGAAACCCGTGGAGACGTAGCAAGAGACCTTCGCATTTTGGTTCTGTGTGGAAAGCACTGGAGGGTCCTGGCTTTCCAGTGGAGGAGAGGACCCCTTTGGGAGCAGCTCTATGTGTAAGTCCAGGGCTGGATGTCAGGGGACCAGAAGGCCCTGAGTGCCCCTCCTTGGATGACACCCCCACAGCAAACCCCACAAGGGTGAGAGTCTGTAATCCTAAGACACCTGTGAGGAAACCCCACGTCTGCCTGTGGCTCTTGTTCCATGGGGGGAGATCTGGTTTTCACACTGAGTGTGGTGGAGGATGCTGTTCCAGGCCCTGTTCAGGTCACCTCCCTCTGAGGGGTCCCGGGGTAAGAGCAGGCTCCTCGCCTCCCACGTGGCTGCTCTGGGCTTGCTCCGAGGCGGGGCAGGAAGCAGGGCTCTCTGGTGTTGGAGCACTGGGTTCCGGTAACTCGGGGGCCCTGCCTGGGGGGGTCCCTCATGACTCATCCAAAGTAACGGCAGTAGAAACTGTGAGCTTCTAGAATGGTGCGTGCTGCACCATTGACAGTGATGGTGAGAACAATATCTGGGGCCATGGAAAGACATCCGTGAAATATTGTTACGTGGAAAAGGAGGTCATTAAAGTATGTGGAGGGGTTCCTTTCTTCCAATTAACAGTAGAGGTACAAACTGAAAGCATACGTGCAGATTCAAAAGAAAGGGTATTAAATCATAATGTCATTGGCGATTATCTCAGGGCACTAAAATTATGGTGACTTTTATTTTCTTCTTTTTTCCTATCTGCATTTTTTTTTTTTCCTGGGAAAGGTTAACGTCTGTTGCCAGTCTTCCTCTCTCTCTCTTTTTTTTTTTCCTCCCCAAAGCCCCAGTGCATGGTTGTGTATTCTAGTTGTAGGTCCTTCTAGTTCTTCTATGTGGGATGCCAACACAGCATGGTTACTGACAGGCTGGTGGTATGGTTCCGCTCCTGGGAACTGAACCCGGGCTACGGAAGCGGAGAGCGCCGAACTTGGACCACTAGGCCACCAGGGCTGGCTCAACCTACCCGCATGTTTTAGGCTAAAATGAACCGTGAGTGGAGCTCTGTGGACACTCACTGAGCGGCAGCCGAATGGTCTGCCAGGAAGATTCCCTCTGGCAGGCGCGCCCAGCCCTCCTGTCTGAGCTAAGTGGGGGCTGGGGCCACCGCGGCCACCCAAGCCCTCGGGGAAGTGGCATCGTGGACCAGAACCACTGTGTTCTCAGTGGAGTCTGAGGTGTTCCCACAGCCAGCCGGAATGGACAGGGGCTGTGGGCAGTCATTGTCAACCTCGGTGGGGGTCTGGGGGCCCTGGGAGTGGGGACATGGCTTTATCATTGGACTCTTTGTATGGTTTTATTTGAACAAAGTGTTCCATGGTTTAAAATTTTTTTTGAAAACTAATGATTTACAGAAACCATCTTGTTTTAGAGAAATCAGTTCATCTGCAAGTCACAGAAAACCCCACTGTTAAGGTATGAATTGTGTCCCTCCAAAATCCATGTGTTGAAGTCCTAACCCCAGGACCTCAGAAGGTGACTGTACTTGGAGACAGGGCCTGCTAAGAGGTAATTCAGGTAAAATGAGGGCATATGAATGGGTCCTGATCCAATCAGCCTGGTGTTCTTGTAAGAAAAGATTAGGACACAGACACACAGGGACGACCACTTGAGGACACGGGGAGAAGGCGGCCTCTGCAAGCCAAGGAGAGAGGCCTCGGGAGGAACCAACCCCCCCTCACCTTGATCTACGACTTCCAGCCTCCAGAGTTGTGAGATTCCTACCCCCAGCTGTGGTGGTTTATTTCTCTCCTGTCACAGGAAGTTCAGGGAGAGGCAGCCCCTGATGGTGTCGGCTGCTGCATGTGACCATCAGAGACCCAGGCTCTTTCCGCTGTCTGCTCTGCCATCCTTAGCGCGTTGGCTCTGGTCTCACTCATGTCCCTTCATGAAGATTGTCCCCTCACTGCAGCCCATGGGGACAGTGCTCCAGCTTTTGCAGCAGGTGGCCTGCCTCCTGGTTGCGCAGCATCTGCTGCTGCACCTTCTTCAGACAACGTGTCACATTCGAGACAGAAGCAAGAGCAAAGGCCCTGCCAGCTGGACGACCTTGATCAGGAAAAGCAATATTTTCCAGAACCCCTGAAGTCCTGACTTTATGTTTCACTGTCCAAAACCATGTTGTGCAGCTGTAAGGGAGCCTGGAGAGGTGTCCCCCAGGGCTCATATTGCGTAGCCGTCCCAGGCAGAATTGGGGTTCTGTCACAGGAGGGAGGGGGACTGGAGTTGAGAGGTCGCTGAGAGGGTCAGCGCGGTGTCAAGCATCCGGCGAGTGTTTTTGCACCTCTTTGCAGGGAAAGATTGTGGTGTCTTTCAGGATCCTGGGGGTGACGCACTGGGGTTTGGGATGTCTCCATCCCAGGAATGAGCATTCTACAGGGGCTTCTTTCTATGCACGCACTTCCTTCCCTGCACGTTCCCCCGCGTCAGCCTGCTCCGGGCTGTGTGGTATTGCTCAGCTGTGAGATGACCAGGGACTGTTTGCTTCTCATAAAGTCTGTAAAATCCCTTTGGGGTTCCTGGAGTAAGTGGGGCCTTTCTGAAACATCCTGTTATTTTTCCTCCCTTGCTGCTGATGACGGCACAAAGCAAAAGCCCTCTCTTCAGACTCCTTGCAAGAGTCTAGTACCTACTGCAGACCCCTCGTCTAGCATGTATCATGCGTTTTAACTCTTTGTCTACATAGTAGAGTGTATTGTTTTCCTGTCCTCCTGAGCAGGAGCCTGGGTCTCACTCACCTCCGTATTCCCGGCACCAAGCTCAGTGTAATGAACAGGCCTGTGAGGAGTATTGGAATAAGTGGGTGAACGGTGGGAACACCACAGTGCTGCAGTGCCTCCTGCACACTCAGATACTGACTCCAGGTTTGAAGCCATCAGTTAACCTGGGACACAGGGTCCCAGGGCCTCAGAGAAAGTGTCCCCTGCCTGTGGGCCATGCTGTCTCTGTGGGGGCGGGGGGAGGCACGACGTGCGTGGGTGCCCAATGAGTTATGAAGGGGGTGATGTCACCTCTGGGCTGTGGTGTCCCTATTGCGCTTATCACTGGGGTGTCTTTGTTCTGGCCCAGAATTTGAGGCACATGTTGCAAAATTCTCCCATTTTTTGTGACTTACCTTTTTGAGCCACAAAGACTGACAGATTGAAATCTGCTAACTGCTTTAAGTTGATCCAGCAACAACACAGTTTTAAGGGTAGTCAAACATGGTTTTCACTTCTTTGGGCTTAAAAATGATACCTTAATGAATGTTAGTTCCAAAAAACATAATCTGCTACCTCTGTCTTTGATGTTTAAGTGCTTAGTGCCTCCACTGAAAGAAGTGGGCAGCTTTACTGGAGTCAGAGCCCCACAGCAGCCGGTGGACCACGGGTTGTGACCAGTCAGCAGTGGGCGCTCTGATCTGGATGCCACCCCCGGCCCTCTCCCACTGCTGCCGGGTTCATCTGTCTCAGTGTGCACATGACCCTGTCACTCAGCTGCTTCAGCCCCTCTGTGGGTGCTCATCGCCCTCAGGACAGAGTCCCGGCCCCTTAGACTCTCGTGACTGCCCACGCCCTCCACCTGGGTCCCTCCCCAGGAGGCTGGCCACGCTCCACCCATCATTCCAGGTTTGCCTCTCAGTCCCTGCCAGGGGCTCTGAATTAGCACAGGGGTCTGCAAAGCACGGCCTGAGCCAGATCCCGCCGACCACCTGGGTTTGTATGTCCCACAAGCTATGAATGAGTTTTACATTTTTAAATGGTTGAAAAAATATAAAAAGAAGACTCTTTCATGACCTGTGAAGATGATGTGAAATTCAGATCTGCATCCACAGTTTTATACATGGAACACACGTGCCCCTTTGTTTATGTGTTGTCTCTGCACCTTACACTGGCAGAGTGAGCAGATGTGACAGACCCACAAAGCCAACAACAGTTCCTCTCTGGCCCTTTACAGATTGGATTAGTAGTGGTTCCGACGGTGGGTGGGGAGAGGGCAGTGATCCCCATTAGCCACCTCCCAGGCTGCCCCAAATGAACACACAGTCTCAGTACAAATCGTGTGCTTGCTTTACAAACACAGCTCCCTGACAAGCCCCATAGGGCCCCTCCCCAACCCATCACTCCCCGGAACCGTCCTGTGCAGGCTTTTCCTCTGCTTGGAAGACCCGTCCAACCCCTTTACCAGACTGATATCCACTCGTCACCAGCTGAGATATCCCTTCCTCCAGGAAGCCTTCCTTGGCCACCAGGGCATCTTCTGTCTTCGAGACCCCTCCTCTGGGCTCCTTGTGCTGCCTCTGTCTCGTCCCTTTCACACAATATTGACTTGGCTGGTGTACTGTCTGCCCTCCTTCGCTAGACTGCAAACATCAAGAGGGCAGGGACCCTGTCCTGTTCACTTTCATATCCCCAGAGCATAGCCACATCTGGCACATTATTAGGTCATCAGTAAACAGGTGTTGCGTACATGAGGGAACGAGTGAATGCAGAATAAAGGGCCCATCTGTGGCAAGTAGAGGATGATTCTTATCAGCACAGACCACTGTGGCCTTTAGGAAGATAAAGGAATAGATGGGCCTTGGGTCCATTGTGCATCCACATGGTGATAAGTACTTTTATATGGTGTCTGATGACTTTATCCCAAAGCCACTGGCCCTGGGAATCAGGCCGTTTATAAGAATATTCCCATTTACTACATGCTTTACTGTGTGTCAAGCACTTTTGCTAAGTACTTATTCACTTAACCTCTTATAATCCTCGAAAAGTCCCGTGAATTAGGAGCTACTATTGGGTCTAACAAATTGAGGCTCAGAGAGGTTAAGTAACTAGTCCAAGGTCACATAGCTAATAAGATTCAGAGCTGGGTTTTGAACCTGCTTCTCTCTGACTCATGCTAATAAATCATTTGGAGAGTCTAACCGTCAAAGCCCTTTGGAATGGGAACCAGAGCCGACTGAAGCAGGTTATATCTGTTAGAAGGACTCGAGTGCAGTAAATTTCTGACTAATGCACTCATGTTCTATTAATAAATGCCTTGGCCATCTGCCCTGGACCTTGTGATATTTGCCTCTTTTTTTGTAACCTCTGAGGAGTGACTTGTGTGCGTTATAGGAGCTTGGGCTCATTTCGCCCCCTCCTCCCTCTGGGGGGACACTTGGAGACAGCCCCGCTCCCTAGCTGGGGGTGCAGCCCAGGAGTCACTCTTGGCACGAGCTTTGCCTCTTCTCCCACCTGGGCTCACCTGTCCCCCCACCCCCCTCGTTGGCAGTGAGGGGGCCCCTTCCCACAAGCGGTGATTCCGGCTGTGCGGCGTGACTTTCTGCACCCTCCCGGTCCTCAGACCCAGCCCGTCGCGGCCGCCCCAGGACAGCGGGTGCTGGAGGTGCCGGCTGCCGAGAGCCTGGTCCTGACCGTACAGCCTCAGCGGGTGGCTGCGAGGCCCGCCCGGTGTGGGCAGGATGCTGGGGAAGCCCCACTGGAGCCACGGCCCCGAGTCACCGCCACCTGGCCGCGCCAGGGGCCGGCTCCCAGCGCCGTGCGTGGATAGTCTCACCTCCTGGTTGGCAATATAGAACGTTTCTGCCTGAATTCTTACAAAAGGAATATCCTGTCCTCTCTTCCGTTTTTTTTTTAGTAATAATTCTATAAAACAACCAGGTTTTCCTTTTATTTACTTTTTTTGTTGCCTTCATGAGCTCACAGTGGTTGTAATAAAGCTTTTGTTTTTATTAAAATATGTATGTTCATTATTTAACAGTAGGAAAAAAGTGTGAAGAATAATGGAGAAAAACATCATCTAAAGTTCTCCCCCGCAGAAATAACTGCCTTTTGTGTTAGATGACCTCCATTCTGGGCTCTTTACAGGTAACTAGGTTATAGCGTTATTTTAACATTTACTTGTTTTCTCTATATTAATTTCGGATAACTAGTTTTATGCCATATTTGAAACTATGGATATTCCTTCGCTCAGAAGAAACATTCTGTCACCCTCTTCTCCCTCTAAGTACATCTCTCCCACCCCCGTTTCCCTTATAACAATCACTTTTTCTATGCCAGTAAATCATATTCATTGTAAAAAGTCTAGCAAGCATGGTAGTTCAAAACATTTTTAGCACAGAGAGAACCACTCTTACCTTGGTGGCTGCGAGCATTGGTGGGGGAAAAGGCCGATATTTTAGGGTGATGACTGTGTGTGTGTGTGTGTGTGTGTGTGTGTGTGTGTATTGAAGGCGCTGCCTCTATACACAAGTGGCTCAGTGTTGCCCTTGGCTCACAGGAATTAGTGCGTCACCCACCGTGAGTTAAGGACACCAAAGGACCGTGGTCACGTGGTGGATTTTCCTTTTTTTTAAGAGGTGGCGGTTCCGAGACTGCTGGTTCCTGGGTTACTCAAGTTCTAGATGTGTTACATCAGTACTTGGGAGCGAGGCCACCCAGAATCTAAGAAGTGTTCTGGCCGCCACGGCGATCTCTCTCCCCAGGAAAAGCCCTGTCGTCCACGTGTGCGTTTCCTGCTCCACACTGCCCGGTGTCGGGACTCTTGCTGGCTTTTCAGAGTTCGCCTTTAGGTTTAACTTCCTGAAATTGATCTGCTTGGTGACTCTGGCTTTATTTTACTCTCTTGCAAAGAGGGGAATGGCAATGAACAGACTGCATTTTATTAGGTTTTTGCTTCAAAAAAATTCAGGAGTGATCCGTGATCTCTACTAGTTTGTTCTTTTATGGGCACCCAATACTCATCCTCTGGGAGTGGGACAGAACTGACATATACCTTAATTAAACAATCGCCAAAATGTCAGGGAGCCAACGTTCCCAGTGGAGATTCTGGGGTCACCCCACTGCTTTGTTGAGCTGTTGTTTTAGGGTGGCCCCTCTCTCCCCCTCAAAATCCTCACCCTGCCTGCAGCCCCCCAGGGAATTGGGTGAGCCAGCCCTGAGGTCAGAGGTGCCGCTGCCAGCTGGAGGTAAAGAGCAGCCCCAAGGCCAGCCCCCCAAGCAGGTCCACCACCAGCAGGCCCGAGACTGGCAGGGATTCCCGAGGGAGATGACTCCAGCCCCGTGCTCATGGTGAGGTTTGCTTTTACCATCTTTGTAAAGAACACTGGGGATGCTGCCAAAGAGCATGTTGTGCTTCAGCCTTTGATCTTGCCCTGGGGTCTCCGGCCCCTGGCTCCCTAGGCATCGTAAATGTGCAGTATTGTGTTACTATTTAATGGTTAGCTCCTTGCCCCTGGGCCTGCCTTAACCGGAAGCCCACCTTTATTTAGCCCGAGGTGTTCTGATAACTTAGCCAGAGTGAGGTGTTAACCAGAGCATTGATGATGTTCGCTTTTAATTTCCTGACCTTAGAGAAGATGGGGAAAGTGTGGTGCTAGTGAGGAGGTGTTCTGTCCCCAGGCTGGAGTGGGGACAGCCCGCGTGAGAGGCCGTGTAGTTACCACGTGGACTCCAGTGTCGCACAGGCCAGGTCTGAACCCCACCTCTGCCATTTCTAGCTTTGTGACCTGAGCCGAGTGACCCAGCCCATCCAAACCTCAGTGTCCCTCATTGGTAAATGGGGCTGGTAATAGTACTAGCTATCAGCTGATAGAATGAGCTGGTTCATCCCATTCCTAGCATAGAGGACTAGTCAGTATGTGCTAGCCCATCTCCACTCATTATTAGCCCCTCGTTCAAACCTTCCCAAACTCAGTTTAGACCCCCCTCTTCTCTCTCCGTGTCCCCAACATTTTCTCCTCACTCTGTCTCCTGGGCCTCACGGGACAGTGGTCCCATCTGCAGAAGGGCTCTGGCCAAGAATTAGATGAGCTCTCGATTATTCTCGATGAATCATTTTTACGTGGGTGATTGACAGCCCATCAGGCGTATTCCATTCCACTTCGGGTTTCTCTTCTGTTCTTCGTCTTCCCCTCGCCTCAACACCTGCCTTTGAACCGCTTTGGACTTAGGATGTCGCGAGAAGGAGCGTTCGGTGGAGTTGTGTTTAGAACCCCTGCTCTTCTGCTTCATTCGGGTCTCTGACACACGCTCGTGCTCCAGCTTCAGCTCTTGGTTTCGGTATGACTAACACGCAGCAGCCGGGCATCGAACATTCTATATATAAAACCCCAGATCAGAGAATGGAAACATTGTAAAAAAAAATTAAAAGGGTCGAATTATGTGGGCTATTTGGAAACCGTTCAGTGGGGCAGTATAATTTTTATTTTCAGAAGCTTATGGACTGAACCCCACCCAGCTTCCAGCTCCTAAGAAAACTGGCGGAAGATGCCTGCCAAGTTTCCTCTCAAGGGCAGTAAAAGAGTAATCCTGTGCATCCCGGTTTTCATTTTAAAGAAACAGGAGACAGGCGGTGGCCTTTGCTGTCTTCGCAAATGAGCTTCCTTGCGCTGGGCAGCTAGTGGGTCTGGTGGGGAGCATGGGGGTGGGGGGGGCAGGGGCGGGGAGGGTGCTGTCCACGCAGGCTTGACAAGTATCTGGGCCCAGTGTATTCACAGTGCCCTGAAGAGAACACTTACAAGTCTGAGGAGAGCGCTGGTACTGGGTTGTTGAGTTGGGGGGACAGTTACGTTATAGCCTTAATGGCTTTTTGGTGAGTGGTCAGAAAAGCTGGAGTATAAATCTGTCTAGTTTTCACGAAACAAAGAACCTCTTCTCTACATGTAAAATTGTGTGTGTGTGTAAGGGGTTGGTGGTGGTACAGCTGTGGGGGAAATTAATTCAGAAATTAAATGGTGGAGCGAAAGGGAGTGAAGGGTTTTGGGGGGTACACTTTGGTGCTAGAGCACACACAGGCCAGTCGGAGGGTAGGATCCTTGTGCTGGAGAGGACTTGAGAAGGATTCGACTCGACCCTGTCTTTTACAGAGAAGAAAATGAAATCCCCATCGATTTGGCCTTTGGGCTAAGCCCTGCTTCTGAAAAACCATTGCCCTGAAAGTCTGGTTTGTCAACCCGGTGTGCAGTCCCTCTGCTTCTGGCTTGGTGCTGCTTGGAGGAGCCAGTGGCTCTGCCTGCTGAAACCCAGGTTGAATTCCTGGTTGGCAACTGCCAGCTGGAAGGCGGGGTTCCCCTTCTGGGCTGTGGGTTTCCCGTCTGACTCAGTGGCGCCCTCTCTGGGCGCTGGTGGAGAATCACCTGGGAAGGAAGTGTGTTGCTCTTCCAAACCCAGGGCTGGAGCAGAGCCGAGTGACCAACACTTGGCAAACAGCTTGGAGACACGGGGATCAGGTGTGCGTAGGCTTCTTGACTCTGCTGGTTTCCTGGGAGGTGCTGGGAATTTCCCCATTTCCTGGCAGAATTATTTTCATCTCTAAATTTCAGAGAAAGAAAGAGGAGTATTATCCATTCTTACCTGTGGGAAAGGTATTTGAACCTCTTTGTGAGGGCAGTGGGGAGTCATGGGAGAGTGCAAAGCCAGAGTAACGTGACCCGGGTAAGGAGGGGGATGTGGAAGACTGAAGGCAGGAGGCGGGAGACATGGCTGCTGCAATATCCAGTGAGGGAAGATGGTAGCCCGAAGAGGGGTCGTGGCCGGACAGATTTTTGAGATATTAGGGTAGGAAAAGCAGCAAGGCTTGGGGGTTGATTGGATGTGTCGGAGGAGGGCGCTAGTTGATCAAGATGACTCACAGGTCTGTTGGGCAGCGGGCTGGATGTGGTGCTGTGCTCAGAGCGGGGCAGGTAGAGGCGGCGGCTCTGAGGGTGAGATGATGATTCCGAGATGCCCAGGTTGGGCAGCCGGGTTGAGAAAAATTGAGTGACAGAAGCTTATGGCTCTGTCTAGATGGAGAGATGTATCGGCTTCACACGGTCAGAGCACATTGTTTCAACTGCAATGCTGATTGTATAGAAGAAGGGGACAGGGATGACTGGATCGTGCCTCCTGCTCCCTGCTGAGTTCAGTTCACAGTGAGGATCTGAGCGAGGTGTGTGGGTTTTCTCTGTCACTGGTAAGGAGTTCAACAGGAATTGATGAGGGTGTCCTTACTAACCAACAGGGGGAAAACATTCCATCATGACTGAAATAAACAAGTTTTCCTAAGGATTTTACTAAATGGAAAAAAAGAGATGCCCTTTTTTTCTTTTGTTTTTGGTGTGTTTTTTTTTGGGAATTTTTTTTTCCAGAATGACCTTGCCCTGGGCCCACATCATAAAGCTTGGAATTTGTGTGGGGCAAGGAAGGCATCGAGGAGTTGAGAGAACTTAAAGCAAATATATTTCGTCCCCAGTGAGAACTGCTGAGGAATAGGGTCATGTAGGGGAGAGAAGAATTTCGGATTGACATAAAAGAGGCTTTCTTATGGGGCAGATTTGGGAGACGAGCTGTGGAACTGGATTCTGGAAAGATTAGAGGGAACGAGAGAGACAGCCTTCTGCTGTAGAGGTTCATGGGGGGCTGGAGGTGCCGGAGACCCATTCCAAGGAAAGTCATGTTTCTGGATCTCACTTTCTGTTTCCTCCTGTCAAACCCCAGGCCCAAACAGAACAGAACCCTCTCTTTTCGCAAATAGCGCTGTTTAACTGAAGGACACAGTGGCCAAAGGTCGAATGTCATTTTGTTTTGGCAGCTTGAGACTCGAGAGGTAGAAATTCTAGTCTGGTTTGGGTTCTGACCCTCAATAACCTTGGGCAAGTCGCTTACTGGGGGCCCTGGTTTTCTCATCTGCAAGATGGGTGCCAAGAGTGCCTCCTGAGGTCTTGGGGGATTAAATGTGATTGTGTTGAGTTGTTATCACAGTGCCTGGCACAGGGTAAGCTCTCACTGAACGTCAGCTGTGGCTGTTATTGATCGTGACTGCCCTGCCTCCCTCACTGGAAGAAGAAACTACGCGATGTTAAACGTCTCTTAAAAGCAAAAGGTATGCAGAAGCTGTGAGGCTATCAATTACTATCATTAATAATGGGTTCACAATTCCTTTTGCCACAGTATTAAGTGAAGGCCCCTTTGGGTGGGTGATGACTGGGAACATGGGGGCTATTAATAATGGAGCCGCCAGCTCCTCTCACTAGATCCATTGACATCATATTTCTCTCTGGGAATCTTTTGACAAATGAGCTGGATTTCCTATTCCCTTGCCCTAAGCACTGTGAATTTGATCCACATGTCGCCTGTGTTGTTCCTGTGGGTTTATAATGGAGAAGGGGGAAGAGTGGGCCTGCCCGGGGACCTGTCGATGTGTGTGGAAACTGTCCAATGTTTGGGCTGTCCGTGGGCTTTAGCTTGCAGTTAGGGGAGGTTTCTCTTTGTTGTACTGGTTTTAATGCTCCAAGCCAGCTCTTCCTGGTGTGTTTGGGTGCTCAGCTGTCAGGGAGAGTTTCTGCTGTGAGGGCAGTGCTGGGGGCGGGGGACCCAGTCTTGCCCTCCTCCTCCTTCTCCTCCTCCCGCTGGAATCACAGCTTGGAGGAAGTGCTTTGATGCCGTGCTCTGCCAAGTCAGCGCCAGATGTGGTGGGAGGGGCCGCTGCCATCAAGAGGGCGAAGGGAGATTCTGGGGCAGGCCTCAGCCACACCAAGGCAGCAGTGCCCGCGGAGGGCAGGGAGGCTGCGTCAGGGGAAGGGCGGGCTAGGAGGGCAGGGCTGACCCTCAGCTGAACCTACGGAGTGGTCAGAGAACGCTGCCAGGTCTGGGCAGAAGGAGGGCGGCCCTGTGTGTTTGCCCCGAGAAAGAGAAGCACATGCGACAGCCTGGGGGCATCTGTGGGTGAACCGGGCACCAGGAATACGGCAGTACTGTCATGTGCACAGCCACTCAGTCAGAACGACGCGGTGCGCTTGCTGGTGCGCTCGCTGGATCTGGCTCACAGAGGGGTTAAGTGCACACTTTCTAGAGCCGTCAGACCTGGATTCGACTCCTAGCTCTGCTACTTACTTGAGCAACTTATTCCAACTCTCTGAATGTCTGTCCCCCAGTATCTAAAATGGAGACGGCAGTCCCCGCTTTGTTGGAAGAATAAATGCGATAATGTAAATAAGGCCTGCGTCCCTAGCACACAGTAGAAGTAATGGCACCATCTCCCGGCAGAGCATTTACTCTGAGCCACACGCTAGCTCTGAGCCACACACTGGTCCAAGGGTAGCCATCCTACAACTCAGTCCATCCTCACGGCTACACTACAAGGAAGGCACTGTCGTTACCTCCAGCTAGCACACAAGGAGTCTGAGGCACAGAGGAGTGGAGTGGCTTAGCTGAGATCACATGGTGGGTTAAGTGACAGAGCCATGAACCCAGCATTCCTGCTGGAGGGCCATCTTAACCGCTCGGCCGCATGGCCTGTGGCTGTTGGCATCCTTGATACATTTCTCTGTTCGGGGTAGGGAATTCTAACCCAGATTTGGCTACGTCCCAGGGGCTGTCCAGTTATCTCAAAGAGTTTTAAGAAATTTTCCCAAAAGTGACTGATTAAATTCCTGTGGGTATTTCTTTGTCAGGGGGTTGGACAAAGAGGCATAGATCAAAGAAACAGCAGTTACCAAAGCTGGGACTCTGTGTGGCCACACGCCCTGAAGAACCAGCGTGTAATTGAAGCCGGTCTGATTTTGTTTCTCTGGTGCTTTCTAAGAAGCCACACAGTGGGGGGGATTACAGGCTGCCGCCCCTGGGACTGGTCTGACAGCTCTGCTCCTCAGCTGTTGAACTGCTAATGAGAAACACCGGGAGCTGGGCCACATCCTCTTCTTGGGGTGGAGACGGAGCACTCCTTTCTCTGTGGTCTCTTGTCCAGAAGGAGAGGAGGCGGCTGAGGGAGGGAGGGGACTCTGGGGGCGAGGCTGCCCTTTGGGTGGGCAGGGTGGACCTTTACGTCCCCGAGCTCCGTGCAGATGAAGCCAGGCCTCCCCGTCACCCGCACCCTGGGTGCAGCACGGTGCCCGGGCCAAGCGAGACCCTGGAAACGTCCAGGACGTGAAGAAGGGAAGGACGAGGGCGCTCTCGTGTGGCCCACTAGCCCACGTACGCCAGTTCCTTGTGCAGCTGTGGCCTGCGGAGCTTTCCTTCCCCCAAGGTGACCTGTCTGCCTTGTTTCCCGCAGGTGTCCTCTCCCTCCCCGCGTACTTCAGCCCCTACAGCGGCGGGGCCCTGGGCCATGACGAGCGGGCAGACGCCTACGCACAGCTGGAGCTCCGCACCCTGGAGCAGTCCCTCCTGGCCACCTGTGTGGGGAGCATCTCAGAGCTGAGTAAGTGTGCCGTCCCCGCCCAGCTGGCTCTAAGGGCAAGGCTCGCCTTCTGGACTCTGGCCTCCTCCTCCTCCACGCTTCCTGCCTTCTCTGAAAGCCAGGTCCTTCCAGGCCAGAGGTTGCAAACTGGTGGCCCACAGACATGTATGGTTGGGCCGGCATGTGGACTTGATCACGTAAATCTGGATTTCTGGGTTCTCTTGAGAAATCAGATGGTCTAGCGACCCTGTGCCTATTCCTGCATGGCGGCCCTCGGGGGAGCCAAGCAGCTAGTTTGTGTTCCCCACCCTGTGACACACCTCGCTGTCTTACAGCTGGCCTGTGTCTTCCATTCATTTTACCTGCCTGGCCCCAAAGGCTCTGAATTGACCACCAGTGTTCTTTCTTGAAAGAATGCAGCCCTGAGACCTCAGTGTAGGAAAGGGGAGACACGAGCAGAGCTGCTCTGGTGGAAGGAGGGTGTGGTCGGCAGCCTCGGCCCTGCAGTGGCCCCGGGTCACCCAGGGTCTTAGGCTCCTGGAAAACAGGGGATCCCTTTGGTCTAGGTCATCACCGTTGGACAGCTGCTTCGGAAGGGCGTGTTAGGAGGCAGGAAGCCCCCGTCCCTGATCTCTCCCTCTCTTACCCCGGTGATGTGAGACAACAGGCCCCCCTCTTCCTGGGTGCCCCTGGCTGTGGCACGAGGCCGCCCCGTGGAGGGCGCTGACACCTGCGGAGCACGCTGTGGAAGCAGGTGGCGCCCACTCTGCCGCAGCCTTTCCCAGCTGTGACTCCTGTGAGTTTTCTGGCTCCTGAACAGTGGCTGACAGACCTTTTTGCTTCTTCAGGACTAGCTTCCTCCCGCCTTCCTCCCTCCGTTCTCCCTGCCCCTTCCCAGGACAGGAAGTGAAGGTGCTGGCTCAAGGTCGCGCAGCAGTCAGGGCTGGGTGAGAGGCGGGACTTCTGGCTCTGTCTCCTGGGGCCCCACAGCAGTCTGGGCCGCCCCAGGACCCCGCGGGAAGCGGGCTCAGGTGTGTGGCTTGATCCCCACCCTGACACTGTCCCCTGGACAGGGGCTGTCTTGCGGGCCAAGCACGGTCCGTATTGTGGTGAACTCTCCTGCCCTGAGAACAGTGAGGGACGCACTCAGCTCTCAGTGCACTGGGGACCACCCTGGTTTCACGTGACATTTTGAACTTTAAGGGAGCGCTTCCTGTGTGTAGGGTGTCGCATGAAGCACTGTACGCGCAAGGTCTCACTCACTCCTCAGGACAGCTCAGTGAGGCGTGTCCTGATGAGGGAACAGGACAGTACAGTCAGAAGAAAAGTGACTTGGCCCGTGGCAGACGGCTCCTCAGGATCAGCAGCCAGTCCCCTACTCAGGGCTTCCTGGACGGGCTCGCTGCCCAGCCTCCAGCACCCCAGGGCAGCAGAGGTCATGGATTGGATCTACGCCTTTGCCTTTTCTCATGGCGGCCTCTGTGCCCAGGACAGTCCACAGCCAGGCAAAGAGGAGTGTTCGGAAACTTCCCTCGGGGGACGGGCTTGTCGTCAGTCTGTCCTTACCACCATTCAGCCCCGGACCAAGTCCTATTGGTTCTCCTTCTAAAACTCGCACGTTTGCCCCTTTCACCACCTCCACTGCTACCAACTCAGCCCAAACCAGGGCCATTTAAGCCACAAATTGGATTATGTCACTCATCTGTTCAGTGTCCCCTCCATCCCCCCATGGCTTCCTGGCTCACTCAGTGAAATCCAAAATCCTCACTGTAGCCCAAGATCCACTCTACAATCTGGCTTCATTGCCTGCTACTCTTCTCTTGTTGACTGTGCTCCCAGTGTCCTGGCCCAGTATCTCCCACCCCAGGCCCTTTGCACTAGCTGTTCCCTCTGTCTGTGACCCTTTCCTCCAGATACCCAAATAGGTTGGTCCTTCACTTTCTTCAAGTCTCTGCCCAAATGACACCTTATTAGACAGGCTTCCCCTGAGCACCCCACTCTCATTCCTCTGCCTCCCCTCTTGTGGCTTTGGTTCATTCAAAGTCCTGATTGCCACTTGATGTTTATCGTATGTTTACTTGTAAATAGTGTGTCATCTCTCTCCTCTGACTAGAATTCAACTTGAGAATAGAGACTCTCTCCCTGTTTAGTCCCCTGCTGTGTCCCCAGTGATGAGACCAGTACCTGATGTTGTGTGTGTGTTAGAAGGAAGGAGTTCTCTGTTGCCCACTGTCTGTCCCCTGGGACCCACCTAGGATTGGTCTGCAGCCCAGCCTGGCCCCTCCTCAGGGCGAAGGGAAGCAGACCCCAGCATCTTTTCACAGACAGCCACACAGGCTGTGTAAGCGCCGAGTTGCCCCAGCGCCCTGGCTCTGAGACCAGGCTTTTTGCTAAGCCCTGTGAAGCAGGGAGGGACAGAGGCGGAGGCAGATAGTACAGTTGTTCTCTTGCAGACGAAAGAACTTAATGAGGCTACCGATACTTGGCATTGAGCTGCTTGTACCTGAAAGTTTACCTGGGTTAACATGCCTTAACTCCGTGCTGCTCGCCAAGACCAGCCTGCCAGGGAGTCAGGACAAGCTGCATTCTTGTGTCGGGCCCAGCTGCACGGGGAGCTCCTGCTTGTGTCTTCCTCGGTCCCTTTCTACCCACGAAAATGTCAGTGGGAGGGAATACAAAATAAAGCAGAACACCTCTCTTGAAAGGTAGCCAGATGGTGTAGGCCTCACTTTGAAGACAATGCTGAATTCCAGACCCTCGCCTGCTGTTTTTATTTGATGGCTCATCATGAGGGTCAGACAGACCAGAAGGAGCACCTATCGCCCCTCCAGTCCAGGCGCTCAGGGTTCTCAGGCAGTGAGGGCTATTCCCATGCCTCGGGGGTTTCTGGGCCTCAGACTCAGGTCCCGTCCAGCTGATGATCATGGACTCTCCAGTGCGACAACGTTGCAGAAGCCACTCTGAGTGCCCCCCGTGCCGAACCAGGAGCGCAGCCAGCCTGGGCCACGGCTCTCAAACTCTGGTGACAGCAGGGATCTTATGCCCCCGCTCTGTCACAGACTGAAACTTGCATAAAATACAATAAGAATGAACGTCTAGAAAAATGAAATAAAAGACATATAAGGTGCAAGCCAATTTTTTTATTATGACATTAGATAGACGTAGAATCCCTCTGTCAGATTGCTCTGGAAGCTTTTTAAAGCTCGCTCTCAGTTTCTGAAATTACCTTGTTGTGGGCCGGTAACAGTGTGCAGCCCATCCAGGCTCACAGACCATGCTTGAAGTGGCCATGGTGCAGTGGCCAAGTGCAGGCATTTGGGACACAGGGACCTGGTCAAGTCTGGCTGGCTCACTGTCTCGTCGTGCGAGTGGGACAAATCGTGTGACTTCTGTGAGCCCCTGTCCTCACCTGTAAAATGGAAATACCTCCCTTACGGGGTAGTTGTAATATAAATGGGACTTTGTCTCTTTTCGTGTCTGTCACGAAGCCTTGAAAACATAAGGTGCAGGGAAGAAAAGCCACCTGGGGGGCTGTCCACAGTGAGTGGCTTTCTCTGGCCGTCACGAGGGCTGTGGCGCAGTGGAAGGGTCTAGAAGCCGCTCTGCGTTGTCTGCAGGCGCCTGTCGTCTTGCTCTTTGAGGGAGACGGACAGTAGCACGCAGCTGGGCTCACAGCAGTGTCTGGGGACCTCCGTCTCCAGCTGCCGCTCTGCTGCCTTCGTGTTCCCGAACCTTCGGAAGGCTTCTCTCGGTTCCTGGCTCCCTTTAGGGAGCTCTTAGGAGGTGCTTCCATGGCTTTGTGGATTTTCTCTCCTGCATTCTGGCTGGAAGTGTGCTGCCAAAGGCTTCTACACCGAAAACCATAGGGCAATCATAAGTGTAATTACACATAATGACTTCTACCTCGTGGAGCCTTCGAATTGATACTTCACCAGAATTTCTCTTTGACGCTATCACGGAGTCTTGGACTTCTCCTCGTTGTGGTCCTGCCAGAAGTTAAGACGTTTAGACTTGGAGAAATGGGAGCCAGGTTTCAACTTACTGCAGCCAGCTGAGCTGTCCACCGGGCCTCTGGGGGCGCGGGCTGGCCTGGGGGCTGTCGATGCCAGTTTCTACCACCCAGGAACCCGCAGGCAGGGCTGGCGTGGGGCGTTTCAGGGACTCCTCCTGTCCTGGGAGACGTGGGGCAGAGGTCCTGGAGGGAAGGGTGCCGCGGGAGGCGGCCTGTGGGATAGAGGAGGAGTAATAATAGGACGGTAGCGAGAAGGCTGTTAGATTTCACCTGCACCAGCTCCTTCCGCTGGGCCAAGCATGGTGTTAAGTGCTTTACATTTATTAATTATTTGGCTCCTCATGATTTTCGGGTTAGATATGATTATTCCCATTTTATAGACAAGGACGCTGAGGCTCGGACGAGGAAGTGGCGTGAGGCGCACAGGCGGGAAGAGGCCGACTGCCGATTTGGTCTGGAATCTGTGCTGTCCTCCATTACGTGGTGGCTCTCACACCCGACTGGAATAGGTTCACTGAGGGAACGTGGACAGTACAGATGCCCGGGCCTGCCCCAGACCAGTTCAGTTGGGTCTCGGTGGTGGGACCCAGCGTCAGGAACTCGGTGCCCTTGCCCGCCTGGCCCTGGGTGGCACGGAGGCACCCGGCAGCTGAGCCCCAGCTGCAGGGAGAGCAGAGCCAGGCACGGGGAGGAGGCCCCGGAGGGGCGTGTGGAGAAGGGTGCTGTCGTGGGAGCACGTGGCAGCAGGTGAGCTCCAGTCCAGCCCCAGCAGAAGCTGTGTTTAGAAATGGAATGAAATGGATGTATGAGGCTATTCTTCGTTCTCCAAATGCTTGCTGAGCCCCTGTTGGCGGTGGACCGTGCAGGGGGCTGGGGAGCAGGGCACAGACTCACAGAGCTGCGGAATGAAGGCTGATGGGGTGAATGGGTGATGAGGGACACTTCACTCACCCAATTAAAACCTGCTCACTTCTCCCACCTTGGGGGCAGCAGTGTTCAGAGGCTTTCTCCAGAAGGGGCTGTCTGTAAGGAACCCCCACAGATGGGGGAAGCTGACCCATGGGGGAGGCCCCCACCCCGAGTTCTCAGGCCTGAGGAGAATGGAAAGGCACCACTTTTCCCGGAACAGAGGGGCCGCAGGTGCCTGGGGCCGTTCACCCTCCGTTCTCAGCGTTGTGGCCTCACACAATGATGGGACGTTTCCTGTCTCGGCCGGGGGTTTTGAAAAGACTTGACTTGGGCAGAAACGCAGCGCAGGATGTGGGGACCCAAGGACCCCACCGACTTCAGTAGGCCAGGCTGCAGCCCTGTCACGTTCCGTCCGTGGACTTGGGAGTCAGACAAACCTGGAATCAAATCCAGGCCTTCCCGTTTACTGTCGACACGACCTGGGCTAGTTAACCGAGGGCACGGTGGCCTCCCTGTGACCAGGGGATGCGTGGGGTCAGTAAATGCATATTTACCAGACAACCCTCAGTTTCTTCATCTGTAGAATGGGGATAATACTTGACCCCAGGATTGTAAGGATCAAGTTAAATCCTGTTTCTGAGGAATTGACCACGTGGCACATAGTGAGCACTCGGTGGTGGCAGTGGACGTACTTGAGAAGGTGGAGGTGGAGGCGGCTTCTCTGCTGGGGTACCTCGGGTGTGCACGAGCCAGCACAGGGGAGGTCCCCACGCAGCGGCACTGGTGGTCGGAGGCTGGGAGCAGAGGCCCGGAGACTGCCGTGGTCAGAGAGCTGGGGAGAGGCCCGTGCGGTGGTGGAGAGAGTGGGGGTGTCGGAAAAGAGACCATGTTAGTGTAAGTTCTGGCGGAGGAGAGCCATGCCCAGCGTGTCATTGGGCTGTCAGAGCGAGACTGAGACCGTGAGGGAAAAGGAAAGGGAACTGCTGTGTGGAGGGGACAGTCCCCCCATTGGCTCCAGGGTGACCAGGCATTGCGCGCCACCGCAGAAGAGGGACTTTTCTCCGTAGCTCCGGTGTCCTTGGAAGATGTGCACTGTGACTCACGTTGTCGTCTCTCTCCTCTCTTCTGCCCTCCCCGCCAGGCGACCTGGTCTCCCGCGCCATGCACCACATGCAGGGGCGCCACCCCCTGTGTCCTGGCTCCAGCCCTGCCCGCCAGGCCCGCCAGCCGCCCCAGCCCATCACCTGGTCCCCCGACGCCCTCCACACGCTCTACTACTTCCTGCGGTGTCCACAGATGGAGTGCATGGAGAACCCCAACCTGGACCCCCCGAGGATGGCCCTCAACAATGAACGGTAGGGGTCGTCCTCGGGCTGCACGCCTGGCGGGGCATGCTACCCAATGTGTGTTGACTGACTGACTGACGGACAAGGTGAGAAGAGGGCCCTGGCGCCGGCCTGTGTGCCTATGAGGAGGCCGCTGGCACCGGCAGGGGCTGGGAATGCAGATGGATGAAGGCCTGGCCCTGGCACGCAGTAGGGGTTTTTCCCCCGGGCTGATGTCGTGTGGGGTCGTTGAGGCCAAGAATGTGGGCTTCGGCCTCGTCTCAGGTTTACTGGCTCTAGCACGTACCAGCTGGGCTCTCTGAAATTCAGTGGCCTCTTTTACAAAGTGAGGTATTCACACCGACCTAGACAGGTGTAGGGAGAATCAGGTGAGCCAGCGCTCTGAGAACACACAGGACGGTGTCTGGGTGGTAACTGGCCCTCCATCAATGGTAGCCGTCACCTCGTTTGATGACGATGACATCACTGTTATCATCTTTCCTGTGAGGGGTCTTAGGCATCTTTTGCCCCATCCACTCATTTTACAGATAAGAGCATCGTGGCTCTGGCAGGTTATTAGTTGGATAGCCCCAGGATTCAGGCTTGCTGGCTCCCAGTCTGGTGCTCTCTCTACACCATCCCAGCCCTTGCCCAGCTGGATGCAGGGAACAGATGTATGCTATGAGTAGATGCACAGGTTGTGTACTACACAAGGGGACCCAGCGAGAGGCATGAGTGGGAGACACACACTGGACTATGTCCATCTAAGGACAGGCTGCCTTTTCTAATTGGTCGGCTCAGAGGGCCACCTTTTTGAAATTTTCTGCCTAGAAAGGATGCTTTTCTTTGCCCTGTACAGCATATATGCTGGCATAAGCCTCACCTGGAGGCCACCACATGGCCACTCAAGGCAGGGTCTCTCCGTGGGCTCGAGAGTCGTGTGCTTGAAGGTCCAGGGAGTGGAAGGATTTGCCTTCAGTTTAGGAAACCCTGTCTACGTACATCACTCTACACAGCAGGGCCAGGAAGAGGGGAGCCCGAGGGCTCTGTGCCCATCGTGGAGGAAGATGACCTGAGACCTCGATGCAGAAAGTGCTGTCGTTCCTAGTCCCCCCCGCCCCTTGTCTTTGGATGGCGTGGGGTCTCACCAACTTCTTGGTCCTCACGCCCACCCCACAGCCAGGCCCACTTCTCCGGTGCCTCCACGGGCACAGAAAACAAGGGTGCGAAGGTGGACTCCTGCCCATGGCTCATTAAAGATGGCCACCACGAGCACATCGGAAATCCGCAGACAGACGGCAGACACTGGACACTGGGAATGCCGTGGCCCTGGAGTCAGGGGCCTGGGCACAAACAGCACCTCTGGCATTCACGGACCTTGAGACCTGTGTGCAAGCTTCCAGACCTCCCTGCGCCTCGGTTTCCCCAGCTGTGAACGTGGGGGGGTACTGAAGCAGCTGTCGGGATGAAATCATGCCAGTCGGCCTTCCTGGGGCCTTGACTCTGTGCTGGGTGCTGTGCTGGCTTCGTGCGTGTGCGCTCGCTTATGCACACGCTCCCAGGAGATGGGTGCTCTTCACAGCCCGTTACAGATGGGTCATTGGAGGCCGGGAGCCATGCGGTGATGTGCCAAGGCCCCAGGGACTCTGCTAACAGCCACTACCCATGCTGTCTGTCGTTACGGGCGACTAAGGACACGCGTGCAGTAGAGTCCTGTACATCTGCCAGCGCGGCTGTTGTTACTGGTATCGCTATTAGATCATCACTGTCTTTCTTTCTCTGGGAGATGGACAGTGAATGCAGGACCGAGGCGGGTTGCTCTGGCCCTGACACAGAACAAGAAGGCAGTTTTGTGGGGCCCGGCCCAGTGGCATAGCAGCTAAGTGCGCACGCTCCGCTTCGGCGGCCCGGGATTCGCAGGTTCGGATCCCGGGTGTGGACCTATGCATTGCTCATCAAGCCACGCTGTGGCGGT
This sequence comes from Ceratotherium simum simum, assembly GCF_057802395.1. NCBI lineage: Eukaryota > Metazoa > Chordata > Mammalia > Perissodactyla > Rhinocerotidae > Ceratotherium > Ceratotherium simum. Next base: position 31,753,970 of record NC_141933.1, read on the forward strand.
GTCCCATATAAAGTAGAGGAAGATGGGCACGGATGTTAGCCCAGGGCCAATATTCCTGCCCCACCCCACCCCCCAAAAAAGAGAAGGGAGCAGGTGGAAGCCCCAGGTGTCTTCAAGGAAGCACCCAGCAAGGAGGTGGAACCAGAGTGCGAGCCCTAAGCCCCAGCTGCTTCTGATTTGTGGAGAAATTGTGGTTGCCTGAGCTGGCTGGGAGGACAAAGGGAAGGAAAACTTACGGGGGACGGGGCCTTGCTTTGGTAAGGTTCCCAAGGGTGCTGGACCCGCCTGGTCACCCAAGCAAAAGGAGTCTGGGAGGAGAGGACGGGGCGCCTTCCTTGGACCCACTGCCTGGGCTGGGCTGCTTGGCCCTCTGGCTGTGACCGTGGCTGTTGGCCACGGGGCAGGCCAGGGCACTGACACCTCTGTGGGCGCTGTGCTGGAACCCCTTGGACGTCTTTGTGGCTACCCCCGGCTCTCCTCCTGGAGGAGTCACAGCCCCAAGGCTCTGAAAAGCAGCATCAGGGTTCTGTAGGATCTCAGCAGCTCGTCTGTATGTGCTTGTGGTCGCTGAGCTCCAGTGGTAGCACACACACGTGTGTGTGTTTAGCTATATCCTTATTTAAAAACCACACTGCCTGTAGCACAAAGAAATTGGTAGCAAAGGCATTTTTCCATGATTCATTTCAAATGAGTATTAGACACATGAGAAACTGGAACCACGGTTAGGAAAAAAGAATCCAAACGTTTCGGGTTGGGCACTGCAAGGAGGGCACCCTAGAAATACCCAGGCCGGCAGGCGGCCCGCAGCTCTCCAGTGCCCGGGTCTTGGCTGCTGAAGCGCATCCTGCTGCGCCTGGACTCCCTGTGATGGGACCGGCCCCGGAGTCCGTGGAGGGCCGGCTGGCCATTCCTGGGGCCACTGAGCAGACTGTGTGTCCCCTGAAGGCACCGCCGCCCCGCCATCCTCACCCGAGCTCCGGGGAAGCCCTCTCCTCTGCACAGAGCAGCTGGAGTCTGCTGGGGCTCCGGGGTCACGCAGCTGTGCCCTTGTGAGTCTGGGGCCGGCTGTCTGTCTGCTGCCCAGCGCCCCCCCCCCCCTTTCATTCCCTGGAGTTCCTTCCTCTGCCCCACATCAGGGGCATGGGGGCCAGGTCCACAGGTTTCGGGTGTGACGGCGGGTGTGTGGCCCCAGAGGCCTTCTGGCAGGGGATTTGGTGGTCTGGGGATTTCTGGGTCTGTCTGTTACTACGTGACCTCTCCCACTGCCTCGCACACGTGGGCTAAGAGCTCAGTGTGGCCGCGTGGGTTTGGCCACATGGCACCATTGGTGGTGCTGCTCAAGTTTGTGCTCACAGATTTCTGCTTTGAAAGAATTGCCCTTCTTATTTCCAGTTAGGGGCTGTGTGACCACATCTGTGCCGATAAAGGGTGGGGACGTTCGTCCCTCTCGTGTGAACCTGCTGAACCACGGGCTGCCTCTGCACTGTTCTGGGGGGGCCTTGGCACCTCTCTGTAAGGGCCCTTCTCCCCAGCCTCCTGCTCCGGGGGTGGGAGGGGAGATGGTGGAGGAGGGACTTGTAGAAACAGCGGGAGCTCAGGGTGGCCAGCAGGGAAGCTTTGCAAGGGACATGGAGGCACTAGAACGACTTCCATCTGCTGCTACAGTCAGCCAGGCAGCCCAGGGGAGAGCACGGGCTTTGGAGCAGAGGCCCGGGCTCAGATCCGCCCCCCACGCCTCAGGCTCCTGGTCTGTAAAATGGGGCTGAGTGGTCTCGCTGGGGAGGACAAAGTGAGGTAGCACATACAAAAGTAGCCAGCTCTGCCTTTTAAAGGGCGTTTCTACCCGCTTCTGTTTCTCTTGTACCCAAATCAGCAAGGTGGGTGCCAGCATTACCTCCATTTTACAAGGGAGAGCGGGAGGCTGGGGGGCGCCTGGCTGCTAAGTAGCTGGGCAGGGATTCGAACCAGGTGTGTTTGACCTGGAAGCCCTTGCCCTGCACCATACCAGCACAGCTTTCGCAGCTGGCTGCTGAGACCTGGTCCTGACGCTCGAGGACAAGCGTCAGGGGCCACCTGACGCTGGGGCCACCTCCTCTGGGGCCCTTCCAGCCCCACCTTCCTTGCCACTCACGGGGAGCCCCACGGCTGGAGCCTCCCTGCAGCCTCCCAGGATGCCGTTCTTGCTGGCAGCTCTGCAGCACAGGCACCAGCGAGGCACAAAGCAGCATCTCAGACACAGGATTAGTCACAGCTGCTGCCCTGCAGGGCATGTCATCACCTGAGACCAAGCTCAGCAAGAGAAAGAACTTCCTGTCAGAGATCCAGGGTTACCCTGCGAGAGGGAGCAGTCTCCTTCCCCTGAGGTCTGGAGGAGAATGGACAGCCATCTAGCTAACTGTGGTCCTTGCTGGTCGAGCCTGGAGGCAGAGGGATGGGCAGCTGGAATAGCATCCTGGATGAAGGATACCTCCTGGGTCATCGTCCTCCAGGGAACGAGGAGTTTGGGAAGTGGGGAGAAAGGCCACGTGGACATGCGGAGTGGCAGGAGGTCCGCCAGCTCGCCCACAAATTGCCAGGAGAAAACATTATTGAGCAGAGTGCACGGAGGGAGACAGACACCGTGCGAGGGCGGAGGTGGACAGGAGGGGAGCCGATTCTCCACGTCAGAGTGTCGGGTGCTGGAGGGCCCGGCTCACCGGACAGCGTTCCCGAGCACACCGTCTGGCAGCAGCAGCAGAGCAGCAGACCTGAAAGGAGTATCTGGGGCTACTGGGTGTGACGGGGACCACTTGTCCATAAACCAGTCCATCTGCTGAAGCCTCGGGCTCTGGGCCCTTGCCTCCCTCTCCCCAGTCCTGCACAGTGCCCTTTGTGGAGGGAGGCACTCTCAGCAGGCTTGGGGCCTGCCGGTGTTCAGGACACCAAGCCAGGGGGAGCCCAGCCAGAGTCTGATTTGGGATGGAGCCTAGAAACATGTGGTGTCACGATTTCTTACAGCCGGAACTCGGTCTGAGGAGGGAGCTGCTATCCAAAGATGTGCATTTGAGATCTAACTTACTGCTGTCTGATTTTAGAACCCTCAACCTGTCACTGAGTGTCTGAAAGCTCAGGTTCTATAGACAACTGAAGTTTAGTCTGCAATCTCCATAAGGTGTGAAGGCTAACTGAGTTCACGGACATGATACTTTTAGAACTGTAGCTGGGACACAGGAAAGGCTAAGCATTAGTGACTCTGATCATTAACACGATTATTTGTGTTAGGCAGAGGGAATGTGGCACGTGGGAGAGTCAGCAAGGAGCAGGGTGACAGAGCCAGAGAATGGGGGAACGTGGTACAGAGCGAAGCTGCAGAGGGAGACAGACCTCGTGGGCTGAGATGAGGAGAGGGCTGAGCTGTGGCCTAGGAGGTCCAGGCCCGGCGGTCCTGCCCAGTGGTCCAGCCCCAGTGGTCCACCTGTGATTGGCTGGTTTTTATTGCTGTCTCCCCACGCTTGCCTTCTCAGGGCCTAAACCCCTGAGAGAGAGGGGAGCAGAAGGTTCCAGGAAGGCCCTCCCACACTGTGTGCCTTAATGCCGTGAGGAGATGCACTCCTGCCAAGATCCACCCCAGACGCCCCAGCCAGGAGCAGCTGGTGTGTGGTCCTGCACCACTGGGCGGTTTGGGAGGGACAAGCGCAGAGGTTGAAGTCCTTGACCAGGTGAGGTCCTGGTGGGAGATAGTGTGTGTCTGGCCCAGCTCTTGGCTGCCCTCTTCCATGTCATGCTGGCTGAGAAGTTTCCAGCAAGTCAATGAACACGACTTGGAAAAGCTGGAGTCGGCAAAGGTGTCAGCCTTTCCGAGTTCTGTCCACTCCCCTTGAAGGCCACACCGGTGCTTCAGATGCTGCCAAAGGGCAGGAGGAGGCCGTGAGCCCCTTGGGTCACCCTACAGGCGTTCTCTCTGCTCCCCTCTAGCAGTGCGACGTGTCAGCTCATCGTTCTAGGCCTCGGTGTCCTCCTTGGTAAATTAGTGAGGGTAATGAGATGGCTCCTAGCGTTCAATGAGAACATACAGTAAAGCACTTACTTGGTGCCTAGCATATAAAAAGTACTTATTGAACAGTGGCTGCCACCCCCTCCTCCTCCTCATTATAATGGTCATAAATGTGTTCAGATGACATGTTGACATCCAGAATAGACTGTCTTCATTGACGTGGTATAACATTTCTTAAAATGTGGTTCTCAAGTGGCATCTGGGTTAGTAATGTTACCACATACAATTACGGATGCTTCTACTAATGTGACCCCTACCACCACCACCACTAACAATAATAATAATGGTGCAACTGCTGCTGTGACTGCTCCTTACAATCACTACCACACTAGTTTTAGCTAGCATCACAGAGCACATGTGAAGTGACGGATGCCTTCTTAAGTCCTCTACCTATTAACTCGTATTTTTCCCTGGGCCTCTGTGGATCAGTGGGGAAGGGATATAAGAGGATTATAAAGAGTGGCTTATGTGATGGAGTCTCCAGCCTAATGAGGGAGGCAAAAACAAGACAGAAGGAAAAAAAGAGCAGAACCCACCAAACAGTGTAAGAGGATGCGTTGGGCCAAGCCTCGGGCCCCAGAGCCCGCCCAGGTTCAGTTCCAGCTCTGCCGTGTGCCAGTGAGCTCGGCCGTGTCATTTGGCCTCTGTGCCTCATTTTCTTCTTATTGTGTGAATAATAGTGTCGCCCGCCTAGGGGCGTTGTGGGGGTTAATTGAGTAATATACGTAAAGCACTTAGAATAGTGCTGCTGTGTGTGTCCGTCACCGTCATGGTCATCATCGTCTTCAAGGGGGTCTTTGAGAAGGCTGGAGTAGTTGGGGGGTGGCGTCAGGATGGGGATTTTAACTGGGTCGTAAGGGACAGCCACAGGAGAGTGGGACAGGTGGGTGGGTGGCACAGGCAGCAAAAGTCACAGAAGAACTTTAGTTGTTTCAAGTTCATATTTCGTGAGAGAAATGGGTCTACATTTTAAAAACACAGAATTAAGTGAGTTGGTTGGTTTGTTTTTAAGTCGTCACTGACTGTTCCTGTAGACAGATGCTTCTCGGTGGGGCTCCAGCAGAGAGGTGCAAACCCAGCCCCCCACCTCAGGCTTTGTGATCCAGCAAGTCTCCTGCCCTTCCAAGCCTCAGTTTCTTCCTGTGTAAAGTACAGATCCGGGCAGGGCCTACTTCCTGGGGGGGCTCCCCACCTCCTGGGGAAATGCCCCCACACAAGTGAGGTACACAGCGAGGAAAGGCACCTCTGTTCCACCCAGATGCAGAAAGGGGGCTGTCTCCCCTCAGAGGAGCACTTTGCATGAATAGACACACCCACAGGTGGGCGTGTGCTCAGTCTGAAGAAGTGGGCTCATTAATCTTTTGCTCAGCTTGCACAAGTGTTTTCTTATTAAATAATAGAGATGATGGCAGTGGTGGCTTTATGCTACTGACTTGTGGTTCCCTTAAATACCGTTTCAAGAAGATTTGCAATGTTAAGCTCTTTTCTCTCTTTTCCTCTCCCCATTTTTGTGCATTAAATTTCCATCTGTTTACCCAAAATGGAAGTAAAAGAAATAAGAATAGCTATTGGGTGAATTAAGTGCTTGCTTCCATGTATCCCCAAGACTGGCACAGCCAGTGACCTGTGCAGTGGCTTGTTATGGTCTGCGGTCCACACAGGGGGCTGTGCCTCCCGCCCCAGTCCTTCTCCATCACTTACCCTCTCTTTATTTTCTTCAGAGGCTTCCGCCATCTGAAATGACGTTGCTCATGTATTTGGTTACTTACTTGTCTGGCTCCCTCCTCACCCCTCTAAAATGTACAGACCATGGGTTGGCCTTGTGCCCACTGTGTCCACTCCACATGGAACAGTCCCTGGTGCATAGTAGGCAGTTAAATATTTTGTTCAGTTAATGAAATAGGCTGTAAAGCCTAGAGGTTGGTCTCTTTGGAGTCAGAAAGACCATCATACAGGGTCTCTGCTCTGCCATTTACTAGCTGTGTGACTTTGGGCAAGCTGTTTAATTTCTCAGGCCTCAATCTCCCCAGCTTTAAATGGAAAATGGCTTGATCTACTTCCAAAGGTTTCTGGGAGGCTCAAATGAGGTAACATATTCAAAAGACTTAGCACAGGCCGGCCCCGTGGCTTGGTGGTTAAGTGAGCGCGCTCCCATGCTGGTGGCCCGGGTTCGGATCCCGGGCGCGCACCGAGGCACCACTTCTCTGTCCATCCTGAGGCCGAGTCCCACATACAGCAACTAGAAGGATGTGCAGCTATGGCATACAACTATCTACTGGGGCGTTGGGGGGAAAAAATAAATAAAATAAAATCTTTAAAAAAAAAAGACTTAGCACAGAGCAAGCTGTTAACACACAGTAGCTGCTGCTATCAGTGTAATTACTGTTTTCATAAACCTACAGAAGGACTAGACTACCTAAATCGTGTTTAATGCGTTAAATAATCCAAAAACAAGGGTGAATGTAAAAATCACATCTGTTCAAAATGCATGTTCTCTCTCCCTCTCATGTACACCTCCTTCAGTCCCTGCCCTCACTTCCCCCTTAACTCAGCCCTGACAGAAGCCAGGGAGCCGGGTGAGTGACAGGGGAGATGAGGTGGACCACACGGCACAAAGCACTAACCGAGCGAGGGCTCTTTTGGACCGGGACGTTAACAAACTTTAGATTTATCACAACCCCCCACCCAAGGATTTCACAGAACTCTCACAACTGGGTTTCATCCACCCTTTGGTTCCCAGTCCAAGCAGTGAGCCAAGCAGCCTCTCAGGTTAATGATGTGCTGTGTCCCAGGCCCCTGCCTACTGGCCTGGCCACAGAGCCTACGTGTGGTGGGCTGCCGCTGCCGAATGGTGAGCTCAGGTGTGGTGTGATCTGATTTATTTTTATGTGGACCAGAAGCGTCTGGACAGAGCTTTACAGTTTATAAAGCACTTTAAATACACAGCTGTCTAGTAGATCTTCACAGTGGCTCTTGGAGGAAGCCGTTACCACTCCCATTTACCGATGAGCAGACTGAGACCTTGAGGGGGGAGAGGGTACCCAAGGTCACAGCTAGGAAGAGGCAGATCCGAGCTCAAGCAGGGAGATCTGATTATAGTAGTGCAGTGAATTCACTTTGTCCGGGGTGATATGTCCCTCCCGCCACCCTCGACAGACAGGGCGAGACCCTGGGGTCTCGTCTGCACCTCCTCTACCCAGTGTGACTTGGGCAGCTCGCTCTCGACTGCTGGGAGCCTCTTCCCTGACAGACTTGAGTTCGCTGGCCCTGGGTGGCCAGCCTGAGGGTGGGCATCTGTCCAGCATCCGAGAAGGAATGGGCCAGGGATTTGGGGCAGACAGAGGAAGTGGCAGTGCTAGATGACAAGGGTGGAGACAGGACAGGATCCTGGCCCAGCCGTTGAAGGTGCCCCCCGGCCTGCCTGTTGCATAGAATTCCTGTCCCATTGTTGGGCCCACCCGTCCTCACAGAAAGGGAGAAGTGCCAGGCCTGGGGCTTCATGCGTTTGGAGTGTTTTTCTAACACGGCAGCAACAATCCCCTTTGTCTGCAGTATTGCCGGGGCCCCAGGGAGCCCTCCGTGCTGGAAAGTCCCAGCTCTGAAGGGAATTGAGTTGGCTTTCTTAAAGAAGGCAACCTCCCGAGGCTGAGCTGTTGACTTTCCAGGCGCTGAGGATGGGGCACAGGTGACATCTGGAGTCCCGCTGGCCTGGTTTCTGGCCTGCTCCTACTTGCCTACCAGGCAGCTCTTCAGATTTCCCTCCTCCCGCAAGACCAACCTCCTCTGACAGCTGTCTGTGACTTGTCCCCACTTTGCTGCTTTAATACTTGAGGTTTGGGGGAAGAAGGCTCTTAATGGATCCGAGGCGCACTCTCTGAGGCTTCGAGGTGCAGCCCAGCCTCCCATTCCCGCCGACTGCAGGGCCTGATGAGGCTGTGGGTGGAGAAGCTGGAGTTGGGCAGAGTGGTGAAGTGGGCCCACTGAGGCGAGCCTTTTCTCCGCCGTGCCTGCCTTCCATCCTCTGCCAGCCAGTGTGCTCAGCATTGCATGCATGGCAGTCTGGTGTCTTGAAAGACCCAGACTTTGTTTTTTTTAGAGCCAGGTAGATCACCATGGGCTGGCTGTGTGACCTTGGGCATGTGTCCAAACCTCCTAAAGGCTTGGTCTCCACGTTGGTAAGATGCCGAGTCATAATTATACTTCCCTTGCAGGGTGGCTGTGTCAGAGGGTAATGTATACAAAATGGCCTCAGGCTTACTTTGCACATAGTAGGCCCTCAGCAAATCATAGCATTGTGGCTTTGCTGCTGAAGCCAGTGCCAGTGTCTTCCCTGAGGCTGCAGCTGGAAACTTCCTGCTAGAAGTTTCCGGAAACTCTACCTGACAATCTGAATGGGTTATCTTTCTGTCTTAGACTGGGTGGGGTGGGAACGTGGGTGCTGTGTGATTATACTCACCTGAATCGAAACAGGAATACCTACCCGGAGACCCCAAACAAAAGACCACATCCCCGTCCACTCTCTGGCAGGTGTCTGTGGGATGAATGGAGCGTAGGGTCCTCCCAACCTGCCTTGTTGGCGGAGGCTGACGGGTGGTGGCAGGTGCCCTCAGGAGGGGCGTGTGTTTCACAGGTTGGAGGCCCTCGCCTGTCTGGCTTCCGCTGGTGAAAGAGCTGTGGTCTCGTCAGCCACAGAGACGCCGGGCATGGTGAAGAAGGTGGGCCTCTCACATGGCAGCAGGAGCCCCACAGGTGAAGTGTGGCCCGTAGGCCGAGGGAGCCACACCCCAGCAGAGTGGAGGGCCCCCTTTCCAGCTGTGTGGGAAGCGGCGCTACCCCGGCTTGCTGGACTCGCTGCCGGGCCGCCATGCCGGCGAGCTTCGGCCCGAGAAACGTCCGGGAGCCCTGACCTTGCACACAAGAGCCCTCCGTGCTGCGTGAGGAGGGGCAGGGGGGTGGCAGGCTGCCCCACTGGAGTCTGTACCATCTGGCCCACGTTAGGTGCCGCCCTGGAGTCGGATGCCGGGTGGCCGCGTGCCCTCCCCGAGGCTCAGGGCCACGCTGACATCTGCAGAAGCACGTCTGCCGTTTCCCTCCCTGAGAAGGCTCCACTCCCACATCCGCGCTGCCTTAGCTCTCCCCAGGACACTGTTCCTGGGTGAACAATCTCCCATGAAGCGGTTAGCTCTTATCTAGGAAGTATTTCCTTTTTTCTGAAGAGAAAGGTTTGCCAACACTCAAGCCAACTGGAGCCTCCAAGGATGGGAGCCGAGGCCTGACTCGGAGCTCGGGAGCCCTGCAGAGTTGCGGAGTAGGGCTGGCCCTGGGAACAGGTTAGCTGCCGGAGGACTGTGCCTCCCGGAGTGCGGGACGTGCGGCGTTTATAAAGGCAGAGACTGGGTTTCTAAGGTGGGCTCCTGTGCTGAGTGCGGGGAGACGCCGGTGAGCAGCGCAGCCTCTGCCTGCAGAGCAATCGCGGCCTGAGGAGCAATAGACAGACCACGTACGCCAATAGAACGACCACAGATGGGGAGTGTGCCGTGCGGGCGCGTGCTGAAGGGAGAGTGGGTTCTTACTGCAGGGTGGGTGGGCAGGGCGGCCCCCGCTGCCTGAGGGACGGCCTGAGCCAGGAGAGGGCTTCACCAGGGCCAGCCCAGGGCACCAGGGGTTCCGGTGGCCCTGGGGCGGTTCCGGTTTACACCTGACGCCCTGGTGTGGTTGCTAATGACACTCCTTTTCCCTCTCAAAAGTGGTCCAGTTTGGGTGACAAATTGCATGCTTCCTGATCATCCTGAATGCTCATCACCCCTAAGATGGAGGAGATGAGGCAGAGTCCAGATAAAAGGCCAGCAACAGTGTGCTACACTCAGTGGCGGTGGAGTGTGCTGTTCAGGGCACTGGGGTCTGTGGCCTGGGCCCATGTCCCAGCTCTGCCGCTTCCTAGGTGCATGACGTGGGCCAAGTGACTTCACCTCTCCAGCCCTCAGTTTCCCCGTGTATAAAATGGTGGATAATAATCATACCTGCTTCATAAAGTAGACATGAGGATAATTGAGTCCATAAATGTAAAGGGCCAGGTCTTAGCAAATGCTCTATACATGTCTGTTGTTAGTGGTTTTCTGTTATCCCTAGATGCCTCGGGAGCCAGGCCAGGATGCCCCACTTGTCACACAAGTGACCTGCCGTCCCTGCTCACCTTTAGGCTCCCATGGGGCCTGAAGGGTAGTCCCTGGGAAGAGGCGAGGAGATTGGTCACAGCTAATCATGACTTGGTTGTACTCTAAATTGATGTGCACATGCGTATCTGGGCAAGTGGAGGTTTCTCTAGTGCCTCTAATCTGTACCAGGTGAGTTTTAATAAGAAAAACGTATTTGCCCGCAGAGCCCTGAGCCCCGCCTCTAACAGAAGCCTCCTGGCCCCCTGCGGAGGCACTGCTGTGGGTCAGCTCCAAGTTCTGAGGCAGCGGGCTGCCGGAGAAGAGAGGCCTGGGGTCCAAAGAGGGGCGCCTGCCCAGCTCTGACTCCAAGCTGGGCCAAAGCATTCTGGTTTACCAAGCAGTTCTAGAAAAATAATTAGTCCAAGATGTGAACTAGACTAGAATTGCTTTTCCTTTGGGCTACGAGTAGAATCTGACTTCAGTGGAACAACATTGGATTTATTCTCCGTGGAGGTTTTGGCCTGATGTTTGGCCACGGTGGCTCTCTGGGAGTCTCAGGGAACCCGTGGTGAGTGCCTAGAGCCGGCATGGCAGAGCCGACCTTGACCTTCCCAGGGAAGGCTCTGCTCGTGGAGCTGTCGTTTGATTGGGAAGAGCTTGGCATCTTCGCAGGCTCCTGACGGTGCCCCTTGCCAGCCCCAGCCCAGATTGCTCAGCGGGGAGGGGCATAGGAGCAGTGTGCCCCACAGGAAGACCTGTGGGAAGGGGGGATGCAGAGTGGAAATCACTCCATCCAACCCCAGTGCCTGGCATGGCTCCCACTGAAGGTGGGGCAAGGTCAGTGGAAGAATTTAGGGCTGAGGGTGGGAGACATTCCAGCTGCCCCCTCCCTCGATCCTCGTCTGTAGCTCTCTGGCTGGCCCCTGTGCAATTCCTTTCCTAGACTAAGGGTGCTCACGGGTGGTGGGCTTAGCCTGCAGGGTGATAGGGAGGTCTCATTAGGGAGCGAGCCTAAGACGTCACGGACCTCCCCAAAGGAGGCCTCTGGAGCCAGGCCTGTGCTCCAGAGCCTCCCGTGCTCCCTGCCAAGGGTGGGAGGTAAGCGACCGAGGCCCAGCTTTCCCAGGGCTGAGCTCTCAGGCTGGGTCTCAAGGCCCTGCCCAGCCAGTGGGCACACCCGGGGTGTGCGTGTGTGCTTGCACCCAGTTCCTCATGGGTGGGTGCTGAGGGGACATACCTGCTGGCCCCGGACTCGCAGGGGCTCAAGGCCTTCTCGTGCCTGCGGCTCAGGTCACACGCACAGCCTCCAGTCACAGAGCAGTGCCCCATCTGCCAACCTGACTCCTCCCTGAAGCCCCTGGCCACCTCAAGGAGGAACAGAGCCTGCTTTGAGCTGGAAATTGGAGGGGGTTCCTGTTGCACATTGTTAAGACACCGCTTATAGGCCTGCAATCCTAATAAATCATATGTTTGCTGAGCGGGCAGGGTTTATTTTTTTTTTCCAGGCTGCAGGGACCTCTTAAAACCAAGTCCTTAAGAAGTTGATTCTCTTTCATTTTTTTAATGGGGAAAAATGGCTTTTGCAGGCCTGGTCCTGTTGAAAGGCCTTCTGAGACCGCTGGCTTGATGGACTCAGGCTCATCTATGTGATTAATTTAAAGAGAGAACAAGAGAAGACGAGTCCTGCCCCGTAGGTCTGGTCTCCCTGTTGCTGCTGAGCTGGCTCTGTGACCTTGGGCCTCCCTGGGGCTCTCCTTCCTCCTCGAGCGAATGAGAGGAGTTGTCCGGGGTTCCTGCCCTCCTCACGTGAAGACCCGTTTACATGGTGTGTTTCCTGCACTCCCCGCCAAGACGACAACGTTCTCTTATGCACACAAAGACAAATGCTACCGGGCGATGGCCCTTTGAAGTGGCTTCGTTTGTCAGCAGCGGCCTGACCGGGTGCGTTTGCCTGTGTGTGGTGCCTTGTAGGTCAGGCCACCAGCAGCACTTGAGGTGTGCAGAGGGGCAGGTCCCTGCAGTAGTTCCATGCCCACCCCCTTCGCCTCCTTTTGTGTTCATGCCCATGGCCTGAACATAGGCTATGGGTCTATGTTCCTGGTCGTCGTCCCTTCCCCTTTGCGAGGTCCTTGACTGCCCAGGCCAAGAGCCTGCACGGCCAGGAACAGTTTCCAGATCACACTGGACATAGTGGCTGCGTTTGCTTCTCTCTTTACGAGCTGGGATGGAGCAGGTGCTGGGCAGTTTGCTGGCAAGCCTCTGCAAGCTTTATGTGTTTATACTTGCTGGAGGGCTGGGGGAGTGGGGAGAGGATTGGCTGGCCTTGAAGAAGGCTGGAGCCAAGGCATTTTATAGGACCAGATTCCCACAACCTTTTTTGCTATTATAAGTATTTTCTCTATCAACAGATACTAAAGGGCCGGCCCGGTGGCACAGTAGTTAAGTTCATGCTCTCTGCTTCAAAGGCCCGGGGTTCCCGGGTTTGGATCCCGGGCGTGGACCTACACACCACTCATTAAGCCATGCTGTGGTGGCGTCCCACATACAAAATAGAGGAAGATTGGCACAGATGTTAGCTCAGGGCCAATCTTCCTCACCAAAAAAAAAAAAAAAAACCCAGATGCTAATATGATAATAATAGTTAACCTTTATCGAGAACTTACCATGTACCAAACGCTGTGCTGAGCACTTTATATACATACTTCTGTCATATGAGGTGGCCTATTATTTATACCCATTTTGCTGATGGGGCGACTGAGGCTGAAGGGGTGAGGTTGCTTGTGCAGGATCCCAGTTTGATTCATTGGGATACACTGAATGTCAACCTGGGAGTCTCCCGTCAGAGCACTTGCTCTTTACCACTGCACAGTAGATACAGCTGTTGTCAAGTAGAGTCTGAAATGACAGCAAAAGGGGTTCTCACGAAGGAAAATGTCTAGAAACCACTGACTTAACTCCTTTTGAATAGAAAAACAGGCCCAGAGAGGGTAATGATCTGCCCAAGATTGCAGATCAGTTGCTTCCAGGAAGCTAGAACTTTCTCCAAGTGAGGATGTGGTATAGGATCCTCAGATCCCTGGGCCGGAAGTGTGCATGGAAACCATATGCCCCTCTAGAATCAGCCAGACCATGTGCCACCAGGGCCAGATCCCCAGCCCCACGCCCACTGCCGCCTGCCGGTCCAGGAGCAGCCTCGTCTTCAGGATCTGCTGCGTTCGTCTAAGGCAGTGGTGCTCAAAGTGTGGTCTGGGGACCCCTGGGGTCCTGGAGGCTTTCTGGGAGTCTGCAGGTCAAAATTATTTTCCTAATAATAAAGTGTCATTTGCCTTCTCGCTCTCGTGTACTCCCCAGTGTCTGGGGGAGTTCTCCAGAGGCCGTGTGACCTGTGATGAGGGTGTCACGGTGATGGGCTGTGAGCTTGTGCGTGCAGATGCTGTAACACTTGCTGTCTTAATTTCTGATACAGTAAACAGTGATAGAATAACACACATAGACAAAAGCTCTCCAGGGGCCTCATTAATTTGTAAGGGTGCAAAGGTCATCCTGAGACCCAAACGCTCGAGAACCCCTGTTCTGAGGTACCAGCCCCAGTAAAGGGGAAGCTCGGCAGCAGAAGGGCTGAACGAAGAGGATTCCTTCAGCCCTGGCCCACCCTCCCTGCCTCTGGCCCTGTGGACCCCTGCACTCGGGCACTGAAAGGCTTGTGGCCGAGCTCAGCCTGGGGGAAAGGTAGGAAGGGGGAAACAGCCTTTTTCTTTGAGAGGGGGCAAAGCACAGAGGCCCTGGGGACGGCGGTCCGTCTCAGCCTTGCTCCTCTGCAGCCCTTTCACCCTGGAGTGAGGACGCAGCCATGGCTGGTGCAGATGGGAGTTTTTACAGGGAGTTTCCAGAATGTCCAGAAATGCAGGCCAGCTTCTCAGCATGCCCAGTGGGATAGCTGAAGTTACCAGAAAGGAAATAGTGGCCTGGAATACACAGGCCAAGGGAGGATGTTACTGAGAAAGTCTGTGAATTGCTTGCCATTTTACCTTCCCATGGGCCACAGGCCAGGGAGGTGGGCAGGCCAAGGAGAAGGGCCTGAAGAAGTCAGTTTAGGAGCTGGCATGGCCTTGTTTGTGGACAGGTGGGCACCACCAGAGGCAGAGGGACAATCTTAACCCTAAAGGATTTCTGCATGTTGAAAATATTAGTCGGTGCTCAGTTCAGGAAACAGAACCCACCCTAGGTGCCTTAAGCAGGAAGGGATTTACTGCGGGGGATTAGGTGCCAGCAGAATCATTGGAAGGGCTCAAGGAGCAGGTTCAAGGCTGAGCCTCCAGGAATGACTCCAAAGACAATACAGAACTCTTCCATCAGGGGGCTGTTCCCTCGGAGACAGCCCCCTCGGGAGCTGCAGTTCAGGATTGAAGCTGGAATCCAGAAGTCTTCACTGTTACTTTCAGTCGCACTACCACTGCCTCTGAGGCTCCCAGGAAGGCAGAAAATGGACACTGGAATGCCCTGCAGGAAAAAAAAAAGACCTCATGTTTCATTAGCTTGCTAGCAGAAACAGACAAAGGGACACGAAGGTGGTCTCCGCCTCACGTCCATGTACCAGATCTCATGCAACTGCCTCTTAATGGTGAAACCTAAGCTGTGTCCAGAACCCCAGCTGCAAAGGAGTCTGGGAAATGTAGTTTCCAACTAACTTGCTCCATGTCTCCGCCTAAGACAGTAATGTGGAGGCCAAAGTAGCCAATGGTAACCAGCGTCTGCCCACCGAGGTTATCAGTGCTGCCTTTTTTCATAGGTTGTAAGAGGCACGAAGCAGAAGAATGAATCCAGGCACCATCTGATTACACTTCATGGTTTCCTGAGTTCCCTCTGGGATTTCCCCTAGTGCAGCGGGGAGGTGCCGCTTAGAGCTTTAGTGGCCACACTTGGCACTTGGTCTTGGCTGTGGGCCACCGTAGGGAAGAATGGCTGGCAAATCCACCAACTATCTTTTTGTTTACACTTCAGTCTGCAATGCTGGTGGTTTCGATAAAAGCCTTCCCCTTGGATCAGAAAGACTGGTAACTAGAAGTATATGTCTGAGCCTGCTTTCTAGCATTTTAAGAATTGTAAAATTCAAAAATATTTGGGGGGAATTCAAACGGGCATTTATAATCAAGAAACATCTTTTTTTTTGTGAGGAAGATCAGCCCTGAGCTAACATCCGTGCTAATCCTCCTTTTTGTGCTGAGGAAGACTGGCTCTGAGCTAACATCTATTGCCAATCCTCCTTTTTTTTTCCCCAAAGCCCCAGTAGATAGTTGTATGTCATAGTTGCACATCCTTCTAGTTGCCATATGTGGGACGCGGCCTCAGCATGGCCGGAGAAGTGGTGCGTCGGTGTGCGCCCGGGATCTGAACCCCGGGCCACCAGTAGTGGAGCGCGCACACTTAACCGCTAAGCCACAGGGCCGGCTCCAAGAAACATCTTTTACTTATTTATTTATTTTGTGAGGAGATCAGCCCTGAGCTAACATCTGCCAATCCTCCTCTTTTTTTTTTTTTACTGAGGAAGACTGGCCCTGGGCTAACATCCGTGCCCATCTTCCTCCACTTTGTATGGGATGCCGCCACAGCATGGCTTACCAAGTGGTGCGTCGGTGCGCGCCCAGGATCTGAACTGGTGAACCCCAGGCCGCTGCAGCAGAGCGTGCGCACTTAACTGCTTGCGCCACCAGGCCAGCCCCAAGAAACATCTTTTAAACAGAGGGGTAATTTACAAATGAATTGTTGGTCCTTCCTAGATTCTACAAGTTCGCCCCCTCGAGTCCTAACTTCCCACCCTAATGAGTCAGCGCTGTGCCCTTGAAAATTATACACAGTTTTTTTCCAGGCAGAAACATGACTAGTCCAGAACTGAAAACGTGGATGCCTTATGCTAAGTTCTTGGATGCATTATACTCAGCCGTACCTGTAGTCACTCAGCAAATGTTTGTTGAGGACCTGTTGTGTCCAGGCCCATGCGGGGCCTGATGCGGAGAGTGCAGAGATGAGGAAGGCATCGTTCCTGTCCTGAGGAGGAATAGGCTAGTCAGGAAGATGAGACACGTTCATTGCTGGAAGAGAGAGTTCTAACGGATCTTGGAGCAGGAAGAGATTATTTTCTTTGGAGAGAGGGGATCTGGAAAGGTTTCTGGAAAGAGATGGCATTGGAACTGAAGGATAAAGGGGATTTGGACGGGCCGAAGCGAGAGCTGGCTCATTGTCGTGAGGAGGTAGGCCAGGCAGGGTGGGCAGTGGTGAGATCTGTTGTCTGTGAAGTGGTCTCCCCAGGAGGTGTTCACCACGGGGGACTTGCCGGAACTGGTGGAGGACAGGAGGGGCGCTTCCCTCAGTGGTGAGCAGACCCCACCTCCCCTGCTAAAGCAAAGATCTGCGGGGTGGGGATGGACCCTGGGTGGCTGTGCCGCTGTGTGGCTGAAGACCAGGGAGCACTAGTCACTTTCCTTGTGAGTGGCGCCCCCTGGTGACAATTAGAATACCGTGTGAAAGGTGCCCCCTGGAGTTTGCCGCTCAGAGGCCTTGCTGAACGGCCTCGCCCTGCTTCCATCTAATGCCCCAGCCGTGGCCATGGATTCTTAGAGTTAAGTCCCCGGGACCGTTCCTCCTCGTAGGATTTGGAGCACCAAGCTGGGGCAACCCTGCCTGCCACGGAAGGTGACATAAGGCCCACCATCTGCCCAGGTGCTGGTTGAGGAAGGAATGACTGCCAGCCACGCACGTAGAGTGTGACGTGCGTCGTCTCCTTTAGCCTCATGACAGTCCTGAGGAGTAGGTGTTACCTGTCTCACAGGTGAAGAAAACAGGCTCGGGGGTGTCTGTGGTGAGGCAGGGACAGCTGCTAATGACAATGCTGGGTTTGGAGCCTGGGTAGTCCTTCCCTTCTGCAAAGAGGGAGACCTAGAGACCCCATCTGAATTCTTTGGAGGCGGCAAGAGTCCCCAGTTCCACACACTGGAAAACCGCTTCTTTCATTGGGCACTTAAGGCTTGCAGCTTCTCCTCATGGCCCATGACAGGACTTCCTTCTGACCCACGACAGAGTTTCTGTGGAGTAGGACAAATTGGGGTCTCTGTGAGGAGAAGGATCAGGTCCCCTGCTCCCCTCAGGCCTGAAGGTTATGGGGTGCGCAGCCTCTGGCCGTTCTCTGAGAGTGCATGTTGAAGGGGGGGCCCCTTCCGCCCCTCCAGGAGCCCGCACCCGGCCTGACCCCTCTCTGCTGCCTCGCAGGCCCTTCATGCTGCTGCCGCCACTGATGGAGTGGATGCGCGTGGCCCTCACCTACGCGGAACACCGCCGCAGCCTCACCGTGGACAGTGGTGACGTCCGGCAGGCAGCCCGGCTGCTGCTGCCCGGCCTGGACTGTGAGCCCCGGCAGCTCAAGTATGGAACCGGGGGGAACTGGGGGGAGTGAGGCGGGAGGGCCCCGGCTTCTGTGCCCAGCCCCTGCAAACCTTCTCCTGCCGGGGGCTGGGGGAGGGCAGCACATTCCAGCCGCTCTAAGGGCCTGCTCTGCACATGCCACGCCTGTGAGAACCAATCGTTCTGGACCTTGGCTGCTTTGTAGATGCATCTTCGGCAGCCACTGAGCACAGAGCAGACATTTAGATTTGGGCAGGAGAGCTCTCACAGTCTCTCCTGTTGGAGTGTTGGGGGGCTAAGCGACAGAAGGGGCCCTCTTTCCTGTCTTCCCATAATTGCACCACTTTCCTGGGTACCCCTAAGTGCAGGCGCTGTGCTGAGCCCTTCTTTTTGACATGCATTATCTTGGTCCTCGTGACAACTTTAGAGAAGAAAGGGCTGTCATGCTCACATTAGACAGAGCTGAAGATCGGGGAGGAACACTAACTTGCCCGCAGATACTCAGCTAGCAAAGTGGCCACACCCAGGTTTGAACCCAGGTCCACGTGACCCTAAGCCTGGGCTCTTAATTTCCTTCCCCACATGGCTGCCTTGTCTTGGACTGGTCTCCTAAAGTTGTTCCAAAGGTTACCTCTGGCCATCCTTGGCCTGTGAGAGCCTTACATCCTTTTTTTTTTTTGGCACTCTGCCAGTTATGGCCACCTCTGTCTCCATGGCAAATGGAACCTCATTCTAAGACATGAACTTTCTACGCTTTGGCCCAACCAAGACTCCAGGCTGAAGCCGCCTTCTGGAAGCCTGTGGCGTGCCTCTGTAGACACAGGTTTTAGCTGTGCCTCTCCGTGATCACAGTTGGATTCTGGGCCACTGTCCACTGTCTCTTCTGGGCCTCACCAGGAAGCCTTGGGGGAGAGGATGTGGAGCTGGGAGCTGGAGCTTGGCCACAGTGTTGTTCTGGAAACTGAGTGTGGCCTTCTCCATGCAAAAACGATACAACCAAGCGCTGTGGCCCAGGCCCTAGCCGGAGCCTCTTCCTCCTCAGGGCTGACCCCCAATAGGTTACTTTAGCTGGGACTTGTTTCCTGAAAATTGACAGCTCTCAGGAGCTCAGAGAGCTTCTTTAACGTGTTTGTAGAACAGCGGAAGCATGTGCTCTTTATGTCACTGAGCATGATGAGGCCACACGTCAGCTTCGCACAGCTATGTCACGTCTCACTGAGAAGCTGTGTCCCAGCAGAAGGAGTCCACACACAGCATGCTAACACAGCCCGGTCTCTTCCGTGCAGGCCCGAATGCTGCTTCAGTTCCTTCCGGAGGCTGGATGCCCGAGCAGCCACTGAAAAATTCACCCAGGACCTGGGCTTCCGCATGCTCAGCTGCGGCAGGACGGACCTCATCAACCAGGCAATCGAAGCCCTGGGCCCGGATGGGGTTAACACCGTGGACGACCAAGTAGGTCCTGAGAGCTCCACTAGCCGGGCTTAGGGACCAGAATCAGGGATTTGTGATTGCCAGAGTTGGTGGCAGGGTCCTTTCTGTCCCAAACGAGAAGAGAGCTGCTCAGCTCTGTGCTGCTAAGAGGTGGGCACCTCCTGAGTCGTGCCCTGCCTGTTCCAGGCGGGATGTCAGCTTGAAGACTTCCCAGGACCCCGTGGAAAACCTTTGTGACGGGGACTTGCTTCACCTCACTGGAAGGCTGGGGACTGTCCCAGGTGGTGCAGGGCTGGGAAAAGTCCAGAGGAGCCAGCCTGATCGCAAGCTGTGGATGACAATCACTAAGACTTGTAGCAGAGCCTCATGCGTGCCTGCGACATGCCAGGCCCGCAGAGACCCCTGCCTTCACAGTCACCCTTCTTGCAGGGAGGCAGATACTGAGAAACATAAACACGTAAAATATAGAAAAAGTGCTAAAGAGTAAAAGGAAGCCAGGAAAGGGAATGTTGGAGGTGATTTACAGTTTTAGGTGGAATTTAACTTGAGTTTTTTGTTTGCTTTGTTGTTTTTGCTGTGAACAGCTAACATTTACGTCACGCTTAGGATGTTCCAGGCTTCGTTCCAAGCGCTGTGCACAGATTAACCCGTTTAATCCTGACAGCAGCCCTGTGATGTAGGTACTGGTATTATCCCCATTTTATTGATGAGGAAACTGAGGTCAGAGAAGTTGATTTACCTGAGGCCACACAACTAGCAAGGAGCAGAGCTGGCATTAGAAGAGTCCAGGCATCTGCCTCCAGGCTCTTAACCCCTGCAGTGTCCTGTTTGTTTACTGGACAATGTTTTGTGAGCACCTGCAGCGTAGGCAATGGCACTGTGGTCTGCAAGCCCCCGCAGAGGCCTGGGCAAGATAGAGGACACCTGAGGGGTTAGGTGGCGCTCTTGGATGAGGTGACAGCACCGTGTAGAGCTTGATGAAGCGCCTGGCAACCATGAGGCCAAAGTGGTCTTCGACAGGTCAGGCAGGGGCGGCCAGGGAACGCTTCCTCCTGGAGGGGTCCGAGCCAAGCCTGAGGGAGGGAGGATGGGATGAAGCAGAGGGGAGTGGGCAAGGGGATGATGGGGAGCAAAGTGTGGAAGTGGGACAGTTGGGGTGCGTGCTGGGACGGGGGACCATGAGGCTGAGGGGGCGCATGCTGGGACGGGGGCCCGCGAGGCTGAGGGGGGCTGCAGCAGGGCAGCGAGGAGGTGACAGGCTGGGTGACAGCTCTCCCAGGGGAGCCTCTGTCAGCGCAGGTCCAGGGCTTTCCGGGAGCCTTCCCCCGGGTGAGGACTCTGCCCCCTCGGAGCACAGGAGGTAGGCCTATGACCTTCGCTGCAGATAGACCTGGGTTTTAGTCCTCTACGTCATAGCCATGCAACCTGAGACAAGCTGCTCTGCCTCCCTGAGCCTCAGTCTCCCCAGCTGCAGCACGGGGGATGGTAGCCCCTGCCCAGAGGTCGTTGTGAGACTCTGCCACTGGCACACAGTAAGTGCTCACTAAATGCGTGTTCTGGTTTTTCTGGTCCATGTGATGGTGACGATGATTATCCCTGAAATCTGTTAATCAGCCTCCAGTACGTACCTGGAGTGGGGATGGGGCAGCAGGAAACAGTGAGCTCTCCTCCCAAGGCTCGCAGCCCGGTTTAAACTCCGAGTTGCGTACCGCTGTGTGGAGGGAACGGTGGTGAGGCGTGTGCAGAGGCCGTAGACAGCCACACGTTCACTCCGTGGCAGCCGGCTTTTCTCTGCATGCCCAGTCCTGGCTGTTCCCTCAGCGCTGCATTCGCAGAACCATGTGTGGGTCAGCTGTTCTCTGGCTCTTGATTAATCTCAGGCCATTTCTTCATCTCTGGGCACTAGGCAAGGATTTATGAGGTAGGGAGACCGTGTCTACACACAAGCGACCCAGTAAATAACATCATGAGGCTCCCAGCACACTCGCCGGGATCCACCCGTGCAGTGACACTTTGTGCTGCTGCCTGTGCTGTTCCTGGCCGAGGAGAAGGAGTCCTGGCCAGGAGGCAGTCCTGTTAACTGCTCCCTGATCGCAGGGAGGGCCTGGCCCGGCTTTTGGAGAAGCTCTGACTGCTCGGTAGCACGAGATGGTCGAGTCCAGTACTCCCCCCCGGGAGCCGCTGCAGAGGCCAGCTTCCCGGCTCGGGTCACCTGGCCTCCCGTCGGCGTGCTTCCTGCTCCCTGTGGCCTTGGGCGAGTTAACCGCCCTCTGCTCCTCATCTGTAAAATGGGGATGATAACAGCACTCCCTCATGGGGGTCCTAGGTGATTAAATGAGAGAGTGCTAAAAATCGCTTCCCAGGGCGATCCACACGCACAAGGCCTGGGGCGGGTTGGGGTGGCGGTGTGACATTGCAGCAGAGGTGGTAGCAGAGATGATTAGCTCTTCACCAAGGTGAGCTTCCTCTGTGCTGAGCACTGTATCCGTAGTAACTCACACTCAACAATAATCCTGTGAGGGAGATACTGTTACTGCCATTGTAAAGATGGAGAAACCGAGGCACGGAGAGGTGCACTGACTTGTGCAAGTTCACAGCTCCCCACGCGGAGGTGTTCTTTGCACGGAGTTTGGCTCTGGGGCCTGTGCTCCTCACCTCATGTCCTGTGGCTCATGGAAATGTCTCTGCTCACCCTTCAGGTGTTGTCCGTCCAGGGGGCCTAGGAGGGTGGGCTGGAGGGGCACAAGGCACAGGATTGCTGAGGGTGAGCAGCTGGGTCGAGCAGGCCGGAGATCGGATCTGTGGTTCTGGGGCAGAGGCCCACGGGGTACGTGTCATCGTGTGCTGTGTCCAGACAGTTCAGCATCTGCTCTGGCTCATACAGGGTATGACGCCGCTGATGTATGCCTGTGCAGCAGGGGACGAGGCGATGGTCCAGATGCTGATCGATGCCGGGGCAAACCTGGACGTCCAGGTGAGTGGGCTGCACTGGCCCCAACCCAGCACGACCACACCCCAGGGTTTCCGTTTCCTGCTGCGGCCAGTGTTTGGACAACTAGGTAGATGTGTCTCAGAGGACTGGAAATAGGAGATGCATGGAGAGCAGTTAGCAAAGAGGATTTTTCCTCAAGACTTGGGCTTCCTGTGTGAGAGGGAGTGAGTTGAGGGGGGACCTGGGTGAAGAGAATGGCCATGATTCTGTTACTGGACACCTTTCCCCTTTACCAACCTGACTCCAGCCATCCCTGGGTCCCCAACACTTCTAGCTCTGGCTCCTCTGAGGCATAAAGTGTTCCCTTGTCTGCCATCTCTCTGCCTAGGGCAGACATTGCTAATTGAACATCCTTTGAGCCTTGTCCACATGGTGCTCCAGGCAGACGTTACTAATCAAATATAGAAAGTGCTTGAGTTGACTCCTGGTCATGGTCCCTGTATGGTACCTCCTGAGCCCAGGTGCCTGTGTCGCCTGCCCAGGAATGTCCCCCACCAAAGAAACCACTGGTCATTTGTGGTATTCTCCAGGTTCCAA
Organism: Ceratotherium simum simum; assembly: GCF_057802395.1. NCBI lineage: Eukaryota > Metazoa > Chordata > Mammalia > Perissodactyla > Rhinocerotidae > Ceratotherium > Ceratotherium simum. Next base: position 31,776,513 of record NC_141933.1, read on the forward strand.
GCAGCTCTCCTAGACACCCCTCTGTTCACCCTGATAGCCGGCACTGGACGCCGCTCACGTTCGCTGTGCTGCATGGGCACATCTCTGTGGTCCAGGTGAGCCTGGCCCGTGCACAGTGGGCCCTCGGATTGCCAGGTGGGCTGGGGCCTCACGCCTGGTCTCCTGGCCGGGTGCCCTAGACCACGTGCAGGCTCAGGAGGGTTTGGTCTCCAGAAACCTGGGCGGGAAGGAAAGTGGCTCCCTCCGGAGCAGCCAGTAAGGAAAGAGCTGAAAGTTGCCCGTTGGAGTGGTAGAGACACCACACCTGCCCCAAGGCAGAGCCGAGCCGGCTCAGTGGACCTGCTCCATGTCTGCTAACCCTGCCCCCTCTGTGCCCTGGCAAGGCTGCCCTGCCAGAAGGGGTAGAGGCCACCTGGTTCCTGGTCAGCGAGGCTCTGCCCCAGCAGCACTTCCCAGCCTGGGGTGCTCATTGAACCTCTCGTGAGAACCCTGAACCCGCTAGTCATTGACCCCTGTGAAGGGCTGAGCATCAGTCCATTTAATCCCCAACAATGCCGCAAGGCAGGCCACGTCCCGTTTCCCAGGAGAGGAAGACTGAGGCTCGGAGGGTGAGGTCCCTGCCCCAGGTCACTCACGGTCAGCGGCCAGCACGGCCCTCAGCTCTTTCTGACCCTGACACTTATGCCTTCCCTACTATGTCTGCTGCCTCCCAGAGCCTCAGTTTCCCCCAGTAGATGGGGGACGATAGTTTCTGTTCTGCTCATCTGCATGTGGTCACTGCACCCAGTTCACGGGAAAGCATTTGAAGAGAGAAACAGCTCAGAGGTGCCCCCAGCTTAGGGCTTGGTCTGAGACCAGAGGAATGGAGGTGAAGACTCTAGGCACTTGGAGCCCTGCGGGTAACCTGGAGTCCTCAAGCACTGGCTCCTTGGCTGCCGGGTGAGCAGGTCTTGGTCACCTGCCTGGAGGGAACTAAGCTGTCCCCAAAGCCTCCCCCTGCTCACGTCCCAGACCCTCCCCGCCACACTGACATGTCCCCCCCGTGCCCTGGCAGTTGCTGCTGGACGCCGGTGCCCACGTGGAGGGCTCAGCCGTGAATGGCGGCGAAGACAGCTATGCGGAGACACCCCTGCAGCTGGCCTCTGCGGCGGGTAGGTCCCCCGCTGCCCACCCGGCAAGGCCCCAACTGCCCGAGGGGTCTCCCTGCCCCTCCCCGCAGCGTCACCCAGGCTGGGGTCCTGTAGCTAGACATTCGGCTGCACATGCAGATCCCTGTGGGAGCCTGGAAGCCCCTCCTTCTGGGCCCCTGGGCCCCTTCGCCCCATCCATCAGCATTTCTGCCGAGCTCGGCACGCAGGCAGGACCAGCAGAGGGGCGCAGTGGTGTGCGTGGTGTCAGCGTCCTCGGTCTGCCTGTCTTGTAGGGAACTATGAGCTGGTCAGCTTGTTGCTGAGCCGAGGCGCTGACCCCCTGCTCAGCATGCTCGAAGCCAACGGCATGGCCTCCTCCCTCCACGAGGATATGAACTGCTTCAGCCACTCGGCCGCCCACGGCCACAGGTACCCACCCGGGGGTCTGCCCTGTGTGATGTGGGGCACGAAACAGGCTCTTGGGGGCCTCAATTCCCCAGTGGGGAGCAGACAAGCTAGGTCTGCAGATCTTTCCAGAGATGGGGGCTTGTGGGTGAGCCAGCCAGAAAGAAGATGCAGGCCCTCCGCCAGCACAGGGGCCCCAGAAGTGGGAGGGCCTGGAGCACTGAGGGCGGGTCGCTTGGAAGGGCCCTACAGCCTGTTCCTTGCGGACCTGGGACAGGGCCTGGGTCTCCCATTTCCTGTAAGACTCTGTACCCTGCACCCGCCGGGCTGCCTCGGGGCCACGTCCCTTCCCGCTCGGTGGTGACTCTGCGGAGCTGCAGGCAGGGGCCTCCACGTAGCGTGTGGCTCAGCCCGGAGGAGGCTCCCAGCGGCTCTGCGGGAGATTACATCCCGCTGCAAGGGCAGATGGTGGACCTTGCTTGGTGGGAGCCACGCCTGCCCAGGGGTGTGGCAGGGCAGCCGCAGACCGAGACACAGCTGTGAGGCAGCTCCGGGGCAGAGGCAGACAGAGAGAAGGTTATTAGAAGGCAGAGGAGGGCAGGGGGGGACACCTACTTCCCGTTCCTGCTGGGCCCCCCTAGAATGCTTTTCCTCTGCACGTTCTGCCCACCCTGCCCCACACCCACCGCCTACACCGGCCTGGCCCTCAGGTACTGTCCTGCACGTCGCGGCCTCTAGGCGCCTCCTCCCCGCCCAGCAACCCGTGCTTCCCTCTTGTAGCTGGGTCACCCCGTGTGGAGGCGGCCCGTCTGCTCCTCTGCTTCTCACTCCCTCTCTGGAACACGGCCTGCTTGGGGCAGCACGGTGGCTGACTCACCTTCACGTACCATGGCCCGCCACAGACGGGCGCTCTGTAACCTCGTGGAGCTGGCAAAGCTACAGCTGGCTGACCCTGTGGGGATGACCCCAGGTCCCTCAAGGGGTCTCGGGACCACAAGCCTGGCTCCCTGGCACAGCCTGGCTCCACCACAAAGTGGGGCGGGGGTAGAGGGAGGAGGCTCAGCCCCCCAGGTGGCCTTTGGGCCCACCCATGCTGCAGCCATCCCAGAGCCTCAGGCCACAGGATGTGACAGATCTGGGACTTGGAGCCAGAAGTCCTAGGTCTGAGTCTCCACTCCTGCCCAGTGTGACCTTGAGCAAGACATATCCCTACCCATGGATGGGATCTCACACGGTTCAGTGCAGTGGTATATGGGGACGTGCTCTGCCAGGTCTGATGTTGCACATGACCGTATATACGACGGAATTTTGTGCAAGCATCTTCGCTTCATTCTCATTAGTGGAAGGAAGGGGAGCAAGTGAGCAGCAGTCTGTCCTGTGTCTCAGACGCTGTCACGTGTACTGTTAGGAGGTCTGCTGTGTATCAGGCTCTGTGTTCAATGCCGTCACGTTGGCCTCACATTAACCCCAGAAGAGGGTGATGCTGATGCCCTGTTCTACAGATGACAAAGCAGTCAGGGTTCAGAGAGGCAGAACAACCTACCTGAGGTCACACAGCCAGGATGGCAGAGCATGCTTGGCCCCAAAGCCAGTGACTTCTCGGCAGTACCAGGAGGGTAGGAGGGAAGGGTGCCCTGTGCTCTCCCCTCCTGGCCCAGGTGTCTGGGGTAGGGGCGCTGAGAGCCCTGGCCCAGCCTGCCTGGGAGGGGAAGACCTCCCATGGCAGCTCTTGTGGGCCGCTGGAGGGCGGCTGGGGTGGGCGCCTCACCTCCTTGGTCCTCGGCCACAGGAATGTCCTGAGGAAGCTCCTGACACAGCCACAGCAGGCCAAAGCAGACGTGCTGTCCCTGGAGGAGATCCTGGCCGAGGGCGTGGAGGAGAGTGACACGTCCAGCCAGGGCAGCGGCGGTGAGGGGCCCGTGCGGCTGAGCCGGACCCGCACGAAGGCCCTGCAGGAGGCCATGTACTACAGTGCGGAGCATGGCTACGTGGACATCACCATGGAGCTGAGGACGCTGGGTGAGGCCGCGCGCTGTGTGTGTCTGTGCACACCTTCTGATCTTCTGGAGACCGGGGGAGGGCCGGGGCCCACGGGGCGACGGGCACGGAGCCCGAGCACAGGGAGTTCGGTCTACCCAGGCTGGTGGCCGACGGCCAGAACAGGAGCTGCCCTGAGCCTTAGACAGTCCTTAGCGGGGACGCGTCTCCAGGTCATCGCCTCAGCTCTGTGCCCTCTGGCCTCTGTCCTCCCCGGTCACAGCCGTGGAATGCGTAGCACTGGGAGCGTCTGTAGCACTGTGAGTCAACGCTTCTGGTCAACTAGATGCTCTCTGTCACTCGGCCAATTCTTCAGTCCTCGGGTCTGCAAGTCTGTGGACTCCTCCTCTCCTCCAGGGAGGCTAGTCAGACAGAGAGATAGACAGACAGACCTAGTGAGATCCCAGCCGTGCCGCCTTTGCTGGTACTGATGGTCCTCATCTAAGAATGTGGAGTCACATGAAGCCAGGGCTGGCTCACTTTGAGCACGCAGCGCCTGATGGCCGTAGTGTTACTATCACAGGGGCCACAATGCCCTGCGCTGGGCCGAGACAGCAGGAGGCCACACGGCCTGCCAGGCACGTCAGCCTCAGTGTTCTCCACTGTAAAATGGGATGTCACTCCCACCAGTAGTCAGCCAGCTGAGGATGCTAACACTGCCCACATCATCGTGTCCCTGGGGAATGCCATTGGTCCATTTTTTAATCCACTGTGAGGCCGGGGGATAAGATGTTCTCTCTCTCATTACTGGGAACACAACTAGTGTTGGTCACGGCCTCCACAAAGTACTTAAATTACTCCGTGTCCCCGCTGACACTCTGGGGAGCTGGTAAACAGTAGTTAGGTGACGGTGGATGTGCGCTGACGGACCAGAGGCGGGTGCTGGTGTGGCTCTCCTGGGTGGGACGGGGCTCGTCTCAGCTTCCGGACAGGCGAGGGGCCGTGTGTCCTTGAGCATCCTGCATATTTTCTGGGCATCTGAGTCCACCTGGCCACCCCCCATAATTAACAGGTCCTCCCAAGTAGGTAATTCCAGGGCCCTGCGAGCAGCGGGGCTAGTGTGGGTGCTGGGGCGACACTGGAAAGGCCCCAGGCAGAGCTGTGGATTTTCAGAGCTTAGGCTCCCTGCACCCCGTCTGATGAGGGCCTGGAGTCCCCTCCGACCTCTCGGTGAGGCCCTTGTTAGGTGGCTCCCCGGCGAGAGGGTGTTCCGCACGCAGGAATGGGGTGGGGGCTCGGGTGAGTGACGGCTGCCCTCCACTGCCGGGCCCAGGTGTCCCCTGGAAGCTGCACGTCTGGCTCGAGTCTCTGAGGACATCCTTCTCCCAGTCGCGGTACTCGGTGGTGCAGAGCCTCCTGCGGGACTTTGGCTCCATCAAGGAGGAGGAGTACAGCGAGGAGCTGGTGGCCGAGGGCCTGCCGCTCATGTTCGACATCCTCAAGACCAGCAAAGTGAGTGTCGCAGGCAGGTCCCCACCTCTAGTCCAGAGCCCACAGCCCTGACCCCGATGCAGCCAGGCAAACATGGGGCCAGCCCCCGCACCCCACAGGTGGGCCCCGCCGCACACAGACTTGTGCTGCCTGGCTGCAGAGGGCCGAGGCCGTGGTTCGCCTGGGCCGGGGCCTGGCCAGAAAAGCCACTTGGGGAATCGGTGAAGGAACAGCCATCTCCTGCCAAGCCAGAGCTGGGAGGAACAGGAGACGGGGCTGCCCTGACCTGGCCGGGACTGCTGGAGTCAGCCTGACGTGGCTGCAGCTGCGAGCAGACAGCTGGCGGGCGGCTGACAGCCCTCTCTCTGCCTCTGCAGAACGACTCCGTCATCCAGCAGCTGGCTGCCATCTTCACGCACTGCTATGGCGGCACCCCCATCCCCAGCATCCCCGAGATCCGGAAGACCCTGCCGGCCAGACTAGGTGAAGGCTTGGCCCCGTGCCCGCGCTTTCCGCTCGCCACCCGTCTCTCCTCTTTCTTTCCCTCTCTCTGTCTTCCTGTCCCCTTCCCACGCGCCAAGACCCCGGCCTCGGTTTCTCTGCTCTACACCCTGTGTCCCCCCCACACACACCTCAGCACGCCTAAGAAACTCCCCGAGGATTCTCCTCAGTCATCGCCCTGCCCTCTTCCCCTCTGACACAGATCCTCACTTTCTGAACAACAAGGAGATGTCGGACGTGACCTTCCTGGTGGAGGGAAAGCTGTTCTATGCGCATAAAGTCCTGCTGGTGACGGCCTCTGACAGGTAGGCGGCCTCCTCGAATAATAGTCCCAGCCCCAGGGGTGGGGGAGCTTTGTTCAGACATGAGGTGACAGTGACATGCTGGAGAAGAGCCTTCGCCCTGCAGAGTGCTGTTATGTAGCCACGGAGCCCACCCCTGCCCCCAGGGACAGTAGGGAGGGCCCAGAGTGCTCCAGGAGGAGCTCTCTCTGAGGTAGCGTTCTTTCTGGTCGAGTAATTGCTTTTTTTTTTTAAAGATTTTATTTATTTATTTTTTCCCCCCAAAGCCCCAGTAGATAGTTGTATGTCATAGCTGCACATCTTTCTAGTTGCTGTATGTGGGACATGGCCCCACCATGGCCGGAGAAGTGGTGCGCGCCCGGGGTTCCGAACCCCGGGCCGCCAGCAGCAGAGCGCGCGCACTTAACCGCTAAGCCACAGGGCCGGCCCAAGTAATTGCTTTTGATTGTTAGAGAACAAATACTCTGGGAGGGGGAGTCAGTTGTCCGGCCACAGGCATCATGGTCACTCACGTGGGGGCAGCCAGGACAGAACGGGGCTCAGCCCAGCCGTCAGCCCAGATGGTGTAAAGCACACTCGCCAAGAATTATTTGGGGAGCACGGCAGTAATTTGTACAATGCTGCGTCTCCTGGGGAGGGATCCGGTGACGGTGCCCTCGGAGCCCGGTGATAGAGTCGAGTCATGTTTGAGACCCGCCTGGTTCCATCTCCTTTGCTCCAGGTTCAAGACGCTGATGACGAATAAATCAGAACAAGACGGCAACAGCAGCAAAACCATTGAGATCAGCGACGTGAAGTACCACATTTTTCAGGTGTGTGGATCTCAGGGCCGCCCGCTGCTCAGGACGTGCCCCCGGGGGCCTGGGCTCTGTGCATCTGGGCCGCAGGGGCAGCTGTGCGTCCGTCATCACCTTCCGGTCCCTCCCCAGTGCCGTCTGTGTTTTGCTGAGTCAGTGGTCAGGTTGGCGCGTCCAGGTTTTTCCCGGGGAAAAGCAGCCATTCCATCATGGGCTGCAGCTTCAGAGCCTCTCGGGTTCTGAGCTCCAACCCCTAGACGAAGGGTCTGGGCAGACTCACAGACGTACAAGGACAGGCACGCGCCACACATGTGTGTGCACCCTCGTTCCTCGGAGGGAGCGCCCTGCAGCATGGACACTGCCCGCGCCCCTGTTGGCAACGCAGAACCGCAGGCCCCACCCCAGGCCTCCTGCGTCTCAGCGAGACCCCGTGGGAGGCGTGCGCGCAGTCTGAGCAGCACTGCTGGGGCCGCGCCTCCCCCGGCACCGGACCTGGCCGTGGCGGCCAAGCAGAAAAGGCCGCGGTGAGCCGACCTGGTTGTGGAAGATCAAGGGCAGGTCTTGCGATCTCCAAGCTTTGGAGGACATCAGAGGTTGTGTAATGGAAACTTCCTAGGCTGGCCGCCGGTCGTGGCAGGCAAGGCCTGGAGGAGACGGGCCGGGAGCTCAGCCAAGCCCCACTGAGAGCTCCTCCTGGGAAGTGGCGACTGTGGAGCTCCGGGCCGCATGGGGGGCTCCAGGGTGACCCTTAGGGGCTGAGACTGAGGCCAAGAAGCAGCTGGCTTGTGGGCCCAGGACCTGGCCCTGCACAGGACAGGTCTGTGACCCCATGGGAGAGGTCACAGAGGCTCGCAGAAGCGCAGGAGTCACCGTCTAGAACGGCTTAGTCTCTCCCATGCTCGCTTTGTTCATTATTTAGCGTGTAGTCATTTATGTGAACTGTGGAAAGAGCGGGACACAGGACGGGGACCCTGCGCTCCAGGGGACAGGACTGTGAAACAGTGGTAGGTGTGGTGGGGGAGGCGCGGGAAGTGCAGGAGAGGTGGGAAGCTTCCTGGGGGTCTCGAGACCAGGGCGGCTCGCCAGTCGTCAGGAGCTCCAGGCAGAGGGAACAGCAGAGCAGCCCCCAAGCCCGAGACCATGGCGTGTTCAAGCAAGCCCTCTGGTCCAGTCCGGGCAGCAATTCAGAAGAACGAGAAGCGAGTCTAAGCTGCTAAACGGGCGTTGTTGCCACTGGCGCTGAGCCAGCGTGGTGCCAAGTCTGTGCCTTTGTCCTCAGTGAAGCTTCACAGCACAGGTCTGGGAGGTGTAGGTGTATCATCATCCCCTCTTGGTAGATGAGGAGTCAGAGGCACAGGGAAGTTGAGTGACTTGCCCAGGGTCACACAGCTGGGAAGTGATAGAGGCGGGATGCAGACCTAGGATGTGTGGAAGGGTCAAGTTTGCCTTTACAAAGCTCACTCAGGGTTGGGGGGTGGGGGCAGGAAGGGGTTGGAGGGGGCAGGACTGTAGCTGGGGGACCAGTTAGGAGGCTGTTGAGAAATCCAGGTGATTATGATGGTGACCAGGTGGTGGCAGTGGGATGGAGGGAGGTGGATGAGGGGAGAGTGGATGGGACTCTGACTGGGAGTGCGGTGGGAGTGAGGCCCAGGGTCTGGCAGGGGCAACAGAGTGGGGGTGTCTCCCCTTTCTTCCTTACCATCCCTCGACCCAGACTCACTGGCTGGGGGGTGGGGGGGTGGGGGGGGTGGGCGAGGGGCAGTTCTAGAAACTTGTTTGACCTAGAAGCCCAGAGTCCAGGTGACTGGAGCATGAGGTGGGGTCACGGTCAGACACAGGAGGCAGTCCTCGAGGGACAGCAGGGACTGGACGAGGGGTGGTGAGGGCACATGTGGCCGTGGGTGACCAGGGCTGTGGAGCTGCCCAGCAAGGCCGCGTTTGCTCCCCAGGGCAGGGTCCCCGTGCCGGAATAGCCTGGCAGCCCCTCCACGACTGCTCAGGGCTGCTGGAGGCTGAACGGGGACAGGAGACCAGCCTCCACGGCACACGTGGGCCTGGGAGTTGTTGGCCCTGGCCTTGCCCGTGCCGTCAGGGGGCGCGTCACTTCAGATGGAGCCTCTGACGTTGGCTGCGGCCTTCTGGGCGCCTTGGAGGGGTCAGCCTGAGGCTGCTGGCCCAGGGCCAGGGCTCCCTAATAGGGCCCGAAGGTTTCAGAGCAGCCCCCAGGTGTCTCGCTGGTGCTCAGCACTGGGAGGGGGTGCAGTTATGACCTCTGTTTTCTGGAGGAGGAAACAGGCCCAAGGAGACCCAAGCAACGTCGTCCAATAGCAAGACAATGGAGCTACACACGTAATTTAAACTGTTCTAGTAGCCACGTGAAAAAGTAAAAAGAAACGGGTGAAATTAATTTTAATAACATGTTTAAGCCACTGTAACCAAAATATTATCATTTCAACATGTGGTCAATATAAAAAAATTAATGAAATACATTGTATTCTTCTTTTCATACTAAGATTTGAAATCCAGTGTGTGCTTGACACTCACAGCACACCTCGGCTCAGACCAGCACGTTTCCAGTGCGCACAAGCCACACGCGGCCAGTGGCTGGTGCGTTAGCGCACGTCTCGACACTTGCCAGGGTCACTGCTGACGAAACCCGGGCCTTTGGGGGAAAGCCCTGCCATTCTGACATGGCTTTTGTCCCCCTCCTCTCCCTGCAGTGTCTGTGGCTTCCCGACAGTGTCCTGGTGGCCTACTCAGGGTGGAAGCAAACCTTACCCCCTGCCCCCGTCTCCCCCCCCACCCCCACCCTGGGAGCGCCACCCAGCCTCTCGGGCTGCCTGCTGTGGGGTCAGATGACCCACGCCCTGCCTGGGGGCTGTCAGGCTGTGCAAAATTAATCTACTTCTGCCTGCCAGCCACACAGCTCACTCAGCAGGGCTCCAAGGCAGCACTTCTGGTCTGACTTCTGTTGACTCGTGTGTATTCAAGTGACCTCAGGGAGAGCCACAGGCCACAGATGTCTGGGCCTTGCCAAAACCAGCTCCAGAAATGCTGCAGGGGGCCGCCGTCCTGGCCAGGAGGGGGCTACAGGGTGCCGCCTGTCTCCTGGCCCACATCCTGGGCCCTCTCTTGCCCAGGGGCTGTCCTGAGGCCATCTCTTAGCAGAGTCCTGGGAGATATCGCCTGCCCACTGCTCCACTCCCGGCCCTGGGCCAGGGGCCTTGGCCCTGATCATCCTTGGCTGTACTCCTGGTGCTGGGCCTAGCACCCACTCAGCGCCCAGCACGAGGACGGCAAAGGAGCCCAGGTGCAGGCCCTCCCAGGTGCACACCACTTGGAGGGACAGAGGGGCACACATGTGGTTGCTAAGATCTCCGTACGTGCTCCAGCAGGGGCTGCAGAAGGCTTGTGGAGCCCTCTCCTCTGTGGGGAGGGCCTGGTGTCTCCCGGACCGGCTCTGGACCATCTTCCCCCCCCACCCCCAGGTTGGGCCCCCAGACCCTCTGGTGCCTCCTCCAGCCTGGGCCGGGCCTGACAGCCCAGCTGTGCCCTGGAGCCGTGTTGACTTACACACTTGCCAGCTCCTTGCTGGGGCCACTCCTTCAGCCAACCAGGGAGAATTGTTGTTCTTTTTCCAGTTGGGAGCTTCCCCTAGCGTGATAGCAAAGTTTGTAACTTTGACCTCAGCAGAACTGAATGTAGACCCTCCTCCTGGGCCACCTTATCTGATATCGCAGGGCCCTCTGCTCCCCAGAGGCCCTGACAGGTCTGGGCCAGTGAGCAAGGTGACCACAGGGCCAGGTCCCGCGGCTCTGTGCTTTCTTTCCAAGGGACCAAATCCAGGCGGGAGCTGGGATCTGGCCCTCACCTCCACGCTGGAGCCCTAGCACAGACGGAGAGTCCAGGGTGGGTCCTGAGGGTAGCCAGTTGGACTGTTGTTACCTCAGGTCGTCCTCCCTGCCCCATCTTCATACTGTGGGTAAAAGGAGAAATGACAGTGAAGTGCTCTGGTGTGGCAGTCAGGAGACCCCAGTGATTCAGGCCACGTCAGCTTCCCTCATTGGGCCTCAGTTTCCCGGCAGAGAACAGTACCTCCCCTCCTGGGCTCTGGGGCTGTCATGAGGATGGACGTGAAACCCCACCGTGGAAGGAACTTGCCATCCACGTGGGAAGTCGGGAGAGAGAATCTTGGGGTTAACTTCTAGAGGTTGCTTTCCGGAGAAAACCCAAACCTTTGAGTCTGAGCTTGAGCGAGAGTTGTGGGATCAACGTGCAGAGGAATGGGGGTTGGGGGGCAGCTGCCTGGAGAGGTCGGGGGCCGGCGAGGACTCTGGCGTTGCGGGTCCATTGGCACTCACCCGGGGCCTCTTCCCGCTGCAGCTGATGATGCAGTATCTGTACTACGGAGGCACGGAGTCCTTGGACATCCCCACGGCCGACGTCCTGGAGGTGAGGCTCTTGCCTGGCACGGGGAGGGGAGCAGGGGGCCCATGTGCCAGGCCCAGCGGCTACGTCTCCCCTTTCACTCCGTGCCTGTCTCTCCAGCCTGAGACATCTGCTGGGTCTCAACCCCGCTCTCAGAAATAGCATTTGGAGAGATGGGGGGAACGTGGCCTGCACGAGGACCTCCTGGTTCCCTGCGGGTGACAGGAAGGGCCCTTCTGAGAGAATGGGCATTGTGCGCCCACTAAGCCAGCCTCCTGGGCCTGGCGCAGGGGTTAGAAAGGCTCTCCAGTGGGGCTGGGAGGCCCAGGGGTTGCAGAAGTCACCTGGGCTCCCACTCACCTGTCACTGCTTAGAGAACGGACCTGCCGCTGGCCAGGCGCCTGGCTAGAAAGTCATGTAGACGAAGCGTGTAGCTTATAGATAAAGACCTCCCAAGGTCAGAAATCCCAGCTAGCGTCTGTCACCCATCCTGTGCCTCCCAAGGTGTCCCAGCAAATAGCTCGATGGCCAAGCCAGAAATAAATCAAGGCCATCAGACTTGACCTGCGGACATAGGTGGGGCCCTGGGGGAGGGGCAGCTTCCTATTCCGTGATGCCTGGCTGGGGCCTGGCCTGCGTACCCAAGTCCGCCTTTGCCTCCCCACCAGCTGCTGTCAGCTGCCAGCTTGTTCCAGCTGGACGCCCTGCAGAGGCACTGCGAGATCCTGTGCTCCCAGACGCTCAGCGTAGAGTGTGCCGTGAACACCTACAAGTACGCCAAGGTGAGGCCCCACCGCCGTCCCCTGTGCGCTCGGCTCCACCCAGGTCTCAGCTGCCTCATGGCGCCGTGGCCTGGCAGCTTTTGAGGAGCAGTGTCGTGAGCTGGGGGAGTTAGTAACGCCTCTGTAGGCTGGGGCCGTCTCTGTCCAGTGGGGCAGCATGCAGCTTCCAGCCAGCTGGACCCCAGTTCGTGTTCCAGCTGTACCACGCCAGGCCGTGGGACCTGGGCACGTGGCTGAGCCTCTGAGTCAAGTCAGTTCCACAGGCTTACTTGACTTGCTTCCCAACCTGTTCTCCTTACTCATCCCCATCTCAGCAGACGGCTCGGTCTTCTGCTCAGTTGCTCAGACTCAAAACAGGAGTTACAGTTGATCTTTTGTAAATCTCCCACGTCCAGGCCATCCACCTCTGAAGCACATTAGCCGTCTCTCCACTCCCCTCCACCTCCACTGTCCCCTCTGGTGGACTGTTGCATTGGCCTGGCTCCCCACCCCATGGCTTTCGCCCCGCCATCCATAAGGCTCTTTGAAAAGTGTTGAGACCATGCAGTCCTCTACTTAAACCCTCTGAAGGTTTTCCACTGCTTGCAGACTAAACAAAATCCAACCCCGTATCACGCTCTGAGGCCCGTAGGATCCTGCCTCCAGCTCCCCTCCGCTGCCTCCCTCTCTCTGCACCGGGCCACACAGCTTGTCTCTCAACTCGTTCCTACCCCTGGTCTGTTGTGATCACCATCCCCCTTCTGGAAACCTCCTCCCTAGCTCCTCACAAGACGGGCTGATTCCCCAGGCCTCCCCCAGGTCAGCACTCCTGTTCCTCAGCACTGACTGCCGTCTGAGGTGACCCTGCTTGTGTCGTTCCTTGGCTTCTCCCTCTCCCCGAGCTAGAGCGTCAGCTGTAAGAGAGCATCGCAGAGACCTGCACCTCTGAACCTGGCGCCCAGGGCCGGGTCCAGACGGGCACTCGGTATTTGTTGAGTTAAAATAGTTATTGAGCATCCACCACGAGCACGCTCATGTGCTGGGCCTTGTGCCAGACGCTGGACGTCAGCAGTGCCCAGTCCCCGTCCCTGCCCTTCGTAAGGGATCTTCCAATCCCATGGGGATGCCTGCCACTCCACAAGCCGTCACCAGCACGACGTAGGCAGAGAAAACAGTGGGGCCGAGAACAAGGCTTCAGTGACGTTCCTGGTGGCACAGCTGGGATTGAACCCAGATTGGTCCAACTTGAAGGAGATGCTTAGGGGAGAAATGCAGATGAGGGGGAGGTCGCCTCAAGAGGCAGAGATGGCGTGCCTCCCCCGGGCCTCGGCCCATGGGTGATATGGGGGCCAGTTTCAGGTGGGGTGTGCTCAGGCCGTGGGTCTTCCCCTCTCCCTGCACCTGCAGATCCACAACGCCCCTGAGCTGGCCCTGTTCTGCGAGGGTTTCTTCCTGAAGCACATGAAGGCCCTGCTCGAGCAGGACTCCTTCCGGCAGCTCATCTACGGCCGCAGCAGCAAGGTGCAGGGCCTGGACCCGCTGCAGGACCTGCAGAGCACCCTGGCCGAGCGCGTGCACTCTGTCTACATCACATCCCGGGTGTGAGGGGGGATGGCTGGTCGGCACATCCCGCCCTCCCGGCCAGGCTCTGTCTCCAGGCATCCGGGGGCGGAAAAGGCTGGGAGCAAGTGCGGCCAGGCTGTCTGGACCAGTGCGTAGCCAGGCCCTGTGGCCGGGCCAAGGCCCTGCTGGGGGCGCTGGGTGCAGGTTCTCTTGGAGCCAGGCTCACGAGACTCAGTTTCCCCCTCTTTCCCCAGACATCCTCTCTGGTGTCCATCTGTCCTTGGGCAGGCAGATGTGCCCTGAGCCCACCTGTCACTGGGCAGCCCCACCCTCAACCCCTCTTCCTCAGAGCTAACCGTTTGCTCGACCAGTGATGGGCAAAGGGCAGATGTGGCCAAAAGGTGGACTATCCCTCCACCCCCCACACCGTTTGCACCTGGAGGGCGGTGTACTCACCCTCAGGTGCCCCTGCACCCCTCCTGGAGGGCGGCAGCTGATCCCGATTCACCTCTGCTCTAAATAGCTTCTGACCATGCCCTCCAAGCTCTCACCACTCAGCCCAGACTGTCCCACCTGGGGCTCTCGGGCTGTGGCACCCTTATGAATGTACAGAATGGATACTCCGAGCCCCAGGCCATCGCATCCAAAAGCCGGTATCTTTTCTTACTATCATATCAGAACCGCTGCCCAAACCCCTGAACTTACTCCTCAAGGCCATGCCTTGAAAGCCTTGATGTGGGCCTCCAGGGGGCTGGGGACACCTGCACAGGGGTCACTTGGAGTCCCATTGTCTTTGGTGTTTGGCCCAGAGAGGCCCTTCTCTGGGGACGGCCAGCTGCTCGGTGAGCAGTGGAAAGCGGTTCCCCCACTGATGCCTCCAGGGCTTCCAGTCTGAGCCAAGGGGGGGCATGGGGGTGCGTGGGATACAGTGGAGGAGCCGGGTGGCCTCAGCTTTTGTTGTTGCTGCTGTTTTTAGGGGTCGATTCTGAAGCCCCAGGCCTAGATTCGGCTGCCTCAGTGGGCTCAGGAAGCAGATCCCTAAAAGTCCCCCGGCCGAGTCCCTGAGTGGAAGAGTCCTTTAGCTTGGACTGGAGAGCGGCCCGTGTCTCCGTGGGAACTGCAGGTCTGGGGCATCTCGAGGCCGGGGCACTGGTGGAAGCGGGGTCTGGGGGAAGAGGACCTTCTGCTTCCTCCTCTCCCCCACCTGCCCCCACTGTAGGCCCCCAGCTGTCCTGCGGTGGAGACGGTGTCAGGCCTGCACACTTCCTGTATTTATGGACCAGACACTGGGGGGGCATTTGGACAGCTTCTCTGGGTGTGGCCTTCTTCAGCTGTCTGGGCACCTTAGAAACTATTTATTCACCAGAAGCCCCGGGCACTTCAGGAGGTGTCATTGGGTCACCCTGAGAAGCCCCGGGGGCTTGCAATCCTGGAAAATATTTTCAACTAGCTGCGTGAGCTGGATGTACAAAGGAATAGGCGTTATTTTATTGCTGTAATATTGTATGATACTGTAACTGTACATTAATGTTGTCACTTACTGTAAATGTACCATGGCTTTATTAACAATAAACACCTGTTAACAATGACCTTGGCCTTGTCGCTCCTGGCAGAGGGTTGTTCAGAGTTGAGAGCTGGGGAGGAGCCCATGTAGGACCCGGAGGAGAGCCCAGGGCAGGTTCCCTGGTCTCTCAGAGGGAAAGGAGGCCCTGCTGAAAGCTGCACTGGGGCCACCCCTTGCCCAGGACCTGAGCCTGGACCCGACCCTTGCCACCCACGTGACAGAAGCAAGTACCTCCCTCTTCTGATAATGTAAACGAGTTCCCACTTGTTAAGCACTTATGTGCCTCTGAGCTGGACAGAGAAGGTGTTTGCATGGCAGGACGGCCCGATGACAGGAATGAGGCGGCTGTCAGGGGCTCCTCTGATCTTCCCCAAGCCTGGGCTCCCCCACAGCCCTGCTGTGGGAGTTGTTGGGGTTGCCTTAATAGTTGTCCGCAAACCCTTACACCATCCGAACCTGTGGCCCAGCAAGGAGGGAGCAGGGCCTTCTCCACCCGGCCTAGCCTGATGTGGGGGTACCTGCCCCTTGGCAGCCTCCAGACCTGCTGGGCCCTGGCTGTGCCACCTGCTAATGGGGGCAGGATCGTGAGCTGGTGACTCCGGCCCCAGGGTTTTCCAGGACCGGCTGTAGTTTGTTTTAGGTGCAAAGTCCGGGCAGAAATAAAGGTTTTTTGAAATGTTTTCTGCCTGAGGCAGCAAGAGAAATGTCTAAGGTCCCTGGGAACAGACCTGAGTGGCTGTGGTCTAGTGACCGACAGGCCAGGACCCAGGAGTTGGGGGACAGGATGACCTCCTGGGGTCAGTCCCAGGAAAGGCCCATTGCCGGCTTTGCTGGGTGGGGCCCAGGCTGCGTGGGGAGAGGCCCTGTGTGGACCCATGGCGCCCTCTGGGGGTGCAGGGAGGAGGCACTCCCCTCAGCACCTTCGTCCTGGGCAGAGGCCCCTGGAAGGGCAGGTGAGAGGGTCGTCCCTCCCCAGCACTCGCCATTGCCAGTGGCCACCCTTCAGGGTCTGTGTCCACCCTCCCCACACGTCCCTGACCCCTGCAGGACGGGCCTCGGTCAAGCATCCAGCCTAAAAGGCAAGATCGAGTTAGTTACAAGCTGGCTCCAGACAGGGGTCAGCTATTTTCTCTCTTTAGGGGGCCCAAGGTTAAAGGGAAGGCAACATGAAGGAGGGATGGGGCCCTTTTGAGCCTGCAGGTGGCAGGAACACCCTCTTAAGCAAGCACTTAAATAATAATTAGAGCCAGACATTCCCCCAAAGGGCTGGAGGGACTAGCATGGAAATGGGGTGTTTGGTCACCTTACCCGGTGGCCGGCCTCCCCCTCAGGCCACTGCTCCAGAGGCCGGCCGGGGAGAGGAACGTGCACGCCTCCTTAGCAGGGTTGCTGGGCCCCAGGCGGGGTCATCCCCCGCCCGCTGTCCCGCATGCAGGGTGAGCCACGCTTGTGCAGCTGGAGCCTGGGCCTTGTTGCCCCCAGGTGTGAGGGAGCCCGGGCACAGCCAACAGACCACCCTCCTCTCCTCCACAGCGGCCTGTGCCCTGCGTGCCGCCTCCCGACTGCTCCTTTCCCTTTCCGCTCTCTGCCCCTTACAGAGTCCGGCCCATGCCGGGTCACAGCTCTCTCCACAGCAGATCCACCTGCAGCACGTGAGACAGCCTCAGCCTTCCTTCTCGCCACCCCACCCCGCCGCAGAATCCACACACAGGCCTTTCCACTTGAACCAGCTGTGTGGACTCAGCATCCCCTTCTCCCTCGTCCGCGGTCTGGGCAGCCTACTCAGGCCCAGGGGCTGCCGGCCCCGCCCTCTCCTCCTGGCCTGTGGCCTGGCGGCTGGTGTGATGGCCTCAGATAATGAGTCTACATTTTTCCAAGGTGACTGTCACATTTCCTCCCCTCCCCCAGCCTCCTCAGCCCCCTTTGTGTGGGTCTCCCGGTCACTGTCCCCAGGGACCGTAGGGGCCAGATGAGCAGTGGAAGCCCTGGAGCAGCCAGCATCAGCACCCCCAGCTCAGGGAGGGGGCGCGGATGGAGACCCCTTAGGAATCCTTTGTTTGGTTTCTCCAGCCCTTCCCCGTCCTGGTGACAGCATTCGTAGCCAGCCTATCTGAATTCATTTCACAAGTGCCATTTCCTGCGACAGCCAAGCTTTACAGATGTCACTCTGTCTGGGGGCCAGATGGTAAGGTCTGGGGGATGTGTGCTTTTTCAGGTTTGGAGGAGAACCCAAGATCACAGCCACCAAGTGCAGGGACCTGTTTAGGAACACACACTTTGCAGATAAAAGTGCCAGGTCTGTACCCAGTAGGCGAAATGTTTGCTTCCTTTCCACGTGCACAGGGGACCGTCTGGGAAGTCAGGGAGAGGCTCCAGAGGGCGTAGAGCCGGACAGGCCTGACTGCAGAGTGCACGCTCCTTGCTGCTCAAGTGGGATTCTTCTAGCTCAGGCGGCAGCTTTAGAACAAAGCCAGTCCTGACTCAGTGAGTCTCAGCGCCTCGGGGAACGTACAGCTCCCCTCGGTACACTTGTGAGCACTTCCACTCCCGTACGCCAGGCCCTGTTCTCAGCTCTTCATGTGCTCCTCCGCTCCCTCCTACAACGGCCCTGTGAGGTAGGTGCTGTCATCACACTGCACCTTACAGACGTGGACCTGGGCGGCGGGTAGAGGTGAGTGCTGTGCCCAAGGTCACACTGCGGGTCAGGGCAGAGCCAGGGTCAAAGCCAGGCAGGCCGGCTTCGAAGCGCCTGTCCCTGCACCCCAGAGCAGAGCTGGGGACAGGCTTTGGGGCTAGAGATGCAGGGCGAGGGCGCCATCAGTCTGGGCCCCACGCCTGTGGGATGACGTGTCTGGATGGTTTAAGGTATCACCCAGCTCTGACCATCTGGGATTCTGACTTTGCTTTTTGGCCGCTCTACTGAGAACACTCTCTTTGAAAGGCAGGCTCAGGCATTCACCTGAGAAAAGGATCAGAAATGATACTCATCTCTCTCAGCAAACTTTCCTGCAGACTTCACAGGGGATCTGCGGGCAGGAAGCTGCAGCTCCAGGAGACAGAAGAACCAGGCGCAGCCATCCCAGCACTGGCGGGAGAATCCCTCCTCCCGGGGGGAATGAGGCCCAGGGTGGCATGTTCCATCCTCCTTGGTCCAGAAGCCACCCTCTCCATCCCCGTCCATGCCTTCAACTCCTAGGAATTCGGTTACCTATCAGGGCGGAGGAATGGTTCTACGTGGACTCAGAAAGACCACTCCTTGTAAAGCCTATGAAAGACCAAGGAAGATCAGTAACCAACCCACCACATGAATTTTACAGATAAAGATAAGAAAAAGCTGTGAAGGACTGCCATCAACCTCACGCTGTGGCAGAGAGGCAGATCAGAACAAGAGCTGACTGAGCTGACTTGCGCCTGGAGCTTCTCTTGCACCGGGGGACGTGAATAAGGGACAATCGAATAAGGAAACCAGAAGACCTGAGGGTCGAGGTTTCAACCACACGGTATCGGACTTGAGACCAGAAAGTAGATACCATCACACAAACGTTCCAAGTGTGACGCCACCACATCATTTCTGTCCCCAACAGATGGAAGGGACCAAGTGACCTGACAAGAGCCCAGGAGCAAGAGGCACAGCCAGCTAGCTTCCAGAAGCTACGCAAAGCCCCTCGGAATGACCACAGCGAGCACGGCAGTGCAGGCCTCTTCTCCCACGGGCTCCTGGGTCGCTAAGCCCTGGTCACATTGCCCACTCTCGGCCTTGATTCCAACGCCCTCCAGTCCACCTGCAGCCAAGATCCACCAGGAAAACAGGGTGAGGCACGGCATCCACCTGTGTGGAGCCAGTGAGTGCCCCAGGCAGCTGGTCTTTCTGGGACGGTCTTTATTAAACATGGATTCTCCATCCCTCCCTCAGCCCTGCTAGCAAAAGGGTCTTGCCCAACATTTTTTCCCAAATGATGAAATAGCAGGTTTGGGGGACTCTGATGTCACATCCTTCCTAAATTAGGAGCTCAGGCTTTTCTGGGACACTGGGCAGCAGGCCCGCTGGAGCCAGGAGTGGAATGGCACACTGCAGTGCAGATCCAGTGCACACAACAGTGGCTGGCCATAGACGCCCGCCTGGGCCAGAGCTCCTCCTGCTCCAGGCCTCAGGTTGTCTGGACGAGTCCATGACAAGAGGCTCCGCCAGTGGCCCCCTGAGCACCGCCAGAAAGCTGTGAAGCTGTCTCCTTAACGCCTGAGGAAGGGACAAGAGTTAGCGTGGCTTCTACATGGATGGGAAGGAGCCACAAAAGCTGGGCCCAAAGCAAAACGTGAACTTATGGGAAAGGCAGGCCTGGACTGGGGGCAGAGACAGAGCCCCGGCAGTGCCAGGGGGCTGCCCGACCACTGAGTCTGAGCAGACCACTGGGAAGGGACTTTGCCCTAAGCCGAGCTCGGCCCAGAGATGGAGTTCCCGCCGGCTTCCAGGTTGGATGGGGCTCTTGCTGCTTCTCGAGTCCAGGCCACCGCCCCGTCCGTCCAGCCAGAGGCAGTGCGGGAGGTCAGGGCAGCTCCTCCGAGTCAGCGCTGGCGTCCAAGTCTCTCTTCCCTATTTCTTCCGCTGCCGTTTCCCATCTTTTCTGTTCTTCATATCTCTGTTTTTCTTCAACTTTTTGTTCTGTTTGGGTTCTTGTTTGGCTTCCGACTTCCTTTTCTTGTCGCTGGAGAAAGAAAACAGGAGAAGAAAAGAGAAAAACATGCACAGACCTGTAGCACCTTTCAGACAGCTTGGCTTTCAGCTGCTTTGCTCTGTCTGAAGAAGGGCCTCCACCACCGGAAGCCTGTGGAAGAACTCCAGTCAGACACGACACCCCCTCTGCATGCCTGTTAGGGCCAGGCCTTGTGGGGGCCAGGGGTACACCACAGCAGCCTAGTTCCTGCCCCAACCAGGCTCGCAGTCTGTGGAGGAGCAAACCTGAAACCTGAGTTCTCTTCCGAGGACAGTTGCACGTCGCTAACGATGGGGACATGTCCTAGAAATGCGTCATTAGGCGACTTCATCGCTGTGTGAACATCAGAGTGAACTTACACAACCTAGATGGGGCAGCCCACTGCACACCTACACTACACGGTCCTCATCTGATGGCACCACTGTTGTAGATGCCGTCCATTGCTGACGAATGCTGTGACGTGATGCGTTACTGCACTGCATGTCTCCCCTCCCAAGGCCTCAAGAAAAATGTAAGGTGACACACGGAAGACTTCCTCCCCCAACTCTCACCACGCAGATGACCTGGAAATCAGGCACATCGTCCCAATGACCCTGAGCACAGTCCCTAATACACAGCATGAGACTCTAAGGAAAACCTCACAGAACTGGCTGATGTGCTGTCGCTGTTTCACTCTTCCTAAACGAGAAGACCCGGAGTGCTAACTCGGGTTACACATTTCAGCTGGCCAGAGGCTTCCTTACTGGCAGATCAGCAGCACAGGAATCACTCAGCAAATGGCCACCTTCCTTCCCCAGAGGCTGAAGATGCTCTCTGATGGCCTTCTGCCCTGGGAACAAACCCTGCCCCATGAGAGTGAACAGCTCAGTCCAGAGACCATTACAATCACCTGAAAGAAGTGACCTCTCAGAAAGAAGAAAAATGGCCTCATCAATATGTAATGATAGATATCAGTGTTTTTGCCTCCAAAAGTAGAAACTTGCACATTTCACAGAGCCCTCCAGCACCTGGGCTGTTAACTTGCAAGGCCCCTCGCCAGCAGCGAGAGCCCAAGGAGAGGCCGAGCTCACGGCGTGGAACCAGGCCGGCTCCACAGCCAGCACGTCCCCTGGCCTTTTGTTCCAGTCAAAGCCGCCATGCTCAAGGCAACAGCCATCATGCGCCCTGTGCCACACCTGCCACGTCCTGCAAACCAGACATGAGGACACAGACAGGGCTTTGGCCCCGCAGCAGGGAGCATCTGGAAAATGAGGCTGGCATCGATGCTGGAAGCTTCACGACACTGCAGTGCTGTACGGAGACTGCAAAAGAGAACACCTGATTCCTGGCATTGATGGGTCCCACGAAGATTTTCATGAAAAAAGGATATTTTTAAAAACAGAAAACCATAATCGAGTCCATGATTATTAATTCTGAATGAGTAAATAGTTTTTTAACTTCTCAGGGTTTAACTTCTAACACAGGAGATATGAACAGATATTACCCCCATAAACAAAAGCCCCCCAGGGGCCTCAACAATCCTTCTGACATAAAGGAACTCGAAGACCCAGAACTTGGAGAACTGCTGGCTGAGAGGGCGGGGAGGAGAGCCAGTAAAACCGTGGGCTTTGCAGTGGACTAAGCGTTCCTGATTCCGGCTCTGCCTCTTACCAGCTGTGCTTCCTAGGAAGTTACCTGACACCCTGAGCCGTGCTTACTCCATCTTGAAAGCACTGCTGGTAACAGCACAGCCCTCTCCTCTGTCCGAGAGTATTCGGACACTGCACTCAGGCCCACAGGAACTGCTCAGTCCCTGCAGCTCCACAGCCCGTCTCCCGGGCACGTCTGTGAATGTGAGCAATGTTGAGACCCAGGCCTCGACAGTGGCCCTGCCTGACCTGCAGGAGACAGGCCACAACACTAGTGACCCGCAGAGGAAAGATCCGGGACTGTTCTCCCAGAGCTTCTGCTCCAACCTCCTATTTCCTAGTTAGAGTTACTAGAGAAGCAGAGGCTGGACTGCCTCTCCCGTCAGGAACGTTAGGCCCTCACCTCTTCAGGCTGACGATCGAGGCGTTCTGTCCGGCTTTATTCAAAGCTTCATTCCACTCTTCATCGTCCCCACGGATTATGTATCTAAAAAACAGAAGGGAAATGTCAAAGCCTGCTCGAAAGAAGAGGACCACAAAAGGAAATAAGACAGTGACCACATCATCAGACACAGCCCACCACGCAAGGCAGGCCGAGCCGTGTCAGCGTCCGCTGAGCAGCGAGAAGGACAGCAGGCACGCAGTAGGGCCGAGATGCGGAGCTGAGCTCCACGGGACCAAAACCTCACCACAGCAACGAGGGTCACCAGCCTGCCAGGAAGGTCAGCGACATGACGGTTCTGCACAGAAGGCAGCTGCCCGCCTTCGCCCACCAGAGAAGCCTCCTGTCGCCCCAACCTCCCTGCTTACTCCTCCCTCCAGACACGTGCCCATGAGCCCAGCACTGTGCCTCTCCCTGCCCCAGCTTGCCCCAGCCCTGTGGGATCTAGCAGTCCTGGGGAGTCCAGGTTCTGATACTGCAAAGCGGAGGGCAAAGCTCGACACCCAGCCCAGGGACCTCCCGGCCACCTCCACCTCACATGTCAACCACCATCACCAAAGAGCCAGCAACCCGTCAAAGAGGACAACAGGTCAGAGACCAAGAATTCTGGAGTTGTTCTTCACACCAATCCACGGGGCAGGCAATACCAGCATGGCAGAAGCTCAAAGGGGACTAGGATTCCTGGTACACAGAGGGTTCCAGAGCAAGGGGTTTTGTTGGCTTATTTGTTGGCAGTAGAATCCTTTCTTCAAACAAATTCACATGCAAAAGCCAAACTTAGAGAAGTGGTCATTAGAAGTGGATGCTCATCGATCAGCATCCCCCTGCCCTGAGGGACCTGAGGCATGACATGGAACCCTAGGCACCTCAGGAGCTCGATTTGAAAGTCAAAGTGGCAGAACTGATCTGGGGAAACCAGATCCTCCAAAATTATGCAAAAAGTGAATTAGGAGGTTTTGGGCTATTAGTGCTTCTAAGAACGATCCCACGAAACACAGCTTCCAGGGCCAGGATGTGGGTTAGAAGAAACCTGCAGACAGATGGAGGGCCCTAGAAACCAAGGCTGAGCCTTCGCTTCCCATGAGCGGCGGGGGGCTTACTGAGAGAGGTCCATGTCCTTCAACTTCCCCACTTCCTTCTTGTGTCTCTCCTGGAACTCCTTTGCTGCTTCATCCTGCGGTCAAGGCCCCACAGACAGAGCAGGTCAGAGTCAAGCAGTGAACAACGCATGGAAGAAGGTGAGAGGGCGGAATCTCACCACGACACGCAGACGTCTCCCCATCCGTTCACCTGCCCCCCCATCAGAGGCAGCTCTCCCTACAGCCAGGAGGCACATAAATGTGCCTCGTGAGAGTCTAACGACATGTGCAGCAGCAGCTGCCGGGCTGCTGGCACAAACGCACACACACTCGGTGGGAGGCACACGGCTAGGACCGTGCGCGCTCGTGCACATCCAGGGCAGGGGACACGGGCAGCGACACTCAGGGAAGCCCCGGGAACTCGAGGCGCTCCCACCCACACCAGACCAGCACCACTGAGCTGGTCGGTGCAGGGCTCTTCCTAAAGGGGAAAGGCGCACGTGTGGCGTTCACAAGGCCTTCGGCAGGAGCATACCAGGTCGTCACTCAGGGTCTTCATCGTGGGCTCCATCACCACATCCTTCACTGCCACCATCTGCTCCTCAATGGCCTTTTCCTGCACTTCACTAAACAGCTAGAGGAGACAACAGCCAGGAAGCACACGATGAAGCCGCAGCAGGGACCCAGTCACTCGTCACCGAGTCGTCTGGCGCACACTCTACACGGCCGGGCTCAGGCTCTACACAAGCGCTCCCGGCCGAGTGTGAAAGCACCGACTGGGCAGATACCACCTTCCTAACGGTGCTGCCTCTGGAGAGAACGGGGTCGTCACAGATGCAGCCGAAGCCCCCGTTTCTTCGGGGGGTGTGTATGTATGAAGATCGGCAGCAAACGTGGCCAGATGTTACGTCTATTCATCTTGGGGCAAGGAGCGGGTTTGTTACATTATTCAAAACAGACCAAAACTCTGCCCTGGGCCAACGTTACCTTCACCACTTTGCGGATGATCCGGTTGAAAAGTCCCATCAGCTGGCCTGAGGGCAGCTCGATCTCCTTTTCCAGCTGGTCCACAGACTTATGCTGGAGGCCAATCCCCAAGAGAAGAGCCTGGAGGACGGAAAACCTGCTGGAGCGGCCACCAGGACGGGCCTTCTCCATTCAGGTGGCACTGCGAATCAGAGCTGCTCTTTGACCACAGCTCTCTGGGACAAAATATCAACTGGCACTGTCTATTTTGGAATCTTCTCTTCATCCTGTTACAGAAACCACTAAGAAATGCTCCCTATTCCTGAAATCCCCAAACTAACTTATTACTGGACAAACGCCTGCTTCACAGCTACATTAAAATTCAGGGTGCTGCTGGACCCTACCAGGCTGGGGGAGGAATGCAGGCCACGCGGCGAGTGGGAAGAACGTGGGTGCAGACTGCGGCTCCTCCATGTACACACTGTGCGCTGGGCACGACTAGAGTTCAGAGCCTAGGTGTCTTCATCGGTCAGATGGTAACCTACCGACTGGGCGGCGGACAGGGCCAGGTCCCCCAGCTGGCTCAGGAAGTACATCCGGGAGATGGCCGGGATCAAGTCCATGATGAGGTGATAGTCGACCATGTTCCGTGAGTACATCTCCAGCCTCTTCAGGTCGTAGGGGAGGAAGAGCGCTTCCAGCTCCTCCCGGCGTAGGGCTGCACGTGTGACAGAGCCAGGCGGGTCACAAGGTCTGATGGGATTCCCAAACAGCACACACACGGTCCCCGAGGGCACCCTAACAGCTGCTCCTCCTCAGGGCCTTCGGCCAAGCAGAGCAGGAGAGGAGCCACCTGCAAGGGCCGGCCCTCCGGGAGAACATGCTGCCCGGGCAGCGCTGGACCTGGTCAATGCTCCAACCCTCCTCCTGCTGAGGGGGCAGCGCTGGGCCGTGCAGGGAGGGGCTGGTCAGCATGTGACCCTTGCTCAGAGTGCCACCCAACACATCCGACCAAGGAGAGGCTCCCCGTGCCCCAGGGATGGAGGAACACAACACTCTCTCCCCATTGTGTCACTTCTCCTCAGGACCCAAGTCACAGACACTGTATGCTCTGCCCAGTTCGACGAACAGACTTTTCCATCAAAATATAATTGGCAAAAAAAAGTATACACACACACATAATTAGCAACAGAAAAAAAACCCCCAAAGCTGGTAATACTAATGATCCCATACACACTTTTTGTACTTTAAATATTCAATTTATAGGCCCAAAGCACTTCTGTGTGTTGGCCACAGAAGGTTGGCAGCATATTCTTTTTTTTTTTTTTTTTTTTTTTTTAAAGATTTTATTTATTTATATTTTCCCCCCAAAGCCCCAGTCGATAGTTGTGTGTCATAGCTGCACATCCTTCCAGTTGCTGTATGTGGGACGCGGCCTCAGCATGGCCGGAGAAGCGGTGCGTCGGTGGAAGCCCGGGATCCGAACCCGGGTCGCCAGCAGCGGAGCGCGCTCACTTAACCACCAAGCCACGGGGCCGGCCCTGGCAGCATATTCTTATTACAACTTCATGAACGAGGAAACTGAGCCTCAGAGATGGAGCTCGCTCCCCCAACTCACGAGATTTACACTGGATTCCATAATTAACTGTATGTGTGACCTTATCTGACATCTCTGAAGTCAGACCACAGCCCAGAGCCTTGTTAGAAAGATGGACGGTACCGTGTGTGACGGTGCCCCTGAGGCAAAGCAGGGCCTGCTGAGAAGGAGGCAGTGGTGGGAGACGCGGGCCTAAAACGGCCCTCAACACCCAGTCGAGCCCTCCTCCTGGACCATCATGCCCACCCCAGGCTGCCACACCACCCAGCCACTCCCAGCTCTCCCAGCGTTGCGCCCAGCTCACCCGGCGGCACGGGCTTCCCGACGTTCCTGTTCTGAAGGATGTTCAGCGCCAGGGGAGGGGAGAAGGTGCTGAACTGGTAGGACAGAAGGGCCAGGAAGCGCCTGCGGAAATCTGTGGGCACAAGCACGCCAAGTCAGAGGTCTGGACCCCCGCCATCACCTCGCTGCCCCTTCCACTCAGATTCACCTTTCCAGAAGGCCACAAGCCAGGCTCCCTGGTCAGCCTCATCCTCATCAGCCAGCGTCTTCAGCATGATGCATGAGTGCTCT
Source organism: Ceratotherium simum simum (assembly GCF_057802395.1). NCBI lineage: Eukaryota > Metazoa > Chordata > Mammalia > Perissodactyla > Rhinocerotidae > Ceratotherium > Ceratotherium simum. The sequence continues at coordinate 31,802,429 of NC_141933.1, forward strand.
CCAGTCAGGTCATTCTGGGAAAGACAAATCCCTAAGTGGCACCAAGAACCCCTTTCTGAATGATCCGTCACTGCTAAAGGGCGAGCACACAGAGAGGAGAGACTCAGTGCTTCCGCGGGCCTCTCCTGTCCCCCCGCCGCAAGAGATGCCCACGCGGGCATCTACACCACAGCTTTCCAAGACCACGGTGTCCAGCCAGTTCCTAGCAGGTGCCACACCAAGGAGCAGAGCTGCTCAGGTCTTCGGAGCACGCCTTCTGCTCCGGCCCCCTTCTGCTCTGAGCCACGTGCTCGCGACAGGTCCGATTCTGAACGCAGACTCAGGACACGTTAGGCTCCAGGTGATCCAATCAACAGGTTGTTGGTGCCTTAGAGCAAAACCTCCACGGTCGAAACCTAGAGGCCATGCTGGCAACCAGTGTGCAAGTGCAGGCTCTGTAGACACTAAAACTGTGACCACAGGTTTTTAATTTTGACTCCATAACAACCACAAAGCCCCACACCATAAAAATACCTAATAGATTTCAACCGGAGAGCATCCATGTAACGAAATGCCAGCACCAAGTCACAACTAAGCAGTGCACAGCACAAGACACAGGGACACATGGTGGTCCACACGGAGCTCGATGGCCTGTGCTCTTCTTGCAGCTGACCACCACATTACACCCCAGCCCCAGTCAGAGCCAGCGACGAGGACCAGTCCACCGAGGAGCCGCTCCATGCCCTCAGGGCAGCAGCCGAGCACCGGACGGTCTTCACCAGTCCCACTGCACACTCGCACATGGGCGCGACCCACAACTGGACGTTGGCTTTGTGCGCTCCAAAATCCCACCTCCAACACTCCCCCCGCTCAGCTCATGACCTCTCCTCTCTGGAAAAACAGAAGCGATCAGAAGAGCACCTCTCCACCCTCCCAACACCAACGCAACCAGCTGCCGACACCTTCCGTGCCCACGCTCTGTGCCTTCCCTCCTGCTGTGTGGGGTGAGGCGGCCACCCCTCCTCCTGCACTCCGGGTCCTGCCCCTCGCCTCCTCAAGGCCTGCACTCCTGCGATCGGCCCCCTCACCTCTACTATTACTTGCATGATCTCTACAGGATCATACCCCGCAGCTAACAAACATGTTCTAGAATCTCCCATCTGACAAACCCGCCTTCACTCCAGTCTCCCTCCAGCTTTCTGCTTCCTGTACGAACTGTCTATTCCCTCCTTCTCTCCAGTCAGGGGGCCCCCTCCACTCCACTGAAGCTACTCTCATTCAGATCACCGGCACTGACAAGTCCACTGGTCACTGTTTGTCCTCATCTTACCTGTTCTCTCACAACAACTGACTCCCCTTCTTGAAACCCTTGTTAGTCTTGGCTTCTGACACCACACCCCCAACTTCCTCCTACAGATCAAGGCCACTCCTCAGTCTCCCTTGCCCTCTTCCAACTCATTCCCCTAAACGCCTCAGACTCCAAGACTCACCCTCCTCTCTGTGACTTCAGTCCCTACTTTGAATAGCTTTAAATAGTCATTCATTCACTGCACACATACTATACACAGTAGATGCTATGAAGTGCTGGGTTACAGCTGTGAAGAAAACAAAGAGCTCCTTGACCCCAGGGGTATATCCTCTGAGGAATATGCTGATGACTCCCACACCTCCATCTCCAACCCCAACCTCCTCCTGCACTCCAGACTCCCGCGTCGCTGCCTATCCACATGTCCACTGGGTGGCAGGGGTATCTCACACTTATCATGCCAAAAAAATTCCCACTTTTACCTCCAAACCTCTGGGTTTTTCCTCCCCCACCAGGTCTTATCTCAGCAAACAGCACTGCCAACACCCAGTCTCTCAAGCGGAAAATCTAAGAATTGTCCTTGATCCTTCTGTTCACTCATCTTCCACACCTAATCCTTCAATTCCAGGCAGATCGACTTCCAGAACACCTCACGTCTGACCCCTTCTCTACACTTTCACCACTTCCACCCCAGACCAAACCACCGCCTCTCCCAGCCCTCGTCTCCCTGCCTCTACCCTTGGGCCACTGCCATCCCGTCTACACAGCAGCCACAGCACCCTTCCTCTGATCCCTCCCTCCAACTGAACGGGAGGAAAATGCAGAGTCCTTACCAGACCTAACTGCCCCACCGTGAACGCTCCCCTTTCCTTTTAAGGACTCTCCGGCCACACTGGCTGCCTTTGGTTTCCTTCAAATAGCCGAGTTCATTTCCACCTCGGCCCTTACGCCTGCTGTGCCCTCTGCCTGGAAACACTCTCTTCTCCAGGACCCTCACACACTGGTCCACTCTGAGCCCTGGGGCTCAGCTGGAAAGGCCACTCCCCAGAAGCCTGACCGCTCACTATGCTATCATCTCTATCTGAACATTTCTCTTCTGTCCACCTTCCTGCTGCCCATTTCTACCCATCGGAAAATAAGCTCTGTGGCTTATCCTGCTCACTGCCTGATACCCTGTAGGTGCTCAATGTTTCTTCTAATGAACTGACGGTCACTAACTCTCCCCTTCCCCAGTAATCCTCAGTGTGTGGCTCTGTCACCACACTTACAGCCCTCCTTCAGATACCAACTTAGAACACGAGTCTGCCCAACTGCACTCCTCTCCTGAAAACCACTTTCTTTTTTTTTTTTCACAAATTCAAGGAGGCCCCCAGGGTACAGGATTCTAGCGTCTGATAAACAAGTTTGTGTGCACCTCTGCCATTTTATGATTAAGCACAGAGCCAGGTGCGCACCAGGCGTGCACTGCATGGTGGGGGAATGAATGGTGACCATGGGGCCACTCAGCGAGGACGGCTGTTCTGAGTCCAGCAGAACAAACCTCCTGGAGAACAGGCACACCTGCTGAGAGCACAGCAGGAGGCACCTGGGCTCTGTGCAAGGACAGACCTGCCACCAACCAGAACTGCAAACCCATACCCCTCCTCTGCCAGATGCCTCACTCACCGGGGTCTGTCTCAGATAAACAGGAACAAACCCAGCTCGCTTCCAGAACCTGCAAAGATACAAAGAGAGCAGGTCATTGTGAGTGCCTTCTGGGAGTGGTGACAGATACAGACGGGAAGGGCCAGGGGAGCAGGTAGTCCACAGATGGCAGACACATGGCTCACAGACTCTCACGTTCAGGACACAGGACACAAGGCCAAGGGGGTGATGCAGGGGAGGCAAACCCTTACTTGAGGAGCCTGGGGGTCAAGCCATAGGACACACCCAGGTAATCCAGGTGCTCAGCCGGCCTCTCGTTCAGTTTGAGGAGTAAGGGAGGCAGGTCCTTCCGGGGAGTGACGACCTCTTCCAACAAGCTGACGGCCTGCAGAAGAGAACAGGCCCCCGGCAGAGGGAGGTCAGTGACATTCCCAAGCACCCATGCCACACCGGGCTCTGGACTGAACACAAGAAAAACTGGACACGTTTCTTGATTTGTTCCTGTGGCTTTTAAAATACAGGAACACCACTAAATCCAGTGGTCACTCCCAAGCATACCAAACCCCTGGACGTGTGGAATCACTGCTCGGAACCCAGAGAGCAGGAAAACAGCCCCAAAGTTTAGAAATGCCTGACGGATTTACTGAGAGACAGCCTGGCGATGGGGGCTGAAGATCCAGGCCCGTCACCAGATGGCTCTGTGACTGGGGAGGGACAAACCTGTGAGCCTGGCCCTGAGTATAAGCCCCTTCCCCACTCCCTGAACAGATACGCTGCGAAAATCAAATGAATGTGTGTGAAAAGCCGTCACAGTTCCTAGCATTAATCATTCTTACCAAGAAGGACAGACCTTTCTTCAGTCTGGGTTTAGTACTAAGAGGAGGAGACTGTAGAGCGGTGGTTTTTAGCTGGGAACTTATTAAGACAAAGTTCTGGTCCCACCCCAGAGCTTCTGACTCGGGAGGTCTATGGCAGGGTTCACGAACTGGCATTTTTAACAAGTTTCCAAATGCTGATGATGCTGATCTGAGGTTCTCAGCCTTAAGTGTTAGCCAAAGCAGCAGCTACTCCAAAATGAGAGAGGAAATCCCCTACTGCTCAGAGAGCCCAGACCACCAGACAGCTCTTGACGATGCTCCTGAGACCCAGAGTTATCTATTTGGCCAAAAAATGCTTACCTCGCTGCTGACAGTGTGAATTTCTTGTGACGTGTCAAGGACCTTTTCCTCCAGACAAGGGAACCTGCCCTCGTAGTACATCTGCAGCAGCTGCAGAGCTCGGCTGCCATAGCCCATCTGTGAGCAGACACGGAGGGAAACAGGCAGAGGGAAGGGAGTTGTTCCTAGTCAGTGTGAACCACTTCTACGTCCTGCACTGCTTCTAGAAAGCCTTCACTCTGAGTCAAACTGTGCTTGGCAAAGAAAACCAATGAAATCCCTCAAGGAGTCAAAGCAGAGACCCTAAGACTGAGCATAGTATGACCCTTGCTCTGGCACTGTCGAGCCCATCAAGGACAGCCCATCTGCCACTGGAGCGTGAGGATGGGTGGCCGTGCCTGCTGGTCCATAGATCAGCAAGCCCAACACTGACATCTCTACAGCTCAGTCCTCAGTGGGGATGTCTAAGAGACGGGAGGTGACTGTGCCAAGTAGACCTGGTTCACAACTCCCCTGTCCTCACAACGGAAGAGCCAGCATACAGGATCATGCTGTCCACCCCCCTACCCCCAGCCCCAGGCCAACTGTCCATAGCAGAGGAGGACCTGGAACTGCTTACTCCTTGACCAGATTCCTATTCAAACAACCAAGTACATCTGCCCTCACGAGCTGCCAGCAGCACGGCTGCAGCTAACAGCAGCACACCAGGTTTGAGAGGCACAAGGACACGTTACCCCTTGATAATCCGGGTGAACAGCAATGCGAACAACCCTTCCCCCTGAAAGGCCGCCGAAGTCCGGATCTTGGAACTGTGTGGGAGACACAAGCCAGTAACTTAGCAATAAAACCCTCCTGCGACACTGCCAGCTTCCCTCACCCAGACATCCCAAGGAAGCGCATCACCTGTTCTGACACTGTCCATGGAATCAGGTCCCCCGAAGCCTTCCTGCCTCGAGACAGGCTGTTCAGGATGGACTGGCGCGCAATCTCCCCCTCGAGGCACACCTGTGGGGGAAGCAGGGCAGGGCAGACAGGAGAGCCGGCTCCAGGGACAGGGCGCACTCACAGAACATCGTCCGCGTTCTGCTGCCTCTCCCAAGGCCAGCTGATTCACTGCAGTTCAGCCTGCAGCCTGTAACCGACCATCCATTTCCAGTGGAAGTTTCATTACGATGCCCCGTGAGCACCCTCACACTGTCACTAACGAGGCAGTATACTGACATCCTCCTGGCTCAAAGGGCAAAAAGCACATCAGAAGAGGGTTTCCACGCGTGGTGGGCATGTGTGCACGTCAGTTAAGACACAGGGTGCTCATGCGGCTCTGTACAGAACAGTACAAATTCACAATGACTTAGGTGTCTGTCTAACAGGAGAATGGTTACACACAGTACGGTACGTGCACATAATGAAATACAATGCAGCCTTTAAAAATTATGCAGATTATGAATATTTGACACACTGCAAAATAAAGAAGCAGATTACCACACACTATGATCCCACGTTTATGAAATGGAAAAACACAGAAATGCATAAATACATGCCAGGTATTAAAACATTATTTTTTCCAATCTGTGTCTTCCAATGTTACAAATACCACGTATTGCTTTTGTAATCAAGAAGGACCAAAAACAGGTTCTGCTTTAGGAGGAGCTATGAGTCAAAATACAAGTGGCCAGTTCTGACTTGCACCTGCCCACGCACAGCAGGGCTTTCGGTTGCCGTCAGTGGTGCTTTCTTCGATGCCCCCTCATCGCCTGCCTTGATACACTCGATACACCCAGCCATCTTGCACTAGACCCAGAATCAACAGCCACCCCTCCCCCACACTGCAGTTACTGAGCCATTAATCCCTGATGCCTAAGTGGTTCCCCAAATCAGTGCCACAAGGACGCCTCTGCTTCTGTACCTGGATGACAGCCAGCACTTCAGGAAGGGCATTCTGGGTGGGGGGCACGGGAGGCAGAAGGCAGAAGAGGTGGTGAGCAGGTGCATCAGAGAGCATCTGGAGGTCGTTGGGAGAGTTCTGTGAGGCACAAACACAGGTCAGCGAGCACTCCTCTTCTGTTCCTCACTCAAGAGGCCACTCTGCAGTCATCAGATGACCAGCGTATCACCTCCCCCAAAACCAAGCGATGGGCTGGAGCCAGCACGGCGCCCTCCTAGTACCAGCTAGCCCAAGACTCTTGGTAACAGCTTACAAGGGACTTAGCCTCAACCGTCTGCTGTCACCTCACCCTGAGTGCGGGGCAGAGAACTGCTTAGTTAGCACTACGCATTTCACAGCTGGGAAGTGAACTGTCTCCTGACAAGAAGCTGCAATTTCAAGAAAACCTGTCACCACTTCTAACACCAACTCTTCAGCCTTCCACTAAAGGGTGTTCATAAAAATGCTACCTAGACACTCAAAAAGTGTCCTTTCCATTGTACCCTTTAGTTTTTAAGACTTTCAAATATTCTGAACTCTCATTCACTACTCCTTAAAAATAGCCCTGAGGCATGAGGCTAGTCTCAGACAGCACCAGCTGGTTACAACTACTGTGTCCTCTCAGCCCATCAGGTCAGCAGACAAGCGAGAAGCAGGAGTCCCCTTTTAAACTGGGCCAAGCTTTCCACTCTCTCCAGATACTACGCATGGAGCTACGTGCAGGAACTCCACACTCTGCATGCAGAGCTAGAAGCCCAAGACGAGCCTGAGCAACAGTGGGAAACGCAACCCGTCCAGCAAGACCAGCAGACCCTGCCAACCTCAGGACATTCAAGTCCCAGTGGAATGGGCACCCGAGGCACTGGGTCATATAAGATGTGAAATCCCAAGTTAAAGCCGACGGCCAGGTGCTAAAGCGCACTGCTGAAGTTCACCACGGGCTGGTTGCAGTTACCTTGTAGTGAGAAGCCACATAGAGGGCCATAAGCCTTTGGAGGAAAACTTCAGAGGCCTTGTGGTAGCAAAAGAGCGTATCTCTATTAACATAGTAGCTGGGTCTGGAGTTAAGCAACCAAAATAAATCAAAGAGAGCCTCCAACAGGACATCCTACTTCCCAGGGTCACCTAGCTATGTGGATTTCCCTCAGCGTGGGAAGAAGGGCCATGTCCTAAGCAGAAACACATGAGGGAAGGAAGAGAAGGGAGATCGAGAATGTTCGACCTGCCCCTCTCCCTAGAGCAGAGCCTGTGAAACAAAGGGCCAAATCCTTGTGTGCAATTCTTTCATCGACCCCCTCCCTCTCACAGGGCAAACGACATCCAGGAGGATACAGCTCACAGGCTTCAGGTAAGGGGCAGCCTGAGACGATCCGAGTAATGTTGAGGCAATCCAGGCACAGCAAGTCGTTCAGCCACTTCTCCACTGCATCCCCAGGGGCGTATCGGATGGACTCCTGCAGGGAGACCTCGTGCAGCGTTCGCGCTGTCCCCCACAACACACACACACCACGAGAAACAATGATTACACACGTTTTGTCTGAAAGAGCAAGGCAAACATTCTACTTTATCTTTGCCACATGGTGCCCCTAGAAACACGGCTCGAGACTTTAAAATGAGTGGTTTTAAATTGTTCTGGTATAGGGGCCAGCCTGGTGGCATAATGGTTAAGTTCACACACTCCGCTTCTGCAGCCCAGGGTTCGCAGGTTCAGATCCCAGGTGTGGACCTACATATCACTCATCAAGCCCCGGTGTGGTGGCGTCCCATATACAAGATAGAGGAAGATGGGCACAGATGTTAGCTCAGGGACAATCTTCCTCAGGCAAGAAGAGGAGGATTGGCAATAGATGTTAGCTCAGGGCCAATCTTCCTCACCAAAAATTAAAAAAATAAAAAAAATTGTTCTGGTGAATGTCCAGCTTGCCATGACACCAACCCAAAGGGACCTCACTACATCAATGCAACAATAGCCGGAGATGGTGACAAACAAGGGCCTAGCCCAGAAGGCCCAAATCAGGCTCCCATCTGGTCACTGCCTTGCTGTTCCTCGAACAAAAGCAGCTTCACCTCCCAGGGACTCAGCCTCTCTGCCTGACGGGAGGAAGGTATGGTACTGCCCATGGTGTCACAAGGGGAAGGAGCCAGTGAGTCTGAGGAGACTGGCTGTGCACTGCAGGCCCCAATCGCAGCTCCAGGGGTACCTGATGCCAGTCTAGCTGTGGTCGTGGTCTTATTCTCAGCCGTGGTGCTGATCTGGCTCTGGGCACTCTGCTGACGGAGCTGCTGAATTAGCTTGAGGGACAGGGACCGGCCAGTGCCCTCGTAGCTAGGAGCAAAAGCAAAGGAATCAGGCACAGCTCCTAAACCCACTTTCTAGGAGGGACAGAGTGCTACCTCCTCACCCTGCCGACACACCCCCTACTGCTCCCCAGGATATGGCCAAACCTGCAACATCTCCAAGGTATGCCGGATTTCAAAATTTTAAGGGCTGGCCCCATGGCATAGTGGTTAAGTCTGGCGTGCTTCACTTCAGTAGCCCAGGTTCATGGGTTCAGATCCCGGGCGCAGACCCACACCACTCGTCAAGCCATGCTGTGGCAGCAACCCACATACAAAATAGAGGAAGACTGGCACAGATGTCAGCCCAGGGCTGATCTTCCTCAAGCAAAAAGAGGAGGATTGGCAACAGATATTAGCTCAGGGCAAATCTTCCTCAAGCAAAAAAAAAATTTTTAAAAACCTCTTGAGTCACTATAAGCCTACTTTCTTATGCTAATTATACAGTTATTTTAATCTATATTTTCACATAATTCTCAGATATCAACCATTAGTATTGCCATCCATGTACTCTCTAAAACTTGATCAGGCCTACAGACAGGAGACAGACGTCACCTGGGTTATGAATTTCTTCAGTCTTGTGCTGCCCACTTAATGTCAGACCAGAAGTGAGTTACAGTTGATTTTTAAGAGGCCAGCTCCTGTTTACAGGAGCCCCAGGAGAGATTGAAGCAGCCCAAAGACTCCGACTCTGGGAATGAGACATACCTGCCCAGGCCCAGGACACAGACATTATGTGCCACCTAATCAGCAAGACGTTGTCCCCTACAGTGGGACAACAACTCTCCCCCAGGTGCCTTACCCATTGATGGTGGATGCCATGAAAACAAGGTAGGGGCCCAGGAGGCTCTTCACCAGGGGCAGGGGGATGGCGGCAGCTTCATCAATCACAACCAGTTCAGCCTGGCCCAGCTTCACAGCATCCGCAGGGTGTATATACTGCGGGAAAGAAAAATTTACATTATTAGCTTATATTATGATTAACGCCACTGGTGAGGCACCACCAAGGCTGCTCTCTTTCCTCTCTCTGCCCTTCCCATTTCTTCTTTCTCTCATTCTTCTTTCCACTTTTCCTTGGCAGGGCAAAATGGAATGAGCATGGAGTCAGACACCTGGGTTCAAACAGTTCCACTACCAATTGTTATGACCCTGGATGGGTCACTTATCTCACGGAGCCTCCGATTCCTCTGCCGGAAAATGGAGGAAACACCTATCTGATGGTTGGTTGAGAAGAAAATCAGGTAACTGTAGGAACGCCTTGCCTGGTCCCTGGCCCAGTGCTGACAGATGGTGCCTGCCTCTCCACTCTCTTGTCTGTCTTCTCCTGCTTCTCCCAGCCTCACTCTGGCCAGTGAGCCCAAGGCAAGCTGGGTCCCAGCGGTGGCTAACGGGAGGACGTCAGGTTTCTCCAGCATCTCCCACACGCTGCTACTGTGCCCCCTGCTTTGATACTGTCCTCATAAAGCGAAGTCTCCCTGCACTGGTGGGGACACTTCTAAGACTTCTTCCCTCCTTAATATACACACACACTCATACATCCTTATGGGTATTATTAGCTTGGCCACCAACTTGCCATAAGCTTGGCATCCTTATGCGTATAAACAACTCCCAGTTCTTCAGGGCTTCCTGCTATTTTCAAAGTTTGCAAAAGGCCCATGAAAGGGATTTTACAGGATAGAAAACCTGAATAGCCAATTAACATAAAAAACAAAGATTCTCAACCTCACCAGTAATCAGTGCAATGCTGAAGATAACAAGGAGACCCCATGTCATTCACATGCAGACAGGCAAACTTAAAGAGCTGTACAACAGCCAGTGTTGGTGAGGACTTGGGGAAATAAAGACTCAGAAAAGTGCTGGTAGGAAGGCAAATTTGTGCAAACACTTTGAGGGAGAATTTGGCAAAATCCAAGAAAGCTGGAAATCTACGCATACCCTAAAACCCAACAATTCCACTTCTAAAAACATAAATAAACTGTGGTATACTCATATAGTGCTTAAACATGAATCAACCAGATCTACAGGCTTCAATCGGGACAAATCTTAAAAACAAATGTTCAGTAAAAACAGGCAACCTGAAAAATGATGAGTACAGTACATTACCATTTATGGATACATAATTATGTAGTGAAACATAAACACATGAACTGAAAGGAAACATACCAATCTCAGAGTCGAGTTACCTATGGGGAATGATAGAAGGGAACAGACGGGAGGGTACAAGAGGGACTTCAACTGTGTCTGTGATGTTTTAGATCTTTAAAACAAAACTATAAATGACTTTGAAAATATGAAACAAACAAAGCAAATAGCAAAATGTCAACATTTCTTAAGCCCGAGTGATGGTCCCCTGAGTGTTATACTGGTCTCTGCACTTTCCTGTACATTTGAAGTATTTCATTACAAATAAGATTTTCTAACTGCTTTGCTAGAAGTTGCAGGGTCAGGGAGACAGCGACCCCTCATTTCCAACAGCAGGACACACCTCCTCAGTAGGGCCCCAGGTCTTAGACTCTTAAGGGGAAAAACAAAACAAGTGCCTCATAAAAGCAGCAGAAAGCAGCCCCCTGGAGAGGCAGAGCAGACTTTAATATTCTTCTTTTTTTCAATTTCCAGCAAGGAAGAAGAGTCCTCAAAGGGACACAAATGGAGCCTCATAAAGTCAGGTCCCCTCTTCTGTGCTGAAACTCCAGTCTGCAGACAAAATGACTCTGGTAAACTGAGAGGGTCTCTGATTACAAATCCAAGCGGCGGCAAGGGCCAGCCGGGCATTCTAGGGAAAGGCTTTTCTCCTTTGGTTTGTGTATTTCTCTTGAGTTTTAACAGGTCTCTGTACTCTCATTGCCTTCAGCCTGCCACCCGCCCCAGCCCACCCCAACATCAGTCTGGCCTCCTCTCACCTGAAAGAATATGACAAAAGTGGGAAGAAACGTACAGAATGAAGAGATTCTAGGAAGAGACCTAGTAAGAAAAAAGTTGAGATCCTTAGGTAAAAGGCATAAACACTGACCATTATTTATAACCTGGACCTCTGAGGAAAGCTATCCCTCCCTGACAGGCATATACACTTGCCTTGACAGGTATAAAAGTCAAGGGCATAAACTGCCCATACCTGGCCCACTTCTCCCCCAACCCAACTCCACAAATAATCCATGAACCTACTGTACTAGGAGCCTGTGGGTCTCCGTCCTTCTGCAAGCCTGTCACCCCGATGCTTCTCTATGATTTAACAACACTGCAGCCTGTGGACAGGTGCAGACCACTCAGGCTTACAGAGCACTGGACATTTACAGAGCTTTCAGAGAAAACACTGTTCAAAAGGGAAAACAGGCCACTGGCTAAACCGCAAAGATTCAGAGTACATTTTGCAAAGTTCTTTTTTTCTTTTAAATCGTGAAGTTATTGTCCTAGTTACAGATGAACCATTTCAAAACCTGCTGTAACTAAGCAAAATTAGAACTGATGTCAGAACAATGATTATATTTCTTTTAGCCAATTAGCATACTCACAAACCCACTTACTGAATTTTCAAGGGACAAAAACTACAACTTTCCAATCTGGCTACATACATTTGATAGTTTACTTGAGTGTTTTTCTTCAGAAGAGGCTGAAAATCTGTAACAGGTTTATCATAAACCAGCAGCAACGTCTAAACGACATGCAATTTGACAGGACGTAAAATGACTACAAAAGACAACATCTTAGAGCCATTCACACACAGCGGGACATGGCCCCACACACAGGGTTCAGAACGAGGCTCACCTGGATGGTCTGCCTGTGCTCTCGGAATACGTTCACTCTGATCACGGCTTTGTTAAATTCAGGATTTAGAGACTGAATAATCTCATAGTCCAGATGCTCCTGAGGGGAAAGAGTCAAACCAATGACAAAGTTTAGAAACAAGCTTTAGAAACTAAATATTCAGAAAGTAAGGTTGCATTCTAAAGACTCTGCCTGGATCTAAACCCAGCATTGAATCAAATAAATTCTTATCCTAATTTCTCACCTGATACTGCAGAGCATCAAATCCTTTAAATACAAATTCAAACAGAGTGTGGAGGTTATCAGGGCTTGGGGAGGTAACAAAGATATTGGAGTACCTGTTGAACAAAAGAAGAGGAAGATTTTTAAGTAATTTTTTAAGTAATTAGGAAATCTAAGGTATGTTTAAGGAACCTAAGAAAAAAGAAAGCGTTTTTGTTTGCCCATTGCATAGGTGATAACTAGAGATAATAGCAGGAAGTCAGGATACTTTTTGGGAGGAAAAGTAAAGCGACTCCAGACCTGAGGATATTTTTCATCCCAAACTAAGGCAGACACGTCATCAACGTGAAGGCAGCGTGTCCTGGCAGTCAGGCCACACGGAGAAAGCGCATGGCCGAGACGCCGCGGGGACAACCCCTCAGCAGAACCGGCACACTGCTCCTGACCCTGTGTCCGGGAAACCTGTCACCAGCCATGCTGAGAGGGGTCAAACTGGGAAGCTGGGGAGCTAATCGGTGCTCAGGCCAAGGCTGCAGGGAACCTCCAAGGGACCCTTGCTGAGTGTAAAGGATGCTGATGGCTCAAGGCCCCAGGGGAACCGCTGAAGCAGCAGGAAGAACAAAGGACGAGGAGTCAGGAGCTGGCTCAGCCCAGCGCTTCAGGCCCTGACTTGCTGGGGGATCCTGGGTGGGTCCCTGAACCTCCCTGAGCCAAGGTTTATCCGTTAACCATGCTCATGGAGCTATCAGAAGCACCCAGGGACACAATGCACACAGGGGAACGTGGTCAATTCTGGGCCCACTATCGATGTCTGTGAAGCTGGAAGCACACGCTCTACTGGTCATTGCCTAAATCTTCCGCCCAGGGCAAAACAATGGAAAGTAGCACCACACCCAAAGGCAGCTCCTGGGAAGCAAACACGATCTTCTACTGACCACATCATTCAAATGTCAAACATGTACCCTCCTCAGCCTGCAGAGCTGGTCTCACACATGCTCATCTCCTGAGAGTTTAAAAGTTCCTTCCCCCATTTCTCTGCTTTTGTGTGTTTATTCAACTTCAGTGCTCACAAAGGCCCCAGTGTGTGTGTCCGTGTGTGCTACACACAGACATGTGCACATCTGGGGGGTTGGGGGACACAGTGTTGCTGTTTCTAGACAGGAACCCAAGACCTAGAAGAGTCACACAGGAGCTGGCTCACACCCAGGAACAGTGTCCCAGTCGTGACCCCTAATCCTGCACACTGCTCCTAAGAGCCCAGAGTTCCTGAAGATGGGGAACCGGATGCCCTTACCCAAAAGCCACTGCCCCAGCAATGGCCAAGCCTAGGGCTGCGGACTTTCCCCTTCCTCGGGCGGCTGTGAGCGCCACTGTACTCCTCAGGGTCTTCTCTGAGATCCCCTCAATGAATTTCAAGACAGCTTTGGCCTGTGGAAAGAGAAATATATGAGGCGAGCTCTAAGAAAGGCGAGCTCGCAGCCACCTGCCACCATCTCCATGGAGAGGTCAGCCTAACGCCAAGGCTGCAGAAAAGGGGGCAGTTCTTACAGGTGGAGACCAAGGCTCAGCACTTGGACTTCCGGTCATCTCCTCTCAGTCTCAAGGCTTTAAATACCAGTTAGTTGCGGATAAGCCCCAAATTCACATCTCTAGTCCAGACCTCTTCCCCACACACCAGACTCTTATAGACATGCATCCACCCCTGCACATCCCCACCTGGATGTCTAACATCTCCAACTTAAACCGAATGCCTCATGTCCCCCTCAAACCTCCTCCACCTACAATCTTCCCCATCCCAGCTAGCAGTCCAATTGTTTAGGCCAAAAGGCTTCTCCATTTTCTCCCCATTCCTCATTCCAAAACATATGAAAACCCTGCCATTCCTCACTGTTCTCCTCCTCTACTGCTCTGGTCGAAGCCATCACCCTGTCCTGCCTTCATTATTACAGCAGCCTCCTAATTAGTCTTTCTGCTTCCCCCTTCTTCCCCTACAGTCTAGACTCAACACAGCAGCCAGAAGGATGCTTTTAAAATTAAGCCTGAGGATGGCTCTGCAGCTGTGCTAAGAGTAAGAACAGAACCCCGCCCTGGCCCCATCTCTTGCAGAGGAAGTGCCAAGCCCTTCCAGCAGGCTACGGGGCTGTACCATCTGACCTCAGTCATTTCCTCCTGCTCTCCTCCTCTCGCTCTGCTTCAGCCCTCAGCCTCGTTAGTCCCAAGCACAAGAGGTAGACTACCTCAGGCCTATGTACTTGCTGACCCCCCTGCCAGAAGCACTCTCCCCGCAGACAGCCACAGTGCTCCCCTTCTCAACTCTTTCAAGTCTTTGCTCACATATCACCTTCTAAATGAGGCCTTCCCTGACCTCCCCATCTGGACCCACAGCATCCTCCGCTCCTCCTGTCACTCCCTATGCCTCTTTGTGGCTCTTCAGGTTTCTCCATCACACACAGCACCTTGTAGCACACTTCACGATTTGCTTGATTCACTGTCTGTCCCATCCCACCAGAACGTAAGCTCCAGGAAGCAGGTGTCCCTCTTGTTCACTGCTGAGCCCAGGGCATAGAGGAGGCCTGGCACCCCGAAGGGAAAGCAAGATGCTGTTGCACTGCATGGGAGGAGGAACCACACCACGACTCGGGGGCCAGACTCTGCTCCTCGACTGGGATCTGCCTGGGAAGAAGCCAGTGAGACTGGGAAGAAGACCAGATGGTGCTGAAGAAGTTGCCTTACGTGCCCCGGGCAGACACACTGAGAAGACACAGGCCCAGGCATATGGAAGGGAAGAAAGGGGAGGGGCTTCAGGAAGCCAGAGTCTCTCCAGATGGAAATACTCAAAGGGGACCCAGGTCCTGCTTGTCTTAGCTGGGCCTTTGCTGAACGCTGTAGTTGACCATTCTGTTGTTTCCTTTAAAGATTTTATTTATTTATTTTTTCCCCCCAAAGCCCCAGTAGATAGTTGCATGTCATAGCTGCACATCCTTCTAGTTGCTGTATGTGGGACGCGGCCTCAGCATGGCCAGAGAAGTGGTGCGTCAGTGCGCGCCCGGGATCCGAACCCCGGCCGCCAGCAGCGGAGCGCACGCACTTAACCGCTAAGCCACGGGGCCGGCCCTGTTGTTTCCTTTAGAGTGGAGACCTTATAAAGTCTGATGAAACATAAGTGAAAAATCTACTGACATGAGAGAAGGTACAAAATCTGGACTAAAAATGCATTTTAAAATAATATTCTAAAATGAAAAACCAATATAAAAAAGCAGACTGGTTTACAAAAACAAACAAAAACCAAAAAAATAGATGATCAGTAATTATATGAAAAAGGTGCCCGCTTCTCTTGCAATTAAAGCAACACGAGTTACAATGATCCTATGTCCCATATCAGATTGGTAAAGACAAGTTTAACAGTACCCAGTGCTGGCAAGGCTGCAGAGAAAAAGGTACTTTCCTACACTGTTGGTGGTTCCACAAACTGTGCAACACCCGTTGTCATGCACACACACTCTAACCCAGCAATTCTCCTCCTGGAAACTCATCCTAGAGACAGTGCCCACACATGTAGCTGTAAGAATGTCCTAACAGCGTTGTTTTTAACAGCAAAAAGGCTGGAATCGACCCAAATATCTAACAGGGGACAACTTATACTCTGTACATCATGAACCCTTTGCATATTTAAAAAATATCCATTTATTTGTATAGAAGATCCAGAAAAATACATAATAAACTACTAATAGTAGCTGTCTCTGCAGATTGGGGCTGCCAAGTAGAAACACCACTTTCTATTTTTAATGTACGTTCTTTCATACTTACTGATTTTTTTTGCCATGGGCCATTTATTTTCTTGTCACACTACTACTGGTATTGTAGTTTCTCCCTCTTCTGCCCTTTCCTCTCTCTCACTCCCTCTCTTTGGTGATAAAGAGGGTACCAGGATATGGTTCAAAGCAGCCTAGAGCCTGCAGCCTAGGGGGCATAGAAAGCTATGTAGCTGCTGATTCTGTTTCCAGAATGCAAAGGGAAACCTGCCTATTGGGACTCAGCCCTGAGTGGACGGTGTCACTGCAGCTGTCTTCCATCCTGAAGGCAGAGCTGTCAGGAGGCCTGTGCTGCTCGTCTCTGGCTGAGGCGGGACCAGAACCCTGAACACACCTGACAGCTTGAAGGCCTCTGGGCTGTGCCCATTCAGCTTCCATCACAGCCCACGAGCCACTGCAGAAGCTGAGTTTACTAGCCCTGGCCACCTCCGTGAGCACAGAAATGCCTCTTGGCAGCTCCCGCCAGCCTGCTGTCTGTACTTAACCACCCCAGAGGACCCTCCTCAGGCCTCACCGTGGAACCGGGGTAAGAAAAGGGGGCCTCAGGCTCGCCTCTCACTTCTGTACAAGGCACAGGCAAAAACCTTTATGTCATCAAAACTTAACTAAATGAAAGGACACAGGTATACCACCCTGTCATGGAAAAAGTGCCTAGGGGGGTCCTCTTTAAATTTAACCCATCTCGGGCCGGCCCAGTGGCTTAGGGGTTGGGTACGTGCGCTCCGCTGCTGGCGGCCCGGGTTCGGATCCCGGGCGCGCACCGACGCACTGCTTGTCTGGCCGTGCTGGGGCCGTGTCCCACATACAGCAGATGGAGAGATGTGCAGCTATGACATACAGCTATCTGCTGGGGCTTTGGGGGGAAAATAAATAAATAAAATTAAAAAAAAAAACAAAAATTTAACCCATCTCCCGACTCCCAGTTCCCTGAACTGCTACCTTGGGGTGGAGGAGGAGGTTAATCGCTAGACTTATGCTGTGAACCCAGACAAAAGAGAACAGCCCTGCTGTCACTGCATGCACGAGTCCGAGCAAGAGAAAAGGCCTCTTTCCCGGGGAGGTGCCACGGCTTGCCTGGTCCTGACTTCGCTCCTGTTGCTTTCTGCACACTACACTCTACCTCTGCGTTGTTCGTGTGGGGCGGGGTGGTTCTGAAGGCCACTCACCTGGTCTAGGGTCTTGCAGCAGTCCACTAACACGCCCACAGGCTGGGTATCCTGCAAGCTCTCCTTCAACTCCTTCAGCTCCAGATCAGAAGGACCAAGACTCTCATCCTACCAGAGAGGAGAGGAGGAGGAGGTTTCCCACTGCTGCAGGAGGGCCAACACAGAAAACGCGGCGTCCCTCCCCCACATTCCTGGACCCCTGGAGACTCACCAGGGTCTGGGGAGGGAGGGCCTCAATGCTGGCAGCATGGGAGGAGATGGGCAGGATGCTGAGCTGGTCATCGATGACAAGACATTTCTTACAAGAAGCCAGAGAGAGAATAAATCTGAGGAACAAAACCACAGTCATGAGGTGTCAGGGAAAGGGGGCCAATGTCTACACAACAAAGGCTCTTACTTCAGGAAAATCACTGGCCCCACAGGTCTCTGAGAAAGCCAACACCCAGCTGGAAAGCAGTGCGTGATGATTCTGAGCCTCCTCTATAGGGCACCTGAACGAGCTTTATACAGCATGCAAGAAAACCGGGAACTCTCTCGAGACTGATCACAAGCATTCCTACTGTGCACAACTGCCACTGTCCCCCGAGTCCCTGGCCCTTCTCACACCCTCTTAGGCTCACTCTTGAGCACTGTGGTGTCTCAGGCCATCCTTAAATGAGGAAACTCCAAACCCACCCCACATGGAATCACCAGTCACACGGGGAAACAACACACACACAATGGATTTACCTTCTGCCACAAGGAAGAAAAATAAAAGGGAGAAGAGGAGATGAAAGCTCCCTTAAGAAATATAACACAGGGCCGGCCCCGTGGCTTGGCAGTTAAGGGCGCGCGCTCCGCTACTGGCGGCCCGGGCTCGGATCCCAGGCGTGCACTGATGCACCGCTTCTCCGGCCATGCTGAGGCCGCGTCCCACATACAGCAACTAGAAGGATGTGCAGCTATGACATACAACTATCTACTGGGGCTTTGGGGAGAAAAAAGGAAAAAAAAAGGGAGGAGGATTGGCAATAGATGTTAGCTCAGCGCCGGTCTTCCTCAGCAAAAAGAGGAGGATTGGCATGGATGTTAGCTCAGGGCTGATCCTCCTCACACACAAAAAAAACAAAAACAAATATAACACAAATATTCCTGTGTGTAGAAAAACATGTCTGGCTATAAAATTCAAACTTCTCCCACAACTCCAAGAACACAGCATCGTGCGCTACTTTCACAGGCTTCTGTTCTATCTGGTAGTGCACGGCCACCTCTTGGCCTACTCCTTCTACTGAGTTAAAGCGTCAGAGACAGTGAAAATCAGAAAGACCCTAGGGGTCAGGGAGGCCGGGATTTCTAAGCGTCAGCAGTACCGACATTTTGGACCAGATAATTCTTTGTTGTGGGGGCTGTTCTGTGCATTTTAGGCTGTTTAGCAGCATCTCTGGCCTCTGCCCACTAGATGCCAGTAGAACTGCCACATAAGTCATGACAATCAAAATGTCTCCAGACATTGCCAAGTGTCCCCAGGGGCAGAACTGCTCCAATAGAGAACCACCGATCTAGGCCACAGCTTCTTAAGGTGTTTCACAGGTTGCTAACTTGTGTTCCCTAAAAAAGGGCTCTGGGGTCAAATAAACTTGGGAAACAATCAGTTAAGCAGATGCCTGCTGCTGCAAGACTTTTTAGAGGCCACGACAGGCTACCGTGACTCTTCATAAAGGAAAAACTGGATCAGCATTTCCTGGACATATTCGGCCAGAAAACCCTTGTCATAAAGCCCCTCTTAAAACACTAGCGTTCTGTGAAACACATTTAGGAAACGGCAACCCAGACAAATCACCCCTTTGACAGATGAGTGCGCTAATGTAGAGAGGGAGAGTGACTTGGTTAAGGCCGGAAGGCAGGCAGAACCTAGGTCTCCCAGCCCAGCTCTCCACTCTCCTTCACCGCCTCCTGTCCGCTTCACAACCACCGCTGCTGTCAGGAATCTCACCATTCTGGACTCCTGTGCTGCCTTCCCTCAGACAAAAGCACAGCTTCCCGTTGGGTCCGAGGAAAAACATTCCTCCCACTGCGGCTCCCCACAATTAAGGGATGAGAAACATGCTAGAGACCCACCTCTCATTAAATCTTCCCACCACATCCTGATGGGCCTCCGTCCTGTATCTTGAATGCACGTCCTAAGAAAGACAACGCCCTTTAACAAAGGCATCCCAGTAGTGCTGAGGCTCAGTGTCCAAATGCGAAGGAGTTCTTCAAGCGACCCTGGGTCAAAGGAGGCGCCAGTGACGCTGCTGGAGACAAGTCCACTCCCACATCACCCGCCACGCTGACCCGGCCAAACGCTATCTGCTGGGACTGGGATCAGACTCGAGATGCAACGTTTCGTATTACAACAGACCTCCCTCACCTCAGCTTTGGCTTTCTCCACATTTTATCCAGTGTTATAAAATGTATTCATTCATTCCATAAAACGTACACGCCAACTGTGTGCCAGACATACTGCATATACACTGGCGTTTAATAAAGCATGACCTCTGTTCTTATGGAGCTCATAGTCTAATGGCTGGAGGGAAACAAATGAGTAAAAAAGTACAAATTTTGACAAATGCTACAAATGAAAACAAGGAGCAGTGACAGCAAATGGTGGAGGGGAACTCCTTATGCAGGGTAGTGAGGGGGCCCTCTGTGGTGGGGAGCAGGCAGTGTGGGAGGGGAGGCGGAGCAGACAGACTGACGTGGGCACAGTCACTCGTTCATTCACAATACTGAACGAGTCTGACTAAACGCAGGCACTCTTCCAGCACCTGGAAGTACACCAGCGAGAACTAGCCCCTGCTCTCAGCAAGTTCAGAGACTAGTACAGGAAGACAGACAAGAAACAAACAGAGCTTTAGGCAGTTGTCAAATGCTATGAAGAAAAATAAAGCAGGTTAAGGAGTGACAGGTGGAGTGACGTATCCTACACAGGACGTGAAGAGAGACCACACTGAGGAGGTGATATTGAGCAGGGATGTGACCGCAGTGGAGGCAAACCATGCAGACAGGCCAGTGGGAACAGCAAGTGCAAAGGCCCTGATGAGAGAGTGTGCTGGGTGTGTCTGAGGACTTGTGAGGAAGCCAGAGGAGCTGTGGTGGCAATGACAGGAGGAGTGGCAGTGACAGGACACAGCTACTAAGATTGGGAGAAGTCCACTTCATCACAGAAACGCAGTTTGTGAAACCCCGCAGCAAATCCTAACATCCTGCCCGCGTGGCTGGGCCTCGGGCAGGACTCATCACAGCCACATGGCAGTACTGCTGGTGGGAGACAGCACTGCATCCACTGAGCAGCCCCACGCCGCCTCCACCATGCCCTCAGCTTTGGGAGAATACCGCCCCTCCCAGACTCGAAGTTCTTGCCAAACTAGGAGTGGCACTGACAAATGTTCCTGCATTATCCATTAAGACGAGGGCCAGTGGGGAAGTCTGTGCATGGTGCCTTTTTTTTTTTTTTGTGAGGAAGATCTGCCCTGAGCTAACATCCGTGCCCATCTTCCTCTACTTTATACGGGACGCCGCCACAGCATGGCTTGACAAGCGGTGCGTCGGTGCGTGCCTGGGATCCGAACCCGCGAACCCCAGGCCGCCGCAGCGGAGCGCGCGCACTTAACCGCTGCGCCACCGGGCAGGCCCCTGTGGTCCCTTTTTTGCAATACACAGATTTAGGCACTGGCATGGCTCTTTGCAGAATACCATTCCAGAAATCTACCTATATAATAGCTGCTGACTCTCACTGGTGTAGAATGTGCAAATGCTGAGAGCCAACGAGAAATTCAGAGATTCCAGGGCACACTCAGGGCCACTGGGATTCTCTGCTGGGACGTTTCCTTAGGTGCAAAGAGCTCCCAGCCCAGAGAACGTGCCGACCGCTCATGGGAGCTGCTCAACAAGCGTTCTTAAAAGAAAGTGGCTACAGCAAAAACATAGATTAATTTGAACCCCCGCAATTAAGTTAAAAAACAGACACTTAACCATGGTCATCGTGTACAGCTGCTTAAGTGAATTCATGGTCCGCAGGAGGATGACCACCAGCCCACCGCCTTCCACTGTCTCCACAGTCCTGGCCAGCAAGTTTGGAGTTAAGGCTTCAAAATCCTGGAAGAAGGAGACCTTGCAAAGGGCTGGTCATGCAAAGAGCACCCCCAGGGAAGCTTAACCAAGGGCCAGGTGAGAAGATAAAAAGAGGGCTTCAGAGCACAAACCAAGCCCATCCCCCACCCGACTCACCAGGACACACACAGTCAGAGTCCCTCACTGAGGGGCACTCAGAGACAGCCCAGCCCTGGAGAGCAAGGGTCCCTGATTCTATATATCAAAAGTGTCTCTACTTATCTCTGATAAAATCCTACTGGAAGGAAGTCTTCATGGATTCACATGTGAATTTCAGAAACATCCCACATTCATTTCCTGATATGTTTACAGATTGACACTGTTTGGCAAACTCAAGCAGTGGGACAGCCACTGCTTCCAGGAGCCATCATCACTGCACCTGGTGACCGTGGCGAGCATAAGACACTCCCTACCCATCAGTGATCAGGGGAGAATGAGGCAAAATGCTCCTTTCTGGCCTCCAAGGTGGGATGCGACCCAGCAGTGTATGGGACAACCCACTGGAATGCAGACAGAAAAATGAGAACTTCTATTCATGATTTCCCCCCCCATTTCTTAATTTATATTTTGTAAGGTATGTTTTTATGTATGTAATCATAGTAGCACGTGTATAATAAATACGAAAATGTGGAGATTAGTGCTTAAATTTGTCTTCCTTTTTTTGGAGGAGGGGGGTTTACAGGTGTCAAAGAATCAAAGAATAAAACAAAGACTACCCGAGCTCAAAACAAAGGAAAATGCAAAACTTAGTCTATTAATCTGCCTGCCAAGAGCATACATACCAGTGAATAAATTTACCAGGTGGTTCTCTGAGGGGGGAAAGTGAGGGGATTTTAAGGACTGGAAGGGGGGTCGAGGGTGTTGGTGGGGGTTGTGCTCATCAAGTCTCTGGATAGGACATATGAGTGCAGAGGTCTGTACCCACTTGGCTAAAACAAGTCCCACTGCTCACTGGTCACCAAGCTTCAGTCAGTTCCAATAAGGATCTGGGGGCCTAGGGTCACCCGAGGTTCACAGTGCTTTCTTTATCAGCTTTAGCTGTTAGAACCAGTTGTGACAGAGCATCACAGCCAATTTTGTTATCTCTAGACAAGTGCTGCCTTAAGTAGAAAGTTTTCTTTTTATGTGGGGTGAGTTATCAAGTTTCCTTTGGAAAGTGGCTAAGTCTCCCACTGGTAATGCTTGGGGGAGGGCAGTACAGAAGAACCTTCTCTCCTTACTGTACACCTGCTGCCGTGGGGCACCGAGCAGCCAAAGCACTCTCAGTGCTCGACCCCAGCCACAGGCTGGAGGAAGCCACCCACCTGGAGGACGCACATGCCGAAGGTATTGCCCAGAATCTTGTGGGTCTCGTTGTAGTAGCAGTAGCGAATGTTTGTGGCTGCTACGAAGAGCTCAAAGGGGTCATCTTGCTTTAAGTTCAGTGTCCCATTCTTTATTTTTTTCTGCAGCTGCCGCATTCTTTTCTTCCGGTGACTGCAATCACCCCCATCCCATGAGAGCCAGTTAACCAGCGCAGTGAAACAGCGGAGCAGGGAACAGGCTCGACAATCCCCCACTTAGACCTTTAGAGCTAGAAGGGAACCTGGACACTGCAGGGCCAACCCCCTCACTTCACAGGGGAAGAAATGGAGAAGCAGACTGGTTAAGAAGATGGGCTTCGGAGGGAGACAGCAGTAAGCCTGTGTACGAACTCTGCTATTTTGCTCTGTCACCTTCAGCAGATACTTCACTTCAAAAGAAGGGTAATGAGAGTTCCCAAACCTCACATCTGGCCAGAACAGAGCTCGAAACTGAACCCAGGTGGCTCATCACCTTACTCTCCAGCCAGTGCTTCAACTACATGCTGTCTGGGGACCTGGGAAAGCCATGGTGACAGCAGGGGACTTTACTCATTTTTCCTAAATGAATTCATCCACTTTCTTCCCAGACTGTGGGATCAAGTCCTCCAGGGCAGCTCCAATCTGAGATAATACCGATGGAGGACATACGGGTTGGAAAGGAATCTGGACGTCTCTCAGAAATCCCCGAACTTTTCTTTCATCTTAAAAACCCTGAATATCCAACTGTCATTTAAGTCTTTCTTTTACAGAAAAGAGAGAATAAGAAAGCTCCAGAACTGGGGATTACAGCAGATCAAAATTCTACCAGAGTTCTCTAACTGAATAGCTAGAACCCAGGCCTTCCCCTGGGCCTCCACTCCCTCATCTGTAAAACAAGCCAGGTGGGCAAGTTGATTTCCACTGTCCTTCTGGCTCTGCCTTAACCCATGGTTCAGAAGAGAGCATCAGCTTTAACCTGATGCTCTGCCACATCAAGAAGGGTGGGAGAGCTGCAAGAGGCACAGAGGAGGTTTTTAAAAGTGAAATCAGGTGGGTTAAGTTTGAAAAGCTAATCTGCCCAGAACACCGTGAACTGCTTAATTCCACATCCATCTGACATTCACTGAACAGCACTGAGAATCACAAGCCCCAGAAACTTACAGTTCTGCTGATAGGCAAGAGGCCTTATTCTCAATCCATATTAAAAATGCTTACCTGCCCAATTATGAAAGTCTCTGGATAGGACATAATATACACACCAAAATACCAATTATGGTTTAAAACTACATACCAGTGATAGACAGCTAAATGCTAACAACACTTAGATGCTGAGATTATGGTTGCCTTTTATTTCCCTTTGTGACTTTATCGGTATTTTTCATATTTCTTACAATAATATTGCTTTTATAATTTTTTTTAAAAGGCAAAACTATTTACTCAAAATGTAGCATCTTTTAGGCAGAATCAAGTCTCCTTAAGACAAAAGTATAGGAACTAATCAAATTTAGCCTTTGGTACTAAGTAAAACTAAAAAAATTTTAGATCCTGTTAACAATACATTCAATCAACAAATATGAATTAAGCACCTCCTACGAACATGCCCGATCAAGTGAAAACAGGAAAACACAAAGGTAAACAGGAGAGGCCTCCTAACAAAATGACCTTACCACCGGGAAGTAGAAAAGACCAGCATGTGAGTGACTACACCCGGAGGGAGACAGAGGGCAGGGCACAAGCACTGTAGCAGGAGGCACATGCTGCAGAGGCGGAGGAGCCAGGAGGTATGGCTGAGGGGCTCAGGAAACGCCTCACCAAGGAGGCGGGCCCTGACAAGCGAGGAGCACTTCACAGTGATGACGCAGAGGTGGAATGGCATCCTGAGCAGAAGAGGGGCAGGAGCAAGGCAGGGAGCCTCACCACCACGCAGAGCAGCTGGAGATGGAGACACGATTCCAGAGTCACCACCAAAGACAAGCACAACGGGGAATGAGGGAGGGAGAAGAGGCCCGAGGACAGAGTCACACACACCAGCTGGGCTTAGGGCAGGAGATAAGATGAAGGGAAAGCAGAGAGCTCAGGAAGGCGGTCTGAGTAAGAGCCAGAAAGGCCAAGAAAGGAGAGCATTCTGAGGGGGTCACATAGTGGGTTATCTGCCAAGGAACAGCACTCCACACCCAGAACCCCTCATTACACAGAGCTGTAGGCAGAACTGCCAGGTTTCCAACCCCGCCTTCCCTGGCCCCAGGGTGGGTGTCTTTCCACAAGTATTTGCAAGACTGATATCCACGTGGTTGGACCTGAAACACGTAAAACTGAAGTGCTGTTTCTGCCATGGAGACTGATGTGAAGTGGGAAAGAACAGAGCAGACACACAGAGATGGGAGACTGAGCAACGACTGGAAGCCTCAGCGCTCTGGCTCTCCATCCCCCCTGAGGCAGAGCTGAAACCTCATCCCCTTAGGTTTCATGAGCTATCCCGTATAGCTCAATAAATTCCCTTTGTGTCTAAGTGCTTTTATGCTGGAGGTCTGCTACTTATGACTAGAAGTCTTAAGTTTCACAGCTTCAAGGAAATAAGAGTAGCCACTGTCAAATACAGCAGTGAGCTGGTGGAGGAAGAGCTCTGAAAAGGAGCAGAGGGGGGAGAAAAGCTGCTGCGTTGGGCATCAGGTTGTCGACGACTTCCAAGAGCACAGTTGGGTCACAACGGTAGACAGAAGCCAGACGGCAAAGAGGGCAACTGGAAAATGCAAAAGGCTTCTGTTTCACGGTGTCTGGCAATAAAAATGAGAGAGAATGCTAGCCCGAGGGAGAAAGCTGGGTATGTAGCTAATCATTTTTTTGAGAATGGAGAAAGCTGAACATGTTTGCAGGGAAAAGGAGACAGTGTCAGAGGGGTATGGAGTGTCCGCACAGACAAGAAGGTAAAGATCCTAAAGAAGTGAGAGAAGAGAGCCAGAGTGGACAAAGGGGTTTGCTCTGAACACGGGATGAGGTTCAGAAACAAAAGTGAAGGAAAAAGGGAGAGTGAAGATGTGGAGTAACTCTGACGCACGGAAAGGCAAGTGAAGAACTCGCATTAGATGAGTGTGATCAGCTTGGAAGAGTGGGAAGAAAAATCACAGCAAAAAGCAAGGAAATGGGCTGGAGACTTAGCATGAAAGGACTGAAACTCATTGTCAGGAATAAAGAGAGGACATCGGCTCCATTAGTTTCTCTGTTGGGAGTGTCCTCAGAGACAGACCTGCACTAGCAATCCCTGGAAAACTACGTCAAGGAATCGGTTCCTGGCATTTAAGCCACGGGCAGGAACTGTATGTGATATGGGACACTTGAGGGCCAAGCTTACCTGCTGAACCCCAGCTCTTTCTTATAACACCACAGCACTGAAGGCCGAGCCTTCACAGTTGCTTTGGACAACATGTGATGGAGGATGACCACCTGCCAAAGAAAAAGTCACAGAATTTCAGGGCCAAAGACACCTTGGAGACTGCCAGGCCCAAGACCTCATTTGACAGATGTGGAAAGTAAACTGAGGGCCAGAGAAGAGAAGTGCCCAAGGTCACAAGGCAAGTAGTGCCCAGGCTGGGACTAGAAGCCAGATCACATACACTTTAACCTTGTGCTCAGTCCACCACCCCAGGCATCAAAAGCTGTTAACCTGTCTGCTAATAATTCTAAACATAGATATTTGTCATTTCTGAGAAACAAAGGAAGGTTCCCACTAGGCATTTTACTTAAAGAAAACCAGTCAAAGGGACCTTAATGTCATTGCATGCGGAAACCCCAGAGGGCCTGTAACATGCGGACTCTTTGGGACAAGACACAAAGGTAAGTGAGGAAGCGTTTACCAGGTCTTACCTGATCCTTTCCTCGATCTCCAACTACAACGAAGAGAGACCTCTGCCGCTCAGCTACCCCATTCTCAATGAGAATCCGGATCCGGTTATCCACTTTCTTCCGATGCATGGTGAAAGACTATCACTAAAACGGAAAGAAAGGCAACACAAGCGGGCATGAACGCCAGACTAGGGGTGAGAAACATCAGCTGGCTGCCTCCTGCAGGGCTAGCGGCTATGCTGTGCACATTTCTAAGCATCATCCTACTTAACCATCAAACAGCTCCCTAGGGAAGACATCAGCCTCATTTTTAAAACTAGGAAACTGAGGCTTGGGAGGTGAGGAAAATGTTCCCTCCACAGAAGAAGTCAACAGGGAAGCTATAATTCACACCTCAATTGAGGAGTGTTTAAAAACTGGAAACAATGTTCAAAAAAACAGAATAATTAAAACATATAATAGTATATCTATGGGATAATAAGGCAGTTTCCAAAAAAAACTTTTTCAAAATCATTTTCAAAAATTATCTAAGGATATAGATGCTTATGAGAGGATAACATGGCAGGATAAAGTATGACACCATTTTTTTATGCATATACATAACACATAGAGAAAAGTAAAGGCTGGAAGAAAACACCAAAGTGTAAAGTAGTTATTTCTGGATGGTGAGATTGCAGGTGATTCTTATTTTGTTCTTTCATTTTCTTCGAGTTTTGTTTTTTTTAAATTTACATGCATTACTAATAAAATCAAGGAAAAGAAATCAATGAATATTACTAGAATTAAATATGTCCAACTTGTTTCCTCAAAGGAGGGAAAACCATACCGAAGCCTGTACAGATGGACCTCAGAAGTTACTGTGGTTACATATGACAAAATATTGCATCATTACTATAATAAATAAACATCAGATGTGTCGATTATATTATAATCTAAACATAAAATTGACCTGTTACTTAAAAACTCCCATGCTTGCTGCATTCTAAACATAAAGATCATTAATTGAACTCTAACCTTAACTGTCCTTCTAATCTCCCAATCCCAACATGGACATTAGCAGTGCTATGTGACTGTAAAACACTATGTCGCAATCAACAGTTTCTATTTTATAAGGAAAGGAGCCAGCATCCCGAGGAAAAAAAGTAACGGAGACAGGATTCACACTCAAGTACGCCTGACTCCAGAGCCTGAGCTCTCCCGGCTGCCCGGCCTGTCAGCCGTGCTGCCGGCCACATCAAGACCCCACAACACTCAATCAATAACTCATCGTTGGGGACTGGTTTTTGCTCTAGTTACTGTGGGAGCCTCAGAAGTAGCACCAGATAAAGCCTTGACTTCAAAAAGTTTTCACTCTCCTTGGAGAAGACATTTAGGAGAAAGAGATTAGGGACAATCTGTCTAAAGACAGACAAAATTAGATGTAAAAGTAATAGCTATAGCCAGTGGTCTGATGAAGGTCTGAGATTGCTGTGGGTCGGAGTTGTCATGGAACCTTAATGGATGAGGAGGGCCTGAAAGGAGGAGAAAGATGATTATTTTTCACTCACTCATCTATTCGTCTAACCAACACAAAACATCTAAGTGCCAGGCACCATTCTAGGTGCACTGGCAAACAAAATAAAGTCCTGAATGTGACTGCCGATGCCTGGTGCCACAGCGGTTAAGTGCGCGCGCTCCGCTTCAGCGGCCCAGGTTCGCAGGTTCGGATCCCGGGTGCGCCCCCAACGCGCTGCTTGTCAAGCCATGCTGTGGCAGGGTCCCATAGAAAGCAGAGGAGGATTGGCATCAGATGTTAGCTCAGGGCAGATCTTCCTCACACAGAAAGAGAAGAATACAAGCAAAGGAGCACAGTACAGTAGTTAGCAGCGAGGCTGGATCTGGAATCAGACCGCCTCGGTTCCACGCCCGGCGCTCATCCAGGAACTGCGGGCGAGCTCCCCAGACAGCAGAAGACCTGTGAGCCACCCGCTCACCCCGACCCCCAGCTAGAGGGCCCTACAGGACGGAGAGGAGCCCCGCTACCCCCGAGAGCGCTCGAGAAGCATGCCCGAGAGGGGCCGCCCACTGGGGAAGAGGATCCTGTCATCTAGGAGCGTCCGCGTGGGGCGGCAGCCGGCACGGGCCTGGCACCGGCCCGGATGCAGAGCCTTCGTTCCCGAGCCCGTCACCCCCGGCCCGAGAAAGACACGGCCCCCGACCTCGGCACGCAGCCCCAGCTACCCCGCGGTGTACGGTACCTGCGCCCCGCGCGGCGCGTTCCAGCCAGCGGCGAGGCGGCGGCACGTGGGGGCGCCCAACTACTCCGGAAGACCGCCGGGCGCAGCGGGCTGCCCCAGCCGACGCCTGACCGCGCGCCTCAGCGTCCGCTCACTCCAGCAGGCGATGCGCGCGCGAGCGCCCTAACGGCGCGGAGACGGCGCGCGAGGGGCCCTTTCTCACCCTGTCTCTGCGTGATGACGTCAGAGGCGCGGGAGGCGGAGCTGCAGCCTGGACGGCCCGCAGCCGCTGTGGTGCTGGCTGCAGTCTGCCTCTCTTCACGTCACCATTACGATACCCAGGCTCCAAACGGCAAAATAAGCATCCCGATGACCGCAACCCCAGCGCCTGCCACTGTGCTGGGGCTAGCTCGGGTGCCCAGAGGCCCGGGCAGCATGCGGTCAGCGGGCCCGGATCTGTGCGTAGTTTCACAGATCTTGTCTAATTAACTTCCCATTTTAATGTGACCGGATGAGGAAACTCGATCAGCCAACCTATTTCATTCATCTCTCGCCCCTCCATACCCGCAGTAATGACCTCGTAGACTACTGCGGCCGTAGTAATTGGAAGTCCCGCTAGGAAGAAGCTGGCGCTCTTCTCAAAACCAGCTCTGGGGCTCTGCTCTTACTCAATTACTTCCCCTCCTCTCACCCCCCACCCGCACCCCCAGCTCCCGGGCGAACTCGCCCAAGCACGACTACAAGAGCCCCCTATACATACTCTTACAGCTTTGTCTTTGGGTCGGACCGCTGAACTTCAAGTAAACAAACCCAACTGCTTGCTTGACATTTCTTCTCAGACACCTCAAATTCAGAACGTCCGAAGCCGAACTCATGTGGAAACATTTCCCTCCCTCCCTGAAACTCCTCCCCCAAATCAAGACACCTGCAAATCTAATGTAACCACCACCACCACCCATCTAGTCCAACATCCATTATAAAATTTTTATAATTCACTCAAAAAAATGTCAATATGCCAGACAAAAGGGATGAAGTGACCAAAGCGTTCCCGTCTCTCGTGAAGCTTACATAACTCGAGGTAAGTTTTAAGGGCTAAGAAAAAAGTATCCAGTGAGTAAAAAGTGACAAAGGGTACTACTTCAAAGGCGGACATGGAAGGCCTCTAAGGTGGTGACACTGGAGCAAACACCTGAATTTAGAATGAGTCTTAAGAATATTTGAGTGAAAGGCCTTCCCATGAAGCAGCCAGTGTGGCCAGAGTACAGCGGGCAAGAAAGAAAACGGCAGGAAATTAGGCCAGATAATGAAGGGCCATGTGGGCCATAGATTTAGAATTTAATTCTGGGTGTGATGGGAAGCCACTGGAGTTTGGGGAACAGTGAAGTGACAAAATCTGATTTGTCCTCTCCTCTTAAAATGCTCATTCTGGCTACTGTGAAAAATTTATACTATAGGAAAGCAAGAGTAGAAGCAGGAAGAACCATTATAAGCTACTGTAGTTCCCTGTTCTAAGCTGGTAGAGGTGGTGGTCACAAGTGCTAGATGACTCAGGATATATTTTCAAGGTAGAACCATGTGGATTTGCTTAAGGACTAGACACAGTATGAAAGGATTATCAAAGATGATATCCAAGGTATTTGCCCTGAGAAACAGGATGAATGGAAGCTAATCAAGAGGTCAGTCTGGAATACGACATTCAAATCAAGATACTGAGTACGAGTTTGTTTCGGGGAGTTTGGGACCTAGAAATATTTAGGAGTAACTAAAATGCTGATAATAGTCAGTCATGAGATTGGATGAGATCACTGGGGAAGACAACTAGCTAGAGATGAAGTTTGACAGGCCTGGAGAACTCTGCAAAGGGTACTTAACAGTCGCCAGTGAGACAGGAAATATGTAGAATCCATTCACCACCACCGTCCACTTTAGTTCATGTTGTCATCATTTCTTACATGGGTATTCCAATAGCCATCTCTTGCCCCATATATTTTGTTCTCAACACTGCACTGAGTGTTCTTTAAATGGCAATTTTATTAGGTGACCCACCATTCTTCCCTCCCTACTCCCACCCCCCACAAACACAGCTTAAAAATCTTCAAGCGTTTCCAACTGTTCTTAAGAGACAAAACTTAACATGAAATATAACTATAAAGCATCCATAGTAGCCCTTACCTGTTTCTTCAGCCTCTAACTCCACTGAATCTGTACTCTTTCCACTTGAGCCAGATAGTCACTGGAGATTGGACCATTGGACATGTTCTTCCCTCCCCTTCTTTGCCTAGTTAACCACTCCTCATCCTTCAAGTCTTAATTCAACGAAATCTTTCCTGATCATTTTGACTAGGTCATATCCTGTAAGTTACAGCCTTAATATCTGTCATCAACCATGTTGCTCCATCATGGCATCTGCTACACTTGAGTGTCACCATGTCCATATCTTTGAGTAGACTGTTCAATCAAAGCGGGAACCAGTGATTTTGTCACCACTGAATGCTTAGTGCTTGGCATGATGCCTGGCAAAGGATACCCAAATTCGCTGAATGAAGCCTTACTTCAGTGGCTCCCTAACATTATCACAGAACTTAATGAAAACTAGTACTTACAAATAAGAATACAACACTAAAAATTGCCTTTACCAGAGATCAGGTGGTTTTTCACTACCTACACTCAAAAAGCCAGTCCTCTGCATAGGACTAGGTTAGGCTTCAGAGGAGCTGTAAGGTATTAAAACCCTGATTGAGAGAATGCAGTAGTCCAGCCTTAGAAGACAAGGCTGCTGAGAGATTTCTTTAAGCTTTTTCCTTGTCTCTCACAAGCAGCACTTCTTTACTTAGAGCTTTGCTCGATGGCATATACAACTAAAGCAAACTCCACTCAAGGACAATAAGGTATCAGGTTTTAATATGATTTAATCTAATGTAATTTAAAACATTCAGTAGTCTTTTCCAGTTATTTTTGTAGAATTCAAAATGGGAAAAGGTATCGAGAGGTGCCTTAACAACTTACTTTCCTTTTCCTGAGGGTTTTCTCTCCCCGTTAACTCTAGAAGGGACAGGTACAAGGGCAATATGGATTCTTGTAAATATAACTAAGTCAATAAAACTTAGAGTGCTTAATAAGAACTCAAGTGGGATGGGGATTCAGGAGCTTAAAGATGAAATGAAGGGTTTGAACTCAGTCCTTCCTGTATCCCATTCCCCCTAATTAGTTATATTATTGAAAATATAATGAACAATACAAATTTCCTAAGACACTTGAGGAGGCTGACTACTCAACTACCTTTTACATTTTATGAATTGGTTGTCAAGAGAGCACCTCAGTTAATGAGCCTTCTGAGAATAAACACACATTCCCATGTCTCCTATAAGTGGAAAAGTCTCCCACATAACAGAATTGCATATACAGGAGACAAAAGAACTGTAGAAGATAACTGATTAAAAATATTTAAAGGATATTTGTTTTAATATCAAGATACAATGATCGGAAAAACTCTTCCACATTCTTGAGGGATATTAGAATCTGGAAATAAAACAGCCCTAACCAAGGTAATCAATGATATTCTATTTTAAAGCTTTAAAATAGAAGTCTTATTATCCACATGAGATGACTGATACTGTGCATTTACAGAAGTACTATATATGTGGAATCTTGCTATACCCAGAAGCTACAGTGACACAGATGACAATCATTTCCTTGCAACTCCACTAAAATATGCATTTGATCCAACAAAAGGCCTTCTGCAGGTAGGACAAGTATTCACATATTATACAAAACACTTAGTACCAAGACTCAGATCTTAATGAGACGTTTTAAAAAGTTCTCTGCCCCATAACGAGGCACTCCTTTAAAAAATATAGTCTGAATTGAGGCATAAAAGCTTAAACCTTTAGACTGCGATGGCAGAATGCCAAAAAAAATTATAATTTCAAAAAGAACTATTCTTTTAAAAACATACAGAGAAATAATCAAGCTACTAACACTTTTACACATTCACATGTGCTCTAATGCATAGAAGTCTGAAACCTAGAAAGCATCCCTCCCCCATCCCATCTCTGAACTGATTCATAGAGATCACTGTATAAAGAACTTATTTACTTCAATTTTGATTTTAAATGTCATGAAATTATTTTCTACACAGAATAGTAAATTTAGTTTTATATATAGAAGGACTGTAAGCATACATCATCTAGGGATTACCCAGTAAAGCACGAGTATTTTATCTACCCCCTAAAACACAGCTGACATATGGTTGTGGTACATCCCAGGCAGACGTCATTTAAAGCACACAAGGGGAGGTGCTAGCAAAAGAAATACTCATTTGCAAAAGTAAACAGATAACCCTTCCAATATGATGTACCACAACCACACGAGAGAAGTCAAGAACTTAGTTTATTTTAAAATAAACATTGAAGATCCCCCCGCTTCCCCACCACCCTACAAAACTTCTGGATGTGGAATGTTCAACAGCCTATCCATTTTAGTAGCTTACAAAACCAGCAAAAACTCCAGTTGTCTGATGATGAATGTTTTGAGAATAGTTTTGTTTTTTTTTTTTAAGTAGCTGAGCACCTACTGGAAAAATTCCTTAGCTAAAGGCTGAAAACAAAATTCAATTTCTGCACAGAATATACCATTAACTTAGTAGCCTTTGCTTAATATGTGGGGTTAATTCTCCATAAAGTCAAAGTGGGATATGACAAGCAGCATAGGTTCAGAGGCACACAGAACTAGTGCTCAAACTGCTAGCACAAATTCCAACATAGTACATAGTACATAAATTACTAAACTATCCAGCTCCATCAAACTTGTGACTCTCCCTATGCATCTAAAGGAAGGAATCACTGCTTTGAATACAAATGCCTCCAAGAGAAAAGGATAATTCACTTAGGATTAAACAAAAGGTAAGTGCAAGTACTACAGAAACCACTGCTGGAGATAACCATAAAATCTGTTAACACTAACAATCAGGGGTAAACCACATAAGCTGCTAGCTGTTGAACACCAGTGTTTCAAGATACAACTTTTATAAACATGTTTTATTTGTTTTGCTTATACCATCAGAAGTGAAACTACTGACTGTCATTTCCCTAAAATAGGGAAATCAATCTAAAACACATACTGGTGCTTTTCAAAAGATAGCAATTTAAAAGGGTGGTAGCAGCAGGCATTTGATATCTTTTTCTTTTAAAAACCTTCAGGCTGCAGGAAAAACATGTGACCAAGAGTGTTATAATTATCCATTAGAGATTTTCATCAGTACCTGTATCAATTTTAGGTGACAATACAGCAAGATGCAAGGATTAGTGACAGACAATGTACATTATAAGGAATGATATATAGTACCAATCCTTACAAAAGTCATTGTCGAAGAAACTTGTAAGTGTTCAAAAAGGTATCTAAATACTTCACATTAAGTACAGAAGCGGCCATCCAGATTACATCCCAAATTTGTTGCCTATTTTTCAAAAAGTGCCAATCAAAGCCTAATTTTGCATTTTGGCTTTGTCTTTTACAGTATCAGCTGTTAAAAAGCAATTTACATGTTTTTAACCACAGTCTTCTAGCCAGAGGATGAACAGTGCTGTGTCAAAGCTGGCAGCCAGCTTTACATGTCTAATTAAGGGCCCAAGCATAATTTGGTATGCATCTAAACGTTCAGTGCTCCAATTTAAGAGGAAAAGCTGTGAAATGCAGTTGTTCTGCCAAACCACACTCCAGTCCTTCCATTTTCCTTTCAAGGGAAATATTTTAGTTTTGTGAATTACCATTGAATAACTCGAGGGCTGATTTGTAGATTTTATCCAATGTCAAAAGTCAATCTTGCTTTTTCCAAGCCACTTCAAATAACTATGGAGATATTATCACCCCGTAAAGTGTATTATGTTTTACTCCTAAGCAAGGGTGAGGAATCTGAGTATCGTGTGCAAGGCTCAAGATGACGCTTGGGACAGAACATGCAGAGTAAAAATAGTTTCCTTCCATATCCAGGTAATATAAAGCTGACAATTGTAGTCCTGTCTTTATGGGATGAAAACAGTCCCTTTACAATAAGTTTCCTGAAAGGGAGAACAAATAGATAATAACTCTTCTGGTAACATATTATGGTACACTGGCCAGTGTGTTTTTGGCGATTAAACATAATCCTGTGAATCAGATTAATTCACTTGCTGAGTGTTCATTTGCGGCATCCCTCTGTTGGGTCTTGGGGGCCCTCCACGACCTAGAAGACAAAAATGGCATTTGGTTTTTCTTTCAAATATTATTTGTTTTGCCTTCAAGCAGATTTCATCTGAAGTCAAGAAGCATGTGGACAGCTTGTCACCATATTATTAGGTTTAAGAGGTCAATTCTTCAGTGTTCAAGTTTCACCTGTCCTGGAAGTTGTCATGTGCAAATTTGCTCATGTTCTCTAGCTCAAAGAAGAGTGGAGCTAATGGAGTATTCCACCAGTACTCATTCATTCATTCATTCAACAAGTATTTATTGAGTGCCTACTAGGTGCCAGGCACTGTCAGCAGGCGTTGGAAATAGATACAGCAATGAAGACAGACAAGGTACCTGCTCTCATGGAGCTTACATTCTAGTGTACACTCTAGCTTACATTTCAGGAGTAAGTAACATCATACTCTCAAAATTAATAAAAGCACCAGAATGGAAAACAGACCTTATTACCTAAATTGTTAAAAAGAAACCACATTAACATTCAAAATTGTATAATGACTTGTAACAGGTAAAATAACTTTTTACATGCTGTTAAAACAGATTTTTAGCTACCAGTCAACTCAACTTTCATAGAATATGCTACAAGGTGAGCAAGAAGAACATAACCCACATTCACATGCAAATACCCTTTGATACTTCAAGTCAGTAATTCCCAAGTGATCCATTAATTTTAAAAAAATGCACCTTTTTGCTGGCCAGTTTCCACTAGCATTGAAATCAAAGTACTTTGTAATTCCTCCTTAATATACATTTTATACATGTTATGGCCAATATCTAGAGGAAACCTATTCGATTTAACTTCCTTCAAACCAGAGAACCATTCAGAACTTCAGATCATATGAAATGCGACCTCTAATTGTTACATAGGTTGACTTCCTGCCCAAATAGAAAGTAGTTTTCCTACGGTAATAAACAAAACCAAAAACTCTTAACACCTGTAATTTTTAAGTATAGTTCAATAAGCTAGTTAGGAATTTGGAGGTTTTAAAAGTCAGAAATAATTTGATATCACTAATAGTGGTCCAAAGGGCATTGAAATTTCAATTGGTTCTATCACTTCTAAATGGTTCTCTAAATGTAACTATGGCTTATCTGGCCATTATGGGGTTTCTGGCCCTAAAATATAATAGGCATGTTTCAAAAATGAAAGAATAATAATAAATTTATATAAATGTTCAATCTCATTGCAAAAATGTCTTACAAAAATGTTTCAGTAAGTACTTCCTAAAAACATTTAGCAGGTTTTAGGACCTGAAAAATAATTTGCAGTTGGAAAAACACTTTTTCTGAGAAGAAATGTCCTTGTTTTTAAGACAGTTTATACTGTAACAGGGAAAGTCATTCAAAAAATTAAATTTGGGCTCAAGGTAAGTTTTAGAAACAGAGAATTTCACTTAATCCCTAGCAACAAATCTGGAAATGATAAATGTATTCCTAACATGTAAACTACATGCAGACTATGAACAGCTCTTCCAAGGCCAGAACAGAAGCTCCACTTAGAAGCTAGGATCACCACCACAAAATATTACCTCGTGGGGCTCCCCGTGGTCCACTCTGCCCAGAGCCTCGCTTGAAATTCTGCTGATATCCATCCTAAAAGACAAGCTGGTTAGTACTGAAGAAAAGAAAAGGTAATTTTTTAATGCTTAGCCAGCTACCTCTATCCTTACAGTCTTAACACTTGCAAAATACAGAATTCTTCCTTATTCTTCTAGATATTTATTTCAATATATCATAGCTGAAAGTTATTCTGTAATTGTTGTACTCCTGTTATTCTCAAGAACATTCAGTAAGACATATTTCTCTGCTCTTAAAAATCATTGTTTTTAACACACCCTACTAAATGAGTACCTATATTTAGTGCCAAGAAAAGCAGAAGTCATCATTTTCCAAAATGAAGTATCTTGTACAAAGGTAGAAAATTAGCCCCAAATTAGTCACTGAAACCCATCAAGCAACTCCATCAGTCCCTCTCACTGGTATATTCCAGTCAAGTTTATATTTTAAGGTAACTGTACCTACCCGCTGATAGCCAGAGTAGTCCCGGGGAGCAGTGAACTGAGACTGGGTATAACCACTATTTGGAGTGTTAGAGAATGAAGGGCGGTAACCATCATATCCTCCTAAAATTTAGGACAAGGAAATAAATAATTTTCTTCTCTTCACAAGGAATCTTTACTTTCTTACTACTGACCAAGGGAAGAACTGAAAAACTGTTAGCCATGCTAGTTATTCAAACTAATTTCTAACATCCTATCCTGATCAAATCTGTTTATAAATTTCTATAAGTATTCACTGCCTTGAAAGATGAAATTTTCACCCATCCATGCATTCACAAGACATAAAAAACAAAAAACAAAAAAATCTCCACACGGCCTGATAATATATAGAAAGCAATTATCCCTTAGAGGATAGTGGTAGACATGGATTTGACAGATACAAAAACACTCATTCCCAATTTTGTCAATTTAAATGACTATCTCAAAACATACTAAAAATGTTTAAATTGTACGTAAGAGGCTAATACAGAGAGATATGTAACTTTCTCAAAAACCATATGACATATTTCTATATATTTTACAAATGAGAAAAGAGCATAAACTTGCTTTTTTTTTTTTTTACCTCTGAATCCATTGGCAGGGCCCCTGTATCCATTCATCAAGCCTCTAGCACCACGGGAGCTGCCACGAGACACACCACGACTGTTGTAATAGGGCTGATTGCTACGTGGAAATCCAGTGTTCTGCTGAGGAGGCTGCTGGTGGTTACTGGTCACTTGATGGGGCTGGTCCTGGGAACCATGGTAAGTGCCAACCACTGTAATAAAAAAAAACATACACATACACATATACATACATGTATCTATACACATCATTACAATTTGTTCTCTCAAATGCTTTCTGGTTTAAGAAGTGTCTTATACAGTCTCCTCAAAGTTTAATTCTGTGTTTAAATAAATTTTCATATTAACAATAGGGAAAACTACACATTAATGAAGTCCCTATCTTTCTGCTACCCATATATTAAGGGAAATAAAATTCTTCAACAATAATTCTAAACCTTTGAAAGGCTATATTTTTAAACATCTTCTGAGAAGCACCCGCCTATGGAGACCCACAATAATTCGGAAGATCTTACATACTGAAATACTTAGTACAATTACCATTTTGTACCATTTCATTATTTCTTTTCATTAGAAAGCTCCTTGGTGGTAGAAACTTTTTTATTCTTTTAAATTTCCCTTGATACTTAGTGAAACATACAAAACCATGCTCTCCCATAGTTAAGTAGCTATATGGCAGAACAGTCAGTCAATTACAAAGATAAATCAGCAGAGGCCTTCAACTTATTCCCCCACCCTTAATGCCTGATTCCATTTCAAGTACTTTTAAGTACAGCCAATTTAGAAGATGGTTAAATGATACTCACACTGGCACTCAGTCCACTGAAGTGAAGGGAAGGTTCTAGAAGGCCCATACTACCTTGCACCCCTCTCCTTCCACAATGGGGAGAAGTCTAGAATCTAGAAACCTTCAAAAATTAAATACCAAGGTACATTCCTAGCATTACCCCAATGTTCATAATTCACAGGGCAGGAAAAAAGTGGTGCTAACAGTACCTTTGGGAGGTGAGGAAAGTTTAGACCAAAGGAAGGCCCACACCCCAGGAACAAAAACAGTCAGCAGCCTCTAGCCGTTCGAGGACAGAGAAAAGGTGGTGTGACTTGAAAATCTTTACCTGACCTATTTTATATCCTCAAGAAACCCAAATACTTTTATTAGCTCTTAGAATGCTATTTTGCAATGAAAAAGCTAGAGAATGCCTAGGAGAGAAGTGGTCATGGCTCCTTTTGGAACTATGTAATGGACCAAATACACTATTTACAATGCGATCCTTCTACATACCTTACCTTATACTACGTTCCCAAAACGTAAAACTACAAGCAAATATCATGAACACAAGTAAAATTTTCTAGCTAAAAAGATTTATTAGTATGCATGTAGAAAATAGTCAAAAGAACTGAATTTTCAACTCACTTTTTATCAATAAGAATTTTATTAATCTTCGTCAGATCTCACTGCAAGAAACTCAAAGCAGAACAATTCAAGTATGATCTTTATTTAAAAATACCAGAATTCCTAGAAGTGTTTGTAAAGTATAAACTCTGGTCTGTAAAAAACAGCCAAAGATCCTTACCAGATCCTTTTTTCATACTGTTCCTAACTAGATACTAATTTAAATTACAACAAAATTTCTGGAATGACGGGACACACTGATTTGCTCAATAATATCAGAGTGCCCTCAACATGTAACCCTTGCCCATATGGAAGTTCTAATAATGGGCGATAAGAAGTTAATAAGATATACATATAAGTAACAACATCCATATTGTGTCAGGTGATAAGTGATGAGGAAAAAATCAAAGTAGGATAAATGAGCCACCAGAGTGAGTGTGCCCTATTTGGACAGGGTGATGAAGGGAGGGCGCTGGGAGGAGGCACGGGAGCACAGCCCTAAAAGAAGTCAAGCAAACCATGCAAACATCAGTGGAAACAAGTTTCGGGCAAACACCAAAGAAAGTGTAAA
The DNA here is from genome assembly GCF_057802395.1 of Ceratotherium simum simum. Classification (NCBI taxonomy): domain Eukaryota; kingdom Metazoa; phylum Chordata; class Mammalia; order Perissodactyla; family Rhinocerotidae; genus Ceratotherium; species Ceratotherium simum. Next base: position 31,842,056 of record NC_141933.1, read on the forward strand.
GGCCCTGAGAGAGGAGAGAACTTGCTGTATTTGTGGCTGGTATGAGTACATAAGGAAGAAAAATCATACAACAGGATCAAGGCAGGGGCCAGCTCATACAGGATCTTGTAAACCAAGGTCAAGACTTTCGATTTCTTTTCTAAATGTAATGGCAAGTCACTAGAAGGTTATGAACAAGACAGAGACTCCCATTTCCATTTTAAAATGATCACTCTGGCTTCTGTGTGGAGAATAAACTGGAGTAAAGCAAGAGTCAAGGGAGACAGGTCAGGAGACAAGGGCGACAGTCCATATAAGAGCTGCCGGCTGCCTGGATTAGAGTGGGAGTGTTCCAATAAGCAAAGTGTATGGGCTGACTTTATTTTTTTATTGAAAATATCTGTAAATGTTATGAAGTTTTTATAAAGAATGTATATTTTGAAATGCTAACAAAAGGTGATCTAGCTCAAGTATTTCACAATCAATAAAGCTGAGTAGAATATAAGAGCACGACAGTTTAAAATCAACTGGCACAAAGGGCAAAATTAACCAAGTCAAATGATATATAGTGATTACTTTTCATTTCATCACACCACCTGAAAAAACTGGCAAAATAGCAAGCATGTGAGGACAATGTCTAAAGGCCCCAAATATACCTGTTTTACAACAAACTCATGATTACATGGCAGTGAAATAATTAAAGGAGCCTGAGAGAAAGAAGCCCAGTTTTACATTTCAGAAGTTGAACACAGCATAAATGACAAATTTCTATCACATTATGGCTGATTCAACCTCCCTACTGATTAATGATGCTGAATACTACAAGGATATGTAAAAATTTAATACTGAAAAATCTATAGTCTTGATCCAGGTCTACCAATAAATCGGACAATTAAAAAATTTCATAGTTATTTAAATCAATCTGGTAAAATTAAAGTATTATTCCTATGATTTTAGCAGGGTTTGCTAATTTGTTGTGGGATTCCAATTAAAACTCCTAGGAATTAAATAACCAAAGACCTACAAAAGATATTTCATGTCTTACAAATTTAAGAAATCTACAATAACTCTATCTCCGTTATTACTGTGTCAGGTATGGCAACTGGCCAAATGATGACCTTAGTTGCCAACAAGGATTTTGTTTCAACCTAAGTCTCCCAAATGCAGCCACACCAAACCCTTACTGCTTCTTAACTTTGCGTAACTGACATGCTGCCAGGTATCATCCCAGCACGCTTCAATCAAACAGCAATTAAAAGCAAAGTTGATAGAAATTCGAGTAGCAAGTTTAATAATTCTACTAAAATCATATAACGAAACAGGATATTATGAAAGCTCACTGACCAAAGGAAAATGGGTATAAGGCCTCCAAAAACTGCACATAATTCACAAATGGCAAATATATGGACTCTAATTCAGGATCAGCCAGGAAAAATTCATAAGGTCTACTGCTATGACAAACATTCTTGGATACTGCCGCTCTGTAGTCTGAAGTGTCCTAACAACGGCAGTAACTGCGCTGGAAAGCAAGGAGCCAAGGAAGGGACACTGGTTCTCCTACCTGTCTGAAGCTGTTCTTGCTGAAGCTCTGTTTGTTCTACTTGGTGAGGCTGACTGGAAAAGCTCTGGTTATAACTAGCCTGGTACTGATTTTGCTGTTTTAAAGTTTCTGGTTCATTAACAGGAGGAACTGGGGCATTCATATTGAACACCTGTAAGTAATTAAAGTAAATGATTAGTTCATCCCTTTATGCTAGTAACTTTCCTACTTTTAACATGGCAGATCTCAATGCTGGTTTTACCTCAAACATAAATAAGACAGCATTAGAAAAGTCTCAAACATCACACACATACAAGAAAATCTCTCAATTAATGCACTTCAATGTGGAAAAATATATATATACCATACAGCACTAAAAGCAGAGTATAAGTAGGGATTAAAAATCTAAAAAGACACACAATCAGCAGCGTTGGAAATGCTACTATAAATGAAAAATCTTTTTAAAAGATGCAAACCCTTGATACAATATCACTTACAGAAATTAATTCTATGAGCTCTGAGTATTTAAATCTTTTTATTGATATTTAAATCAAGTTAATATTTTAAGTATTTAACTCTGAACTTTCCTGTGAGCACTGATTTAGCTGTATCCCATCGATTACAGTCTTTTCATTATCATTATTTTCTAGAAATTCTGCAATTTAGAGATGCTGACTGAAGAACCAGAGCGAAGTACCATAGCATCTGAAATTTACTTTGAGATACTTCAGTGAGATAAAAGATAAAGCAAAAATGGTAATATGTAAACAACTGTTAAATCTAGGTAATGATTTATACATATGGATGTTCTATTACTATGGATGTTATATTAGTCTAGTCTTCTGCATGTCTAAACTTTTGTAAATCAAATCAAAAGGGGGAAAATACAAAACAAGAAGATGTGGGCACATAACTCCTAAGACTCAAATTTCTCTGGGAGCAGGAAAAATCAGAGTTTCTGTTCAATTAAATATACCCAACAGTCAGGGGAGATGCAGACTCAAGCACAAAGTTAAATGAAGACTTCTTGTTGAGACCCTAGCATGATGACAGTGCACACTAAGCACTTAATGTTAGGTGAATTAATTTGCTTACCGTTTGCATGGACTGGAATGGAGCTGCATTTACGTTGATTCCACTGCTATGTAAAGGTTTGCTTGTCCCAGCCTGGAACACCTGTGGCTGAGAAGCAGCAGGAAGGGATGATGATGCTGTAGTCTGGTCTGTATTTAAAGAGATTGTTGCCTAAACATAAAGTGAACAGATGCACTTTAGTGGTAAACTAAACTGAGCCAAGTCTTCTACCTTTATGTATGTTAACAAACTCAACTACTTCAGGAGATATACTATAGTGTATGCACTAGGTCCAACAAGAAGAGTCACTGTATTAACAGAAATTTACCTCTGCCCAATTCATGAATACCTCATCAAGTTTACATGACCTGGTAACAGAACTTGCCTGAATCTGGTCAATTGGTTCCTTTTGTGGTCGTTGCTCTGTAGCATGAGCAGCCTGGTACAAGGGCTGAGATGCTGTATACCCCTCACTTGTGGATGAAACCAAAGGAACCTACACAAAAGTAAAAAAATCAAAGCTTCTTTCTGTTATAAACCAACTCTAATACAGAAAGGGCTAAGAAATAAATATACTTGTTAAAGAGACTATAAAACCTAACAAACTGCAAGACATACACAGATTGTTAAAGCTCAAAGTTAAATAAACCCTAGTCCAGTTATGAAGTTCCCTACAAATGCTTCTAAGAGAGCAATAGTTGCACTAAATTTTAGAATTATGACGTCTAAAATGTCTTCTCAAATTCTACTCAGTTCAAATAAAAAAGCTTCTTCCAGGGCCGGCCCGTGGCTTAGCGGTTAAGTGCAAGGCTCTGCCACTGGCAGCCCGGGTTCGGATCCCGGGTGCGCACTGACGCACCCCTTGTCCGGCCATGCCGAGGCCGCGTCCCACATACAGCAACCAGAAGGATGTGCAGCTATGACATACAACTATCTACTGGGGCTTTGGGGGGAAGAAATAAATAAATAAAAATTATAAAAAAAAAAAAAAGCTTCTTCATTATAATAAACTACTATAAAACACAAGAGGTAAATTAAGTCATCAAAAGAAAAATAAATGTAAACATGGAAATAAAGGCTGATAGCTACCCATGCCAGACTTGGACACTGATCAAATTCATACCTGACTTTCATAAGCTAACTAAGAAAGAGACCCAAGAACTATTAAAAAACAAACCTACAAAAATACTGTATCACTCTTACCTGCGTAGCTTCTGGTTGTACAGGAACTTGATTAGGTTGAGCAAGTCTAGCTTCAGCATGAACTGCAAAATTAACAAAAAAATTAGCTATCCAAAATCAAATTTCCCCAGAGATGTCTAAATACCTTTTACTTGGCTGCCACAGGCAAATTTCTATAGCCAAATCCTCAATAAACTTTTTAGCGATCAGGAAAACAAACTGGGAAGTGTAGGTAGGATGTTAGCTTTCAAGTGAGCCTTCTGGTTTACTGGTAGTCATTAGTAAACTCTCACAATGGCGTTCATTTTGTGTTTTGCAAAGGTAAAGTGAGATGTTAGTGAGCAAGTACCAAGAGAGGTGTAGCAAGCAGAACAGGTAAGAATCAATGCAGTGTCATCCACGAAAAAAATCTTTTAAAGCAGTAACTATAAAATCTAGCAATACTCTTACTCAAGACCTTAGGTAATATTCAGTAATATTTTAGGATTATCAACTTTCAATATAATTTCCAATGTTTCCACTAGAAAAAATAAATAAATAATATAAAAATACTATAAAAAAAACTATATTCGATTTGGTGTGCATATTATTGCCAACTCCCGCCATCCTTCCACTCCCCTCCCCAACCATGGTTAAACAGATAATCAAAAATGCAGGATCTTTGGTTAGTCATTTAGAAATCACCCATTTTCACTGGAGAATCTAATGGACTCAGCATTCCCTGAGTATCTACAGAGCTTTACAAGCTACATCAGTGCTGCATGTGTTCACTTGAGCACAACCTACCAGCTAAGAGAACTCTGTTATTTTCTTCCTCTGGTAGAGCTCAGAAAATGAATACTAATAACTTTGATTTCTTTCTAGAATGCCTAACACTGATCTGTTTTCTAACTCTTGGTAGAGATGTGACAGAGATATGAGCTCCCTATACTTTGGAGAAATCCTATCTACCTTGCCAAATTAACAGTGTCATTAAACATGCTTTCACTCAGCAACTCCTTTTATGACATTTAAGATTATACAACATTAAATACGTCACTTTATATAGTTCCACTTTTGTGCCCTTAATGCTAACCTGTTCTGGGAAAAAGACTAGAGTCAAAACTACTAATGGTCCTGGAGAGATGGTCCACTTAATCCAATACAAGGCACCAACTCTATTTAGTGCAGCTATTTCAAATAACCATTTAAGACTAGTTACAAGTTTGCAACTTCAACTGGATTCTGGTCTCTCTTTCCCTTTCCTCTTAAGCATTCCCTTCCCCACTTCACTGTTGCATCTCATTTTTACTTAGGTAACAAAATGTTCAGAAATTCTCCTAAAAAGCTGCAAGCATCTTTCAGAGAAAGACATCTCTATTATTGGTATCCTAGATTAATTTTGAAATTTAAAAAGCCAAGTAAAATTTCATTTATACAAATTATAGAAACAGGCGAAACTGGTCTATAGTTTTACAAGTCAGGAAGTGGTTACCATGGGGCCGGGAGAGGGTAACTAGTGACAGAAAGGAACGCAGGTAGGCTTCTGGGGTACTGATCATGTACCACTGCTGGGTGCTGGTATGTTTAGTTTGTGAAAACTCATCAAACTGTATATTTGCATACTTCTCTGTATGTTTACATGCCAATAAAAAGTTACAAAAAAAACAAGCTATGGAACTACAGTTACCATTAATATTCTAGGAAAAAACAATGTTTCTTATCAAATGAAAAGATACAACATCCAAAAGTTAAGCAAGCACTGAAAGGGAAAAAAATAATTTTCGCAAACTTTACAAAACCTGCAAGTATTGGCCCTATACTTTCTCACATAAAAATGTACCATTACTAACCTGGAGGGCAAACCAGCTGGGGCATGTCCATGTTCTGTGTTGGATTCATAGGCTGTGCAGATACAATGGCAGGATCAAGTGTCTGGTTTTCAAAATCCAGCATTGAATCCTACAAATTAAGTGAGGACATAATGAGATAAATAATGTAAATACTTAAACCTTCTAATATGGTGTTTGAATAAACTGCACCTACCTGTATGAAATTATAGGGCCCCTGCATTTGCGCCATAAGGTCCTGTACTCGCTGTCTTCTCACAAGGGGATCTGCCTGAGCCACCGGAGTCAAAGAGTGGGGCTCTGGTACTGAAGGAGACGCAGCCTGAGGTTGCTGCTGGAGTGAATTTACCACCTAAAGTGGAAGAAGGGGAAGGGAGCAGATTGGTAGAATGAAAGAGCTCCATTCATTACCATCAGGATGGGTCCCCCCCAACTACATGTGCCATCTATACTGTAAACAGAACAGTAGACTTTAATGTAGCTACTCAAACTGACCACAATTATGCCAAATTTAACATTCTGATCAATGCTATCACTTCTACAGTGTTCTCAATTCCACAGGATCACTATATAGCATTTAAGATTTACTTTATCAACTACTTTCAAAGGAAGACCACCTGTGTTTACTTCCTAAAATAATGTATTCTGCTTAAACTGCTAAGCCTCCTATATTAAGTCAATCTATATATCTGTACCAAACATATATGTATCTCATATATATATATATACAGTCAGCACTCAAGAAATGTTAGCTACTTTATTATCATCAAGCTTTGAGTCCCTACCGTTTCATTCTCTCGGCCAAGACCATAGGCAGAGATCAAGCTCTATCACCTCGTCTCAACTGCTACAAAAGCTAAAGCTCACTCTGTCTTTTTCCCAGCTCTAATAATTTCTCCTGCTTGTTTTTAATAATTCCCTGCTCTGCTGGGAAATCTCACTAATTTTTATTATATCAAATTTATATTCTTATCTGGCTTTTATGCCTAGGCAAGGCATAACCATATTTCCTTTATAAGCAATACTGAGATTAACAGAGCCTGGTAACCAAACAGCACTAGGGTGAAGGAGGAGTCTAAGATGACACTCCAACAGACTCCCTCCCCTGTAAGATGAGGTGGGCCTTTCTGAAGGCTATCCATGTGGGAGCCCAGATTTTTATAGACAATCCGGATCACAACAGACAAATCATCTACGTTAAAAGACAGATTAGCCCTAAGTAGTTACACATGGATATTTGTATAATTTTTTTGTAATTGGATCAGCAAAGAAGTGAGTCTATTAAACATCCACAGGGATAAACAAATTACCTTTTAAACATAACAGTCCTGTGTAATGAGTTTATTATTATAATAAATGTACTAATAATGCAAAAGACTAACAATCTTAATTTGTTCTTAGAAGAGAGAAAAATTACTAATCAAAGACAAAAGACATCAACCTTGTAATACAGAGTATTCTTACCTCGACTGTTTCGACTGTCCACTCATCTACCTGCTCCTTTTCACCACTGCTGAACTGTGTTTCTGCCATAAATTGTCTATTTACATACTGCAAAGCAAAGTAAATGTTTGAGACTTCTGTTTGAAAGGCAAAAAGCAAAAGCTAGCATTAAATAAAAATCATACCTCTGTTGATTCAACTTCACTTTGTTCAGTGTATTCTTCCGCTGGCTCAGGTTCTAAGAGGTTAAAAAAATGATAAAAGAGAGCATAAGAAATTTTTTTTGAAGTTAATTTATTTAAATTCCAAATAAGTAAACAGTACACCATCATATATAGTCTGAATTTATTTACAAAGTTATAGTTAATAAGTTTCTGTATTTTATCATTCTTACCATAACATATTGAGAAAGAGTTTTCTTTACCATTTATTCTAGAATAAACTACTTTAGTTTCAACAGGAGTTATTCTGGATCAGATATAAGGTCAATAAAGAGCTACTAAAAGTTAAAACTTCTCTCTATTCTCAGAAGTAATATTATAAAGCAGCATACTCTCCATTTTAATCTACTCAGTAAAAGTGGTAAGAGGGGAAGAACAGACTGCATTATGTTGATCTGCAACCATAAATTCCACCAATGTGCAATCTTTCCTTCTAGTTTCAACCTAAGAGCTAACACCTGTATCAAGTGCTCACCATGTGCCTGCCAGGCACTGCATATACTTCACATATTACTTTCTAAATGGAGAAGCTGAGGTACAGAGAAGTTCAGTAACTTGCCCAGTTACCGAGCTAGTAAGTATTGGAGCCAAAATTTTAATCTAGGCAGTCTGATTCTAGAATCCACACTTTTACCTGTTCCTAAATTTATGTTTCAACAATGCTTCCAATTGTACTCAGAATTTTATTCATCAACTTATCATTAAAGTACTCAGCGTAAGTGCTTACCTACATATTAGTGTTGTGCTAAGTGTTAAAGTTCATTAGAAAAGATCCCTTGCCACTGAGGAATTTACAGTTCAAGATGATGGAGTTATAACCTCCCCATCATAATAATAATTAAAAAACCCTCCTACTATTCACCTTAAACTGGTAGCGTAAACAGCAATAAATCTGGGCATGTCAGCCAAAAACCTACTTGAAAAGCCTTATAACATCTGCCCCTCATCCATACTCCTGCCCGGCAATACCACAGCAAGAGAAATATCAGTTTGTAACAGTGATCAAGACCACTAAGATAAATAAAATGACTGATATTTAATCCTCAGGAATTATTCTTAATGTGCTTTGTCTTCATATTTTGTCATGCTTAAAGTTTCTTTAAAAAGCTGAGTGTACATATATATTAAATAAATGTATAGCTTGAACTTAGGCAAAGGAAAGCAAAACCAGGACCCTGAACTAAAGCCCGTATCCACTGAAGTACTCACCAGCTTCAGCCGCCTGGTCTTCAACTGCAGGTGCGGAGGCTGCCTCTTCTTCCTCACAAAGCCCATTCTGGTGATTGTGGGTGCTGTCAAAGTAGTTTGACTGGAAAACACGCTCAACAATTTCCCTTAGAGCTTTATCTAAAAGTAGGTATGAATTATGTTAGACTATCTGAGGATGCCTGACTTGAATATGATTCAACATTCTACAAAATACTCTGGTGAGAAAAAAACCTCATCAACTGTTACTAAAACACATATAAAAACATTAAATTCCACCAAGAACAGAAATTTATTACAGAATGATACAGAATAAGAACCTATTTGTATTAAACTTTATGTATTTTAAGTTAGTTCAAAAAAACCCTGACAATTATCATTTATTTATTCATTCAATAAGTATAAATAATCATCTAACTATATGTTAGGCAATGTGCTAGGCACTAGGGCTGCAAAAAGGTATGTAAAAGAGTATCTGCCCTCCCTAAGCTTACAGTCCAATAGAGAAGAGTTATCAAATACTCACAAAAACAGTAAAATTACATCTGTGAAAAGCACTACACAGAGGTGCAATGGATTGGACCTAGTCAGGAGGAGACCACGAGAGGCTTTCCTGGTATAAGTGTTGCAAGAGCTGAGGTCTGGAAAATGAGCAGTAGAGGACAGAGAAGTGTTTCCAGGCAGAGGCAACAGCATTTATAAAGTCCCGTACAAACAAGGGGGACAAATACAAGGAAAAGAAAGTATGCACTGTGGCTAAGCATAGAGAACAAGAAAAAGCATAAGGCAAGATGAGGCTGGAGAGACTAGTAAAGGCCAGAATATGCAAGGTTTTGAAGTTAAGGACAAATGCATATAAAACGTAATTAAAATGAAGCCATTAGAGAGGGATGGGGGGTAGATTCAGTTAACAGACAGCATTAGACAAGAGAAAGGCAAAAGAGTGGAAAAGAAACACAAGTAGACAAAAATCAAATGATATTTAAAAGGCAAATATTGTCAGAATTTGGTGCACTAGGAAATAAGTGGGGTAGGGCAGAGGGCAAAGGTGTGTGCCAACAATTAATCTGGGGCCAGCCTGGTGGTGTAGTGGTTAAGTTTGAGCGCTCGGCTTCAGCGGCCCGGAGTTTGCAGGTTCGAATCCCAGGCACAGACCAATGCACTGCTCATCAAGCCATGCTGTGGCGGCATCCCACATACAAAATAGAGGAAGATGGGCACAGATGTTAGTTCAGAGCCAATCTTCCTTGAGCAAAAAGAGGAAGATTGGCAACAGATGTTAGCTCAGGGCTAATCTTCCTCACCAAAAAAAAAAAAAAAAAAAAGAAAAGAGAAAAGAATTAATCTCAATTTCCTGGCCTCGTTGAGTAGATGCAGAGTGAGGCTATTCCATCACTGCAGAGAAAACTAAAACTTCGGGGACCATATTATATCAAAGTATTGTAAAATTAATTCTATTAACAACTTTTTGCATGCATTCTGAACACTCCAACGTGTTTTCCTTCCCCCACTTCAAAGTCTCATGACTCAGAACTATTTGTTTTCAAAAACTTATGCATGAGAACCGAATGCACATATGAACACTAACTTGAGTACATCAGTACCTTTCCATTAGCTATCATTAGATTGCTAAGATGCGGGAACAAGACTAGGGAGAAAACACCACCAAAACAAGCCACAAGTTTAAGATGATGTTTAACCCTTGTTACTCTTCAACAATGCTCATGAAAATCTGGTCAGGCTTGACCTAAAACTACTTTTTGAAGATAACAATTTTATACATATGTCAATTACTTTCCAAACATCAAGTGAATTCAGTACATATTTGTAGCAGAACTAAAATTAAGAAGCCAAAAAGGTTTTCTTTACCAAGAAGTACAGATGACACTTCAAGTTAACAAACCAAGAAACCGATTTCTTACATGAAGATACCAAAGGATTGGTTCCTCAGATTTGATTTACCCACTTCCTTAAAGCAAATACACTCCAAATTGCATCATACAGTTTTGCCAATTAAAGCTTATAATCCAATTTAATTTTTCAACCAAACAGCTAAAAATAAGGTATAAATACAAGTATTTCTACTTTAATATGTTCAAAAATCTACTTCCCTAAATCAACTTTATAAGTAGCAAAGATAAGAACCTATTCCCTGACTTATTAAAGGGTTAAAACCTAAAATTCCTAATTTACTGAGGCAGTGAAACTTAAATGTCCTTTTTTTTAAATTAACATACAACTGTATATTTGAGATTAAGGAGCTCAAATACAGAAAACTGGAGTAGATATCAGCTTTTTTAAAATACAAAAAAAAAAAAAAAAAATCAATGCCCCCAAATTAGCAGAAGTCTAAGAAAAACTAAAGAAAGACTAAGGCAATGCCTGTGAGTAGAATGAACGAGGTGCGTTACATGTTTTTCACAACAGTTCAGCCACAAGGAAAAACCAGTCCCTATCTAACACCAAAAACTCTGGAAAGTCAATTTGGCATTAATCTGTCCACCTCAAGCAGAGTAAGTTATAAACAACCACGTTAGGTCAGGACTGCCATCTTCACAGATTTTTGTTTGTTTGTTGCTGGCGTTTTGATTTACAAACACCCACAGACAATGCAGGAAAAAAAAAGATACAAAAGGAAATAAACCAATAAGTAAACAGTGGAAGAAAGTTTATTTATACAGTTCTAAAATTTCTTCAATTAACATTACTTTTAAATAGGAAAATAATTTTTAAAGACTCTCAGCTACAAAATCAAAAGTTGTCAGTGATACTCACAGGTTGTTCCACATACAGATTTTTCCTTCCCTTCCAGCAAGTCCCATAGGTGAATGGAGGCATGTTCATACTGCTCATTCAACCTTATAATAACAATTAAACAGCTAATTAATTACCTTTCAATTGCCAACTTCAGGCAACATTTACAAGTGTCTATCATCAAGCACCACCATACCTCAAGCTCATGTCCCGCTCAGGGTCTGCTAATTTGTAGAATTCATCCAACAACGACAGCTCGTCTTCAGACAATATTGGCACTCCACTCAAGCCTTGTTTCAGGTCAGTTCGCACTTCTTCATCTCCCAATTTGTCCAAAACATACTGTAGCTCAAGGACAGTTTTTAAACGTTTCTGTTCAGCTTCTTCTCGCATAAGCTGCTCCCGGCGTGCTGTCTTCTTTATTGTTTTCTGAATCTGCATAAATATATACAAGACACCAAAATCAGTTCTACAGAACTCCTGCAGTTCAATTTCAGGTCCAATGTAAACAAGACGTATTTCACTCAATGAGTTAGATGTGACCCTAGTACACAAAAGGATTTTTCCCAATTTACAAATAGTTTCATACATGATCTGTTTAAAGCAGCTGTTAGAAATTCAGAACACATATTCCCTAGAAGGTATTACACTACAGAAATGTTACCAACGAAATGATCTATTTGTGATTTGCGTCAAAATAATCTAGCAGCCAGGGAGCAAAGGAGCAGGTGTCAGTACTATATCAAGTATGAGCCCATGAGATAACTGCAGAAGCTGGGTATGGGTAGATGGGGGTTCTTTACAGTCTTTTCTTTAGTTTTGAAATTTTCCATAATAAAAATTAAAATATTTAATTAAGGCCCTAAGTCAATTAAAAAAGAACCTCAACCACAGCAACAGTAAAAAATCTTACCTGTATCTATCTCCTTTATGGAAAAATGGTCCAAAGTTCTAATTTTAAGTACCTACTCCTGACTCACAAGAAGCTGCAAAAACCCACCACTGCCTCTCAGCCCAACAAGCCACTGCTGGTATTAGGAAAGCATTCCAACGTACTGAAAATACATGGGGATGAAAATAAGGGGATGCTGGCAAAGAAGAAGGTGTCAGTAAAAGATAGATAAAAGCTAAATAGGAATGTATTTTTCCCACTATTTTTTCCCTTCCACTACTCTTTTTCTTCCCTAGGAAGGCTGAAGGGAGAACATCACCCAAACTCAAATATTTCTCTCTTTTCTCATGTCTAGTATCAGCGTGGGGTCAAAGAAAGGTCAGTGTTTCCAAGATCCATGACAGTGTCTTCCTTCCCACCTTCTCCCCTTTCTCAAGTCTCACTAGGATAAACTGAGACAAAGAAGGGGCCGGCCCAGTGCCATAGTGCTTAAGTTCACGCACTCCACTTCAGCAGCCCAGGCTTTGTAGGTTCGGATCCCAGGCGCAGACCGACACACCACTTGTCCAGCCATGCTGTGGCGGTGTTCCATATAAAGTAGAGGAAGATGGGCACGGATGTTAGCCCAGGGCCAATCCTCCTCAGCAAAAAAAGGAGGACTGGCAACAGATGTTAGCTCAGAGCTAATCTTCCTCACACACAAAAAAAATGAGACAAAGAAAACCAAAATAAGGACGGATGAAACGTATAATCAAGGGAGAAATACGGGAGGGAGATCTGGGAGGAATGACGAAGGTTGCAATAAGACAAATCTACAAAGGCAGCAGAGGGGGTAGTAGAATAAATGATATCTTAGCAATAAGTGGCAAGTGTAGCATAAAATGAACAAAGAGATGAGATCTCTCTAAGCTAGGGCAGTCGAGAAAGCTTTCAAGGAGAAAGTTACATCTGCTCCTAACATAGATGAGCTTTCAATTTTATGGGGGGGAGGGGTGCTATTTTAGAGTAGAAAGGTCTCTATAAGTAGCCAGAGGCAGGGAACATTATAGGAAGACAGGCAGGAACATGAAAAGAAGTCAAGAAAGCAAATGAAATAAAATAATAAAGCCACTTTGGATGAAAGGAGCAGTTCCAATAGGGAAGTGAATACAAAGAGCTAGGTTAAAGCAGCTCTTGAATGCAAAACAAAAAAGGTGTTTAATAATTGTGGAAATATAACAAAGGATCAGAGCTAAATAAAAAGACTGCTGGAGAGGTTAAACGTCCAGTGAAAAGTTCCTGAAAACACTAGTGTTAAAACAGAAGCAGCGGTCGGCCCAGTGGCACAAGCGGTTAAGTGCACGCGCTCTGCTGCAGCGGCCCGGGGTCCGCCGGTTCGGATCCCGGGCGCGCACCAAGGCACCACTTGTTGAGTCATGCTGTGGCGGCATCCCATATAAAGCAGAGGAAGATGCGCATGGATGTTAGCCCAGGGCCAGTCTTCCGCAGCGAAAACGAGGAGGACTGGCATTGGATGTTAGCTCAGGGCTGGTCCTCCTCACACACACACACACACAAAAAAAACAACAGAAGCAAAGGAAGATACAAGTATTTTCATTCACACAGTGACAGATTCTATAGAAACAGATTCTGTATTAAATTGTATGTCAATCCTACTTCTATGACCCATATTTTAAAAAAAAAAAAAATCAGAAAAAAAGTGGGCAGGATTCATCAATCCTAAGGCTCTGACGTAAGCTTAGCAGAACAAATCCCTAGTTGGGTGTAAATTAAATTTCCTTTACTCCATTTTGAGGGGTACCATCAATAATTTCCACCTTTTATCAAATTTGATATAATTTTAAGTGCATGAATTATATTATACACCAAATACTGTTCTAAGCACAACCCTATGATGATCACAGATCAGAAAACTGAAGCAGCGTGATAGCCTCTCCCCTCTCCTCCCTTCCCCCCCTTCTCTCTCTATCCTGCTAGTTCAGTTTCTTTGGAACCCCTTGACCAATATAGGAATAGAGAAGTTACATAACTCACTCCAAGTCATACAACTTTTGAGTAAACGTGGCAGAATCAGGATTCAAACCAGGCAGTCTGGTTCCAGAATAAGAACTTTTAATCTCTATACTGCATTGTCTCTCATCATACAATAAATTATTTATTCATTTCACCAAATCAGAGGCAACTTAATATTTCAATATTGTTAGCCTTTCTCCAAATAAGCTAATAGTAATTCAGAAGGATATTAATTTTCTGGTCTCAACTTCCAACAAATTATTTGGCTTTGCTTGTATTTACTTTTTGTCCTGTTCCCAAAGGCTTTTGTCGCATCGAAAAATGTTTGGGGAAAAAACACCACTTTGTTGGATCAAGGGTTGATCAAGAGCAATGTGTCAGTCTGCCACATCCCTTAAGACCCCTAATGGAGAGATTAAGCAGCAATTATGTCAATAAGCCTCTTATTTTCTGATAGTTAACGGAACTGTAAGAATATCATTAGACATATAGGAATATATAGAAAATAAATGCATACCATATTTATGTATGTACAGCACAGCTAATTTTTTAAACCAATGAGATCTTTAGGGTAACTACTATACACGTTTGCCATATCTGAAACTCAGTCCTTTTAAAAGGCATCTTTCAGATATTACATTTAACTTTACAGAATTGGAAAGCATCTTAAATATAATTGGATCCAATCCTCTCACCTTGTAGAGAACTTATCAATGGTTATGCAAGGACTAAAACCCCCAAAAAACACAAAATTTTCTGCACGCCTTATCTTTAATACTTCATAAACAAATACACTGTCTTTTACTTACATCTTGACTTAATGCCATGAAACTCCTCTGTAATTCTTTTGCAAACTCCAAGTTATTTGTGACTTCCTGGTACTTAGATACGGCATCCTAAAATCAAGACAGAATCCAACTTTACTGGAGACACAAAGAACCACAAAATTAATTTCACTAAAAGTAGTAGCATAAAATCTGTAATAAAATGTAACACTTTTACCAGTTGATCTTGATTAAGCCTTTCCCCTTTGTTCATTCGTTCCTGGTAATCATCAAGCTTGCCCTAAAAGATAAAAGAATTATATTCCATATTGAAAGTATATATGAACTTAACCATGCTAAAATAACAAAACCCACATAATCCCCTAAGTTTGTCTCACATCTTGCCCTAAATATACTTTTTAAATATATCCAGTTTTAGTACATAAAATAACTTACTTTAATTAACAGTGAGCTAAAAAATGAATTTAAATACTCCAGCCACTGCTGAATGATACCAAATATTGTATCATAAGCCAGTGACACAACACTGCTTATTCTTTAGGTTTCTCCAAAAAGATATGCATCAGAAAGATGTGGTTCTTGGGCCGGCCCCATGGCTTAGCGGTTAAGTGCGCGCGCTCCGCTCCCGGCGGCCCGGGGTTCAGATCCCGGGCGTGCACCGACGCACCGCTTGTCCAGCCATGCTGAGGCCACGTCCCACATACAGCAACTAGAAGGATGTGCAACTATGACATACAACTATCTACTGGGGCTTTGGGGAAAAAAAGGAGGAGGACTGGCAATAGATGTTAGCTCAGAGCCGGTCTTTCTCAGCAAAAAGAGGAGGATTAGCATGGATGTTAGCTCAGGGCTGATCTTCCTCACAAAAAAAAAAAAAAAAAAGAAAGATATAGTTCCTACTCACACGAGTGAGGGCCACAGTTTGGTTAGGATCCTGCTTATACCCTACCCAAATGAGCATATCAAACATTTTTAAGTGTTAAAATTTGTCACTCCCTCCTTCCCCCTGCCAAAGAATTCATGTGAATAAGTGACATAAAAAGAGTGTATTTTTCCTACATAAACCCACATGCACATTGTCTTTGATGTGCCTCATCCATTTCTCTTGAACAACATGAGACACTTCAAGCTATCACATTATTTATGGGCAGTGCACTAATCAACAGCTTTGTTTTGTTATCTCCTCACAAATGAAATTCAATGTGTGAGAGTAGGGGTAGAAAATTAACCTCTGGTTTAAAGTCATCTTTTTTTTTTGCTAAGATGACAACTTTGGAGGTTTCCTCTGCTACTACTATTAGATAAGAAACCCAAAAAAAGATATTCAGGTAATGCAACACAGTCGGGAATTCAGTTATTGTTTTAAGGGGCAGAGGAGAGGGAATAAGTAGAAATCTAAATTAATGACGGGGAATTTTAAATAATCACGATAAATTATGAACTTACATAGTTTCCTACCCTTAGCAATAATAAAATGAACCAAGAAACAAAATACAAAGTAAGGTTCTAATAAAACGTGTTCAGACACAGAAACAAGTTTAAAAGCAATGTTAGTTAAGTTGTTTTAGGTCAAATGATCCATTTTCTTTCTACCAGAAACATTAGTCCATTTGCATAACTATTCTATTCTAAATTAAAAAGCCTAACAGGGCCGGCCCCATGGCCTAGCGGTTAAGTGCTCGAGCTCCGCTCCTGGCGGCCCGGGTTCGGATCCCGCGCGCGCACCAACACACCGCTTCTCCGGCCATGCTGAGGCCGCGTCCCACATACAGCAACTGGAAGGATGTGCAACTACGACATACAACTATCTACTGGAGCTTTGGGGAGCAAAAAAAAAGAGCAGGATTGGCAGTAGATGTTAGCTCAGAGCCAGTCTTCCTCAGCAAAAAGAGGAGGATTAGCATGGATGTTAGCTCAGGGCTCATCTTGCTCACAGAAAAAAAAAAAACAGCCTAACAATTCCTTAGTTGTACTGGAGGTAAATAAAACCTAGACAAATCATTCAAACATTAAAGGCTAATAAAAGTATCCAATTTTTCTTAGTGAACTACTTCACACAATCAGTAAGCCTCCAGCTAAACAGGTATAAAGTTAGGACTTTTGGTTGAGGGCCGGCCCCGTGGCTTTGCGGTTGAGTGCGCGCGCTCCGCTGCTGGCGGCCTGGGTTCGGATCCCGGGCGCGCACTGACACACCGCTTCTCCGGCCATGCTGAGGCTGCGTCCCACATACAGCAACTAGAAGGATGTGCAACTATGACGTACAACTATCTACTGAGGGGGCTTTGGGAGGAAAAAAAAAGGAGGAGGATTAGGCAATGGATGTTAACTCAGAGCCAGTCTTCCTCAGCAAAAAAAAAGAGGAGGATTAGCATGGATGTTAGCTCAGGGTTGATCTTCCTCACAAAAAAAAAAAAAAAATGATGAAGCCAAAAGTGAAATGATTAAAAAAAAAAATGTTAAGAATGGTATCTGAGTGGTAGAATTATAAGTGGAACTTTTTTCCTTTTGCTTTGTTTTGTACACTTAGATATTCCGCAATGAACATATACAGTTTGTATAATAAAAAATTAAAATTTAATGCTATATAAAAGACATTAAGATTGACAGATTTCAGCATATTGTCAGGACTTTCACCTATAATAATCCTTAAGTATGAATCTATACTACCCTATGGTAGGACAAGCTATCTTATAGTAAAAAAGTTCCAAGTTTCTACACAATAACAAATTATAGTATTCATCCAACCCAAGATTTATGGCAGATTACACTTTCCAAAGATGGCTACAACATCTGCAGTCCCACATACTGTTCCACAATGTGACCTTGGCCCCCCCTCATTAAGAACCAGTCCAATTCCCCACCACTGTATTAAGTCGGCTTCAACCAATAAAGTACAGTGGAAGTGATCCTGTATGACTTCCAAGGCTAAGTCATAAAAGAAATGCATCCCTGCTGCATTTGCTGGTCACTGCGAACACTTGTATTTGGAGCCATCCAAATACACTTCTGAGCCATCAGAGAAGTCCAATAACCCTGAAGCTGCCATGCTTTGAG
This sequence comes from Ceratotherium simum simum, assembly GCF_057802395.1. NCBI lineage: Eukaryota > Metazoa > Chordata > Mammalia > Perissodactyla > Rhinocerotidae > Ceratotherium > Ceratotherium simum. The sequence continues at coordinate 31,860,028 of NC_141933.1, forward strand.
GAAGCCAAGCCATGAAGAGAGATCTTACGTAAGAATCCTGGTCAGTAACTCTAGTGTTACAGTCATCCTAAGCCCAGGCATCAGACACGTGAGTGAACAAGCCTTAGTCTTCCCAGCTGAGGGCCCAGGCATCATGAAGCAGAGACACCAACCCACTATGTGCCCTGTCTAAATTCCTGACAGGCAGAATCCACTTGCATAAAAAAATCATATTAAGTTGTGGAGCAATCTGTCACAGAGCAGTAACTGGAACACAGTTAAAAGGAAAATGAAAAGAGAAAGCAGCTACTACGTGAAACTCAGCTTCATAGTACACACCTTCAGGGAGTACTGTCACCAAAAAGTGTGCAGAAAGACCTCTGTATTGCCAAAATAAAGATCTATAAATTTTATTAAAACTCATACATCTAATTTATTTTGATTTTATATCACTGTAACATGTCTCCAGTTTTTCAATCCATAGTAAGTTAAGAGCTATGATTTTTCAAGGGAGAAGGACTGCTACTAACACCACAAGAAATGACAGATAACTGTGAGGGAAGAAATGTGTATGAAAGCCATGATATGACTGGAAAAATCTCACCGATTTTTAAACAGGGGATTTTCAAAAAGCAGACTCCAATTCCAGTTAGTTGAATTAAGGTATACATAGAGATCCAATCAAAAAATGCAGTTAATCAAATGAATGGAAACTATAGGTCTTTTGTGAAACATTTTTCGAGCCATAACACAACAAAAGTTTCATCGTGGCTTTATAACTGTCCGTCTAAAGCTGTTAACACTTTCTCTACTGCTGTCATAATTATCCTATCCCCCGTCCTTGCCCGAGATTCAGGGCCTGGTCAAAGTTCCTAATACACAGTCCTCATTTCAGGAAATACCAAAACATACTAACAAGACTGCAGAATGACCGTCCTCCTGAGCTTTCCTGCCTTCCTGTTACATCCAATAAATTCCACAGAGGAACAACTGAAGACTACCTTTTTTAAATTATACAATTAAAAAGAAGCAGCAAAAGAGATGAGAGACTTCAAAAAAACAAAAATGCTTCAGCTAGACAATTGTAAATAGTCACAAAAAGAAAGATTAGGAGGAGACAGCACCTGAAAAAACTAGTTTGGCTATCTGGGAACTATGTAACTCCTGGTCTCAATCAAGGAGATCTCCAAACTGGGACAGAATACTTAAAAATGAAGCCTAAAATATGAAAACTAGTAAGAGCTCCCAGCTGTACTTTAAATTATTTTATGTCTTCAGGTGAAATAAATCACCTTTACTGTACTGAAAGAACCTTCAGAAAGACAAATGCAAAAACGAAAGATAAAAGATTTCTTTTCCTCTCAACTTTTCTTTGGTGGCCCTTCTAGATATTATTTCAAGTCCCCAACCCCTACATTGTCTGTTCATCACCTAGAAACATCAGTTCTGACCTTGCCCACATAGTGGTAGACAGCTGACTCTGCCCCCGTGCACCCTCCACCAATTCAATTGAGAATTAATTGCTAGTAAAATTCACAGAAGAAAGATAAGAAACAAAGGTTTCCTGAATTTTTAAAAGGATGGTGGAGAGAACATACAGTACAATCCATAAATGACCTATAAAAGCTATCTTCCAATGCTAGAAGACTTCTCATGTAGAAGTCTGAGTTGTTCCAGAAAACAAACTATTAAACAGTGGTAGTGGGAGTGTAACTCTAACATCAAGAACTTAAGAGTTGTCCAAAAATGAAATACGTCTTCACTGAGAAATGAGCATTCCACCAAGCCCTGGCAGAGTGATTAATGCAGAAGCTGAATGAACACCTGTCAAGAATGCAGGATTTCTGAACACCAAGAACAGTAAAAGGATGCTAAATTAGATGTTATCTAAGGTCCCACTGTAAGATAATTTTTCAAGCAGATAGGTAACCAGGAGTTTAGTCTGACAAGACTTTTGTCCAACTGAAAAGAAAAAGATAGGAGATAATCCTGTAAAAATCCCTATTCCTTGCCCATGGCTATAATCATGCAAGTCTGAATGAAGAGAAGCAGCTGACCCCAGTAGGAAAATGAAAAAGCATTAATGTTAAAGAGTTCCAGGATCACCTATTTTGAATTATATTCTTAAAAAAGTCTAAAGCTTGTGCATTTGAAAAACAAACAATCATTGATAATCTTAATGAGTGTCTTTTGAACTATCAGTTGCTTTAACCAAGCTACTCATTAGGATGAGTTGGTACAAGTGAATGCTTTATACACTCCACTGGGAGTTCAATGTAAAAAGATCTGAACTGTAATTCATTTAAAATGAAGACCAAAAGGTTTTTCTCTAATATTCAAGTATATTTCAGTTATTTCTATCTTTGGATAACAGTATTAAGGGAATGCAATGACATTTCTAATAATTTGATGATGGTTCAAATACCAAGAATTGTCTACATCTTCCTTCCCAAGACTACTCACAAATCTTACTTACACTATCTAGATTTTAAAGTAAGTGTGTTCTACTTCCCTACTCATCAACTCTGCTCACTTAAAAAAATAAGCAAAAGGAAAATCCTTCAGGAAAAATTCTGTTTCAATAAAAAACACTGCAAGTAAATAGCTCTGTACAGAAAACCATTTTCCCCCTCATGGATTAATCTATTTTAACAGCAAAAGCTGATGAAGCTACAAATATTTCTATTTAATGATTTAGTCAAAATAGCAAATATTTATTTAGCATACACCAGTCAAAAGGCACGGTATGATGTTATCAATAGTCTCTGCCCCCAAGAAGCTTACTACCTATTTAGAAAAACACATAAGGTAAGAACATAAGGCAATATGAAAATGTCAAGGAAGTGAACAGACAATAGGTAGTATAGAAGTTAAAGGAAACAGACTACTTTAGTTGATCATGGTCAAGCAGCACACCTTCCCCTTTCCTCAGGAAATATGATTTCTGAACTCTGCCCAATAAAGTCTCTTTCATCTATGTTTTTACACTCATATTCTATCCAACAAAAGCACTAGTATAGCTAGGAGAAACAAAAGAGCACAAGCCAAGCAATTTACAACTCCAACTTAGGCTAAACTTCCCTTATGCTTCTCCTCTCATTCTTCTCCACTGCACACATACCATTCACTTCCCCCCCAGAAACGGACCAATTACTAAAAAATATCCAGAAGCTTAATGCAAAAATTAACATGGTGGGCCCAACCCATGGCGTAGTGGTTAAGTCCAGCACGCTCCACTGGGTTCGCAGGTTCAGATCTTGGGCACAGACATACATCACTCGTCAAGCCATGCTATGGCAGCAACCCACAGACAAAGTGGAGGAAGACTGGCACAGATGTTAGCTCAGGGCTAATCTTCCTCAACCAAAAAAAAAAAGAGGAAGACTGGCAACAGATGTTACCTCAGACGAATCTTCCTCACTAAAAAAAAAAACAACAAAAGAATTAACATGGAAAAGTTGACACACTCCCTATTTCTCTCTATTGGTAATGCTCTTCCCAAATTTTCTAGGCTACAACATACCAAGCTTGAGAAGAGACTGGAACATGAGCATCTGGTGCTCACCTAAGCATAAAGAGACACTCAGAGTTTCAACTTTAAAAGTTCATTTCATTACCACAATATACATGTCCCCAAGAAACCTGATACAATGGGACTTTACCTGTAGTACTGCTAATCTCAGGACCCCATTACCTGGACAGCCTACAAACACAAATTTAACAATGAGACATCAATAAAGGTCTGACAATAAAGAAATGAAAGATTTTTCTTTTGCTTTCAGCTTTTTAAAACAGAAGAACTCTAATAAAAATAAAAGATTTGAAGTAAAAGCTATTACTTAGTTCTACAAGATAAGCTTCAACATGAAAAATTATACTTATGTTGCAGAACACGACAAATTCTAATTACCTCCATTAAATATTACAAGATACCTTGGAATTCACCCATTCCAACCTGGGTCGTTTTACATGAGCATCTCAATTTCCTCTTCTATAAGATGAATTGGACTAATTCTAAGATGGCTTTAAGATCTTAAAAAATCTTAGATTTTATTGTTGCCAAGTATTTACTAATTTCTTTTGAAGATGAAACAGTACTAATCTTCTGTTACATGAACATGAAACTGTTCTAAATGTAAGGTAAGAAATTAATTACATAAGATTATGACAAATTTTCTGCTTAATCTCTAAGTCACACAAAATGTATTCTGATACAAACATTTGCCACATGGGAATTATCCTAGAGTAAAATAATGTGGTAAGGTTAAAACAATCCATTCTCATTATAATACCTAGGATTCTACTCTCATCCTAGAAAAAGGTACCTGTATTATCACAAGGGAATTCACATTTTCTCCTTTTTAAATTCAAATTTTAAATACTTTCCTACGTCTCTCTCTCACACTCACTCACACACACACACACTCCACACTCAGGCAGGCAGAGGGAAACAAATTAAGCATTATAAATCCTTTTTTTTCTGTGACAAGGTGAATGCAAAACAAAGTAATCTTGTCCTCTGCATTGCAGAGGAATAGTTCATGCAACCAGTGGAGAAGCTAACACATCAGAGATCTTAACTGTCAAGGAAAACCTCAGATGTTAACCCTAAGAAAAGATTTTACTTATAAAATAGTTAAAGGATATTTTTATCTCAAAATACTTAAATTCTGTACCACAACTGCACTGAAAATTCTAAGTAGAGGCACACTGCAATGCTCTGGAAAGAAATATTATCCTCTCTAACAATAATAGCATCTTTTTTCAGAATAACATTAACAGCAAAGATATAAAGAAAAGACTTTAGGGAGCAGTATGAAAAACCGTACACTTTGGCTATCATTTCTGGTCACATATTGGTTAAAAAGCTGTCGGCTGTTTTGCAACAGAACACTGGTTAATCTTTTACCTACCAGTCACTAGTGTCTAAACCTATCATATTTATAAAAAGTATAACAATTTTAAATGTCATCTATTAAAACCTCCTTTACTGTACATCAAAACCGATTATATCTTACCATATAAACGAGCTCTCTTCAGTTAAAATTACGACTTCATTTCAAAATATCATCTTGCATAGCCTGGGGCCCAGTTCTATACCCATGAACTGAGGAAGAAAACCAGGCAATCACTCAATTTGTTATCACTCGTACTTTAATCAGTTAAAAGATTTGTTAATGGAGTTTTACATTTGATTCTTGTTATTACAGCGGTATTTCTTCTCTCTGCTAAATACTCATGTAGTCTTTATAAGCCCAAATTTCAAAAAATATCAGGCCATTTAGTTGCATTACATAATACAATCATATTTCATCAATGTTAAGCAGGCATTCTCACTGAACAGATGCTTACCTTTCCTCTAACAGCTCGACTTATTAGAAAATTAACAACTTTGTTTCTTAAATGAACTGCAATAAAATTATTTCAATTCTCTATGTCAATGTAAGTGATACTACATATCTAGGAGTAATTTTTGTCAGGATACTTGATTTCAGAATCCATGGAAAATGGCATTTTGTCTGAAGATTCCCATGAATAGGTCTGAAATTCAGCTCAAATATAAGTTGCTAAGTGGACTGAAGTAAAAAGAAATCCAGTTATAAATAGTAGCTTACTTTACTCCATAAGGGTTTCTAAAAACGTTCAAAACTGACTTGTAAGTAAATCCTATTTTAGATGTATTAGAAATGCTCATTCACTACTGAAAAATGAATCAGTTAAATCTTTTCATACAGTAAATTATCTAGCTATAAAGAAAATTTCAATTTAAACTAGAAGCCAGATGTGCTTAGAGAAAAATTCAAACGCCCTTGAGTTTCTCAAAACATAGTTTGTTTTAATAGTAATTAAGTCACAACATCAGTACTGGCAACATAACTATTTAACGAGTATGTAGCTCCGTCTGTGAGTTATCAAAAAGCCTCAAGTAACTGTAATTTGACCTTTCCACTTTACTATCTAGCACCCAAAACACCGACAGAAAAGATGATATGAAATACATGTTATTTTGTAAAATGTCCATCATTACAAGGGAATTTTTCAGTACTTACTAGTCTAGTCTATAATCTCTGTAATAATAATTACATTACTTTCTCCTTTATGATGATGGGGGGGCGGGGGATGGACACAACTAGGCAACGTACAGCAGTACAAACCTATAGACAGGAGAGACCCATCATGGTTCAGGCCCTCAAGGGACTTATAAACTAGATTTTTATTTTTTTCAAATACACTTGAACACTAGAATCTAATAATCACCTCACAACTAAGCTGGCTGCTAATCAGTGCCTGACTTTATATTAATGCCTTTGAAAGAAATACTTTTCAGTGATTAAAATATAAATATGTATGCTAAAATGACTCTGTGTAAAATATATCATTAATTAATTAATTACATCTTCTAATTCCCATCCTAGAAGAAAACAGATTTCCTAGGAATTCTGAAAATTAAACCATTCAGGCATCAACCAGATTGACAGGATTGTTTACTGCATTAAGAGGTTTTAAAGATACCTAAGCCTCAATTTCAAATAGAGTGGCAAAAACTAAAACAGATGGCAGACACAGAACCAGAAGATACTAGCCTTGGGGCATGTTTATTCTGTTACATACTTGAATGTAGCTACTTTATAATTAAAACACTTTTGTTGCCTGGTCGATGTTGATAAATCTATAACTTCAATCATTTATAATAAACCACACTTGTTCTTCAAAATAAAAGATAAGCAAAAAGTAGAAACCCACGATTAGTGCATCTCTCAATTTCAAAAAGTCCAAGAAATTCAAATAAAATTCCCAATACAGAAGGAGATGAGACAGAAAAGTAACAAATCTAAAAATGTTTGATTTTAAACTCCCCCAAAATGTAAAATAAATCATTAAACAATTAAGATAATTAAGGCCTAAATGTCATCAGTTTTCGTCAAGTTATTTCCCACAGTCCAAATTTCAGCCTAACAGTTACTATCTCAACGTAGTACCACTATTAGGTGGCTGGCTAAACACTGTAAACATTTTTAAATGATTTCCTCAAAATTAAAGATGCTATGCTGGTGATTTGTTTCTTCCTTTCCACCCCCAATCTTACTGAAGGCTGAATTATTCCCTCTGCCGAGACCCTTTCCCCATACGTGAACACACGCGCACACGCACACACGTGTCCCCCTACACAGAGTCGGTACCCTGTGCTGCGCGGAGAGCACACAACAAAAGGCCGACTTGCAGACAGACCCCCCGGTGCGACCTGGAAGGGCCAGATACTGAACGGCAAGATTGCGGGCGTGGTCGGCTTCGGAGGGGCGCTGCCCGGCCTGCCCTCCCCCGCTTTCGCTTTGTGCTCACAATGCGGCTCCGCGAGCTTCCCTCTCCCCGCCGCCGCCATGTTAGCCGCGCTCCATGTGCCCGGGCCGGCGCCCCTCCGTCCCCGCACCGCCGCACCTCCCCAGTCGTCCCCGTCGCCCCCCGGCCCTCTCCAGAGTCCCGGGGACAAAAGGCCGCTGCAGACACGCTTCTCGGGGCCGGGCCGAGCGCGCGGCTCGGGGGCACCTAGACAATTGGAACAAAGAGGAACACGCAGGGGCGCCCCTCGGATGGGGGCGGGGAGCAGATCGAAGACGCCCCAAAAGGGCCCGATGGGGGAAGCGGCTCTGGTTTGGGACCCTGAACACGTCCGCCCGTCTCCCGAGAGAGGAGCGGGCAGGCCTCGAGCGCACGGGAGCGGCGCGGTCAGCCCGGCTCCATGAGGCAGCGCCGAGCCCGAGCCCGCGGCCCCCTGCCGCCCCGGCCCCGCACAGCCCACTCCCCGACCCGAAGGCCGCCCCGGCAGGAGGAGGAACGGAGGCCCGGGCAGCGCCGCGGCCGGGCAGCTGACAGCGCCGCCCCGGGGCCCGCTTTCCGGGGACGGGAGAGCCGCCCGGCCCACCCCTCCCGCACCTTCTTCTTCTCCAGGTTCCGCAGCTTCTTGTCGATCACGCCGAGGATCTGCTTCATGGCCTCCGTCTGCACGGCGCCCGTGCCGCTCGCGGGGTGCTGGGCGGCCGGCGCCGCGGCCCCGGCCCCCGCCGCCGCCTCGCTGCCGGAGGAGCCCGCCGGGGGCGGCCCGGACGACCTGCTGCCGCTGCCGCTGTGGCTGGTGGCCGAGGGCATCTTCAGACGGCGAGGGAGACGAGAAAGAGCGGGAGGAAGGACGAGAGGCCGGTCAGGCGGCGGACGGGGCGAGACGCGGGACAAAACGCGCGGCGGAGGGCGGCTGCGCGCTGGGGGCGGGGACGGCGCCGCGGGGGCAGGAAGGGACGCGGCCGCGCGCCCCCGCCCGGCCACCCCCCGGCACCGGGACCCGCGCGGGGCGGGGCCTCGCCGCCGGCCGCCACCGGCCAGCGCAACGGTCCCCCGGTGGGGCCGACGCTCGCCGCCGTCCGGGGAGGGACGCAGGGGCGGCGGGGGAGGGGCGCGGCGGGGGAGGGGCACTGGGCTGACGGGGGCAGGGAGACGTGAGGGGCGAGCCCCCGCCGGGAAGGGACCCGGCGCCGGCCCCCCGCCCCGCGGGCGCCTCGGCCGGCCGGCGCTCACCGTGCGCGCGCGGAGGCCGCTGGCGGTCCCGAGGGGGCGGGCGTGGCGCTGCGTTCCCGGCAGTGTCGCGCGCTCCGTGGGCGCAGGCCGCGTCGCGCTGTGCCCGCTGCACCGAGAGCCCCTGCCAGTGAGGCGCAGAGTCGAGCGGGAGGGAGCTCGCCGCCAGCCTCGTCGCGGAGGGCGGGGAGCGCAGGGGCCCTCGCGGGCGCGGGCTGCCCGGCGCGAACGCCTGCGGGGAGGCGCGGCGCGGCCCGGCCCGGACCGGCCCGGCTGCCCCTGCCCGACCGCCGCCCCGGCCCGGGCCCTGCCGCGGGGGGGCCCCGGGGAGGCTGCAGGAGCGGGGTCTGGAGCTGTGAGCGGAATCGAAGTGAGGGTCCTTCAGGCGAAGTCGCTTGACGTCCAAACGGGGACAATAGGTGTCAAGCGGCTGGCTGTGGAGCTGGCGGCTGCCCCGAGAAGGGTCCTTACGTGGTGGGGGCGGGGGTGGGGGCAAAGGTCCCCGCCGGTGAGTGGTGCGCGAGGCGGTGGTGCGAGCCCCGCTTCTAGAATGCCTTCTGGCTGCGGTCAGGTGGCCTCCCGCCCCGCACAGGGGCCGGTGCAGAGCGCCCGCTCGCCGCTTCCCCGCGGACACTCATCTGGGAGCTCCCTGTCGAACGCCTTGGAAGGAGCAAGACAGGTGGCTTTTTGAAAGTCTTAAACCTCCCGACTCGTGTTAAAAGTAATCTTCAGCTACCGTAAGATGACATTTATCCAAGAGGCCTGAGGATTACGGATTAGGGTTTTCTTTCCTTTTGTTTTAGATTTTCCTAAAACTTTTAAGAGAATGTTGAATAAAATACAAAAGAAAATTTCTTTTGCTCCAAGAGAATTATTCGAGCCTTATAATTAACCTAGGGGCGGGATGGGTGTGGGTGTGGACAGAAAATGAACCAAGTGCTGGAAGGAAATGTATTAAAGGGAGTCGTTAGCGGAAAACTCAGCGGCATAATGTTGTATGACAACAGTAAATGAGGGATTTACAATTGAAACTCCGTGAAAAGGGGATTTAGAACAGGATGATACTAAAGCCGCTGTTCCTTGGGGAAGAAAATGAGTAATACTGGTTGGCAGCAGTGTACCCTGAGGGAGCCTGGAGAAACAGCAGCGGCCTCCGGCCTCAGGACAGTCCGGTTAGCTGCAAAGTCGGTTATCGATTCATTCGAAGATTCCTTGAGCCCCTTACTATGTCTTAGGAGCTCTTTAGTGCCAGGGACTGTGAACAGAACAAACACCTCTGTCTTCATAAAGCTCACATTCTAAGTGGGGAGAAGATAAGTAGGTACGTGTCAGATAGTCAAGTGGTAGAGAGAACAGACGGGGTGGTCAGGAAAAGGCTTACTGAGGACATGTAAGCCGAGACGGACGGAAGTGAGAAGACCAAGCAGGTATCTTGGAGGGAGAATTTTCCAGGTGGAAGGAACACCAGGTGCGAGGAACTGAGATGGGAGTGCGCTTGGTGGGTTTAAGGAACATCGAGGAGGCGGCAGAGGCTAGAGCAAAGAATAGGAGCTGAGGTCAGAGACGTGAAAGGGGGCCGGCCTTGTAAGGCCTGGTAGGCAGCTGTAGGGCCTTGGGCTTCTGCTGAGTGAAATGGGCAGTCACAGCGTGCATAGCTTTAGCAGAGGAGTAACATGATCAACCTGTGTTAAAGAAAGCCTCTTGCTGCAATGTAGAGAATTTACCGTAGTGTGTGTTAGAGGTGAGAGGAAGGGTGGAGAAGAGCAGGAGCTGGGGCCCAGTTAGGAGGCTGTTGAAATAATGCAGCCCAGAGATGGTGGTGGCCAAGGTCAGGGTGTTCACAGCAAAGGTGGGGACAGGTGGTTGGTTGCTTTACACATTGTGGTAGTAGAACCAACAGGATTTGCTTATCAGTTGTGTGTTAGGTGAGTGAGAAGTCAAAGCTGACCTAAGATTATTCAAGATGGAAGCACCTGAACTGTGTTTAGTGCTGCGCTAGACACTCTGCTAAGCCTAGAGGCTAGAAAGGAGGATTAGAATCCTTTAATTCCTTGCAGGTCTTAGTGTACTCAGCCTGACTACTGTCACTTTCAGAATCTCAGGCCCCACCCCAGACCTACTGCATTTTAACAAGATCCTCAGCTGATTTGTATGCACGTTGAAGTTTGAACAACAATCTCTGCTTTATTCCTTAGAACTTGACCAATGTGTTTAAGACCAGACATGAAATACTCTACTAAGCAAATTTTCCCCAGACCTGCAGAATCAGAAACTCCGGGGGTGGGGCCCAGCAATCTGTGTTTTAACACGTCCTCCAGGTGATTCTGATGCACGCTGAAGTATGAGAACCAATGACTTGGAGACCTCTTATGATTAAAGTTTGAGCTGAAGAGGGCTTGTGATAAGGTGTGAGAAGGAGAGGCCTCTTCTGCCTTTCCTTGACTCATTACACAGTAGCAGTTACCAAAGCATAAAGCTAAGTTAGGCTTTTCTTCAAGGAAAAAAGAAAGATTATTGAGGGAACGTGGTAGCTGACAACACGGATGACAAAGATCCTCAGTCGGAAGTCCGTCTCACAGCCCACAGTGTGTCAAGACACGCTAGGTTATGTTGCAGTAACAGTCCTGAGAGCGCTGTGACTTCAAACAGGGTTCTGCAGACCAGAGTCTCAGGGCTGAGTAGCCCTCCATCTGTTTTTGTAAATCAAGTTTTGGGGACACAGCCATATCCATTAATGTATGTATTTTCCATGGCCGCTTTCGTGCCACAGCAGAGCAGAGTTGAGTAGTTGTGACAGAGATGGTATAGTGTGAAAAACCTAAAATACTATTACACACTTTACAGAAGAGGTTTGCCAGTCCCTGGCTTAAAACAACAAATGATACACATCCATCCATCTGAGGGCTCTGCTCAGAGTAGTCACTAAGTAGATTCAGGCTGATGGAGAAACCATATCTCAAGTGTTGATGATTACCATAAGGAAAGAGAACTGGGGAGTATCTCAAGTAGTCGATTAAATACTTCAAACAGGTAGAATTGCATCATGTGCACTCACACCTCATTGGCCGGAAAGAGTCACATGATCCCAGCCAACCAAGAGATGCTGTCCTATCAGATGCCTAGTAGGAAGCTAGGTGAACCGGAAACATTTGGTGAACATACATAGCTGTTGGGCTCTCACTTCCTACAATATGTCATCCCATCTGGTTTCCTTGGTGTTCTGACGTTCTTGCAGTTGTGTGATCAGGTCAGCAAGACCAGGAAGACTAATCAATTTAAGGCAAAGTAGTGTCTTTAGTCTGACTTCCTGCCCAGCCCAATGCCATGGTCCTAGCAAACCAAATTTGTCTATTTCCTGTCTGACAAAAAGGGGACTGAAGCTATGTTTATGTGAATTTTTTAATACTTTACTGTAATCATTTTTTTTTTTACCTTTTTTCATAATCCAAACCCATGCAGTAGCTTCAGGTCATTGTATCACTGAAGAAATAGGAAAATTAAAGGGTTTTCCTACAAAACCAATAGGAGAGCAGAGTACATCTATAAATGAAAAACACTTTCTCCAAAAACCTTGGTATTAAAGTTATCCCCAATATTAACGTGTTGTTTTTTTTGGGGGGGGGGGGAGAGGAAGATCAGCCCTGAGCTAACATCCGTGCTAATCCTCCTCTTTTTGCTGAGGAGGACTGGCTCTGAGCTAACATCTATTGCCAATCCTCCTCCTTTTTTTTTCCCCCAAAGCCCCAGTAGATAGTTGTATGTCATAGTTGCACATCTTTCTAGTTGCTGTACATGGGACGTGGCCTCAGCATGGCTGGAGAAGCGGTGCGTCGGTGCGCGTCTGGATCCGAACCTGGGCCGCCAGTAGCGGAGCGCAAGCGCTTAACCGCTAAGCCAGGGGTCCGGCCCCTTAACGTGTTTTAATAACACAGATCTCCCAAGCTGACGTTTGCTTGTTTAACTCATTAGACCACAGCACTCTAAGTCTCCACAGTCAAGTGAGTGAGTAATTGAACTTCTTATCCTGATCATGTTGGCAAAAGAGTTCAGCTGCTTCAACTTGAATCACCCAATAAGCTAACATTGAGTATATTTGTAGCTAAAGAGGGGACCTTGCATCTGAATTCCATTCACTTCCTCTCTGCCAGGTTGACAGTAAGAAGCCTGGCCTCTGTGTGAACTACACTGCTCTCACAGCTACAAGTCTGCAGTAGACATTTCCATCATAATTTTTCCAGTCCTGCCTTTTTTAATGATAATCAATTCTATAATTGTCCATGTGTCCATTAGCCATCCTTAGACCCTGAGCTGTTCAAGGGAAGAAAGCAGTTGTTTTGTTTTTCATCTCTGTATCCTCAGAAGCAGTAATATGCCTGGCACAAATGCTTTGTCCGTAAATATTGCCTACTGTATTAACATATCAGTGTGGTATTGATATTATTATTGGTCCATACTGCCCCTTTGCCCTGTTAGTTGAGATCATCAGCTGAGGTAGCATTCTTTTCCACTTACATTTTCTTATATCTGCCTTTTCTTTTTTTCTTCCCCCTCCCCAAAGCCCCAGTACATAGTCATATATTCTAGTTGTAAGTCCTTCTAGTTATTCTATGTGAGCCGCCACCACAGCGTGGCAACTGACAGATAAGTGGTGTGGTTCCACGCCCGGGAACCGAACCCAGGCCGCCAAAGCAGTGAGAGCGCCAAACTTTAACCACTAGGCTGTTGGGGCTGGCTCATGTCTGCCTTTTCTTAATTGTAATATTATGCTTAGAAATACAGCTTTATATTTTGTAGAGGTACAATATGTCCCAAATAGTTTTTTCAGATTTCACAAAATACTGTTCTTTCTCATTGAACACTCTTAGAAGCCGTGCACTATTTTCAATATAAAAGCAAGAATACTTTGACCACAGGCATTAAAATGTTCCATAGTTACTTAACGTGAATTGTACATTGTCTTAACTTGATGTTTCTATTTCGACGGTTCTCAGCCTGTGGCACTTTTGCACCCCTGCCAGGACATTTGGCAATGTCTGGAGGTATTTTTAAGTTGTCACAACTTGGCAAGGAGGTGCTCTGACATCTAGTGGGTAGAGGCCAAGGATGCTTCCCAACATCCTGCAATGCACAGGACAACACAGAGTTATCCAGGCCAAAATGCAATAATGCTGAAGATTGGCCACTCGGTTCTATTTTGTGAGACCAAAAACGTAGTCATTTGTTTCAGCACTTTACAAGTAAAAATATTGAAATGACACTGCCAAAAACAATTTAAACAGTTCTTTAGAAAGAAAATGTGAAAGGACATAATGCTGAACTGTGAACAGACAATCATCTCGCATCTTGGCAGCTGATGCGTAACCATGGTCTTTTTCAGGCAATATACACTATATATATTCATTTCTCCCACTAATACCTACGACCAGCTGCGAACAACAATCTTCTGAGAAAAAGAATTTCCTTCAAAGTGACAACTGCTTCACAAATTTTAGAAGGAATGAAACTTTATGTGTCTCAAAGTTACAGACTTGGAGAATCTTAGAAGTAATCAGCTTATTCAGGATTTTTTCTACAGCTGGTCAGGATCTGTATTTTTTCCAGAATAATTTGCACACCTAACAATACCACTCCCCCTACATTAATGATTTACCCTTCAGGTGTTAATAACATTTTTTTTTTAATCTTGAGAGTCTAAGAACTTGATTTAAAGGTCTCCTAAGCACTAACTAGCTAAATTAAAGACATGAAAAATATTACGGAAAGATGTAGGTCCTGTTTTACTTATTTTTCTTTCTTGTATAGCTTTCCAGTGAGTGTAGACTTTGCAAAAGGGAGCAGTGTGGAAGCCCCACCCCCACCCTGTCTCATCCTCTCTGTGGTGTTTCTCAGTGGAGGCAAGGGCCTTCACCTTCAGAATCACCTGGGGCGCTTGTGAGAATGAAGATGGCCAGACACCACCCCAGACACTGATCTACACCTAGAATCTGAGACCTAGGAATAGTATGCCTTTTAAAAATCAAACTCCCCTTTGCACATTCAAGTTCGTGAATCTCTGCTCCACAGAAATAGCGCACTTATTTTCACAAAAATAAGTACAATAAATGTTCAAACAAAAATTCCTCCTTTCCTAGTATCCTGTCACCTTTCCTCCCAGGACGTGCCGTGAGTCTGTCTTACACAGGGCATGTGACAGCCGCCAGACAGGTGGAAAAGGATGCAAACTCGAGTTGCTGATTTGGGAAGGAGCAATCGGATTCCAGGATGGGAGAGAAAATGTTGAGAGAAATAAGCTGAGGAAAGAATCCAAGCAGAGTGGTAGCTGGAAGCTTAGGGTAAGGGAAGGGAAGGAGACTCAGCAATCTGTAGCCCTGCTAACATATGTTATACTTGAGAAGCTAATGGCTAAGAAAGAGGCTGGTTAGAGCAGTGGAGTTAAAACTTGAGGTGCTTCAGGGTCCCCTGGAGGGCGTGTTGAGCACTCGCTGGGCTCCACCCCTTGAGTGTCACATTGTGTGACCTGGGGCAGGCCGATTCGTTGTTTCTCACAAGTCCCCTGGTGATGTCGATGCTGCTAGTCTAGGAACCACATTTTGAGAAGCACACATTAGAGGAATTAAAAAATTCTTTGAAACTATTGGAACAAGGAGAAAAGCTAAGGGGAAGAAGAAAGTTTAAGAAATAATCGATGGTAACAGCAGCATGCTGTAATGTCACGTTTATGCTGCTTTTCACTTTGTGTCTTCCTCTTCAAGAGGCCAGCAGAGAAAACACAGAAGAGGACACTAGACAGGCCAGTCACACTCCACTAAGATGCTGCTTCCAGAGGAACCTCTTCTCTAAGCTCTTCTTGTCTGAACCACAGATCTGGTGGTCCTGTCCTACTGCAAGATCATATTCCTTGGCATTCTTTGGAGTTTGAGCTGGTGATGCTGCTTTTCCTGAATGCTGTGCTGACATCAACCTAAAGAAGAAAGAGGCCAGTTCTTTAGGACAGGGAAGGCTGGTTTAATGAGAGAAAAAGGAGAGGTGATAATGTGACAAGAAATAAGTTTGTGCAACATTTTCACAGGAAAAAAACTAATACAAATCATAATTAAATGTATTTTTAGAAGCTTTTTTTAATTGCAAGAGTAATACAAGTTTGTTGCAAATAATTCAGATAAGAAGCAAATTATGTGAAAAAGTAAAACTTAACAGTTCAGTGTGTTGTATAACAGCTTTATTGAGATATAATTTACATACTGTAAAATTCACCCTTTTAAAATATACAATTCAGTAGCTTTTAGTATATTTGCAGAGCAATGCAATCATCACCATTATCTCATTTTAGTACATTTTTATCACCACAAAAAGTCGTATGTACCCATCAGCAGTCACTCCCCATTTATCCCTTCCCCCGGCTCCTGGCTACCACTAATCTAGTTTCTGTCTCTATGGATTTGCCTA
Source organism: Ceratotherium simum simum (assembly GCF_057802395.1). NCBI lineage: Eukaryota > Metazoa > Chordata > Mammalia > Perissodactyla > Rhinocerotidae > Ceratotherium > Ceratotherium simum. Next base: position 31,876,018 of record NC_141933.1, read on the forward strand.
TTCTGGACATTTTATACAGATGGAATCATATAATATGTGGCCTTTGTGTCTGGCTTCTTTCACTTAGCATAATATTTTCAAGATTCATCCATGTTGTAGCATGTATTTCATCTCTTTTTATGGCTGAATACTATTCCATTGTATGGATATACAATAGTTGGTTTATCCATTCATCAGATCGACATTTAGGTTGTTTCCACTTTTTGGTTATTATGCATAATGCTGCTGTGACCATTCATGTACAAGTTTTTGTGTGAACATATGTTCTCAGTTCTCTAGGCATATACCTAGAGTAGAATCTCTGGGTCATATGGTAAACATTCTATGTTTAACTTTTGAGCAACTGGCAAACTATTTTCTGAAGCAGCTGCACCATTTTACACTCCTGCCAGCCGTGTGTGAGGTTTCCAGTTTCTACACGTTCTCACCAGCACTTGTTATTCTCCTTTTTTGGATTAGACTCATCCTAACAAGTACATCTCAATGAGAAGTGGTATTTCCTCGTGGGTTTGATTTGCATCGCTGGGTATCTTTAAACAAGGATTAGCTTCTTCCCTGCTCTGAGTGGCTTAGATGTGACTTTGCCAGAAAGCAGGGGAAATACAACTATATTTCAAGGTCTCCTTTAACTTTATGGTCAGGATTGTCACAGCTCTCGTGTCTGCAGTGCTGGAAGTACCTAGCTAGGGAGTCCTTGAGAAAGTACCAGAAGAATAATATTGGCAGTGGGTCAACCCTCAGACATGTCTGGTGATTAGGACTCGGTTTAAACTTAGGCAAGATAGACAGTTACTTACCTAAAAAGTTTCATTTTAGCATTAGAAAGACTTTCAGCCCCTTGTTTTTTCTCCAACATTCTGTTCACTCAACTTCTTGAGCATCTTGTGTGTGCCAGGCACTGTACCTGTTGATACAAAATGCTGAATAAGGCATAGTCCCATGGCCCAAGGAAATCAGTGTTCAAGAGAGTAGATAGATTTATATAAAGAAATGGAATTCAGTGTAATATACCTCAGTGAGGTGCCACCTCACAGTCACCAAAGTGGCTAATGCTTAAAAACTGACATGGACAAGTAATAAGGAGAATGTAGAGCAGCTGGAACTCTCTTACACTGTTTATGGGAGTTTAAACTGACCCACACCCTAGAATAGCATTTTACTATCTCCTAAAGCTGAATATTCACATACCCTATAACCCAGAAATTCTAGCTTTAGATATATCCCTAATAGAAGTGCGTATATATGGTCACTGAAAGACATGGGCAAGAATGTTCATAGAAACATTGTTCTCAGCAGCCAAAAATGGAAACAACTCAAATGTCTATCAATAGTAGAAAAGGATAAATAACTGGTGTATTTGTACAATGGAATACTATACAGCACTGAAAATTAACTGTTATTACTAGCAACAACATGGATGAATATAACATACACATGTTGAATCAAAGAAGCTAGTATGGGACTTTAAAAAATGGGTGAACTGATCTATAGGAAAAGAAATCAGAATAGTGGTTACTTTTGAAGTTAGGTAATCACTGGCATGAAGCACAAGAGGGGCTTCTGGTGTCTTGACAATCATATTTCTTGATCAGAGTGGTAGTTACATAGGCATATTCACTTTGTAAAAATCATTGAGCTACTGTATGCTTCCAGTTTGCACACTTCTGTAGGTATGTTATACTTCAGTAAAAATGTCTCCTTAAAATATTTCAGTTTTTAATGGGAAAAACTAGAAGCCTGTACAAGGAAAAGAGGTGGTTCCTAAGTGGGAGTGGTTAACTCTTTATGGGAGGGAATCAGAAAAGGCTCTCTGGAAATGTTGTCAGATCTGGATTTTGAAAGATGATTTTTAGGAGCAGACAAAAGTGGGGGAAGGAAAGAGGAAAAGTATTGCAGGCAGAGGGGGCCGCGTGCCCAAAGGCACCTGGAGACATAAAATCGTGAAATTGTATGTTGTGATTGAGGACTCGTGAGCAATTCTATATTGCTGGAGTATTAATTGGGCAGGGACGGATGGCAGATGATAAGGCTGGCCAGGTAAGCAGTGACCAGGTCATGAAAATCCTTCATCCCAGCTGAACAGCTTGGGCTTGAGTTGTAGATCTCAGCCTTTCTATGGAAATATATTCCCTTGAAGTTCTGATTAAAATTATGGGCCATCTCATTGGAAAAAGTCACATATAAAATTCTGCATATAATTCAAATTTCCTCTGACGCCCATCCATTGACCCCTGCTTCATGCATCTCAGATTAAGAATCCTATCCTTGCACTAGACAATGGGGATTAATTAAAGAGCTTTAAACAGAACAGAGGCAGGATCAGATTTAGATTTTAGAAAGATCAGTGAATGTAATATGGAGGGTGGATTGGAAGTTGAGCCAGGGTGGTGTGTAGGAACTGATCAAAATGGTAAAAGAACAGATAAGGGCTTGAACTAAGACAGTGCCAGAGCTGAATTCTAAGGGTGTGCATAGGTAGAGTCATCAAGGATTGGGGCTGATTAGATGTGAAGGTTGAGGGAGAGGATAGTTTCTGGGATTTCCTGTGTTTCTAGCTTGAGTTAATGGTCAGGCTGCCGACCAAAGACAGGAACTAGAGAGTGTCAGGGACATGTTGGCTAAAAATGAACTTCTTTCTTGGGAAGAAGTAGACCACACCCTAACTCCTTAGGCTTCGAGTGCACCCTGATTAGTGCTGGGGCGCAGGCTGCTGGCCTCTGGTGGCACCTTTTGCATTTGGGCCATTGTGTGAACAGTAGACTTGGGCAGGAACACGTCAGTGTGCATGCACTAATTCACAAAGGCATTCAGACTTTGCCTTGGGAAATAAAAGCGGATTCTGACACCTACCAGCACGCCTTATCTATGTGTATGAACTAAAAGAGCTGTGTAAGGGAAGAGCTTTAACATTTGGGTCCCAGGCCTACCATAGCATTGAGCCTTCACAGCTGAATATAACACTCAGAAAGAAAGATTTTTTCCCTACTTCCAGAACTGAAGCACTCTTGGGCCTAGATCATCAAAACACTTTCTTTCACTGAATAAGGATGACCCTGGGCTATTGGTGGATATTTGCGCCTGGTCACTGCAGATCATATAGCAAGGGTTGTAAGGACTACCCGAGGACAGAGGACCGTGGAGTCTGGTGCTTTCCTGACAGTTACCGCAGTCAAGGAGAACAGGAGCAGATTCTCCAGTTCCCTTTATTAAGACAATCTGAACCTTTGGAATCCGAAGTTATCACACAAGGGAGACAAGTTGAAGGCCCCAAGTCATCTGATTTGGACATTAAGAGGAATGTGACCTCATTTTGAACCCCAGGGAGTGAAACAGGATATATTGGTTTAATCAGATTTACATTTTTAAAAGATTACTCTGGCTGCTTTATAGAAAATAGATTGGAGAGAGGCAAATATGGAAGCAGGACTACAAGAGGGTACTGTCATCAGTGAGGCAAGAGGTGATGGTGATTTGAACAGAGACTAGTGGGGGATGTGGAGGGAATTGAATGGATTTAATACATATTACATATATGTTAGAGGTAGAATAAATAGAACATGGTAATTGATTGAATATGAATGAGTGGTGAGGGAGAAAGAGATGACTCCCAGGTTTCTGATTTGTGCATCTGGGTGGATGGTAAAACTGTCTCTGCAGGAGGACCAGATGGGGAGCTAGGAGATGGAAAATTCAATTTTATACATGTTAATTTCATAGGGTTTTGAGACATCCAAATGATTTGTGAAGCAGATATTTAAGTCAGGTCTGCAGTTCAGGGGAGAGGTCTCGGTTAAACATTTAATGTGGGATTCATTCACATATAGATAGTAATCGAAGCCAAGAGGTGAGAATAAGTGAGATCTATTGAGATGTTAAAGTAAAGAGAAGAGGCCCTAGGACAACAGCAACATTTCAAGGTTAGGTCAAGGGGGAGAGTCAGTATAGGAAACTGAGGAGTGCAGGAAGAAAACCAGGAGAGTGTGGCATCACAGAATCAAAGGAGAGACTGTTTCAAATAGCTGCCTATGTTAGGTGATTCTGAACAGTCAAGACGGAGACTGGAGAATCTGTTGATTTTAGCTAAGAAGGGTTGTACTAAAAATATTGAACAACTGGTATGGGGTGGGCACCAACCAATTAGAATGATGTTAGCCTGATATGGGAATTGGGTGAGCAGAACCTCCTTGCTGTGCCTGGCATTAACTCTTTAGTTACTAGATGACAGGGAGCTATGGGGGAGGGTCTGCGACAGTGAGCAGGGAGGAGATATTGGGGTGGGGTTGGGGCAGCAGCTCTTTATAAAACAGGTACAAAAGTATTCCAATAATCTAATATGAAGTATGGGCATACTTGTGTGATCTGGCTGAATGTTTTCTATGGTTTTAGCAGCAAGAGATCATTTGGGACCCCGGTGAGAGATCTTTCAGTGGGATGGGGGGAGACAAAGCCAGGTTCAAGTAGGCTGAGGAGGGGAGGGTGATTGAAGGGTAGAGAGAGGGAATGTAGACAGCTCTTCCAAGATGTTTGGCTTTGGGACAGACAGAGTGATGGCTGGAGGTAAAGGCGGGGGAAATTATTTATTTGTTTTTAATACGTTGGCAGAGACTCGAGCATGCACGAACGGCAAGCACAGACAGAGGGAGAGGCCACAGTCAGAAGGAAGGGTACCTCTTTAGTATGAAGAGACTGGAAGGAAATAATTTTATAGATAGGGTAGCCAGAAATTGAAGGAGTTCTTGCATGATGGATTTTTTTTTCCGTGAAGTAGGAGATGAGGGTTATTTGCTGAGAGTGAGAGGAGATGTAAGGAATCAGAAGGTTAATAAAAGTAGGTGAATTAGTGGGGTGGGGCCTGAGAATTCACCTGAGAAGTTTCCTGGGGATAAGAATGATGCTGGTTCAGGGACCACCCTTTCAGAGAAAAGTACAAAGACAGCGTATGGTTACCTCCCTAGTCTAACATCTTCATCTCCCAGTTGGATCACAGCAGAATTCCCCTCACTGTGTCCCAGCTCCATCCATGCCTCCCCCACAGTATATTTTGCACACAGTACCCAGACTGTTTTTTTCAAAGGAAAGTCAGACATTTCAGTTAGCTGCTTACAACTCTTCAATGGGGCCGGCCCCGTGGCTTAGCGGTTAAGTGCTCGCGCTCCGCTACCGGCGGCCCGGGGTTCGGATCCCGGGCGTGCACTGATGCGCAGCTTCTCCGGCCATGCTGAGGCCGAGTCCCACATACAGCAACTAGAAGGATGTGCAACTATGACACACAACTATCTACTGGGGCTTTGGGGAAAAAAATAAATAAATAAAGTTAAAAAAAAAAGCAATAGGAGATTAAATTATAAAAACAAAACAAAACAAAACTCTTCAATGGCCTCTTTGGAACAAAGTCCCAAGACTTCATGTGGGTCTATAAGGCTTTCACGATGAGCGTCTGCGTATCTTTCCAACTTCATCTGCCACTCTCTGCATTCCAGTCATGCTGTCACTTTGTTCTTCCTCTGACAGGCAAAGCACACTTCCACCGCAGGGTCTTTGCTCTCTGGAGTCCGTCCCAGAGGGCCTCATGCCTCGGTTCTGACCTCTTTCAGGTCTCTGCTCAAAAGGCACCTCCTCAGCGATGCCTTCCCAGACCACTGCACCTAAAATAGCACCACGACCCACCCCGAGTACTCTCTGTCCCCTTTCCTGGCTTTATTTTTCCTCAAAGCACTTACCATCACCTGACAAATATTAAGCATCTATATGCCTGTTTTCTGACACCCTCCCTCCCCTGCAGGGTGTAAAGTCCACAAGGCCAGGGCCATGATCTGTCTTGCCCATTTTGTAGCTGCAGTGCTTATAAAAACACCTGTCACAAAGTTGATGCTAATTCGATATCTGATTTATTATCTTGATGTCAGCCACAATCGGGTTTGCCAGAGTAGTGACAAAAGGTCAGAAGGACAAAGTAAATGAAGATATTTGTAAAAGACTGATTGAAATGGTAGACCATCCAATCAAAGCTATGTAAGGAACCGAAGAGACGACCATGTGAAGAGAGTTAGAGGGGAACTTTTGGAACTAGATATCCCGGAGAGGCCAGAGAATGATCATAATGGGAACAGCTGATCAAGCAAACTGGAATGCAAGAATCTGTGGTTAGGGAATGGGATGCTTGTATTTGTGATTTGGGAAGTAAAGCAGCTTCAAGGGGCACAGGTGTGTATATAACTGTGGGAGTCAATGGTAGAGGACAAAGGAGAAGGTCATTGGAGATAAGGTGGTCAAGAAATTGAGAAGCTTGGGTGTTGGCCATCACTATGGACTTTGAAGTGACCCAAGATGAGCCTGGTACAAAAGACTTGAATGATGAGAAGGGGCGGGGTGATATAACCACAGGGCATGAGCCTCAAAGGATGAGGAGTTTTTACAAGAGGGTGGGGAAGAAGTAATGGTCTAGAAATAGTGATGAAGAGTAAGGAGGGCAGGATCCTGTGCTGTGTGAATAGATGTGAGTACAGAGCCACCACAGAGGGCTGCTCTAGAAGACAGCGGGTTTCAATTAATGCAAGGAGGGATGGAGAGCTTTCCTGGAGGGTGTGGAGGATATAGGGGAATTAGCTGATCACAGAGCAGGTGCTCCAGAGGGTACATTGGAGAGCTGGGGGTGGGGGTGGGGTGCATTAGAACAGGGGGAACTGATTCAGCAATAAGAAAATATAGTGTTATGGGGATGATGGTCTAGTGCAGTCGTTCTCAAACTTTAATGTGCATCCACAGTCACAGGGAGGGCTGGATAAAGCACAGATTGCTGGGCCCCACTCCGAGAGTTTCCGACTGAGTAGTCCTGGGGCGGGGCTGGGGAAGTTGCATTACAAATTCCCAAGTGATATGGATGCTCTGATGTAGGGAGCACACTTTCAGACCCTGGGTATAATGGCAGCCCAGTGACTAATGTGGCAATGAAAACAGGGATGAGAGTGCAGAGTGGCTTAGTCCCAACCATGTCCTGGAGGATGTCAGGTTCTGCACTAATAGACAGAGCGCTTGGCTCCATTCACTGTGGGTCATATCAACTTGACACAGCGGCCTTAGTACATTCAGCTTGGGGGTGGTGTGAGGGCTTAATTCAAATCATGTCAGTTTAGTCCCAGAGAATATACCATAGAGTCCAGAAATCTTTATCATGGAGCATCCCTTTCAGGAGCCTAGCACAGAGCAGTGCTACCTTGTGAATTGAAGGTTATTTATACTGAGTCCTGTAGAATTAGAAGCCTGCCTAGGGCTGCATCCCAGTGGAATTGTTGGGGCTTGGATTGTGAAGTCTTGGCAGTGATATAATCAGGCATCTGGTTCCACTAAGGAGTGGAAGTGTTTGAAGCAACCAAGGACTGCCAGGCACAGATGGCTTGATTGGTACAATGACATGGAGCTGCCGATAACTCAGGTCTCAGACTTCACAAGCTGGATTATATAAATGAAGTCATAATTACACCAGTAACCTTAACACGGATGCTTTAAGACCTTACCTAATTGACTAGCAGGTATTCAAACCGTTTCCAGTGTTTTCCCTGAAAATATTTAGGGAGGGTTGGAGAACTGAAATTTGGGATACTCACATAAGAGTCACTTCATTAAGACTTGGCTTGAATTCTGGAACATTTTTAAGCCTTAACTTCAGACTCTCAAAGCTCCAAGCCCTGATTTACTTGATTTGAAGATGGTAGGTATCTCTCAGAATTCTCTCTCTCCTAACATTTGTGAAGTTCCCAGGAAAATTACGCAGGTCCATGAATCCCTCCTGGCCATCATGTGCTGCCAGCCTGCTGGTAGAGGGAGAAGTCACGTGCCTCCTTTCAGGCAGAAACAATGGGGTGTGAGTCAGAAGAAAGCTGGAGTTCAGTCTGAATAGAGCGCAGGAGCTACAGTAGAGAAAGGAGTGGCGTTTTGAGTCAGAGCCTAACCTCTGGGGATTACAGGTGGAACTCCCGCTGGCATCAATGTCCTAAAGGGGTACAAAGAACTTTGTAGGGTCTCCGAGGAGGCTAATGACCCAAAGTTACACTAACTTAGCCTATTAGTCCCCATAAAAGGAGCAAAACTAATCCCACTTCTGTTACTTCTCAAGATGAGACTGGATTTATATTGGGCCCTTCCCTTTAATTGGCTGTGGGAACAAAGTGGGGCCACCTGTAAATATCTGTGTGTACCCTGGCTCAGGGCAAACCCTTACAGAGCCGGGGACCTATCAGAACATGAACTATCTGTCTGGTAGGGCCGTAGAAAGTCTGGCAGGGTTGTGCTGTGTGCCCTCTTGGCAGCTCAAGTTAATGGGAATCGGGGCAAGTGAGCACAGCTTGGTGACAGAATTTGACTACGCTCCCAGAGGTTCTTCACTGTGGGGTGTAGGAAATGGAAATCCATTCATTCAAATAAATATTTATGAGCACACATCAGAATCACTAGGGGCACTTTTTTCCCCAAAATATACACATGTCTTTGTAAGTTTGCTTTGCACGGTCCTTCAGAGGCTGCTCTTTCTTTCTGTACACTATGCCTGAAATCTAGGTATCTTAAACAAGGTGAGTGATGGTCCGTGTTTAGGACTACATGTCACACTGGATTGTCTTCCCCAAGTCCCAGGTAACCGACTCTAATCAAACGTCTTCAATAACTTTTCTGTAGAAATCATTAATGAAGCAATTACTAATTTTAGAGAAATATTAAAGAAATAAACCCTAAGTAAATTTGAGTCCTTTCTTAGACTTAAAGAAATCCAGTGTGAAGCACTGCTAGTCGAATTCTGATCGAAAGACCTAAGTAGAGATCATTACATCTACCATTTATTGAGTGCTTACTATGGGTCAAGTGTTTCATGTGCGTTCTCATTTAATCTGCACAGTAACCCAGCGAGGTGGGTGTTCCTTCGCCAACACTAGAGGACGGAGAGCTTCAATGGCTTCGCTAAGCTCCGGAGCTGCAAATGAGGTCAGAGTCACTGAGGCTTTGTCTGATTCGGCCTACAATTCAGAGGGCAAGAACACAGTCATTTAAAAAGACTACATTTGAAAGTACCTTCTTCCTTTAGGAAACAGTCTCTGCCTTTGTCTCTCTGCCTCTGGCTTTGGCGGCAAGCTCTCCTGTACGCTGGGACGTGCCCGTTGGCAGCTGACCATGGTGTGTGTGTGAGGACCCTCACTCCCCTCCACCTCTGCTCTCAGGGTGAGCATCCTGCTCTTTGCTGTGGTGGTAGATTTGAACCCGACTCAGTGCCCTACGTCTCCCTTCTCTTCCTCTTCTTGCACTTTGCTCCTCCTCTCTTCCTTTTTTTTTTTCTGGTGAGGAAGATTCGCCCTGAGCTAACATGCATTGCCAATCTTCCTCTTTTTTTGCTTGAGGAAGATTAGCCCTGAGCTAACATCTGTGCCAGTCTTTCTCTATTTTGTACGGCTGACAAGTGGTGTAGGTCCACACCCGGGATCCAAACCCGGGAACCCAGGCTGCCAAAGCGGAGCGCACGGAACTTAACCACTAGGTCACGGGGCAAGCCCTCCCCTCTTCCTTTTTAATTAAGCTTCTGCTACTTCTCTATTAAACAAATCACATCTGACACTAAAACTTCACTTTCCAAGTGAAAAATAAGGCTTCTGGGACTTGGGACATAAGCACAGCTTGGCTTCTGAAGCTTTGGAGCTGAAAGTCACACTGAACTGCTTGAGCCTGAAGTTTTCTACATTTGCTCCTGGATGCTGCCTGCTCACTTAGCAGAAACTTGTGCCGTGCTCAACACTGTCACCCTGGGTCTAGATCTCACTGCCCACCGAAGCCCTGGCAGGGCAGACTAGGGACTGGGGCTGGTGGTCTTCAAGATCACCCAGAATTCCCTATGCCGAAGATCCTCAGCGTCATCAACACTGTCATGCTCTAGAAGCCTGCCTTGAAGGAGGCTGAGTCAGGGCCCTCTCGTAGACTCAGGACCTTCATTTCCCTTTACATGATGCAGAAGCGAGCCCACTGGTCCAGGCTCTTTCTATCCTCATGGGGAGTTTTGTCACAATGACTTTTTTTTTGTATTTCCTATCACAGGCACTTTGTAAGGGTCACCCAAGTCCACCCTGGCAGGTTTCAGTAACCTTCAATTTCAGAGTAAAAAGATTGAGGACTTGATCTTTTCCAGAAGATTACAACTCCAGGGAGGTATATTCAGATGAGGTAAACCCAACAGTGCTGGCGAACGTTCAACAACCAGCTCTCTGGGGGAAAGTGTGTGCATGCATGCACGTACAGGTGTGTATGTTATATACATATATATATGTGTGTGTTTATTTTACATTTTATTGCTATAAAAGATGAATAGCACACAACATACAAATAAGATATTTAATACTTTTTATTTTAAATTCTATATAGCAATTGATTGTCATTAAATGCCATTGCTGATTTTTGCCTAAATCTTACATCCACAGCCAACCAATGGTTGCAACTAACAAGCAAGTGTAGTTCTGACATGAGTGTTGGTTAATATTTTCCTTTACATTAACTGTAAGATAAAAGTGAAACAATGAAGATGTGTGTTGGGACTTCACTTGTTGATTTACATGATTGACTTTTTTAAAGAACGAGATAATGGTTTTAAATACTGGAAGAATATTTCTTCAATTTTTTGTGCTATTCAGGATGTAGTAGTTACAGACTTTTAAGTTTAACCTGTATTATTAACATTTTCTCCATCACTTTCTTAAATCTAGACAATCAACAAAACAATAAATCAAACCCTGATTTGTAGTGTTTGCTGATTTCCGTGGTGTGAATACACCCACCATGGCCACCATAAGCTAACAATGAGATGTCACTGAAGGCAGAGTTGGGAAGAGATGCACTGTAGAAGACCATTAAAAATTATTTCTACTATTACAGATGCAACAGATGCATAGGTAATAGATATTATCTCAGGAACATAGATAATAGTAGAATGTAGTAAAATAATTAGAAAATAATGTTTTGAGCATTTATGAACTTTGTTTTAAATAAAATTTATTTAATGGTAAGTTTATATAATTTAATTTTTAATATCGACTGTTTAACCACTGTTGCAAATTTCCTGATAATTTATTAGCTCTAGCAAGTTGGTACAAGCTGGCTTCTCCAACACACTTCTGGGTGAGTTAAACCAATAGCAGTAAGGTTAGTATTACGTTTTTAATCGTCAGGATCATATGTACATTTCCTATTTAGAGTGTATGTGACGGCCATTAGTGCTCTTTTTTTTTTTTTAATTTCTTTTTTTTTTCTTTTCCTCTTGCCATTCTTTTTTTTTTTTTTTCCTTTGTGAGCAAGATTAGCCCTGAGCTAACATCTGTTGCCGGTCCTCCTCTTTGGCCCTGAGCTAACATCTGTGCCCACCTTCCTCTGTTTCATGTGGGAAGCCTGCCACAGCATGGCTTGATGAGTGATGCATAGGTCCTTTTTTTCTTTTCCTCTTGCCATTCTTTCTTTTTTCTTTTTTGTGAGGAAGATTAGCTCTGAGCTAACATCTGTTGCCAATCATCCTCTTTTTGCTGAGGAAGACTGGCCCTGAGCTAACATCTATGCTCATCATCCTCTATTTTGTATATGGGACGCCTGCCACAGCGTGGCTTGATAAGCGGTGCGTAGGCCCATGCCCAGGATCTGAACCTGCAAACCCTGGGCTGCCGAAGTGGAGCACACAAACTTAACCACTACACCACCGGGCTGGCCCCCCTGAGTGCTCTTCTTATGAAGTTTTTCTAGGCTTCACTTTATGAGCAGAAAAGTATGGTAGATTGTACTTTCCTGCCTTCTTGGAGTTAGGGGTGGCCATGTAACTTGTTTAGCAGGAAATGTGAGCAGAAATAACATGCGTCACTTTGCAGTGAGAGCTTTAAGAGCTAGTACACAATTTGCCACTTTCTCTCTTTCCCTCTGTCACCAGCAATGCTCCGTTTAGTGGCTTCTGGATCAGCCTGGGTCCCCAAGTGAGCCACGCCTGGGGCACACTCCTCAGCTAACACAGAGTGAACACACAGTATGAGCGAGAACTCAAGTTGTTTTAAGTCGCTGAGATTTTTGGAATTGTTTATTACTGCAGCATGACCTAGAGGGTATCCTGACTGATACAGTGCCTAACATATAAGAGAATCTGGCATATTAGAGAATCAGACAAATTAGCTTATTTTATCTGAAATATGTAATTTATTTTAGACTTGTAATTTTAAGCTAAAGGATGTAAGGTAATTTTTAACAGACTTAGACTCTTTATAAGAGAAGCTGATTTTCTACATTAATGAGTTTGATTTATCACATTTATAAGAATTGCTTAAGTGCTTAAAAAGATTGTGCAAACAAGGGTTGTAAATCTTTTCTGTAAATTATTTCAAAGGCTTGGGGAGTGGGGAGAGAGATTATGCAAATTTAGCTTAAAATATTTAAATGGATTTAATTACTACATTTGAAAATTGGAGACCAGTGATTTGGGAGAATTTAATCTGTTCAACTCTTGTCAGTAGTCCTTCCTCTCCCTGGCAGATGGGGCATTTCACGTATGTTATCTAGTGTATGATTCTCACAAATCTTACTTAGTGATTGCCTTTAGAGCAAAATATAGATGTGAGTTTGTGAGCATTTACATGGACCAAAAGGAGAGTGAAAAGATATACTCTTAAAACTTAATTTCATTCATTTGTCTCTTTCCGTTTATAGGTGATCTATTTTATTATCTTGTGAGGTGAGAACAACTCAAGAAAATAATATAAAAAGTAAGAAAAATCTAAGAATAAAATATGTGTGTAGGTATTTTGTCCAAGGGAGCTGTCATTTATTTCAGTTTCTGGAGTTGCCTTTGGTTTTGGGAAACTCACCACACGGGCTCTTGATTTATTTACATATAAGGCACATGCACCCACTGATCTCCAAAAAACCTATGCAGCTCACCTTGAATCTGCTTGCTGATGCTACAGACTGAGATTTTGTGTTCCGCTTAGTGACGCAAGTGGAGCTTGCCTTTAACCTGCCTATGAAGAAGGAGGAGAAATGGCTTTCTAAAATTTTGGTGATTTCAATTAGACCGTTCAGAGAGTAGAGGGAATACTGTGGACTATCCTGATTGCCTCATCTGCGTGATGGGATCTGCCTTTAATTTGCAAGAATTTAAGGGTTCTGACTGTGTCCTTGCTTGGAGCAAATATTTCCAGGCTGAGCAAGTGGTGGATTCTAGAACTTTCCTGACCAAGCTCTCCAAGTAATCCTTGAGGGAAGTGTTGATGGCAGCAGTGAGGACTGCCCAGGGAGTCTGCGTTTCCGGGGTGACGAGGCGCAGCAGGCCCCACAGGCGTGGAGGAGCAAGGGCATCTGTGAGGGAGAGCCTCAGAAGAAGTATAAGTCCCTTATATTTGACTATTCAGAGCTATGACCTACCTTAGACTCCAAACTGGTGAAGTGGAATATTTCAGATCTATTTTAGACTTAATCTTTTTTTCATTAAAATTTTTGTATTTTAATTAAGCACCAGCAGAATTCCATTTGCAATAGCATATTGAATATCTTTGTAATTAACAATACCAACCTAGATGGATAGGCTTCTTTCACTTTAGAAAAAATCTTTTTATTTTGAAATAATTAAAGATTCACACGAAGTTGTAAAAATCGTACAGAGAGGTCCTATGTACCCTTCACTCAATTTACTCCATGCTGTTGTCTTACATGACTATATACGCACTTCACAAATTTTCTGTAATATGTTATAATTAGAAAAAAGGTCTCTTTCCAGTTCTTGAAAGTGTTTTTTTAAACTTTGGTTCTGAATTAGCTTCCTTTCCTGGACTATACTCCATCGAATCCTAACTTTCAATGCACATCCCCGCGGGTGATATTCAAAATATATAAAGATATATAAAAACTGGTTCTGGTTTGGGAATGACCAATCAGGACAGAGGCTGGTCCCAAGAACTGGAACAGAGTTCTGGACGCTCATGCATTAATCCTTTAGTTTCCGGATCACGGGAATGTCTGGGAGAGGGTAGTAGGGGAGGTGGCTGTATAAATCGATCAACTGTATAAAAATATTTCAGTATTTGGAGCATCGTGCAAGCTGGGCGGGAGCATCATCAGCTCAGGGTCAGCCCACGTTCCCTGTGGTGCGCTTGTCAACTGCTTGGTACTCATTGGATCATTTGTACTTGCCCCCTGCCCTCCAATATATCGACTGGTCTTTGAAAGCAAAGGCTGTGTGCTTCCTTTGTAGAACTCTTGAGTCCGGCACTGCACCTCATCGGTACTGGACAAATGACTAATATGTAAGCGAAACTGAGGTTCTAGTCCTGGGCCTGTCCTTGAACTAGCTGTGTGACCTTAGGCAGGAAACGCAATCTGGTCTCAGGATCCTCTTTTGTAAAACAATATTGTTAAACATTTTCTTTCCTCTAAAGCTTCATAAGGAGTTTGTAAGAATTTCAAGATATGCACAAATAAGGAAAGACTAGTGATAAAATAAGGACATTCCATTTTGACAAATATCTGAGTACCTATCGGGTCAAAATACATAATTTTTAAAAGTCTAGAGGGAAAAGAAAAATAAGAGGCTTCTTCATGAAGAAATCAGAGTCTAGTGAAGACCATCTTCTATAATATATCGATATAAGAGGGAATTAAATAGAGCTATAATAGGTACACAAATAAGGCATTTCAGAAGTACAGAGAAGACGGATGCATTCTAACTGCCATATTGATATAACTCCACGAGGTTTGTAACCAACCTCTTTCCCAAATTCCAAGATTTAATTAATAAGGATTGATATATAATATTGGGTGCATAAATAGTCTCTTAAGGCTATTGTTATGCCTGGCACATAGTAAATTGTGTTTAAGTGTTATTATTATAGTAGCTATCATTTTTTGAGCTGCTATTATTAGCAGTGTGATAATATTCATGTGCATTGGGCTAAGAAATTTAAATATGCTATCTCAATGAATTGTCACCACAATCCCACCAAGTAGGTATTATCCCCATTTTACAGATGAGGACATCAGGGCTGGAATCAGTCAAGTGACTTACCTGAGGTAACAGAGGAAGTGGCCACACCCAGACTGAACTCAGATTTGTCAACTCCAAAGCCCCTGTTCTTAAGTATCATTTAAAAATAAGGAACATGACACCACTTTTAATCATAAATACAAGTTGAAATAACTTTCCCCAATATTAATAACAGAAAGGTAGTATTAGTAAGTGGGGTATGCTGGTGCTAATCTTCCAGGACCATGAACCATTTGGCAGATTTTTACCCACTATAAAAGATTTTATTAAATACGACACTTTAAAGCTGTGAATTTAGTTTGGAAATAATTTCCCCAGAGTGTGTCAGCTAGAAGTGTTTTCACCGGTCCTTGTGTGCCAGTTATAGATTTATTGCCTCTCAGCTCCAGATTCAATCTTTTGGCCTGTTCTGTGACAATGGGTCTGGGCCTTTAGATATTTGTCCTTTGCCAGCTGATACTGAAGCTTGGTCAGTAGAAGGTGCTGGAGAAAAGGATTTTATTTCTTGGTTCCTGTGGAGTACACTTGAGTTCCTGAGTGGCTTCCTCCAGCACCAGGCTCCTGCAGCCAGTGTGACTTCCCCAGGGCCCAGCTCCTGCGGCATGAGGGGCTTCTCCAGGGTCCTGCCCCCACAGTGCATGTGGCCCAGCAGCCAGGTTCCCCTGGTCCCCCTCTCAGGCAGTTTCAGAGTGGTGTGCACACCCGAGAGCAGATTTCCGGGGAGTTCTCCTGGTGCAGCCCCACAGCGACTTCTCTGCTGTCCGGTGAGCCACGGCCATGTCCTCTCCAACAAAGTCTGGGTCTCAGCTTTAGGGGCCATGGGGCCTCTTCATATTCTTTAGAGTTCTCTTTACTTCTTACTAGCAAATGCTTCATTACTCCAAACCCTATTATAGTTAATAATTCTTCATATGAAATTTTCTCTGCTATAATTACTGTATGGTTTCTCTCCCCTGATTACACCCAGACCGATATACCTTGGAACAAATCATAACTTATACCCTGCTATCTTACCTCTCAGCCAACTCAAAAAAGATAAACAAAAACATTGCATTTTATTATTTTTTATTTATTTTTAATTTTTTTTTAAAGAACAAACATTATTATTGTTATTATCTTTGCAGGGGAAGATTTGCCCTAAGCTAATGTCTGTTGCCAACCTTCCTCCTTTTTTTTTTTCCATTTCCCTCCCAAAGCCCCAGTACATAGTTGTGTTTAGTTGTAAGTTCTTCTGGTTCTTCTAAGTGAGCCGCAACCACAATATGGCTACTGACAGATGAGTGGTGTGGTTCCGTGCCCGGGAACTGAACCCGGGCCATCAAAGTGGAGCGTGCCGAACTTGAACCGCTAGGCCATCAGGGCTGGCTCAAAAAACATTGCATTTTAATGCCCTTTTGACATCTGAATTGTCCTGGAGTTTTACTTCCTCCATACTGCTCCCCACCCACCCAAATCCTTCTTGATATACTGTATACTGTAGCCTCACAAATTATGATGCTGATCTATAGGCAGACTGTGTTCTTTCACACTTTTGCAGACCCCAATTCCTCTGCCTAGAATCTTCCCCTTCTGTAACGTCCTTGAAGAATTCCCACTTAGCACTTAGCAGTAGTATTTTATTGTCTCCAATGTTTATTTTCTTCAATAGACTATAAGCTCCTTGAAGACAGAGGCTGTGTCCTGTTTATATTCCTAGCTCCTAGGGCAGTGCCCGACGCATAGTGGGACATCAGTAAATGTTTGTCGAATGAATCAATTTATCTACATATGACACAAGAGAAGGAAAATTTCAAAGCCATTATCATTTATGATAATTGGCTATGATATGGCTCAGCAATTCCTGTCTGACCAAATTATGCAAGTTATGGCTACTCAGAGAATCAATTCTGCTTTTGCAGTTTTCAGGACCTCCAGAGTCTGACTTAATCTGATCTGCTTAAAACCAGGGCAGAGTCTCAAGCTTCTATCCCTGGACCTACAGCCAAGATGCTCTTCCCAGTCCCAAGGTCTTATCTCAGCTCCTTACCCAGGGAGACTATACCAAGGACCAGGTGTCTGTAGCTCGATAGACAGTGGGCATCTTGGTGAGTTAACTGGCTTTCTAAACTTCACTTTCTTCATCTATCCCTACCTCACAGATGAGGATTAAATGAGATAATGTAAGCAAAGCTTGCATGGTGCCAGACACCCGAAAATCACTCAAATGTTAGGTGCGATTAACATTCTCTTGTGCCCGGGGTTCTCCCCAACTACAACGACAGTTCCTCTCGCTCTTCATCCTGGACTGGACATTTGGACACCTATCCCAGCCTGCATGTTCCGAGAGTGCATTCCTGCCAGACTTGGAGGTCTGAACAGCAGGCTCGGCTCATTCTCTGCTGTGGATTCTGCCCACTTGAGAGTTGGGGGCACTCCCAGTCTGTCTCTGTGGAGCCCAACCTGTGCCGCATCTCAGATTCACCTTTGCCCTTAGGGCAGTTGTCCAGGTCACTATCTGGCTCAAAACCCACAACCTCAGCAAGTCATTTGGGACCCTTCAAGTTTCTCTTTAGTCTCCCTTTCCAGTTTTGTCCTCAACCACCCCTAGCTTCTTCACTGACCACAATCCAGCATGTACACTCACAGTCCAAAAGTAGCAAAAGCAGAACTTTCAGTTCTTTTCCTCCCCAAAGTAGAGCTGGTTGGGAAATTTCTAATCAGAAATAAATGATCCTGGGGTTTCATATAATTGATGCGGAAGTATATAAGCTGCTAACCAATGTTTGTTTTTCTGCTTTTGTTGCCTGGAGAGGAGGAAATGCTGGCTGGAGCCTCTCTATGCCTCAGAGACTTTGGACCAGCCTCTTTGAATTCTTCCACCCATAACTAACATTACTAGGGTGAGCCTTTTCCCTTCACCGTGGCCCTGAAGGAGTTCAAGTCCTAGCCCTGTCACTTGCTACCTGAGTGAGCATGGGCAAGTTTCTTGACTCCTCTAATGCTCAGTTTTTCCATCTATAAAATAGGTATAATAATAAGAATAGCAGCTACTAAAAGAAAATTAGATGATACACATAAATTACTCAGCACAGTACCTGCACGGAATAAGCAGCCAATTGAGAGCTCTTGCTTTTTGACCAGGGCCCATTGGTCTGGAAATCGTAAAAGAATAAGAGCTGCTGCCATCAAGGTGGAATGCCTATACAGACCTGCAGGAAAAAAGCTTTCTTAGAGGACCATGGCAAAGGTAGATTTTGAACAATCGGGTGACCTCTCCAGGGACCTTAGGGATATGCAGAAGCTCCAATTCATAAGCTTGGGCATCTTTTTTTCCCCAGATGTTGCTACATTTAAAAAAAATTATGGTAGGGGCCGGCCCGGTGGCATAGTGGTTAAGTTTGTGTGCTCCACTTTGGCAGCCTGGGGTTCGTGGGTTTGGATCCCAGGCACGGACCTATTCATCGTTCATTAAGCCATGCTGTGGCGGCATCCCATATACCAAATATAGTAAGACTGGCACAGATGTTAGCTCAGGGCCAATCTTCTTCACCAAAAAAAAAAAAATTATGGTAAATATACATAACATACAATTTACCATTTTAACCACTTTTGTCTTGGGCATTTTTTAGGGCTGTCCACAACCCTTATAAAATGGTCAGTGATTAATTAAGACTCTTTATATTTCAAGTTGTAGAAAATGCCTTTGAGCAATAAAAGGAGTTTATTAGTTTATTTAACTGAAAGTACACTGGTCTCTGACTTCAGGTGTGTTTTGATCCAATAGCTCAAGTGACTTCAACTGAGGACTGTTTCTCTCCATGTTTTTTCTCTGCCCTCTGCTGGGCTGGCTTTCTCCTCCACAAAGTGGGTTCCTGGCAGTTCTGGGCCCCCTACTCTGGGTAATAAAATGACTATCAAGTAGGTCAGGTCTCCAGTCCTGATAACCACTCTTCAGGGGAAGAGAGTCTCTTGTGATGCTCCCACTGAAGGGAAGGGACACTTTTCCCCCCAGATGTCCCAACATCTCCTTGTATCTAGTTGTCTTAGATTGCATCGTGTGCCTATTTTGGAAAGACCATGGTGACCAAGGGGCTTAGGGTGGCTTAAGCCAATTACAACCCATCCTAGAACTGGAGCTGGGGTCAGTCCCACCCAAACCACATGGCTGATGATGGGGAGGTGGGTGCTCCCTCAAAGTAAAACCTGAGGGCTATTACCAGGAGAGAAAGTGTCCACTAGAAACACTTTGTCCCGTCCCCCCAGGAGTTCCCACGCATCATCCCAAATAGAATGATTTCATGTGTTTTTGTACCTCATCCGTATTCCAGCAGACTCATCTCCCTTGCTGGTATTCTGGCCTCATTCTCCATTGCTATTCATATAATGATAGAATGATGAGACATGGATAGTCACTGACCCTATGAGTTTAAGTTTTCAACTACTCCAGAATGAAGGTGTCCTTCAATGAATTTAAAATATAGCTGGAATTGTCCACCCGTCCCCACAAAAGTTGAGCCACCATGCGCCCTGAAACTCAGCTGTGAAAATCTCACTGCCTGTAAAAGAAGAAAAGTCAACTTTAGACCTTAGACAAGCAAAGTCTAATGGATATAGCCTTAATCTTGTTGCACACCAGCTTAGCACCCTGAAAACAAAGCGTTTTGAATTTTTACGATGAACGTGTATGCCGTTACATGAATTGATCCGGCCTTCCACTAAGCTTTTCAAATCCACAGATTTCTCTGGAACAAGAGACTTTTGTTTTTGGCCACTCTGACACACTGCTCATGCTCTCTCTGAGTTGCAGTGCTTGCTTCTTGAAAGCTTTCCTTTCCAAAGAAGAGGCCCAAAAGGTATAACAATTAGGAATTTGCAAGAAAAGAATCAAATTGTACTTATATATTTATTTCTAAAATTGCTTTTAAAATTAAGACAAATGAACATGAGCAATATTGATAAACATCATTTTTAAAAAGTTTTCAGTTAGTCTGTTAAAGGCGATTGCTCATTTCTGCTGCTTTGTCTCCGTTAACCACTCCCGAGGTAGAGGATCTGTCGTTTATACCTGGTGGCTATAACTGAAACACAGCTGTTCACAGATGACAGCATACCGCAGCTGCAGGCAGAGCATCCAAAAGGAGGTAAACAGCACCTCCAGTGCTGACTGAGCAAAACCTAAACAAATGACAGTATTGTTACCTAAATCCTTGACATTGAAGTACCTTGACCCATGCATACTTTAGAATGTATGATCTTATGCTTTCACATTTTGTTACTTTGTGGGATGACCACATTCTAGTCAAGTCTAGCCAATCAGATTTCAGTGTTGTGACCATTGAAGGGCGACGTCTTATTTGGAGTCCATATAATTACATATAATATATATCTCTACATATATACGTGCTCTCTGTTACTGTTTTCTTTTTTCTCATATATAATAGCTAAGAGTTAAAGTTTTTATTGCAGTGTATATTTCCTACTGAAGTTGACAAATGAAGGAATACATAAAGTTTCTTTTACTTTTTAAAATTTAATCTTTTAAAAAACAGATTTATTGAAGTATAAATGGCATACGATAAACTGCACGTATAATAAAGGGTACCATTTCCTAAATTTTGACCTATGTATACACTCATGAAACCATCACCAACAATCAAGATAGTGAACATATCCATCACCCCAAAGGTTTCCTCCTGCCCCTTGTCATCCCCCCTGTGCACCTCCTCCCAAGCAACCACTGATCTGCCTTCGGTTGTTATAGACAGAAAGTTTTATACAAATGGAGTCATTCAGTACGGACGCTTTTATGTCTGGCTTCCTTCACTCAGCATAATTATTTTGAGACTCATTCATGTTGTTGCAAGTATCAATAGTTTGTTGCATTTTATTGCTGAGTAGTAGGGAATAGAGAGTTTTAGTATCTGATCTTGAAATACATAAGAGATGTTTGTTAATTCTATTTAATCCTTTACTTGAATATAATAACAGAGGACATTCTGGTCAGAGGTAGTATGTCTGAAATTCATGAAATATGAGGCCTTATAACTCCGTTGCAACTCTTGGGATACCAGGTTTCCTGTGACTTTAATTAGGTTGTCTGAATATTACAAATTGTACCCATTAGGAGGTTTGACATTGATTCGAATTGTGGAATCATAGAATTTCCTGACTAGAGGGAGCTTCGGAGATGATCCCACCTACGTCTGCATTTTACAGATGAGGAGCTAGATGCCCAGAGAGGTTAAGGGGTCAGTCCAAGGTCACACAGAACAGGGTTCTTTCGACAGCATTATTGGGGGGATGATTGAGGGCTGAAGTGGAGGATGTGGTCAGTTCTCCTCTCTGCTGTCTTGGCCTCCTCTCATCGTTCCTGCCTGCAGACCCCTGAGCCTCTGCCTCATCCTCTGTCTGGCCCCTAGCCAGTGGTCCACACCCAGCAGTGTCTCACTAGCTTCAGGAATGGGGTGGATGGCCTTGCTCCACCACGGCAGGCTTACTGCAGCCCCTCAATGCTTGAGAGCAGCTCAGAAAAACTAAACTTCAAGACTGGCTCTGCCTAACCAAGCTGAGCTACCAAATTTAGTGGATGTAATGTGACTGCTCTCCTAGTGGCTTTAGAACAGCCGTCAAGATGTCTCCTTTCCAGAGACCCAAAGAGACAACAGGGCAAAAGACATTTGCTGAAGCCGGGAGAGGGAAACCTGGGACCCACATTTAAATACTTGGTTTACCTCCTTTTCCTTACCCTTCCTCCTATAGGACCTCAGGGACCAAAAAGGGGCAGGCTTTCCTCCCTTATGTGGAACCTACAAGCCTACACCTAGATAAATAAAAATGGAAGTAAAGGAAGATATGCAATCCTCTCATAAGAGTCTGACTTGCAAAGCTAGAGTGGTGCAGAAAAGTCCTATTTTTGAATACCAGAAGCTGAATTTCTGCTTTGCATTTCTCTGTAACACTGTTAACCTCCGTAGGCAGAAGGATGCTTCAGGAAGACTAGGGTGAACAGCATGTGCTCTGACAAACTAACTGTAAAAGCATGTTAATAATCTTCAAACTGCCAGTATTACCTCCATTCCGCTTGCTACCAAAGTGTCTAATTAATACCCACTTACTCAGAAATACACTAAAACTACAGCAGCCCTAAGACCAGAGACACTTCCCTCTCACAATCCACCCTCTCTCCACTACAATGCTCATAACGAACATAGCTAACATTTACCATGTGCTGTGCGGATTACCTCATTTAATTTTCACAACAACCCTCTGTTTCGAGTACTATTATTTACCCATTTTACGGACAAGGAAACTCAGGTTTAAGAAGGTGACCTGTGCAAGGTCACATGTCTAGAAAATGATAGACCCAGGAGTCTGAAGCTTGGTTTTTAGTTACTAACTGCTTTCTAGTTTTTACCTACTTGTCTCCACCACTTCCCACCTGATCACTGTCTATACAGTGGTTACATTCCTAGACTGAGCTGACCGACTTAACCCAAACGGAGGAGGGGCGGTTCTTCCAGGACTTTTACTCCCCACGGAAATCAACTGAAATGTACGGTGAAATCTGAATGGATCTGTTTATGGCAAAACTACAGGTGGCTAATTTAACAGATTTTATTGCTTCTAGAAATCTTGGCACTAGCGATAGATTAATTAAGTAGAGATACCAGCTTAAAAACAATCAATGTTGCAACAAGAACAATGCAACATACCTTGCACAAAAAAGACAAGGTGTGTTGCAATTAAGTTATAGATTAATAAATCATTGTTCTGGCCTTTCTTTTCCCTCTGCCCTAGTTTTCCCATCTATATTTTATCCTTTTATATTTGGTGATTTTTTGTAAGCTTCTGCAAATCCTCTTGGGAGTGAGGTGGGAAGAGTTAGTAAATCTAGTGAATGAATTAGTGAATCGCTGTATTTAGGTAATATAGACATTTTAACTATGTTTATTCTTCCAATCTATGTGCACGGGATGTGTTTCCATTTCTTTATGTCATCATCGATTTCTTTCAATAATGTCTTGTAGTTCTCATTGTATAGGTCTTTCGCCTCCTTGGTAAGATTTATTCCTAGGTATTTCATTCTTTTTGATGCAATTGTATATGGTATTATCTTTTTGAGCTCTCTTTCTGTTAGTTTGTTATTAGCATACAGAAATGCAACTGATTTTTGTAGATTGATTTTGTACCCTGCAGCTTTGCTGTAGTTGATTATTTCTAATAGTTTTCCAACGGATTCTTTAGGATTTTCTATATATAAAATCATGTCATCTGCAAATAGTGAGAGTTTCACTTCTTCGTTGCCTATTTGGATTCCTTTTATTCCTTTATCTTTTCTAATTGCTCTGGCCAGAACTTCTAGCACTATGTTGAATAACAGTGGCGAGAGTGGGCACACTTGTCTTGTTCCTGTTTTCAGAGGGATGGCTTTCAGTTTTTCCTCATTGAGTATGATGTTGGCTGTGGGTTTGTCATATATGGCCTTTATCATGTTGAGGTACTTTCCTTCTATTTCCATTTTGATGAGAGTTTTTATCATAAATGGATGTTGGATCTTGTCAAATGCTTTCTCTCCATCTATTGAGATGATCATGTGGTTTTTATTCCTCATTTTGTTAATGTGGTGTATCACATTGATTTATTGGTGGATGTTGAACCATCCCTGTGTCCCTGGTATAAATCCCGCTTGATCATGGTGTATGATCTTTCTAATGTATTGCTGTATTTGGTTTGCCAATATATTTTTTTTATTGATGTTTTAATGGTTTTTAACATTGTGAAATTTTGGGTTGTGCATTTTTGTTTGTCCATCACCATATATATGACTCCCTTCACCCCTTGTGCCCACCCCACCCCCACCCCCCACCCCCACTGCCCCTGGTAACCACAGTACAGTTTTCTCTGTCCATGTGTTGGTTTATATTCCACATATCAGTGAGATCATACAGTGTTTGTCTTTCTCTTTCTGGCTTATTTCACTTAACATAATACGTTCCAGGCCCATCCAGGTTGTTGCAAATGGGACGATTTTGTCTTTTTTAATGGCTGAGTAGTATTCCATTGTATATATATATACCACATTGTCTTAATCCAATCATCAGTCGAGGGACACTTAGGTTGCTTCCACTTCTTGGCTATGGTGAATAATGCTGCAATGAACATAGGGGTGCATAAACCTCTTCGGATTGTTGATTTCAGGTTCGTTGGATAGATTCCCAGTAATGGGATGGCTGGATCATAGGGCATCTCTATTTTTAATTCTTTGAGGAATCTCCATACCGTTTTCCATAGAGGCTGCACCAGTTTGCATTCCCACCAGTTGTGTATGAGGGTTCCTGTTTCTCCACATCCTCTCCAACACTTGTTGTTTTTTGTCTTGGTGATTATAGCCATTCTAACGGGCGTGAGGTGATATCTTAGTGCTGTTTTGATTTGCATTTCCCTGATGATTAGTGATGTTGAACATTTTTTCATGTGCCTGTTGGCCATCTGTATATCTTCTTTGGAGAAGTGTCTGTTCATTTCCTCTGCCCATTTTTTGATCGGGTTGTTTGTTTTTTTGTTGTTCAGTTGTGTGAGTTCTTTATATATTATGGAGATCAACCCCTTGTCAGATATATGTTTTGCCAATATTCTCTCCCAGCTGGTGGGTTGTCTGTTCATCTTGATTCTGGTTTCGTTTGTCTTATAGAAGCTCTTTAATCTGATAAAGTCCCACTTGTTTATTTTTTCTTTAGTTTCCCTAGTCTGGGTAGGCATGTCATCCGAAAAGATTCCTTTATGACCAATGTCAAATAGTGTGTTGCCTATATTTTCTTCTATGAGTTTTATGGTTTCAGGTCTCACCTTCAGGTCTTTGATCCATTTTGAGTTAATTTTTGTGAATGGTGATAGCAGATGGTCCACTTTCATTCTTTTGCATGTGGCTGTCCAGTTTTCCCAACACCATTTATTGAAGAGACTTTCCTTTCTCCATTGTATGTTCTTAGCACCTTTGTCGAAAATTAGCTGTCTGTATACGTGTGGTTTTATTTCTGGGCTTTCAATTCTGTTCCATTGATCTGTGTGTCTGTTTTTGTACCAGTACCAAGCTGTTTTGATTACTATTGCTTTGTAGTATGTTTTGAAGTCAGGGATTGTGATGCCTCCTGCTTTGTTCTTTTTTCTTAGGATTTCTTTAGCAATTCGGGGTCTTTTGTTGCCCCATATAAATTTTAGTATTCAGTTTGCCAATATTTTGTTGAGGATTTTTGCATCTATGTTCATCAGCGATATTGGCCTGTAATTTTCCCTTTTTGTGTTGTCCTTGTCTGGCTTTGGTATCAGGGTAATGTTGGCCTCATAGAATGTATTAGGAAGTGTTCCATCTTCCTCTATTTTTTGGAATAGTTTGAGAAGGATAGGTTTTAAGTCTTCTTTGAATGTTTGGTAAAATTCTCCAGAGAAGCCATCTGGTCCTGGACTTTTATTTTTTGGGAGGTTTTTGATTATTGTTTCAATCTCTTGTGATTGGTCTATTCAGGTTCTCTATTTCTTCTTGATTCAGTTTTGGGAGGTTGTATGAGTCCAAGAATTTGTCCATTTCTTCTAGATTGTCCAATTTGTTGGAATATAGTTTTTCATAGTATTCTCTTATAAGCCTTTGTATGTCTGTGGTATCCGTTGTGATTTCTCCTCTTTCATTTCTAATTTTATTTACTTGAGCCTTCTCTCTTTTTTTCTTGGTGAGTCTGGCTAAGGGTTTGTCAATTTTGTTTATCTTCTCAAAGAACAAGATTTTTGTTTCGTTTATCCTTTCTACTGTTTTTTTGGTTTCAATATCATTTATTTCTGCTCTAATTTTTATTATTTCCCTCCTTCTGCTGACTTTGGGCTTTGTTTGTTGTTCTTTTTCTAATTCTGTTAGGTGTAGTTTAAGATTGCTTATTTGGGATTTTTCTTGTTTGTTAAGGTGGGCCTGTATTGCTATGAATTTCCCTCTCAGGACCGCTTTTGCTGTATCCCATATGAGTTGGTTTGGAGTATTTTCATTTTCATTTGTCGCCAGATATTCTTTGATTTCTCCTTTAATTTCTTCAATGATCCATTGGTTGTTCAGTAGCATGTTGTTTAGTCTCCACATCTTTGTCACTTTCCCAGCTTTTTTCTTGTAGTTCATTTATAGTTTCATAGCATTATGGTCAGAAAAGATGCTTGTTATGATTTCAATCTTCTTAAATTTATAGAGGTTTGCCTTGTTTCTCAACACGTGGTCTATCCTTGAGAATGTTCCATGCGTGCTTGAGAAGAATGTGTAACCTGTTCTTTTTGGAGTACTCTATATATATCTATTAAGTCCATCTGGTCTAGTTTTTCATTTAAGTCCACTATTTCCTTATTGACCTTCCATCTGGATGATCTATCCATTGATGTAAGTGGGGTGTTAAGGTTCCCTACTATTATTGTGTTGTTGTTGATATCTCCTTTTAGGTTTGTTAATAGTTGCTTTATGTATTTTGGTGCTCCTGTGTTGGGTGCATATATATTTATAAGTGTTATGTCTTCTTGGTAGAGTGTCTCTTTTATCATTATATAGTGTCCCTCTTTGTCTCTCATTACCTTTTTTATCTTGAAGTCTACTTTGTCTGATATAAGTATGGCAACACCTGCTTTCTTTTGTTTGCCATTAGCTTGGAGTATCATCTTCCATCCCTTCACTCTGAGCCTGAGTTTGTCTTTAGAGCTGAGATGCGTTTCCTGGAGGCAGCAAATTGTTGGGTCTTGTTTTTTAATCCATCCAGCCACTCTGTGTCTTTTGATTGGAGAATTCAATCCATTTACATTTGGAGTCATTATTGATATATGAGGGCTTAATGCTGCCATTTTTATCTCTTGTTTTTCAGTTGTTATGTATTTCCCTTGTTTCTCGTCCCATGTATTTTGGACTGCTAATTCAGTTTGGTGGTTCTCTATGATGGTTTTCTCAGTTTTCTCTTTATTTATCATTTGTGTCTTTGTTCTGATTTTTTGTTTAGTGGTCACCATGCGGTTTGTATAAAAGATCTCGTAGATGAGATAGTCCATTCCCTGATAGCCTCTTATTCCCTTAATCTAAGCAGGTTTCATCCCTTTCCTCTTCCCCTTCTAAGTTGTTGTTGCCATAACTTATTCTGTTATATGTTGTAAATTTGTGGTTAAAATGAAGTGATAATATTTATTTTTGATGATTTCTTTTCCTTTATCTTTAGAGTTATTTTTTTTTAATAATTTTTTTTTATAATTTTATTTATTTATTTATTTTTCCCCCAAAGCCCCAGTAGATAGTTGTATGTCATAGCTGCACATCCTTCTAGTTGCTGTATGTGGGACACGGCCTCAGCATGGCCAGAGAAGCGGTGCATCGGTGCGTGCCCGGGATCCGAACCCAACCTGCCAGCAGCAGAGTGCATGCACTTAACCACTAAGCCATGGGTCCGGCCCTATCTCTAGAGTTATAATTAAGTGTTTGCTAATCTGTTCTGACAGAGAGTTGCAATTTCTGATTTTGTCTGCCTATTTATCTGCTTGCTCAAGGCTTTGTAAACCCTTTCTTTTTTTCAGGTATGAGGGCTTTCTTGAGCAAATCTTGTAGGGGGTGTCTTGTGGCAATGAACTCCCTCAGTTTTTGTTTATCTGGGAAAGTTTTTATTTCTCCATCATATCTGAAGGATATTTTTGCTGGATATAGAATTTTTGGCTGAAAGTTTTTGTCTTTCAAAATTTTGAATATATCATTCTGCTCTCTCCTAGCCTGTAACGTTTCTGCTGAAAAATCCACTGAAAGCCTGATAGGGCTTCCTTTATAGGTTATTCTCTTTTGCCTTGCTGCCCTTAATATTTTTTCTTTATCGTTGACTTTTGCCAGCTTTACTAATATATGCCTTGGAGAAGGTCTTTTTACATTGATGTAATTAGGAGTCCTGTTGGCTTCTTGTATGTGTATTTCCATCTCTGTCTCCAGGTTTGGGAAGTTCTCAGTTATTATTTCTTTGAAAAAGCTCTCTGCTCCTTTTTCCCTCTCTTCTCCCTCTGGAATACCTATAATCCTTATGTTGCATTTCCTAATTGAGTCAGAATTTCTCATTTCTTTTTAGTCTAAGTTCTCTCTCCTCCTTCATCTGAACCATTTCTGTGTCCCTATCCTCCAGATTGCTAATTCTATCCTCCATATGATCAGCCCTGTGGTTTAAGGACTCCACATTTTTCTTTATCTCATCCATTGTGTTTTTCATCTCTAACAGTTCTGTTTCATTTTTCTTTATAGTTTCGATCTCTTTTGTGAAGAATTCCCTCTGTTCAGTAATTTGGTTCCTGGTTTCATTGAACTATCTTTCAGAGTTCTCTTGTAGCTTGTTGAGTTTTCTTATGATGGCTGTCTTGAATTCTTTGTCATTTAGATCATAGATTTCCATGCCTTCAGGATTGATTTCTGGGTGTTTGTCTTTTTGCTTCTGGTCTGGAGTATTAATAAATTTCTTTATACCATTTGATGGAGTGGATTTGTGCTGGTGCATAGTGATAGTATCTGGACGCAGGTTCCACCTGATGCCACTTGAGGGGGGTGGCAGGAGCTGTGTAATTTGAGCCCACTGCCATGATCCCTGTCAGCTGTGCCCGTCCAAGCCTGGGTCACTCCTTGGGATCGCAGCGGCCCTGTGGGGTCTCCCACCGAATGGGAAAGTAGTCATGTGGGGGGCTCAGGGCTACTGCCACCTGCTCCCACAGACCCACAGAGCTGTGCTCCCTGCTTTGGGGCCACAGCAGTACTATGGGTGTTCACGGCAGCCGGGAGCTTGTTCGCCTGGACTGGGATCTCAGCCGCTCTCTGCTCCTAGGTCACACCAGCCATTGTGCTTGGTGGGCGGGACTTCCACTCTGGGACTGAGCCAAAGCCTCTCCCTGGAACTGGGTAGGATTGTGGATTCTCCCACCAGACGAGAGAGTGATCACATGGGGGCTCAGGGCTACTGCTGCCAGCTCTCACAGTCCTGCCGAGACACGCTTCCCCCTTTGGGGCCACAGCAGTACTATGGGTGCTCACAGCAGCTGGGAGCTTATTCGCCCGGACTGGGATCTCAGCCAGCCTCCACTCCTAGGTTGCACCAACCGTTGTGTTTGGTGGGCAGGACCTCCCCTCTGGGATGGAGCCAAAGCCATTCCCCAGAACCATGGTGGGGTTGTGGTTTCTCCCATTAGATGAAAGAGAGGTCACATGGGGGCTCGGGGCCACTGCCATCCGCTCTCACAGTCCTGCTGAGACAGGCTTCCCCCCTTTGGGGCCACAGCAGTACTATGGGTGTTCATGGCAGCCAGGAGCTCGTTCGCCTGAGCAGCAGCTCAACCACTCTCTGCTCGTAGGTAGCACTGGCCTTTGTGCTTGGTGGGTGGGGCTTCCTCACTGGGTCCAAGCCTGTGCTGCTCTCTGTGGGCTGCGTGGCCCTGAGGGCTCCCCCACTAGATGGGGAAGTGATCACATGGAGGGTTCAGGGCTGCCGTCACCTGTTTCCACAGTCACGCTGAGGTACGCTCCCACCCTCGGGGCCACAGTGATGCTATGATCGCTCCAGCCAGGAAAGTAGTCACACACATACGCTGGGCTGCCTGGGGTCCAGAGGGTGCTCACCTATCTCCACCACCTCCTGGGGGTGGGGGTAGTCTGTCCACCTTCAGATATACAGCTGCTTGGGTCTCTCAGGCGTCCTGATGTGCTGTGTGGGTATCCTCTGCTGATCAGTTGTAGTTCCAAGGGGGAGAGACACAGGGAACAGCTCACTCCACCATGTTGCTCATGTCACTCTATATTTACATCTTTTATGTATCTCTGACAATTCATAAAGTGACTACTTGTCTCCTCTGTTCTTTACTGGAATTGTAGTCTAATTTTGTGTCTGTTGGATGAGTCTGTGGATCTCAGGGGTTAGCCTTGCATTATTCTCTCTCTTTCTCCTTCTTTATTGTGGTAAAATACACATAACATAAATTTACCATTAGTGACATTTAGTACATTCATAATATTGTGCAACCATCAGATCTAGTTCCAGAATATATTTTCTCTTAATTCCTTTTTTCTTTTTCTGTACCAACTTCCTCGGTCACCTCAGTTTATAGACCTGGCTAGAGCGGGAACTAAAGGCGATTACTTGAAGCCACGTGTCCTGACCAGACTGGTTTGACAAGGCTGAGGCATCTGTTGTGACTGGCAGCAGAGGACAGGGGCCCTGCTGCCTGGAAACCCCACGTTGCAGCATGTGTTGTTTGCAAAGGGACTGGCCCCAGAAGGGTTCAGCTGCCTTTTGTTAATTGGGTAATTAGTATTACTTCTCCTAACGCTACTCTGGAATAAGAAAAATGTCTACATTTGGTGAAATACATTGTTGCTTTTAGGTGACTGACAGTATTCATGGAACCATGATTTAATTACTATTATTTTTTTTTTTTACAGAATATGGTCAACACTCATTAAGTTTTTTATGTACAGGGCACCATGCTGTTAATGGATTCCTTAACAACCCTGTGCAGCAAGCCCCTTCACTAGCTCCATCTTGCAGATGAAAAAATGAAGGCTCAGAGAAGTTAAACAACTTTTCCAAGGGCACCCATCTAGTAAGCTGTCGAGCCAGGGTTCAAACTTTAGTCTCTCGACCCTAGAGCCCATGCTCCTAGCTAGTGGTGAATACAACCATTTTCACTCCACAACACAAAGCCAAACCTCACCAGTGTGTGAGAAATGCAGCCTGAGTCTCAGGAGCAAGAAGCATCATCAAGGAAGCTGCCTGAACAGGTGAAACTGATCCTACAAAACTGCAAGGTCACATATCTAACAGAAATAATAATGACTGTTCCCTCTCTGCTCCATTCTTCACAAAGAGCTGACCTCCCCATGTGAAAGCCTGCTGGGGACCTCAGCCTTCACCTCCAGAACTGGTTCACGCCATCACCCTTTCTGCCTGGTTAGATCCTTGCGCCCTCTCTTTCATCTTCCTAGTACGTTTTTCCTCCTTCCTTTTCTTAGCTCCCGATTCGGGTCCTCCACACTTCTGACTGCACCCATTTCAACATGCCCTTTGGGCTCTAGCCAGCATTCCCCATGGAAACGATCTTAACATTGACCTTGTAGGAGCCACAGGGGAGAGGTTCCGGCTGGGCTCCCAGCCTCTGCCTCGCGTCTGCCACACAGAGAGACACGCACTGTCAGGACAGCAGAAGAGGACACCTGTTCACATTTGTATAAAGCTTGTTGTTTACACAACATTCAAAAAATATCCTTTAATGTTTATAGGAGACAACAGTGCAGGTACTAGTTTCCCAATTTTTTTTAAACGTCACAAACATTTCAAGCGTACAAGAGAAATACGCAGAAATATATAGAGACATCCATGAACACTGCCCAGATTTGACACATTTACTTTTATTTTTCCTTAAAGAAATAAAATGTTACAGATATGATTGAATGTTTTCCCATCCCATTTCCCTCTCTTCTTCCCCAGAGAACCCACTATCTTTAAATTGATTTGAATCATCCCATCCAGGTTTTTAAATTATCTATTTCTATTTATCTATCTATCTGAATTCACAATGGATACTATTATTTTGTGTTCTTGAAACTTTTACATAATATCATACTATATGTATCCTTTTGTAACTTGTGTTTTCAAAGTTTTGTTTTTAAGATTTATCTTTGTTGAAACATAGGTATCTAAGTTCATTATTTCACCTAATAGAGTGTCTTTCTCTATATGCATACATATATACATACATTACTCATCTAGTCTCCTACTGACAGCAATTTATATAGTTTTCTGTTTTGCACCATCTCAAAAGAAACTGCACTGACTAGTGTTGTGCTTTGTTCTTGTAGACACATGCCAGACTTTTTCTAGAGCAAATTCCTGGAAGTAGAATTGCTGGCTCATAGGGTATGTGCAGAACTGCAATTTTAGAAGACACTGCCAATTGCTCTCCCAAGTGGTTGTATCGATTTACAGTCCCATCATCTGAGTTTGAGAATTCCCATTTCCTTGCATCCTTGACAACTCTTGGCATTGTCAGATGTTTTGATTTTTATCAATCAGTCCACTAAAAAATAATTTCTTGTTTTGTCATGGATAGATTTTTAAATCACTGATTCAATTTCTTTATTGATTATACAGTCCACTGAGATTTTCTATTTATTCTTGACTCAATTTTGGTGATTTATCGTTTTCAAAAAAACTGCTCATTTCATCTACATTTCAAATATTGTGGCATAAATTATGATATTTTCTTATTATTTTTAAATTCACTGTTTAATTATGTACTCCTTTTAATTCCTGATATTATTTATGTCTTCTCTCTCTTTTTATTTTAATAGCTCTCACTAGAGGATTTTCTATTATATTAATCTTTTCAAAAAACAGGCTTTTGGTATTGTTGATACTCTTTCTTTATCATTTATTTTCTATTTCATTAATTTCTCTACCTATCTTTAGTCTTTCTTTTTTGCCCCTTTTTTAGGCATACACTCTATGGTTCTTTTTCTAACTTCTTTAGTTGCATGATAAATTAATTTTTACTTTTTCTTTTTTTCTAATATATGCACTTAAGGATGTAAATTTCCTTTCAAAGACTGCTTTAACTGTATGATATATAGTTCTTTGGTTGTAATTTTGTCCTAAATATTTAATAATTTTTATCATAATTTCTTAATTGATCAATGTATTTATTTAGGAAAGTGTTTTAAATTTTCTAACTATATTAAAGGTACAGTGTGATGGGCTGATTGCTTATGTTTTTGCTAAAGGATTTTTAATTTCATTGTATTTTAGACAGATGATGTAGTTTAAAAACATAAATTATTTTCTGTTCATTGAGACTTCTCTGTGACCTAGATTTGGGTCAGCATTTGTAAATGTTCCACGTGTACTTGAAAAGAATGTATAATATTGAATTATTAGCACAGAGTTTTATATAAGTTATTTGATTTAATTTGTTCACATTTTAAGCATTCTTACTAATTTTCTTTTGTCTACTTTATCTATCAGTTTCTGAAAGCGGTATGTTAAAATTTCTCAACTATGGGAATTGTCAATTTCTTTTTGTAATTCTGTCCATTTCTGCTACAAGTATTTTGAGGCCATGTTAGTGGGTACATACAAATCCAGAAATGTTTATAACTGTTTGGTAAATTACTCATTTTATCATTCCTAAATACCCTCTCTCTTTCTAGTGATGCTTTTGCATTTTTAATGTCTGTTCTGTGTGATAATAATGTAGCCACATCAGATTTCCCTCAGTTAGATTTTGTCTGAGAGTTAGGTAGTTTCAGTGTATTTCGTTAGATGGTTTTCATCCTTTTAAAATGGTATGTCTTGTAAACAGCAAATAGTGTGTTCTTTTTTCTTCTTTAAAATCTGAAAATGTCTGCCTTCCAACTGGTAAATTTCCTCCTTTTCCATTTATTATAATTATTGATGCATATGGGGTTGTTCCCACCATCTTGCTTTGGCTTTTTCGACTGTGCGTGGTTTCTCTCTCTTCACTCAGTCCCACCTTCCATTGAGTTGACTGGGTTTCTGTTCCCTCCGCTTTTCTCTCTACTCATTTGAAAGTTATATATTCTATTTTCATTGTTATGTTGGTTACTCAATAAAGGTGTAACTATCTTTACAAAGTTTGAAGTTAGTCAATAGCTTTACCTTCCTTCAAAACAATATAAGGGCTTTAAAATGTTTTAACTGCAATCACCTATCTATCTTTCAAGTATTTGTTGTTTAATATTAGAGTTCTACCTTTTTTTGTAAACTGCACTCTCTCTTTAATTATTATTATTTTTCCTAATTTATAGACAAGAAAACTGAGGTTCAGGGAGGCTGAGTGACTTGCCTAAGATTCTATATCTAACAAGTGGCAAAATCTAGAACCCACCTTTGCTGGGGAATGAAGCATCTGTAGACTTGAATTCATTGAGATGTGCTGACCATTTCTCTGCATGGGTAATTTTTCTATGACCAGCTTTAAGGCACAAAGAGTGCTATTGGGTATCTCTCAATGGAAAAAGGAAAATGGGTATTATGCCCTTAGTTTTGGACCTAAATTAAAAATTGACTCCTTATGTGATTTATGTTCTTCAGTGCGTTTACAGAATCTCATTATTACTATAAAGGAATGACAAATGACAGGGGATGTACTGAGAGTAGATTAATGATATAGAGGAGACCACTCCCCCCTTTCCCCCAGATGGTTGTCATACAAAGAGAGCCATCCTTGAGATTTCTTATTTGAAATTTCAGCCTATATGTCCAGCCATCCATCCTTTGATACGGGACAGTTTTATGGCTAAGGTTGGAATTGTAATTGCACAAATTTCCAGCCTACTGGTTCAGTCCTCCAATCATGTTTCTTACTAATAAGGGTGAGATCCCAAGTGAAACAGTTTGAGGATAGCTCACAACCCATTGT
This sequence comes from Ceratotherium simum simum, assembly GCF_057802395.1. NCBI lineage: Eukaryota > Metazoa > Chordata > Mammalia > Perissodactyla > Rhinocerotidae > Ceratotherium > Ceratotherium simum. The sequence continues at coordinate 31,910,486 of NC_141933.1, forward strand.
TATTGTAAGAAAACTTGCCCGTTGAAGGTGAAGAGTCACAGTGTCATCTCTGTTCATGCAAGACAGCCCAATTTTCAGTTGGGGAACAAAGAGTATGTTTGAGGGTGTAAGGCTGGTGAAATAGCTTGGCTGAGTAAGTGCTCCTGCAGCAACAATTATTGCCTCATCACTCAACGGTGAAAGAACAGGAAAATAAAATGGCACAGATTGCATCCACCAGGTAACAGATGAGAGAAAGGGGCAGAGTATAGTTCAAAAGCTGGCAAGTTACACCTGAAATTTATACAATGTTATAAACCAATGTTACCGCAATAAAAAAAAAAGTTAAAAAAAAAAAAAAGCTGGCAAGACCCACATGACCTTCTGCAGACCCTGAAAGAGAACATCGGTACTAATTTTGGACTGTGCAATCATGTTGAGCGCTCACCCCCACCCCCATTTAAAAAATAAATCATGATTAAATTTGGTGCAGTTTAGATGTATTCAGAAAGAAACATTTGAGAAACACATCCCTGGCTGGCCCTGGAAAGAGAGAACTAGACCAAGGATGGAATTGGTATTAAGTGTCTCCCTGTGTCAGACCCTGTGCTAAGCACTTTCCATACATTTTGTTAAATTTTCTTTATTAGTCCTTCGAGGAAGTCTTTAATAACCTTCATTTACGAGATCTATTGAAGCCTGAATACATATTCAGAGGCGTGAAGTGGCTTATGTCAATTCACATAGCTAATAAGTGCAAGAGCTGGGATTTGAACCCAGGTCTGCTTGGCTGTCACTCCATAGTACTTTTAAATGAGAAGATGTCTATAATTTAGCAGTTCAAAAGGTTAAAAGTGTGATTACAAGGTATTCATTCTGGAAGGATACCTTTACCCACCTCTCTGAGCCAGCGAAGAGGAATTCTGCTTGAATGTTTCTCTCTGTCTCCACTGTGCAGTTCTCACCCCACAGTCATCACCGCCTAAAAATAGGACTTGAGCCTCCTCTCACCAAGTCTCAGTCTCAACCCTCTTGTCCTGATCTGTTTCAAGGGCTCACACTGATTTGAATTTCAACCTCTCCTTCCCCTTCCCATTCCTCCACCTCTACTCTCTGCTTCGATCCTCATTGCTTTTCTCGTTTCTAACCTCCTGTTGGTCCCCTTGACAGCCTGCATGCCAGGGGCCACTTTCCTGGCTGAGGACATGATTTCCTTCTCCTCCAGGGCTGTGTCGCCAGTGCCCCTTGGCCACTCTGGCTCAACTCCATTCCTGGGACAAGCTGCCCCCAACCCTTTCCCACGCCAATTCAGTGCAGTCTCCGACCCTCCTCCCTCAAGTTTCCAACCCTCGTGAGTGGAAATGCACGGAGCAGCTCCCGTGTGCCAGGCACTGATCCCAGCGCTAGGGGTGCAGACACCACCGAGGAGATCGTGGTGTTGCGACAGACAAGTCACCAGAGTTCTGACACAACACAGTGAGGGTTGTAACACAGGTGTGCATGGGACGGCCATGTCGTGGTAACAGCCAGGTCGTCTCCTCTGAGGCTGAGGTGGAGGTTGGAGGAGGCTTCACAGATAAGGTGAAGACTTACCTGGATCTAGAAGCATGAGTAGGAGTTTTCCATAATTTCCCACCAGCTGGGTTGCCATGGTTATAGCTCTAGTAGGCGACTGAAGCTTAGGGAGTAAGGGTAGAGCAGAGGGGAGGAAGTAAAAGGGTGGGTCGTTCAGAGCTTTTCCTACCCTCTCCTCAATCCTTTAAGGTGGAGGAAAAGTGACATTCCTGACCAGAGTTTCATTCTTCTGCTAGTGTGGAGAAATTCCTCCTCTTCTTTCCACTTTGTGAGAACAAAATGGTGGTGGTGGTGGTGGGGGAGATTACTTGAGTAATTTCCTTTTCTATGGTAATAACTACCATGTTTTTATTTATTTTATTTTTTTTTTTTAAAGATTTTATTTATTTATTTTTTCCCCCCAAAGCCCCAGTAGATAGTTGTGTGTCACAGCTGCACATCCTTCTAGTTGCTGTATGTGGGACGCGGCCTCAGCATGGCCGGAGAAGCAGAGCGCCGGTGGGAGCCCGGGATCCGAACCCGGGTCGCCAGCAGTGGAGCGCGCTCACTTAACCACCAAGCTACGGGGCCGGCCCTTCTACCATGTTTTTAAAGGCAGTTACTGTTTGCTAAAGACTACTGCGTTCTAGAGAGTTCCTCTTACTGGGTACGATGTTCTCAGTTCAGAGACGCACCGTTGGACGCCCCACCTGCTGGTGAGAGCTGGAAGTTGAGAAGTCCCATCAAGCTGTCCCCAGGGCTCCCTCCTCCTTTCCCTCAGGCATCCTGGAGCCCAGGAGCCCTGACGCGTGTCTTGCGGAAGAAGTTCAGATGCGTTTGGTCCTCTTTCCGTGGGTCGACGGCGGTGAAGGGCACCGAGTGCGGCGGAAGCTGGGCGTGGGGGCCAGGGGCCAAAGCGCAGGCGTTAGGCCCAGGTCTCTGCTCCTGTAGTGACCGCAGTTGCTGGAGCAGAATTTCCTGCACCAGGAGAGGGGGATTCTTTGAGGATGGACTGTACATCCTCCAGGGCTACACTCTCCCAGGGGGCGGACAGCCAAATCCCCTTCTCATGTTATTCCCCCCCCCAGACCCCGTCCACTGAAGCCAGGCTGCTCCGGGATAGTGCGGATGGGGCCCAGCTTCTCAGTAACTTCGCAGGATGGCAGCAGCCGAGCTGACCTGCAGCCCAGCCCTTGCTTGAGATGCTGCCGTGGCGGGGCCTCAGCTCACCAACCCAGCTCCTCACCCGCAGTTTTTCAAGGGAAGGGGTTACGCTCTGTTGCGAGGACCCTTGTCGTTCCTAGTAGAGCCACAGTCTCTAGGGTTGTTGTTTTTAAAATGCACTGGTCTTGAGGGGTAGGCAGAACCAATGATAGCATCAAGCACTTTAAAGACCCAGAATCCCCATCTTACACTCCTTTCTGGGTTTATCACGAAGGCTGACCCTAAGTCTCACATCTCTTGATTCGGTTGGATCTGTTGCCTTTTCATATTTCTGGATCCTTTTCTGGGTTGCCCACATTCACCTCCACGCATCTCCCTAACTCCAGCTCTCAGGGCCCCTAACCCTCCCCAGAGCCCTGCATATGAGGAGGGGCCCCTTCACTCAATTAAACATCAGGCCCACTAGAAGTTTCCTCAGGTGAGGAGGACTCTGAAGACCTCTTCAGGGGTAATCTATACCAAACACTCAGCAATTTCTTTTCTTTTCTTTTTTTTTGTGAGGAAGATCAGCCCTGAGCTAACATCCATGCTGATCCTCCTGTTTTTGCTGAGGAAGACCAGCTCTGAGCTAACATCTATCAGCAATTTCTTTTGCTGAATAAGAAAGAAAAGATCTGCTACATATCTGTTACCTCGTTTAATCTTCATGATAATCCTATGAGGTAGGTATCCCTGTTACCTTCATTTCAGAGGGAAGAATGCTGAGGCCCAGTGACATGAAGGAACTTGCCCAAGTTTTCCATGGTCAGTAACAGAGCAGAGATTCAAAGCCAGCTCTGTTGGATGCGCAGGCCCGTCAGACATGTGGTCCCACCACAGAAGGAAGAGCTTCTCATCCTCAGTGGGTAATATTCACCTGAGAGTAAAGGATACAGTGCAATGAAGGCTGAAAGCAGAAATGGGTTGCATATGGACCCACTGACACATGTTATTTCTGTTTGGTTTTGTTCTCTGTGTCCGTTAAGGTCTTGAATTGTGTCCCCCCCCAAATTCAAATGTTGAAGTTCTAACCCCCACGACTTCAGAATGTGACCGTATTTGAAGACAGAGCCTTTAAAGATGTGACCAAGGTAAAATGAGGTCATATGGGCGAGTTGTAATCCAATATGACTGGAGTCCTTACATGAAGAGGACGTTGGGACACAGACATTCACAGAGGGAAGACCATGTGAAGACAAAAGGGAGATGACGACCTTCTATAGCCAAGGAGGGAGGCCTCAGAAAAAACCAACCCTGCTGACGTCTTGATCTTGGACTTCTTGCCTCCAGAACTGTGAGAAAATAAATTTCTGTTGTTCAAGCCCCCCATTCTGTGGTACTTTGTTACGGCAGCCCTAGCAGCCTAGTACAGCATTTATAGCTCTCGCTACTGATAGTGTTTCTCATGGTGTTGGCAAAGCTGGTTCCCGTAAAGAATAAGTAGGCCCAATGACATTTCCTTGACAGAACTGCTTCCCCCAAGAGTATTGTCACAGGTTCAAGGAGGAGAGACCAGAAGCTGGAAGTGGTTGTTCCCGTGAAGAAAGAGGCTTCCTGTGTGTTTCCTTCCCGTCGTGGTGTTATGCTTAGCCACCATTTAAAGCATGGAGGAGTCATCTCTATTGAACAGTCGGAATGTGAGATGCTTCACACACATCTAATCCTCACAACTGTCCTCTGAGGTGACTGCTAGCATTCCCATTTTGCAGGTGGGAAAACTGAGCCATTAGGAGAATAGGCAATGTGTGGAATTTTACAGAGTGAGTGGCAGTAAAGACCCAGGCTTTTCACTACTATGATTTTGACTGCTATGACTCACTGCCTTCCTTCCCCACCACTTCTCAAACTTCCCCAGTGGAGCATTACACCCTGCGGACTAGAGTGAAAGGCTGGGTCTCGCCACTCAGAGTGTGCTCCTTGGACCAACAGCAGGTGTTACCTGGGAGTTTGTTAGAGCTGCGGAAGCCCAGCCTTACCCAAGACGTGCCCAAGCAGAACCTGCATTTTCTCTTTTTGTGAGGAAGATCGGCCCTGAGCTAACATCTGCCAATCCTCCTCTGTTTTTGCTGAGGAAGATCCGTGCCCATCTTCTTCCACTTTATATGGGACGCCGCCGCAGCATGGCTCGACAAGCGGTGCGTTGGTGCGCGTCTAGCATCTGAACCGGCGAACCCCGAGCCTCCGCAGCGGAGCGCGCGCACTTAACCGCTTGCGCCACCGGGCCGTCCCCCAGAATCTGCATTTTAACAAGAGCCCCAGGCAGGACCAGCCAGAGATTTGCAGGGCCCAGTGCAAAACGAAAATGCAAAGCCCCTCGTTTAAAAATTAGTAAGAATTTCAAGACAGTGGCAGCAGAGCATTAAACCAAGGGTGGTGGGACCACACAGGCCTCACTCCCGTGGGGCCGGCCCCACCCACAGTGACAGGCATGTGCTCTGAAGCATGGAAGCCTCACCCTAGAGGATTCAGTGAGCAGCCCTTCACCAGAGAGTGGGTTTTAGTTTTATTTTATCTTTTTGCATTTTATCTTAAAAATACAAAAAGTTTGCATTACGTCCCTTAATATATCCATTGAACTTACCATAAAGTAACATTTACCCCACAAAACCTGGAAGGAAAATCGATACTCTTGGCTGATGCACCATGTTTTCCTATAACGTCAACAGCCTGCTGCACTCTGCCCATTCCAGTACACGCATCCCAGCTTGAAAAGCCTGGGGTCGGCCCACCTTAGGTACAGACCACAGAGCCCTTGGTTAAACGTTTTTAACAGAATCACCTCATACGAGTTTCATGCCCCTTTCTTGCAAGAAGCTGAGTGTTCATGTAGTATCACCCTGGACCAGTAATTTAAGCTCTCTGAACCTCAGTCTTCCTATCTATAAAATGGGATAGTGTGTACTGATAAAAATAATAAGAATAATAATAAGTTTTCACAATTGAAGTATATGGGGAAGTCATTCTGGTTTAAATCTGATTCGGCCTAAAACTTGTTTTTCCCAGAGCAGCCTTACTATGGCCCACCAAACATGCATTGTACATCTGCTTCAAACGTTTTCCCAAAGCAAAGACTGTGGTCTTTAAAGATAGGGAAGTAATGTCTCTGTCTCTCTGATGCCAATACCAGTACTTCTTTGAAGATAAGCTTTTCTTCCCAGAGAACCAAGCTCAACTTGACCTGCTGTGTATAGGCTAAACTGCAGCAAAACCTCTTCTAGTGACTTTGGGAAAAACATTGTATTCCTGTCATGCTTGATATATGTTCTTTGTTCTGAAATGGCATATAACCAGGCTGTAAACCACACTTCTCCAGAGTGCTTTCTTCCCTGGGGAAGGGAACACTTCTGGGCTAGTCCTCAGCACTGGCTCAGTAAATAGCAATAAATTTCACTCTCTCTTTCTTATCTATAGATTGGCTATTTATTATTTGCATTGACAGTGCTTCAGAGGGTGGTTGTGAAGTTTAATTGAGATAATACATAAAAATAAAACACAGAGACCATTTCCTGGCATATGTTAAGTGTTCAGTAAATGTTAACTTGTCCTTACATCCTGGAGATTGGTTCTTGTTTCGCTTTGAAGAAGATGGACAGGGAAACAGAGAGGGTGTCGCAGGGGGAATTTACCCAGCTCCCAGACAGAGCCCCATGGGATGGTGTTTATTCTGATGAGTTCATCTTGATTTGAGGTCTGGTCTTCATTCTCCTCATGCAGAAGCCTGATTTTATCAGCAACCTGAGAATGCAGCTATATTTGGGGGGTGTACTTACAGTACTGGACACCGGTGTGTGTGTGTGTGTGTGTGTGTGTGTAGAAAGAGAGAGAGAGAGAGAAGGAGGAGAGGGACTGAGAGAGAGCAAGTATAAGTTTAGAGTCTGGTAAGGATGACCTTTATATTTTTCAGTGAGGGAAACTATTTCTACATTGAAGGTTGCTGGGAGGAACAACACCACCAACAGTGACAAGAGGGTCTCAAGGGACCGTCCAGGTTTCAGCTCTCTAATACCAAGTCTGCTTTGCCAGTTACATCTGAAACAACCAGAGCTGGGTAGCACTATGGAGTCCTTAAGCCTCAAGGGGGCGCTCTAAGCTCCAGCTCTAGAAACCAGGCAAGAGCATCTAGCCAGGTCTTGTCTTTTGGGTATAAGCAAAGGCAGGGGATTTTTTGGAGAGAACAAGGTGGGTAGGTGGGTGGGCTGTGCTTCGGAGAGACTGGATTAGTCTGGGCATGTGTAGCTTGAGAAGTGCATTTGGGAAAATGGTTTTTACATCTCAAATTCTACAATTGAATATGATAATTAATGTGTGTGTGTATACGTACATATATACATGTATTTATATATATAATATATTTCTGACTATAAAGTTAAACGTCTGTTGTAAAAATTTCAAATATTAGAGAAAGTATAGCTTTTAAAGTGAAATCCCTAGCTGCTCCCCACCCCCTACCCACCCAAAAGCACTGTTAAGAGTTTGGTGTGTTTGCTGTGATTATACTCACCAATTTGCTAGCAAAATAATGAACTATATGTGTATAGGAGCACATGCCTACGTATTTCCACATAAATATGAATGCCAACATTTAAATTCACAGAGGTGACCTGAGCCATACAGGTGACTGAAAGCTCGTGTCATGTGGTCTGCTGCATTCTCTTCCCAGGAGCAAGGAGCACAGAAAGGCAAATTATCAGAAATTTGTGAGGTGAGTGTGGAAACAAAACAAGGGGAGTGAGTTAATCTTCTGAAATGTTTCCAACTAAGAGAGCGCCCCCTTTCCTCCCATTAACACACCAGGGAACTAGTATCTCACGGAGCACATTTTGGAAAATGTTGACCTTCTCTGCCTGTGTCATTTTGAGACTCCTTAAAGCAGAAATTATTACCGGGTTATATTGTTCCTTTTTAAATTCTTTGCATTTGGGTGAAAATTAATTTTTTTAACCTACCTATGGGTTCTTTGAAAAGATATTTAATGACCTATTTAAGGTGGTTAAAACCATCATATTAATTTTTTACTCATTTTTTAAAAGAGAGTTGGAAAATATGAATTTCTAGTAGCAGTTATTTAAAATAAACTGACAGGTCAAAAACCTATTAATATTAATAAATCTAAAAGTAAACTTTGCCATTAGGAAAGATGGTACATAAGAGGGAGAAGGTCAAAAACCGTATCATCTCCCTCATTAACTAGTAGATAATAACAACAACAAACAAACACGTAGAGACAGAGATTGGATTGGTGGTTACCAGAGGGGAAGGGGGGAGGGAGGAGGGCGAAAGGGATAATTCGGCACATGTGTGTGGTGATGGGTTATAATTAGTATTTGGGTGGTGAACATGATGTAATCTCTGCAGAAATAGAAGTATAATGATGTTCACCTGAAATTTATACACTGTTATAAACCAATGTTACTGCAATAAACAAAAAATTAAAAAAAAGGAAAGACGGTAAATATATAAAATGTTTCTTTAAAAACCGCCATTATTCCTATATCCTTCATGTAAACCTAGAAGTGTGAGTTGTGATTACTTTCAGGCATGTAATACAGGGACAGATGACAAATGGCTCCTCTGGTACCAAACTGTTCTTCATCTCATCCACTAGAGGGCACCTGAGAGTTGTTCAACAAAAGCACTCCAGAAACCACAGTGAAAAATCTGCCCTAGAAACCACAGATATAAAGGGCTATAAATATAGATCTTTTGGTGAGGAGGATTGGCCCTGAGCTAATATCGATGGCAGTCTTCCCCCATGTTGTATATGGGACGCCGCCACAGCATGGCTTGATGAGTGGTGCATAAATCTGTGCCGCGAGTCTGAACCTGCAAACCCCAGGCCGCCGAAATGGAGCGTGCGCACTTAACCACTGTGCCACCAGGCCACCCCCTATATATATATTTTTTAACACTTCTGGCGCATTATTAACCAAACTTAGTTTGCTAAAAGATAGCCACATGTTTTTTTCCTCTAAATTACACAATTTTGACATTTCTGTTTGTAGGCTGATACTCACTCTTGAAACAATTGTTGGATTTTGCCTAGAGAGGAGGGTACTGTGTATTTTACAATATATTAAACAAGGGTGCTTTTCTAATGAAAATTGTGGTATTTAAGTTTGCTAGAAAAGGCTGGCAATTTTACTATCATAATCCCAGAATTGTTTCTCTATTTTGTATAATTCGTATATTACTTAATTGGCTCCCCCTGAACAGTCTCATGAAAGATGCAGAATGTTATTTTTTTGTCATTAGGTTCACTTTCTACTTCTCATTCGCACTCCATGTTCCAGTAAAAGCAAATCACTGTACTGCACATTAAAACTAGAAATTGGAAATAGTCCAAATGGCCAATGGCCATTTGGGAAATGGCCAATGGGAAAGCCGGCAGTGGTGCGATATGGCAATGTATATTAATCTATTAATTATAGGCTATATAAGTTATGATACTAACGCGATAGTGTTAGGAATGCATTTACAAAAATGTGCTGACCATCCGCTAAGGATCAGCCGTGCTCTATGGAGGATGAAGAAGAAATGAATCCTAGCTCTTGAGGACGATGGAATTTGGTGTGTGTGTGTGTGTGTGTGTGTGTGTGTGTGTGTGTGTGAAGAGACCCATGATTGATCTTAGAGGGTAAGGATCCTAAGCATGGGCTCTGGAGTCAGAAATTCAGGCTCTCCTACTCCTTTGTTATATGACCTTGAGAACCTTATTTCACCTGTCTCTGAGCCTTCATTTTCTCATCTGTTAAACGGGGGTAATCATCTGTCTAATTTTATTGTGGAAATTAAGTGGGCTCATGAGGTAACTGACACCTATATGATGATGGGGTTCAGTACACGATGGTGGTGTGGTGGTTTGTGTTATTGCTGTTTTCTGTGTGTCACAGGGAATCGATGTGTGACACCATGTGTGACAGGTTGTCTCTCTGGCCACCACCAGGATGAGAAGGAAGCTCTATTCCAGGGCCAGATGATTTCTCAGCTCATACAAGCTTCAGTCACCTCCTGACAGTCCCTTCTTCTGGATATCACAGTGGTTGGGGCTGCCCGGCGTGTAGAAACTCACCGAGAAGGAATCCAGCCTCCCTTGGGCTGCTCTGAGCTTGTTTCTGCTTTAGATGCCTCAAGGTCCAGGGGTCAAAGCGGGCATCTTCAGGTGGATCCTTCCTGTAGACCTGAGGGCCAGTGTCGACTGCTGCTCCCACTCGGGCTAGCGGACCTTGGACAGAACCTTCTTCACAGAGAAATGGGCCTGGGGCCCAGGGTGGCAGAGTAAGTGTTTCTCAAGCAGAGCTTCGAGTGGTGCTGAAATCCAAGGAAGCTGCTGAACCACGAGTCAGATGGGGAGCTGCGATCAGAAAGCTAGACAGTGAAATCCAGATGGGTTGCCAAGCCAAGGTAGGCAGAAGCTGTGCTGAGATCCGAGATGTAGAGCAGGCATTGGAAACCAGGGGGAGGAGGGCAGAGAACAGCGGTACATTAGTCACCAGCCACTGTTCCTGATTCTGGGAGCTTATATTCCAATAAGCTAATTTCCCATGCTGGTAAGTGCTATACAGAAAGATAGCACAAGATATTGCAATAGGGTTCCTGGGGAGGCTGTTGTAGCTAAGGTGGTGTTCTAGGCAGGAGGAACAGCAAGGGCAAAGGCCCTGAGGCAGAAATGACATTTGAAGGTCATTGTAGCTGGAGTATAGTGAAGAAGTGAGAGGTATAAGGAAATTGGTTTAGAGGGGGAGGCGGGGGCAATGTCATGTAGGATCTTGTAAGCCATAGTAAAGAGTTTGGATTTTATCAATGCAATGGGAAGCTATTAGAAGTTTTAAATAGGGAGAGGAATTTGGCATAATCTGATTTCCACTTTAGAAGGCCCACTCTGACTGTTGTGGGGAGGATAAAGTATAGTAAAACGAGAGTCTTGTACAGGAAAAGTCCTGGATCAAGGAAGAAGCGGGGACTGCGGGGTCCAGTCAGACACAATTCCTGTGAGGGGGCCTGTGGAAAATCTGTGTCAAATCTCTCTCCCTTTTCTCCAACCCTGAGGGTGTACTTGTACTTAAACCAGGCCAGTAGGTGGGCCTGCTCTCTTGACTTTTTCTCCCCCAAGAGCCTGGGTCCTGGGGGTTTGTTTATTCAGATTTCTAAATACGTACAGGTCAATGTAAAATTTTGAGAGAACACGACTTGGGGCTGCTAAGATGGGGCTTATGCTACACAACTCATTCTGTTTTAGCACAAATGAAGAGAAACAGCTCAGAGTTTTTTAAAAAGTGGGGAGGGGGGAGAAGTAGGTTGATTAGGTAGCATTTCAGTTACAGTCATGTGTCGCTTAACCATAGGTGAAGGGGATGTGTTCTGAGAAATGGGTTAGGTGATTTCACCGTTCTGCGAACATCACAGAGTGTCCTTACACAAACCTGGGTGGTCTAGCCCGCTACACACCTAGGCTCTATGGGACTAATCTTTTTTTTTTGAGGAAGATCAGCCCTGAGCTAACATCCGTGCCAATCCTCCTCTTTTTGCTGAGGAAGACCCACTCTGAGCTGACATCTATTGCCAATCCTCCTCCTTTTTTTTCTTTTTTTTCCCCAAAGTCCCAGTAGATAGTTGCATGTCGTAGTTGCATATCCTTCTAGTTGCTGTATGTGGGACGCGGCCTCAGCATGGCCGGAGAAGCGGTGCGTCTGTGCGCGCTGGGGTCCGAACCCTGGGCCGCCAGTAGCGGAGCACGCGCGGTTAACCGCTAAGCCACAGGGCCGGGCCCTGTGGGACTAATCTTATGGGGCCACCGTCAAATATGCAGTCCAGCGTAGACCAAAACGCTATGCAGCACATGACTGTAGATGAATTGGGTTAGTTATTTAAAGATATAACTTAAAGTATTTAAAAAAGAATTATAATAGCTACAGCTTAGTGAGTGCCTACCATGGGCTAGGGGCTTTATAAATGAAACAAAAAAACAATTATTGACGTAGGAGTCTTTTTCCTACTGCTGCGCATTTCAAAAGGACTTTGGTTCTGGGTTGATCCATGTGAGTCTTGGGATGCAATCTGGTTACAAAAGTATTTCTTTCTTTACTTCCCTGCAAGCTAGGCATTGGCGTCGTCACAGGTTGCAGATGAGGTGACTAAAGTTTAGGGAGGTTGTATACCTGGTCCAGTTGAGAAATAAAGCAGGAATTGGAATCCGGGGCTATCAGACGCCGGAGCTCCCGCTGGAGCCACTCACACACCTGTGCAGGTATGGCGCAGAGAGCAAGCGCGTGGACCGTGGTGTCGGCGGGGCTTGGTTGGAATTCCACCTCATCATTTGCTGGCTGTATCACCTTGGGGTGGTTCCTGAACACCTGTTCAGGAGCCTGTTTCTTTGTCTGTAAAACGGGAGTAACAGCAGCCCCTCCTTCAGAGTTTGCTCTGAAGATTGTGTGAGCCGTATATCGTGGACCTGGCAAATGGAAGGGCCCCGTAAATGTTCGTTATTATGACAATACACCTGGCTGCCTCTGAGAGGGGCTCTCTGGCATCTGTCTGAGCCAGTTTCACCGTCAGCATCAGAGACATATTTCCTGCCTTGGAAATGTCTCATCTAACGGATCGTGTCCGCGTAAGTCGCTCTGCACTGCTCCGAACGCCAGGCCCCTGAGACGTGCTGTGGATGATGATAGCACCTGACGGTATGAGTGGGTCTGATGGCTTTTCCACAGGGCCGGCATTTCAGTGGTGACTGTAACTGCTTTATGGCAATAGGAAAGATTTATTTTCGGACCCCAATCAACCCTCAGCTGCGTTTCTCAAACTCCAGCTACATCACGAGATGCGGAAGTCGAGCAGCGTGAACGTCTGGTCAGAGGTGCTGGTGGCGTCTGCAGATGTGTTGAAGGACCCACGTTGTCCAAGATTGCTTTGCGGTGCCTTTGCCCTGAGCCCTGCTTGCCCTATAAGGCCCAGTTGGTGGGGAAATTCAGCTGTAAGCTCACCTGGAAGGCAGAAGAAAGACAAAAAACTGTTCTGTTCAACTTGACAGGAGCTCGGGACCTTGGGCTGGGGTAAAGGAGGCCACCTGGTGAGGGAAGGGACTAGCAACGCTCTCCCCCCGGATCCAAGGAGGGCAAAGGAAAAGATCTCCCGTAATTAAAAAAATTAAACATAGAGGAGTAATCTTTGAATGTGGACAATTGCCTGGCCCCTAAGGAGGAACCAGGAGTGGGGCGGGGCAGAGAGGAAGGAGGGATTTTCTATCAGGGGCTGTCCGTGAGGTAAGCTGTCAGTCCTTTCCAACTGGTTTGCGGGACCAGATTGCTTGGCCTGAAGGTGAAGAATTGTGTGCTTGCTTCCACTGGGGTCTCTTCTAACCAGTTTGTTCTCACTCAGTTGGAAGAAACTGAGACAGCCTGGCACAGAGTAAAAGCCGCATCTTCAGGGGACTTCTTGTGTCTTGCAGCTCTGAATGTACCTATTCTCTCAATCTTGGTGACACGTGGAGTTGGGCAGGCCTGGTTCAAATAGCGGTCCAGTCATGCACCTGCATTGGCGCCTCGGGCAAGCTACCTGACCTCAGTTTCCTCATCTGTAAAATGGAATTCATAAAAGAACTTACTTCAATAATACATTCAATAATATGTGTGTAATGAAAAGTAAACCCAAACTGACATAGACACTTCTGCCTTTTCAGGGCGGTAGGCATGCTTCATATCAGCGAGGAAATGGATTTTCCTCTGTGCCCTTCCCCGGAGAGGGAAGTGAGAGAGAATGCACCAGCACAGGGTTGGGTGGGCGGCCTGCTGTTGAACAGAGCATAGAAATGGGGTTTGGATACACCACGGTGGAACTGGAGCTGAACACGGCTAGAAAGGATGGAGAGGGCCGAATTGCTCTGCCCAACAAATAGTTTTCGGGGTTTCTGATGGCCAGTGAGAGAGAGAGGAGAAAGAGAGGTGGCCCAAGCAATCCTGCGGAAGGCAGAACTTAAAGGGCTGGGAGAGCCCAGCTGTTCCTCAGTTTACATGTTTATATATGTCAAAGCACTTAGAATAATTCTTGGCACCAGTGAGCATTTAATAAATGGCAGCTAGTAGCCGTGTAGCAAAGCTGTCTCATTGCTGTCCTCTAATGGCCTCTCTCCCCAGAGGAATAGTGTCAGCTCTCTCTTGCGTGATGTGTGTGTGTTTGTGTGTGTGTTGGGGGAAGGGAGACATACAGCAAAGAGAGATGTAATGGGTTCAAATTCTGGTTCCACTGGGTTTATTTCTCTGTTTCTTTAATTTTCCATCTTGAAATTGGGGCAAAAAATGGTACCTTGTCTCATATGATCAATATGAAGTTTGAATGCGATACTGTAGTTAATTCCTGCACCGCGCACTTGGCCTCCAGGAGCTGTCGGCTCTCACGAGTAGTCTATAGTAATAGCCTTATGAAGATGGTATACTGTCCTAGAAGATGTGCTTTGTGGTTTATTTTAAAATTCACATGTATATTCAATGCAAAAAACATAGAAAGAACACAGAAAAACATAAACCACTCCACTAAAAGATCACTGGTGTTGACATTTTGGTTTCTGTCCTTTTGGTTTTTTTTTCCTCCCAAGTGTATGTGCATCTTTGTTCTATCTTTTCAAAATGGGATACTGTTCCATAGTCTGCTTTTTTTTAACCTCACAATAGACTGTGAACTTCTCCCCATGGATGAGCTGCTTCTTAAAATAGACGTTCCAGTGGAAGCAGCCGTACCCTAGGCTGGTAGGGTCATTACCATTCTTCTTTTTCAAAAGGAGAGGGGCGGCTATGGCCGCCCAAATCTGGGAAACACTGCACATTATGTTTCCTTCTTCGAAAATTAACAGCACACATGAGCATGTTAAAGGCTCTGAGAAGCCCTTCCTTAAGGAACCTGCTCAGCTTTGATTACATCGGTGTTTCCCAAACTAATTGAGTGCTGCAGAGCCATCTATTCCCATAATTCCTACGAATGCCTCAGGAATCATCTGGGGAAACGGGGCTGCGAGCTGCAGATTCCTAAGAGTAAGAAGCAGGTCTTGTTTATCTTCGTTATTTTCACATAGCCTTACAATTGGGTTTTTAAGAAATTATGAAAAATGGGATTGGACGGATCAACCCACTGCTAACCAACAGTTGCACACGTGAACTGGGGGCCAAGGTTAGAGGCAGGGGCTGTGCTCCTAAGTGTCTCTCGGCCTAAAGCTAATTGGCCCCTTTGGGGATGAACCTGTGAACTTGGCCTCGTTAGCGCCAGCACAAAACAGCTGAGGTAGTTTATCTGGGGCTATGAAGTTGTTTTGTTACCCAGATTCGCATACTGCCCTCCAGGTGGCAATGCTGGTTTGTCAGCCTTCTGAGAGCCTGCCGCTGGGCCCAGCAGAGCTTGGAATTGAGAGGAAGCAGACGCCGATGAGGAGCGGAGTTGGGAGTGGAGGGATTATTGAAGACCACAAGACACGCTGGCAGGTTTGCGGTTGGCTTGAAGCTGAGGGGCAACCTCACGCACTGGGTGTCGGACACAAGATTTTTAGAGAGTCTTGATGGACCAGTAAGCCAACCGTCAATATCACTAGCGTTTGTTGAGCACCAACTATGGGGCTGGCAATATGCCAGGTAATTTCATTCCTAATTCCTTTTAATCCGCCTACCCCTGCCCCCAACAGACCTTTGAGGTAGGCCCTGCAGCAGAACTGGAAATTCAAGCCTGGTTCCTGGTGCTGTATCTGAGTGCTCTGCTGGACTGAAACAGGAAGGTATTCACCAAAGATGAAGAAATGCAAAATGTTTATCCATCTATCTATCTATCTGTTTTTTATTTCATTTGCACAGGATGGGCCTAATAGCACTTCAGGGTTTTTTTTTTTAAGTTAGCCGTCTGCTAAATAAATTAATTACAGTCCTGGGCTGCATTCTTAGAATTATAACATTTAGATCAGAGTGGTGGTGGAATTTTCTAAACTCAGAATTTTTAGAATTCTTTTACTCTTTTTGTTCTAGCAGTCATTATGCAAGATGAACATGGCCATACCGAATGGCTCCAGAGTGGCCAGTTTAAAATTCAGTTGTACGAGTGAGTGGTTCCGTTGCCTTCCCATGTCCCCGTGACAGCACTTGCCGCCGAGGACATGCTGAAATCTTTTCTGTAAATGCCTCCTTTCCCCAGTGGCCCCTGCATTTCTTGAGGGGAGGAACTCTCCCCTTCATTTCTGTATTCCCAGGGCCTCGCAAAGGACCTAATGGATAGGAAGTCATTAGTCAAGTTTAAATGAATGGGTGAGCGACTGACTGCAAGGTGTCTCCTGCAGAAATGTTGGAGCGGGAAGTGAGGTGGGAACCCATGGGAGCTGAGTCCAAACGAAAAGAAAGGCTGGAGGGAGATACGGGAACTGTCTTCACACATGTGAAAGGCTGTTATGGGGATGAGATTGTAGAACAGGACTGTGCCTCTTCAGGTAGAAGGCCCAGGAAGGCCAGTTTCTTTAACAAAAAAGAGTCTAAGAGCCGTCTAAAAAGAAAAGGAGCTATTTGAGGGCAATGACCTTCCCATCTCCTGAGCCATCTGGTGCGACTGTGGGAGAAGGGGCTCCTTCATGGGGTTTGAGACTGACAAGGGGCTTCCTGAGGCCTGCAGCAGAGTGTCAGTGCCCAGAACAGAGGTGGGCACTAAAAGGCACTTAATATTTGTTGAACAAATGAACAACAGTCTTCTGCTAATTGAAGACTCATTCAGCAAATATTTATTAAATTTTTCTGTGTGTTAGGTCTGTGCTCAGCTGCAGAAGATGCACAAGTGGAAAGACGACTCAGCCCCCATCATCAAGGGGGAGTGTTCCATTCAGGCTGGGGGCACAGATGGAGCCACAGTGCCTGGGTTCCAGATGCTGCTCTGTCCATGACTCTGCTGCTTTGTGCCTCAGTTTCCTCAGCTGTAAAATGGGAGTGAAATAGCACCCACTTCAAGGGATTATTTTGATAATTTAATGAGTTAATATTTGGCATATATTAACCACTCAAATGTTAATCATTATCACGGCACATACATTCCAGCAAGGGCTACAGGTAAGTTGCTGTAATGTGATGGATGCTCTGATGGGTGTGTCTGGACTGAAATATGTGAGCACCTGGACTGGCCAATAATTAGACACCCTGTCAAGTCAAGGAGCTGAGTCTTTATTCAGCTTCTGTTAGAGGAGAGGCTGAGCAGTTTTCGGGGCAGGACTGCAGCTCACACATCAGGGTACCTCCCTCTCCCCCGCAGAGCTGTCCTGTGTAGCTAGACAGGGACGTTGGTCCCCAGGGGAGGGAAGGACAGAGAAAGGAGGCCCGCTGGGTGACCACTCAGCCTTACACCCACAGTCCTGAGCAATCCCACTCTGACCCCAGACCTGCAGTCCCCCTGGGGCCAAGCGGACACTTGGAAGTTAAACAGACGAGCCTCCCTTTAATGCTCATCTAGTGTTTCTCGAGCACATCCCTTGGGAGGGGTGTTACCCCAAACCCCGAGGGACTTATCAGAATATTCTTTCCAACCACAGAGTGTACCATGTGAATGGATTCTAGGACAGAGGATTTTCCTGATTGCATCAGATTTCTTGCGATTTTTGTTCCCGCTGTAGATTGCTGCCCAGGCGGCTGGTCAGCTGGCCACCCCTTAATCCCACTCCTCTGCAGGGGACTGTGCAGAGTCCCGCAAGGACACCTCAGAGGGGCCTGGCCCTGACGTGGGGGGTGGGGGGACTGCAGTCTGTGTAGGAGTTAGCTATGCGAAGAGGCGGGGACGGCGGTCCAGACAGAGGGAACAGCGTAGCCAAAGGCCCGAGGTCAACGAGAGCACGGTGCACTTAGGGGCCCAAAAGTAGTTTAGTGTGGCTGCCCATTGGGTATAGGGTGTGCAACGTGGGGAGGGAGAGTGGGGAAGAGGCTGGAGAGGTACGCAGTGTTCTAGATAGTGAAGGGCCTTGTATGGTGTGTTAAGGAGCTTAAACTTGATCTTGAGCACAACTCCGAAGGGTGTTAAGGAGGGTGGTGCAATGAACAGGTCTACATTTTAGCGAGCACCCTAGCTGTGGAAAAGGGGTTAGGAGGGATGGGTGTGTGTGCACGTGTACACACTCCAGCAGGAACTGCTGGGGCGGGGAGGGTGCGGTGGGATGGACCCGAAGCAGGGAGAGCAGTTAGGAGGGTGTTGCTAGACCTGCTGCAAGAGACGAGGGGCACGGAACTAAGGATGCCGCAGCAATGTGAGTGCAGAGTGGCGAGCAAATCCGAGAAGAGTTAACAGCCTCTAGCGATGGCCTGGGACCTGAGGGTGATATGTTTGGGTTCTCTCATTCTTAGTGACAGTGTATACAAGGTATTAGGCCAAAATCACGTGGCCCAAATGCCCCATACGGGACGCCTGCCTCTTGCATCTTCACTCTCCTCTACTATTGCCCCATCATTTTTCTCTCTCTTTTTTCTTTTTAAAGTGTCTCCTTATAGGGTATGCAGTAAAGAGCGTGGGTGTCAGAGTCAGGCTGATGTCAATCACAGCACAGATGATTAGCAGTGTATTTATTTTAACTTCTTTGAACCTCATTTATTCAGTTACAAATGGGGATAATTGTACCTACCTCACAGGGAGCAATTATGATTCAGTGAAGCTTTTCCCGTTTGGACCCAAACCCAGTTGTCTCTCTGATGGAGGATGGTAAATGGCCCCACCCTATGCCTGTTTACCCAAGCCCAGACCCATGTCCTCCCTTTCCTTCCCCACCACGTGAATCACTGTCGTCTGCTGCCTTGACAGCTGCAGCGGCTTCTGAATTGTCACCTTACCTCCACTTCTCTCCTTCAAGGATCCTTTCTTTGTTTCTCCATAGAGCAGTCAGGGTGATCTTTTGTTGTTGTTGTTGGTTATTTGTTTTTTATAACAACTTTATTGAGATATAAGTTACATACCATAAAATTCACCTATTTAAAGTGTACAATTCAATGGGTTTCTGCATATTCACAGAGTTGCGTGACCATCACCGCTATCTAATTTTAGAGCAATTTAATCACCCCAAAAAGAAACCCCACACCCATTAGCAGTCACTCCCTATTACCCCCTCCACCAGCCCCTGGCAACCACTAATTTACTTTTTATCTCTATGGATTTGCCTGTTCTGCACATTTTGTATTAATGGAATCAAACAATATGTGGTCTTTTATCTCTGGCATCTTTCACTTAACATAGTTTTCAAGGTTCATCCATGTTGTAGCATGAATCGGTATTTTATTCCTTTTCATGGCAGAATGATATTCCATTGTATGGATATAACACATTTTGTTTTTCCATTCATCAGCTGATGCAACATTTGAGTTGCTTCTACTTTTTGGCTATCATGAATAATGCTGCTGTGAACATTTGTGTATAAGTTTTTGTGTGGACCTGTATGTCCACTTCTCGTGGGTATATACCTAGGACTGGAATTGCTGAGTCATATGATAATTCTTATGTTTAACATTTTTGAGGGGCTGCCAAAGTGTTTTCCAGAGTGGCTGCACCATGTTATAATCCCACCAGGAATGTGTGAGGGTGCCAGTTCCTCCACATCCTTGCCCACACTTGTTACTGTCTGTTTTTTTTTTGAATATAGTCATTGTGGTGGGTATGAACTGGAAGCTCATTGTGGTTTTGATTTGCATTTCCCTAAGGACCAGTGATGTTGAACATCATTTCATGTATTTATTGGCCATTTATATATCTTCTTTGGAAAAACATCTACTCAAATCCTTTGCCTCTCCCTTTTTTTAACTTTTCATTATTGTAGTAAAATATATATAATATAAAAGTTACCATTTTAACTATTACAGTTCAGTGGTATTAATTATATTGACATTATTGTGCAACCACACCACTATCCATCTCCAGGACTTTTTCATCATCTCAAACTGAAACTCTATCCGCAAGACCCCCACCCCCCAGCTCCTGGTAACAACTATTCTCCTTTCTGGATTTTTTCTTTTTTGGTTTTGTTTTTAATAATAGCCATCCTAATGGGTTTGAAGTGGTATGTCATTGTGGTTTTGGTTTGCATTTCCCTAATGATTAGTGATGTGGAGCATCTTTTCATGTGCTTATTGGCCACTTGTGTATCTTTTTTGGAGAAATGTCTATTCATGTCCTTTGCCCATTTTTAAATTGGATTATTTGTCTTTTTATTGTTGAGTGGTAAGTGTTCTTTATGTATTCTGGATACAAGTCCCTTATCAGACATATAATTTGCAAATATCATCTCCCATTCTGTGGGTTGTATTCTCACTTTCTTGATCGTGTGCTCTGAAACACAAAAGTCTTTAATTTTGAGAACTCATATTTATCTATTTCTTCTTTTGTTGCTTGTGCTTTGGTGTCACAGCTAAGAAACACTGGCTAATCCAGTGTCAGAAAGATCGACTCCTTTGTTTCTTCTAAATGTTTTAGAATTTTAGCTCTTACCTGTAGGTGTCTGCTCCATTTTGAGTTAATTATTGTATATGGTGTAAGGTAGAGCCACGATGATCTTTTAAAAACACAAACCAGATTCTGTGACTCCTCTACCTAAACTTCATTACCAGCTTCCTACTGCTCTTAGAACACAATCCAGTTCCTCACCACAAGGTCTTCATTCTCCTCTGATCCCCCCACCCCCACTGGTTTGCTGCAGCCAGAGCCGCCTTCTAACAGTTCTTAGCCATGCAAACTCCTTCCTGTCGCAGAGTTTACCACTGCTGTTCCCTACACTAAACCACAGACTATCTGGTGGCTACTCTCATTCTGTAGGTCTCGTTTAAAAGTGCCTTCTTCAGTAAGACCTTTGCTGACCACTCTATCTGAACTAGGTCCCCCCACCTCTTATTCCTTTATTTGTTTCCTTCACAGTAATGTTAAAACACAAAATTCAGCTGAGAAAATTTCGATCTTATTGTCTTTATGCAACGATTCATGGATCAGGCAGCATCCCATCCAGAGAGAGAAAGGAGCTCTGCAGAGCTGTACAGAATGAAAGGCATCCACAGGCAGAGGGAGAGGGGACAGGAAGTCCTACCAGGCAAAAAGAGTGAACTGGTCACTTCAAGGTCGCTTCCTTTAGGGGACGGCAGGGGTCTATCAGGCAGATCACCTGTCTGGTGCTCATCGGGTGTTTAAGCTTCCATTTCTGGGAGACCCCAAACTGTCATTAAATTGTCTCAGTTTGGTGAGGTAGAGCTTAGCATAAGCAAACATATTTTGGACCTATTGTCTTGTTGTGAACCATAATTAACAAAGGTTATATTCACTTAGTTTATCTGCTTCTTGTTAATTGCCCCTCCCAGTCATTTGAGCCCCATGAGGGCCAGGACCATGTCTCATTTACTCACCTTCATCCCCAGCTCCTAGTACAGTGTGTGACACATAACAGTGCCCAGTAAATATTTGTTTTAAGAAAGAGAAAGAAAGGATGAACGTCATAGATGTTTCTTCCTTTCCCAGCATCCTTTCCTGCTTTTGCCAATTTGACCACCTCCATCTTTCAGCACACTTTGCCTGGATTTGCTTCCATTTCCTGTTTTCATGGAATATAATATTATGGAGTGGAACAGCCATTTTTGGTTTTCTTTTCTTTCCTCTTCTTCCTGCTTTTAGCATATAAGTATCAGTGTTGGGACTCAGCTTTCTAGCCAACAACAAGTTTTTTCTGAAACTTTCTCAATAGAAACTCAACATTGAGCTCTCTTGGTCTTTTTTTATGTTTTCATATGTATAAGACTTTTCTCCTCAATGGAGAGGGAGGCTCTCTAAGAACAGAATTTCTTTTCTAGCTCAGAGAGTGGGTGGCTGAGTTCTGCGCAAGTAAATCTCAATAAACATGAGGGAGTTGATAAGTAGTATTTTTTAAAGCCAAATAAGACTTGGATATGCTGTGCTTACTATGTCAAAAAATTCCAAATCAGTAGATTCTGAAACTGTTACAACCCTACAGCATACAAAATTTAATTAACCAAGCACCTTTTGTGTAGAAATTCTATTAGAAGTAGACACGTAATAATAACATGTGTTGTCAAAAATCCTGCAGAATAATTTCTTATAGATGACTCCCTGTTTAAATGGAGGAGCTGGGGCCCTTATTTGGTGGCATATCTCTGCACACATTTCTGCTTCACATCGCTTCAGCAGGATTATAATCATAAAAAAGGAATACACCTTCATCTTAATGTTAAGCTCTGCTCGCCGCGCTGATAGCAATTCTTTTGATGAAGACCGTAGCCAGAAACGTGGTTAAGGACGATTTCACCTGAAAGCCTCACATTCCGGATTTTTTTTTTTTTTGGTTTGCCATCTTGCTTATCATTTACAGATATCCAAATACCTAAGAAGTGAGCTCAAAAGATGATGGAAACTTTTGATCCTTGGAAATAACTCACACATTTGTTTTGCTTTGCTCTAATCTTCAGAGCTGTGTATCATGCTGACAAGTCCCAGATTTTTAAAAAACGGATTTTCCTCTGGGCTTTCCCCCTCTTTCAATGTGGTAATATTTTCTCCTATCTTCCATCTTCTAAAAAAAGTAGGTGTAACAGTCTAATCAGCCTTTACCAACTTTTCTGCAAAAACAAGGCGGAAAATATGAAGATATAAATCAAGAATTGTTATTATTGCTTATGTAGAAGTGATATATGGTTCCACTGGGCTTCGTGTTTTACATGGCCACTTTGAAAACACAGAATCCTGCTCAGGCACAAGCGATTTGTTTCTGAGCCCTGTGCTTGGATATTTCTAATAAGTATTATTCTGCCTCTGATTTTACGATATCAACAAGATACCCACTCAATAAAGTGTGTTCAGATTCCTAGTATTAAGTCTACATTGTCAAACAAAGATATATGTCCCTAAACTTCAAGAACAGTAGGTAGAGAAAACATTAGGCATAAAAGAACTAAATATTTGTAAATCATCATAATACCAATGATAGTTTTCTGCATGGGACAATGTCTGGAAGGATTATATCAACATACTGAGCCACGTTATTTCTGGACAGAGAAATCAGAGGTAATTTTAATTTTCTTTTTCTTTTTTTGCTTATCTATATTAATTTTTTTCTAACTGTGAACATATATTACTTTTGAAATAAAAAAGATCCTTTTCAGAGAATAGTACATAGGAGGAGTTGATAAAACTAAGTATAAAAATAGAATGAATAACATTCTTTAGTGGGAAATAGGGAGAGTGGACTCTGTGAAAATCTGATTTATCTTCTGTTAATTTCTGAGTTCATCTTATGCACATTTTTTCAGCTTTGATGACAACACTGGCTACCTGTTGTCCAGCCTCACTCCTGTGTCTAAGCCAGGCCAGTATGCCTACCTGCCACATGCCAGGAGAATCAAGTAGCAGGCCTGCTCCCTAGTGGGAAAACAGGCTTCTCATTGGATCGTGAACGGCTCCTGCTCCATCCTATTTCCACCCGGCTCCTGAGTCCTGGCGCTTTCCTCTGTCTAAAGCCGTGTGATTCCCTCAGGACACCCTAAAGACTTGGTCTGAACTCCACCTTCCAGCTCTGAAGAGTGGTGACTTCCTTCAGCCCACAAACCCATGTAATAGCTTCCATGCCCCCTCAACTCGTTCCCCCACTGCCTTGTCTCAAGATGGTCAAGGAAGACAAGATTGAAAGCCCTCTCCTTACTGTAATAACCCACCTTCTCACATCTCAGAGTCTCATCTTGCAGTCCTATTTGGGATCAGAAGAACTTATGTGAAATGGCAGAGAAGGCTGGACCAAAGGACATAATGTTGTGGTGTTTAGAGTAGTGACCTCAGGTCAAACATCTTGGAGATACTCAGCTATATGAACCAGAATGACCACATCCATCCATTGTTTATGTAGTGTCTGTCCTGACTGGTCAGTATCCATGCCTTATCAGTTGTTAAATATTTTGATATCATCCTCAGAGTAAAGTTGTAGTGTTGTAAATTGACAGTACTTACAAGAAACCTGAACCTGAGTATGACTTAGGGTCAGCTTTTTACCTTCTTGAAGCCTTGGTTTACACATGAGGATAATGGGAGTACCAGTACTGCCTTGCCCACTTCAAAGGGTTACTGTGATGATCAAATTGTCATATTGGATGCAGAAGTTCTCTGTAAATTGTGAGAGACTGTGCACAGGCAGGGAATGATGATAAAAATGATCGATAATGATGATAACAATGTTGGTGGTGAAGGTCAAGGTGATGGTGATAATAAAGAATAAAAAGAAGACAAACTTGGGAATGCTAAGGACTATCCTTTTCTAGCTCAATGTGCTACAAACATTGCTCCCTGGCTCACAATATACAGTAACAGTTAGAAGCACATAAACTGGCAACATCAACCCTCTCTGGTTTGTGCCGTTGTAGCTCCCAGGTTGTTTACTGGCCTGGTGCTGATAGGCATTCCCTTTGTCCGTGGGCATGGGTTCTATGATTTGTTTCACATCTTGGCCAGGAAATCCTTCTATCTTGTACTTCCCAACAGCAGGGACAGCCCTTGATGTCCATTTAATGATCCGCTAGAACCCGGAGCCAGCAAAATAGAAACGTGGAATTATCCCAGTGGGTCCCGGCACCCCTACACAGTATAATGTGGGCTGGATTCCCATGTGCCCCCTTCTGATATATGTCCCCTGATCCCCAAACCCACTCTGGAAGTGTCTTGGACAAGCTGTTGGTGGCCAGGTGGAGTCAGTAATTGGCTCCCTCTCTCCCTTCCTTTCTCAGCCCTGTCTGCTTCCCCGCCCCCCTTTTTGAAGACTCTGGGTCTGTGCTGAGTCATATAGGATGCTTCTGGCTGACCTTGACAAGAGCCCCACCCTGACCTTGGAGAAAGGTGCAGAAGAGCTCTCGGAGTCTATTTCAACAGAGCCAGAACGTGCTCACAGAGTAAGTGGCTCCTATAATTCACTCAGAGCAGCAGCTGGGTGGCAGGGAGGTTTAAATCCTATGGCCTTGAGGGAAGAACATTCTCTAGAAAGTTTTCCCTTTCCCTTGTTAATTGTTGGATAGAAATACTTCCCCAGAGGAGGCCCCTTGGTGAGGGCTTTGCTGTCCCTTCACAGAGTAAATGGCCTCTGGGACCCTCTCTTCCCTTCCGCATGCTTTGGGATCAGGTATTTAAAAGTTACACAGCATGTGAGAGAGTGGGGAGAGGAGAGGAGGCTGCTCCCAGAGGCTCTCCCGTACAAGGAGAGAGAGCAGGGCCTCGGGGTGCGGCTGACGTGTGGGGTGTCATTTTGCAATGGGCTCATGTTCACAAAAGGCCTCAAATTCCACTTTATACACTATCTCCAAATGAGGTTTATCATACAGTCACAAAAATACACCAACAAGAGTCAACCATTAAAACATCACGATTTCCATTTGGCCCAGTTTTGGCATTTCTTAACATACAAGGAGCCTCTCTTCACCTTGGAGAGACCCTGGGAATGACTGTGAAGGAACCAGAGTGATTGTTCGGAGGAACTGGTGTGGGCTTCCAATAATTCCATGGGCGAGTTATTCTACCTGGTTACTATATTTGACTATCTTTAGAGACTTGTGAAGTCAGCACTGTGATCGGCCCCATTTCACAGATGGGGAAACTGAGGCCTTGTTCAAGTTCACACAGCTAGAAAACAGTAGAGCTGGGGTACAAATCCAGGCTAGTCTAGCCCCAAAGCGTCATTCCATCCTTCTGTTATAAATGACAATGCAGCCCATCATTTTATAGCTAACATTGTACTTACTCATCAGCCATGGACCCCTGGGATCATCCTCCTGGGGGCGCCACCCCCTCTTGGTACCCCTCCCAGTGATGGTCCTGAGGAACTGTCAGGTGGGGCTTGGGTTTATGCCTGGGTTAAAATCTCCTACAATTCCCTTCTGAGAGAGTCTGAGGCATCTGATGCCTTGATCGCCCTGGGTGACCTCATGTTTAAGTTAGTCTGACCTCCCTGAGCTCATTTCTCTGTCTGGTCACCTCTGCTTCCATCAAAAATAACAGGTTGCTGATAAGCCGGCTCCCAGCTCCCCTGCTCAGACAGCAGACTCGAATCTGCGCTCGGAGCAGGCCTCTCAAGTTCAAAACAGCCCTCGCGCTCTGTAGTTTGACAGGTTGAGAAATCCAATCCATTTATTTTGAAAACCCATTAAGCCCAGCCAATATGGGATATTTAGAAAGGCCAGAATTTTGCTCCTGGTCAGAAGGTCAGTGCTGTCATAAAATAACAGCTAAAGGAAGTGAAACAAACGTATTTTATTGTAGGGCTATAATTCCCAAACATTCTTTAAAAATGTACTTTCAGTTAAAATAAGACAAAACAAAAACACAGCACACTGAATGGCCGGAAACTGCCACCACTGTAAACTCTTGTTTCAGAATTATATGTATTCAACGTTGCGTGCCAAGCGTGCAGACCAGTGACAGTCACACGGTAAATGCCCAGTGAGTGTTCCATGAATGAGCCGCAAAAAGGTTTACTTTGCTGCTTAACATTTTTCTTGGGTATTAGTTTTGCTTATTCCCAATGGCTGTTAAATCAACTTCAAGAAAATGTCTGATTTTAGTGCTCTAGGGTTTTGGAAAGTGAGTTTCAGAATAAGTAAGTTTGACTCTTCTTGGCAGCTTGAATTATATTGTTGATGATACAGATAACAGGGTCTCATGGGCAGATTCTCCAAAGATAACTTGTGTGATCCTTTCAACCTTGTGGAGGAGGCGTGGGAGATGGTATTATTCTCGTGTTATTCCTGGTAAGGGTTCGTAAGTACAGACCGTTACCTGAAAGAAAATAACCTTGCTATTAGGTGATCCTGAACATGAACGATGTTCAGAGGATGGTACAAAACATTCTTATGTTTTCCCACCAAGCCCTTCCAGTCTGTGTGACATCCTCCTCTGATGGGCATCTGGACCACCTTCTTTTTGGATCTCCCCTCCGTCTTCTCTTACCTCCCACAACCCACTGATCTTCTCTACCCCATCTCTCCAAGCTCCATCCTGGAGAATCACCAGGAGACCCTCAAGGTTCTAAACATGACCCCTGCCTTTGCCCTGGTGGGATATAGCAGGCCCTAATTCTACATCCAAAGATTTGGTTTGTAGTCAGAGGGAGCAAACTTATGACCTGGGATCAGAGCTGACCTTGGAGTCTTGCGGTAGACCAGATAAATAGGGCTCCCTTCCTCTGCCTGAGCTGTGAACCGGCTGAGAAGACAGACCAAAGAGCAAGCTGATGGTGGTAATTGATCACCTTCATGAGAAAGCAGATATTGGAGAAAATGGCTGATAGCGGTAAGCAAATAGGGTTCCTCATACAGAATCCCAGAGTTAGAGGCTTACCCATGCTGGACTAGGATAGGCTGCCCGTCATCAGGGCAGAACCCAGTGGGCAGGTAGCTCAAAAGGGAAAGGGGAGGTAGGCACTGGGTGATGAACGCCAAGTTCCTTCTTCTAAACCCATCAATAAGGTGAGTTATTTTTCCTCTCCAGGGGAGGAATGAAGGAAGAGTGGGGAGGGCCGGGCGATACTCTTCTAGATGTCTCTTCTCAAGAAGAACCCTCCAGAAGACAAGTATGACCCCTTGACACGTTTCGTTGACCTACCTCGTTTTCAAAAAATTGACGTTGTAGGTAATGTTTAAAAAGAAGGAAATTTTGCATAAAAATCAGAATTTCTGGCTTTTCTTGAAAAGTGGAGTGACTTATCAGCACTGAATCTGTATTCCCAGGTGGCAATAACGACTCGGAGCTGCATTGTGCCTCCCCTGTAGGCAGGTCAGGGGGTCTAGTGATCGAGGCCCCGCTGCCAACTGGGGGGATGTCACTCCCTCCGATCTTGCTCATTTGTGTTGCCTGCCTGGTCCTTCCGGGTCCTTTAGTTTGTGGCCTCTGCTTTACCTATGTAAGTCTAGAGTGGAGTGTCCACAGGACCAGCAATCTTGTTTCTTGCTAATATTGCCCACCTCTACTGATCATTGTCTCATTTTGATATGTTATTATCAAAACAAAAAAAAAACACAAAAAATATATTATTAACAAAGTCTTAATCTTTTTATCCTCTCTTACTAAAGACCTCTTCCATACCAGAGGCTTTGAGTTGGAGAAGATAAAAGAGGTGAGGGAAAAGGAAAATCCTGTCCTATTAAACAAAGGAAGAACCACGGCCAGAGGTTAAGGAGGCTGTCGAGGTGAACTGCAGAAGGAAGACACCCCTGCGGTCCTTTGCCGTCACTCCCCTGCACCCCAGCTACAGTTAGTTCTGCTTTACTGGGCACCATCGATCCAGACGAGCGACAGATTGCACATCTGAGTGTGAGATCCCGAAATACACTTTGCCTCCCTAGGGTGACCAGTTAGCTAGAAGCCACAGCCCAACTGGATTCACAGCTGCTTTTCCAGGGCTAGTGATGGGTGGCGAGGAGCAGTGACAAGGAGAGAAGGTAGTCAAGAGTCTGTTATTATAGCCTGCCTGAAACTCTTCTGTTTCTTCCAGAGGTACAAAGGGGTTAACTCAGGGAAAAGCAGGGCAGTATGAAGCAAGTCAGACCTCATTCACACATTCCTCCTCTTACTCCGCCCACCAATCTGTGGGATATACCTATGCTTTCCTTAAGGACTTGGCATAGACCAGAGGGAAAGATGGTTGCTAAGACGGATGGATAGATGGATGGACGAGTGTACCAATGGATTGATGATTCATCTCAGGGGATTTTGCAAGTCTCCTCCATGTGTTTGCAGCAGAAAACATTTTGATTTGTTTTTAGACTCCTACTTTTAACACCTAAGGTTCAAATATCAAGGCTGAGAAAGCAGAGATACCCTGTCTTCAATAAGTGGGAAGTGGAGATTAAGAGCATGGGCCTTGGAGTCATTTTCTCCTCATTAACGTCTCTGAGCCTTGTTTCTTCATGTATAAAATGATAATAATAGTACCTTTCCCAAAGATGGTTGCAATTAGAATTAAATAATTTTTGGAAAATACCAATAACTCAGTGCCCGGCAGATGGCAAGCACTCAGGACGTGATAACCCTAATTCAACTGAGAGAATTCTGTTTATATTGAGCACTCATTCCGTGCCTAGCTCTATCATGGGAATTAGATGTGTGATCGTGGCTACTAACAAAATTGGGGGATGGGTGCCTGCAGAGTATGGTCATGAGATAAAGTACAGGGGTATACTGACATGACTGTAACTGAGAATCCTCTATACATTCTGCTGCTGTTGGAAGGGGAGAAGGCTCCTGTGGCTGGAGCTGTTGAGAAGGGTGTGAGTAGGTAGAAGGAAAAAAAGTGGGGAGGAATTCCAGCTAAGGGAAGCCACACCCAGAGGGAACAAATCAGGCGTGATTATGCTGTTCGCTGGAGACGGACAGAGCTGTGGCTGCTGGTCAATTTCCTTCTAACCCACATCTAGAGAACTTCTCCTAAGAAGGAGATTCTGCACTGAGGCCTTTCAACTGAGTCCTGTCACTTGTGATTGTTTATTTATTTGTTTATTTATTCACTTATTTATTTGTTTTTATTGAGGTCACTTTGTTTTATAACATGATATAAATTTCAGGTGCACATCATTGTATTTCAACTTCTGTACAGACTACTCGTGTTCACCACCAAAAGTCTAGTTGCTGTCTGTCATGGAACAAACACGCCCTGTCACCCCTTTTGGCTCCCCCCGCCTACCTCCCTGGTAACCACCAATCTGATCTCTATATCTTTGTGTTTGCTCATTTGTTCATCTTCCACATATAAGTGAGGTCATACAGTATTTGGCTTTCTCTGTCTGACTTATTTCGCTTACCGTAATACCCTCAAGGTCCATCCATGTTGTCACAAATGGCAAGATTTCATCTTTTTTTATGGCTGAGTAGTATTCCATTGTATATATACCACATCTTCTTTATCCATTCATCCACTGATGTGCACCTACGTTGTTTCCAAGTCTTGGCTATTGTGAATAATGTTTCCATGAACAAAGGGGTGCATATGTTTTTTTGAATTAGTGTTTTCGTGTTCTGTGGATAAATACAGTGGAAGAGGCGGATTGTATGGTAGTTCTATTTTTAATTGTTTGAGGAATTTCCACACTATTCTCCACAGTGGCTGCACCAGTTTGCACTCCCACTACTTGCTAGTTATTTTACCCGGCCTTAGTCACTTCAACCATTCTGAGCCTCAGTTTTCTTCTATAAAACAAGAAGCATTCTGTTAATCTCATTCAGTATTGTGATGTTAATGAGGTTGCCAACAAGGAAGGCCTTTGTAAATGGAAAAGCATTGTACAAATGTAAGGGCTGGTTGGTGATAGCTTTTTCACTTGGTGGCCACAGGGGACTGTTTAGAACCGTGAGCAAATCATTCCCTTGCTGAAAACTCCTCCAGTGCTCCCCTATTACACTTAAACCCAAGACTCTTACCCTGTCCCACTGGACTTTATACAGTCTGGCCCAGGGCATCCACTCGCTTTTGTTCCACCAAAGGCTGAGCCATTCCTACCCCAGTGCCTTTGTACTTTCCGCTGTGTCTGCTGGAAACTCATGGCTGGCTCCCTGTCCTCATTCAGGTCTGGTCTCAGAAGCCATCTTCTCAAAGAGGCTGCCCTAGGCCACCCAATCAAAGGTATTGTCACCCCCACTCCCACTCTCCAGCCATGCTCTCATTTTGTTTCATTTCCCCTGTATTGTTTATCGCTATATGAACCTGGTTATTTATTGTTTACGTGTTTGTTAACTCTACTCCTCCCCCTCCCACATATAAGTTCCTTCCAAAAGGATCTGGTGTGTCTTGTTCACAGCCCTACCAGGGCCCCAAGAGGTGCTCAATAAAAAGTCACTGGCCAAGTTTAACTACTGTCCCCCAACCCCCAACACTTGGCACAGATGAGTTCCATTCGTGGGCAAGACATTTACAATTCACCACAGACTTCTAAACCAGGAGAGCACGCACCACGTCGCGCTCCGTTAACACCTGCTGCGCTGAACAACCACGAATACTGAGTCAGAACATTACCAAGAAGAAGGCAAAACAACACGTTCGGTCTGTCCACAGCAGCAGCAGTCGCGGCGAGACCTGTCCAGCTCTCAGCTGCGTGGTTAGACAAGGACGGGTGGGTGGCAGCTGACTTGGAGCGGCCGAGAAGGCCTTTGCTGGACGTGGTGGGTGGCTGGTTAGCGAGGGAATTTGTGCCTGACTGGCCCTGCCCACGGAGATGCTGTCCGAGGGAGGTGTTGGCAGATCCGTGATGCCCCGTGCTGTTCTGCAAACTGCTGTGGCTGCTTAAAGAGCGGGTCAGCCATTAAGTGCCTCCAGCACAATGGCAGCAGCTGCTAATTGAGCAATGGAAGGAACATACTGGAAAGCAGAGGAGTTGAGTCTGAACAAAGTCCTCCATATCCTGTCCTCTCACCCCATCTCTTTGACCTTGACTCCTAACACTGTCCCCTTGTTCACTTCGCTGCAGCTGCCCCAACCTTCTTGCCTTTCCTCCGACCCACCAAGCCCATGCCTACCTCACGGCCTTTGCACTGGCTGTTCCCTCTGCCTGAAACTCTTTCCCATCAGACTTTTGCCTGGCTAGTTCCCTGACTTAGTTCATGTCTGCCTCAGAGGCTTTCTCTAGCCACCCTATCTAAACAGAACACCTGCCCTCCAGACACATTCAACTTCCTCACCCTCACTTATTTGTCTTCAAATAAAGCTGACAGTTTATTATTATCTATCTCTTTATTTACTCACTGGCTATCTCTAATCCACTGGCTGCCCCTCCGCCCCCCACCCCTGCAGTCTAGTGTAAGTTTCTGGAGAGGAGGAACCACATTTGTCTTGCTTAGTGCTGTATCCCCCTTAGAATCATAGCTAACTCAGAATATCAATAGTAACAGTTGATCCAATCGAAGAAACACGATTCAACTGAATTTGTTAAATGAATGAGTGAATGAAAGAAAGAAAAAGAAAGAAGGTTCAGGTTCAGGATGCTCTGGGTTATGAAAGCACTGAATACCAGCGATGAGTACAAAAGAGCAGGGGTCAGGGTGGGGGGTGGTGACTGCAGGTCTAGAAGCGGGGCGGTCCTGAGATGAAGAGCAGCATTTTAAGGGCTTTATGTAGGACCCAGACATACCGTCCCGCACTAAACATTTATATTTTTTCCTGTAGAAGAAGCAGACAAGATTTTGATAGTTGTCACTACTGAAGTTATTTACTTACAAATACATTTGTTAAATTAACTAAACAAGGGGGCCATTAGATTGAGTTGGCCCCATGCCATAGCAGCCTACGCAAGCAAACCAACGCCTCAGCCTGTAAAGGCCTCGGGGCTGTGAAATCAAAACCTAAGACAATACTCACAAACACCCCCTTAAGCTGTAGCCAATCATATCATTTCCTTGCTTTGCTTCCACGGATTCTCTGTAAAAGTCTTGCCCCTAGCTCCTGTCCATGGAGCTCTCCTAACCACTTCTGGTTTGGTGCTGCCCAATTTAAATTGATTTTTGCTGAAATAAACTCAAAATTGTTAATATGTCTCAGTTTATCTTTTAAGACATTTATTTTACAATTGGCTGTGATAACTCAACAATCATTACACGTACTCAGAAATTCTTGAAAGTGATAAAAAACTAACCTCCAAATTATTTTCAGTTGAGATGCAATTTTTATGGACACAAAGTTTAACAAATTAATTTTCTGGACATTTATTAATTTAAATTCTTATTTTCATATTCTGTTGTTTTTTAAAACATATTTTTTAGGCTTAAAACATTCTCCTGTGACCCCCAAGAAGCTTATAGGCCCTAGGCCTTGTGTCTAAAGCCACTGATGACTAAAAGGGCCTGGGGAGGGAGGGGAGCTGAGTTGTGGGGAAGATCTTGACTGTATGCAGTCAGGAGGGTCTGCAGCTATGGAGATCCTCAGGCCATATCACCTCCACCCAGATGGAAGAAGTGAGGATCTGGCAGTGGGTATCAGCAGCAAGAATGAAGAGAGGGAGGTGGACTCAGAGCGAGTTCAAAGACAGAGACTCTTCAGATCCAGAAGATAAAGGAGATCTGGGGAGGACACAAGGACGCTTGGTTTCCGATCCCAGGGGTATGGGGTGAGGAGGGAAAATGATAGGCTGAATTTGGGAAATATTAATGGGAAGGGCTGGGGTGTCATTTCCTTATCTGTAAAGGGGGTTTTTTAATCAGAGGTCTCCAGAGAAACAGAACCAATAGGATGTGCGTGTGTGTGTGTGGAGATACACACACACACACACACACGCACATCCTATATATATATATGTGTGTGTGTGTGTATATATATGAAAGAGATTTATTATGAGGACTTGGCTCACGTGATTATGGAGGTTGACAAATCCCAAGATCCACATTCAGCCATCTGGAGACCCTGGAGAGCCAATGGTGTCATTCCAGTCCAAAGGCTGGAAAAACCCAATATCCCAGCTTGAAGGCAGTCAGACAGGAGGAGTTCCCTGTTACTCATGGAAGGTCAGCCTTTTTGTTCTATTCAGGCCTTTGCCTGATTGGACGGGGCCCACTCATATCGGGGAGGGCGATCTGCTTTACTCAGTGAACCAACTCAAATGTTAATCTCATCCAAAATATCCTCAGATATAACCAGAATAATGTTTGACCAAATATCTGGGCATCCTGTGGCCAGTCAAGTTGACACTTAAAATTAACCATCACAGTGTGGGTGGAGTCGTAATACTACCCTTTACAGTGGCTTGTGAGAATTAAATACAAGGAAAGTACTTAGCACAGCAACTGGCATATCATGAGGGCTCAATAATTGGTAGCTGTGGTTATTAATGTTATCAAAACAGAAATTTCTGGAAGGTGATTCCTCTTACTAAGATGTGAAAGCATGTTTACACAGTGCAGTGCCTTTAATTGGTAAACACAGAATAAATATTTGTTGAATTGTTGAGTTTAGAGAGGTATTTGCCATTAGTTGAAGACCCTACATCTCTCTTCCTGGCAACCTGATGTTGGTTCAAAATTTATTCATGTGGGCCACAGCAAGCCCTGTTTTCACAAGGCCCTAAGAAAGCCAAAGTAGTCATCCCTTTGGAGCCCTCCAGTGTGAGCCTGAATTCAGGAGAGCAGCAGGCCCAGGGAGAAATATGGCAAAGACATTGTCCTACAGGTTTCCTCACAGGCCTCTCGCAGCTGGTAAGAGGCAGAGCTTATGCAGGACTTAGGACCCAAGCACGTGCTCTTCCCCACCATACTTCTCCCTATGACATAAACAGTCAGTGCGCTCACTCCTCAGACGTGGAGAATGACACCCATCTCTTCTACTACTCGAGGGTGTTTGAGGATCAAAAAGTTATGCACGTGCAAGTGTCGTATAAACTCCACAAGCTACACAGATGTAAACTCCACTCAGTTTGTTACTGTAATCAAGGGCAGCACGGCCAGCTCACAGGCACATTCCTGCGTCCACAAATATTGAAGAAACACCTACTAGGAGCTGAGAACTGTGCTAGGCATCCTGGGAAGCTTTGGGGGTGGAGAATAAACTAGACACATACTCACTCCTTGGGACCTTCTCAGTGAGGCCGTCTCTGATTCCCATAGTCCCAGACGAGATCCTTCGTGAATAGCTCCTTCAGAACTCTGCTTCTTTTCTTTATAAAATTTCAATTGCTCTGTTGTTCTGTGCATATTTTAATAATTAATTAATATCTGTCTCTGCGGCTTAGATCTTAAGTTCTGTCAGGGAGGAATCTGTCTGGTTTTGCTCACCATTGTGGATCCATGCCTACTAAGGTGCCTGGCACACACTGGGAACTCAGAAACAGGTTGTAGAGTGAATGGATGGATGGGTAGATGGATGGATGGACAAATGCTTTCTAAGTGCCCAGGATGTATGTGAAATAATAAAAATATATATATGTTTGTCTCTGCCCCTGGTTCCTGGCACAGAACTCCTAAAATCCTTGTAATTTTCTCAGTGATAAGAGCACTAGGAGCGTCTTTTGTTCTAATGTTTGTTCTTTGATCCCAGTTTCTGACACAGAGCTCCTAAATCTCTAGGAACTTCCAGGGTGATAGGAAGGTCTTTTGTTCTAATAAGGCGACTCTTGAAGGGCTCCTGGATGGGGGCTGGTCACCAGAAAGACGAAGCCATGACTAGAAGCTTGGAACTTTCAGCCTCATCTCCCATGCTCCAGGAAGGGGAGAGGGGCTGGAGATTGAGCTAATTTTTGATCATACCTACGTTAGGAAGCCTCCATAAAAATCCCCAAACTACAGGGTTCAAAGAGCTTACATGATGATGAACACATCCATGTACAGCGAGGGTGGCACACCCCAACTGCACAGTGAAAGGAGCTCTCGTGCTTGGGACACTTCCAGACCTCATCCTATGTATCTCTTCATCTGGCTGTTCATCTGTATCCTTTATCATATTCTTCATTATATAATAAACCGGTAAACGTAAGTGTTTCACTGAGTTCTGTGACCTATTCTTGCAAATTATCCAACCTGAAGAGGGAGTCTGGGAACCCTAATTTATAGCCAGTCAGTCATAAGTACCAGGGACAACCTGGGCCTTGTGATTGGCATCTGAATGGGGACAGTCTTATGGGGCTGAGCCCTTAACTTGTGGGATTTGACATTAACTCCAGGCAGATAGTGTCAGAACTGAATTGAAATATAGGACACCTGGCTGGTGTCAGAGAATTGGTTGGTGTGGGAATAAAGCCACACATCTGGTGTCAGAAGTGTTGTGAGTGTGGTGTTAGTGTGAGAATAAAGGAAAACAGTGAGTTTTTCCCAGACAATGCATAACACTGGACAAAGTGCCTTAAGGCTCAAATGTTCATGATCGTAATGATTGTTCAACATGACATTGGGGCAAAGGATTCGGATTGAAATCCTCATTAGGTAGCAACTAAAAGTCAGTCAGCCATCCCCTCTGAGCTGACAGAGTTGAGACTGAGTATTATCTTCTGAAGCAGCTAACTGTTGCATGCAGAGGAGGGAAGGGGAGGGCTCCTGGGCCCAAATCAAGAGCGCCAAAGACTGTAGTGTCCCTTCCCCAGGTCCCAGACGCTCACACAACGTGGCCCGAGAGATTAGTGCTGGCCTTCCTGTGGCTCCTTGATGCCACCATCCAGCTGTTATCTGGCCCAACCCGCTGCCTGGCCTTGGGGAAGCTGAGCCACGCCCTGCATCTGAGGGGCCTCATCACCTTTCTGTCACAGCCACCTCCGGTACTGCCAGTGGAGGAAGTGCTCCACCAGCCACAGGACACGGGGGCACTTGGTGTCCAGAACCACCTCCCACCGTCAGCTGCCTCCAGCTGTCTGGGCGCCATAGGTGTGGAGATTCACCTTCATATCAAAAGGTGTGAAACTTGCAACATGTTTCCTGCTAACTGGATGAGTCGTCTTCTGCTTTCTTTGAGCTCACACTTCCCCTAGAGAGAAAGTGATGGGTGGGGGGCAGGTTCCACTGAGAGAGGCCAGCCTCATGAAAGACTCTCAAGCTTTCTGGCTGGAGACATCTCAGAAGGGGTGTGCCAACTCTCTTCAAATATTTGAAGAGTTTCCACATAGAACAAAGATCAGACTTATATTTCCTATGATTCTGAAGAGCACAACAAGAACCAAGTGATGGCCCCAGAGAGACAGCCTTTGACTCTATGAAAGGAAGAAGTGTCCATCAGCCAGAACTTTCTGAAAAGGAAATGGGCCACCTAGTCAGGTAGTGAGTCTTCTGTTCCCGGAGGTGTTCAAGACCGGCCTTGGTATGTGTCATATAGTCCGTTCTACCATGTAATGAGGGGTGTTTCATGGGCTTGCTGTTTCCGAGAAAGAGCTGCTGCTGGGAGTAGGGGAGAGGGCTAATCTAATGTGAAAAAATAATGGAAAGCCATTAGTAGCTCAATATGTGGGTACTGAGCTCTTACATGCCCTAAGGACTAAACTAAGTACTTGTAAGCATGGCCATTGAATCCTCACAACCATCTTGGGCATTGAGTCCTATAATTATCACCCTGTTAGAGACAAGGAGACTGAGACTGAGAGACGTTAAGTAATTTGCCCAAGGATGCACAGCTAGGAAGTGCAGAGCTGGGACTCAAATTGTAACAGCCAAACTATTACCCATCCTGCTATAGTACCCTCCTCACCTCTGCCTCCTCTCTACCTCCCCTCTCCCTTCTATTAGAGCACAAAAACTATTAGAGCATAAAGAAGAGATTCCTCCCAGGAAGTTCATTAGAATAAGCCCCAACACAGAACAGCAACTCTAACAACCCAAAATGCCCTCATGCGGGGAGTGGGGAGAATTGCTGCATTTGAGTGTGATTTGCAAATCACCTCCAGAGAGAGAAAGCGAGAGAGTCTTTCTGCAAAGTGAGCGCCAATTTTAAAACACCCACATCCTCTGGCCTCACTCCCTCCTCCCCAAAGGCTCTTCTGGCCTTGTTGAGGCAAAAATCCCTTCGCCTTCATTTGCATTGTTCTTGGGAGGAGGAAAGTGAGCAAGCCGTAAAGTCCCTCCACTGAGAAGAGAGTCAGATCACACCTTCAACTTGACCAGCCGTGACTTCGTGACTTCGTGGGAATTTGGCTTAAGGGTCCAAAACGAGTCAAACTAATTAGTCAGCCTTTCCCCCAGAGAATGTAGACACGATCCTTTGCAAGAAAATGAGTGTGTCCCACCCACCGGCATGAAATGAAATGCTGGTCACCAAAGAGAAAAGGGAAAACTGGGAAGAGCTGTGGCTTTTTTCTTTTCTTTTTATTAATTGAGATGTAACTGACATACAACATTGTGTTAGTTTCAGGTGTATAACATAATGATTCGATATTTGTGTATATTACAAAATGATCACCACAATAAGTCTAGTTAACATCCATCACCACACATAGTTACAAAATGTTTTTTCTTGTGATGAGAACTTTTAAGATCTACTCTCTTAGCAACTTTTAAATAATATGATGTATTATTAACTATAGTCGCCATGCTACACATTACATCTCCGTGACTTGTTTATTTTGACCACCTTCACCTATTTTACCCACCCACCCCCATCCCCCACCTCTGGCAACCACCAATCTGTTCTCTGTATCTATGAGTTTGTTTGTTTGGGTTTTTTTTTCTGTATTTTTGTTTGTTTTAAATTCCACATATAGGTCAGATCATAATGCCCTCAAAGTCTATGCATGTTGTTGCAAATGGCAAGATTTCCTATTTTATGGCTGAATAATATTCCATTGTGTGTGTGTGTGTGTGTGTGTGTGTATACATATGCCACATTTTCTTTATCCATTCATCCATCGATGGGCTCTTAGGTTGCTTGGCTATTGTGAATAATGCTGCAATGACCACGGTGCAGTGGGTGGGAGGGGTGTAGGGGGAGTGGCGGGGGTGCCTATATCTTTTTGAGTTAGTGTTTTCATATCCTTCAGATAAATACCCAGGAGTGGAATTGCTGGATCACAGGGTAGTTCTATTTTTAAGTTTTTGAGGAAACGCCACACTGTTTTCCACAGTGGCTGCACCCGTTTACATTCCTGGTGTCTTAATGTGCCCCCGGCACTGGACCTGGAGCTCTGGGGAGCAGAGTCAGGCCGGGCCTCTGGGCTGCCATCATTTGTCAAACCACTTTCACCCAGAGATTCAGGGAGGCCCTGGAACTGTGAGATGTTGCCTCCCAACTGCACCTGGAGAACCACAAAGAATTTATGTATGGCCAGGTCATTTTCTAAAGCATTTCTCTATGCTCTGCAAAGCAATTTGTTATCAGGATCTGAGGCTCTTAAAATCCTCGAGCCCTGGTTGGATCCAGAGGTCAGACGGTATTAACTTTTTCTAACGCCGTCTTCCCCTGACGTGCCTCACGAAGTGCCTCCTTGTCTATGGGTCCCTGTTCTAGGATGCTCAGAGCAGGCGTCCTGCTCAATCCCAAATCATCATTTCTCCACAGGGTCCTGGCGGGGGCTGGAGAGTCATGACTTTTGTTTGCGGGAGAATGAAAATAATTTTCATCTCCATGAAATGTCAAAACCAAGCAGCATGTACGTGGCTCTCCCCCGCCTCCCGGGGCCCAGGCCGCTGTGGCCCCGTGCTACCAGGGATGAGAGAGAAGTGCGGCGCGAGGGCTATTCGTCATTAGAACAACACCGCCAGCAGCACTGCGCCCTGGCCTTATCGGAGCCGGAGGCCTAGCTGGATTCTATTAATTGCCGAATGCTGTTGGGTTTGGCAGATACAGGAAGCAGTTTACATGGCTACACAGTGCCCCGGCTCACAGTCTCTCTGAAATGGTATTATTGTAGCGGGATAATTGTGATTAGGGACAGTTCCCCAAGGAAGACCAGGCCTTTGATGATTGAGTCACTTCCTCCCCACTCGGCTTCAGCGCGATAGTGCGGCTCACCCAGCAGACACACACCCTTTGCTAGCCAGAGTCCTGCCCCACAGCAAGGTCCCCAGCAGGGCAGCTGGGCCCCATCCGAGCTGGGATCCTCGGAGAAACGGGGGCAGGCCGGAGACCCCCCTCCGCCCATTTCTTTTCTAGGTGATGACACAGGCAAGCTGGCTAATGGTCTCAATTGTGTGTCTCCAACTTCTGGGAGAGCACGTGCTTTGGCAATTGAGAGACCAGGCTTTATGTTTACTGGCTTGTGTGACCTTGGGAAGTCCTCTCTTTGAGCCTCAGTTTCCCCATTTGTAAAGTGGTGATGACAAGAGAATCTACCCCAAATGATTGTTCTGAGAATTAAATAGGATTACTTTAATGTTTGTAAGCACTTAATAAATACCAGCTGTTATTATTGTTGTTGCTGTTGCTGTTAAGAATGCCTCTCCTTCCCCTATGCCCCCAAAGCAATAGTCTGCTGAGGGCCGATCAAGTGGCCTTCATTTGGTGGAAGTGCAGCCCGCTTCAGGGGTGAAGATCCGGGAGGGACAAGGCTGGCTAGATTTGAAAGCCTGGACTGGGGTAGGTCTGCACCTTGGCTTCCTCAGGGGTGAATTCTGGGCCCAGGGCTCCCCGAGAAACAGAACCCAGCTTTCCCCCTGTGCTTGGCATGTGGTCTCCAACTCCATGGGGTGCTGCCCTAGCCCACCCACTCTGCTGATGGTGTTTATCCAGAACCGCCTCTCATGAACTGTCCTGAATCACGCTTATCTCAGCCTCCGTCAGCTTCTGCGCACATGGGTGGAAACAGTGTTTGCCCAAACAGGGGCCTCCGCCCTGTTACTGGAACCCAGGAGTGGGCCCGCCACTGCCTTCAGAGTGACAGGGGGTCGGAGAGGCATGGTGAGCTGCCCGCCGAGGATGCACACTGCCATGCCCAGGGTGCATAAAAGCCAAGTGACTGACAGCGTGACGGGTTTTAGAGGCAGACGTCTGTGGTCCACACCTGCCACTTACTGGCTGTGTGCTCTCAGGAAAGTCACTTTTCCTCTCAGAGCCTCAAATTCTTCATCTGGTAAATGGGGATAAAAATACCTCTCTCGGATGCTGCGGTCAGGATGAAATTAGGTTTGTATGCAAAATGTTCGGTGCAGTCCCTGACACGTAGAAAACACTTAATACGTGGGAGCCAAAGCTGGTGAGCCAGGTGGGCCGAGCAGAGCACCGAGCACCACCCACAGGCTCTGGGCTCCAGGAAGGGCAGAGCTCCCCTAGCCCCAGAAGTGCTCCGGTACCTAACGTGTCTAGGAAATGCCAGCCAGACCCAGAGCCCCAAACATGGGCCACATCCAGCAAGCTCGTAAGGGCAGACACCACGTTTGTTCTGTTTACCACTGTACGCTCCGTACCAGTGCATTTGATTCTCACGGCTGCTGTAACCAATGGCCACAAACTTAATGGCTTAAAACAGCACCAATTGATTATCTTACCCTTCTGGAGGTCAGAAGCCTGAAATGGCTGCATTCCCTCTGGAGGCCCTGGGAGGGAGTCTAGAGGCTGCCTGAATTCCTTGGCTCGTTGCCCGCTTCCTCCATCTTCAAAGCCAGCAGTGGAGCATCTTCAGACTTGACTCTGACTCTCACTGTAAGGACCTGTGATTACATTGGGCCCGCCTGGATAATCTAGAATACTCTCCCCAGCTCAAGGTCAGCTGATTAGCAACCTTAATTCCGTCTGTAAACTTAACCCCTCCCATGCTATGTAACATATATCCACAGGTTCTGGGGACGAGAATCTGGGCATTTTGTGGGAGCCATTATTTTGCCTACCACACCTAGTATGAAGCAAAGTGGATAAAACATCAGATAATAACATGGACTGGACAGCTGTCTTGGACTGAGCTTCCTGCTAAGGAAGGCCAGAGGATATTACAGTCTACCCCAGGACACAGAACATTCTCTTGAGAACAGTCATGACCACATTACAAGTGACTACAACCTAGAGAGTGGTGACAGGGTTCAAAAGCCCCTAGAGGTGAAGAGCATCTGGTCACAGCTCAGTAAATCATAGTATTTATTCAGCAAATATTTTGAGCATCAATTAGGTGCTAAGTGCCAAGGAGGGAGGGATGAATAACATTACTATTGCTGCCCTCTAGGAACCTGCAGGCTTAGGGAAACCCCCTAGAAGAGGTACGGATGGAGCCAGGGTTAGACATGGGAGAAGGCCAAGGATTTGGGGAGATGGTGATGGTTTCGTGAGGTACTTCACATGGGTGGTTACGAGCACAGAATCTGCAGCCAGGACTGCCTGGGTCCAGAGTTTGGCCCTGCCATGTACCAGCTGTGTGACCTTTGGAAAGTTTCTTAACTTCTCTGTGCCCCAGTTATCTCGTTTAAAAAAGGGGATAATACTACCTATGTCACAGGGTGGTTGGGAGAATTACACGATCAAGTACATCTAAGTGCTTAGTGCAGTGTCTGGCACGTTGTAAGTGCTACGTAAGTGTTAATATGATCGTCCACTTCTCATCCCTCTCTCCATCTTAAAATAGCAAGCAAGGAGTGAGGGATATGCAAGCAGATACCAGAAGGGAGACAGTTGAGACAACTAATGGTCTCTGGTAGGGATGGAATTTTCAGCTTTTAAATTCTCCCAAGGTGGGAAAAAATACAGTTTTTACTGATGGCTGTTGGGTCACAATTTGTCTTCATGCAGATTTCCTCATGACCCCCTGATGTAAACAGACCAAGTGGCATCGAGTTATACCTGAGCAGCTCGGACTTGCCCCGAGTAGACCAAACTTGGGCCTTGTTCCTTGCAGGCCCCCGGCACCTGGCCCCCAATGCTAGGGGGTGGGGAGCAGGGAAGCAAGAAGCTCCAGGCCCAGGCTGGGGTAGGGGGGCCCAGCTTTCTGGGGCAAAGTCCCCTTTGGCCACTGGAATCTTTTACCCAACAGATCCAGAAACGCCATTCTGGCTCCTAGGTGTCCTAAGTGCCCACCCTTCCTCAAACTCTGGGCTAATGGTTGAGCAGTGAGCAAACCTCTCTGTTATCATGGAGGGCTAAAACTGGGTTGTTTAAAGCATTTTCTCGTTGGAGGTGCAGTAATTGCTCTCTGATCAGACAGGAAGTCCTATTGCTTGAAAGGAGCCAGTGTTATCAAGAGAAAACACATCAGCGCCTACCCTCTCGAGAAGGGAATTGTGAGTAATCAGCAAGGCTCCTCCCCAGCTGGCCGCGGGGCCTTTGTTCAGACGGCGGACAGGTCAGGGAAAGTTTGA
Source organism: Ceratotherium simum simum (assembly GCF_057802395.1). NCBI lineage: Eukaryota > Metazoa > Chordata > Mammalia > Perissodactyla > Rhinocerotidae > Ceratotherium > Ceratotherium simum. Next base: position 31,952,879 of record NC_141933.1, read on the forward strand.
GCAGGCTGTGCTTTGAAGGGGCGGGATCAATTCCAATCCTTTCTCTTCATATTTTCCTCTCCAGGGGCAGGCCTTCCCTGGGGAAGGAGACTAACCTGGGTAAATTGTTCTGAAGCCATCAGACAAATCTGATTACATTGCTCTCTTACTCGCAGCCCATCAAGGACACCCCGTTGCCCTCAGGATCAGGTCCAATTTCTTAATATGGCTTATAAGGCCCTTTATCACCTGGCCTTGGCAGCCCCCCTCTTCCTCCTGCTTTGTGTGCCATCCCTCCCAACCACACTGGTCTCTCTAGTTCTGTCAGTACCTGGAAGGCACTGTCATGGCACTGGGAGCACCATCTCTACACACTATTGCCAGCTGGGCCTAAGACATTGCCCATGAGCTCAGGAGACCTGACGTGACAGACAGGAGAGGGAAGTCCTGCAGAAGTCGTGAAATGACCGAGACAGCCCCGACTGTGACAAACTTGCCCGAGCCAGCCCCACAACCTAGAAGCTAATCTCAGCGTGGCTTTCTATGTGTTCTCGTCCCTGTCTGTGTGCTTCCTGAGGACAGGACCGGGAGATGATGTGAAGGCCAGAATGATGGTGCTGACCGTAGGTGCTCAGCCAGTGCCAGCACTAAAAGTACCATTTCTTGAGCACATGCTGTGCACCAAGCTGTGCTGAAGACTTTGTCTTCTCTTATTTAATCCTCATGGTGACCCTGAGAGGTGGGTATTATCACCCCCCTTTTACAGATGAGAATGTCGAGGTTCACCAGGGTGGCCATTTGCTCAGGGCTGCACAGCCAGGAAGTGGTGGAACAGAAACTCAAACCCAGGTTTTTCTGAGCCCAGACCCATCCAGAACTCCAAGGCATACCGCTTCTGATGTGTGGACGTGTGCGTGGAGGCTCCAGGGAAGGCAGGTCAGACGTGATCGGGGTCGGGCGTCTTTGGTTTGGCTTTACTTCAAACAGAGAGGACAGCAGGGAAACTGAAGCCCCCACTTCCCTTCTCTGAAGACCAAAGCAAGGCCAAAAATAGGAGAGACAGGAAGCATTTGATCCCAACGCGTCAAACGAGCACAAACATCCTGCCGACTTCGCCATCAGGGAGTGCCCCAGAGCAGCTGCTGCACGCGGGCTGGTCAGGAGGTCAGCCCGCTGGGCAGTGCCCAGCCAGACCCCTGAGGCTGACATGGGTCTGGGTCTGCTGGCCTATGTCTAGGGCTCTTAGAATGTTGGACATCAGAGCACACAAGGTGCTTAGAGATTGTTGTGGCCAAAACAATGCACCTTGCAGACCTTCGGCTACAGGAGGCCCCAGCTGCTTGCTCTGAAATCCATTTCTGTGTTTACTCCAAGGCCACGCTTCCCACGGGCTGCTCCCAGATGGCAGAGCACAGCCAAGATGCTAAGGCAGACCTATTCCTGGGAGACACCGGACTCCTCTGACAGCTGCCTTTGGCCTGAGGACTCCCTGATGGCCTTCTGAACCTGCCTTAGATTTAGGGCCATCTAGGATGCTTCCACTTAATCTGCCTTCTCTGTCTTCTTGACTCCGAGTCAGTCTTGCACCGTGGTCTGAGGGCTCTCCCAGCCTTTCTCAGCTTCCTCCTCATTGTCTCTCTCAGGCATTTCTCATTGTAACATCCTTGCATGTTCAACCCTCTCTTGGCATCTGCTACTTAGAGGATCTGGACTAACTCAGGGATCATCTGCTCATTGCCTCATTTTATAGTTGAGAAAACCAAAGCTCAGAGAGGCAAAGGGATTTTTCTGAGGTCACACAGTAAACAGGAAATGGGTCTCCCAGCTTACAGGCCATATCTGTTTCCTTCACATCACGTGTGTTTGAAATAGGAGGGGAGAGAAGTGATGAGACTTGTGTGAGAGTTTCTTCAAAATAAGGCCCCTCCCACACTCACTCCCAGCTCCCTCTAGCTCAAGAGACCCAGAGGGAAAGACAGTGTCTGTCTTATTCACCCATTTGTCCCAGACACACCAGTCTCCAAAGCTTGAGCTCTTAACCACACTGCCTGCCTGACTGAATAAATGCGAGAGCACCGTTCAGAGGAGACGGGTCATCACTGCTTTTGCAGTCAGGGCCAGTAAAGTGGATGGATGTCCACAGCAAATGTGTACAGAGAGCAGATCAAAAGATAACCAGACGGGGCAGGGCTCTTCCCAGCCAGAGAAAAGGTCTGCTCAGGGCCCTCTCCCCGCTGGGGCCCGAGCTGACCTGTCAGTTAAGAGGCGTCCTACTAATTTCTTCCGCAGCTGACCTGGGGCTGGGTCTGCTTCACAGCTTCCAGCAGGCTAATTGCCACCATCTCCACAGCGATGCTGAGCTCAGTTCCTGATCAGGTGGTTCCTTAATCGTCTCCCATTGCCCTGCTGACACGGGAAGGCAGGCCTGACTTGCCGCGTGTTAGTGCACCGAGTGAGGCGGGGCTGTCACCCCCGCCTCACAGCCTGCACCATTAGTGGACCGAGAATCAATAGTGTTCAGTAACCCTTGTGGCCCTGAAAGCGTTCATTTGGCACGTTTGCTGTTTGTCAGGCAGCTCCTTTCTCTAACGTCCCTCGGTCCACGGCCCTGGCGGCCGAGTCTCTCCTCCTTCCACAGAGTGCTGAGCGGAGTTTGCAAGTTCCAGATGGCATCAGCTTGCTCTCTTTGGAACAAAGGAATGATAAGACTATACCAGGTTGTAATGAACAGCACTTTTGGTTACAGGTCTTTGGCTGCAAGCGACAGAAATCAACAGCGGTGAACGTAAGCTAAGTAGGGCCTACTGGGAAGTCACGCCAGGACTCGGCAGTGAGGCCAAGGAGCGCCAGCCAATTTCTTAAGATTCAAGGTCAGGGGTGAGAATGCCAGCTTGGTCTAGTTTGGGTCACTAGGTTTTGACCAAAGGAGGTGGGGCAACCAGATGGTGTGTACCTAACAGATGTGAGTGATGATACCAGAAGAGGAGAGAGGGTGTGGGTCAGGCAGAAAGAATGGGAGAAGTTCACTAGGTGGACAGACATCAGGGCCTGTGGGCCCATGACGGGGCTGATAACCCAGTGTATGGTGATTCAGCCGCCTCTGGCCTCAGCTCTCCACCAGGCCTGTGAAAAGTGCCTGGCACTGGACACATGTTCAGTGAGTGGCAGCTAGTACCACTAGTGCTTGAATTCATGTTTTTGTAGCATAATCTTAGACACTAGGCAAAGCTAAGGCCCCTGGGGGAATGCTGGCAGCATGACCTAATTATCTTCTTGAAATACATGAAGAATCCTGCTAAGTGTGGCGACCAGCTCTTTTTTAAAGGATTGTTGCTAAGTTTAACAGATAATGGGAACAAGTTGAGGCTTTTGAAGACTTGAGTAAACCATAAGGGAAGAACTTGCAGCTTCTGGAAAGAGCTATAGAAAACATGTGGACCCTGCTTCTCAGCGGATGTTAAACAGAACAGAACTCCATCCATAGGGGGCACCTGACCCTCTCCCAGCTCTGGCAGGCTGTGTACATGACTGCTTGCTGAGTTGCCTGGATCCCCTTCTGGACTGCCAGCTCCTCAAGGGAGGGCTCCTTTGGGCCAGCACAGGGCGTGGCACACAGTATGCTCACAGAAAATATTTGTTGATTGAATGAATGACAGGGAGCTGATGACCTTTCAAGGTCACTGGTTGGCTAGTTGCAAAGAGCCCCATCACTGTACCACATCTACATGTAGAAGAACAGTCTCCTGTGGGTCTGCAGAGCTGACCTCCTAAAGTGGTCTTCTGGGAAGCCTTGTAACAAACGCTTATTGAATGGAGGGGAAAGAGAATGGAAGGGCCAGCAGGGAAATTCATGATTCAGAGGTGAGGCCTGGAGGAGAGGAAATGGAAGGCAGAGGGCGGGGGTGTTGACAGGAAATTCCTGTGGGGACCTCGGGGCGGGCTCGTTGTCAGGAACTTCGTTTAGTTCTGACCCGGAAACTGCTGACAAGAGGTCCCCTCCTGATTCCAACACCCATAGGCTGAGGGAGGGAGGCCAATGCTATGCTACACCTTCTCCCCAAAGACAGAATGTTCACTAGCAATGCAGGACATGTCACAGGCAACTGTGGACAACAGGCCATGTGCATGCAGGCTGAGGGGACAGATGCTGTAGGAGTTCAGATGCGCAGGAGGCCATCGTGGCCAGACGTGGTCAGGGATGGCTTCACGGGTAAGCAGGGGGTCCAGTTGGCCTCATATGATGGGGGAGATTTGGACACATGGAGGAAAAGACGCATAGGCAGAGGACAGAGTCTGAACAAAGCACAAAATTGGAAAAGTACAGTGTATGCTTCTGAGGGAAGAAGGTCCTGGCAAGCTCAGGAAAGTGACTAGTCAGAGAAAAGGTGAGAGAGGGAGGCTGGGTCAAGCCAAGGAGAGCTCTTAATATGAAGCTAAATTATTGTTTTTGATTCGTATACATTTTATAAGTACTACCTACATATGAACTAATGAATGAATGTGAAATGAACAGAGGGTGAACAGGAAGGCACGAGGTGGTGCTTCTGCCGTTTGAACACCCCTGTCCAATCCAGGACAACAGGCCTTACACAGTCGGCCTCCCGGGTGAGCGGTGCTCACCTCGGTGCCTCGGGGCCGGAGCTGCGTATGAGCTGCCTTCCACGGTCTGGCGGAGCCGGCAGCCAGGCTAAGACAAACTGGGCTGAAGCTTCTGGGGCACGCTCACAGCCGAGCGCAGGTCCCCAAAGCTCTTGTCTCTCCCGTCAGCCAACGGAGGGGTTCAGCCAAGTGGGCTAACCTGGTAAGTTAAGTAAAATAGGCTATTTCCTTTGGGTGAAATTTTAGGGATGCTGACTGCTGACGTTGAAAGCTGTTATCAGTCCATTACACCTTACTGTAAATGAAGGATCTGAAAGCATGTTTTGTCAGGGAGGCTGGAGTGGGAAAGAAAGATGTAACCTGAGTACTTGAGGAGGAAGATCCTCAGAGCACGCATGGAAGTCGGGGAGAGAGGGCAGAGAGGACCGGAATCCTGACAAACTTTGCCAGGGCAATTTTGTGAGCTCTAGCAACTAATCCTGATGCCAGCCAGACTGTCCAGTTATTAACAAAACTGTTCCATACTTTCAGGCTGATTACGGCACCAGCCAGATGATTTACATGACTGCATCAGACAGCTAAATCGCGGTCGCTGGCCTCTCTAGCACGTGGGGAGCTCGGCTAATCTTACCATTAGCGGGTTGCAGGGCCTCAGCAGCAGCGGCCTGCCACAGAGGGTGAGTGATGCTGTTCTCAAGATCCCAAGGAGGCCCAGGGAGTTCAGGAGGATGGAAGTGCTCATTCTTATTATAAAATCCCCTGAGAACAGCAGGCTGTGTAAAGGACAGCGTGTGGCCATTTTTCTTCTGAAGAACCTGCCTTACAGTCTCAGGCTGCATATTTCCTGGTCATAATAGTTTGGAGAAAAATATTGTGAAATGGCTGCATAAACAATTTTAATTGGCCCGGGCTCCCAAAATGTGCTATTTTTGTTCTCCTGCCAAGCTTGCTTTTTTACTAGCTAATTATGCCCAGCATTTAACTTTCGGCAAAAAAACAGGAAATAGGGCATTCATTACTTGAGTGACAACTTTTCAACAAGCCCACATTTCAACATCCATTGTGTAATTTCCTCTCCCTAGCTTACAGTTAGTTGTTCCATCAGGTCTTTGGAAACAAACAGCTCCTTCAGTGGGGGCTGGGAGCGGCTTGGTTAGTCTCAGTGCTCGCCTATCTCCAAGGCTGGCAGGGGCGGGGCTCCCAGGAGCCAGCGTGCCCATGGGAGGGTCTCCCACCTTGTTTGGGCTCCTCGCAGAAATTTTCCAACTGCTAGTCTGAGTTTGCTGCCAGATTAGGCCCTCCTCTAGGGATCTGGGCTGTGCCTATTGTTGGTGGCTCCTCCCAGGGCTCCTGGGGATTCTGGCCACTCTCAGAGGGATGCCCTCTTGACCCCTGAGGAATCACAAAAGACAGTCAACCTCAGCTTGTTAGGTAGTAACTCCTAGAAAGTGCTGTAAAGCCATGTCCTGTCTTATGAACCATTTTAAATTTTTTATTAAAAAATTTATTGCAAAGTATATCACATATGTATAAAAAGTACACAAATCATTAAGTGTACAGCTCGACGAGTTGTCCTAAAGCAAATACCTTGTGACTGCCATCCAGGCCAAGAACAGACTATGACCAGCACCCCAGGAGCCTCCCTCATGCTCCCTCCGAGTCACTGCTCCTACCATCCTCCCCAGAGGTAGCTGTCCTGACTTCTAAGACTATAGTTTAGTTTTAGGTGTTTAAATTTTATATAAATGGAACTATATATGTGTGTGTATATGAGCGGGGCCATGTGTGTATATTTTTATATCTGGCTTCTTTTTTTCTGCTTTGTTTTGTTGCTTGTAGCTGTACCTCATTCATTTTCATCACTATAGAGTATTTCACTGTATGTGTGTATCACAAGTTGTCAATTTTACAATAAACGGACATTTAGGTTGTTTCCAGTCTGTGGTTATCCTGAAAAATGCTGCCGTAAGCATTCCTGTGCATGTCTTTTAGTGTATATGCATACACATTTCTCTTGAGCTTCAACTAGGAGTGACTGCTGAGTCATACACATAGCTGTTGTGCATATTTGATTTTTATAGCTTCAGCTAAACTGTTCTCAAAGTGGTGTAAGTTGCCACTGCACTGCTTCCTTGTCAACGCTTGGGATTGTCAGTCTTTTTATTTTAGCCATTTTGGCAGATGTGTAGTGGTGTCTCAGTGTAGTTTTGATTTGCTTGTCCCTGCCTATTAATGAGGTTGAGCACTTTTTCATATGTTTATTCATGATTGGATTCAGAATAAGATAGAAGTCGAAGAACCAAGTGGTTGGAATCTGGGAAATGATACTTTAATGGGAGAGGAGGTTGCCCGAACTGCTACCTCCTGGATTCTGAAGTGATCAGCAGGGAATTGTTGAGCCCCCATGGTGGACCCGCAGCTGTGCTGGGTGATGTGGGAGAGTCAAGAAGAGCTCATCTCCGTCTCCACTCTGTCAGTGCCTTGCTTTCCTCCAAGCAGTATATCACCAGCATCCTTCTATGTCTTCACGTAGCCTACAAGATTAGTTTAAATGGCTACACTGTATTTCATTATGTAAAGGTATAATTTATTTAGTCAATCTCTTGTGGTTTTTGATTTTCACTATTATCAGCAATAATGCACTGAAAATCCTTGTGACTAAATCTTTGGGTACATCTGAGATTATTTGCTAATGCCAAGCACACTTCAAAACTATGGTACTTTGGAGGCAAACTGGAGAGCACATGGGGACATATAATGAATTGATTAGTTAATATGAGCACAGGTTCTTCCTGCTTCTTCTTTCCTTTTATGAGTCTACCCTCCACCCTTTCCAGAAGTCTGTGGCCTTCCTGATGGTGATCTAACTGGAGTGAGAGTGACAGTGGTGTCAGGGTAGATCCAGGCGGCCATCCCCTGCTGTGGCTCCTTATTGTGAAACTAATAAGAATAATAATAATGATAATGATAATAATGTATTGTGCACTTATTATATGACAAGCACTGTTTTAGATACTTCATAATAGATGTTACCATTTAATCTTCATAATTTTACGATATGGATGCTATAATTGTGCCCATTTTTTAAAATTAATTAATTAATTAATTAATTAATTTTTTTCCCCCAAAGCCCCAGTAGATAGTTGTATGTCATAGATGCACAGCCTCCTAGTTGCTGTATGTGGGACGCGGCCTCAGCATGGCCGGAGAAGCGGTGCGTTGGTGCGCGCCCGGGATCCGAACCCAGGCCGCCAGCAGCGGAGCGCGTGCACTTAACTGCTAAGCCATGGGGCCGGCCCCAATTGTGCCCATTTTTGAGGTGAGGAAACTGAGGCTTAGAAAGGTTAAGAAGTCATTGCTCGAGCAGCGTCTGCTCTGCTGTATACAGGGTCGCTAGGAGTCGGAATTGACTCCACAGCTCTAGCAACAACAACAACAGCATCTTCTTAGGTTTTTCTCCCCCTCTCTAACCCTCAGGCTGACTCTGCCTGTCTCCAGCTCAGCAGATTCAGTCACTCATTAATTCAGCAAATATTTATTGACTCTCTGGGGTGTGCCTGGCGCTGTGGCTGTGAAGAAGACATCCAGAAGCCCAAGGAGACGAAGAAACGCTCTGACTTGGGACCCAGGAGCCCTGCCTCTGCCGGCTACTCTCTAAGTAACTTTGGACGTGTATTCAACCTTCCCTGGGCTGCAGTCTCCCCATCAGTGGAGTCAGCACCTTGACCTTGAAGATCACCAAGGTCCCTTCAGAACCCCCAGAAGAAAGACGATTCTGGCACACCAGGCACTCCTAAAATTTCAATCCTCACTTCAAGTTTATTTTCTGTCTTTTGCCTTTACTGCTGGCTGGCTTACTCTTGCCGTAATTTATTTAACTGAGCCGTGCTAAGCAGTTTGGAACTGAGTTTGCATGAATCACTGTCCATAAAATCAAGTTAAGTGGATTTCATTCCACACGGAACACCTGTGTATATACTCAGGGAGAAGAAGCTGTGTTTTCTTGGCCCTTCCAGACCCCTGTTAGAACTGCTTCCTTACAGAGATAGCACTCACCCTGTATTTATAGTCCATTGTTATGACAGCCTCCTTCAGAGAACTGAAGGTAAAGTGCTGGATGCAATTTTTACTTCAGATCATTTTACATAGCTTCCCTGTTTCTCTCTCTAGCTGGAAAAGCTGACATTGATTTCTTCTATTGTATCAGAGTTGGCAAATATCAGATTCAACTTCATTCAGTCCTTCAGCAAATATTTATTGAATGTTATGTGAAGTCACAGGGAGCTAGGTATAGGGGTGGGGGTTAAGGGGAGGTGTCATACCGCTCAAAGACCCACAAACTGCGAAGTATTAAGTAACAACAATGCAAAAGAACATGCCAGGCAGAAAATGGGAAATTCGACATGTTGGGTGGAAGAAGAAACCAATGAAGGTGAGTGATCTGGAAAGGATTACAGAGAGTGTGGGGAGAATGCTGAGCTTGTGAGGGGGGTTCTGTTTGGACCACTGCCGGCACTTCCCTCCTCCTCCTTCCCGTCTGACGGAACTTGCACCAGAATCATTTCAGTTCACCATTTTGTAAAAGGATGTAATAAAAAAAAAAAAAAAAACAGTTTTGAGTGGGGATGAGCATTTATAGGAAGAAATGCCCAAAGGGTCTGCTTCGGTGCTTGTGAAAATACATTTTTGGAGCCAGTGTGTGGGATTATAAAGGGATTTATTTCATTTTGTAACACAGCCAGAAAGCACAGGCAGACTGTGACTAAAATGGCGGTGCAAGGGACTGGCTATTTGGATCTTTGTTTTTATTTTCTATCTTAATAGAAAATGTGCAATTTTTACTCTGCCACAGAATAAACATTTCCCGATTTTCCTGGCCAAGTTCAAGTGATTGTGAAAATTCTCTTCCGTTTACCGTCTGGGACTCTGCAGACATACTGGGGTGCTGGGGAAGGTGTGGCGGGCCCCCCTCCGCTGACGCCATGCTGATGGCCATGCAGACCTTCTGAGAACACGGAGTGCTTCAGAAGACTTGACGCTTCGGATGCACCTGTCTTTGTATCCAGGCCACAAGCAAAATTTGCTTTGCTCAATGGATTCTGTTTGTTGTGCTGTCTTGCGATAAGACACATCCACATTTCCCGGCAACCACTTGGGAAACTTAAATTCCCAGACGGTGCTTAAGGCTGAGTAGTCTCTGCCAAGAGACCCTAGCAGCGCCACCTCTGCCCGGGAGGAGTAATACAATGCTCTACTGAGCAGTGCTGTCCCAGGGAAATATAACGAGTTACATATGTAATTTAAAAATTTCTAGTAGTCACATAAAAAAGTAGAAAGAAACAGGTGAGCTTAATAATATATTTTTGACCCAATATATCTAAAATATTATCAACATATAAGTAATGTGAAAATTATTGAGATATTTTACATTCCTTTTTTTTCATAAGTCTTCAAATCCTGATGTATATTTTATACTTTAGCGTATCTCAATTCAGACTAGCCACATTTCATGTGCTCACTAGCTGTGTGTGGCTAGTGACTACCGTATTGGACAGCACGGTCTAGAGTTCTCTACCAATCTTTCCACAGACCTCTTGGAGTGCTGGAGGGTCTTTTCTTTTAACCTTTGTAGGCAATGAAGATCCCAGCCTTTTGGCCTGGACTAGGAATAGCTAAATACTTGGCCCTCCAAGTGTATAGTTGTCCCCATTACTCCTAGAGATAGAGACTGGTAAGTTTCAGGGGCCTCGCATTATCGTTCCCATCCCCCCCCCCGCCCCTGCTTATGCCACACTCATACCTTGTCTATGTTTCATGCTCTGGCCCTTTCTGTACTTTACCCTTTAGAACTTACTGTCCCTGGATCCCCCTTCCCTCAGGGTCCTACTCAAGGCTTGGGGGATAATGGTAATAAAGGGCTAGTGGTCAGAATAAACTGGGGTACTCTTGGGTACTAGCATGCACCAACCCACTTCAAAATTACAATCCTCCTGCAGATAATAAGTGGCAATGGGACAGGACTGCAGAGCATTGGAACTAGAAAGAGTTTAGAGAGCTCCTAGTGTGATTTTTTTTTTTAATTGAGGTAAAATTCGCATACCATAAAATTAACCATTTTAAGTGTATGATTCAGAGGCATATAGTACATTCACAGTGTCGTGCAACCATCTCCTCTATCTAGTTCCAAAACGTTCTCATCAGTCCAAAGGAAATCCCATCCCCAGTCAGCAGTGCTCCCCTCCCCCTCCCCCAAGCTCCTGGTCACCACTGATCTGCTTTCGGTCTTCGAGGATTTGCCTACTCTGGACATTCCACAGAAATGGATCGTGCACTATGTGACCTTTTGTGTCAGGCTCCTTTCACTTAGCATAATGTTTTTGATGTTCATCCATGCTGTAGCGTGTATCACTACTTTATTTCTTTCTATTGCTGAGTAATATTCCATTGTGTGTATACCACATTTTATTTATCTGTTCATCTGTTGATGGACATTCGGGTTGTTTCTGCTTTTGGGCTATTGTGAATAGTGATGCTATGAATATTGGTGTACGAATTTTTGTTTGAATACTTGTTTTCAGTTCTTGTATGTGTATACCTAGGAGTAGAATTGCTGGGTCATATGGTAATTCTATGTTTAACTTTTTGGGGAATGGTCAATCTGTTTTCCAAAGTGGCTGAACCATTTTACATTTCCACCAGCAAAGTACGAGGGTTCCAACCAATTTTTCCATATCCTTGCCAACTCTTATTTTCCACCGTTTGTTTTGTTTTGTTTTTTTAAATCATAGCCACCTAGTGGGTGTGAAGTAGTATCTCATTGTGGTTTTCTTTTTACGTTTTTTAAATTAATAAACTTTATTTTTTAGAGCAGTTTTAGATTCATAGAAAAATTGAGGGGAAAGTCCAGAGAGTTCCCATCTACGCCCTGTTCCTACACACGCACAGCCTCCCCCACTATCAACATCCCCCACCCCAGTGGTACATTTCTTACAATCCATGAACTTACACTGACACATCATTATCACCCAAAGTCCATAGTTTCCATTAGGGTTCACTCTTCTGGTTGTATATTTTATGGGTTTTGACAAATGTACAATGACATGTATCCATCGTAGTTTCAAACAGAATAGTTTTACTGCCCTAAAATTCCTTTGTGCTCTGCCTCATTGTGGTTTTTATTTGCATTTCCCTAATGACTAATAACATTCAGCATCGGTCTAGTGGTTTTTAAGCAGTGCCTTGAGAAACTTCCTGAGGGCCACCATGGGGAAGAGGAGAAGGCCCACAGGTAGCAATGGTACTCAGGACCCCATTCCCTCTTCTACCGCAGTCAAGCCTCTTTTGTCTATCAGCATGTTTGACTTCTCATTAAATATTCCATTTGAGCAGGGGTTTCTGAGGCTAACATAAATTTGGTGGTCATTTACCTGGTCTTACGTTTTCCCGAGTCTTCATTTTACACATGACAAAACTGAGGTCACAGGAAGCAAAGATACTTGGCTAGTGTCTTGAGATTGGTAACTTCCAAAACCAACAGTGGAGCCCTATTTTTCCGACTCCCAGTCCCATTCTTTTTCAACTATCCCACCTGTGAATAACAACAACGACAATGATAACTATCATGTATTAAATGCTCACCATGTGGCAGGCATTGTGGTGAGCACTGTCATGTAATCCTCTCATAATACCTCTGTGAGGTTCATGCCATCAGGAGGCACACATCACACTTAGAACAGAAGTCTTCCTCACGGCCTGCAAGACTCCTCTCCAGCCTCATACCTGCACCTCTTTTACTCTGTGACTCTACTCCAGGCACACGATGTTCCTGCTGTTCTGTCTGAAGGCCAGCATGTTCCGGCCTCAAGGCCTTCTCATCACTCTGCTCTCTGTCCCACTAAATGATAAACTCTGACAGTAGCCTAAGTAAAGGAGACGTTTATTACTTTGTCACATTAGGAGGTCTGGAGGGAAAGAGACCTCTGACTCTGGGGTCCTCAGAGATCCAGGCTCCTTCTATCCTGCTCTGTCACCTTAGAGTGTGGTTTCCATTTTAATAGTTCAAGATGGCGCTGGACCACCAGCCACTCTACCTGAGTTCCAGGCAGTAGAAAGGAGGAAGGGGAGGAGGGCAAAAATGGAGCACTTCCCAGCTGAGTCAACTTCCTCTAGGCAGCCTTCCCAGAGGCCCCACTTACATTTCTACTTATATCTCACTGGCTGATACATGTTCACTTGGCCTCAGTTAATTGCAAGGGAAGCTGGGAAATGACACTTTTTTAGCTTATCTTTTGTCACACCAAGTAAAATCGGTGTTCTATTCTAAAGAATAAGGGAGAAATGGATATTTGGAGACACCTAGAGTCTACCACAGATGTTTATTGGAAGCATTCTTTAATAGTAAAAATTTGGAAATAAGTATCTAAAAACATGATTGGCTTGATAAATTAATTGATTCATCAATTAACATGTGTGCTTACATGTTACATTTTAGAAGAATATTCAATGACATGGTAAATTGTTTATGATACTTTGTTGAGTGAAAAAATAATTACTACTGTGCTAAGAAAACAGTTAAGATATCAAGTAAGAACGATAAAAGAGGATGATGTAAGAGAATTCTGGTGCTGTGGTTATCTTTAAAAAAGAGTCCCTATCATTTAGAGATATATTTATGGATGAAATGATATAATGTCTGGAATATGCTTTATAGTGGAGGAGGATAAAGAGTGTGGTGGGGGAATACAGATAAAACGAGAATGGCCATATGTTGATAATTGTTGAAGCTGTGAATAGATAAACGGAGGTTTGTGATCCTATTTTCTTTTTCTTTTACATATGTTTGAAATTTTCCATATTAAAAAAACTTTTAAAAGCATAAAGTACAAGTCATTTAACCTCTGTCTCATTTCTCAAATGGACTCATAATAATAATTAGCTCACAGGGTGGAGTGGAAATAAAGTGAAATGATAGAGTTTATGAAAATACTTTGAGATGAATAAAGGCAGTCAGAAATGCCAGCTACTCCCATCAGGGTGGGGCCAGCATAAAGCCTAGTTATGAACAAAGCCAGGTTCTCTAAGTCTTCATCCCTGGGGCCTTCACTCCCCAATTGGCCTTCCCCTGTAAACCCCTCAGGGGTGGCGGGAGGTGCTGGTGCAGCTAGGTGCCATTCACAGCCAATGGTGAAGCATGTTCCAGGATCAGATCTTCTAGGCCTCCAACACCACCCCTATAGGTACCTACCATCTTGGTCTACGCATGGGATCAACACAACCATTCTATGCCCAAATGTCACCCATTCAACTACCACAGGCTGGGTCAGTCAAGGCCCTCCACCAACCGGCTGTGTGGCCTCCCCTCCCAGGGCCTCAAAATCCCTTCTGTTCAAGGAAGAAGTCAAACACATTGTTTTCCAAGGATTGTCTGCCCTGATGTTTTCAGAAGATAAATGTTAATAATATAACAACAACAGCCAGCATTTGTTGAGCGCCAGCCAGAAACCAGGCATAACTAAGCACCTTATAAGCTGGAATTCATGTAATTCTTACAACAGCATTTCTGAGGCAGGGTCTATTATTATCTCCTTTTTATGAATGAAAACGTAGGCTCAGAGAGAGTAAATCACTTGTTCAAGGTCACAGAGCTGGTAAGTAGTAAAGTTGGGTTTTGAACCCAGGCAGTCTGGCCCGAGAGTTCAACAGGCAGGGGAGAGCAGCAGACCTCATGGCACTGAATTGCAGCTCTGGTAAGAAGGCTGCATCCATCGTATAGTTGCACACTAAATTCTAGAGTCCCTGACAAAGCCATGGGTGTGTGAAACTCAGAAAAGAAGACCCCAGTACTTCTCCTAGGGAATGAGGGCTGTTCTAGGCATCCACTGTGGAGATCACAAGGAACAGGCTTTCAATGCCTACTAGGTTAAGGAGACACCAGACTGATGATCAGCTGGCACAAACCAGTGTGGTCTTACAGGTTCTTTACAGCTGTGATAGTTTTGATTAGTCCATACCCAGGGCATACCAGTTACCAATTATTTAATATCACCCTGGATAGAGAGAATAATGTCTTGAATGTAAAGATTTAGACATTGGACAGTCTTCATGGAGGAGTCTGGGGAGATTCTCTGAAAATGATTGACAGCTTTCTGGCTTGGCCATACACTTGATGGCTCTTCAAAGTCCTGCACAGGCCCCAGGATCTCATAAATACTACTAGATTGGCTGCTCTTGTTTGGAGAAAATGATAAGTCAAAACCCAGAAAACTTCCATAGTAAAAACATGTTTTTGCCAGCCCAGCTTTGCAATTCCGTTCTTCAGTTACTCTATCTTGATATTCCTTTGGGGAACTAGCCCTCCCTTCCCACTAACTGTCTTGATAGGACTGTCCATCAGGTGCCCCATCCTCCCAGGCCAAGGGAGGGCTACAGGACCCAGTGAGGCTGCTCAGACGTTCTCTTCGAATATTAATCCTGAGTCAAGACACAAAGACAGAAAACAGCACAGCTGCATCCCCAAACGGCACCTTCAAGAGAGCGACTCTGAGAATATTTAAAATATTTCTGAGACCCAGCTCTTTAGCCTTTTTCTTTAATTACACCTCATAGTGTGACAATACTTTTGTTTTCTGAAGTTTTCCAGAGTCTGTTTCTGTTGCCTGTAACCAAAAAAACCCTTACCCACACTGGGTTCAATATCAAATGTCAGTTTTTTCTCAGAAGCTTTTTATCCTAAAAGACAAACGCTTCCTTCCCAGTCCAACTACTCCCCACCCCAGAACCTAAGTCTTTTCTCTTCCATTTCCTTCCAGAGCTTTCTGGGCAGGGTGGAAAAGGGTTCCTGTCAATGTGCTAAGCTTTACCTTGAGGGATGAGTGAGGACACCCTTTAAATTACCTATAAAACCCTTTGATTCACTCAGCAGAGGTTGCCATGGGCAATTTGCTAAGCTTATTGATTATTTTCTGTTTAAATTAAAGTTTGATGTTCTGGAACAGGCTGTGCAGTGTGTGTAGTTAATGGAAAATGTTGAGATCCAGGGGAGAGACACTCGCTGGGGAAATGGAGGGTATTCAAGGGGAAAACAGGGAGTCTATGAGGAGGAGATTGTGTGCACCAAGTTGTGGTAAATATGATGGGGATAAAAAAGATAGAGAATGGAGTTCTTTTACGGGGAAGGGTAGCTTTCTGGACATTTAAAACCTCAGGGAGACAGTGAGAAAAACGTATTCATTCCACAAATATTTGTTGCATGCCTGTCATATGCCAGGCATTGTGCTGGGCACTAGGAAAGAATAGTGTGGAAGGCACCATCCTTACCTTTGTGCTTTAAATCAGAAGTTCTCAAAGCGCGGTCCCTGGGGCAGCTACAGCCCCACTGCCCGGGAATGTGTTAGACATGCAGATTCTCAGGTCCCACCCAGACCTACTGAATCAGAAACGATAGAAGTGGGGTCCAGTCCCTTCCAGGTGACTCTGATGCATGCTGCGGTTTGAGAACCACTGCTCTATGTCCTTAACCCTCTGAGGAGCGGGCCTCAGGGTTCTGCCAACCAGGAGCTCAGTTCGTGTGGGTGTTATTATTGCCAACATCTGCTGAGTTATCATTGCCAGGTATTGTGCTAAGTTAGACATGTGGGTTCTTTCTTTTTTTTTTTTTATAATTTTATTTTATTTATTTTTCCCCCAAAGCCCCAGTAGATAGTTGTATGTCATAGCTGCACATCCTTCTAGTTGCTGTATGTGGGACGCAGCCTCAGCATGGCCGGAGAAGCGGTGCGTCGGTGCGCGCCCAGGATCCGAACCCAGGCCGCCAGTAGCGGAGCGCATGCACTTAACTGCTAAGCCACAGGGCTGGCCCTGTGGGTTCTTTCTTTTCATCCTCACAACAACCCTTCGAATAGAAGATGAAATGGAGGCACACTGGATGTAAGTGGGTGGGTAGAATTCAAATGCAAGAGCTTCTCCTTTCTGCTATACTGTCTCCCAGATAGCAAGCTCCCACAAGCTGTGTGACTTATTCTGCCCTGGTCAAAGCTGATCTTCAGAAGAGACAGAATCAGCGTTCACCCCAGAGGAGCTATATTGTACAGCTGGGTTTGAGATGCTTGAGGAAGAAGAGGAAGTAAAAGAAGGGCAAAGAAGTGTGGGAGGGACTGGGAAGGAGGTAGAGGGTGTGTTGGGCCGCAAGGAGAAGCCAGGCCAACAGCCTCACACACACGGTTATCCTCATCTTATGGGAGGCTAGAATTCAAATCACCACGTACTGATTAGGGATGGGGAAATCTTGTCAATTCAGTCAAAAAGAGACTTCATGTCATGATGCCTAATTCAAGCCCTTTAACTTAGAGTGTGTATTGGTTTCCTATGGCTGCTGTAAGAAATTACCACAAATTAAGTGGCTTAAAACAATGCAAATTTATTGTCTTATAGTTCTGGAGGTCAGAAGTCTAAAATCAAGGTGTTGGCAGGGCTGCTTCCTTCTGGAGGCTTCAAGGGAGACTCCGTTTCCTTATGTTTTCCAGCTGCTGGAGGCTGCTTGCATTCCTTGGCTTCTGTCTCCCTCCTCCATCTTCAAAAGCCAGCAGTGTAGCATCTTCTCTTCTGTCTGACCTCTGCTGCTGTTCTTACATCTTCTCTCTCTGACTCTGAGCCTGCTGCCTCCCTAACACTCTTGTGATTATATTAGGCTCACTTAGATAATCCAGGATAATCTTCTCATCTCTACATCCTAACTTAACCACATCAGCAAAGTCATTTCGCCGTATAACGTAACGTCTTCACAGGTCTGGGAATTAGGATGTGCACACCTTTGGGGAGGGGGTGCATTATTCTGTCTCCCACATTTTGTGACCTTAGGAAAGTCATTTTTCTTTCTGAAATCTTCTAGTTCTCCCCAAAATAGGGACTACAATAACTCTTAGTCCTAATATTATAGAACTGTGATTGAAATGAATGTGGATGTCCTTTCAATCACAGATATAAATATTATTATTGTCTCAGTTTTCTCATCTGACAAATGGAGATGAGTGGTGTTTCTTCTTCATTCAATTAAAAATATGTATTGTTTACTTACCCTGAGCCACATTGTGTTCCTGTTGCATTGGAAAGGACTTGACACAGCATCTGCTACAGAAAAAACACTCAGTAAAATGTAGTCGCAGTAGTTGTGTAAGTTAGTTAGGTTTTAGAGCCTTAAATCTGTGTCAGCAACAGACCGAGATGAGGCCAATTCTCTTGAGGAACCAACCGTCTGATGACTCATTTCATGGTGCAATGTTTGGAAGAGAAGCAATAAACCCGGGTCCCAAGGTGCTCCCTGATCGCCAACTTAAGGGTCTGTCCACTGAGCTAACCGAGGGTCAGAATGAGCCTCCGCGCCCGCTGCGGGGGTAACAGGGTCAGAGCTGCATGTGCTCCTCAGAGCTGTTATCAGCACTCCCCGAATCTGCGTTTGTTGGTGATCAGGGGAACAAACAGCAGCAGCCGGGTCCACCAGAAGAGAGACATTAAAGTTGATTAAGTGAGTGGGCCAATTAGCGTCTGGCTTCATGCAGTGTGGAGTTAATTAGCCGCTACAAAACAACAACAGCTGCTTTAATGGTGGGGCGGGAGGCCCAGCAGAGAGGAGCCATGGGAAGAGAAGGGACAGGGTTAGTGCTTAATAACTTGTCTGCACTGGGCCCTGCCCCACTAAACATGTAGGACACAGCCCTGGGCAAACTTCCCTGCATGCTTCCAGACCCTGCCTGGGTGGACACGCAGACCCTGCCGCTGTCCTCCTCTTAGGGGGAGGCCAAACCCACACCTCAGACTTGAGTTTCTTTTTGAGACTGTTTAGCACGACTTCTTTACCTTCTAACAAAAATCACTACCCTACACACTTTGTCTTGATCCTTAACTTCGTAATTCACATTGTTTCCTAATGGTGATATTTTTTCCTTATTACAAAAGTCATGCATATTTTGGGGGGAACATTTAGACAGTACATAAAAATACAGAGGAAAAAATAGTCCCTCCACCCTGAAGAAGATTCATTAACCATTTATTGTTGGCCAGCTAAATGCCAGTGCTGCCCAAGGTGTTCAGATGAAGTACACATCAGTTTTGGTTTTTCTCCATGCAAATATATATGCTATTATACAAATTGGACTCACTGTGCATGATCTTTAATAACCTACTGTTTTTAGCAATATGTCATGAATATTTTCCCCATCTTGTTAAAATCTGTTTTAAACTACTCAGCCTCTATGGTTCCACTTAATTAAGCTATATTTTAGTTGTCCATTTATTGATGCCTCCTGCTTCCTCTTCTAACAAAGTTCTTGAGGGTCGAGACAGCATCTTTTTCTACCACCATACCACACAGGCCTAGATCAGAGCACATGGTGGCACTCGTTAAAAATGTGATGATGGGGGCTGGCCCGGTGGTGTAGTGGTTAAGTTAATGCGCTCCACTTCGGCGGCCCAGGGTCCACAGGTTCGGATCCTGGATGCAGACCTACGCACCGCTTATCAAGCCATGCTGCGGTGGCATCCCATATAAAGTAGAGGAAGATGGGCATGGATGTTAGCCCAGGGCCAATCTTCTTCGGCAAAAGAGGAGGATTGGCAACAGATGTCAGCTCAGTGCTAATCTTCCTCGCACACACACACACACAAAAATGTGATAAATGAGTGAACGAATTTAACCAGTCCCTTCTTATAGATCACTGAGGTTGTTTCCACCTTTTACCATTATAAAAAATGCTGTTGTATCAGTTAGGATTGGGTTCAACTACAAGTGACAGAAAATTCCCCAGAACAGTGGCTTAAAAAAGATAGAAGTTTATTTCTCTTTTGCAAAAGTCCGGGAAGTTAGCCCAGGGCTGGCATGGGCTTCTCTATCCAGTGGCATGGACTCCATTTCCAAAGTCACCTCATTATTCAAATGGCTGCTAAAGCTCAATCCCATTGCAACTGAAAGCAAGGAAGGGAAGGACAGAGGACAGGCACCCTTTCTTCAAGGACCCTTCCTGGAAGTTCCATGTACCTCTTCTGCTTGCATTCTCATTAGTCAGAATTTGGTCACATGATCATACCTCACTGCCACGGAGCCTGGGAAATGTGATCTTAATTATGTAGCTAATGTTTATGAGGAAAAAGGGGAAGAAACTTGGGGGACCACTACCTGGGATGGCTCTTGGACTCCTGGATTGACCCCAGCCTTTCTAGCCTGCCCTTCCCTAATGTGACCCCCTGTTTCTCCAAATGGAAGTTGGATATGGGGCAGGTCAGCCTAGCTTCTTGGACGCAGGCCTGGGACCAGAGCTTTGGGAGAAACTTCCCCTCCCTGCTATAAACTTGATCTTGCCAGTTGACATAGTCATCACCAAAGATGGACTCAATAAAGATGCCTCCGTTCCTCAGAGGATATTTTTCCAATTAGTGCAAAGAGGAAGTTTCAGCTGTGAGGACAGGAATCAGAGTTTCTGAATGCAATGATTATTAGTAACAATCAATCAAACGGCCTCCTAGGACCACAGAAAGAAAGCCAGCTCTCAAGGATTCTATATGGACAAGGATGAGGGGCTACCTGTAACACGAGGAGTGTGTCTCAACCACAATGTGGCCAAGTCCCTGAGACCATAAGGGACTTGGTAACAAGGTTTTACTGCCTGCAGTAAAAATCCTGCCAAAATGCATTCAGGAACGTGCAGGGAGACGTGTATTCATTATTATGCCCTAGCAGCTATCACAGGAAACCATCTGGGCTCCGGCAGCCTATAAATTTGCAACATGCAGTTGGGTGGGCTGTGGGGACTTGGCCAAGAGGGAAGTCAAGGTGTGAAGTGGCTCTGGCAGGTTCCACACACAGGGCTAGCTCAGAAAGTCTCCATTCTGGGCAGTTACTTTTCTTTTTAATTTTTTATTGTTAAATATATCACACATACAGAAAAGTGCACAAAACATAAATGTACACTTTAACAAATTATCATAAAGTGAATACATACATCACAATCACCCGGGTCAAGAAATAGGACATTGCCAGGAGCCCAGAAGCCTCTCGTGTGCCCCTTCCTACACACAACACCCTCTTTCTCTGCAAAGATAACGATCCTGACTTTAATGAGTATAACTTCCTTGCCTCACTTTGCTGTCTTGTCACTTAAGTATTCAGCCCAAAATGGTATAATTTAGTTTGTGTATTTTTGAACTTAATTTGTTGTACAGAATCAGAGTCCATATTCTTTTCTGTCTGGATTTGTTTTTTGTGCCTGACATTATCTTTTTAATATTTATCCATACTGCATAAGACTCTACTTTGTTCATTTTCATTCCTGAATATTATTCCACTTATCTATTTTACTGCTTTTAGACATTTTATGGCTCTCGGACATTTGGGTTGTTTTCGGTTTGAGGTTATTACAGATAATGCTGCTGTGAACATTTTTGTACATACATCCTTGTGCACATACATAGGAGTTTCTCCACAGCAGTGATTCTCAAACTTCAGTCTGCATGAAAATAGCTGGAGAGCTTGTTAAAATGCAGACTCCTGGTCCTTCTCCCTACAGAGTCTGACTCAGTCAGCCTAGGTGATGCCCATACATTTTCATTCCCAGCAAATTGTTAGGTGATGATGCTGCTGCTGAGCCCTGGACCATCCCTTGAATAGCACTAGAGAACAGGGGCTGGCCAGCTGTGGCCCACAGGCCAAACCTGGTCCACATCTGCTTTTGTATGGTCCATGAGCTAAGAATGTTGTTTACATTTTCAAGTGGTTGGAAAAAAAATCCAAAGACTAATAATATTTCATGACACACGGAAATTATATGAAATTCAAATTTAAGTGTCCATAAGTAAAGTTTTATTGGCACACAGCCACACCAATTTCTTTATGTATTATCTACGGCTGCTGTAGTGCCCAGCAGAGATGAGTAATTGCAACAAAGACCATTTGACCTGCAAAGCCTAAAATATTTATTATTTGGTCTTTTATAGAAAAAGCTTACTGATACCTGATCTAGAATATATGCTTTTAGGTGGAATTCCTGTGCTAGAGAGTCTGCGTTTGTAACACCTTGACTAGATAATGCCGGTTTCTAAGGTGGGTGTACCACTTTACATTCCCATCACCAGTGGATGAAAGTTCCTTTTGCTCCACATCCTTACCAACACTTCATTTTGTCAGATTTTAAATTTTAACCAATCTATTGGGTGTGCAGTGGAATCCCTTTGTGGTTTTAATTTGAATTTTCCTGATTATTAATGGATGTTCAGCACATGTTCAAGTGTTTATCGGCTGTTTGGATTTCTACTTTAGGGAAATGCCTGTTCAAATCTTTTGCCCCTTTTTCTATTGGATTACCTGTCCTTTTCTCTACTTATTCTGGAAACAATTCCTTTGTCATTGATATGTGTTGCAAATATTTTCTCCCATGCTGGGGCTTGCCTTTTCACCTTATGATGGTGTTTTTTAATGTACAGAAGTTTTTAACTTTAATGTAGTCAAACTTATCAAACTTCTTTGTGTGTTAAGAAACCTTTCCCTACCTTGAGATCATGAAAATATTGTCCGGTATTATCTTTTAAAAGCTTTATTATTTTACCTTTCACATGTAGGTCTTAGTTTACCAGGAATTGACTTTTTGTGCATGGTGTGAGGTAGGGGTCTAATTCCATTTTATGGATACTTAAGTTTTCGAACAGCACTTATTGAAAGACCACCCTTTTCCCCTGTTCTCTGGGGCTACTTTTGTCGTAAAGCAAATAACCGTGTATATACATTGGTCTGTTTTATTGCACTGGTCTATTTGTCTATCCTTGTGCTAATACCACATACTTAGTTATTATAGCTTTATATGTGTTGAAATCTGATAAAGCAAGTCTTTCCACCCTGGTCTCTTCTTCAACAGTGTTTCAGCTATTTTTGTCCCTAGAAGTTTTTTCCCCTTTAATTTGTTCACAAAAAACATGAAGTTGATGGACAGTGAAAAGTCACTACTGACTGTGGCAGGGTCCATTAGCACAACCTCTTTGGAAAGCAATTTGATAATCCTCCGATTAGTGAACCCTTTCTCCGCCACCCCCCCCCCCCACACAAAGGACATAAACTTTAACCCACTAATTCCATTTCTGGAAATCTATCCTAAAGAAATATCCAAAACCAAAACTCAAAGCAGGGAAAAAGTTTTTGACTCAACAGACATTCAGACTCAGTGTCAGATCTACACGCTGGACGTACGATGATGAGGAAACCCCCTCCTACCTTCCAGAAGCTTCAAGTCTCCTTAAGGGAGACAGCCATATAGACAGATCATTGCAATCTAATATGGTGAATGTTCAGAGAGAGGTATGTACAAACACTATGTGCACAGAAATGTTCACCCCGCACTATTTATAATAGGGGAAAATTGAGAACAGCCTAGATGTCAGGCAACAGAGGAAAGAATAAATAAATTATGGCATGTCCATATGATAGAATATTGTACAATTATTTTAAAAAGACTGTAGCAACACGAATAAATGATTTTGATATAATGCTAAGTGAAAAAGAACAGGACACAATGCTGCAAAAAAAATCATATCTGTGGGAAAAAAAAGATGCACTGGAAAAAATACTGGAAGGAGTATACCTGAATGATAATAGTAGTTATGAATATGGGTGATTTTTTTCTTTATTCTATTTTCCAAACCTTTGGTAATATTATATAAACTTACAGTAAAAATATAAGTTAAAAAGCCACTTCCTATACCGACTGACTCCTTTCTTCAGTACCTGCCCTGTGTCAGGCAGTGTGCTAAATGCTTTACATGTGTGGTCTCACGTAATCCTCAGGGCCCTACGGGATGAGTGTTTTTAGGTTATGATCTCCTCATGAATAAAAGGAGGAGAAAGAGGCTTAGAGAGGTGAAGGAACTTTCCCCAAGTCACACAGTGAGAGGGAGAGCTAACACGTGGACGTGTATCTGACAGTCTGTGGTCTTAACCACCCTGCCAGCCTGCCTACCCTTTGCTACAGAACCAGGGCATCTTTCAGAGGGAAATGGGTTCAAGGATGGGTGAAGTGCAGTTCTGCCCAGAAGAAAGTAGGTCAGTAGCCTCCAGACCCCTCCAGCCTGGGGATTCTGATCTCAACCCCAGCTCACGTTAATAGCCAGGTGATCTTAGGTAGTGACCCTACCCTGCTGAGCCCCAGCTTATCCTCCTATCAAATGCACACCTCACAGGCTGTTTCGTTGATTAATGAGATAATATATATCCCATGTTCTGCAAAAGGGAGGCACTTGTTAATTTATTTCCCTTCACCCAAGGACACAGGAAACTTGCAAAAGCCCCAGCCTTTTCCTGTCACTTGGCCTCTGGTTATTGTCCTGGGTGTAATGGAGTGGAAAACTCTATACACGGCTCCCTCTGACAGTGAATTTCTAATCTCAGAAAACTTAATGGTTTTTGTCAACCTGATTGTCCAGTGAGAGTGGATTAGGAGAATGACTTCCTTGTCACTGGGAAGTTGACTTGCTCCACGGCGTTTTTCCTGGTGCCGGTGAGAGGCATGATCGATACAACACAGCCCTACATACTTACCTGTGGTTTCGGGGCTGAGCACAAAGCTCGGGCGTTCCACCTAAGTGCCTTCAGCCGTTTCCAAGTGGACCCAGGCGTGATGTACATTAAGCGGTTTAGGCTGGTGACCCAGAGCTCTGCAGTCCGAGGGGCAAACCAGAAATCGAGCAGTCGCTTTCTCCTGCCCAGCGAAGCAGAGGCCCCTCTGGCTCAGGCTGGGTTTGTTCTCTCTGCTCCAGTTTTCCCATCTGGGAAAGGAAGGCCCATTTGTTACTGTCTGCACTATGCGGGAAGGATTGCGTTGTTTTTTTCTGTATCGGGACTTCCCAGACACAATGCACTGGGCCACAAATGGACGGTGACTACAGACGGAAACTTGGTTCAGATCCGCTACTCCCTGCCAGCCTGAGGCTGGGGCATCTCCTGCACCAGGCCACACTCTGCGGCGGGTGGGCCTGAGAGTCAGACCGCAGCAGGGAGCCTCCGCCATCCACCAGAATCTAGTCACCTAGGGATCCTCCTGCCCTGTCCAGGGAAGCTCTCAGTCCTGGAGGGCAAAATAAAGCCCTATTTTATCTGAGGCACTTAAAATTACGTCACTTCCTCGAGGACGTCATCTCTGACCTTTCAGACTAGGCAGTTCCCCTGAACTTTTCCCTCATGACCCTCTTTCTAATTAGAAAGAAATCAGCTCCACGAGGCGAGGACATTCGCCTGCTGGTTCACTGCTGATCCCCATTTAGTGCTGAAAAACATTTTGGCACATAGAAGGTGCTCAATCAATAATTGTGGAATACATGAATTAATAAATCAATATAATTACGTGTTTAGGACCTAGCTCGCCTATTTGACCAGAAGCCCCATGAGAGAAGGAGCTGTGTCTCGTTCACCCGGCACCCAGAACAGAACCTAGCACACAGTAGGCACTCAAAAACATTGAAGGAACAATAAAGTTCTTAAATTTTTTTATGCTGAATTTATTTTATTAATTTTAATTATTTAATAATAAAACCTAACACTAAATAAATTATTTAGTAAGAAAACCACCATACAGTTATTTTAGAAAAAGAGAGTAAAGTAAAAAACACATCTCCCATTAATAGCATTGCTTTTAAACAGCTACCTTCATTATTTTGTTGTTTTCCCTTTCAGAGTTTTTCCTGTGTGTATTTTACATGTAATATTCATAGGGTTATTTTAAGCACACACACACACCCCAACTCCTGTCCAGGTGGCAGGGAGTTTTATGGATTTAAGAGCAGGAAGGCAGGCTTGGATGAATCACATCTGTCTTATTGTTGTAACTAATTGTTGGTCCTACAATGGGATTGAGAGCTTCATGGGAACAGTAGTGAGAAGCATTGCTCTCTATAGGTTCACCCCTGGAGTCAAGGCAAATCTGGCAATTGAAAAAACTTGCCAGTTAGAAATAATCCACAGGAAAATGCTTTATTTTTATGCTCACAGATCAGGGAAACTTGCCGTGGCGGCTGCTAACCATAAACTGGTTATGTCCACCGCAGTGGGCTCTGTGGCTCAGGGCTGACGTCTCAGCCTTTTTTATTCTGATCGTTATGTGGAAATCCACCCGGTTTACATATTTAAGCCCCAGCGATCCAGAGCCAACAAGCAACTTCTACTGTAATTACAGAAGTGAGGAAACCACTGCATACTTTAAGAAAGAAAACAAATCAAAACCTGTTCTGTTATAGTGAAAATACATTGCAAACATTTAGAGGGAAAACGTCCTACTCCATGTAAGAGGCAGCCTGTAATAGCAGAAAGCCTCTTAGCTCACAGTGAGGAAAACTCATGCAAATTTCATACTGATAACTAAGGTAGGCCGGCAGTCGAGTGAACGGATCACTCATCCATTGCTGGGGGACCACTTTTGGGGTTGGATATGGACTCTGTGTTGACTGGAGGAAAAGAAGTATATCTTGATCTTGATCTTTTGTCTTTTTTTCCTCTTTCTGACCTTGATGAGATGGAGTAGGGGTGGGGAGAGGGGATTATCTGAGATTCATAAGGCAGCACTCCTCTGGGAGATGGTTTAGTGGAAAGGCGGAGGAACTGTGTGCTGGTTCTGCCTCCATGCCCATCTTACTGTGTGGACCCGGTCACCTGCCTGGGGGGTAGGCATGACGATGACCTCACACCACCTTCCTGGAATTGTTGGGAGGATCCAATAAAACCCCACCTGTGGAAATCTTTGAAAAGCATATAGGCAAACGTTTATAAATGGGCGGTAAGGCTCAATATTGCAGGCGGATGCCATCCTATTGAAAAGCCCTCGTGAGGAACTTCAGCATCCACACTCCCGTGGCGGCTGTGCAGGAGACAAGCTGAGGACAGGCTGAGAACCCGGGACTTCTGCATATTGGAGGCACTGAGACA
Source organism: Ceratotherium simum simum (assembly GCF_057802395.1). Taxonomy (NCBI): domain Eukaryota; kingdom Metazoa; phylum Chordata; class Mammalia; order Perissodactyla; family Rhinocerotidae; genus Ceratotherium; species Ceratotherium simum. The sequence continues at coordinate 31,979,400 of NC_141933.1, forward strand.
TAAAGAGAGTGCAGTTTTCTTAGGTATACGAAGGATTGCCGAAGTTGACGTCCCTGATAATAGTTGAGTTTAACGGGAAAAAGTGTCTATATCAGTTTCTAATCCTTTAAATTTTCCTTTCTATGATATTGATGTATTTGTAAAACAAAGATGGTAAAAGAAGATGACTATTTAGGCAAAAATTCTAAGAAAGTTCTAGGGCTAAATAATAAGTTTTACCTCATTTTCCCCAGATGTTTACAATGAAACTGCTGGACCTGACCAACAATACATTCCCTTTAACAGTCTTCATTTCTTTTGACCTTATTGAGTTCACTTATCCATTCAACAAATATGTATCGAGTATCCACCTGAATGTCCAAGGAGGAAATAATTAGCTTCTCTAGGGCAGGTCTTGTAGTCCCAAATCTGTTGGGCATTGCAAAGACCCACGAGAAGAAACTAAAAAAGAAACTGCATGATCAAAGTGCCATTCAGAATACAGAAAAGAAACATCACAGGCAATAGCAGGGACTGCTGGCTACATGTTTTCCTCTCCTCCTAGGCACACGGATAGACTACATTTCCCAAGTCCCTTACATTTAGTTATTGCCACATGACTGAATTCTAGCCAATGGAATGAGGAGTTATACGCATCACTTGCAAGTCTGACCTATTAAAGCAACCCACACTGTGCCCTGCCCACACCATGCCCCGCCCACACCATGCCCCGCCCACACCACGCTCCTTTCCTCATCCAGCAGGCTGGGATGGAGAGGACTTCACTGGTTGAAGATGCAGAGCCTCCATCAGCATGGATCCCTGGACAACTGCACAGACAAAGCTCGCCCTGTGAACTGTTCACCAATCCAGTACTATTATGAGGACACAAAGTGAATTTCAATAGAGTCATTATACATTTGGGGGTCTGTTGTTTCAGCAGTTTTCCTAATTTAACTGATACATATGACAACCAAGCCTTCAAATTCTGGGCCTGTAAGAAGGAAGCAACAAGGAATAGTAACAGTGAGATTTAACGGGAATGGATGCTTTAGCTATTTGTCATAAAAAAGTTCAAAGGGTTGTCCTTTGACTTGTCTAGGACTGATTGTCCTAGCGACTTGGCTTCTCCCAGTAGGATCATCTTTACACTTTTCTCTGCCTTGGTTCTTTCATGGCAAGAGAGTTTGTGTATATGTGTGTGTGTGTGTATATATATATATATATATATATATATACACACATACATATACATACATATATATATATAGTTTGTTTTGTTATTGTTTTCTTTTGAAAGTAAAGTGTAACCATTATGTATAAAAGGGTGGCAACCTATTGAACTCCTTCAATGGCAGATGGAGATATGAAAGCAGGATATAAGGTATCAAGAAGAACGTGGTTTTCTGTATCTCTAGTCATGGCTCTGCCAACCCAGCCCTGCCAGAGTACCCACAGTAGTGTCAAGCAGCTGTAGCCTGAGGCTTACCCAGGCCTGGGCCACTGGGAGCATGGCCTCATAGTGCACCAGGAAGCTGCTCTCTACCAATGAGCAAATGGGGTCTGGAAATAGGCTCTCTTCAGCTGCTTCAGCCTTTGGTTAGGATGCTTTGGTTGAAAGTGATAGAAAACTCAAATCAAGGTGATTTAAGCTAATAGAGAATTCATTGTTATATGCAGCTGAAAAACCCAGGGGTGAGGGCTAGCTCCCGGCACAGCTGGATTAAAAGGATCCAGCACTGTCATTAGGACTTGGTCTCCCTCTGCCTCTCCTCTTGAGCCTGCTCTCTTTCTTCCTCAGTCTCAGCTCCACAAGGTGGCAAGATGGCTGCAGCAACACCAGCTGCCTGAGGTCTACCCTGAGCCAATCCCATTGGCCAGGGAGGTGCAGTGTGCTGATTGGTCAGATGTGGTCACATGCCCTACTCTGGGAGCTGGATGTGGAAACTCCACCCAGAGCACGGGGACTGAGAGTAGGGAAGAGACAGCTCTCAAGGAAACATCAAGGGCTATTACAAAAAGGAGGGATGGGAGCCAAGGAGGCAAACCACACTGGGTACCAAGAGGTGGTGAGGGCCCTAAGTTCAGGTCATAGCACTGTGCTATACTTTATGCCTCCCCACTCCCTATGTGCTAACCACCTCCCTGTCCTTCTAGAACCTGGGAAGGGAGACGAGAGCCCTATTTCTGAACCTCAGCAGCAGGCTACAAATCTTGTCCCACTTGCCGGAGCCCTCACTCAGGGCTGGTTTCTAGATTTCCCTAACCTGGAGCCGGCCCCCTATTCTGCAAAGGGCAGCTTTGGACTCTTTAGTAGAATTTCTTCCTCTGGATCTCACTTTTGGCTTTTCTTCATTAATACTCACTTCTCTGCTTTCTGATCTCTGTTGCCATCCCTCTCCACACACCACTCTGCCTGCTCTGTCAGGTTGGGGTCCTTGGTTATTATCATCTGCCTAAATTGCAGTGGGGTTTTGCTCACATTCCTTTGAACTTAGTTGTCAAATTCTCAAGAGAATAGTTGTCAACCTCTTCAAGAGAAGAGGTTCCATCTGTTTGGTCTCATGGTCTTTCTGGTTCCTGCCTTCCCCCTTCTCCCAACCTCAGTCCCATTTGCTCACACAACCAGCCCTGCTCTGCTGAGTCATCTCTAGATTCCATGGGCCCTGTAGGCTCATAGGATGTGAGGGCTGGGGATCTAGCAGCCTAGAGAGGGACAATCAAGTGTCCCCTGGACTTCTTCGGGCCAGGAGAACGTTCTCTAGAATTGTGCTAGAGCTCTGACCTTGTGACCCTTCTCTGGCCTTGTAAAGTGGGAAAATGGTGCTATTTGTAGATCTGAAAATGAAATCACTTTTAATGCAGATGTGTCTGCACTTAATCAGTGTCCAGGCCTGAAGACAGCTCGTGGACAGGAAACATCCTGAATGCTGAGCTAGTTGGAAGAAAGCTGAGGTATTGTGGGCTCCCCAGAGGTGGCAGAAGCCATCCTACATGGGCGGGGCCTCCATCATGCGTCTCAGGGGAACTGGGATCCTTCAGTGGTTGGTTTTGCATGAAAACCATCTTGAAGAAACTTTCAGATCTCAGGAAGAAGGGAAAAATTTGTTTCTTATTTGGAAATTAATGAATTGTTTCTTATTTGGAAAATAAAGAAAATGATAATGGCTGATGTTATTGAGTCTTTTCTATGTTCCAGGTGTTGCTGGAAGCTCTTCACAGATCTCATGGCATTGAATCTTATAACATCTCCGTCAGATGTGCATTGTACACCTGCCTTTTATAGGTAAGAGAGTGGAGGCATGGAAAGGTAAAACCAGATGTCCACAGTTACATGCCTAGCAAGTGATAAGAACTAGGGTTTAAAACAGGCCGTCCAACACTAGGGGCTGTGCTCATGACCTCTGCACTATAGGCTTAGTTTTGGAAGAGGCTTGGGTCCTATAAAGGTCTTACACAGCTAGGGGACAGTCCCAGGTGGAAAGTGCCAAACCAAAGCTGCACCAGCACTAGGGGTAGGCAGCAGGCTCTCGGGCTGGTCCTAACCTAGAGATCAGGCTCCGCCAATGTCACAGCAGGGGACGTCAGACCAGGAGCACTAGTGCTCAGACTCAGGCTGCCGAGGTCAGAATAACGAGCGTGGGAAGCCTGAAGCTGGGCGGGCAGGGCCTGAGGGAAAGGTGATCTGCCGGGAGGCAGCTGGCCTGGCTCCTCACAGCCAGTGCTTCTCTCCTCCCGTGTGGATCTGGGCTCCCAGTTCAACCCCTTTGTACTCGTAGAATCAGGACCTCAAAGCATTAAGCAGAGAAGTTTACAGTGGGTCGGAAGGCGGGGGCAGAGGTGGTCAGCTGGAGCTCGGAGACCACATCAACGTACTTTCTGGGCGGAGTGCCCCCAGGGGGACTACACAATGCCTGGGGGACTCACTGGGAGATTTAAGGCATGCGCAGAAGTGAGAGAAAACGGGAAATGAGAAAGTGAAAATTAGATGAGGAAAGAGGGAAAGGAGAGAGAAAGAGAAAGCCGAGGCGATTGTGGCGGGAGGTCGGAGACTCGCGAGCTTTGACAGTCACCGCTGTTGCCGCTGAGGGCGGCCCCCAGAAACCTGTGGGGGGCCATGGGAGGACAGGCTGTGCCTGACAACCTGGACTTCCTTCCCCAGTGTGCCCATTCTTTTTAACGCGTTTCAAGTACAAAATGTCTCTCCCCAGGCAGGAAGAGCTTCAGTAATGATGCCCGAGTTAGTTATGACACTCAAGCCTCTCGCAGGAAGGAAGTATTTTTTTATGTCATCATAAAACTGCCCAGCTCCCCTAGGCCTGCTGTGGGAATGGTGGCTCTGAGGACAGGGGAGATAGGAGTGTCTGACCTGAAGCTGAGGCAAAAGGGAAAGTCAGATGTGCATGCCCCCTCCCTCCCAGCCACAGTCAAGTTAGCAGGGAGCAACGCACAGCATTGGGGGGGGTGGGGCGGGGAACGGAGAGGATAGATGGGGCCACCCGCCTGGCCCAGCCCTGTCCAGAGGCATAAGGCCTGTGAAAGCCTCCCAGGTACAAGGCCCCCCTCCCTGGGGGGGAGATAGAGGGGGATAGGGGCATGCGATCATGTGCAGCCGCCCCGATCCTTCTGCTTAACCGGAGCTCCTGGTCCCAGCTCCTGGCTGAAGGAAGCAAATGCAGGTCTGCCGGGCAGTGTCCACAGACCACCCCTCCAACGAGAGGCATCCCAGCACCTGGGCTCTCGAGGCAGGGAGACCTCTGTCCAAGTGTTGCTCTGTCATTCCTAGCTGAGTCATCTTGGATGACCGCCCATCTCTGAGCCTCTGTCGCCTCACCCGGGAGCTGGGGGAAATAGTATCCATCAAGCAGCGCTCTGAGGCTCAGGGAAGGTGAGTGCAGACTCCACCTGCAGAGCTCAAAGCATTGTATCCAAAGACAGGCTTACACGATTGTCCCACCCAGAGCCTTCATGAGAGTGCGCAACAAGCTTCCTTCCCGAGATGCAGCTGTGAGGGGCTTTCTCGCACAGGGCCTGGAGATACAGAGATGACAAGGCAGGACCCTGCTCTCCAGGGCACACAGCGACCAGACAGACAAGACAGCAGACACCTGAGGAGAAGCAGTGCTGCAAGTGCGATGAGAGAACGTGCGGCTTTGGGAGCTCTCAGGAGGAAACAGCGTCCACCTAGGGATACAGGGAGTGGCCTGTGATCCGGGCCTTGAAGAGAGAGCAGGATTTTATTGAATGGGCAGCTATTGGTAGCGGAGGGACATTTTAGGAAGAGGGGATCGCATGAACAAAATATATGGTGGTTGGCTATGACCCAGAACACTGGGAACACAGCGAATGGTCTGAAGGGCTGGCGAATATGGTCCACGATGGGAGTGGCACGAGCGGAGGCGAGAAGGTGAGCTGGTTGTGGCTTAGGAGTGACTCATATAACTGGAAGTGATAGAACACGCTGTCCAAGAGGACTTTCTGTGTGATGGAGATGTTCTCCATTTGCACTGTCCAACACGGTAGCCACCAGCCACATGTGGCTATTGAGCACTTAAGTGAAGTATTAGAGTATTACCGAGTATGACTGAGGGACAAAATTTTTAGTTTTGTTTACATTTTAATTAATTTTAATGTAAATTTAAATAGCTACATGTGGCTGGTGGCTACCATATTGGACAGTGCAGTTACAGAACTTATGACAACAACTTCAAGCGTGTAGAGGGAGCCCTCAAGTCCCTCACCTTGCAGTCCTATCCTCAGCCCATAAGATAGGAGCTCCCACGCAGGCCACTGCTGTGGTCGTGCAGCTGGGTGGATGAGTTGGGCTGAAATACAACTTGTTTCCTGCTTTCCAAGCCGTGCACCCTGAGGTGGCTGTGTCTGCCTAGAGGAAGAGGCGGATCTTTCTAATTCTTACAACGGCATCATGTGGGCTAGCAGCAGCTCTGCCTCCTCTAGTGTCTGTTCTCAGTGGTCTGTCTGCAGGTAGTCAGGCTTCCTCTCTGCTCCTGCTTCCTGGAGCTGCTGGGCCAGGTGAGCACACCTGGAGCGTGGCCCAGATGTGGAACGTGGGGTGCTGGCTGTTACTCGGCAATGCTCCCATGGGATGAGGAGCCCAGGTTCTCCATGTGGGTTCTCTTCTGCAGCCCTCACTGTCCACAGGCAGGTCCTTTGTCCTGAACTTGGGAGGAGGTAACAGGAAGCTGCTACATTGGCCACAGGTTGAAAGGGCCGTCATTATTCAGCTTTACCAGCAATAAAGCTTATTTCATAGTTTAATTCCCACTTGGCTTCCTGGTCTATTTCTCGGTTGTTTCTATTACAAAGAGGAGGAGGAGGAAAGGTGAGTCATCAGAACCTCCTTGCCTCCCAGCCAAAAGGACACAGACACACTTTCTAGTCTTGAATGCAAAGCAGTGACCTATTCATGAGCCAGCACATCCATTCGTGACATACTGCTCTAAAACACACGCGCGGATTTTCAGAGTCAGAAGGACTATTGAATTCTAAAATCCCGATGTAAGATGAGGAAGCTTGGGTCCTAGAGACGTGTGATGACCTGCTCAAGACCACGAAGATGTCAGAGGCAGGCGTGCCTGGATCTCAGGCCTCCTGACTCAACCCAGTGCTAATCAGAAAGATTAAAGTTTGCAAACTGGTTGCCGTTGGTTGGTCAGCCTGCTGACTTTTTTTTAATGTATGTGGTGTTGGCCCATGCAGGGTTTAAAAAATATGTTTGAACTATTTGCCTATACTTAAAAACCAGACAAATTCGCTTTGAAATCCAGACTAGCTATCATTTCTAGGCCTGAAGCGAGGTCGTGCCTGGTCCTGCTACAAAGAGCGCTAAAGGGGAGGGAGGAGAGATGCGGACTGTTTCAGAAGCTGATCATCCAAAGCTATCAAACTAGATCCCAGAGTAATATAAGCTGCTTTTAAAACATCTGGTTCATAATTCATTACTGCTTATTATAAGGACTTGGAGTTTCAATTTGTAGAAGTCGAAACAAACTGTAGATCTTAGAGATCATTTGGTTGAGCCAGTTCATTTTACAGATGAGCGTTGTGGGTCCCGCACCACACAAGCCTGCAGATAAAGACAGTGTCACAGAGGTTTAACCAGGCGCAGGATGTGAGTGCTTCCCCTGGTTCCTGCTTTTTGAGGGCTCCAGACCCGTCACCCCCGGTCCCAGTAGTTTGGGAGCAAACCTCCAGGAACGTGTCTTGTGGGCTGACCTGCACTGAGGGCGCTGATTTCTGCACCAAATGCATTGATGTCCAACTCAGCACATAATAAGCGTCCAATAAGTGTGTTGAGTGAGTGAATGAGTGAAAGTGTGAGTCAGTGAATGACCTTAAAATTGGGCATGGCTTCCTTATACATGTTATTGTTTCCAGTACATAATCTTTTAAATGAATATTGATGAATTTTGACAAAATACTGATATTTATGTCTATTATAATCTGTTTTTTGTAAATGCAAGATTGCTCTGATTTGGAGAGGTAGTGAGTCAGAGCATCAGTTTTATATTGTTCTGGGTGTATTTTTTAGTTTATAAAATATTAATATTTTTATTGCCCCAAAATGAAAACTAAACAAATCTTAACTTCACTATGTAGGAAATCAGCCAAAACAAACAAAAAAATTGGGTGTTGCTACCCAAAGCCAAGGTAACTGAAACCAGCCCTTCAGGTACCATCTTCTAATGCCACCAGTGCCATCTTTGCTCACAGCCTAGTAGCTGCCCCAGGGCCTTGTGTCTTGCTGCCCCACGATATTTCAGTGAAAAGCCTTTGACTCGGTTTTCCTTCCCTCTCGTATCACAGCTCTCTTGTTTTGGGACTCCATTGGGGGCACCATGGCTGTCCTCAGAAACACCACTGCCCTCCGTCCACTGTTACCCAGTGTCCTTGACAATGAGTAAGACAAATGTACCTCAACTTTGCCTCTCTGTGGGACAAAGAGCTTGGTCTGCAGGTAATTAGGTCCTGAGATGGGGAAGGTGCCCCGTTGGTCCTCCAGACTTGTTCCAACCTGTCTGGACCCAGCTTCAGCTACCTTGTCCATTACATAAAGACGGTAACACATTGAAAGAAAATGAGACCTGTGCTCTGCTCTCTGCTGCTGTCTGGTAGAGCAGTGTGGGTCCTTGTTGTGTGTTTGCTGTGCTCCGCTTGGCAGGAGGGCATCACTGGCCGTGATCACTGTCCTGAGACGGGCTCTGCCACTTTGATAGCCTTTGTCAGTTGAAAGTTCTTTCTGCATAAACATCAATAGGCTGGAGACAAATCTCCACAGTGAAAACCCTTTTTTAATATCTAAAAATTGTCTCCGGATGCAATTTGGGACAGAGGAGCAATAAATTACAACCTACTATGTGCCAGAGTTGACACCAATTGTATGTCTTATTAAATCCTCACAGCAGCCCGGAGAGGATTTTCTAACCCCGTGTAGAGATGAAAAGTGGAGGTGGAGGGAGGCAGCGGCTTACCCGGGGAAGGGGCCAAGCCAGAACTCAAGTCCAGGTTTCTCTAACTACAGAGCTAGTGTCCTTTTCTTAGTGTGCCCCTCCAGAGAGACTGTTTGTTTTTTTTTTTCTTTCTTTCTTTAAAGCATCCCAAATCACACACTACAGCTGACCTTCTCTGTGTGTTACCACTGGGAGCTCATAAAACACCATCTCCCCGCCATGGTCTGAGACCCTGCATAACACACGGACGATTAACCAGGAAAACATACTGTTTGAACCACCAGAGAAAGCCCTCAGAACCCCAGAGAAATAGTCAGCCCACAGCAAACACCACCTGATGGCCCAGCCCAAGGCCCAGCCTAGAACCTTCTGCAGGGTGTCTCTCTGAAGATAACAGAAGGTCTCAGAGCTTCCTGGTTGTTAAAACAACTACAGTAGCAGGAATTGAGACCCAAGGATCAGCGGGGTAGAAATGAGGAAGGAAATGGCAGGTCAAATGGCTCTCCCTCCCCAACTGGCCCTGTTCTTTCTAGATACAGCCCCAGAATGTGCGTAGTTACAGTGGGACAATTTGATCGATCAAATGCTGAAAGTTTTCTATCAATTTCAAGGCTGTTCAAATCTCTATGTACTTTGAAGTCTGGGCTGCAGTAGAACTCCTGGGAGGTTGGTGTGCCTATCTCTGCTGGGCTGGTTCCACACAGGCCCCTCGGGAGGCCTTTCCTGAGACAGTGTGAACTGTCCTGGGCCAGCGGTAAAGACAGCGTTGACACTGTGGTTCTCCACCCTTCCGAAGATCTAATCTCAACACCCTCCCCTTCTTTTCATCCCTGGTTTCATCCCATTTGTTGCCCCTTTCGTTCTTTCTCCCTCTCTCCCCCGCTTTTCCACTTCAGATCAAAGAAGTTCCCCATTTCCCCACTTCTGGATTTGCTCCCTGGAGGGGAAAGCAAGGGTACCTCCTTCCCACCTCCTTTTCCAGGCACACAGGGTGCTTCTGAGCCCATGAAAACCTCCATCCTAGAGAGCTCTCTCGATTGCAGGCTCTCGGGTCGTCGCGGGAGAAAAGGTTTAGTTTGATGTGGTTGTCAGTCATCGCTGCATCTTCCTACGCCCAGCCCCAAACCACCTCCTGCTCACCACCCTCACTTTCCATTTCTCTGGATTTTCTTTCATCTGTTCACCACTAACCCTCACATCCTCAGCCAAGGCTGAAGCAGGGCCAAGGATGGTCCATTTCCTTTCCTAGTTGAACTACTGACTGCTGTGGCTAAGCCATTCCAGTCGCCACTCATTACAGGAACAAGAGAAAGAGAAAGCAAGAGTGAGCGGGGCTGCAAAGACTGTTGTTACGTGGTTTCCCTTAAGCCCCAGAAATAGAAAGCCAGACTTCCGACTTGTAGAGCCCCTGTGCAAATCACCAGACCACACTGCCAGATAAGAAAAATGCTAGATTGTGTCATACTTCCCTCATCAGCTCCAGTTTCTGAAGATGGCCCTGAATTCAGAGCCTCGCCGTGATCCTGAGATCTAGAGAAGAGGGACGAGGTAGAACAGGGGATCAGACGTCTCTCTTTTCTGGGATAAATTTATTTTCAACCACAGAAGTAAAGGAGAGAAAACGTTATGAAAGATTAGTCATGTGCTAACTTTTTTATTTGCATGTACAAGAGAAAGAAATAAACTGGACATCAACGGGCACTGAGAAAGGGAATCTGATAGCTAAAAATGTCCATGGCCTTTTCAATTCACACGTGTTCATTTTTCCTCATCAAGGAGGTGAGACACCTCCTTGCAGAGTGAGGAGGCTGGACCAGGTTCAGCTGCCCCTGGATTCCAACTCTTGTGAGCAGCACCACCTCTACCATGGAAATAATTCTGCTTCACTCTCCCAGAGCAGCCTTGGCGGACGTCTCTGTGGTCAGCCACTGCAGGAAGAGTGATGGCCAGGTGTTGACACGCTCCTAATTGGAAGGTAGGAGGTGCCGCAGAGATCAGCTGTAAAAGATATCTTTAGACCAGGGTGGGCTGTTAATGCTTGGAAGAGACTTGGGGGTGAGGCCTGGTGAGCTGTCACCCTGGGTTAGACCCTAGCCCAGCAGACAAACAGCACAAGCAGCAGGAGGCAGATGACAGACAAGGCCCATGCGAGAAGCCACCATTTCAGGGGATGACAACAATAGCGGGCAAACCAGGACTTCAGGAGTCAGTGAGCTCACTAGGGGGTGGGGCACAAGGAAAGGAGTGCCTGGAGTGGCCCCGAAGCCCAGGATCAAAGAGGAGGGCCAGGTGAGCAGCTGATAGGAGCCTTGTGGTGAAGACAAGGGAAAGGAGAGACAGGAGTCGCTTGTATTCAGCCGAAAAAGAACCAACTACTTATGAATGACTTCTGTAGGCCTATAGCTGTTCCACGCCCTGAGGGGTCAAAAGGAGAACCAAGTTAGAATTTAACATCTAATTAGGAGAGAATCAAACCCACACACAGAGATTACTGCTGAGTAAGACAGTACTGCCTGTGTTATGTGATATGGCACTTGTGCAAGCTCTTTGGTTGCATCATCTCGTTTAATCCATCCAAAACCCTACAAGGTGGGTACTGTTGTCCCTGTTTTAGAAATGAGGGTGCTGAGGTGCTGAGAGTCTGCATACCTGATCTAAGTTTGTCTGCCTAGTAAGTGGCTGAACCAGGATTCAAATCCAGGTCTGTGTGAGCCCCCAAACTTTCTGGTACAGCCTGCAGCATCCCTGTACTGGAATAATTTAGTGCTGCATTGAGCAAGAGGGAAAAGTAAACACTTCCTGGCTGAGGCTGCAGCAGAGATGTTCAAAAAGAGGAGCCACAGGAGGGAGAGTGAGCTATGAGTGAACGGGGTCACAGATGGCTTCTTGGAAATCGAAGATCTGTCAGAGCTGGTTCAAAGCTGTGGCTCATGAGTCTCCACTCTCTGAGCCAGAGATTAAGGGTCTGAGTTAGGATTTGGGCCATCAGTGCTTGCTGTCTGGCACAGCACTGCAGACCTCCCCTGAAGACCTAGGGATTCCACCCAGAACACGCCCGGTATGAGAGCTCTTTGCAAGGGGGAGGGCTCCACTCGCTCAGATAGACAGCCAGGCCACCGACAGGCCTACTCGTCGGAACCAGGAGTTTGCAACATCCTCAAAGAACAGCAACTGGCCTTGGGCAGAAGTGAGAAGGAAAGACTCCCTCAGCCCTAGGCTGTGGAGTGGGCTTTGCTGTCCTCCAGGGCCTCTGGGTGACACCAGGCACCAGATGCTAGGGTGCCAGGGCCTCCTGAGAAAGAGCAGGTGCAAAGCGGGCAGTGGGCTGAGAAGGCATCCTGGGTGGGCAGCCTGGATGTGACTGGGGAGCCACCAGGATTGCATCATCTGCTGGTCGGTGTGCTGGATAAACTCTGGATGAATGGAGTGTTGCAAAGAAACATTTTCTTCTTCCAGGAGCCAGAATAAGTGGTAATTAAATTTGTCTTTTAAAATAAAACTATTCTGAAGGGGGTACAAGCCTTCAAGCTTCCCTTGTGATGTTCTGGGCACGCTGGCTTCTCTCAAAGGGAGGAAGAGCTTCTATTCATCGGCTGTGACTTGGAGAGGCCCCACAGTGAGTCAGGCTCTCCGCATGAGCTGAGGGGTTGCTAATGTCTGCAGGAACTGCTAATTTACCCGTCTGATTTGTTAGTCTACACCAGCCACAAAGGGAGACCATTCAGTTACTTCGATCCAAAAGAGAGGCTGGTGTTTACCATGATGTCCCCAGCAACTCTGTGTGTGTGTGTGTGTGTGTGTGTGTGAGTGTGTTTACACGACAACCTACGCAACGAAGAGGTGGGGCCGCTGCCCTTGCTAGCATTTTTAAACACGTTCTAATTCTAAATTGAGGGCAAGGATGGTAATGGAGTGCCTGGGAGAAGACTTGGCCCCCAAGGAGGCTATAACTTGGAGGGTGTCTTTAAAAAACCAAGGTGCCCGTGGAGCATGGTGGCACGTTCCTGCTGCCACAGGGAGCGATCATTGAGAGTCCCCGGCTCGTGCAAGCGCCCGTGCCAGGGCTTCACACGTCTTATCTGGTTGGCTTCTCACAGCTGCCCTTTGAAGCCAGTACTATGCTTTCATCGTTCCAGGTTAGAGAGAACCCGTACTTCCTTAGGTCCTACCTGAAAAGTTCCATCTTCCATAAAGCCTCTCCTGACTTGATCAGTACAATTAGTTACACTCTCCTTTGTGCTCCCAGAGAACCACAGCCTTTGGGGAGATGGCAGCCTCAGTTTCCTCATCTGTAATGTAGGGGTAACCCTAGGTCATTGAGAGGAATAAGTGAAATAATCATGGAAGTGCTTCAACAGCGGCTGGCGCTTAGTCCTTGTTAGTCATGGCTAGTAATAATACTACCACGTATAATGACTGGCCACTAGTTGTGAGTTCTTTGAGTGTGGGGATAGTGCCGACTTTGTTCATTGTTTTATATTCAGAGTCTGGGAGTGTTTGGCACGTGGTAGGCACATGTTTTCTAGCTGGTGAAGGAATGAATAAGAGTGAAGTATTTGCCTCCCCCTCGCTTCTGTGAGCTCCTGGGGATAGGCCGTTATCTGACCTGTTTCTCTATCTCTGATGTCACCACTTGTTCTGGCACAACCTGAGTGTTCAGTGACTCTGTTGAACAGATGAACAGGACTGAGAGACGCTGCTCCTCAGCCCGTGCCCGGCCCAGGATCTGGCCACACGCCCATCTCCGTGCTCCGGGCGGGCTGGCGGTCAGCTCCTGTTCCATAAACTCAGTAAATGCCCTAGATGGTGAGCTCCTCAAGATGGGGACTGGGTCCTGTTTAGTTTTAAATCCTTAGTGTCCAGCACAGCGCCTGATGCAGAGGAAATGCTCCGATGGCTGCTACGGACTCTTCCAACCAACTAAACTCCAAGGTGAGCAGAGTCCGGAATGAATTTGTCATCTTTCCCGTCATCACCCAAACTGGTCCTTCCCCGAAGTTCCCCACTTCTGTTTGTTAAGGACACGTTTTCTCAGTGACAAGAGTCTAAAACTCCTTGGGAGTGTTGCCGCCCAGTGGACAAGGGCAGTCGTTGTGGGCAGACTTTTCTGGGCTGGAATCTTGGCTTTGGCAACCAACCGCTGGCTGTCCGGCCTAGACGAGTGCTTTCCTCTCCTGAGCCTCAGTTTCCCCTTTCATCAAATCAGGATAATAACACACACTATTCATCCATTCAGTACAGATTTATTGGGCCCCTATTACGTGGCAGGAACTGTTCTAGGCCCTGGAGACATATAGATGTGAGCAAAACAGACATTGCTCTTATGTGAATGGCAATCTACAAACTAGAGAGGGAGAACGAGACACTAAACAAGCGAGCCGGAGAACACACACGGTGTTGGATGGTGACGTGCTACGGAGAAAAATGACACTAAGCAAGGGGAGGGTGGTGGTCAGCGTCTTACTCAGGTGATGAAGGAGGGCCTTTCTGATTAGGAGAACCGATGTCTGGGGAAGAATGTTCCAGGGAGAGGCAAAGAGCAGAGGCCCTAAAGCTAGAGTCTGAAGAATAACAAGGGGCCTGTGGGGCTGAATCTGAGGGAGGGAGGGGTGTAGGAGAAGAGGACGGAGAGACATCAGGACCAGACATGGAGGGCCTTCTAGGAGTTGGGCTCTGACTCTGGGCAAGAAGGAATGCTTTGGGGGAATTCAAGCAGAGGAGTGAGATGACTGGATGTAGGTTATAAAGGGATCCCTCTGGCAGCTGCAAGGAGAATGCCCTCTGTGGATGGGGCGGAAGCAGGAGGCCAGTCATTTGTACCCACAGGCTCACTGTGAGGAGCGAAGGGGATGATTAATTAATGATTATTAATGCTTGGATGGGTCTGGCAGGGAGTGAGTGCTGACTCCATGGGGCTGCTATAGATGATTCTGGGGCTGCCTTGGCTGCTCCTCCCTTGTCTCCTGTGGACAGGTCTTGCCCAGTCATGCAGGGTCCCTCCTGCCCTGGCCAGTCATTCCCCCTACCCCTCTCATCTTTTCCTCAACCCTTCACTGATGTTGAAGCTCCTTGAATAGCAGCCCCACTCCCTGCCTCTCCCACCCCAATCCAGCCCAAACACAACTCCAGTCACATCCTTCCCCGCTCAGAAGTCTTCAAAGGACTAATGGCTCCTTGAATCCACAGTCTTGGAGGCTGCCATTCAAGGCCTCCCCAATAGGATGCTGCGTTTAGCTTTCCCACCGTTTTCTACTGCTCTCCCCAAATTATTGAACATTTGTGGAGAACAAGTTGGGTGCAAAATGTCACTCCCAGAGTGTCAGTGTCAATGGCCCAATATGTCCCTGCAGCAGAATGACCAAGGAGCCTAACCGCACTCCTAATGACAAATCAATTACAATGGACCCTTACCCCAGATTCCCTGGGTGACCCAGCATGCTCCAACAATGGGCGACATGTACACCTGTCCATTGCTAGCTCGCCCTGCCTACCGTGCTACCACGACTATGGGTCTTTTCTGAAAGCTAAAAAATGGCATGTGGTGTTTCCTTTTACTGCTCTTATCACCCTTGATACCTGTCCCTATGGGCCCCTCACCCATAACAGAATGCCCTCATCTTGCCTTTCCTGGCTCTGATAGAAGATCCAGGCTCCAAGTCATGGATTCCCACATCCGACTGCCTGCCCCAAGCTCCCCCAATCCTCCATTCCTCTCTCCGTTTTCAATCTGAGCTAAATCCACAAAAGATTGGTGCCCAGACTGAGGGCAGGTGATAAGCTGAGATCTGCTCGCCATAGACAGAACAGAAAAGTCCCTGATTTTACATTTCTACCACCTGGGGAGCAGGCACCACCATCCCCTAAAACGCTCCCCATGATGGAACTTACGATGGATTTAACGGCTGGCTAATTTCAGGCCCTTCTCACATGGAAGTATTGGTTTGGGGACTGACACCTACCACCACATGGATCTCGGAGAAAAGCAAAAGAGATCCTGGTCCCCAACACCAATATTCTAAAACAGTGTGCCCGTGGCTCTCTATTCCCCACACAAGAGGCTGAAGCAAGCACAGCCACTGACAGCTGTGGGATACACAAGCCCCGGCATTATAAATGGGCAGCCCCGAATGCTCTTGTTGAGCCAACCCTGATAATGTTAGTGTGGAACCTTTAGCTCATCACCAGCTGGCTATGCCTGATTGGCTGGTGGCCTCCGCCTGGGACACACTCTCCTACCCCATGCCAGGACACATGGGCAATATGGCGCCCACCATGTCCTCCCTATCTGTTTGGAGTGTACAACTCTTCTTCCACAACACCATAGGCCAGTCATATAACATTATCGTGAGTAGCCATCAGGAAAAATAGAAAGGAATGTGGTCCTGTACTCTTAGTGCCCCCCCTTAGGCGACATTTACCATCATTACGATGCCCCATGGGCTGCCCAGCTCATAGCTAAACATGCCCTTAAGACCCCTTCTACCTTGACGTGTTTGTGACAGCCCTCCCAACATCGGCCGATGCTTCCATGACCTGTCTGGCTCAAGAGTTGTACTGGCCCAGGGAGCCAAGCACCAGGTGTGGCACATGACGACCACAGCCCAGACAACCACCGCATCTCAGCGGATGATGACCCAGTTACCCACATCATCCACCAAGGTGCCCCCTGTCAGAGCAAAGGCATCTTCCCCTCGAGGGATCCCCACTCAGCATGTGCCACACACTTGAAAGAGGCCAACACCAGACAGACCTCCAAAGTTATCTCTCTCCTCCCCATCCTCCCCATTGCGCACAATAAGCCCCCTTCCCACTATGGCTAAAACTTCCCCTCCTGGACTTCCCAAAGCAAACCTACTGTTTAAGGCTATTCCCAGGCAGATCTGTGTATACACATGGTGAAGGCTACATCCCAAAGGCTGGACCTCACACAATGTTGGGTGCGCTCTGCCCCCGTGAGCAACCCACTCCCTTATTCACACCATGCTGGATGACACTAAGCTCATGAAAAAGGCCCACAAAACCACCAATACCAATGCTATTGGTCTAGGCCCCTAGGTCTTTCCCTGGCTTATCCAGGACCAGATGGACAGGACATTGATTGATGCTGTCCACTTGGTCCTTGGCCCATGAGTCCAGATCACGCATCTATCCAAATGCACCTGCCTATATTTGTGTCTTCCTAGGCACTCACAGCATGCCGGGACACATGGCCCTATGCTGGCCCAGATATTAAAGGAACATGAGTGATTAGAACACCCAGAGGGAACCTGGTTCACCTGTGCCACTCCCCTAGATAACTTCCTCATGATGTGCCAACCCCCTAAACTCACCTGCGCACTCCACTAACTCTGACAACTTCCGTAGCATTTTTATGACCACCCCACGATGGGACCCTGTGGGTCACAGTCCCCAGTTGAGGTGATGAGCCATTTTTATACCCATTGCCCTAGTGTAAGAGTAACATCTGGGGCTGGAGGAGTGGGGCTAAGGGCTCACGATATGATTACACAAGGAAAATAGCAGATGCAGCAAAGGAAATATCCACAATTCTATCAGAACCTCGTGACATAAACAAAGGAACATAAACAGGGGCAGCACTGGAGGCTTTCACTGAAGGGCACAAATCCCAAACCGTCCGAGGGCAGGTAGCAGACTAGCTCTGGATGATCTGCCAGCTTCCCAGGAGTACATACCCTCAAGGGAACTCCCTGTGGTGTGTGGATCTATAACACAGGCAAAGTGATCCTTATAGCCCAACAGATGTGCCACCAAACCAAAACCAAATTTTACACAAGCTACCCTGAGCTCCCTAGGACCTGGATGTCCCTGGCAGCCTGGGGTGACCTTGTTCCAGGAGGCCCTTCTGCCAGCAAGTTGACTTTACATACTGAACTGCCTATGTGAAATCGGTAAAGCCTACAGACAAGCCTATTAACCTGAGTCTTGGCATGGTGAACCGAGTGGCGGGGGGGAGTTTTGGAGAAATTGAGTTGGGTGCAAAAATTAGCTCTCAGCAAAATGACATTTGGCCAAACTGTTGACACCCACCAGGGCAGAAACCATCTGCTGCCCAGCGCCCTCACTTCTGCTAGACCTAGTAGGTCACGTGCAAGGGAACTCACCCTGCCCCTTTCTGACGCCCCTCCCCAGCCAGCCCCAACTGGAACAGACCACTTGGAATCAATCTGCCCCTCCACCACCTCCTGGCAATTGTCAACAGGTGGGCTCCTGTCCTGTGTCTATGTCCCCAGGGCCAGGTCTCTCTCCCAGCAGATGTCAGGGAGCCCTCTTGTCAGCGGGCCCCCCCGCCCAGGGAATCCCCTCCCTTTGCCAACGCCTGAGTCAGTAATAACCATTTGAGTTATTGTGATCATGGCTCAGGTCTGGTGTGTTTGGCAAACCAGTTGCCAAGTAGGACCAACTGGATTCCAGGGAAAGGAAATCTGACCCGTCTTTATTCCGTCACTACCTCAGAACTGCACCCCCACCTCCTGACCCCACACCCGGACCCCTGCTCAGGCTGTTTCCTGCCAGCCACACCTGCTCTGTCCACTGGGCTGGTTAGGAGAACTGGCTTTGAAACCACTGACTGTTAATCCCTACTCAGTCTTCAGTAGCTGGCTCTGTGACCTGGAACAAATTCCGTAGCCTTTCTGTGACTCAGTTTCCTCATCCATAAAATTAGTATCACATTATTTACTTCATTAGGGTGCTGTAAGTGCAAAAGACAAACAACAAAAAAGCCACTCCACTCTGGGTAAAGCTCATATACGAGTCTGACACAAAGGAAATTCCCAGGTATTCACTCATCAGGCGGCAACTCAATTTCTACTTCCTCCAGAAAGCCTTCCATACCTGTTCCCACTCCAGTTTCTCTTCAATCAGATCCAATTGCATTTTTAGTCAGCACCTCGCTGTCAATCACGGATTTGTCTTCCATTACATATGTGATCATTTTGACTTCCCAGGTAAGAGACAATGGTCCTTGAAGGAAGGACCACATCAGATCTGGCTCTCCCACAGACTTGCTCTGTCATCTTGCACTTAAATTTCTTGGGATTGAGTTTCTTTCTCTGGGATGGCAAACACATGGCATACGTGCCATCATTTCCCTATCCCATAGCTTCGGAGACACTGGTATTCAATCCTGGTTCTCTTCCCGCAAGAACCTGAGTCCAGACCCAGAATCCTTCTTAACCCAGTGCTTTGGACAACGTCTACTAATTTATTCAGTAAATATATATTGAGTACTTACTAGGTACTACCCCTACTTAGTATTCTGGAGATAAAACCCTATACTTATGGAACTTGTCACTAAGTGGGGAAGAAGACAGTAAGCAAATATGTAAATAAGAAAAGATCAGGTAGTGATGAGTACAATGATGAAAACAAACTAGCAGCGTGTGAGCGCCTGGGGAGGAAGCTACTTTGGATGACGTGTCCAGGGAAAGACTTCTGAGGCCCCTAGAAATTTTGATCTGGTAGACTTGGTGTGGGCCTAAGAGTATGTGTTGTTAACCAGCAAACGCAAGGAAATTTGGGGAGCACTGATGTGGTGAGTAAGAGTGAGGGTGTGGAGTCAGAAGCCCTAGGTTCAAACCCCATTTCCTACACTTACGTAATTGTGTGACCCTCGGTGTTATTGAACTTCTCTGACCCTCAGTTTCTGTATCTGTAAAATTGGAATAATACTGCTACTGACCTCAGAAGGTTGGAATTACAGTTAAATCAGACAAAACATGGAAAATGCCTGGCACATAGCATGTGCTCAGTGAAAGGTAGCTATTACTTGCCACAATAGGCCCATCCATTCCTAACTGTCATCTTCTGTCTGAGTCACTCAAAAGACAAGTCCAACAAATGCCACTTCCGAGGTGTTTCATATGGCCTCTGAGGTGATTTTTGCCTAACGAAACTCTTCATCTTGAAAAATAAATTCTCAAAAGACCTTCTTGTGGGGGCCGGCCCCGTGGCGTAGTGGTTAAGTGTGCACACTCTGCTGCTGGTGGCCCGGGTTCGGATCCCGGGCGCGCACCGAGGCACCGTTTGTCAAGCCATGCTGTGACAGCATCCCATATAAAGTGGAGGAAGATGGGCAGAGATGTTAGCCCAGGGCCAGTCTTCCTCAGCAAAAAGAGGAGGATTGGCATGGATGTTAGCTCAGGGCTGATCTTCCTCACACACACACACACACACACACACACACACACACACACACAAAGACCTTCTTGTGAGCACGAATGCCAGAGTTCAGTGAATAAGTGTCCTATGGCTCTCTAGTTCAGGCAAGTTTAAGATCTGGGAGGGCTTTGGCCCTCCTCTCCTGTCAGATGGGAGCCTGGCTACTTGCCCCCTCTAACCCGGGTGTGGGGGGATTGCTGAGCCGCACAGCGATGTGCGATTTGCAGACTACGAGGCACGAACAGAACACTGGCCTTCCGGGACCGGCGAGAGCGTCCCCTGAAAGGCCACAGAGCAGCAATAGGACGGTCCCCGATCCCCCGGCCCCGCACGTTTGGAGAAGCGGCCACTCCTTCACATTTATAAGCTGAGCTGGTACATAACGAAGAAAAAAAAGCTGGGCAGGAAGCAGCCTTTTCAACCAGTGAAGAAACCGTTAGAATCCATCGCTTTGCCCTGATGCCAAAGCAGCCCCGCCTGCCCCGCTGTTAGGGCATTTGCGTTATCAGAGGCTCCGGGGTGCTGTCCCTCGTTTATCGAGGACAGTGGAGACCCTTCTCCAACCAGAGATAAAGAACTCTTTCTCCTCTCTGTCTCCATTCTACTTCTACTCCCTACCAGAGAGCTTCTCTCATTTTCTTTCAGTAACAACAGTTCTGAGAAGATATTTTTCAGCCTGGACTTGAAGAAACTGGTGGAGAGGCAGGTAAGATGAGTTTCCTTTGTTCGTTCGTTCATTCATTCATTTGTTCAATAAGTATTTATTGGGCACTTACTACGTGCTCGATACTGGGCTCGGCTCTTGGATTCGATTCCGAGCAGAAGGAGCTTGCAGTCTTCCGGGGAGCCAGACAGTGTTCAACAATCACAAAATACAGACTTACAAATTGTGACCCAACCTGGGAGTGAGATCATCTAAGGATGGGTCCTAATCTCGTCATGGGGGCCTGGGGTCGGAGGAGATTCCCTGAAGTCACATCTGAGCTGAGAGAGTGTGTATAATAACCTCCTAGAGTTCCCTCTTGCCCTCCCCGTGGGTGTTTTCAGGGTTCAGAGAGGCCTCAGGGCCAAAAGACTTGCTGCCCCTTCCATGCCAGTCCTGTTTCTGCCACCAAGTCACGATTCCTCACCCCTCATGAAGGTTAGGATGGAAATGACTTATTGGAGTGATAGGAAAGCCAGCATAAACCTGCCAGGACCTCCTTCAAGATTCAGTTCGCTTTGCAAAAGTTGCCAGATAAAAGATATTTCCAGATGGAGGGCCACGCAGGAAATACAAATGGAATATTTTTAATAGCTCTTCCTTTGCAAGATATGACCCAAGGCCTTCTGCAATATTATGGGAAGCAATGTACCCTGAAAGTGTGAGAGGAGCTGACTGACCCACGAGCAGCCCTGGGGCCTTTGGAAAGGGGCTGTGGCCTGAAGAGGTGTAAAAGATGCTCTGCTTACACGAGACCACCCCCCCTCCTGCCACCACCACCCAAAATGGAGCCCGTGCCGGCTACACCTAACTCTCGCATTCTCAGAGGAGAGGGCAGATAGACATCTGTAAGAGCACTGAGCTCCTTTAAGGATGTGGCTTTACATAGTAACAAACTGCACCCCTTTTCCCTGTCCTTGGAGCCAAGTGGGCTCCTGCAAAGAAGGTTATCTGGAAGTCAGGGACCAGCACTGCTGACAGAGGCCAAAGCGGGCAGAGATAGCTGTTGGGGGACTTGAAGAATGACTCAGAGCTCACAGGACTGGCTTCACCATAACACTGGGGTTGTTAATGGGTCCACAGATGAACCTGACAAGGTTGTGAGCTCTCTGAAATGATGGATAAAATTCTGCATGTTGGCACAGATGTGCACCTAGGGTATGGTCTTGAACTTTTACCAGTTTTTTTGGGGGGGATGGTAAAATATATGTAACATAAAATTTATCATTTTAACCACTTCCAAGTGTACAGTTCAGTGGCATTAAGCACACTCACGTGGTTGAGCAACCATCACCACCATCCATCTCCAGAACTTTCTGATCTTCCCAAACTGAAACATTGTACCCATTGAACAAGAACTGTCCCTGCCTCCCAGCCCCTGGCAACCAGCATTCTGCTCTCTGTCTCTACGAATCTCAGTGCTCCAGGGACCTCACAGGGGCGGAGTCATACAGCGCTTGTCCTTCTGTGACTGGCTTCTTTCACTCAGCACAATGCATCCAAGTTTCAGCCACGTTGTAGTGTGTGTCAGAATTTCTTTTCTTTTTAAGGCTGAATAATATTCCGTTATACGTACATACTGCTTTATTTTTAAAATTCATTCTTTTGTTAATGGACACGCAGGATGGTGGCCATCTTTTGGCTGTTCTGAATAATGGTGCAATGAACGTGGGTATACGAATATCTGTTTGAACGCCTGCTTTCCATCCTTTGGGGGTATACCCAGAAGTATAATCTCTGGATCATATAGTAATTCTATTTTTAATTTTTTGAGGAATCTACATACTGTGTTGTGCAGTAGCGGCACCATTTTACATTCCCACCAACAGTGCACAAGGGTTACAATTTCTCCACATCTTCACCACACTTGTTATTTTCTATGTTTTTGATAATAGCCATCCTAATGAGTGTGAAATGGTACTTCATTGTGGTTTTGATTTGCATTTCTATAATGATTAGTGATATTGAACATCTTTACATGTGCTTATGGGCCACTTGTATCTCTTCTTTGGAGAAATGTCTATTCAAGTCCTTTGCCCATTTTTTAATTAGGTTATTTGATTTCGTTGTTGTTGAATTGTAGGAGTTCTTTATATATTCTGGATATTAACCTCTTATCAGATATATGATTTGCAAATATTTTCTCCCATTCCATGGGTTGCCTTTTCACTCTGTTGATAGTGCCCTTTGATGCACAAAAGTTTTGAACTCTGATGTAGTCCAATTTATCTATTTTTAATTTTGTAGCCTGTGCTTTGAGTGTCATATTCAAGAAATCATTGCCAAATCCAATGTCATGTAGCTTTCCACTTATGTTTTCTTCTAAGAGTTTTACAGTTTTAGTTACCAGGAATTTAAGAGGGCTGTGAACTGACAACACATGGGCCATCCTCCATACTAATTCTGGGAGACCTTCCTCCTCAGTGTAAAGACCCTCAGGTCTTGGAAAGTCAATGTGAATCTAGGAATTGGGAAATTGATAACACCGATGTGATATTTCAAGCTTTTAATTCAAAAGGAATTATTGAGTACCTCCAAATTTATATCAGCATCCTGGGAGCCAGCGAAGATGAAAATCATGGCCTCTCTTCTCTAAGAATGGAAGGCACTTCTGAGGTGGCAAGATCCTGCACTCACATGAAATCATGGCACTGAGATGCAGATTCTCATGAGCACCCAACCAGGCCCTGGAGACACGAGCTTCGAGAACTCGGGAAGGGATCAGCCGCCATGAGCTTCAGGGACAGAGGAACCTTCAGGGTAAAGATGTGCCTTGAGCTGGGTACAGGTTGATGGACGTGATTTGGAGAGGTGGAGAGGACTGGGGAGGATTTTGTACTGAGGGCAGTGATGATTGCCATTTACTGAGTGCTTACTGTGTGCTCCTCACTGTGCTCTGCCTGCTGCATACATTATCTCAGTTACTCCTCCCAACCCTGTATTTATCATTGTTTCTGTTTTATCGTTGCGAGCACTGAAGCTCAGAGATTTGCCTAAGATTAATTACCCAGATAGTAAGTTGTGAGCAGAGACTCAAAACTAGGTTTATTTATCTCCAAAGCCTCTATTCTTAACCACTCTACTATTCTATCACCAAAGTTTTGAAACAAAGTAGACCTTCCAGAGAGAAAGAACGAAGAAGACGATGCACAGAAGTGGGCACGTGCAGAGTGTTTGAGACCAAGGAGGAGCACCCTGACGGCATGGGAAGGTTCAGGCCCCAGGAGTGTGGGATAGAAACCTGATTTGATGGCTTGGGCAGGCTCACAAGGCATCTTTAATGGAAGCGAGTGGAGTTTGGTCTTGATCTTTAGAAAGACACAATCACACATACAGCTGCAGCTCTAATCTTCAGTCCACATCTTCCCTCCATAAAAATGAGAGCATTGAGGTCCCAAAAGGTTAAGCCACTTGCCGATGGTCACAGGCAATAGGGAGCCATTGAAAATTCCTGAGTGGGGTGGTGACAGTGAAGAAAACAGTATTCCATCCAAATAGGTTAGCTTGGCAGTCAGATACACAAGGGCCAGCTGAAGGGAAGCAGAGAAAACTGGCAGAAAGAAGCGAGCAGCTCTTTCCCTGGTTTTTGCTGAAGGATACCTCTCTCCGCAATGGGCATTTCTAGGGAGCATCATAGACAAGACTCCTTTCCGCTGAGGTTTGAGGCTTAGGAAGGCAAGTGTTGTCAGGAAGGTCAGAATCGCCTTCCCCTGCCAGGCTCACTGCCCTCAGCCAGACGCGAGTGCTGGGAAACACAGCTGCCCCAGCAGCAGCCTGGCCCCTTCCTCCAACGGAAGGCCTGTCGGGAGTGCCGTGTCTCCACCAGAGACCCCCAACTCTGAGGAGCCAGTGGCCAGGACAGGCTCCTGGTGCCATCTCCTTGTGTCGCCTTCCTGAGCATGAGGCTGGGCCAGGTGTCTGTAAGCCTAACCCACCTGCCCCCTGGAGTCACCTGGACGGGTAAGATAAGGCAAGAGTCCCCCAGGCAAGGAGGATGACCCCACCCTGCTTGGGCTGAGCCCTTGTTGTGACAGAACACCAGTTATTCACCTCTGTTCAGCCACAAAAGGCCTGCCCTGGTTGCCTATCCTCCTCTGCTGTTGTCTTTGCTTAATTAATTCTAATAATAGCTGCCATCCATTGAGCACTGTGCTAAGCATTTGACACGCATGATTTCATTTTATTCCTACAACTCTGCATTGAAGATATAATTATCCCCATTTTACACGTGACAGAACTGAGGCTCAGAGCTGTCAAATAATTTGCCTGAAACCACGTAGCTAAAAGAGCCGGGACTAAAACAGAAGCCCATCTATCTCCAAAGCATGTGCCTTTACCCATGTGATTGGCTGCGTTCTACACCTTGGCTCACTGTGGCCACAGCTCCCCAGGGGCGTGGGGGCCTGTGGTGGAGAATCAAGCTTCAAAGAGCAGCCCTGTTGCCTCCGGACCCCACCTGTATCTGAATGTTCCTAGGAGCCAAGAGCCTGACCTTCCCAGACTAAACTCTTGGGCCAGAATCTGAATGGTATCTGGGCTCTTATCTTCTGCCAAAAGTGATGCTTGAAGGAGACAAGGGATCCTCTCTACGTTTCATGCTCCCTCTCTACGTTTATCCAGAGAGCACAGCACAGGCACGCTTTGTCCAAGGGAGCAGGGCTGCCATGTGTGCTCGTTCAGTCAGTGAATATCTACCGAAGGCCTGCCATGCGCTAGGCACATTCTAGGTCCTGAAGATACAACTGAGAAAAAGTCATAAAGAATTTCTATCCCCATGGAGTCTACATTCTCCATGAAAGCTCCAAGAAAGGTCAAAACAAAATTAAAATACATATGTAGTAAAGTGGAAGTAATGATGCCACTCGAAGAAAAATAAAGCAGGATAAGGGGGTGGAGAATGATGAGAAGTGGGATTTTAAAAGGCTCTTAGGAGGATAAAACATTTGAACACAGACCCAAATGAAGTACATGAGAGCCATGGGATGGTCTAGAGGAAGAGCATCTCAGGCAGATAACAAAGCAAGTGCAGAAGGCCTCCAGCAGGAGTCGGCTTTGTTTGTTTTAAGGAATAGAAAACAGGTCAGTGTGGTGGGAGCAGAGAGAGTGAGGGTCGTGGTGGAGAGGAGTGATAGCGGCAGATAGTATAAGCCTTTCTAGGCCACAGTAAGGAGTCTGGATTTCAAATGTGCTGTTCTAGGCACTGCGGTGTGTCCTCAGGTGGGGCTGCCTCTGAGTAGCTAAAGAGGGGAGATGGATTCCACAGACCAACAGCACAGCACAAGGCCAGCTCAGTGAGTCAGCTCACCCAGCTCTGACTCCCCCTTGAACTCAGAGCAGCAAATCAGTTCAGGGTTCAGTACCCAGGAGAGAAGGTGGGGGAGGCTTGGTGGCGGCAGAGGTGGGAGAAGGAGCTGTGGATGCTACGTCTCAGCGGCCTTGTCCATCAAAGGGAGTCTGAACTATTGATGGGTATTCAAGTATTTTAAAGCCGGAATCTCTCTGGAAGCTTACTATGTGTCAGTCTCCTGTCCAAGCACCCTACATGTTTCATTTCACAGAATCTTTACAGCAGCTCCATGAGATAGGGACTCCAAGCATGCCCACTGGACAGACGTGGAAGCTAAGGTCCAGAGAGGCTGAGCAATGTGTCCAGGGTCGTAAGTACCGAGCTGCTGAGGCTGGCACAGGGGCGGGTGAGACCCACTAGGCTGGCCCTTCAGAACCCCCCTGCTCCAAGGAGCAGGCTAGGAAAGCACATGTCTGAGGCCCCTTCTGTCAGGACATGCTATGAGCTTGACTCTCTTAGGAGAGCCTCGCTGTGGAACTGTGACATTTGAGGGCAGGTACTTCCACACTTTACCTCTTGTCTTTGTTGTAAAAGGTGATTTAGGAGTTGTTGGAAGTTGTTGAAAATCAGATGAATAAAATCAGGGATGTGGCTGAAGCCGGAATGTCGGAGGGAAGCAATGAAGCTGTCGGAAGCCTACCCAGGATCTAGATGGGCACAGTCTCGCACCTCTGGTTGAACACTGTGGGCTCCCCAAGCCTGAGGCCCACCTGAGCTCTTTCTACAGCACCTTTGGCATGCTTTGGCGGATGTCCTGAGGAGCTGGGAGAGCGTTGCTTCCTTATATGGTGCCGATGACTTCTGAGATGGGGTAGTAACTACAGCTCTCATTTCTGAGCGTCTGCTGTGCACCATCACTGTGCAAAGAATTTTACACCTGTCCTGCTGAGTCCTCTCAGAACTCCCATGAGGTGAGCAAGCATCCCAGCTCTCTCACCCCAGTTCTGGCCCTGCTGAGCATTACTATTGCCTCCATTTGACAGATGGAGAAACTGAGGTTCAGAGAGGTGAAGTAAATTCCACCAAATCACGCAGCTGGTAAACAGCTGAGCCATGTCTGTCTGACACCTATGCTCATTCTCCTGTACTCAGTTGATATAGATTGGGGGGGGGGGTTCTACTGTATAGGAAACCTGATTTGTTTATCATGAAAGT
Source organism: Ceratotherium simum simum (assembly GCF_057802395.1). Taxonomy (NCBI): domain Eukaryota; kingdom Metazoa; phylum Chordata; class Mammalia; order Perissodactyla; family Rhinocerotidae; genus Ceratotherium; species Ceratotherium simum. The sequence continues at coordinate 32,006,236 of NC_141933.1, forward strand.
TACTAATAGGTCTAACATTCTGTGAAAACAGATCCATCAGCTGGTCCTGAAATGCTCTGAAATGATTTTGGGAGCCAGCTGCCTGGGACAATTGAGTAGTTTAAAGAATCCTGCATGGGAACTAAAGCCATGCGAAGACAAATCTTCATTTCTGTTCCTATATATGAGTATCACAACTAACAGGCATATGATGCAACTTGGCTTCTAATGGTTAGAAAAAACTAAAAGAGGTAAATTGTCATTCTTGGCATTTTCCCAATGACATATGCATTTTCATTTCTATTAGAAATCCTTTTTAGCAAAGAAATGTAGCCTGAGTCACTTGAAACTTCTCTTCCCTAGGAAACAATTGTAAATAGAATAAGCAAAGAGAATAGAAAATGCCAGCAGGAAAAAATAGTCCACCTGGGGTCAGATTCCTCATGCAGACTGCCTCAGTCTTCCTCTGACATTCACATTCAGGAAGGAAAACTTGGAAAATTTCTAAATTTTAGTGTTTTTAAGATTTGCAAGGAGTAGGGAGAGTGAAGAAGGAATCGAATTGCAATCCCACTGGGTATGGATCAAATGCAGATTTCCCCAAGTCTCAAGAACCATTTTACACGTTCGAATCGCCCATAGTTACTGACTGTCTCTTCTGCATGAGGTAGAAGGTTGCTATGGAAGGATATAATAAGGTCATGATTGCTTTAAAATTATTCATAATAAAAACACACTTTGAGACTTGATTCTAAATGTTAAACTTAAATTTGAGCAATTTAATTGCCCGTTGAATAGAAATGAAATCCCACTGGTGGGCAGTTACTTCTTACAACCACTGTGTGTGAAATTGAAATCTTCAGATACCATTTCAAATATTCACTTTTTCTGAGGAAGTTCTCCCCAAAGAGTTGTGAAAGATAAGAAACTGACCCCAGTCATAGGCAGTCATCGCTCTTTCTTTACACACTCAGGTCAAAACAGAAGCATATTATTAAAAGGAAACTTTATGCCCAAATATTGGCCGTTCAGAGGTTACCTCTTGGAACCCAAGGATATATTTATTTTAACAACTGAGCCACATGCAAAACAGTAGCAAGGAAAATAGCAACTTATCAGATTTAATAAAAGCAAGCAGATGCAAACATATCATCTAGTCACCAAGATCGTGAACGTTAAGATGGAAAATGCTTATACGTTTTGTTTAGGAGCAATAGGAGATGAGGTGATGGGCCCCTGCTCTGTTTGTTGTTTAAAAACAGGGAATCGTTTTTTAATTTGGGTGGGAAATTCTTATTTTAAACCCCGATTTCGCATTTAAATTTAATTTCAAGCTCTTTTTAAATTCTCTCAATAATGTCTTTTGCTATAACATAGCAGCCGCCATTTATGAGGGCTTAACATACACCAAGTGCTTTCTGTGCGTTTATTCTCCTATCTGCTACGAGCCCCACCCCACCGCAAGTCCGTGTGCCACCTTTGCATGCACGCACGAGCTCCTGGCACCCCCAGTTTACAGATGAGGATCCTGGAGTTTAAATCCCTGCTGCGGGCCCCGGCTCACACGGGTGGGAAGCCATGAGTTGGAATGCAGAGCTGCCCAATACTGTCTCCCCAGACTGTCACTTTCCTAGGCCACGCTAGCTAAGCAAGAGCCTAAATCAAACCCAGGTCTGATTCCAGTTTAACCACCACACTGACTGGTTGTCAGCAGGTAAAGTGTGAATCACAACCTGTATGTCTATTTTCATTTCTGATTGTAGAGCGGTGGGTTACATGCTTATCGCATAATTTAGGCTTGCCTGAAAATTCTAGGGGTTTTCTTCTTTTAATTAAAAACAAGAGTCTGATCAAGAGAGCGTCTTTTTATATACTGAAGGCCTTGACTTGGACCCAAAGCTGCCCTAAGGCTTCCTTTGACACACACACACACACACACACACACACACACACACACACAGGGAGAGAGAGACATTGGAATTATATCCATTAAGAACCCAAGCCTTGGACATGGAGACAGGAAAATGACCAGAGCATGCAGACAATAGTAAATTCTAGCCACACTTGTGAAAAGTCAGTGAGGATTGGCTCTGAGCAGGGAAAAGGAAGCATCCGGGCATTCACTGCTGACTTCACCACCACCTTTCAGGGTGAAGTCCTCCAGGCCCTTCCGGGCCATCTTTAAAATGGGAATAAAATGTCTATGACCATGATCCAGACTGTTCACAGAAAACTATGGATTCTGAAAGTATTCGGTAGTTTCCTCCTAATGAGACCTGTGACTGGTGTCATGCACAAATACGTCTTTAAAAATAATTTCTGAATGTAACCATTTTCAAGGAACTCTGATAAGGCCCCAGGGACCCGAAGGTTTTCTCTACAGAAGGGCAGACGATCTGCCTCCTCCTACCCCTTCTGCATTCCTCCCTCTTCGTAGAATTTGCCCTTGAGGTTGGTGGGGAAACCTGAACTCATCAAGTCTGGCTGCTTTCTCTTGCCCTGGCCCAGGGCAGAATAGTCTCTGAAGAACTGTTCTTGGTCATTGGAAAGGCGCTTTTCAATCGGAAAGGCACTTTTCTCCCTGCAGAGTATTTCTGGCACTTTACAGGGGGCCAGTTTAACCGCAGGAGTCCGATTTTTGAAAGATGCTGAGGGAGGGAATTCGGCCGCCAACAGACCGAGAGGAGACTCAGACCAGCGTGGCCCCTCCCTCGAGGATAGCGGCCCCTGGCACTGCTCAGGCGTACCCAGCCCGTGCGCTCCTGCTCGCACAGCTCCGGTCGCCTCTCCGGAGCGCGGACGCAGGCACAGCCCGCACCAGCAGAGCGGCGCTGTCCGGGGCGTCCCCGCGCACCGTGCCCGCTGACCTGGGACCTCGAACCCCGGACGGGCGCGAAAGCCACTCGGAACGCTTGCATTTCTGTATGTGCTCATTTCACATTCTCGTCTTTTCTTTCTTCCTGGAGCGGCCCGCTGGTTACTTTCAGTCTTAGTAACCAAAAGGGAAACGTCGAAGAGGGGAAGCCCTAAAGGATGATTTTAGAGGCCCCCAGCCACCTCTCCAAGGAGAGGTGTTTACTGAGCGACTCGCTCCGTCCCCGACGGCGGCCCCTTTAAGAAGCCCGGTCCGTCCCGATGCTGCTGCTGTTTGTATCGCTAATCCCCAGGAGCCCCGTAAAAAAAAAAAAAAAAAAAGGGGAGGGGGGGGACCGGGCAGCTGTCTCTTTAAATGTGATTTCCTTCTATTGTATTTGAATCGTGATCAGGAAAAAGGAAATGAAACCAGAGACAGAGGGAAGCTGAGCGAAAATAGACCTTCCCGAGAGAGGAGGGAGCCGGGGGAGAGGCGCGGTCCCTCCCCGCCCCGGCGGCGAGCTCGCCCGCGCCCCCGGCCGGTGGTGCGAGGGGCTCGGCGGCCGGGCGGGCGCGCACAGCCCCGGGCGGCGCGGAGCCGGCGACAGCGCGCGAGCCGGGCCGGACCGGGCGGCGGCGGGAGCGCGATGGAAGGTTAAGTCCTGAGCAGCGGCAGCAGCTGCAGCCGCCGGGGCCAGGCTGCGCGCCCCGGTCCCCGCCTCGGCCTCGGCGCGGCGCGCCGGCCGCGCGGTGATTCGCTCTCTCTCTTTGGCGTTTGAAGGGAGCGCGGCGACTGTCCTTGAGCGCGGAGGGGCGAGCTCGCCGCCGGAGCGCCGGAGCAAGAGGAGGCGCAGGAGCGGCGGCGGCGGCGCCCGAGCACCCGAGGGGGTCCGAGCCCCGGCAGCCGGCCAGCCCCGCGCCACAAAGGGAGCGCCCCCGCCGCCTGGCACGCCACCTCCCTCCCCAATGTCCTCGGCCATCGAGCGGAAGAGCCTGGACCCGTCTGAGTAAGTGCGGCGCCCCCGCCCCTGCCACCCTCGGGGTCCACGGCCTCGCGCCCGGGCGGCGGGGTGGCCGGGCGGGCGGCCGGCCAGAGGGCTCCAGGTGCGCGCCCGCGGCGTGCCCTTGGCTCCCTCTGCCTCGCGCCGGGCTCCCCCTTCCTCGCGGGTGACTCCGGGGGGCCTGGCGGGGGCTGGGGCTGCGGGCGGCAGGGCGAGGGGGTCGGCCCGGCGCCTCTGCGGGCCCCTCCCGGGACCTGGGACGCTCCCCGAGGCCACCGCGGGCCAGAAAGTTTACCCGGGAGCCGGCACAGGGGAGCGCGGAGGGGCGCAGGTGCAGTCCCGAGAGCGTTCCTGGCTTCGTGCTGCCCTCCCTTCCCCTCTCGGTCTCCTTTCTCTTTGTCCATTTGGTCCTGGAAAGGGGGACGTTGCAAGTGGATGTCTCTCGAGTCCCCGACGGCGCCCTTGCCAGACCGCAGGTGGAGCGGCCGCCAGCAGCGCCAGGGACGGGCGGGTGAGGGGTGCCAGCGTCCACCTCGGAGCCCGCTCTGGCCTCCGGAGCCTTAGAGCAGATAAATTCGGGGTTCATCTGGATACACGTACCCCTCCCCTCGAGGCCCGCCGATGGGGGCCTGTGAACCTCCAAAGTTACTACACCATTTCGCGTGTAGGTGAATTTTTCTGGGGAGCAGAGTCTCCTAGCTTTTATCACAGCCTCAGAAGGTGTTGGAACCAGCGCTCTAATGAGCATGGGCCGCCTTTATTTTCTGAGCCTCTTACGGGTTTAAAGTGTCCCCTATTCCCACCCTGTACCTCCAACTCCTCCTTCGTGTTAACGTGGGGAGAAAGGGTTGTTTAAGATGTCATTTTCCCCATCAGCGCAAATGCCCTTTTAAGATTCATTAGCTGTCTGGTTTTGAAAATTTTTATTCCTTTGAAGTCCCCATCTAATCCTTTGAAGGGATTTGTTACACAGACCAAAGGAGCTGGTTAATGACTTGTCCATTTGTGCTTTTAAGAGCCATTTGTTTTCTTTTCTTTTCCTGCTTTAAAAGAATTGTGCTTTCCTGATTGAAGTCCTCCCTCCCCCCAATTTCAGCCTTCTGTTGTGTTTATATACCTGGGTTTCACCCTCAGTTTCCAGCATAAAAGCTCAGCATGTTCTCATAAAACACAGGAAGTCCCACGATCCAGTGAGAATATAAACATCACTGTTCAATCTTGAAGGTTCAGACACCAGTCCTATAAGGAGCTGGGTTTGTTCTAGTAAAAACCAGCTTCCTTAAATTCTCAGGAGAAAAATAACACTCCTTTTAAAAAGTACGTATCTGTGCAAACACTGGGTTTAAAGGGTGTTTTGCTCACTTGTTTTTTTACAAACCTAGAATTACAACTTAGCTGTGGGTTTTCAGAGCCTGGGCCAGACCATAGTAATACAATAAGAAAGTGAATTGGATGAATTGCCTTTGCAAGGTGCCTAATGCCTTTTTGATCAGCAGAACTTAGTCACTAATCCTTTTATTAGAAGATAAATCTGGAGGTTTTGGTTCCCTGAAGGAAGTTTGCTCTTTTCAAAGTTGTGCCTTTTCACTGAAATTAGAAAATTGAAATATCCTAACCACATAACACAGCAGGCACCTACCGAACCATGCTCCTCCACTCCGTCCTTCACTTCACTGTCTGCCCAGAGAAGACAGGCTCTAATTGAAGATGGACTGGCTAGTTGAGAAATTACTGCAGCACATTTTTTTTTCCCTGTATTCCTTGAAAATTGTTGAGAAGTCATCCCAGAAATCCGGGCTGAAGTACATTCAGGTGTGATATTCAGATGGGCTCTAGGAGAGGATAAAATATTAATTTGAGGGTGAATCCCACTCAGTTATTGGCTGGGAACATCCACCAAAGATAATGTGATATTATCATTAATTATAAAAAGATAGATAGAACCAATATCTTATCCTGGCCTTTCCTGTCTTATCTCAGGCCATCACAATAGCTCTTTTGCTAACATTTCTACTGCGGACCACTATCCTACCAGATGCTTCATTGCGAACTTATGAAAAGCCAACTTGGGTCAGTCCCATCAGCATCTCCAAATTACAGATAGAAACTTGCCTAGGCATATGCAAATGAAACATTTAGACAGAAAGACAGCCAGAATTCATGGATGTGGAGCTTTCCTCTCCCAAGGGCAATCGGTGGCCCTTACCACCTCCCCGTGAGTAGGAAGAGCAGTTCATTTTAGTTCCAGGCAGTTCTGCACCAGCTAAGTGCAAAATTCTCCTCTTTCACGGTTGGTTGGCAGCGTCAGCATCAGGGTATCCAGCGGTGTTGAGGTTCCGTGAGTGTGTTCAAAAGTCCGAAGTAAGACCATGGGCTGTGGAAAGAGAAGAGATGCACTCTGAGTCGATGAACTTGAAAATGCTGGGTATATTATTTTTCAGAAGGGAGAATGGAAGTCCTTATGTATAACCCGTGGAAACAAAGAGAAGCGAGTCAGGCTTCAGTGAATTCTTAAAACTATTTGAAGTCTTGAGTTTTTAAAAGAAAATTGGCTTGGGTTGCACATTTCCTTGTTCTAAAAGGAGGTAATCTCATGAAGGACCCTTATTCTTGATCTACAAAATGTGGGCTTGGTTTTAGTGTCCCTCAATATCCATAGGGAGGTGTGTACTTTACAGACAGATGTGTTATCAACAGTGGTACCTGAGCCTCGTCATCCCTGAGTGTCATGGGTGCTGAGCTCTGTGGGCACAGGCCAGTCAGGACACCTGGTCACTTGGTGAGTTAGTGTCATCTAGAAAAAGGAGACACAGATTTATACCCTCAAGGCACCAGCTGGGGTGGGGGTGGGGGGGTTGGACTCCCTTTGGGAATTTCACAGTTGGAAGCAGGTCCATTTTTAAAAACATAATAGATGTAAAAAAAAAATAGATTTGTGTTTGAGTAAGGTTCAAAAGAGCACTTGTTAATTGTTACAAATCAACAAGTATTAGGTTTTGCCTGTGCCTCATTTGATGCCGGAATCATTCCTCCCACTCCCTTTATTTTCTTTTGGCAAATGAAGTTATTTATTTTAAAATGTGTTTTAAAATAAATTTTCAGAGTATTCAGATTCCAGTTAAGCCAAGTGAACTGGAGGTGCTGTTTGACTTTTTAATGCAAGAACACGTATCATGGGCTCACAATTAACAATTACCCGGATGGGATTGCAGAGTCTGTTTACTGGCCTTCCACTCCGTGAAAATAATCATTGCTTCTTCCTCATTTTCTTTCCTAAACCAACTTTATCCAGATCAGTTTTGCTGTTGCAAAAATGTTCACGTGCAGAAAGGTCTATTTGATGTCCTTTATAAGTTTACCAGTGGCCTTAACACCTGGGATATTTCTCCAAGGATTCGTTCGGTAACAAGGATGGGATGCGGAATTTCTGTAAAAAACATAAAGTAATGAGGATTCCTATTATATTCTGATGGAATTTTTATTTTGGGAAGAGAAAGCAACCTAAAATAATTTGGGGCTGCTTTCTTCTTTCTTTCTCACCTCTGCTTTTGTGTAGTTGGGAGGGCTTGGGTAGGATGGAGCGTGGATTCAACAGGGAATTTGCAGACTTTTAGCCCTCTAGGTGGTCAGCTGTCCAGGTAGCAAACAACTCTTAGTCCCAAGCGCCTCCTCTGGGATCAGCAGCGCCCTTGGGCCCTGGGTACAGGGGAGGAAGAAGGAGGAGAAATTTGGAGATAGAGAAGGAGAGGAGGAGGGGCGAGTGGGGAAGGAGAAGGCAGACCACAGGTGCAGGGAAGGGTGCTGGGCTGTGGCAGGTGTGCGGTCCCCCTGTGGTTGCCATGGCTGTCCCTTGGTGCCCCACACTTACTTCTTACAGGATCTCAGGTGTAAGGTCTGGCTCTCTCCTGTCCTAGCCCAAGGCTGCTGGGCCTCTCTGCGATCTGGCCTCGGGGTATGTTGTCCAGTTCTTTCTCCTTACGTCACTGACAGGTAGTTGAGAGAGGCTTCCTGATGGCCCAGAGTGATTGCTGAGCCCGTGCTGTCTCACCGAGATGAGGTTGTCCCTAATGCCTGGCCTCCTTTCCAGGGAGCCAGTGGACGAGGTGCTGCAGATCCCCCCGTCCCTGCTGACATGCGGAGGCTGCCAGCAGAACATCGGGGACCGCTACTTCCTGAAGGCCATCGACCAGTACTGGCACGAGGACTGCCTGAGCTGTGACCTGTGCGGGTGCCGGCTGGGCGAGGTGGGCCGGCGCCTCTACTACAAGCTGGGCCGGAAGCTCTGCCGGAGAGACTACCTCAGGTACCCTCCCTGCCCCCAGGGGCCCTGGGCAGGAGGGTCAGCGGCCACAGACCTCTGCATCTGGGTCTGTCTCCCCAGAGCTGCAGGGCTGGGTCTCAGCTACCCCCCACTCTGCCCCTAGAGGGGCAGTTGGCATCTTTTCCTGTGGGAGAAGCATGTTCTCAGGGATACATCCGTAAGTGGTAAAATACTAATATTTTGAAGGCAAGAGAATGATAAACACAAAATTTAGAATAGCGGTCCCTCCTGGGGGGCAGGCTTCAGATAGCATTGGGGGGTAATTCGCGGGCGGCCTGAGGACCTGGGAGTGCTGCCGATGAGAAGTTTGAGAGTCTTAGGCGCTCACTTAATGCTTCCAAACGTACATGTAGGTTGTAAGTATTCTTTTGCTTGAGCTCAGTACTATGCGATGAGAAATTTAAAAATAGAAAGCACGTTCTCACTATGGCACTCTGAGCATTTGACTGTCATGGGGCCAGGGCCCTGGAGCTGGCTACAGGTCTGAGTCCCAGAACCGCTGCCCTCTGGCTCTGTGACCTTGGGCGTCACTTCACCTTCTGAACCTCAATTCCCTCCCCTGTAAAATGGGGATGATAATGGCACCCACTTCCAAGGAGGAGGTGAGGATTAGCTGGGGGAATCTGTGAGGTGCTTGGTGCAGGCGTATCAGATGCATGTCACTGCTCCTGTCACCAGCCCTCGTGACGTCATTGTGGAGGCTTTTCCTGTCTAATGAACAAAGAGATGGGAGGGCAAAATAGGACTCTGCAGCCCCAGGGAGACAGGAGCTGGGGACGTCGCTGATGCTCTGATGTTCCTACTGTGGGCCATGTGAATTTTCTGGCGCTCAATGAGTGCCTTTGCCTGGAATGTTCTAGCATCTCCAGTTTCGTATTAGCTGCTGTGGAGGTAACTCTGTGCCTTCTGCTGTCAGATCTGCTCAGCTGTGCAGCTGTCAGTTCTCTGCCATCGGCCTCTCTGTGGAGCGAGCAGCCCTGATACATGAGGACCACCTAACCCCGGGAAGCTTGTTTAGACTCAGTGCCCTTGGCTGCCAGGCCAGCTCTTCCTCCCAAATCTGCCCTCAGAACATTTTACATGAAAAAAAAGAGAAAAAACTGCAAGCAATTCTACAGTGAAGGAAGCTTATCTGTTTACCCAGAGACTGATAGAAGAAGCTTTTTTTTCCTAAATTCCCTGATCAAGTCCTTGCAAATTTGGTGGTTCAGAGAAAATAAGTAGGGTTTTCAATGATGGTGATTATGATTTTGGTCAATTTTTTATTAAGTTACAAGAAAATCGAACTGGGATAAATAAAGACCTGGTTTTGCTGGCTACCAGTTTGCCAAGTCAGTGCCGAAAAGCAGCTGGTAAATGATTCCCACTGGGCCCCTGACTCCGTCCCTGTCATATCATTTGAATCTTATTAAATGAAGTGCAGCTCGAGTAAGGTCAAAGAGCCGGGCTGCTCCCTAGCTCCACTGTTTTATATAACATCCAAGAATAAACCCGGTGCTGCCTGGGCTTGTTAATCTTTTCCATTTTTAAAAAGGAGAGAAAAAAATAGTCTGGGAGGACCCACTGTTAATTAACTTGTGTCTTGGTGACATGAAATAATTCCTCTCCGTGCTACATTCCTAGGCGACATGTTAATTAACTCTGTGTTAGTGCAGGCGTTTCCAGCCATCCTTTAATATTTATATTATTGTTATTAAAATGGGCAAGAGAAAGCTTAAGATGTGACACCTCTTGACAGAGGAGAAAAATCATTTTCTGCTTCAGGGATAGTCTTGTAGCTATAGACCTGTTTACTTGCATTCTTAACGTCTCTCACAGCATCTTTAATAAAGACAAGTTGGAGGGGTGACCGAATGGGTCCTGTGATGGGGTTCAGTCCTTCTCCCCATTCCATGACTTTTGAGGATTTCCAGTGGCTGACTCGCCTGTTACAGGCCTTTCCACACATTTAGCCTCAAATATTCATGAGACCCCCATCAGAGCATAAACCCTGCAGCTGTGGCGTTGTGTTGTGGGAACCTAACAGCAGCTGTTCATAGCAGTGCCCGGTCCACAGCCCCTCAGATCCTTTCTATCAATTTTTTTGTGCACCCCTCTCTGCACAGTGGTTTTACTTTCAGCAGCCAACATCTGCTCTGTTAGCGCTAGAAGCACGCCCCCTCCCCCAGACCCCAGCGGACCTAACCAGGGACTGGCACAGGGGCGCTGAAGCCTGCCACTCGGCCGGGAGCCCGGGAGACGAAGCCCTAACCTCAGAGCTCCCTCTGAGGGACTCTGCCTAGGATTGCAACTTTGCTGGCCTTCCTCCCGCCTCCTTGCTACCTTACCAGTTTCCGCTGAGGACACGTCCCTAGTAAGTCTGACCTCTGTGTCTGCTTCTCGGATGTCCAGCCTAAGGCACTGATTCTTGGTGCCAGAGGTGGATGCTCAAGGTAGACGTCAAGTCCTGGTTTATTTACTGGAAGTCGGATCTCAGAATCTCGGAGCTGAAGGGGCTGCAGAGGGTCTTCTGTTCCAGCGTCCTTGTCATAGCTTAAGACACAGAAGCTGGGAGACAGGATGTCATTTGCTCTGAGGCACCTGGCTCACTAGAGGTGATGCTGGACCTGAACTTGCCTCCCAAATCTTAGTCCTTCGTCCTTCCCTCTATTAGCTGCCTGATGTGTGTTGTAATTTACCCCCAACTTCCCTTTGATAAACGCTCTCCTGCCTTAACACCCAGGCGGTTGGCTTCATTCCCGCACACTGTTTGGTGAGTCGTTTATCCTCACTCGGGCCCACACTCAACTTACTGAACAGTCAGGAAAGCAAAACTGTCTTTCTATGCTGTGACCTCCAAGGTGGCAGTTCCCCACAGCTCCACCATCTGCTATGTTGGGATAAAATGTTCTCCCCAGGCGTGAATTTGATCCCAGGCGGTGCCTTGAAAACAATCAGAGATCTTCAAATGGAGAGTGAGATTCAGAGGGAAGTAGCTGGCCCCGGCTCTCACTGTGAGCTCTTACCCACAGACTACGTCTCCTTGATGGCGTTAATTTTGCCCAGATGTTTCAAAATTTGTCAACTGCCCTTTTCTCCCCTACAGCCCTTCAGAATGTCCCAGTTGATTCTCTTCTCTTCTGAAGCTAATAAGAACTTCCAAGAGGAACAAGCGTTTACCTAAAATTGTCCTAAAGGTCTTATGTGGAAAGGACCTGCGAATATGCCATGTTATCAGCCACGTGAGAAAAGGACTTCCTGTAGGGAGACTGGCGCAGTTGGGAACACCCCCGAGATGTGTTAAACCCATCAGTGTTGGCTTAGCCCTTGAATGTTGGTCCTTTGACGGGCTCCCTTTGATCCTTCTAACAGCCGAACTAGGTAGATGCGCTGATCACGGCTGTGTCACAAGCTCAGAGGAATCAGAGGTCTCGCCAGGTCACTCAGGTACTCAGGGCTAGTCCTGGATGGCATCTGGGTCTTCTGACTCCAATGTTTGTGTTATTCCACTCTTTTGAGCTGATTCTCAAACTTCAGCCTGCATCAGAATCCCCTGGAAGTGTGATTCTCGTTAACACACACACTGCTGAGCCTCACCCCCAGTGTCTCCATCAGGGGACCTGAGAATCTGCATTTGTAACAAGTTCCCAGGTGATACAAATGCTGCTGGTCCCAGGACCGCACTTTGAGAACCACTGCACTCGGCTCCACTGTGTTGCATCTTGCACCTCAACACTGAATATTGCTTGAAATAAGTGGCTCATCAACTGAGACTTAAGAGAGTCTTGATTTCAGTGTCAGAAAAGTTTCCCCAGAGAGTCATCCCCGGGGGCAGTGAGGACCTTGAATTAAGATCTTCACTCAGTGTGGAGAGGTGCTGTTTGTCTCCAGCTCTCTGAGGCAGGAGTAACTGCAGCATGTTTTCTATTGAACCCCCTCTGTCCTCCAGAAACTGGGGTCCCAGCAAACAGTCGTGTGGAAATGGCCTTTCTAGCTTGTGGAGGAATTCAAGACCACCCCTCCCCGTGGGCGGAATTAGTGGCTGTCACAAAGAGTTTGGGAGCCTCAGAAAGATGCCCATTTTTTTGCATTCCTGGTCTATTCCCTCCAGCTGCTCTTCTAAAATGCGAGCTCCCCTGGGGGGTGGGTATATGCAATACATGCCTAACCTCTTAAAGCACTTCAGCTGTGAGTCTCTCCCACCCAGGAGGCGCCAGAGGCGTGGAGCATGCTTGCTGTGGGTAGGGAGAGAGCTCAGAAAAGGGTCGAGTTATGCCAGACACAAATGCCGCAGATCTTGGGCTCATCCTGGAGGGCCGTCTCCCTTCTAGGAAAGACTCTACAAGTCCACCATCTGTCTGGACCCAGCTCCTCCTTGCTTCCTGACTTCTTGGAAATTCAGCCTAGTTTATGGAACCCATCCTCAAGCCCTTTCTTCCAGTATTGTCTCTGCCACTGTCTTCTTAGCTGTTCTTTCTTTTTTCCCCAGGCTTTTTGGCCAAGATGGTCTCTGCGCATCCTGTGACAAGCGGATCCGAGCCTACGAGATGACGATGCGGGTGAAAGACAAGGTGTACCACCTGGAATGCTTCAAATGCGCCGCCTGTCAGAAGCATTTCTGTGTGGGCGACAGATACCTCCTCATCAACTCTGACATAGTGTGCGAGCAGGACATCTACGAGTGGACTAAGATGAACGGAATGATATAGGCTAGAGTCCCCAGGTCTTTGGGGAGGGTTTTCACTGAAAGTCACTGTCTCCGTGGGGTCTTCACTCTTAGGCACTTTGGGGATTTGAGGGTGGGATGAGGCATTTCTGAGGGGATGGTAGACCCTAATTGGACACCAAGACACAGCACCCAAGTGACACTACAAGGGACAAGACTTAAATGTGACAAAATGACTGGCCTTCAGGGAGAACTTATGGACAATGGCCACAGCCTGTCCTTGGTAACTGACATGATTAGTGTGGAGAGGAGCATTTGGGGTGCAAGCAGGCACTGTGCCACCATGCTGGAACGCCACGTCTACAGAGAGGGAACGTGTGTGCAGACGTGTTGTGACTTTGACCCTTGAAATCTAGAGATGTGCAATTGATTTCTTTTCTTCCTGGCTTTATGACGGCCCTGTTCCAGTCACTGTCTTCCATACAGGGAAGGACACAGAGGAGAGTCCTGTCCTTTTCTTTGTGGCCACCTCCCCAAGGCCTTAAGTTTGGACCTAAGGGAAACTGCACGGAGACACATTTCAGTTGAAAATGGAAACTGCAACTTTTAACCAAACAATTATTGAAAGCAATGCTGATGAATCACTGTTTTTAGACACCTTAGTTTTGAGGTGAGGAGTTCCACATATTGTTTCTATACAAATGTAAATCTAAAAAAAAAAAATTGTTCAACTATTTTATTATCTTAGATTATATCAAAGTATTTGTTGTGTGTAGTTAAAAAAACTGCAGACAGTAAAAATGACAGACTAAAATGCGGTGTTGTTGATTTGATAATGACTTATAATTTGGGATGGCAGGAAAATGGCTTTTTCTATTGTAAAGGAGAAGTAAATGAGCAATTTACTCTTAGGTCAAATAAAAACTTCCGTTTATTGCGAGGGTTTGTGTGAGACAGGCACGTTTCTGTATGAGCAGCAATCATGTAACAGGTCATCGTGCAGCTCAGAGCGCTGTAGAATGAAGGGAAGGCAAGATCATTGCCTTTGGGAAACCTGTAACCTAGAAAGGACACAAATACATAAAACAGACTCCCTTTGGGAGAGAAGGTAGTTACCTAGTTTGAAATGTGGCAAAGATGCTGAGCTTGACACTGCGATTTTCCAAGACGTGTGTCTCGGGGTGTTTCATGACAAGCGGTGGAGAGGACCTCCGTGGGAGGATGCAGAGCAGGCACCCTGGGCCAGGCCGCCGGGAACTGGCTCAGAGTGCCACCTGCTGGCCTTCACCTCAGCTCGCTAGTTCAGGCCTGTGCTGATGAAAGACAAACCTAGATGGGTTTGCTTCTCAACTGTTTCGTAAAAATATTGGCAAACACCAAGAAGTCCTAATGTGTTTAATTATCAAGACAGCAGAAACATGAATCTAATGCTACCGTTAATTAACTATGATATCCCTTTAAAACCTCCATCGCTAAGGTTTGCGTCTTTTCTTCTAGAGGAGAAATAATTAAGTGATGGCTGTCTCAGTCTGTAAAATGCTAAAAGTGGTTGGGAAATTTGCTTAAGTGGCCTATTTTTAAAAAATCTAATTATATTGCGTTTCAACTCAGGTGGTGGTAAGGTGCTGCCGGTGAGGGGATTTTTGTTCTAAATCAGCAAAGGGGATGTGGTTCTCTAATTGTGTCCCTGAACGGGCAGTGTCAGCACCACCTGAGAGCTTATTAAAGACGAAGATTCATGGGCTCCACCTCAGACAGAGTGAGTCAGAAACTCTGGGGCTGGGCTTCGGCAATATGAGTTCTCACAAGCCGTGGAGATGATTCTCCTCGTGCTGGAGTTTGAGAATGGCTGTTCCCAGACATCCCCAGTTAGGCAGATCATGGGCTAATAGTTAATAAATAGTTAATATTTGACACAAACGTTAATCACTGAGTAACTTTTCCACATGTAGATAAACACTGTCTACCCCGGTCCCTAAACTGAAAACTCTTACATAGTTTTGTCACTCAGCTAACAGTTATTATCTACCAGCTCAGTCTCAATTCAATCCACCATTTTCAACCATATCGACATTAATTATAATAACAATAATAATAGATTTTAGCTATGCAACTATCCAATGAGCAGTATTAGGTAAAAATAAAAATGATTCTTGCTTTGGAAATATAAACTTCATTCTTAATCCCTGTGGTAGTACCACACACATAAAATTCCGGAGCTCAGCCAACACTTGTGCTGTCCTCAGTGGAGCCATAATTAACGTGTCCCATTTGTCAATGGCAAGTCTTGCAGAATTGTGAATGCACAGGCAGAGTCCTTGTGTGACAAGTCACCCCAGGGGCCCAAACGTCTAACCCACAACTGACCCGAGAGGAGGGACGTGTGAAGAGACTTCCCGAGAGACCAGTTCCCAGAGTCTCGCCTGGTGGTCCTTGGCTGAGCGTGTAACCCACATGCTGTAGACCCAGAGTCAGGAGGACCGGCCCCCTGCTCCGTTCCCTGGTCCATGTCTTTTTAAATTTTATTTATTTATTTTTCCCCCCAAAGCCCCAGTAGATAGTTGTATGTCATAGTTGCACATCCTTCTAGTTGCTGTATGTGGGACGCGGCCGCAGCATGGCCGGAGAAGCAGTGCATCGGTGTGCGCCCGGGATCCGAACCCGGGCCGCCAGCAGTGGAGCGCGCGCACTTAACTGCTAAGCCACGGGGCCGGCCCTGGTCCATGTCTTAATTCAGCAGTTTGCTGGAACCCTTTTCTTCGTCTCCTCTCACTAATGTCTTATGTCCTGGCCCAGCTTCCCTTTACTGCTGTCTCTAATAGAACCACTGCTTCTGAGGGAAACATGGACTCCTACAAAGTGAAAATAGAGCAGCGGCTAGGAACTTTATCATCTGAAGACTTGGATTTGAATTGCAGTGATGTGCTTTATTTACTTAACAAACATCACATAGACTCACTGTGTGCCAGGCCGCATTCTAGGTGCTTTATAAATAGTAACTCCTTTAATCCTCGCAACGGCCCTATGTGCCAGTTTCTGTTTACTCTCATCTGCATCTTACTGCCTGGGAAACTGAAGCACAGACAGCTTTAGTAACTTGCCTAAGGTCTACCAGCTAAAACATGACAGAAGCAGGCTGTAAGCGAGGGCCTTCAGCTGTCCTCTGCTGCCTCTCTCTTAGGCTCACCTCCCTGAACCTCAGGTTGCTCTTCTGCAAAATTGGGAAAACTAATAGTTTTCTCCCCAGGTTATTTGAAAATATTTGAGTTCAGTCTAGCCAGAAATGTAAGCAAAGCACCATAATACAAGATTAGCACCATAATAAAGATATGTAAAAAGTGCTACGGAAACACAGATGAGGGAACAATTAGGTCAGCTCAGGTGGCTGTCTGCAGTAAAGAGGAAATGACATTTGAAATGACCCTGGACCGGGAAGGAGGTGACAGGGGCAAGAGCAAAGACTCAGAGACCTTGACCTTGCAGAGCACGTAGTCAGGTGAGCCCAGAGCTTTCACAGTGGTGGTGGTGGGCTTTGGCGGGAGAGGGACCTGGGGCCTGTGAGTAAATAAATAACGGAGATGAGGTTTTCCGCAATTTTGAGACTGAATGGCAAATCAAAATCAAAGCCCAGGAATCTCCAAGGGGATGGGGGGAGGGAGCAAGGGAGGTACAAGATGGCCCTGGAACATCGTATGCCAGCAAGCAAAGAAGTGCTCAAAACATAATGACGCAGGCATGCCACAGGGGCAAAGAAGCCAGCTTGAAGGGTCATCAATGGCCAGATCTGGACAATTTGACTATCAAAATAATTAAGGACAGTAATGGGTTATAAACCACTGGGGGAAAAATAAGAATTCATGCGCTCATACCAACAATCAGTAAACACGGGAGAAGGCAGGGCTCTTGCTGACAGAAACTTGAGTGCCAGCTGGTAAATGTGAAGAGAGTGTGGGAGCCAGAAAATCATCATTGTGCAACCACCATAGTGAGAGGAGAGAATCAAGCTAGAATCATCAATGGTTGCTAAATTTCAACAAAGAGCGAGTGAGATGATCTATGGTCTTCAAGTGCTTCCAGATATTGCCCATCAGTTGCAGGGTGAGACCAGCAATTACACAGTGGAGAAATGATGACACCTCGACTGGGTGACCCATGGGGGCAGAGAGACACTGTGTGGCCCCAGACGTGACACTCTGTCAGGGACACAGTCACTTGTTTTATATTCTGGCTGAGACTGCACACCCCGAATCTAATTATGAGATAAATTATCAAGCAAACTCAAAATGATGAACATTGTATTTAAAAAAGTTGGGACATGGACTCTATCCTCCAAAATGTCAATGTCATAAAAGACAAAGAAAGGCTGTGGGAATGTTCCAGGTTAAAGAAAGCTAAGGAGACCTGACAACTAAATCCAATACCTGGCCCTTTACTGGATCCAGTACCAGAGGGGAAAAAAAGGCTATAAAGGACATCATTGGGTCAATTGATAAAATCGGAACATGAATGGGTAGATTAGTTCAGAGTATTGCACAAATGTTAAATCTGCTGAGGTTGATAACTGTACTGTGGTTATGTAAGAGAATATCCCTATTATTAGGAATAACACTGAAATATTTAGGAGTAAAGGGTCATGATGTATGTAACTTATTCTCAAATGATTGAGAAAAAATTTATGTGTGTGTGTGTGTGTGTGCAGAGAGAATAAATGCTAAAGCAAATTGAGTAAAAACGTTAACACGTGAATCTAGGTAAAGGATATACATGCGCACTATTTTTATTCTTGCAACTTTTTAATAATTTTAGTACTATTTACAAATAAAAAGTTTTTTAAAAACAGGAATCTTGACTTCTTGTTTGGGGCTTTTGGTTCAATTAGGAGAAGAATAGGAGAGGTAAGAGGGGAAAAATACGGTTTAGGAGTCGGTGATCTACTACTATTCAGTAGTCACAATTTTAATGTACTTTTGACCTTAGAAATGAAAAATGTGTCTCAAGCAAGCAATTCCCCCCAAACACACACACGTGAAGTGAACGATGTGTTTAGGAGGATTCACTCAGTACCAATTTCTGAAGCAGGTTATTTCTCAACCTAATAAAATGCGTTTACTACAAATTCTGCATTTCCTTTCTAATTAGGATCAAGATTTAATCATCTGGCTCTGAAATGTGTGTATCATAGGACCAGGAATCTAAGCTATAATGTTTTGTACGCTGATCTAAGAATTGCGTTAAAAGAAGTTTCAAAGCACTGAAGTCACTCCATTCTCTACCAGTGGCTGTGTGTTAATTCTCCCAGAAAATCATCGATTCTCTGAGTTAATAGAATCTTTGAAGATAAATCAAGTCAATTTCCATTGTCACATTGTGAAGCTTTTGAACTGGGCGCACTGAATTATCCTATTTGATGACCACCTTGAAGATGGCTGTGGGGTAATCTTAAGAAAACCCACAGCAGCAGCTTCTGTGTGTCACAGCCTTTCCACCTGACCCCATTCATTCTCATTACTTAATGGGCAGCTCGATGCAAATCCCCCCTTAGATATATAGTAGGTAAAATAGCTAAGATTGGCATTGTAATGTGATAGAAAGAACACGGAAATGGAAATTGGAAACCTGATTGTGTCTCTAATTAGGGGTGTGTCTCTAGGCAGACCTCAGTTTCCTTATTTGCACAATGAGGAACTTATTGTAGATTACCTGTAGGAATTCGCTACTCAAAATGTGGTTTACAGACCGCTAAGTATGGAACTTGGGAGTCAGTGTTTGTAATAGCCAGTCTCCAAGATGCCCTCAATGATTCTTGCCTCCTGGCTTCGTACCCTGTGTAGTCTCCACCCACATCAAATAGCACTAACCTGTCTAATCGATAGATATTGCAGAAATGATAGAAGGTAACTTCTGAGGTTAGGTCATAAAAGATTTTGGGGCTTCCATCATGCCGTCTCTTGGATCACTTGCTCTGGAGAAAACCAGCCACCATGCCATGAAGATGCTCAAACAGCTCTATGGGGAGGTCCATGTGGTCCATCAGCCAGCACTCATTTGCCAATCATATGAAGGAGCTACCTTGAAAGCAGATCTAGCCCCAGTCAAGTCTTCAGATGACTGCAGCCCTGGCCCACACTTCGAACGTAACCTCACAAGAGATTCCTAAGCCAGAATCAGTCAACTAAGCTGCTCCTGAATTTCTGACCCACAGAAATTGTGTAAGTAAATAATTGTTGTTTTAAGCCACTGAACTTCGGGATAATTTGTTATGCATCAAGCTACAATTAAAACACATGTAGAAACACTTATAGCAATTTGAAGGAGTACTCTTATGTCTATTGAATCTAGTGATAAAAAATTGGGCTTTTATTTTGTATACCCTTTAAATTTTTTGTTTTTCCAGACATTCACTTTTTATCATATTTTACCAAAGTATCAGTCCATGGTAGATTGAAAATTAAAAAACAAACAAAAATACACAATTGGTTCTAATCCATAGAGAGTCTGAAAAACACTAATCAGAATAATATAATCTTAGAGTGGGAAAAGATTTTTGAAATTATCCAGTCCAACCTCTTACTCAATGAATTAACTGGCTCTTACAGTTTTCCTACAGTTTTCCAGAAATAAAATTCTGATTCTTAGCAGCATTTTTATTATCATCATTGTTATTAAACATGCTTTTTATTGAGACACCAGGTGGGAGGCCATTGCAGAATCCTAGAGAGAGATGACGGAGGCTTGGACTAGGCTGCTCGCAATGAGGATGGAGAAAAGTCAACAGGTTAAAGATACATTTCAGAGGTAGCTAAATAACTTAGCGGGCACTAAAAAAATGGTTGTTTGTTTTATTATTTTTACTACTAAGCGGGACTTCTTAACCATCTTGGGCATCATTTTTTGTTGAAGAAACGTTGCCTTCACAGTGTTTGCTGCAACACAATTTGCAGTATTCTCTAAGATTTTCCTTGCTTAGTGTGATCAGAGGAAATGAGCTACTGAGAAAGGAAATTTTTTATTTGAATATAGACAAAATCTTTTTTTTTCTTACCTGATGATTGAAGAAAAAAAACATAGTTGGTTTTAATTGCTGGGGACTTGGGATCATTAGAAAAGAATGTGAATCTTCTGATCCTGCCTGTCATGGCTTATAATGAAACCAAGGGGCCCAGTGATGAGTACACCCAGCTTTACTGAACAAGGGAGGTGAGACACATCGCACCCAGATGTATACAAAGAAGTAAAATCTAAACTAGAGAGTGCTTAGTTTGGGCAGGACGGTAGCCTAAGACAACCTACTACACCTAATAACGCTGGATAAAATCGATCCAAAGATATTTACATGCAACATTGAGCTGCAGGAAAAACAAACAGAGGTCCAGATAAATAGAGGTCAGAAAAATTGCATAAAGTTGACACTGAGACGCCCTGAGAGAGTTACTGGCCACTACAACCTGGTTCCACACAGATATAAGAGATGAGCATTGTTGTGAAGCGGGAGATTGGAAGCAAGAAACCTACATAAAAGCAGAGAGAGCACAGAGCTACACCCACCGTCAAAGGGTGGGCTGGAAAAAAATCTATCCACAGGCACAGAGAGATGTCAAGAAAGTTTGTAATCGCTGCCTGGATTCTGGAGGAGAGAAAACAAAAATTCCCCTGAGAACTCAAAACCTCATGCCTACGGCTTGTACAGATCCTGAATTTACCATAAATGCACAGCCCGGGGAACTGTAATGAAAATTTACACTGGGCCAGTGATTCCCCATCTCCCTAGGAGGAGGCAAACACAGACTTTCTCTGAAGGGGCATGCTTGCAACCCACACTGTGAGGAATATCCATGGAAAAATAAAGACTCACTCAAGATGAGCTTAAAATAAAGCGACAAAAGAAGTAAATAAGCAGTGCAGTGCCAGGATAACAACGCTCTTCCCGTGAGCAGGCATCAGAAACCACAGCACAGAGACCCCAAGAACTGCAGTTAATCAAAAAAGAGTTTAAAAGATAATATAGGGCCGGCCCCATGGCTTAGCGGTTAAGTGCGCGTGCTCCGCTACTGGCGGCCCGGGTTCGGATCCCGGGCGCGCACCGACGCACCGCTTCTCCGGCCATGCTGAGGCCGCGTCCCACATACAGCAACTAGAAGGATGTGCAGCTATGACATACAACTATCTACTGGGGCTTTGGGGAGAAAAAGGAGGAAGACTGGCAATAGATGTTAGCTCAGAGCCAGTCTTCCTCAGCAAAAAGAGGAGGATTAGCATGGATGTTAGCTCAGGGCTGATCTTCCTCACAAAAAAAAAAAAAATAATATAAAATACGTTTTTAAAAATTGATTACAAATACTAAGAATTGAAACATAACAAAAGAACAATGCTGTCTATTTTTTAACAAAAGGCAAATTTGAACAGGAATCAAATAGATTTTTGTTTTTCTGGAAAGAAAAACAAAAGAACGGAAATAAAAACTCAATGAATGGGTTAAGCAGTTTAGACCACTGAATAAAGAATTAGCAAACCAGTAGACAGAGTTAAGAAAATTACTCAGAGCGAGATTAAGAAAAGCAGAGGTTAGAATGAGAAATTTCAACATATATCTACTAGGAGTTCCCAAAGGAAAGACTAAAGGGAATGGGGAAAGGGGAGAGGAAATATTTGAAGAGATAATGGCTGATAATTTCCCAGAATTGATTAAAGCACACACGTGAATTTTCACATGCCAGAGGCACAACAGTCAGGGTTAGTCAGGGTTCTCCAGAGAAACAAAACCAACAGGATGTGGGGTGTGTGTGTGTGTGTATGTCTATACGTATATAGAGGGAGAGAGAGATTTATTTTCAGGAACTGGCTCATGCGATTGTGGAGGCTTGACAAGAACAAAATCTGCAGGGTAGGCTGACAGGCTGGAGACCCAGGGAAGAGGTGTAGCTTGAGTCCAAAGGCATTCTGCTGGCAGAATTCCTTCTTGCTCAGGGGAGGTCAGTCTTTGTTTTACTAAGGCCTTCAACTGATTGGACAAGGCCGCTCATATTATAAAGGGTAATCTGCTTCACTGAAAGTCCAGTGATTTAAAAGTTAATCTCATTCAAAAAGGACCTTCACAGAAACATCTAGAAAAATGTTTGACCAAATATTTGGGCACCATGGCCCAGCCAAATTGACACATAAAATTAACTGTCACACACAACTAGTTCCTAATTCAATATATAACATAAATCCACATGAACACACATTGTAATAAAACTGCAGAATGCCCAACATGGAGAAAATCTTAAGTGCCAGAGAGAAAAAAAATAGATTGAAGAAAGGGATAACAATAGACTGACAGTAGACTTCACAAAAGTAACTATAGAAACCAAAAAAAATGGAATAATACCCTCATATTGCTGAGGGAAAAATCTTATACCCTGCTAAACTATTATTCAAGATTGATGACAAAATAAAGGAAATATAGAGAAAGCTTATCACTCACAGTTTCTTATGGAAGGAACTTCTTAAAGGAAGAAGGAAAGGAATGAATGGGATATAAGAAGCAATGACCTTTAAAGAAACTGGTAAATTTATGGGCAAATCTAAACAGGCGTTGATCTTATAAAACAATAAAAATAGTGGCATTCAGAATTTTAATAACAAGAAGGAGCTAAATTACTAACCCTTAGTAACATGTAAGGCAAGAAAGGGTGATGATAGTTGAAGAATGCTGAGGTCCTTGTATTATTCAAGAGGAGAACAGAGATACTGATGAACCCTGGACTCCTTGGAAAACTTAAGAATATAAATCGGATGTATAATTTCCAAACAGTAGAGGAAACATAAGGAAATAAAGAAAACTTAATCAACCCAATAGTAGGTAGTCTAGAAATTTTAAATTGACCATCAAGACATTGAAATTTCCAAACTGTTGCAGAATGAATAGAACCATGACTAATATTTCACAGCTCATATCAGCGATTACGAATGTCTACAACAGCTCTGCTTCATCTTTGCTGGTTACAAACTCTGTCATTCTTTAGGAAGCCGTGAGAAGGGTGGTTAGTGCACAATCCCCCAGCACTACTGTTGTCTGTTCAGTGTTTTACTTATGTTGGGAAAATATAGAAAAGGAAGTGAAGAAAACCGGATATGTGAAAATATTTATAAGATTGATAAGGTTCTAGCTAAAATGATGAAGAAAATAGAGAGAAGATATAAATTATCAATATCAGGAATGAAAGAAGCAACATAACTAGAAATCCTCAAGACATTAAAGAGACAGTAGAACTTTATGAACAGCTTTCTGCCAACAATTAGACAACTCACATGAAACTTCTTCTAAGTGATAAACTACCAAAGCTCACTTAAGAAGCAAGAGATAACCTAAACACTCCTATTTCTAATAAGAAATTCAATTCACAGTATAAAAACCTTCTCACAAAGAAAACACCAGGCCCAGATGGCTTCTCTAGTAAATTCTACCAAATATTAATGGGATAAATAATACCAATTCTACACAAATACTTCCAGAAAACAAAAGAGGAGAGAACACTTCCAACTCATTTTATGAGACCTGATATCAAAACTAGACAGAGACATTACCAAAAAATACTACAGATCAATATCCCTCATAAATATAGATACAATAATCGGTAACAAAGGTTTAGCAACTCTAATCCAGTAATGTGTAAAAGGCATAAAACGTCATGACCAACTGGAGTTCATCCCAGGAATGCAAAGTTGGTCAACATTTGAATACCAATCAATGTAATTTTCCATATTAACCAGACCACATGATCCATCAATAGATTGGAAAGGCTTTTGACAAAATCACCACCACATTCATGATAAAAACTTTCAGCCAACTAGGAATGGAAGGGAACTTACTCAACCTGATAAAGAGCGTCTATAAAATAAAAAACTCACGGTTAAAATCACACATAATGTGAAAGGCTGAATACTTTCAATTAAGTTTGGGAATGAGTCAAGGATGCCTACTCTCATAACTTCTATTCAACGTCGTACTGAAGATTCTCACCAGTGTAGTAAGGCAAGAAAAAAGAAACAGAAATCATATGGATCAGAAAAGAAGAGGTAAAATTGTCTTTTCATAAACAGAATGACTGTTTATGTAGAAAATCTGAAGGAGTCTCCAAAAAAACTCAACTAGAACTAATAAGTGAGTTTAGCGAGGTAACAGAATACAAATACATATACTAGCAATGAGCAATCAGAAATTGAAAAATGTTTAAATACTATTTAAAATAGCATAAGAATATTAAATATTTAGGGATAGATTTAACAAAATACTTAGGGATAGATTTAAAAAGCAAAAATTTAATAAAGTTTAATGAACTTATCCTTAAGTTTAACAAAACATTAAAATGTTTAACATTAAAATGTTATTTTAATAAACATTTTGTTTATTAAAATGTTATTTTAATAAACATTTTGTTTATTAAAATGTACAGGTCCCAAATATGTGCAATGAAAACTGCCAAATGTTGCTGAGAATAATTAAAGAAGACCTAGACTGATGAAGAGCAATACCCGGTTCACGGATCTGAAGATTTAATAGTAAGACGTCATTTCTCCCCAAATTAATCTATAGATTCAACACAATCCCAATCAAGATCCCAGGAGGCTTTTTAGGGGTAGAAATTGACAAGTGAATTCTAAAATTTGCATAGAAAGCAAAGGATCTCAATACAAACCAATTTTGAAAAAGAACAAAGGTGGAGGACTCACCTACTACCTAATCAAGACAGTGTGATATTGCTGTAAGAATAGACAAGAACACGGTAGATAGTTCAGAAATAGACTCACATACGTGGTCAACTGATTTTTGACAAGATGCCAAGGTCATTCAATAGGGTAATTCAAATGGTGTTAGAATAATTGGAAATCTACATGCAAAAAAAGAGATAAATCTCAATCCTTCACACTATACAAAAAGTTAACTCAAAAGGAATCAGCAAACAGGGGCCAGCCCAGTGGCATAGCAGTTAGGCACGCGCACTCCACTTCAGCAGGCAGCCTGGGGTTCGAGGGTTCGGAACCCTGGGCGCGCACAGACGCACCATTCATCAAGCCATGCTGTGGTGGCGTCCCATATAGAGTAGAGGAAGATGGGCATGGATGTTAGCCCACGGCTAATCTTTCTCACACACAAAAAAAAAGGAATCAGAAAACTAAATGTAACCCATAAAACTATAAAACTTCTATAGGAAAATATAGGAGAAAATCTTGCAATCTTGGGGTAGGCAATGATTTCTTAGATGCAATATAAACAGCATAAATCATAAAGTGGATTTATCAAAATTTAAAAATTTTGCTCTTCCAAAGATACCATTAAGAAAATGAAAAGGTGAGGTACAGACTGGTAGAAAATACTTGCAAAACACGTATCTAATAAAGGACTTATATCCTGAATATATAAAGAACTCTTACAACTCAATAATAGATGACAACTGAAATAGGCAGAAGATTTGAAGAGACACTTGGCTAAAGAAGATATACAAATGGAAGACTACTCAGCAATAAATAGGAAAGATAAAAACCTACTGATATATATACAATGTGACTGGAGCTCAGACAGCATTGCACTAAGTGAGAGAAGCCAGACACAAAACTCCATACTGTCCGATTCCATGTATATGAAGTTCTAGAAAAGGGAAAACTATAGTGACGTAAAACAAATCCGTGGTTGGCAGGAGCTGGGGATGAGGGGCACGGATTCACTTTAGAGGGGCCTGAGGAACTTGTCGGGATGATGTAAATGTTCTATATCATGACTGGGGTGTGGTTACATGACTGTACATTTGTTAAAACTGGTTGAGTGGGACACAAAAATTGGTGAATTTGCTCATATGTACATTATACCTCAACAAACCCGATTTTTAAAAAGTAAACATGGTCTCTCTCTGGACAGGGCTAGAAATATATGAACAAACAGTTTTCTGTACCCTTTGATCATACACAATAGCTGTGTGACATCGGGCAGTTTAATTAACTTCTCTGTTTCTCGGTTTCCTTAGGTATAACATGAGGTAATAACAGAATATTACAAATTGTTATGAGGACCAAATTAAATGATATATGTAAGGCACTTTGCATAGTGTGTGACACGAGATACAACCACCAGCTCAAGGACACTTTCTACACCTCTTGTCGTTGTTCAGACTCACTCAACAGCCTCCTCAACAAGCTTCTGCGATGGCTGCCTGGAGTTTCCCTACAGGGAGAGCAGCCCTAAGAGCGTGCTGTTTGCTGGGCCATTTGATCTCAGAAGGTTACAATTACATTCTCGGCTACAGTTTAATCTCGCCTGAGTTTGGTTAGTACGAGTCGCCTTCCCGTTTCCCATCATCTCTGGGACACTGAGAAGATGGCACGTCTAGACGTGCCACGCTGAGGACCTGGCTCCCTGGAGCGTGTGAACAAAGGAGGCCCTAATGAGTGGATGCCCCCCGCACCGCCGCTGGGCCACCATGCTCTCTTGGTAACTCAGGACGGGGCAGGTAAACGCCAGGGGGGCTGACCCAGTCCATAACTCCCAGTCTTTAAAAATATTTTTGGATACGAGAAGTACAGTTTACCTTGCTCATGAGAGAGAGACCCTAATGAGATATGATTTCATTTTCATGCAGAAACACTTGGAATTGGAGTAGGTGTAACTCTGGATTATTTTGTGTGGCTATTCTGGCTTATAAACGGTTTTCTCTTTCTTTGTTCCATGAAGATTTCCTGACCTTGAATTGAGATGGACATTTTGGCTGAATTCTCATTCCTGTTAACAGCGAGTAGAAAACAGTAACCTCTCCTCCAGGGCTTCCTGACTACTTCCCTCCCCTGCACGTGTGGAGCGCACGCTGCAGGCGTGGCAGGAAGCCGCTGGGGGCCAACAGCCTTTCTGAGGGTGTTGATAACTTAGGCCCCCCTGCAGGCCCCCGGGGTCCCCAGCACGGCAGAGGCTCTGCTCCAGGAGCAGTAATGCACATGAAGCAACTGCTAGTCAGGAAGGAAGAATGGTCTAAATGCTGGCCCACTGCAGTACTAACTCTGCAGCCAGAGCCCAATAAATCAGTCAGAACCCCATTCGTGGGGACCCCTGACCACATTCCAGGACAGTTTTCATGAGAGTAAACTGATACCACTGCTGAATTTATCTGTACCGCTTGAACACTGGCTTAACGTCTTAAGATCTGACTCTAAATTCAGGAATCCAGGAGGAAGGCTAGATCTGGGGACATGTTGTTGATGAATTTTCATCTACTCATTACCCCCTTTTGACTATCCAATGTACTTCTGTAGCAGAAGCAAGGTATATTATAAATTATTTCTGACAATTGTGACATTGGAATAATACTTCCTACCCATCTACCTACTTCCTAGGGTTGTTGTGAGAATGAACGAAGCGTTAGAACAGTACCTTTCACAGAGAAAATGCTACGTAAATGTTTGCAATTACTATTTACGTGTTCATATGCTGAGATCTAATTATTAGATTAATAAAGGACAATCAAATGTTAAATTTGCCAAATTCATCTTAAAGGAGTGTAATTTTGTAGGAAATGTGGAGTCCAGACAGCTAGGAACTTTGTCAGTGCTACTGTTAGTAATAAATTGTCAGACGAGATAATAGAATCAGGGAATTGGGGACCTGGAGGGCAAGACCAGCGCTTTCCTCTTCTGGATGGAGGAAAGGAGATCCAGAGAAAGAAAGCCACGATAGCAACCTGAAACCATGACCAGTAGCTCACCGGCTCTGTCCAGGGTTCTTCTCCAGAATACTAGGCCATGGATACAAAGGCTTTTTCAAAAAAGTGCTTCCAAAAAGCTAAACACTCTACAGACAAGAGGTAGTGTGAGCACTGTATTTGGGCAAATAAAGCCAGGATCTGCTTATCAGTCCCCCTAATGGAAATGACAACCAGCACACGCAAAAAGCCTGTGATTCGAAAGATAACAGGACCCAGCTCACCAGAGCTCCTGATACAACTGACAGAATCCACCCAGCTATTACACCTTGGGAAAATATTAATGTGTTCAGCCAACAACACAAATTTAGAAGAAGCAGCAGCAACTGATGCTGTGAGTGCAGCGGCACCCCATATTCACGTGTGCTCTCCTGAGCTGTGTCTAACGTCAGCATCATTTTTTTAAAGAGACATATCAGTTTCAGCCTAGGTTTTTATTTCACTTTCCCCATTCTTCACTGCCTGGACTAGGGGAGAAAAAAGGATTACCAGCTACATTACTTTTTAATTTAATGCCCTTGAGTAAGGGCCATAGCAACGAGGCGTGATAGAGATTTCAAGGAAGAGAGAGATGGAGAAGAGTTGTTGGTGCACCATCTTCCATGAATATTGGTTGCAGCAGCTGTCTCTGCCATCATTCTCTCAAGGTAATGCCTTGCTTCCCATTGTCATTGTATCTCAGAATCAAATTATTTGAATTCCAGACACATCGACAGCACACTGAAGGGCCCCTGCCAATTTTTGCAGCTTGCTTGGAAAAGTGCATTGTGAAGCATTACTCATTTACACGACTCCCAAGCTCCTGTTGTCAATTCAGCGTGCTGGACTGCCTCCAGGGTGGCCCTTCAGCTTAGCTCTCTAATCCTGTATCCCCTGCCCACCAACTCCTTCCATAAATGCGTGCAAAAAGTCCGCTTGGCCAGGTTGTCTGCCACTTAGAGCTTTTGTTTGTAGATGGTGTCCGGGCTGCCAGAGCTGACCTTGAGACAGAAGCCAGCTACTTTGCCTCAGTGCACACACTGAACTGTCCCCACAGCCGTACCTCCCACATCTTCTTACAGATGACGTCTGGTTGAAATGAACATCTGTCCTACAATAGTGACGCAGCTGATGGCCTATCTCTCGTTGGAATATGAGGGAGCCATTAGCAAGGGTGTTTTTGAAGGTTTTTTTTATAACCTAGGAAAAATCTCACAACATAAATGAAGAAAATATGTGTCATATAATCCCAAATCTTATATATGTTTTATATATGGACGTAGATATACATACACATACACATTTAATTAGAAGAAAATACATCAAAATTAACAGTGATTATTTTATTTTTTCTTCTTTATCTTTTTCTATATTTTTTAAAACAAACAGGTATTACTTTTATATTCAGGAAAATAAAGGCTGTTTATAAAGAAAATGTCCATCAAGGGTGTTTTTTAAACAAAAGGACTGTTTTCAAAAGGTTCGCTACATAGGCAGCCCCTAAGCCCCCATTCTGAGAGCGAGGGCCCTGCCCTGCTCAGAGGAGCTGCCGCGGGGGTCTCTAAGCACGGGCTGCGGCCTCTGGGGGAGCAGCTTGTCCAGCAGGACCCCGTCAGAGTCTCTCCCTTGACCCACACAGACAAAGCAGCGAGGGCGGGAGAAGGAGGGAAAGAGGAAGGAGGGAGAGGAGAAGGAGGCACTTGAACAGACTACTGAGGAGGGGATGAAGGAGCCCACCAGCTGGAGCGGCCTCAGACCGGACCAGCTCCTGATTCCAGGGCTCTACCCCGCGCAGGCTCACCACTCCTGTTTCTCCCACGAGGTCTTGGCGGTTGGTCTTCTGGGTAACTGGGAGACAGACCCATGGCCAAGAATCCTGTTTTCTTTAGTACCGTGGGCATCCTTATAACAATCTATTTGGGGGCCAGATTATATTTTGATTCTTTTAATCACATGAGACAGGAATTTCACCTTCCAGAACCCTGAGATCAAGCAAATGGGTTTCATGGGTCATTCTATTCCTTGTTAAGTATACCACCAAAACCAGGGCTACCACCAGCCCATATGGCATTTTATACAAATTTGAAAAAGCTACCCCTTCCTCAAATTAAAAGTTATATAAATTATTTCTCAATAATGATAATTACTAAAGGAAAACAGTAATTCTATACAAATTACACAAGTAAATGAGTCATCATAAAATAATGAAAAATTCAAATGTTTAATTGTAATATTAGGAACTTAAAGTTACTTGGATCTAATAATTTGTTATAAAATAGATACACATCCTGCCTTGGTAGAAATAATTCTTTTTGACAGTTTTAATGCTTCCTTTTTTTATCGCTCATATGTTATAGGAGTGATCACCAAGTTGGTAGTCTTTCTTAACAGCATTGTGGACTTTACATTGGTTATGACATATTTAATTTTGAAATACCACATTCTTCACTGATATTGACCTTGACAAAATTCATTGTTCCTTGAAAGTTTCAAAGTTATCTGGAAATGGATCTTGTAAATTATTGTCACACAAACATTGCAATATTTTGGTGTGAGAATATTAGATTTTTAAAAGACAACTTTAGATTTTCAGTTCTTTATACATTGATGATTGATGTATAAAATTTTTTAATATGCTCATCTGCCAATTTCAATGTACATTGTTACCCAACTTTGGTACTTTATGTTGACGGTAATTCTTCAGATCACATACGATATCTAGAACCTCGCTACTCCAGGTACCCAGCATGGGGCATCACCAGGACTTGTTAGGAATGCAGAGTCTCAGGTCCCACCCCAGAACTAATGAATCAGGACTGAAAGATCCCCAGATGCTCTGTAAGCACATGAAAATTTGAGAAGTGCTGATCTAGGATGCTGAAAAGGCTATGATATTCTTTCAGCAATATAAAACTTTCTTTTAAAGGTGATATTATTGTTACCAATATAGGAAAAAATAGAAATAGATTTTGGATCAAAGGTGGATTGATTGTGGAAATAGCATTTGAAATGAATCTTCCTCCCTTGTCTGGTATTTTTACATGGGAGAAGTTGGGGTCAATGTCAAGAAAGTGTGATTTGTTTAGCAGCAATAATATCTTTTAGTAATTATCATAAATTAATTTTTCTTGAAAGATTTTCTTAGCCCACTATATGCTTTCAAGGGAATGATATACATTGACTTTTGGTTCCCATCTGAATTTGCTTATAGCATTAATTTTACCTTCACTCCAATTAGTATTGAGCAATGCGTTTTAAAGAGGTTATTTTCAAAAGTATACTTTTGACTTGTATTTTAGAATCTATATTTTTTCCATATCATCAATATGCACTGCATCCTCCCTCTAATTAAGTTTTACTAGCAAGATGGCATCTACTCAATTTTCCCATCTCACATTCAACAATGGTTTTAAATTTTCTGTTCCGTAAATGCATTTTCAATATACTCCAACATTTGGTTGAAGCAAAAAGAGTACTTATAAAATTTCCTGGATGATATAAAAAATTCAGTGCTGTCAAAGTAGATTTTTGCTGCATCATTCATATCAAATGTAAAGAAGATGCAAAACAAAAAATATAGAATGCCCTAAAATTTTTTTTGAGGGTCTTCTGTAGCAATCCATGATGTTCTCCTCACATAGTTGTGACATCGCTGTATCCAATTTTTCTTTAGATTCAGTTTTTGTAAGTAGTCTTCTGAAAATATGCATATGGTTTCTTCTGTCTTGTCATCTACTGGACAACCCCTTCTGTCCAAATATTCACATATGGAATGTTGACTTTTTGGAAATCCACAAATCTATTATAACATTACCTGTTCCACAAGGCTTATACCAGGGGTTGTATCTAAAATAATCAAATAATATTTGCATTTCTTACCTTTTTCAAAAGTAATTTATTCATTGCATCTGCTATAATTTTAATTATTTGGTTTTATATTTCATGCCTTAAAAACATGTAGTATTATTTGGTAATCAATGTGCCATTAGGTTATCAAATTTTGTATGGTGTCTGCCAAAGGAAGACAATTCTCATCACTGCACTCTCAGTTTCCTAGGTGATCTTCTCCCCACATGTTGCTTTGCCAAAAGCTGAATCCTGCATAGTATGCGCTCCCAACGTTGTTGCTCATTTGCATAGCCTCTGTGTCTGTCTGCATGTCTCTCAGCACATATCTCTCAAATCACATTTCAATTTTGAATTAGTAACGCTATGGTTGAGGTGCACTTTACCTCCTGTTTATTAGTTATATGTGATAAATACTGCCAATCCTTGCTCATATTTTCATTTCTCAGTTGATATTTTTTTCCATCCTTGAAGAATTTGCAAGATAGATAAAACACAGAAATCACTGAGGTAGAATAACATGGGGGTTTTGATCATTAGTAAGAATTTAGGAATAAATAATTTCTGAAAACTTCCTACCTGTACTGATGATAGTTAAATTTGAGAAAACTTGATGAAATTTGATGAAAATAAATTTAAAGAAAAGATAAATTTCTTACATACGATAGACAAATTTCAACTAGAGTGTTGTTAATATTTAAATTGTTAAATATTCAAATTACACAGCCAGGTACGTAGATAGGCAAAAAAAAAGAAAATAAAAAATCCAGTTTAATGTTTCTTTTTCTCTTCCACTTTTTCTCAAAATTAATCTGTTACGTTTGGCATAAATATTGATGGTAAATTCATATCCTAATCCAGTGGTCTCTGCCCCCCCATTCTATCTATCCTCTCCAAAACTGTATTCAATGATCTAAATTATCCTTTCTCGTTTTCTTCTCTGTTTCCTGATTCTGAAACTAATTTTAAAAACTCTTTTGTAGTATCTGAGCAAAAAGACAATAATTAGTATTTTGTCTTAGAACTTATATGTGTGTAACACAAAATATATAATTAACAAGCTGCTGAATATTGTCAGGTGTTAATATTCTCACTAACAGAATATCCGTAACAACAAGCAATTGCTATTATGTAATTACCGGATCATTAAGTAGGAATCTCTAATTTGTGTGCCTGTAATTTATTATATTTTGTGGATTATTTGAGCATATGTAGTTTGATGGTGATTTGTCTAATAATGAAAGCTCTTGTAGATTTACATTGGTAACTGAGCAATATCTTTTGAGTACATGAAACAAATAGCAAATGATGTGAAATGCAATATGAAACATTAAATTAGCCAGTGCACCAATAACAATGGCGATTTTTTTTTTAATTTTTGATTATTCACCTCTCAGCATATCATTTAGAAAAGCATTTTCTTATTTAGAAGCAGAAATATTTTTAGGTGAGGTTAGATCTGTTGTTGGTGTCGTTTATTGACTCGTTTCTCCTTTGTGCACGGAAGCAGAACAAAATATGTTAAACCTCTTAAAACAAGACACTTTACTGCCATCTGCCGGGAAGTTGTAATAAATACACAAGTCGCCCATCTTTGCGATAAACAATAATAATAAATACACAAAAATTTTCAGAATAATAAAGGAGTCTCCAATGTGAATGGTACTCTCTTAGGTGAGGAGCACGTACATGCACAGTGCCCAACCGAAATAATTCTATGTGGCTGCCCCAATCCCAATTCCACCTAGATTTTATTCTTGTTGTTTTCAATCTTCTGCCAAAGGAGAAAAACCCCAACTGTAAAAACATTCTTGGAGCCCAATCTGGCGTTGCTCATTCATATTGTGGGTGGAAAAAATGGGAGGGGCACACCGCTACAATTGAACTGCTACAGAACTGGGCTCACTCTGGCCAGGGAGCCTGGCAGCTCAGGGCTCTCTTCACTTGCCCTGGAACAGAGGGCAGAGCTGTACTGGTCCTCTCGGGGCTAAAGCCATGGACCCTCCAGGGAGTGGGAATGGGGGAGGGGTTGGGCCCAGGCAAACTGTCCAAGGGAAGATTCTCTCCCTACAATTAGGGATGAGCCACCAGGATCCCTGAACAAAAGGACTTTAAGTGGGATTCGGGGAGGGAGCTTTACACATAATATGCAAACTCACAAGCACCTACCAGAGAAGGGTAACATGACCTTTGGCATACTTTGCTCAGAAACAATGGTCATAAATCCCTCAATATTTTCTATTCCAGAAGACAAATTGTTAGATGGCAAGGTGATAAGAAATTTCCATTACACACCCTCAGGGACTTGAAGTAAAATCCTGAATTAGTCTATGTTCCTTGCAATTCAAATAGCAAAACTTAATATTACCAATAACTAATACAGGGCAGAAAGCAGTACCCCAGTACCTGGTCCATAGTGGGCATTCATTTATTGAATGAATGAGAAGAGTTCTACTCCAAAGTTATCCAAAAAGTGTCGAGTGAGCACAGAGGATGCAGAATTGGGGGAAACAGGGAAGACTTCCAGGAGGGGGTGTTAACTGAGCTAGATCTTGAC
Source organism: Ceratotherium simum simum (assembly GCF_057802395.1). Classification (NCBI taxonomy): domain Eukaryota; kingdom Metazoa; phylum Chordata; class Mammalia; order Perissodactyla; family Rhinocerotidae; genus Ceratotherium; species Ceratotherium simum. The sequence goes on from NC_141933.1 coordinate 32,040,140, forward strand.
AAGGAGGCAGAAAGTTAGCAAGCAGAGATGGAGAGAGACGGTGTCCCAAGAAGAGATAACACTAGCAGCAGGACCCAAGAAGTGGGAAGAGAACCAGGATTACCAGGAGAAAATGTCAGGAGGGCACGGTGACAATGCCTGGTGAGGAAGCTGAGATCCAGCAGGGGCACTGGATCCGCACGCTTTGAGGGTGGGCACGAAGCCAGATTGCAAGGGAGGATAGTGATTGAGTGGGGGAGGAGAGAGGGGTGGGGAGGAGGGAATTAGTTAGGCTACTCTGTCTTTTCTTTTGTTAACTTTTTATTGAAGTATTTTGTATATATATATATGGCCATATATTATGCTATATATATAATACGTAAAATTCATACATAATACAATTTATGATCTTTTATACATATATATGTATTTATAACAAAACTTTTCCCACTTTTATATGTAAAGCATACGTACATATGTATATACAGCAAAGTGCACATAGAATACAGCTCAACAGATAATTGCTTTCCTGACCTCTAACAGCACACATTAGTTTTTACAGCCACTTTTTTCCTTTAAAGAAGTAAAAGGAGACGGTAAAAGGAGAGAAATGGGATGGTAGCTTGAGTGGTAGGGTCCATGGAAAGGAATTTTTAGTTAAAGGAGCACTGTTCTTATGCCAAGGGGAGCCAGTTAAGAGGGAGAGAGGGAACATCTAAGAGGAAGAGGGAAATTGATGGAGAGTGCTAATGCACGTGAAACGAACAGGTTCAAGGTCATGGATGAGGTTGATATAAAAAATAGAGAGAAACTTCACCCTGGGGTAGCAGGACCGAAGCAGGGAGATGAGTGTGGGGCAGTGGCTGGGTGTATGGCCCTGGGGTCAGACGTCCTGGGTTCCATTGCAGATCTGCCACTTACATAGACACTTAACGCTTACTCTGGCTGCCCCCTTTTCTGAACTTGACCCATCATGATACTGATGCAACAGCAGCAGAAACAGCAGTGACTCTTGTCGGAGTCCAGTATACCAGCGATCACCCTGAAATGGGACTTGATCTTAAACTGGGCTCAACTGAGCCCACTAGGCTTCTGTCCTGACCCTTACCTGCCCTCTGACCTTTCCAGAGGAAAGCCCACTTCACGGTACCCTCGGCCTCAGGGGAAACTTTGTGCCAGCCTCTGGAATTCCAAGATATTCCGAAGCCAAGGCAGTCTGGAACCTCAGGGCCGTGTGCAACAGCAGGTTCAGGAGTTCCCACACTGCACAAGGTTCTAGGCTTTCAAGGTACAATCTGAATTTGGGGGGCAGGGGGAGGATTCTACAGTGAGTTCCCTCATGGCCATTTGTTAGCTGAGGAACAGCAGACCTCCCTGTATGAAGAGCACCATCCCAGTGAACCCTCAACCAACACCCCACTGTAGACGTGAGACATAGAGGCTGAGGCATGCCGAGTGGCTGCTCAAGCTCACGCGGGCCAGATCTGAGGAGCGCCCCGAGATGGGGCTGCCTGGCATCCCCCTAAACTGCCCGAGGCTTCACCTGCCCCTGACGTGGACGGAGGTGTTCTGCGCGGACCTCACCGTTCCCCGGTTTGGAGACAGTGTGCAGGGCAGAGACACCCTAGGAGAATCCTGTTGACTTCAAAAACACATTGATGGTTCTTTCTTTTCCATTAAAGGGAGATTCGCAACGCCCATCATGGGGATTCCAGGTTCAGAAAAAGGCAGAATTCAAAGATATTCATAGCCTACTGTGAAGTGAAACAACATCAATGTTTTCTTTAATATTCCTAGGAATATGCAAAGAGGGACTTTCTACCCTCCTACATAGCTGGTGGGCAGGAGGGGAAGTCCAGATTCTTTTGGGAGTGGGACTGTGGGACACTCAGGTGGGATAGCCCTGTTAGGGTCTGGGGGGAATCTCATTTGTGTTTGAACAGTAAGAAAATGGGGAAAGAATGAATACAATCATGTCCCGGCCCAGAGTGTGGCTTAGTCAGGTGCTTTGTTGCACCCTGACCCAGAAAGTTTGCTTGGGGCTTCTGGAAAGAAAGGCCTGCATTGTAAAAGTGGTACAACAGGGCATATTTTCTCTTACTGTATTTGGACATTTTTGGCCAAGCATATGATTGAATTGTGACAATGGAGGGAACACTCTCACTATGAGAGAAAATTAAAATCTACAGCTCCTGGAGTAGTAATGGGGCTGTTGATACAGCCTTTCCATCCTTGAGCCACAGGGGCTCCGGGCACTCTGTTGAGGGAGATAATTAACTCTTCGTTGTTTTTTAAAATTAAGGTAAAATTCACATCACATGGAATCCACCACATTAAAGGGCACAATTCAGTGGGTTTAGGACATTCGCAGTGCTGTCAATCATCACCACTGTCTATGCCGGAGCATTTCATCATCCCAAAGGAAACCCCGTACTGATTAAGCAGTCCCTCCCCGTTCCAGCCTAAACCCAGCCTCTGGCAACCACGAATGTACTTTCTATCCATAGATCTGCCTATTCTGGACATTTCATATCAGTAGAATCATACAATATTTCTCCTTTTGTGCCTGGCTTCTTTCACTAAGCATAATGTTTTTAACAATTATACATGGATCAGTAATTCACTTCCTTTAATGGCTGAATCGTATTCCATCACACGGATATACCACTTTTTGTTTCTCCCTTCGTCAGTTGATGGGCATTTGGGTCGTTTCCACATTAGGCTGTTATGCACAGGGCTGCTGTGACTATTTGTATAGAAATTTTGCGTTGAACACCTGTGTTCAATTTTGGGGGGTAAATATCTAGGAGTGGCAGTGCCGGGTCATATGATAATTCTATGTTTAATTTTTTTTAAACAAAATTCACATTAAGGTAGAAGTAAACTCCACAAAATTGAGTTTCTTCACGAACAATAACAGCAATATTTTCTGTATTATTCCTAGATAAACCACAAAACACTTGTTTTCATAGGTTTTCCACATTTTGCTCATAAATCAACATGAGGCAGTAGATATAGCTGTGGACAAAGAGAGAAGAAAATGGACAAAATGGCCTCTGACTCTGTCTTGACTGGGAAGCAGAGGTGTTCAACATATCCCTGCTGGGCTTATGAAGACGTAGGCTCAACACGGGAATGTGAACAGCAACAACCAGATAAAGTGAGCAGTCACCCCTGGGTGCTTCCTCAGGGGCCGCTTCTATTAATTTATTTTTCCTACGTATGAGCCATCCTTCTTTGTCTCTTTGTATGCTTTGTAATTTTCTGTAGAAAACCTGATATTTGGAATATTATGATGTGACAACTTTGGAAATCAGCTTCTCCCCCTCCCCAGCATTTCTTGTTGCTGCTTATAGCAATAAGTTGTTATTAGTTTCTTTAGGGTATTTTCTGATCCAATCCTGTAAATTCTGTATTCTTTCTCATGTGTGGCCACTGGAGTCTTTGTTCCATTAGCCTAGTGATCAGCTAGTGATTCTGAGTGTAGTGGATCTTGGGATGTCCTCCTTGGGAAGAGGGGAAGTAAATTCTCCATGTGAGAGGGAGAGCGACCATATTCTTTGCTGAAAAGAAAGAGAGTGTGGCGGCCACCATCCAGCTCTCCTTTCATTCTGGCACACAGAAGACTACGTTTCCTAGACCTCTTGCTTTTAGAAAGGACATGTGGCTACTTCTAACCAATGGCATCACTTTTTAAAAAATATTTTATTTTATATTTTTATTGTGGTAACATTGGTTTCTAACATTGTATAAATTTCAGGTGAACATCATTATACTTCTATTTCTGCATACATTACATCATGTTCACCACCCTAAGACTAATTACAATCCATCACCACACACATGTGCCTAATCACCCCTTTTGCCTTCCTCCCTCCCCCCTTCCCCTCTGGTAACCACCAATCCAATCTCTGTCTCTGTGTTTGTTTGTTGTTGTTGTTGTCTACTTATGAGTGAGATCTTACAGTATTTGACTTTCTCCTTCTGACTTATTTTGCTTAACATAATGCCCTCAACATCCATCCATGTTGTCACAAATGGCCATATTTTATCCTTTTTTATGGCTGAGTAGTATTCCATTGTGTGTATATATCACATTTTTTTTTTTCTATTCTTCCCTTGATAGGCACCTAGGTTGCTTCCAAGTCTTGGCTATTGTGAATAATGCTGCTATAAATATAGGGGTGCATGTATCTTTACGCATTCGTATTTTCATGTTCTTTGGATAAATACCCAGCAGTGGAATACCTGGATTGTATGGTAGTTCTATTCTTAATTTTTTAATTAAGGAATCTCCGTATTGTTTTCCATAGTGGCACCCCACCGGCAGTGTATGAGAGTTCACTTCTCACCACATCCTCTCCAACACTTGTTGTTTCCTGTCTTGTTACTTATAGCCATTCTGATGGGAGTAAAGTGATATCTCATTGTAGTTTTGATTTGCATTTCCCTGATAATTAGTGATGTTGAACATCTTTTCACGTGCCTGTTGGCCATCTGTATATCTTCTTTGGAGAAGTGTCTGTTCAGATTTTTTGCCCATTTTTTAATTGGGTTGTTAGTTTTTTTGTTTTTGAGATATATGAGTTCTTTGTATATCTTGGATATTAACCCCTTATCAGATGTATGTTTTGCAAATATCTTCTCCCAATTGTGAGGTTGTCTTTTCCTTTTGTTGATGGTTTCCTTTGCTGGGCAGAAGCTTTTTAGTTTGATGTGGTCCCATTTATTTATTTTTTCTATTGTTTCCCTTGCCCAGTCAGACATGGTGCTTGAAAATATGCTGCTAAGACTGATGTCAAAAAGCGTACTGCCTATGTTTTCTTCTAGAAGTTTCATGGTTTCAGGTTTTACATTCAAGTCTTTAATCCACTTTGAGTTAATTTTTGTGCATGGTGTATGATAATGGTCTACTTTCGTTCTTTTGCTTGCAGCTGTCCAGTTTTCCCAACAACATTTATTGAAGAGACTTTCCTTTCTCCATTGTACGTTCTTGGCTCCTTTGTCAAAAATTACCTGTCCATAGACGTGTTGGTTTATTTCTGGGCTCTCGATTTTGTTCCATTGATCTGTGTGTCTGTTTTTGTGCCAGTGCCATGCTGTTTCGATTACTATAGCTTTGTAGTATATTTTGAAATCAGGGAGTGTGATACCTCCAGCTTTGTTCTTTTTTCTCAGGATTTCTGTGGGTATTTGGGTCTTTTGTTGTTGCATATAAATTTTGCAATTCTTTGTTCTATTTCTGTTTAAAATGTTGTTGGAACTTTGATAGGGATTGCATTGAATCTATAGATTGCTTTAGGTAGTATGGACATTTTAACTATGTTAATTCTTCCAATCCAAGAGCATGGAATATCTCTCCATTCCTTTGTGTCTTCTATTTCTTTCAACACTGTTTTACAGTTTTCAGTGTACAGGTCTTTCACCTCTTTGGTTAGGTTTATTCCTAGGTATTTTTTTCTTTTTGTTGTAATTGTAAATGGGATTGTATTCTTAATTTCTCTTTCTGCTACTTCGCTGTTAGTGTATAGAAACGCAACTGATTTTTGTATGTTGATTTTGTATCCTGCAAATTTAGCGTATTCATTTATTATTTCTACAAGTTTTTTGGTGGATTCTTTAGGGTTTTCTCTATATAAAATCATGTCATCTGCAAATAGTGACAGTTTCACTTCTTCCTTTCTAATTTAGATTTCTTTTATTTCTTTTTCTTGCCTGATTTCTCTGGCTAGGACTTCCAATACTATGTTAAAAAAGTGGGCATCCTTGTCTGGTTCCTGTTCTTAGGGGGATAGCTTTCAGGTTTTCTCCATTGAGAATGATATTAGCTGTGGGTTTGTCATAGATGGCCTTTATTATGTTGAGGTACTTTCCTTCTATACCCATTTTATTCAGACTTTTTATCATAACTGGATGCTGTATCTTGTCAAACGCTTTCTCTGCATCTATTGAGATGATCATGTAATTTTTATTCTTCATTTTGTTAATGTGGTATACCACGTTGATTGATTGAACCATCCCTGCATCCCTGGCATAAATCCTACTTGATCAAGGTGTATGATCCAATGGCATCACCTTTAAGCCAAAGAATAAAAGATGATGTGTAAGATCCTAGGCACTCTTTATGTCCTCCAGTGGCAACTGAAGGAGGCATGAGTTTCAGATGGTGTACCAACAAGATCATGGGGTCTCCATCAGCCTTGCCCCATGTGACTTGTTAAGCAATGTTCCCTTCACCCCAGTGATCAATGTTTGATGTAAATCTGAGAAGAAATACATCTTTACTCAAGAAATTCTTAATTATTGCATTTAATTTATTACCAGAGCATTACCTAAGTTATCCTAGAGATTACCATGACCTACCCTCTCAGACTGTCTAAAAGATAATTCTTGCAGAACAGAATTTGCCTAATCTCACGTTGCTATGCTCGGAAGTAATGTCTCCTGATTGCTGCTTTTCACAGATCGGGTCCCTGGAAAGAGACTCGGAGGGGGAGTGTTCCATGTGGCAAGTCTGTGGGAGTGTTCTGGAGAGATGTGCCTGTAGGAGGTTAGCAAGGCAGGGATGGTTGTAGGAGAAGCTGACCCACAAAGCAGTCGCCATGGAGTCTCGGCCACTGTCGGTGTCTCTGGAGCTGGGATGGCCCTCCGGTGTCATCCCAAATTGGGACAAGGGAACCAGGCTTCTTATTCCCTTATCTGGCAGACATGGGCCTCTGGCTGTCCCTTGAGAGGGCTGTATCCTCGGGGTAGGCGGTTCCCTATGCTGTGGGCATGCCCTGTGAGGTAAAGAGCTGTGAGTTGTCATCAGCCACTATTCCCTGTAGCTGTGGGATGGAGGCATTGGCCTCAAGCATGACTCTGTCCTGAGCTTCAATGTTTCAACTGCACTTCTCCTTCACCATCGTCTTCCTTCCCGCCCCAGGTAATAATCTCACAATCTGAGGAAGTCTGGGATGGCGTATGTCCAGCTTCTGCCTTTCCCTATGATTGGGTAAGAGAAAGGCTTTGGGGAAGACCAGATCTCTCTCCAGAACTCAGACCCTCTTACCTGGGGGCTTTTGTAGAGCTCCAGAAGTGTTCCAATCTCGGGTGAAAATGCTAAAGTTGTTCCTGTAACAGTGGCCACAGATTTGCTTAGAGTCTGGCGGTTGTAGTTAGGGACAGTCTGATGACCCCAGAGAGCCAAAACAGGGTGCTCTCCGAGGTCTTGTGGACACTGGGACAGGCACTGTAGAGACTGAAACCCAAGGACAGGATGGGGAGTCGAGGGGGGCTCTTGTTGGTCTCCTCAATGGTGAAGGCAAGGCAGTACATCTTGGTACTTCTTCAAGAGCCACCTAAAGCGAGGGGACAGCATTTGTGAGAATGGTCAAGTCATGTAACTCAGGGACAAATCCTAAGCCAAGCCAACGGAAAGGCAGGGTTTTAGACTCTGGTTTCCTATTCAGAGATTCTCCTCTCTTGGCATATAGAGGTGGTGTGAATATGGTTCCCAGGGCTCTGGAAGACCCTGGCGTGGCTCTCTCACTGTGATGAGGCAAATTGTGTCCAGATCACCAAGAGAGGTTTGCAGGGCTCTGTGAGCGGGGTGAGGTGGCATTTAGCTGGTGGTATAGCTGTCAGCTGGACAGATTTTTTGTTAGCTCCTATAAATGGAAGATGCATCAATGTGTGGACCAAATGGCAAGACACTCTCTGAGTGAGCAAGGAGTACAAACACCATCTCATAAACCATTTGGAAAGACTTAGTTGAATCCCAACGTGATCTTGTTTCACTG